>NC_138194.1:56783856-58036674 GCF_964194105.1 Spermophilus citellus | reverse complement strand
ATTTTATTGGTACATTGACACAGTTTAAATCTAATCTACGGATTATAAAAAAGTTTTGCACCAATATTAAATTTCTCAAATTTGCTAATTAGTGAAAGAAAATATGTTTAAGAGAATACCCTTTTCCTTAGGAGGCACATAATGGAGTAGTTAGGAGGAGAGGACCGTGATGTTTCCATTTGAAACAGGAAAAACAGGAAAATTATAGTCTGATGAGGTAGTCATTATTTAGGGGGTCTCATCTTCCTTTACAAACTGTGTATTAATTACAAATGGGAAATAGTAGCTTTTGAAGGGAGAAGCCTGACTGATACCACAATAACAAAATGGTGAAGTTAGTACTACAAATGGTAGAAAACTGCTGTGTGCTTTCCAATAAGATGCACTAAAGGGCTAGGGTTGTGCTCTGGGATAGTGCGCTTGCCTAGCATGTGTGAGGCACTGGGTTAGATACTCAGCACCACATAAAAATAAATAAGTAAAATAAAAGTATTGTTTCCATCTATAACTAAAACTATATAATTTTTAAAAATGCAATTTTTAAAAAAGAAAATGTCATGGTTTCCTGGTCAAACAAAGCCTAAACCTAATAGTGAGGAGACACCCCTACTGTGGTTTGGGTGTTGTCTGAGACTTCCCTAAGGGTCATTGTGATTAAAAGCTTGGCCTCTAGGGTGGTGCTATGTGTAGGTAGGCCTGCTGGAGTGGAGGGGGGCAGATTCCTTAGGTCAAGGGGGAATGTCCTTAGTATTTTGCTCTTTAGGGACTACTTGGTAGTTCTTGTGAGAGAGATTTAAAACATAAGCCCGGAGTTTGGTCTCACTCAGACCTTTCTGATTCCTGGCATGGATGGGTCTGTTCACTCTAACACATGCTCCCACCATTGCCAGGTGCCAGTCATCATGAAGTCCTCACCAGAACTGAGCCCTTATAGGTGCCATGCCCTTGATCCTCCCCAAATTGTGAGCTAAATAACCTTTTTCTCTTTATAAAAATAGTGGTTCCAGATATTTTGTTATAGTAATGCAAAGCTAACATAGCCAGACAATCCCAAATAAAGGGATTTTCAACAAAATAATTAGCCTGTACTCTTCAATAATGTCACTAAAGTGATATTGGTCTTGAAAATCAGGATTGGGTCCTCATTCCCCTGGTGTTGAAGATTAAACACTGGATAAACTCTGAGGCAAAGCAGAAAGCAAATTCTATTTGAGAGACAGAACAGAGAGAGAGACTCCTCTAGAGAGGAGACGGGGGAGCCAGAGCTGGTGCCCCAGGGAGTGGAGTGCCTTGCATTTTTATAGATCTCAGGTTTCTTCCTATCTTGACCAAAAGGCAGGAAAAGAGCCTTCCAGCAGTAATTGCTTGTGTTAGAAAGTGTGACACCACAAGAGGTGTTAGCAATTGGTTGACGGGGAAGTGCTATCTACTTATTTCCTTTTCTTTGATAATCAGCTACCTGTCCTTTGCCCCTGTCTCAAAAGGAGACTAAGTAGACCTGACAACTTAGCAAGGCCTTCTCTCAAAATAAAAAGTGAAAAAGAACGAGAGATGTGGCTCAGTAATAAAATGCCCCTGGATTCAATTCCCAGTACCAAAACTAATAATGATGGTGATAATGATGATGATGATAAATATACATGACAGCTGGTTGAAATGCCTCATCCTGGACTAAAAAAAAAAATAGTAACTTAAAATATTTTATTGGTACATTTGACATGGTTTAAATTTAATCTATGGATTATAAAAAAATTTTGCACCAATATTAAATTTCTCAAATTTGCTAATTAGTGAAAGAAAATATGTTAAGAGAATACCCTTTTCCTTAGGAGACACATAATGGAATAGTTAGGAGAAGAGCACCATGATGTTTCTATTTGACACTCAAATGATTTAGAGAGGGTAGCAGAATTGGTGATAAAGCCAATGGAACAAAATGTGATTAACTTCTGAATCTTGATTATTGTACATAGAAGTTCCTTATATAAATCTTGTAGTGTTTCTGTGAGTCTGATATAATTGAAATAGATAGGGAAGAAAGGAAGGGAGGAGGGAGGAAGGATGGTCAGCCATGGCCTTGGAGCAGAGTGGGTTTCTTCTTACTCAGTGGTTTGTCATGTTGACAGCACAGGAATAAGGGATGGGTGGAGGGGACTCTAACAAACAATTTAATTTTATCCCTGTGGGGCTAGTTACCAGATTAGCTAGTTTGCTGCATCTCCCCTATTTCTGAATTTTGACCCTCCAAATACAATAAATGGCAGGTTACATCTTGGGTCACTAAGCAAATGCTGAATTGACCTGAGGTTCTTGACATACTCTTTCTTTTCACTACTCTTTTTATTGATTGGTGTAGATATTTTTGCTACAAAATAATGTCTCTGTATATTTTAAGAACTGGGTAAAGGAAGATTTCAGAGTTAGGATGGTTATAAAATATCTGTACTAATTTAGCAACTGCCAATTTTGAGACCTACTTTATGTCTTGTTAGTTAAAACAATAACTATTAATTTAAGAAGGAAAATTCCCCTTTACTGTTGAGAAAATGAAGTGATGATTCTTCAAACATTATAACATGAAAAGGATGTAATGGAACAAAACCTCCAATGGCCTTTGAAAGTCTTAATTGGAAAATGCATTCTCAGTGTAATTTTAATTAAAGCAATTGAATTTAAGCAATTGAGATAAACAAGGAATTCGAAGGCCTAAGCCTTAATTTATCACTTTGATAGGGAAGATTATGGAAATTGTATTTTAAATATAGGTCTCAGTTGGTTCTCATTGTAAGAACTCCATCAGATACCAGTGCTGCAAGGCACATTCCTGATCTTTCATTTAATTGTCTCCTTGCCTAGTTTATTAAATAAAGATTAGCATTTATTATCTTCACAGCATTTTACAAACTTTACAAATGAAGCTAAATCACCCTCCTATGCTGTGGACAAGCCCATTGATTTGCCCTCACAGAGAGATGAATGAAGACTAAGGTCTCAAGCATCACAGTGGTAAAGAGTAACACATCTTCTACTGAGGTCCTTAAACACTAATATGTTCAATCATTTGTTCACAAAAAACTTGAGATCATGTCACAGATGAATTACATGACACTTGTGAGAAATCAATCTAGCTAGATTTCTGTCTTATTGAGAGCTCATGGGAGAGGTTGTTTTGCAGTAGCCACTGGGTTTCCTCTTGCTGCTATACCACATTACCATGAACAGTGGCTTCAAACAACCCAAATGGATTATCTTGCAGTTCTGGAAGCCAGAAGCCTAATTCCACAGTATCAGCAGACTGATGCCTTTGGAAGGCTCCAAAGCAGAACTCATTTGTTATGGCTCATATATTCCCTTCCACAATTCAGCAGGTAAGGTAGACATTTAGGAGCTGGTTAGGTTAAAAAGACCTCACCCCATTTATGAGATTATGGCTCTTTTAAAAGGGGTTTCCCTCAGTGTTCATCTAATTCTGCTCCCTTCTGCTCGTCTGCCTTGTGAGGACACAGAGTTAGGCCTCTCTTGTCTTGTTACCCACTGGGACGTGATGCTATAGCAAGAAAGTCCTCCTCAGATGCTGGTTCCCTGACCCAAGACTTCTTAATCTCCATAACTGTGAGGAGATAAATTTCTGGTTTTTGTAAGCTAACCTCTCTTAGGTATTTTGTTATAGCAGCACAAACAGACCAAGACATGGTTTCCTTGCTTCAGTCAGTTTATAAGGCTACCTGCATTCTTCATCTTAGAGCTCCTTCTTCTACCTTCAGAGCCAGCAGCCTAAACCCATCCTAGCTCTTTCCCTAACTCTAGACTGACTGCCTGTCTCTTATAAAGACCCTTGTGATTATCTGGAATAGTTCAGGATAATTTCTCCCATCTTAAGATCCTTAACTCGATTACATCTTTTCCTATACAAGATAATTATGTCTCAAGTCCAGGCTCTAGGATGTGGGTCTCTTGGGGTGGCCATTATTCTGCCTACCTACCACACTTCTAAAAACTTATGTAGGAAGGAAGATAACTGATAGCTACTCTTTTTTTTTTCCTTTTCAGTGTTCAGATCAGTATTACTAAAGTCTCAGGTGGCTACTGAGATCAAAAGTAAACCCCAAGGATACTCCTCAGAATGGAGAGCTAGGGAACCATGTAATGCAGTCCATCAGAGCCGGGATTTTGTAGTAGAAAAACATGGAACCTCGCTTGATAACATTATTGGATGAGCAGCCCAGGAAAGGGGTCAAGCCTCCCATTGGTGAATAAGAAGGCAAGTCAAAACGAAACAGCAAAAAGTCACCATACTTACATCAGATCTTCAAATTTCCTGGCCCCCCACCACTGTCTCTTTCCCTCTTTCAGCAGTTATTTTTTATTGGTGCATATTAATTATACAGAACAGTCAGTTTAATTGCAGTATACATATCTTGTTATGTTCTATATATACATATAACATAATTTCATCAATTTCACCCCCCAATACCTCCCATTACTCTGATTTTACAAGAAGTTTTTTTTTCACATTACTTCTTGAAACATCTTTTCCTCAGTCCTAAGAAGCTTCCTACTGACATGAGACATATTGGAAACTCACTATGCTGGAGAACGCATCCAGAGAAAGAAACCATACAACTCCAGCTGAGGCTCCTAGTACTAGCCCCATGTGACCATTTACTAGTTTGGGTACTTTAGGCCAACTTATTCCCTGAGTCTTCATTTTCCTTTTTTGTGAAATGTGCACAATGATTCGTAGTTGATCATAGAGTTTGTAGGCTTTAAGTGAAATTATGCATGAAGACAATCTGGCAGATATTAAATAGTGGGTAATAAAATGAACCCCCAAATGCTGGGGTCTATGCCTTTCAAGAAACTCCTCAAATTTTATTGTATTTTAATACCTTTGTTTTATTTATTTATTTTTATGTGATGCTGAGGATTGAACCCAGTGCCTCACATGTGCTAAGCGAGTGCTCTACCACTGAGCCAGAATCCCAGCCCTCAAATTTCATTTTAAGCAAAAGTATTTGGGTTGTTCAGTGGGATAATGTGATACTATATGACTTGATGTGAATAAGGAGATATTATTTTTCTTCCCTCTCAATTAATATTGAGATCCATCAGAGACTGGTGCACTCAATTTTGGAGAAGTCTTTACAACATAACTAAAAAATGCTGTGATAGAGGTATGAACAAATTGGTAGAAGGAACATAAAGTAGGTTGGGTATCTATCTTCCCCTTTCCTCTGAAATGAGTACAATAGGTAGTAAAAATATATTAGGCTTCTGCACAGATGATGTCAATGGGCAAGTAAGTATATTTGACAAAAAAGAACTTACATTCTTTTTAAGGCCTGGCCAGATAAGAAAGTGTTTCTTTTCAGGCAAGACTAGATAAACTACAGGTAAATCACTGGCCCAAGGATATCAGCACAAAATTCTTTTTATTAAGCCAATTTAGACCTGTACTGGCTGATTGCCCATGAAAACAGCAGTATTTTGTTAAACTAATTACATTGTTTCCTTGCAAAGAATAGTCTGGGTCTTATCTGATTTCCCCTCTAAATGATAGTCCCTGTTCTAACTAAATTGCTTCATTTAGCACTTAGCTACATAGTGGAAAGGGTAGGGAACCATGGTCCCCTGTAGTTAAGCCCCTTTGTTCTTAATTTCCTCTACAATCTCCACCCAGTTCCTCCCCACCACATTCCATCACCCTAAACTGTAAATATTCCATCAACCTAAATAATCCAAATCACTCACAAGCTATCAGTCACGAAAGAAAAGATTCAGAGGGAAGAGAGCACTGCGAGTGTATGTTGGAAACTTTCCTTCTTGGGTTTGAAGCCTGTTCCATGTGCTGATTCACTGTGGAGAGATCGGACCAGGCTGGCCTTCATATTCCATTAGTACAGACTACTGTGTGATTTATAGACTCATATTACTTTTAGTAAAATTCCCCTGGACCAGAACAACTCAGGGGTCCTTTAGAGTTGTTGATAATAGGATTTTATCTTTATTAGAAAGAAAGCAACACTAGTTCCAGCTGTTCTTGCTTGGGAGGTTAAACTCTAAAAAATTCACTTTTCATCAGTAGAAGGTATAAAGGGTAGCTTGACAGCTGGCCTCATATAGTTAAATGCTATTTCATGTTATTTACTTTAAAATTTCTTTTATAATGTTTGACACAGACAGGAGACCCAGGTGCTGAATAGCATATTTTTAGTTTTGATGGAATGGACTTTGTCAACAAAGTTGGAAAGTGAAAAAAGAAATAAAATACAAGTTAAGAAAACTTATTTGAATGAAATCTAAAGAATATAGCAAAGGTTTGCATGAGCTTTTTCCAAAGTGCGAATGAAAATAATAAAAATTAATTCTGTCAGCAGAACTATGCAGTATAGAAAATAAAATAGAAGCAGAAAAATACCAACAACACAACAAAATGAAAGGGCAATATTTGTGCTTTTCCCCAGTTTCCTTCACTATGGTTGCCTCTCAAAAGGAAAACAAAAGAAACAAACATCCAAGGCTCATCAGTGTTCTTGACTTTTGGAGACATAAATGAAGGAGTTTTGCATACGTGTATAGAATGTAAACAGCAGACCATGAAGTTATCAATATGTTGCTTGTGGTAAAATATACATCTAATTCTATGTATATAGAATATAGAGAGAGGCTCCTTGTCTGTGAACTAGACCATGATTTCAATGCAGTATGCAAGCAGATGTATTCAAGTTGCTTTCTTGTTATTAAAATTGCAGATGGAGCCATCCCCCACAAAAGTCATACAATTAAAAGCATTGTTATTAAAGAAGGGAAATGGTGAATAGCCAGTGCATTGTAATTTCCAAGAGCAGAATTGGGGATTATTATTAGCCCTGAAGGGAAGGGCTACTGGTTATAGAGAAGTAAGTCCCCAGGTAGCCATCACTCAAAGCCAGGCACAATCTCAGCTGATTCACAGTCTTACAGTACATTTATCAGGCAAAACAAGTGAGAACTAAAATGTCATTATTTTTCTTGGTCGGTTTAGTTTAAAACTTCATCTATTTTCCTGCCATTTTAGATAGTATGCTTAAAATTAATCTCTGATCCTAATACCCTAATTGGACATTCCAGGATAACTAGAGGTGACTAGATACTATATCATCTTTAGAAACTCACAGATAATCTATGAAAGCAGCTTTTCACTATTTCTCTACAGTAGTTGTTGCCTATTTGGTGTAGCTTCAAGAGTGATGTATACAAAGAGTGTGTGTGTATGTGTGTGTGTGTGCGTGTGTTATCATAGCCATCTCCATTTTCTAACTCTATGCTTATAAACCCTGAGTGTGTCCCAAAGTGAATTATCCAGAAATATTCAAAGGCATGGTAGGAAATAAAATATTTAGATAATAAACATATAACTTATAATCATTGAAACTTACGATTGTCAAATAGTCCCATGGTACCTACTATATACAAAACTCTATTTGAAAAAAAAACTGTGGAAAATATGAAACCAACTGAAGCATCTGATCTAAAGATATTTATAACCCAGCAAAGGTGAAAGGAAGAGGGAGACAGTCACATAAACAACAATGAGCAAATGATATTTGATAAATGGCATAGCTAATATTTTGGAGTAGTTGTGGGCTGGGTGCTATGTTGCATACTTAACATTCATTTTTCTCATTTCTTCTTTACACTTTTTATGAGATAGATACTATTATTGTACTCATTTTATGTATGAGGATATTGAGATGCAGAATGGTTACGAGATTTGATCACCATTACATGGCCGGAAAGTGATTAATTTATTAAGTGACTCACATTCATTTATTAATTCAATCAACAGTAACTTACTCTGAACTTACTGTTTGCTGGATACTGTTTTAGGTACTGAAGACGAAGAGCACTGGAAAAAATCATTCAGAAAGCTTAGATTTTAGTGAGAATTGATTAGGAGACAAACAAAACACAAATTAAAAATTATATAACATATTAGGAGGCACATGTGTTATAAAGATTGAGCAAGACAAAATGATAGACAAAATGGTTATCAGTAAAATGTACATTTTTTATAGGGTTTAGGTGTGACCTATCATAAGAGAAGCATTTATATTGTATTTAGATCATTCAAAATTTCAAAAGTTTTGTAACATTTTTTCTTATGGAAATAAGGTGTGTTCACCATAGAATATTTAGAAAGGCAAATAGCATTTAAAAATGTATAAAAGAGAAAATAAAAATAGAAATAATACAAAAAAGTTTGTTCATTATTCTATCACATATATATTACTTCTATCACTATTTTAATATGTCAGGAGATATTTAGAACATTGAGATTCCATTGCTTACATATCTTTATATAGGGCCTTTTCTCTTAATTTTTGAAGGGTAAATTTTTTTGAATGGTGAATATTTTTCAGAATTACTAAATAGTCTTGTAACATGATTTTCATACTTGCATAGAATCCAACTAAGTGAACCACAGTTTAACTTTTCTGTTACATTTATATTTTCTGTTTGATATGTACATTACTTTGAAGTTTTCACCTCTATAAATATTAACTTGATGATGACCCTTGAATATAACTTGTAAGCTTCTCTCATAATTTTTCAGGACAAATTCATAGATATTGAATTTTTGGGAGGAAAATGTATGTAAAACCAAATTTGCAGTTGGGTTCAGTGGCACAGTCTTGTAACCCCAGTGACGTGGGAGGTTGAAGCAGGAAGACCACAAGTTTTAGGCCAGCCTCAGCGTCTTAGCAATGCCCTTAGCAACTTAGGAAGACATGTCTCAAAATTAAAAAATAGAGAGGACTGGGGATGTTGCTCATTGGTGAAATGCCCCTGGGTTCAATGCATAGTAAAAAAACAAAAAACAAAACACAAAGCCAAACAAAACAGAAAACACCCTTGATATGTGTCAATTCATAGTACTGTAATTAGTTTATATGGTTATTTTATATATCAAGTAATTTTATGGATGAAAAACATCATTCTTATTATAGTTTATGTTTGCAAGGTTTCTAATGACTTTTATTTTTATTTTTTAATTTTTTTGTGGTACTAGGGATGTAACCCAGGACCTTGTAAATGATAGGCAAACACTGTACCACAGAGTGCAGAGTTATATTCCCTGCCTTGAGACTTATCTTTCATTGAAATATACTTTCTAAATTCAGAATCTCCCCCCAAAACCCAGATGACTTTTGGAAATTTGGCTTGTCTGTTGTTTAGAGGCTATGTTAGTGCAAGAGGCTATTTTCAAATTATTATTTATAGGAAATCGATTGCAAAGGTCATTTTAGGATTAAATTGATTTATTCATTTTTTAAATGTAGTCACAAAATATTTATTTAGTGCTTTCCATATGACAAGCAGCATTCTAATCACCAAAGACTGTCATGGAACAAAGCTTACTCCCTAATCTCATGAAACTTTATTCCTATGGCAAAAAATTTAAAAAGTAACAGCAAAAGCCCTAGCATGTGAATATGGTTTTTCCAGTTGTATTAATTGTTATGGAAAACGTGAGCTCCCCACAAACATGAGATTCCCTGAGAAAAGTGGTTTTGACTATTTTTGTTGACACCTTTGTTCCTAAAACCTAGAATTGCACCTGGATCATGGTGGGTACATAGTGAGTGAGTGGTGAATAATTTAATAAATAAGTGTAATCAATATAGCAGGATAGGGAATGTTTGTTGGGGGGGGGCAGGTGGTAACTTATTACAGGATTGTTAGAGACAAGTTCTGTGCTAATGTCCATGAACAGACATTTTGGCTTCTGCAAAACAGGCAAAGGGGTCTTCTGCATGCTGTAGAGTCAATAAGGGAGACAGGAGTAGAAGGTGTGTTGTATAGAGTGTTACAGAGGTGGATCCTGTGAAGTCTCTGGCTTTTGGTCTGAATGAGATGAAAGTCCACTCAGGAGTTAAAGGATCTAATCTTTATATTAAAAAGATTATTCCTCTAGTTTCTAGAGGCAGGGAACCATGAAGAAAGACTGTGGCAATAACCCTAGCAGAGGGGAAGTTTCCTTGACAGCGCAGATGACAAAATGTGGTCAAACTCTGAATATGGGGCCAAGAGAATTTGCTGGTTTATAGAATGTGGTGTGAGAAAAAATGGAAATGAGGGTTGATTCCAAGGATTTGGACCTGAGCAATTAGGAGGATACAGTTTGTTTGTTTGTTTGTTTGTTTGGTTGGTTGGTTGGTTGGTTTAGGGAGGCTGTGGGGGAGCAGCACAGAAATGGAAAGAGAAAAAACAAATCAGACTTAAAAGACTGTTTTTCGATATGTTTAACTTAGTTTTAACCATTTTGTTAAGAAATAAGAAGTGAAGGGACACTCCACTAAGGCAATCAGCGGCCACCATCTTGGAGAGCTGAAGTATCCACCGCCACTCTCCGACAGATTGCAACAACAAAACAGGTGTGTGTCACTCAGCTCAGCCCCCATACATAGGGGGATTTCGCATAAAATCTCTCCTATCCCTTCCGGGGGAGGGAGTATCACAGTGAGCCTGCATAAAGACTAAGGGGAAAATAGAGGCACCTGACCTTCAACCCCCCCTCCCATCAGCAGCCAAAACAAAACCTGTCTAGCCAGCGCTGGGGGAGGGGAAAGCAGAAAAAATCAAAACCATAGAGTGCCGGGGATCCCAAAAGCCAACTGTGTGACCCCGGAGATCCAGGCTGTCTGATTTGCACGGCCTGCCCTGCGGCTACAGAAGGCGTGGCGCTGCAGAGAAGGGATTAACTAGCAAGCAGGGAGATAAGTGGCTGCGACACAGTGGAATCCTGCCAGCCAAGCCCGCACTGACCCCCGGGCTGAGTTCGGGATTTCAGACGGGGAAGGAAGCGGTACAGTTCTATCCCCCACAAAGGAAACAAAACAATAGAGTGCCGGGGTTCCCAATAGCCACCCTCCACACCCAACAAACGGCAGGCCCAGAGTACAGTTTGAACTGCCGAGAACCATCACTCAGGGGAAATCTGGTCTAGCAGGAGAAACCAAGACTAGCAGGAGAAACCAGGGGACTAGAGGCAAGGCCCTCGCGACTGGGCGGCTGTAAACTGCAGACCCGCAGGCGACAGTTCACCCACTGCCCACGTAACTGGGTGGTAGGAGAACGCCCGCCCGCTGGTGACTGATCACCTGCCCGCGGCCTGTGATACTGGGCGGCTGGAGACCGCCTGCCTGCCTCGACTGGGAGCTGAAACCAAACAGAGACAGTCCAGTCACACCCCCCTATTAGGACACCCCAGCAAGGAGACTGGGGCCCGTCATAGCAGAGTAGTGTCGTCACTGGAGCTCGGACGTCGGCATTCCTTCCCAGTGGAATCCACGTTAGCAGGCATAGTTTAACAACACAAAGGAGAGAAATCAGAGTAATACAGAAACAAAACAAATCTATAGAAGACAGCAGAAACACAACAATCAAATAGAGCTGGAAAGTAACGTGGACAACATGAGAAAACAAGGGAAAAAAGGATTACAAACAATTGAAGACAACTCAATTCTATAGGAGGACATAGAAACATCAAAAACAGGGATAGGGAAAGAACTCAAGGCATACCTAACTCGAATGGAAAGGAATATTAGAGAAGACATGAGACAGCAAGTCCAAGAAATAAAAGTATACTTTGAAAATGAATTAAACAAACAAATTCAAATGGCAAAGAACGAGCTCTACCAGGAGATAGAGATCTTAAAAAAAAATCAAAAAATAATCCTAGAATTGCAGGAAACTATAAACCAAATTAAAAACTCAAACGAGAATATTACAAATAGACTTGATCAAGTAGAAGTCAGAACATCAGATAATGAAGACAAGGTTTATCAACTTGAAAAGAATATAGTCAACACAGAAAAGATGCTTAAATCCCACAAGCAATCTATTCAAGAGATATGGGATGTCATAAAAAAACCAAATCTGAGAGTCATAGGGATAGAAGAAGGCACAGAGATTCAAACCAAAGGAATGGACAGCATATTAAATGAAATAATTCTAGAAAACTTCCCAGAGATGAAAGATGGAATGGATTGCCAAATCCTGGAAGCCTACAGGACCCCAAACATTCAAAACCATAATAGACCAACTCCAAGACATATAATTATGAAGATAGCCAACGTACAAAACAAGGAGAGAATATTAAAAGCTACAAGAGAAAAGAGGCAGATTACATTCAGGGGTAAACCAATTAGGTTAACGACCGATTTCTCATCTCAGACTTTGAAAGCGAGAAGATCCTGGAACAATGTATTTCAAACGCTGAAAAATAATGGATTCCAACCAAGAATACTGTATCCAGCAAAATTGAGCTTCAAATTTGACAATGAAATTAAAATCTTTCACGATAAACAAAAGCTAAAAGAATTCGCAGCAAGAAAACCAGCTCTGCAAAGCATTTTGAGCAAAACACTACAAGAAGAGGAATTGAAAAATAGTGCCCAAAACTAACAGCAGGAGGTATCTCAGAAAAGGGTAGGAAAGTAACCAAAATGTAAAACTAGCCAAACTAAAATAAATAAATAAAGAAGCATGACTGGAAGTACAAATCATATCTCAATTGTAACCTGAAATGTTAATGGCCTAAACTCACCAATCAAGAGACATAGGCTAGTAATCTGGATCAGAAAAACAAATCCAACAATAGGCTGCCTTCAGGAGACTCATATGATAGGAAAAGACATACACAGGCTGAAGGTAAAAGGTTGGGAAAAATCATACCACTCACATGGCCCTCGGAAGCAAGCAGGAGTGGCCATACTCATATCGAATAAAATCAACTTCAAACCTAAGTTAATTAAGAAGGATAAAGAAGGACACTATATACTGTTAAAAGGAACCATCCACCAACAAGACATAACAATCATCAATTTGTATGCACCAAACAATGGAGCTGCAACGTTCATAAAACAAACTCTCCTCAAGTTCAAGAGTCAAATAGACCACAACATAATAATTATGGGTGACTTCAACACACCGCTCTTGCTATTAGACAGATCCTCTAGACAAAAATTGAATAAAGAAACTATAGAACTCATCAGCACAATCAATAACCTAGACTTAACTGACATATATAGAATATATCAACCATCATCAAGTGGATACACGTTCTTCTCAGTAGCACATGGATCCTACTCAAAGATAGACCATATATTATGCCATAAGGCAACTCTTAGTAAATATAAAGGCATGGAGATAATACCATGCACCATATCTGATCGTAATGGAATGAAATTGGAAATCAATGATAAAAGAAGGAAGGAAAAATCCTACATCACATGGAAAATGAACAATATGTTATTGAATGATCAATGGGTTATAGAAGACATAAAGGAGGAGATGAAAAAATTTTTAGAGTCAAATGATAATACAGACACAACATACCGGAATCTATGGGACACAATGAAAGCAGTTTTAAGAGGGAAATTCATTTCTTGGAGTTCTTACCTCAAAAAAAGAAAAAACCAACAAATAAATGAAGTCACACAACACCTCAAAAACCTAGAAAAGGAAGAGCAAAACAACAGCAAATGTAGTAGAAGACAAGAAATAATTAAAATTAGAGCAGAAATCAATAAAATTGAAACAAAAGAAACCATTGAAAAAATTGATAAAACTAAAAGTTGGTTCTTTGAAAAAATAAATAAGATAGCCAAGCCCTTAGCCATGCTAACGAAAAGAAGAAGAGAGAGAACTCAAATTACTAACATACGGGATGAAAAAGGCAATATCACAACAGACACTACAGAAATACAGAAGATAATTAGAAAGTATTTTGAACCCCTATATTCCAATAAAATAGAAGATAGTGAAGATATCGATAAATTTCTTAAGGCATATGATTTGCCCAGATTGAGACAGGAAGACACACACAGTTTAAACAGACCAATAACAAAGGAAGAAATAGAAGAAGCCATCAAAAGACTACCAACCAAGAAAAGCCCTGGACCGGATGGGTATACAGCAGAGTTCTACAAAACCTTCAAAGAAGAATTAATACCAATACTTTTCAAGCTATTTCAAGAAATAGAAAAAGAAGGAGCTCTTCCAAATTCATTCTATGAGGCCAACATCACTTTGATCCCAAAACCAGACAAAGATACTTCAAAGAAAGAAAACTACAGACCAATATCTCTAATGAACTTGGATGCAAAAATCCTCAATAAAATTCTGGCGAATCGAATACAAAAACATATCAGAAAACTTGTGCACCATGATCAAGTAGGATTCATTCCTGGGATGCAAGGCTGGTTCAATATACGGAAATCAATAAATGCTATTCACCACATCAATAGACTTAAAGACAAGAACCATATGATCATCTAGATGGATGCAGAAAAAGCATTTGACAAAGTACAGCATTCCTTTTTGTTCAAAACACTAGAAAAACTAGGGATAACAGGAACTTACCTCAACATTGTAAAAGCTATATATGCTAAACCTCAGGCTAGCATCATCCTAAACGGAGAAAAACTGAAGGCATTCCCTCTAAAATCTGGAACAAGACAGGGATGCCCTCTATCACCACTTCTATTCAATTTAGTTCTCAAAGTACTAGCCAGAGCAATTAGACAGACAAAAGAAATTAAAGGCATAAAAATAGGAAAAGAAGAAATTAAATTATCGCTATTTGCAGATGACATGATAATGTACTTAACAGACACAAAAGAGTCTACAAAGAAGCTGCTAGAGTTAATAAATGAATTCAGCAAAGTGGCAGGTTATAAAATCAACACACATAAATCAAAGGCATTCCTGTATATCAGCAACAAAACCTCTGAAATGGAAATAAGGAAAACCACTCCATTCACAATATCCTCAAAGAAAATAAGATACTTGGAAATCAACCTAACAAAAGAGGTGAAAGATTTATACAATGAAAACTACAGAACCCTAAAGAGAGAGATAGAAGAAGATCTCAGAAGATGGAAAAATGTACCCTGTTCATGGATAGGCAGAACTAACATCTTCAAAATAGCGATATTACCCAAAGTTTAATGCGATGCCAATCAAAATCCCAACGGCATTTCCTGTAGAAATAGACAAAGCAATCGTGAAATTCATATGGAAAAACAAAAGACCCAGAATAGCAAAAGCAATTCTAAGCAGGAAGTGTGAATCTGGAGGTATAGCGATACCAGAGGTCAAACTGTACTACAAAGCAATAGTAACAAAAACAGCATGGTACTGGTACCAAAACAGGCAGGTGGACCAATGGTACAGAATAGAGGACACAGAGACTAATCCAGAAAGCTACAACTATCTTATATTTGATAAAGGGGCTAAAAGCATGCAATGGAGGAAGGATAGCATCTTCAACAAATGGTGCTGGGGAAATTGGAAATCCATATGCAACAAAATGAAATTGAATCCCTTTCTCTCGCCATCCATAAAAATTAACTCAAAATGGATCAGGGAGCTAGATATCAAATCAGAGACACTGCGTCTGATAGAAGAAAAAGTTGGCTACGATCTACATATTGTGGGGTCGGGCTCCAAATTCCTTAATAGGACACCCATAGCCCAAGAGTTAATAACAAGAATAAACAAATGGGACTTACTTAAACTAAAAAGTTTTTTCTCAGCAAGAGAAACAATAAAAGAGGTAAATAGAGAGCCTACATCCTGGGAACAAATTTTTACCCCCCACACCTCAGATAGAGCCCTAATATCCAGAATGTACAAAGAACTTAAAAAATTAAACAATAAGTTAACAAATAACCCAATCAACAAATGGGCCAAGGACCTGAACAGACACTTCTCAGAGGAGGACATACAATTAATCAACAAGTATATGAAAAAATGCTCACCATCTCTAGCAATCAGAGAAATGCAAATCAAAACCACCCTAAGATACCATCTCACTCCAGTAAGATTGGCAGCCATTATGAAGTCAAACAACAATAAGTTTTGGCGGGGATGTGGGGAAAAGGGTACACTTGTACACTGCTGCTGGGGCTGCAAAATGGTGAGGCCAATTTGGAAAGCAGTATGGAGATTCCTGGGAAAGCTGGGAATGGATCCACCATTTGACCCAGCTATCGCACTTCTCGGACTATTCCCTGAGGACCTTAAAAGAGCGCACTATAGGGATACGGCTGCATCAATGATTATAGTGGCACAATTCACAATAGCTAGACTGTGGAACCAACCTAGATGCCCCTCAGTAGATGAATGGATAAAAAAATGTGACATCTATACACAATGGAGTATTATGCAGCACTAAGAAATGACAAAATCATAGAATTTGCAGGGAAATGGATGGCATTAGAGCAGATTATGCTAAGCGAAGCTAGCCAAGCCCTAAAAAACAAATGCCAAATGTCAGCTTTGATATAAAGAGAGCAACCAAGAACAGAACAGGAAGGAAGAGCATGAGGAAAAGACTACAGTAAACAAAGACGAATGGGGGGAGAGAAACGGAGAGAGAAGGGAAAGCACATGGAAATAGTAGGAGACCTTCAATGATACATAAAATTATAAGAGGTTATGAGGGGCAAGGGGGAGGGAAAAAAAGGGAGAGAATTGAACAACAGCAGGGGAGGTAGAGAGGGAAGATGGGAGGGGAGGGGAGGGGAGGGGGGATAGTAGGGGATAGGAAAGGTAGCAGAATACAACAGTCACTAATATGGCATTATGTAAAAATGTGAATATGTAACAGATGTGATTCTGCAATCTGTATTTGGGGTGAAAATGGGAGTTCAAAACACAATTTGAGTCAAATGTATGAAAGATGATATATCATGAGCTATGTAATGCTTTAAATAATCAATTAAAAAAAAGAAATAAGAAGTATTAATATTATTAAAAATGTTTTAAACAAGCCACTTAAAAGTCACCACTTAAGGAATTAAGGTGCATAAGTGGGAAAAAAACAAAACAAAACAAAATGAATTTGTGATGAGTTATGCAGTGTCATACATATCACATGTAAAAATCTGTATTTCATTAAAATTTAGTAAGAAGGAACAACAACATTGGAATACTCAAATTCAGTATCATATGAAGGAGAAGGTTATCATTTTTTTTTTTGGTCTTTTTTTCCTGTGATTTTCATTAGTGAATTAGAGTTGTACCTAATGGTGGTATTCATTGTTTACACCTTCACACATGCACACAGTATAACAATATAATTTGGCCAATATGATTCCCCAGTATTTGCCCTTTCCCTGTCCTTCTCCCTCCTCTCTATCCATTTCCTCTGCTGTAGCTACTAATTTATCCCTCAATTTTTTGAAATGTCCCTCACTTTCCTCTTTACTTCTACATATGAGAGAAAATATATGATCCTTGACCTTCTGAGTTTGGCTTATTTCCCTTAACAGAATGGTCTTGAGTTCCATTCATTTTATTGCAAACGACATAATTTCATTCTTCTTTATGGCTGAATAAAACTCCATTATGTATATATACCATATTTTTTCATCCATTCATCTCTTGATAAACTCCTAGGTTGGTCCCCGTTTGGCTATTGTGAATTATGCTGCTGTACACATAGATATGCATGTATTGCTATGCAATGCTGACTTCAATTCTTTTGTTGTTGTTGTTGATAGACATTTATTTATTTATATGCGGTGCTGAGAATTGAACCCAGTGCCTCACATATGCCAGGCAAGTGCACTACCGCTGAGCCACACCCCCAGCCCATGACTTCAATTCATTAGGATAAATACTGAGGAGTGGTATGGCAGGGTCATATGGTGGTTTCATTTCTAGTCTTTTGAGAAACATCCATACTGATTTCCATAGTGATTGCAGTAATTTACAATCCCACTAACAGTGTAAAATTGTTGCTATATTTCCATATTCTTTCCAATGTTTATTATTGATTGTATTCTTGAGGGATGCCATTCTAATTGGAGTGAGATAAAAATCTCAGTGTATTTTTAATTTGTATTCTCCTAATTGCTAAAGATGTTGGACATTTTTTCATATATTTGTTGATCATTTGTATTTCTTCTTTTGAGAAGTGTCTGTTTAGTTCATTTGCACATTTATTAATTGGGTTCTTTGTTTTGGGCGGTAAGCTTTTTGAGGTCTTTATATATTCTAGATACTAATCCTCTGTTGAAGAGTAGCTAGCAAAGATTTTCTCCTGTTCTTTACATCATCTCTTCATATTTTAAATTGTTTGCCATACATAAACTTTTTTAGAGAGAGAGAGAGAATTTTTTTAATATTTATTTTTTAGTTTTCGGCGGACATAACATCTTTATTTGTATGTGGTGCTGAGGATCGAACCCAGCACCACCCGCATGCCAGGCAAGCATGCTACCGCTTGAGCCACATCCCCAGCCCTATGCATAAACTTTTAAAAAATTAATTCTTGGTATTGTTTACTGAGCTTTAGGAGTCCTATTGAGAAAGTTGTTGTCTGCACCTATATATTGTAGTATTGACTCTATGTTTAACTTTAGGAGTTGCAAAATTGCTGATCTAATTCCTAGGTCTTTGATCCATTTTCAGTTGATTTTTGGGCAGGGAGAGAAATAAGGATCTATTTTCATTCTTCTACATACAAATAAACTGTTTTCCCAGCACCATTTGTTAAACAGGCTGTCTTTTCTTCACTGTATGTTTTTGGCACCTTTGTCAAGGATCAGATGACTGTGTCTGTGACAGTTTGTCTCTGTGCCTTCTATTCTGTACCATTGGTCTATGTGTGTCTGTTTTTATATCAGTACCATGCAGTTTTTGTTACTATAGCTCTGTAGCATAATTTGAAGTCAGATACTGTGATGTCTCCAGCATTGCTTTATTGGATTAAAATGGCTTTGAAAATTCTGAGTCTTTGACTCTTTTAGTGAAATGTAGGACTATTCTTATTAGTTCTGTGAAGAATGTCATTGGTATTTCGATGGCTATTGCATAGAATCTGTGTGTTTCTTTTGGTAGTATGTTTTTTTTTTGAGAATTTTTTAATATTTATTTTTTAGTTCTCAGCGGACACAACATCCTTGTTGGTATGTGGTGCTGAGGATCGAACCCTGGCCGCACGCATGCCAGGCGAGCGCGCTACTGCTTGAGCCACATCCCCAGCCGTAGTATGGTCTTTTTAATGATTCTGCCTATCCATGATAATGCAAGATTTTTCAATCTTATTGTGCATCCTTCAGTTTTCTTTTTCTTCAGTGTTGTTTAGTTTTCATTGTAGAGGTATTTTATCTGCTTGGTTAAATTTATTCCTAGGTTTTTGGTTTTTTGTTTTGTTTTTGAGGTTACTTTTAAGAGAATTATTTTTCTGATATTTTCTTCAGCAGATCAATTGTTGGTATATAGGAAAGTCATTGACTTTTGTATGTTGAACCTTTATCTTGCTACTTTGCTTAATGTTTATTAGCTCTAGTAGACATCGAATGAACCTTTTTGGATCTTCAAAGTACAAGGTCATATCCCTGGTGAACAGTGATAATTTGGCTTCCTCCTTTCCCTTTTTATGCCTTTTATTTTTTTTTCAATTGCTTTTGCTAGAATTTCTAGCACTATATTGAATAGGAGTGGTGAAAGTGGACATCTCTGTCTTGTTCTGAATTTGAGAAAATGCTTTCAGTTTTTCCCCATTTAATAGGGTGTTAACTTTGGGTTTATTTATATAGCCTTTATGATGTTGAGGTGAGTTTCTTCTATCCCTAGTTTCTTAAATTTTTTTTTTTATTATGAATGGGTGCTGAATTATTTTTTGAAAGCTTTCCTTGCATTGGTTGAGATGACTATGTGACTTTTATTCTTAATTTTGATTTGCACATGTTAAACCATCTTTGTGTGCCTAGGATAAAACCAACTTGGTCATGATGAACAGTCTTCTTAATATGTTATTGAATATAATTTATTAACACTTTATTAGCAATTTTTAAAATCTAATCAGAGATATTGATCTGTAGTTTTCTTTTCTTGATGTATTTTTATCTGGTTTTGGTATGATAGTGATATTGGTTTCATGGACTGAATTGGAAGTGTTCCATCCCTTTCTCTTTCATGGAATAATCTAAGGAGCATTGGTATTGGTTCTTCTTAAATTTTCTGGTGGAATTCAGCTGAGTTTTTATCTGGTCCTGGGCTTTTCTTTGTTGGAAGGCTTTTTATTACTGCTTCTGTCTTATTGCTAGTTATTGGTCTGTTTAGGTTTTCTATGTCTTTTTTATGGTTTGGATGTGAGATATTCCCCAAAAGCTCACATGTGAGACAATGCAAGACGGTTCAGAGGAGAAATGATTGGGTTGTGAGAGTCTTAACCCAGTCAGTGAATTAATCCCTTGATAGGGATTAATTGAATAGTATCTGAAGTGGTAGAGTGGAGGAGATGGGAATTAGGGGTGTGACTTTGGGGTACATATTTTGTCTCTGGAGAGTGAAGTCTCTCTCTTTCCTTCTGGATCACCATGTGAACTGCTTCCCTCCACCATACTCTTCCACCATGTTGTTCTGCTTCAACTTGAGCTCCAACCTGCTGTATATGTATTGAGAACTGTGAAACTGTGAACCACAAAATAAACTTCTCCTCCTCTGAAGGTGTTCTGATTGGGTCTTTTAGTCATAGTAGTGAAAAAGCTTACTAAAACAGTCCTCTTGATTCAATTTTGGCAGCTCACCTGTGTCTAGAAATGTATCCATTTCTTCTAGGCTTTCCAATTTATTGGAGTATAAGTTTTCAAAATATTTGCTAATGACACCTAGAGTTCTGTGATATTTGTGGTGATCTTTCCTTTTCAATCTCTAGTTTTATTAATTTGGGTCTTCCCTCTTTTTCTTTTGGCTAGTTGGGCTAATACTTATCAATATTGTTTATCTTTTCAAAAAACCAACTCTTCATTTTAGTGATCCTTTGTATTATATTTTATTCTCAATTCCATGGATTTTGCCTCTGATTCTATATTTTCCTTCCTTCTCCTGGTTTCGGAATTCATTTGTTCTTATTTTTCAAGGGCCTTGAGGTGGATCCTTAAGGTGGTTATTTGGGATCTTTCTAATTTTCTTATGTAAACTTTCATGGCTATAAACTTTGAAAGGGACAGTCTTAACAGGAGGAAAGGGGAGACTTTGGCATCTTAAAAATACTAGGATTAAGAACAGGAAGATGTCCAGGCTAATAGAACAAAAATCACATAGAATGACTTATAAACAACAGAAATTCACTTTTTGTGGTTCTGGAGGCTGAGAAGCCCAAGATCAACACAGATTTAATGGTCAGTGAAGATCCACTTTCTAACTCATAGGTGAGGACTTCTCTCCATGTCTTCACATGGTGAAAGGGGCAAGGAACCTTTCTGGGGTATCTTTTATGAGGGAATTCATTTCATCAATGAAGGACACAGATATTCAGAATATTGAACAGGGATGCCCTGATACACATGCAATGCAGGGAAGACACTTATTGTATATTTTCAACACCTAGGAAAACTGTTCTTTGTGAGTCCAGATAAGACAATTTCTAAGTTGATACTCCTAAACCAATTTTACATTTTATCTAGTGAATGATATGTGCTTGAAAATGTCAGTTAAATGGTTTTTCAGTACTGACAACTTATACTTGAACAATTTAACTCTTATTATGAATTGGTGTAGTCAATTGAAATTGATAATAGGAAAAACTATAGACCTGGCAATAATTTCACTTTACATTTTACTGATAAATTAAATTCTTAACCAATAGTTTTATGACCCTTCTGCAAAATATTTAAATCAATCTTTGAAGTTTTCTTATATTGATGAAATGGGAATGAGTGCTTGGAGGGAAAACTGTATGCCTCAGCAAACTTGGGGATCGATGTGATGGTATTTCAGATCCCTTTCTGTTTCTTGATCCATCAACAACTCTTCTGTAACAAGTAAAAGGAGCAGAACCAAAAACACAATGAAGGGTATTGGAAATCACTATAGGATAATATTTGGTGGAAACATGGGGGAACAGAGTAAGCAACATGAAAGATACGTAGCTTCCTCAGATACTGAGAGTGTTAGTCAAACAGATTGCATATAGAGACTTTTCAGTATTTTTCTTGCATTAACCTAATTGAACCATTAAAGCAGACTCACAAAGAAAGTAAATTTCCAGAGTAATGGCAAAAATAAATAAATAAAAAAGAAAGTAAATAAATTTTATTTCTATAAAATTCACCCCAAATATTTCTAAGTCTTATGGATTCATCTGATTTTATGGCTCGCAATCCCTCTGAATTTTCTCTATTAATGCAGAGTCCCTCAGGGCCTTGAAGTCAGGAAGTCCCCTGCGTTCATCATAAATTCTGTAGTGACATATTTAACCCAGCTTCCTTTGCTGGAGCTCATGTATTAACAAACAACTCCTCTGACTTCCTAGAACACACACCTTTATTGAGTTTCAAAATGACCGTTTTCAGGCTATTGGAACACAAAACAAAGCTCTCCTTTTACCACAGGCCCATTGAAGGCCACTTTGATTCTTCCATCAACACTGGGAACTGCCAGAAAAATTACATTTTTTCCTGTGCCTGTTGGCAGTAGGAAAGAAGCTCTAATGAATCCATTGTCAGCAAACATGGCTTTCTTGGATTGCAGAACAGTAAATGACACATCAGTTGCACTTTTAGTTTATGGATGTGAATGTGTTCTTCCTCTCCTGAAACTTTGCCAATTAGGAAGCAGATTCTCCCATCCTGTATTTCAAAGCCTTATTCATGAATTGACATTAGTGTTACGATTTCAGTAATGGACCTGAAAAAGCATTACAGCTAAATGATTCTAATTTCAATCACGAACGACATCCAATAGAATGAATGCTCAGACAGATGCTTCAGACTACAACTAAATACACTAGGTCCTAATTGCTTTGCAATCTTTCAATTCAAATCAAGGGAACACTTCAACCCTGTTGCTTCTCTCTCAGAGAAGGTAAACACTGGCCTTTAATGGGCTGTGCTAATAATAACTACTTGAAGCAGTTAAACAAAACTCCAGTTCTTTTGGGGGCTGGCAATGAAAGACAAGTTCTAAAAGGAAAGACTGTAAGAATTTTGAGATTAGTGCTGAACTTTAAAAAGTTTTAGGAACTTTTATAGCCTACATAAAGAAAAAAAAAACCTAGTGAAATAAGTGTTTTAATATAAAGCAAAACATGAAATTCAAAGTAGACTAGAAGAGCTTGCCTTTCATTTCTTTTCATTTTTAGATCCTTATCAATGAATGGTACTAAGAAGTTCAGAAAATTTCTTTAAAAACCTGTTTTATGTAGATGATGGCTATTTTTTATTCTCTCAGAGCAAAATTTAAAAATACATTTCCACAAAACTCTATCCAGCCTCCTATTTCTAAATGTGATCAAAAATAGGTTTGTTAAGAAGCAGTTGGCAGCAGAAAGCAGGGCACAGCATGTAGCTAGTTGTGCAGCAGATAATTCCTTTCTTTCTGGGAAGTCTACAGGCGAGTGGAGGCCTGAGACCAGTTTTGAGATTAGGACAATCCTTCCAGAGGTAAGAAGGAACACAGTAGATAAATACTCAGTGACTCATATTTGCCCTGAAATGTTAAATCTGACGTGCAAATGAAATATATTCATGCTATAAAACATTTAGGCACTCAATAAATGTTTGCTGAAATGCATTTATAAAATGAGTATGAAAAATGCAGAATTCATTACTTTATAATTATACATTCATAAGTCAATGTATGTTTACAAAGTGCTTTCCAATCCTGCTCTTCATTTTAGAGAAGAAATAGAATTGAATCAACATTAGCCATAATGACTCTCTGCTGAACAGCACTTTACAACTTTCCCATCTATTATTTCATTGTAGGATATTAAATGCCTTGTAAAATACCACCCGACAATGCACTGAAAATAGCACTCATTCCCCAGTACCCTGGATGTGATGAGTTCACAGTACAATTTTGCCTTTTTAACAGCCCTTTATAATTATGTTCAAAAAGGCCCATAAAAAAGCAAGTCAAACACACCTATTTCTAGGATCCCATGAAATAGTATGATTTCATTTACTAAAACACATAATGAGAGTATTCATATAAGGTGTTTAGTATATTGGTTGATGCATGATAAGTATTCAATAAGTATTAGCTCTATTCCATGGAGAATGTAAATAATTTATCCAAGGATACTGCTCAGAAAGTGGCAGAGCTGATTCACTGATAGTTTTTGCAAGTTCACAATCAGTGCTCCTAGACATTACACTCTACTGCTTTCCACCACCTGTAAAGTGAAGTGTCTAAAATGAACCATGTAATTTTCTAGTTTTGAAATATTGCGTTTGGAGGCAAGAAGATGTTTCTTGTTTTCTCATTTTAGTTAGTCTGCTGTGCTTGTATTGTGAATGTCTTCCAAAGGCCTATGTGCTGAAGGATCAGTTCATAGCCCATGGCACTACTGGGAGGTGGTGGGACCTTTAAGAGGTGGGCCCTAGAGGAAGGAAGTTCAGATTAGGGATTTCTCTTTGAAGAGGATATTCAACCCCAGCCTCTCCTCTTTCTCCTTCTTTGATTCCCAGCTGCCATGAGGTAAGCTGGACTCCTTTGCTATATTTTCCTGTGGTTATTTCCTTGCCACAGAACCCAAGGTTATGAAGTCAAGAGACCATGAACTATAACCTCCACAACTGTAAGCCCAAATAAACCTTCTCTGTTTAACAGTTAATTAACTCAGTTACTTGTGACAGCAACAGAAAGCTCACATAGGCCATCCAAATGTGCATCACTACTATCAACTGATAGAGAGCAAAACTATACTAATTAATTTAGTCTTTTTTATAATTGTCTTTCCTTGCTTGGAATCATTTATCTGATGTTAAAAATGTGTCCTAAAATAAGAAAAAAAACACATGTTTAACTCAGGGTACTTTATTAATATGTAAGTTTAAAGTGAAAAGGAAACATTGCCTTTTTGTTTGAATTCAATAAACAGAAAAAAAGAGACATCATTACAAATAACTGCACATAATTCTCAAAATTTGTTTTTTTTTAATTGTACATGGGCCTTCTTATTTTAATTATAATTTTGAACCACAAGGCACATTCAAATAATAGGTTAATATTTTCTTGTTTTATTGTGATGGAAATTGAGCTAATACAACAAAGGAATTGATTTACTTTGAGTTTGAAAGTCAGAAAATAACTGATTCAAGCACCTCAATGAGTCTGGTTTAGGTGAAACTATTCAGATTCTGAGGAATCATTTTTGTCAGTCTGAATTTCAAGTGTGCAGTTTTATGTGGAAGCATGTAACATCAAAGCGAATACTAAGTAAAGGTAGGTAGGGATTATACGTGGCTCTGGCCCTAAGTATATGCTTCATGTACAGAAGTTGGTTCAGTTGATAGCATGTTATTTAAGAATATCTGAATTTTATTTCTGGAAAGAAAGCATTTAAAAGCATTACTTATTTCTTGGCAAAAAAAAAAGACGTTTCTTTCACTGGAGTAAATTCTCATTCATATGTATCTAAAACATACTCTATTCTCATATTCATTTAACCTGTGAGATGTTCATATCCAAGGGTGTATCCTGAGAGAGTGGTCAGCAATATAAATAATTATATAGTAATTGTTTGTCTGCTTTATAATAATTATCTATTATACAAAATATTTGTGTTTGAATTTATTCATATATAAATATTATTTATTTATAGATAAATACATACTACATTTCAACTTGAAATCTTCACAGATTCATATTAATAATTTATTTAAAAGTGAATAAAGAAAAAGAAAACCCATACTCTAAAGCAAACTACCTTATCTATCACAATAGAAAATATTCTGTAAATAAACAGCTCTGTTTCTGCATCATGATAAATAAAGGCTCATTTTAAACCACTGGATGCCAGAATACCAAGGAGAGGTACATAAATGAAGCCAAGCGTAGCACAGTAGAGGGCACATATGATCATCATCCCAAGAGAGCTGGCTCTTTCTGGACTATTATTGAAAAGAATAGAAAGGTGTGTATTTTGTTCTTCTACCCCGTTTTTTGTTGTTCCTACTATACTCCTCTCATTCACAATTTGATCTACACAGAACTTCAAGTGCTCCAGTGCAGTATATTTCTAGTGCATTGCTATAAAATTTTCATATTATTGATTCAATAAAATTTTTGTGTTCTTTTTAAATTTTTTGATGTTTTTTGAAATTTATTTATTTTAATTAGGTATATATTCATTTTTGTATTCTTTTATCTGTAAAACTGTGTTAATGTCAAGTTATGACAAGTCCAATATTAAATTCAGGATATACTTATATGGCCCATAAAATTTTAATATCACAAAGACACCATTGTAGAATATCTACATATGGTTCTATACACTGGATCACAGAGGCAATAGAAATAAGAGGAAAACATTGAGCAATATTAGTCTGAATACACACGGTTTATTATGCTACCATAAGAGTCATGTACAACCTGGATTTTCTGTAAGATTGTCTTACGTACTAGAATGACAGGTCCAGCTAATACAAAAATGTAGGCATGTATTACAACATTTGATTTGTAACAAGATCCTGTTGCCACAATGTACTCATTGTCACCATAGAGCTAGAACTTGGTCTTCAGCCCTGTTTGACCGACCAGGCCATTCTTCTCACTCTCTTCTTGCTTCTATTCTGGTATCAGCTAGTTATCATCAAAAGCATGCTAAATGTTCTACATGGTAAAGTCCTGATCATCCTTATGGTTATATTTGTTCTACTTTGGAGGAAAGAATACTTTCCTGTGATCCACAAGATTAAACAAGTTTTTCATTTTTCAGAAACTATGTAATCTATAAATGGGAAAAATTCAGACTGACAAAAATGATTCTATTTTTAACTGATTAAATTTACTAAATATCTGACAAATAATATCAATTGGACTTTCATTGTTTTATTCACACTCTCTTTCCCCATATTTTAAATTTATAATATATGTGAAATCCGATGAGGGGTGGTCTGCTAGAGAAAGGTCACTGACCCAAATAAGGATTCAAAATAGGAACATGATTTTATATGCATTATGTTGCAGTAAGCTGAGATAATCAGTTACCAAGAGCAGTTAAACCATTAGCTAGTATATTTTATATAAGACATAGATTGACATTTCTTGAGTTCCTGAACTCATATACTAATTGATGAGGGATAATTTGGCAATCAGAAGATTTTGTGGGTCACTGTCATCAAATTCTACTTAACCTGATGATTTTTTAATGGATTTTGAAGCAGAATAACTGAAAATACAAAAGAAGAACTTCTTAAGTATGCAAAGACAGTGAATGGATTAAAAGACACAAGGACTTGGGGAAGAAGGACACCAGGCCTCTTACTAAAACTAAGGTTCGGTGCTCTATTTGAACTACCCTTACAAACATACAATCCCACCCTGGAAGTTTCTCTAAAATAGTAGACCATTTAATTTCAGAAAGAACCTTAAAAATATGGATTGAGGCTCTCTCTCCACATATTACATTCAATGGAGAGACTGATATTTCAGAATTGGGAAAAATCCCTAAAAATGATTTCTGTAGGATGTTATAGAGACCTAGGACCCCAGTTGGGTCCCCAAGATGTATCTTTTTGAAATTTGAAAGAATGAGTTTCTATTGAGGTTTCAGAAGACCTGTTATAGGAATCAGGAATTATCTTTTAATATCTTTTTGTTGTTACTGAGATGTGTTAGAGCATCCAAAACAATCAGGATAAATAATAGAGAAAAGTAAGCAGAAAAAAAAATGAGCTCCATGAAAAATATAAATTATTGAGCTACTATGGAGGATATTTGACAAATATGGAACCAATTATAAAATTCTAAGTTTTTAGCTATAGGACACATATAGAAATTCAAGGAAGAGAATGACTTCAAAGAGGCTCTGGGTTTTTAGATTTCCTTGTAAAATTGAACATCATTTTATGAATAATCCAACTATACCCTTTTTGCAATATTTTAATGAGTTTGTTGGGATTGTGTTTTCACATGCAGAATATGTTAATAACTGATTATCTATATGACTAAGGAGAAATTTTAATTTAAAACAGTTTTTAAAAGGCTTGATTCAGATATTCTCCATTGTATAAAAGATTTTTATAAGACAGAGAATATTCTTACTTGAATGTATACATTCTTTTGCATCTGAGAGATCTGTGGGTAAGTGAGTGATGATCTCCCCTCATAAATGCATTGCAACTACAATTTTTTTTGACTAGTTTATCTTCTAAGATGGCAGGTAGATTGTATAGGAGAGAAATTGCCAATATGTAAAGTATTCTAATGTTTCTATTTAGAGTACCTTGCATTCAGGGTTACATAAAATAAATGTACATTGTAAGAATAGGCAAAAATGGTATTACATTTTGCACTCAGCATTTGCACATAATTTTAAATACTACCTTATATTTCTATTGTTTTTACATCTTTCATATTATAATAGCTGAAAAATATATTAAGTCAATAGAGATTTGCTTGTCTGATCAATCCTCTGTTACAAAACAATTGTCTCTACCTCTTTATCCCCTTGGTATTACAAAATCAAGAAGAAGAATAACTTGTAGTTCATAGCTTCTTAAACCTTTTTTTCTTCTCTTGAATACTTCCCTTAGAATGAATGTCTTGAAATTAAGTTACTGGTCAACAGTTTTAGATATGTTTGGTTGCTTCTGATTATGTCTGCCTACAAGGAAATAACATACATAGTGTTCAATGTTCATATGTAGATTTTCTAGACATTTTAAGATCAAAGTATGTTGATATGTATAAACAGAAATATTAATAGTAGGTTCCAATAGGTATCACTTCTGAACATAAACTGAAAGTAAATCCCATTGAGTAAATTAGCATATTTAGAAGAGTGAATGCATCTAATAAATTAGACAATATCTACCACCTTCAAACCAAGTGCTATAATTGAGAGTATGTTTTGAATTAGACAAACATGGGTCAAATCCATATGTGTGTACATACATGCCTATTTTCCTCTTCCTCACTGAGAATAAAAAGAATGATACATCTCTCCTCTGGTTGCCATTACAATGAAATGAAGTGAGGGCCGTGTGAGTGCTTATCCACCAAAGACTTTTGCACTTTCTTTGGAGATCATAAAAATTGATTCAGGGTCAGTCTTAAATCTAGTAGGAGTTGATATCTGGGATTATAAAGTGCTTAGTTGCCCTATATTTTATAGATAGCAAGCATGTTCAAATGAGGATGACATTTCTGTTATTATCTAAAAGCTTCTAAGTAATTCCTGATTTACTTTTGGAAAAGGGAGGAGAAGACGTGCATATTGTCATTGGTACTCAGTGATATATGGTTTTTCCTATACTGAAGGTAGCTTGAATGCTATCAATAGGAGCTAGCTTCTCCTGGGAGGAATACTGGCATTCCCTCACAAGACCACTCACTGCAAGTTTGAAGAAAATTTAATTCTTAACAATGTCAAGGGCAGTTGAGGACATTGATTCTTCTTTTGCATAAAAGTAATAATGTGAAAATATTTAAAATTTTTTATTTAAAAAAAGAAAATGTGGGCTTTATGCACATCCTGTTCACAAAGACTAGAGTTAAGATTGTCAGAAATTCTAAAGCGTTCCATGCTGGTTTACCATTGCCTTGCATTTGTGCCTGTCTCATTTCTCCCTGTTGCTTTTGAGTTTCTTGCACTATTATTGTAATGAGGATTTTTTAAAGAAATAAAAATAACATAAACTTCAAACCATGTTGCTTCAATGAAATTGTCTCACAAGCAGCAGCACCCCAATATTCAATTGTGTCAAGAATCTTCAATGCAAATGCACAGAAGTGGTGGGAGGCTTTGCTTAGCTACCCAGGTATTTGATTGATGTGAAGGCAATGCAGGCAATTAGATGCCTAATTTTGCATTTTGTTCAGGCAAAGTGTCTGTGATTTTTATATGCCTGACTTTTCATGTGTACAATTGGGGATATGTACAGTTTACAGGTCATAAAATAAAATTTAAAAAAAAAACAATTAGAAGGACATAACTCAAAATTTTATTTTTTCTGTTACCTAGATTTTTTTTAATTTTTAATTTTTTCATTAAACTTTCTGGAATCTCTCCCCCAAGTGGATGAGATTAAGAAAATGTGCTTATTTCTACCTCAATCTAAATAGAAATCTTCTATTTTTAAATTAATACTAAATCACTTTTTCTTTATAGATGTGTTTAAATCAGCACCTATACTTGGCTGAAATACGAAACACCCTATTTGGGGACATGGTTTACCCTCCCTGTTTTGGCACCCTTCTGTTATCAACTATTGGGAGCCAGGAAAAGAGAAATGTGAAAACAGTTCATGCATCAGCTGTTTCTGAAACATTATGTTCTCTCCATAAAGAAACCCTTTTGAAAACTATGTTTCAATGAAAACAAGAAAGCATTCAAATCCTTAAGTCACATGCCTGCCACAGAGAGGGTTCCAATCTGAAGTGCTAGTACATGATCTCTCACATACCTCTCAGTTATGCTGTCTTAAACACTTTGAGGACCAGACGTGTACCACAGTTGCCATGGTCAGAATATGATCACGCATCACATCAACTGCCTCTACAAACTTGGTCAAGAAATAGGGATTTATTCTTGGGCATTATTCCTAATTACACCTTGCTTGAAACCTTAAAGTAGGTTGAACACTCCTGTTCCAATATATTTTTCTTTTTGGTTCCATACCCTGATGCTGTGTAACCAATTTCCCAAGAGTACTTTGGAAATCTGCATTATTTTAGAGCACTTAAATGTACTAAAGGACTCTTTAGTTTGCAAAATTACTAATTTATTGTGTCATGCTAATGAACAATCCCAAAGCAGATTTCTAAGGAGGAAAATGTGCTTGCAGAGAGTAGTTTATGCACTGAACAGAATCTATTTAAAATTCACTCATAGAAGACTTTGAAAACATTAATCAGCTAAATGATGATCTGGGTTTTTATATTTTAAACTTCAGAGCATCTGGGAAGTAGCCACTCTTTAATCATTTCTCAAGAGGCAGCCTGTTTCAGTGGAAAAGGCAAAAGCCAGGGAAGAAAAACAGGTTTTAAGTTGAATAGCGATGCCAATTGATCAGTAATGGCTTCTTGAAGTGCTGACTAGAAAAGGATTCTGGGACCGCGTAGAAGTTTAGAGCTAACGAGTGTTGAAATTGATTAGTGATGTCTGTCATGCACTCAGGATGAAGCAGTTTGTGTGCCACAGATTTGCAGTCTGTATGGACAGTAGAGCTTTCATTTCAGAGTTCTAGTTCTTGGGCCGCTAACATTAAGTTTTCTGTTTAAGTTTTCCTTTCAGCAAAGAAGGGAAGGGTAGTTCCTGCATCTCAGTCGTATGGTGTAAAATAGTGGAGAACAAGTATGTAAGGCTGCCAACATATTTTTAAGGACATGTTTATTAATTTTTTTTGAATTTTGAGATTACTTAAAGCACAATCAAATATGGCTTTTTGCCTAGACCTTTTGGTAGGGAGTAAATATTCAGGGAGTAGGGAGTAAATATTTTAATATTCAGCATACAGAAAATAGATTCAATTATTGTTATTTTTAAAATAGGTTAAGGAGGCAAAATCTGATAACTATACAAATATATATTATACTAATGTTTCTATTGTTTTTTTAGTTAAACCAAGAACTTAATTTATAAAGTGTGGAAAGCTTTTAGATCATTTGATTAAATTTTAACATAACTCCCCTCCCATATTTGTTATTTATATGCAATACCTTACATGTACTAAGCACATACATGAAATATTATGAAATATGAAGTAACAAAAAATGTTTTCTGATATCCAAATTGTTTTATAGCATGTTCAATGATAATTTATGCTTGTTCTCTTTTTTTTTTAAGTAGAATTTTTGTTATTAGATACAGGTTAAGCAGAATTGAGAATTCAAATTTATCTATTTTTCCTTCTGATTTCTTTAGTTGAAATAACTCAGTGAAATTTATCTATTTCCTCCTAATTTCCTTCTAAATATTTGAACCAGATATTGGTATTAGGCAAGAGGGTATCTTTGTTCAGTTTGCAGTCTCTGCATTCTGAGGACATCTTGCTAAATTTGCTCCAAGTATCTTATAGAGTTGATTTGTTTATTCATTTTGGTGGCAGCAGCTGGTAGATTTGAGAAGAGAGAACAGTAATTAACAGTGGCAGAGGAAAGAAAATTTAAACTGAAAATGACCACATTCCTTTATTTCTAATAGACAAATGAGCCTATCAGAGAAGTCTGTAGCCTTAGGTTTTGTGTAATAAACCCAGAGGATATCAGCTAGCAATGTCATTTGTTATAGACACTCTCTGGGAAGCTTGAGCAACCAGCTGAAGGGTGAAAAATAATTATCACTCAACCAGCTGTTTTATCTAAGTGAAGCAGAAAAAGAAAGTCAGTTGAGGTTTTTCCACACTGCTCACTTGATACTCACTTGAAACATTGTATTAATTAGTGTCTTATTCCTTGGTGCTCCGAATTAGAATACCTCTATAATAATTTTACTGGCAACCCCATTGTAAGTTCACTAACTGTGGTTGTTTGTGGATTGGTTAAATGATTTAACATCAGCCAGGTTAACTTAAATCTCGGGAGAAATATTTTTACAACTAAATGAGAACAATCTCCTTTGAGAGGTATGTCCTTATCTCAAGTTCATCAATTTTTAAAGAGAGCACTTCTCACTTGTTCCACGTGGCACAGCATTTGAAACACTGAGCACAAATTAGGAGATGCAAACTGAATTCATAGATAAAATAGAATTTCTTAAATTAAAGATGTTAACTCTATGCTTGATAGACAATCCCTTTAATTATCTGCTGTCTTCTGTCTGAAAAGTCATTTTTTCATTTGTTGCTGCTTTCACATAATGGCTTTATTAATACGGAGAATGTAAAAATGTCCCCTAAAATATGATTGACAGAGGAAAGCTGGAGACTTTAAAAAAATTAATTAACTTTACATATAAGGTTTAAGTATTCATTGTGACTTTGTGTTTTATAAAATCACAAAGATTTTACATTTTGCATTGGAGAAACTCAGGTTGATCTAATAGAAATAACTTTAGTGGTTTTTAATGGTTTGCTGAGAGAGTTGGTAGCAATCCTGAAGAATTTCCTACCTTGTGTGTACCTTCTGGATATAGAGTGTTTAGGTTCAAATTCTGCTCCTCTTACTGTTAGTGTCCTTGGGCAAGTTTCTTAGTCTCTTCATGCCTCAGCTTCCTTTTCTCAAAAGTGGGAAGATACTGGACATAGATTCAGTGTGAGAATTAAAAGTGAAAATGTTTTTAAACTCCTTAGACCTCTGACTGATTACATAAAAATACTTGGTAAAATCTAACCATTCCTTGCATTGGTTCTTATATGTAAGGAAACTTAGCTGAGTTGTAAAGTTAATTGCCTATTCTGTTTCCCATCTTGTTGTATTCTGTTTGCTGTGTTTCTTCATGTCACAATAGTATGAGGAGCAAAAAACTTACAAATGTTATAAATATTAGAATGTAAGAAATTTTCAGGCATTGCTACTTGTACCATATATTCTGTTAAGTCTCAAGAATATCTACAATATTTCCAAAGTGAGAATAGGATTCAATAATTTATAGCAACTATTGAAATTTTGATAATTGTGAAGGTAATGCATTTTATGCTAATTCATATTTTGCTAGTTTAAAATAGTACTGTATGAAATATTAATGAAATCTTATGAAGCAAATTTTCAAAAATACAATGCAAATGCGTATTATTATTATTTTATATGAGCTTGTCTTAGCTTATGTGAGGTTCAAATAAGAAGTCTTCAACAAAACATGCTTTTGATAAAAAAGATCTTACTATCCTACCATCATTTTCTTTTCCTAGGAGGTCAGGTTACTTGTTTTAAATAATAGACGAAAGAATTTCTATGAAGTAGGTATTCTTTTGTCTAAATAGTAGAAAAATTGTTCTGACTGAAATATCACATAAACACAGAAAAATGTGCAAATCACAAGGACACAGCTTGATGAATTTTTACAAATGTGACATTTTAATCAGCACATGTCTAGAACCAGAACTTAAGAAGCTTCTTTTATGCTCACTGCCAATCACTAACACTGATAAGATAACTTCTCTCTTTACTTCTAAAACCAGTGATGGATTAGGTTTGCTTATGTGTGTGTTTAGTTGATTTTATGGAGTATTTTGCTTGACTTTTTTTCTCCATAAGGAAAGCACATGGGGCTACTCATTGCAGTTAAAATGAAGTTTTATGTGTGTTTACCATTTTCTAGAAGCTATATAAATGCATTTTATGGATAATCTTATTTAATTATTCCATTAGTCAAATAGCAGGTAGTTTTATTATCTAATTTTTAAAACATGAACCCTATAACCTAAGAGTAAGAAACAATTTTCTCGGGATATGGAAAGGGCAAATGGTAGAACTGGGAGTCTAAACACATCTTTCTAACTATATAGCTGGAACCCACAAACATGGCACTACCTGTCTGTATTAGAAGTTTTGTGACTCTTGCTTGATTACAGGTGGACACCTGTAATCCCAGTGACTCAGAAGGCTGAGAGAGAAGGATGTCAAGTTTGAAGGAAGCCTCAGCAATTTAGTGTGGATCTAAGCAATTTAACTAGGCCCTGTCTCAAAATAAGAAAAGGGCTGGGGATGTGGCTCAGTACCCCTGGGTTGAAATGCTATGACCTTATCTGGCTAATGTCTGAGACACATTCTTTATTCTCAGGAGAAGTAAATTTTAAATATCTAAACTTGATGTTAAACACTGTTGGCAATACACAAAATTGTATTGGTAGAAACAATTGAGAGTATACATAATATTTTATAACTTAGGACAGAGAGCTTTATTTGTTTACTGTTGTTAAACAGCCCACTAGTTGCTGCATGCTGAGCAATAACAAAATTTTTTAGCATTCAGTTAGAAGTTATACAGATTTATCAAGTATAATCTGGAAAAGCTCATTCACTATGACTCCCTCCACTGCTTCTCTAATAGTTGCTATAATTTATTTATTGAATTGATGCATAAAATTGTACATATTTATGAGGTACTAGGTGATGATTTGATAAATGCATACATTATGTAATGCTGAAATCAGGGTAAACATTTCTACCTCCTCAAGAATTCTTCTTTTTTTTTTTGTGGAAAAAACATTCAAAATCCTTCTCATTTTATTTAAATATACAATACACATTATCTGCAGTTTACTTTTATGTGCAATAGATAACCAGAATTTATTTATCACATTTAATTATAGATTAGTACCTGCTAATCAACCTTTCCTCTTCCTGTCCCCAGTCCCTACCCTCTATATTTTACTTTTAACTTCTATTTGTCAACTTTTTAAGATTCCATATGTAAGTGGTATTTTAACACATATTGTGGTACTTATCTTTCTGTATCTGGCTTATTTCACTTAACATAATGATTTCCAGTTCCATCCATATTGTTGCAAATGAAAAGATTTAATTTTTATTGGCTGAATAGTACTCCATTGTGTATATGGATAACATTATCCATTCTCTTAGGTTGACTCAATTACTTGGCTATTGTGAATAATGTTACATAAAACGTGTGGGCAGATGTCTTTTTGACCTGTGTGTGTGTGTGTGTGTGTGTGTGTGTGTGTGTGTTTGCACCTGTGAGCATGTGTGTTGGGGATTGAACCTGGAGCCTTACATATGCTACTAAGCAGGTGCTCTACTACTGAGCTCCACCCCCTCACATCTTCAGTCATTGTGACATTAGCCATTCTTAATGGAATGAGGCACTGGTTTCATCACATCATTTTGATTTGCATTTCCCTGATGATTAGGGAAGTGGAGCATTTTTTTTTCTTACATCTGTTGGGGATTTGTATGTCTTTTTTTGAGACATGCTGATTTTGGTTCTTTGCCCATTTTTTAATTGGATTACTTGTTTTTGTGCTATTGTTTGTGTTCCTTGTGTAGTTGTTATACTTTATTTTCTGAGCAAGTATCAAGAAAACCCAACATATAATGGCAGACTTTTTTTGTATCTTGGAAATGTAACAAACCTGCAGCTTCCATTTAGCTAAAAATTCAAATAAATATTTGGTAGTAAGAAATTAAAATAAATCAATATTTAAAAAGCAATAAAGGACCAGTTTCAAAGGATGATTCATGTAATTTAATTTTTTAAATTGTGAATAATAAGTTTAATTTCAGAAATGGAATAGATCATTTACAAATACATAAAACAGTGTAATAGTTAATTTGAGTCATCAACTTGATTGGATTAAGAGATGTTGAAGATTAAAAGGCTTCTGGGAGTGTCAGTGAGGGTGTGTCTAGGAATGATTGGCATGTGGGATAGTGAACTGAAGTGGAGACCCTCCCTAATCATGAATAGCACCATCTAATAGGTTGGAGGCTTTTGGAGGCTTGGATGGAATAAAAGTTGGAAGAACAAGGAAGCAACAGCAAATGCAAAGTCAATTTTTCTTGGACAGGTTCTTGATTGCTCTGTGACCGCCTAAGGAATTCAGACTCTTTCTCTTCCACTCTTTCAAAGCAGATTCTGCCAGGGATTCCCCAAAGAGTTTCCAGAATCCCTCTTGCTCTTAGGCATCAGCATCTTAGACTGTGCAGTACTGGGTCCTCTGGCTCTCCAACCTGCAGGGGGCCATTGTGTATTATCCAGCTTCTCACTGTGTAAGCCAATCTAATAAATCTTTTTATCATCACACCTGCTGTTGGTTCTGTTCCTCTAGAGAACCCTGACTAACACATATAGTCCACTCAAATTTAGACTAAGTATAGGTAGAGTATTTCAACAAAATGACAACTTTCCTAAAAGGTTATAGGCACTTATTAAGAAATATTTGATAAAACAAAGAAGAATATAATCTATAATATTTTTCATTATATTTTTCTATTTAAATTTTTTTTTGTAGTTGTAGATGGACAGAATGCCTTTATTTTATTTGTTTATTTTTATGCTGTTCTAAGGCTCAAACCGAATTCCTCACACATGGTAGGTAAGTATTCTGCCACTGAGCTACAACCCTGGCCCCACAGCTTTGGAGGCTGAGACAGGAGGATCCTGAGTTCAAAGCCAGTCTAAGGAAAATCCAGGTACTAAGCAACTCAATGAGACCCTGTCTCTAAATAAAATACAAAATAGGGCTGGGGATGTGGCTCAGTGGCTGAGTACCCCTGAGTTCAAACCCCAGTATCAAAAAATAAATTAATACATTTTTTAACTGTCATGGCTTCTTCACTTTTAAATAGAGGAAAATAAAGCTAACTCTTCTTTTGTAAGGATTCTTAAAACTCAAACTGTGAAAATGATGCACATTTTCCTTCTAAATTAGATTCTTCTTGTCCTCCATATTAAAAAATTCCAAGGCAAATATTTAGCTTCCTAACCAATAACTACAGTTCCCAGCATCCCTTGTAGATAGTTCTTGCCTTGTTATTAAATATTGGGCAATTAATTATGTCTGAGAAGAGGAAAACTGAACCACTTCTCAGTCATGATCTTAAAGGGGCATTCTTTATGTTTCTCCTTTCTTCATTCATTTTCTGAAATATGGATACAGTGATGAGCTAGGTTACCCCATGTGGACTGAAACAACCTACTGGAAAAGGTAGAGCAATAATCTGGAAAGAGCCTGGGTCCCTAGGTGCTCTCTAAAGGAGCCCTGGGCAATCCGCATCCAAATTATTAACAAAGCAATAAAAAGGGGAATGTAGATTAGTGGTAGAGCCCTTGCCTAGCATGCATGAGGCCCTGGGTCTGATCCCCAGTACTTCACAGAAAGAAAGAAAATCCTATTTTATTTAAATACTTTTATTTTGGGTCTATGTTATAAACAGCTGAACTATATCCTAATTACCAAAATTTGGCACCTGCATGTAGTCTCTCTACATAACACCTCCTGGAATATGTAACATTCATTAGCTAAGCTGTCAGAAGGTGAGCAGTGAAAATGAAAATATGCTGGCTGGAAAGCTGGAACACTGTGACAAAGTATATGGTTAAATTGTCGCTTATGATATTTTGGAAATAAGATCATATGCTGAGTATTAATTCTAGGGAAATATTTTTTAAAATTCTTGAATGCTAGAATACATTGGTATGTTTTGATGCTTTTAACACATCCTACAAAGGAAAAAGTAAACTCAGGCTATTGCTAACCAGCTTGCAAGGATAAATCCAAATATGCGTGTCTAGGATACTCCTGTACCCACAGGGTGATCCAAGTTGGCTGGGCTGCTGGTAACTTAGGTGACTTGAAAGTTAAAATAAAAAACAAAGACTGCTTTTGTGCATTAAATAAAACATTTATGTAACATGGCTCAGTAACCAGTAAGAGATATGCCCCCAAGTATTTCTCAAACAATTGCAATTTGAAATTTTTAGGCCAGAAAAAGGAAGATATCCTCATGGCAGAAATCATATTAAGGGAATTGTCTGTCCTCTAAACCTGTTATCTGGATTGCTTGCAGGGAGGTTCCATTAAGTTAAGAAAGAGAAACAGAATCTAGTGAATTAAAAAAAGAAAAAAAAAGTCTTTACACATAAAAATGATCTTTGGTGGTGGTTACACAGACATGGAATTTGTTGGAAGCAAATATACCAGAAAGCTATTATTAACTTTCTAGAGGGCCATGTTGACAAAGAAACTCCATGGATAGATGCCAAAGGACACAGGACCTAAGCAATGCCTGTTCCCCCAAAAGGGAGACATCAGGAAGAGGGCTGTAAAAGCAGTTCAGCCTCCATGAAGGACAAACTCTCCTGGGTATACTTCCAATGTGGTTATCAAGGCCAGTAAGACCCTTCTAAGGGAAAACTCAGGGACATGTGGAGAACAGTGTGAAAGGGGTTTGGAGACAGACTGGACAAGTGTTTACATGACTGTCAAGACATGGATCTAGTGAGAGTTGATCATTATAATGTGCATGGAGCTGCTGTTCATTTCCCATTCTCCCTTTTCCTGGAAATAATCATAAGTGAAGTTATCTTGCTTGGACTCCACGGTTATATACAAGTTATTTTTTATAGGTGTGTGGGATAGATAGGTTTTAGATAACTTTTTTTCTGATTTAGAGATCACTAGATTCTCCCCAAAGCTACTTAAATCTAATTATCATCAAGATCTTATCATAAATTGAATGCAATAACTTAATAGAAATATGGAATTGTGTCTTTTAGAAAAGAATGGGTGTGATTGGTTTATGTGTCTAAAAAATGCACATAAAATATTTAGGTGATCAAAGGAGCACGGAACAGAAAGACTAATAGGCTCTCAATAGGCAGTTTACTCTTCCATAATTACATTTTTAAATAAAAATCAAATTGTACCAAAGAAAAATTCCCCAGATTCATTTGCAATTAGATCTGACCATTTCACTAAGTTGAACAATGGTGTAATGTGCTACCTACGTGATGCACTTAAAAGGAAGGGGTATATCTTCCTTCTCCCAACCCTGTCTTTCTTCTTGCATCACTTTGTCCTGCTTCCCAAAACCTGAAGTTGTTAAAGGTACTGCTCCGAGGAAATTGAAGTTACAAAACAGAACTGGCTGGAGTTGCTGGCTACCATATAAGCCCAGGACCACCATCTTGTCCCTTAAGGGAAATAAAGCACTATCTGGTTTAATTCACTTTAATTTGGCAGTACACCACAAAATACTGGTGTGCCACAAATGGATTTCTAATGTGCCAAGATATTGATTTCCTCACTCTTGGGGGAGCTGGGTAGAGACTAAAGCTGCTAGTCCCTAATTTCTCAAAGTGTTCTTTTTGTTAACCCTTTTCTACATAGGTCCTAAGATTGGGAAATGTTGGGAAACCCTGACAAGGAGCCAGAAAGCTCATTTCTGGAACTATCCATCTGCCCCCACCAACACTGCATATACTTTCTCTTCTGAATGAAATCTTAAAAGTCTTGGGTACTCTATTGCATTGACTCCTCCAGAATACTCAATGTAACAGCAGGACATATAATGCAGAAGTGACAAGCTCATGCAAATGGTGGCAAGCAGAATTTCCTTTTATAGAAATCTGATGTGGCTTCTCATCCTTAAGCCTTCAGTTTATGAAAGTATGAATGCAGCCTGCAGCTCTGGGCTCCATCCTCCTAGTATCTTCCTTGAGTCCTTTGTATTATTGGAAAGATCCAACAATGGTGCCCCTTAGTAGGAAACAAGAAGGGACCAGGGATCTGTATGCACTGGCATTACCGCATAGGATTCATTGCCTTGCCCCTTGGCCCAGCTTCCTGGCTGAAACAATACATGGCCTATGGGAAAGTCATCCCAGCAAATTCCCAGTTGTCATTTTTGTCTATCCTTAAACATGAATAGCAACCTCGGTGGTCAGACTTAACAATCCCATTAGGCTTTAAAATAATCCTTTATTTGATTAATTTTAAAAATTAAGTCCCAAAGACAAAGTTGATCATCCCATTAATAAGATCATCCCATTAATCTCTTATTTGTAGATAAGAGACCTGTTGAAGAAATATTTAATGTGGCTCCTCAGACAAGAATCTGAGAACATTTTTAGTTGTCTTTTGAATACATACAGGATCAGAGATTCTCTCTCTCTCTCTCTCTCTTTTAAAGCTGATTTAATAATTCCTTGCCTGCAACACTAACTATTCACAGATGTTAATAAATTTACTAAAAATGGGTTGGCAAACAAGAGGATGAGGCCCTCGAGCATCCACCCATCCTGTCATCTTCTTATGGGAATAACTCAAAGTCTTGATTTTTCCTGACCACCTCAATCTTAGAGGTCTCTATGCATCTATGACTAATAGTTTTTTTTTCTTTATTTGGAGTTTATATTTCAAACAATTTGAAGAGAACCACACCTTCCCTCCAGGCCCTTATTAACCATGAGAAAAAAAAAAATTAGTGTTCCTTTGAATTGGTCCAAGTGGGAAGTAGAAGATACAAGTAAGCTCTCTTGTGGTACATTAAATCATGTGATAAGACAGGGAGCCAGAAATCTCCCTTTCTGGTGCTGACCAACTGCCCCTACCAATACTGCGTATACTTTCTCTTTTGAATGAAATCTTAACTGTGACTTTTTCTGTAGGCCACTGCTAGGAGCCACAAGCAAATAATATGATGCATGGCACCTTTGGTTGTAAAGTGATGCCAGCTAGCCACTGAGATGATATGATTATGTTAAGATTTACATTCATATGGAAATTGGACTCCTGATGTTCACCTTGGCCTGCTACGGGACTCATGTTACGGGACTCCTGGAGAGTTCCCATTGGTTGGGGAAAGAGAGTAGGAGGGAATTCCGGGGGAGGACTGGACGCCCGGTTCCGGTAGACGCGCGCGGTGGACCGTTTTTTGGCTTGCCGGCGCCTACGGAGTATTGGCGGCTTTTTCAAAAATAAAGTTTTGTTCCTGCTTGAGTGGCTCGTGATTCTGTGCCCATCCAAGACTGCGGCAGGCCACCAAACACAACCTCCCTCTGACCTGGGGTCTAGGGCCGGAATAGAAAGAACAAGATTCATCAATTAGATCTCTATTCTTAAGAATCTGGAGGAAGAAATATGAAGCAAATGTACTACTTTACAGATAGAATTGAAGGAAGAAAGTCATGGCATAAGGAGGAAGGCTACTTCTTTACCTGGCAAACTTCTTGTCATGTAAATTCCAGTTCAAATGTGATTTTTCTCAGGGAGGCCTTCCTTCAACACTTAGATTGGAGGAAATCTCCTTGCCTATGCAGTAAGGAACTTCCCATTTCACTCATTCTAACGACATGTTGAAAGTCTATTTTCTCCTCTATATTTTATAGTTGTTCAAACGAGAAACCTGAGTGTCATTCATGATTCTTCCCTGTCCTTCGGCTCTGTGTCCAAAGTCTCAGCAAAACCCATAAATCTTACTTCCAAAATATGTTTCAAATCTGAGTATTTTTTTTCTATTTCTATTGTCAGTACCTTACCCAACTTTCTGTCTTCTCTCCATTGAATGGGAAAGTTTACAACAATTTTTAATGATATTTTGATGGGTGCATTATAATAATGCATAGTAGTGGTCATTATTATGCCATGTCTGTACCTGCAAGTAACATAGTTTCATCAATCTCATTCCCCAGTACTTTCCCTTTCTCTATACTACTGATATATTATTATTATTACTATTATTATTATTAGTGATGTGTGTGTGTGTGTGTGTGTGTGTGTGTATGTCTACATACATAGGACTCACTGTAGTTTGTTCATACATGGACATAATAATGTTATAGAGTTTTTACCCCAGTACCTCTCGATCATCTTCCTCTACTCTATTGATCTCCCTTCTGTTTTTGTTTTTTTTTTTAAGATCCTTTTAAAAAATTCTAACCATCCCCTATTAGTCTCTCTCTCTCTCTTTCTCTCTCTCTCTCTCTCTCTGGCTTCCATATATGAGAGAAAACATTTGATCTTTGACTTTCTGAGTCTGGCTTATTTCACTTAACATGATGTTCTCAGGTTCCACTCATTTACCAGCAAATGATATGATTTTATTCTTTTTAATTCATTCTTTTCTATGGCTGAGCAAATCTCTATTGGGTATATATACCACTTTTTCCTTATCCATTTGTTTGTTGATGGGCTGTTCCGTAACTTGGTTATTGTTAAAGAATGATACATCAACAATTTACTGCTTTGGCATTCCAAGCAAGAAAGGGACACCATTGCTTTAATTTAAATTTATTTTTAGATTTTCTTTGTTGATTTGTTGGTAGCTTTTGTTTGTCACTCCCAGGTGAATGTTATCTTGCTGAAGGCAAGGCCTGTGTATGTGTGTGTGTGTGTGTGTGTGTGTGTGTGTGTGTTATTCATGGCTGTATCTCTAGCAACCCTAAAAATGTTTTTAAAGAAGACATAAATTTAAAAATTAGCATTGCAGATGATAATGATGTACAGAGAAATACAAATAGCATTAAGAAACTCATGATATATATTGAATGTATTCCTTCTGGGGTTAGTTCTTTGCTTTTGTATAAACTTTTGTCCAATGACACATCTGTTAAAATGATGTATGGAAACTGGCATTATAATTGAAATTCATGGATGTCAACCATGGAGAAAAAAAAGAATTGAACATCTACTATCCTAAATAGCAATTCTTCTGGAGATACTGCAATGCAAACCTTATATTTTAGGAAGGATAATGTAATCAAGGCTTTTTACCAAAAAGAATATTACAGGATTGAAAAGGCAATTTCCTGGAATAGTACAACTTGCATTCATTTCTGTTTTTGACTTGTACATTGAAAGGAAAATCTCAGAGAAGTCTGAGAATATTCGTTCTCTAATTCAAAGGCCCTAAATTTTTGGCTGACTTAAATCCACACAGAGGATACTGTCATATGTATGCAGCCAATTTAAGAAGGATGCCATGTGTTAAGTGTTTCTTAAAAAAGTAATTTCTCAAGAATGCCTTAATTCCCTTGTTCATTCATTCATTTAATATCTGTCTATCATTCATTTAATGCATATCTATCACCAATATTTGATTGGGAAATGTTGCACAAATGGGCATATAGCAATTGAAACAATTATTATTAGCTTCTATAGAGGCCTCATGAATGGTCTAGATCTTTAAATCTCAATCTTAGCTGCATATTACCATCTTGTGGGGCAATTTGGTAATTATATGTACCGAAGCCTCACCAAATGAGAGCTCGTTCCAATTGAACTTGGGGTTTTGGCAGAGGAATTTTTTCAAAGATCCCTATGAATAGCTGGAGTTGCTGAATGAGTTACTGTTACTTGATAATGAGGCAGCCTTTCTTCCTTACCCTCTTCTGAACTTAGCAAACTTTCACCCAAACAGATATATATGCATGACATCAACATCTGCCATTTTCTTCACTTGAGGACATGACTACTGAGAGTCTATGCCTTTCTTACTTTAAAAAATATCAGCTATGTAGTACCCTTGTGCTTATTTGATTTGCAATATCATTTTTAATAAGGAATTGAGAACAAGATGTTTGTCAAATCTTTACATGGAAATCTTTCCTCTGATTGGGTTATAACTTGTTGGAAGCACTGGACACAGTTAATACAAACTTTCCCAATAGTTAACTACAAATAATTTCTAGTCAGATCTCACAAGCCCCTTACATTACCTATTATATTTCACCTTGGGATTCCTCAGGTGAAAAATGTTTAATTAATTAAATATTTATTTTATTAAAATGCCAGTTTGTCAAATTAAGAGCTTAGCATTTACATAATGATAAAGTTCAGTGAGTATTGGGGGCCATGAAAAATAGACTTCTGGGCTTTAGGATGTTTTCTTCCCAAGTTATTGTTAAATTCCCTATAGGATCTATCTTGTCATAATTTGTCTATTATGGTATGCGTCCTAAAAGTGATGAAATTTAGCAGCTGTGTGATTTTTCAGTTCAAGTGTTGCATGAAGAAAGTGAGACTTTTTCCTTCCGGTGGTGTGTGTTGATGTTAGACATTATAGGAAGTGAGAGGAGTGTGTGAGAGAAAAGACTAGTGTTGCCAGGAAAGCCGTCAGCTTGTGGTATTAATCTTGTCCTAAATGGTACTGAGTGCATGCCAGTATCCCTGGAACAAAATGACTTATGTGGAAGCCAAGGAGAGGAAGAGCAGGTGGCTGGGCAGAGGAGCCTGGGCACCCACAAAGCTTTCCCTGTTCAGTGGTCCAGCCTTGAAAGCTGCTCTTCTCCTGGATCTGAGTGAACAAATCTGAAATGTGATCCACACACCATGATTATCAGAGGGTACTTCTGAGTCATCATTAACATGCGCATGGAACCAGAAAATTGAAAGGAATAGCTATAATTTCTCTACCTTTACCTACCAGCTCAAATGCTGGTGTTTTAAAAATCACTTCTTTATTTTTTCCAATTGACTATATATTAGATGGTTGAAGATGTACATTTGGCCAAACAAACTAATGGGGTCTCAGTAATTCACTGGTCAGAGTTACTCTTCAGGGGAAAATAAATAAATAAAAACAAATGTTAAGCTGTAGTCATATTTGTTCAGGGCATTTGTCCTTTTAGTTGGGATTCCTGTTGAAAGCCAATTTTCGAATCTAATTGATCATAGGTTAGCCAAAAAAAAAAAAAAATCCAGTGACTATATATATATTTTATATTTTATTTATTTATGTGGTGCTGAGGATTGAACCCAGCACCCCACGCATTCGAGACAAGTACTGAGCCACAACCCCAGTCCCCAGTGACTATATATTTATAGTATCAATTATTCATTTCTATATCTTTACTACATTTATGAATTGTCACTACTGATGAGTCATAATATCAAAGATGTGTAGTTTCCTTTTTCTAGCAAAATTCCAGTGTGAACAATTTAGATAGGCTAGGTGTAATGATGGGTGCATCAATAAGTTTTACAGAAACTGGAAATGTTATAATTGATTGGCTTAAAGAAATGTTAAACACTTGTGTACCTTGACATGTTACATACTGCCTATGCTTAGTATAGCATAACCTGCTCTTAGGTTTATTATGCTGTCAGTGAACATAGCTTTTATATGGATGGAGCAGGGTCTCTTGTTATAGAAAAATCTACTTTGCAAACAACACAATTAAACTAATGGCTCTGACCTTATCTTTTCCTTTATCACTGGAACTGATAACACTGTTCAGTGGGAATTAATATATACAAATTTCAACTCAAAGTTGTTAAAAAGAAGCTGAGGTTTAGAAATAGATTATTATTAGTATTACTTAATTTGAAAAGTAGAAGGTATTTAAGAATCTAATTCTGGTGGAGAAGATGATTATGGTTTGATTAAAGGTTATACTTCTCCTTGCCTTCTTCCAATATTTCTCTATTGATGTCATATCTGTGTTTCCTCTTTGCCTAATTATAAGTCTCCAAAGGTCTACTAATTAAAAAAATCATTGTTATACCTCTTCTTCCTCTTTCTAATGTTATCACAGATGGGATTAAGTTGTTAAGGGTCATTTGTACATTCAGATGAATTAATTCAATCAATGAATGTTTTGGTAATGCTTAGTTGAAACCAACTCTTTTTTTTTTTTATTGGTTGTTCAAAACATTACAAAGCTCTTGACATATCATATTTCATATATTAGATTCAAGTTGGTTATGAACTCCCAATTTTACCCCATATACAGATTGCAGAATCACATCGGTTACACATCCACATTTTTACATAATGCCCCATTAGTAACTGTTGTATTCTGCTACCTTTCCTATCCTCTATTATCCCCCCTCCCCTCCCCTCCCATCTTCTCTCTCTACCCCATCTACTGTAATTCATTTCTCTCCTTGTTTATTTTCCCATTCCCCTCACAACCTCTTATGTGTGATTTTGTATAACAATGAGGGTCTCCCTCCATTACCATGCAATTTCCCTTTTCTCTCCCTTTCCCTCCCACCTAATGTATCTGTTTGATGTTGATCTTTTCTTCCTGCTCTTCCTCCCTGCTCTGTTCTTAGTTGTTCTCATTATATCAAAGAAGACATTTGGTATTTGTTGAAACCAACTCTTAAAGGACAGGACTTCTAGTAAGGTGAGGAAGGATTAAAGGAGGCCATTTTGAAACCATAGTGGCTAGAGCAGATTTGGGGAAGCACTTCTTTGGGGAGCTTTAGTAAGAGGCTTGAAGTAGCATTAGGGCTCCGCAAACCTGAGAGTAAAAGGGCAGGTTAGAGATGGTTGTAAAAAGAAATACTGAAAAATTCTATTTAAAAACTTTATATGTACTGAAGTCCTTGTTAATAGTAAAGTCATTCATTAATAGTCTAGCTTCAAAATATATGTACTCAAACACATATTAAAGGGAACTATGCTAAGTTGATGTGAGAGTTATAGAGACAACAACAGAAAATGATAAAATTGGAGCATGAAAGAAGAAGTGCTTCTAAGACTCCATCTCTGTATGTGAACTTTTTGAGATTAGAACCTGGACATGCCTATGTCTTATACTTTACTAGGTAGCTTACCTAATGTGTTCAATTAACCTTTGAAATAACCCGTGTAGTTAGTATTTTCCCTCTCTTATAGGAGACAAAAGATCACAGACATAAAGTAACTTGTACAGGGTGACACAATGAGGAATACTGAATCAAGACTAAAAACATAATTCTTACGATGAAGTGGCAGCATTGTTTATGTGGGAAAATGTAACCTGACAAATAACATTTGAAAGTAAAATGTGATTGTTTATTGGGGCTGCCCTGCAACACAACTTTTTTTTTTTTTTTTAAGGAAAGTACTTTGAGCCAATATTATTTGTTTAATAACAAAAGATCTATGACTTTCCTGATTTATCAACAAAATCTTTGACCCTTGAATAAAGGTGTTGTCAATGTAGTAATATGATTTTGCAAGCCTTGTGCATTTTCACAGGTAGATCACTGTACAAAGGCAAGTGGAGGAGGGATGAGTAAAGCCAAGTTCAGTGCACACTCATTCACTAGGCTATGAGTTCACAACTTACCATGTTTAATGGTTCCCTTTCCCTTAGAGAATAGTACTTCTATTACATTTTTTTTCTGATTTCTTTCTATCCAAAGAGAGTTGCTTTTTATACTATTAGAAAACTACAGCAGGTAGAGAAACTAGTAGGTATTCTCTCCAATACTGGGAATCATACATAAACACATCTATCTGAAAGAAAGCTATACAAGAGAAAACACTGCTAGAAAAATATGACTAAGAATGAGCATGGCTGAGATGGTAACATTTTTGGTAAGAGTGAATGCAAAACAACCCTCTTAAATGTGTCGTATACAGAAAAAGAAAAATGCAGAAAAAAATGTGATTTGGATAGTTCAAAATATTCAGACAATTTAATAAAAATAAAACTCTTTGAAAATAAGTTTGGAATGAGGTGAGAATATATTTAATGAATAATTATTAGGCATTAATTATTTTGCTTGATAAAAAAACAACTTTTAAACCTTTATACCAGAAATAACTCAAATATTTAGTTTCCTTTAATGCAGATAGTACAAATTGATAACATTGCTAATTAAGATGACTATATTTTCACCTAGATAATTTTCTGAGCATAAAAACTGTACATAATTATAATATTAATGAAGAGTTTAGGTCTTTGGGTAAAATCTGTTTTGTTTTGTTTTAAGGTAACTTTAGGATTATTACTTCCATTTGTATCTATAAACATTTTTATTTCAGCAACAAAAATCCTTTCCTCCAGTAATGAGGAACCACAAATATCAGAATGTATTACTCAATAAGCAAAAAAATATTTGCGCATTATGAAATGAATACACAAAATCTCAAAATATAAAGTTCTACTTATATAAATAAAATAAGATCTATATTGTTTTAGTGGTCACTAATGAACATTAAAAACTAATGAGCAAAACCCCTGTGTGACTATTCAAGTGAAGACAAATTGATTATAAGGGTGCAGAGTTGCAAAGTACATCTGAGACTGCCTTATTAATATTAATTTTATAATACATGGATGGATCAGTATAATGTAAGAAACATTATACTCTGACATAAGTATTTAAGAACAGGAAAAAATAATTGGGTTATTTCTCCTGTAAAACATTTTATAAGATCAGTTTAGAGAAATATAATATCTAGAAACATGTTTGAATTATTCAAATATTCAAAAAAATGGATTTTTAGACTAGGCACAGAGAGGCAGTAATACAGAAAAATGTGTGTGTGTAAATATAATTAATTCAATGTTAATTTAATTTACTATTTTGAATATTGAACACACAAACACAGTGTGGTTTTATTTTTGAGAGAGCTCCATGAATCTCACTCTATTTTGTATGAAATCTTGAAGGTGAGATGATTCTATATCTTCATCTGTACAATGGAATTCAGCTTATCAGGCTGTTGTACTGATCAATTGAGATAATATTCATAAATACTTTCTCCATAAAGCAGAGATAAGACAGAATTACTGAACTCCATTTAATGTAATTCCATTTAATATAAATGGAATACTGTATAAAGTTGCAAATCCTATTTCCAATAAAAAATTTTTAAATATTTACTTCCCTCCTTTGGTGGTGTTCATGGAATTAAAAAAAAATAGAAATAAGAGTTCTCAAATTGTGTAAGAAACTTGAAATCCAGTCAGGACATAGTAGCATTGGGTGAATCTGATTTCAAACCTGTGCTGTCCACTGAACCATGCAATTTCCTATTTATGAAGCATGATTCAAGTAAAAGTAATTTTTTTTTTCACAGAAACATTCACTATAAAATAGACCCACTTGAATTATTTCAATAGGATATTTGTTTTTAAAACACCAAAGGGATCTTGCTGCAGGAAAATTTCAGCACTAGTGGTTCTAGTTGCTATGATAATGCTAGCAGAAATAATATCATAAGATTACATAGTATATATATGATGCAGAAAATGGCCTAAAATAAATGATGATAGAATTGCCTTGGAAGTTTTGGGAGGATTTTGGGAGGGGTTAACAAAAACAATTATGGAAAACATTGAAAGGCATATAAAAATTACAACAGAGTTGGGTTTGAAGATAATGCTCAAATCAACTACCTTACAATGTTCATGAAGTAATAGGAGCAATTTTCAACTAGGGATGCCTATTAATGTTGTCCAGACAGTAGTAAAATAGCAAAGTGGACCTAAGCTCTAGTATCTATCCTAACTTGAATGGGTTCTGCAAGTGTGATGCAGGACAAATCACTTGACCTCACTGTCTTTCAGTGTTGTTTTCTTATCTGTAAATCGAGGATAATTATAATATTTCTCTATGGTTTTATTGTGAAGACGAAATCACTCATTTAGTAAAATGATTGGAATAATATCTGACAAATGAAGAAATTTTTAGAAAACAGTAATCATTCAATAAGTGTTCACTACACTTTTTTTTTCTATTATTTCATCATGAGATTCTTATGGTAGTTACTTTCTTATTCTATTTTTTCTCATTATCATTTCATTACTTCCAGCCTCTATAATCAACTCTCCATGAAAACATTCTTCATGAGCTTAATAACAAACTTCCAGTTACAAAAGGAAACGTTTTCAGTACTTCGTTTTGTTCTTCCAGAGATATTTGTAATATTGAATTATTTCTTCTTGTTTGAGAGTTTCTTTTCCCTTGGAAATCTATAAACATGTGTAATGAGTTTTTTTTTTTTTTTAACAGCAACGCTATTGAATGGAACATTGTATAGTTGTTAAGCTGTTAGCAATGTGTCTGGTCCACAAATACAATAATGTATAGCACTGTGAACTAGTGATATAGTTGTTGCATTATTATTATTATCATTATTGTTATTACCATGTTGATTTTTATATTTCCATACTTCTCATTATTCATATCAATGTCATAGTGGATAACATGTGTTCCAGTATCTATCAGGGTACTTGCTAGAAAGTAAGCACTTCTTATAAATGTGTTGATTCGATAACTAATTAGCAAAACATGCATAGACTTTTCTCTGCACCCCTTACCCCACTAGGGTTTGAACCCGGGGCCTTTTATCATTGAGCTATATCCACTTTGTATCTTATTTATTTATTTTTTAAAATTTGAGACAGGGTTTTAATAAGTTGCTGAGACTGGTCTTAAACTTGCCATCCTCCTGCCTCAACCTCCAACTTGAGGGATTACAAACTTGAATCACTATGCCCAACTGTCACAGAGATATCTATAGCAACTTTATTCCCGATTGACAAAATTCAGAAGAAACCAAAATATCCTTCAGTAGGCGAACAGATAAACTGTGTTGATCTAGACATTGTAATATTATTCAGCACTAAAAAGAAATAAGCTATCAAGCTATGAAAGGCATAGAGGGAACTTAAATGCAGATTATTAAGTGAAATAAGCCAATTAATAAAAGTTATATACTATATGATCCCAATTTTATAACATTTTGGAGAGGGGAAAATATTGAGAAAGTAAATGAACAAGTGTTTGCAAGAGCTCTAGAGGAAGAAGAGATGGATGGGCAGGCAGATCACAGGAATTTTAGGACAACAAAACCTTCTGTATGGCACTGGTGGATCTATTACTGTGATTATTATTTGACAAAACCCATAGACTGTACAATATCAAGAGTGAACCATGATGTAAAACAATGGACTGTGGATGTAATGATATGTAAATGCAGGTTTATCATTTGTTACAAATGTACCTGTCTGACCCTGGAGGAAATTTGAAATTTGTGAAGACGTGGAGATAGGAATTATATAGTTACTCTGTACTTTGAGCTCAAATTTCCTGTGTACCTAAAGCTGCTCTAAGAAATAAAGTTCATTAAAAACAAATGATGAACTCTTAAGAGGGAAAGACTTAATTAGTGAGGATGCACTAGAGCAACTGACATGAAACCAAGTTTGAAGCAAGAAAAAACACAATGCCAAGGAAATCAAAGATAAAATAATACCTCAGGCAGAGGGAACAGTGTGTGAAATGTTGGGAAGCCTGAAAAGCATTTGACTTTAAAAGAAAAATAGCACAGGCAGAGTAGTACTGCTAAAATATCTATTTTTAAAATTCATATAATTAGGAAATATTTAACTTTATTTAATTCTTTATATCAGTCAGCATATTTTGGTTAATTTTAAAATATCTTAATGTGGTCACAATTAGGAACATGAGGTTAAAATATTTTGACAGACTGACCCACGACTGATTAACCTAAATAACTTCCAGCATCATTGAAAAAAGAGTCCTTTGAATCTGTTCATGAGAAAACAAGGGCTCCCACTCATAGAGCTTCCTTTGTGTATCTGAGGACTATGGTTAAATAGTGTATAAGTCAGTTAAAGAGACACTGTGGTTCACTGGAATGACATCCTGCTGCCTCAAAAGGAGATTTTGATTCAGTTCCTACAGGACATGATGTGTTTTCACAGGCTTTACAAGAAAGCACTGTTTGAGTTGTAACACTAAGATTTCTTTCATCCCCCAGAGGATAACACCTATAGCAAAAGTATAGTTCACCCAACCCCGTCTATAATTGGAAGCCAGAGCAAAGAGAGATTGTATTTTAGGTGCTTTTCTTCTAAGTAGAACTAATCAATAAGGTTCTTTCCAAAGTAAGGTTACTAAAGCACAACATAGTGAATCATTTTTTTTCTACATCTCTTTATTCAAATTCATGAATGTAACCATTGATATTCTCCTGGAGTTTGAGAAGTATTTTAAAATGTGCAATAATATGGAAAATTTGTGATTCACAAGTTTGCATTTGCGGTTGTGTTTATAGTGGTAAAAATCAAACCTTGAATCAGTTTTCATTCAGTTTTTATTTATTGCTTTTTCCTTTCATAAAATGATTGTTAAAAGACTCCTATGTACAAAGCACTAAAGCGAAAGAGGGGAGGGAAGTCACCAGACATGAAATCTTCTCTCAGAAGCTTCTTATTTAGAGGGAGCTTAAGTATAGTGATTTTATTCTCATTCTGTACATATGTGCGTTTGTACACATGACTGCAAATTAGTACATACTGTACATATTCACTTATAACAGTAGTGCTCACGTTAGTGCTAACTACTATTATACACTAATATTAGTAAAATTTCTAATATAGTACGTATTAGCATATATTATACATGTGGACTGAATGTTAGTTTATATAAAGTATATCAAATTCACTTTTAAATGGCATACATGTCATTTCTTGTGCTAATATAATACAGAAATGAATTTTTAGTGATCAGGTGTTTTTGAATGACTATTATCATTTGAATGACCAGAATCAATTCAAGCAATATAATTAACAACTTTCTGTAAATAGGTTTGTTTTCTATCTTTTATAATTTATTTTTGACAGTGAGGATGGAACCTGAGGCACTCTCCCTAACTACACCTCCAGTCCTTTAATAAAAAATTTTTTTCCAGATAGGGTCTTACTAAGTTGCCAAGTCTGACCTTGAACTTTTTATTCTCCTGCTATAGCTTCTCGGGTTTCTGGGATTATAGGTGTGCACCACCACATCCAGGTAAGTTGCTTTATTTTTTGGTAATAATTCAAATATATAAGTAATTAGGATTTGCCATTTTCATTGTACTTTATCTTTCAAATTGTTGAAAGGTAAAAGAAGTTCAACAGAAATGAGAGTTAACCATGAAAAATTCAGATCTATCTCAAAGTCCAGACCTAAGATAACAACTGTTTATATTATTTACTGTATGTCCTATAATACTTTGCCTCAAAGTTTCATAGTGAGATTCTTCCAATTTAAAAAATTATTTCTCATTATTAGGAATTTATTTTATGGTATAAGGAAAAATATAAATAGAAAGTGGTAAAATGGGACATTGAAAAAGAGAAATTTCTCACAGTGAATAATATTTTTTTCCTCACAGTTTTCAGAATTCAGATCAGGTGGTGATTTTTGTGAAAACTATGTGTAAACCATGTACACAAGAAATAACCATGTTATTTCTTGCACAATTATATTAGAGAAACTGGTGTTTAGAGATAAGACATTTTTGAATGTTTAGAATCTATTAGAACAATTTAAATAATGAATCTTACAAGAGATGATGATGATGATGATGAAGTCTTTTTGTTTGTTTTAAACATATATATTTGCATTTTGCATCTTTCAAATTTAAAATAATATGTGATTAAATGGCAAATTCCAGTAACTAATGAGTTTTCAAGCTTTCATAAAAAATAATTTCCTTTCAAGTAATTCCTGGGATAAATCATCATAATCAGTGAATTAAAGAACATCTGAAAATGGTACTAACTTTGGGTAGGCAGACATCATTTAATTTTAAATACTATAATATTTTACACTGTCCTTCTCACAGAAACTATTAAGTAGCAATTTCACATCTGCATATGGTGACAAGTCATCCAGATGGTATTGGTGTTTACTCCAAAGCTGTCTTTTAACATCTGTTATATTGAACATTAAAAATGTTTTTCTTTTGATCAAAAATTGTTTTCTGCCTTTGTTATACCATGGAAAAAAAATCTCATGAAATACATTATGTAAGCAGAAAAGCTACAGGCTTTTTCCAATGGGAGCAAAAAAAAAAAAAATTATGAACACACACAAAAGAAAGAAAGAGGTGGGGGTGGGGAGAGGGAGGGAGGAAGGGAAAGAATGAAAGGGAGGGAGGGAGGAAGGAAGAATCTAAAATGACATCTATGAATTTTTATACAATTATGAAAGTATTTACCCACAATCACAATTCTGTCTAGTTTTCTAAATGTTTGAATTAAATGCTTTGTTTGCAGTTCTCAGTATGCTGGTAAAATGGCTTACTAGAGATTAAAAAAAATAATAATAACAAAAATACCTACCACCTGCAAATCAAAAAGAAAAAGAAGCTCTGATTTGTGGTAGTATTTGTCAATTACCATGACATGAATAAGTCATGGCTGACTTGAAGTTTTCAGTGGTTAAACAGTTCTCATATAATTTTTGGTATTGAAGGATCGGCTCTTGTGAGTCAGTAACAACCAACACAAGGACATTATGATTGTACCTACAATCCAAATAACAGATACAGTTTTTGATATGACTGATATGAAGTCCAAATTCTTCTGCTGCAAAAATACAGATGTCTAAGTCTCCGTTACATCTTGAGTAGCCTTCTTTAATTGCTGGAGAATCTGCTGTATCTATCTCAAAGTCCAGACCTAAGATAACACAATGCATACATTTGGGTAATATAGTTACTCAATTGCTCCTTCAATTTTAAAGACCTATTTTCTTCTAATAGGTCTTCATTGCTTATTATGGTACATGTGTGCTGGAATGCTTGGAGTGAGATTAAATTTGATGAAAATCATAAAGAAATACTGTGAAATAGAGGGAGCACTACGTTTTTATTTCAGTCTTCCATTTTTGAACTAGCAGTAAAACTGTGGGTGTGGTATCACTAATCCCATGATGTATCCATAATAAATCCAGGAAAATATTTTGCTATTTTTCAACTTAAAACAGTGACTTTTAGTATTTTGTCAGTAGTTTTAAACATTTGAGTTTCACTTCTAACTGGGGATATAGCTCAGTGGTAGAACATTTGCCCAGAATGTGTGAGACCCTGAGTTTAATCCACAGTAAGGAAAAATAATAATAATAATTTAGTTGACTGCCCAATTTTATGGGTATTAAGGATGTCTCAAATTTGGTTTTGGCTTCAATATTCTGCTATCTGCTCTCATGATGAAATCTGCTTTTTGGATGAAATTTCAGACTTTGAAAAGTGAAAAATAATCAAAGGCCTACTCCAGTGCATTTTCCTGGTAACACTGAATTCATTCTTCATTGAAAATTATGTGATTATATAGGCTAAAACATATTTAAAAGCATAACAGCTTTAACATTAAGAACAATGTGTACCATTTATACTCATTTTCAATATCTGAATATTTACTTTTAATATTTACTGTTTATCATTCTAGATGTAATATGGAGTAAAGTTTTCTCTTGTGCTCTATGTGGTGAAATTCTATCAGTCACATGAAATATTAATTGTATCTATTATTATAAAATTGTGAAAAATTCTATATTTATAAAAACATGATGAGATTTCAAAATAGTTAAGGGGAGAAAAGCATTGACAGTATAATTATCACAAGAGGGTTTTAGTTTAATAGTTTTATGAAAAACATTTTTGAATCAACACATTTTATAAGTACTAAATAGTAATGTGAAGCATATTTTATGATAAAAATATTAAATATGAGTTTAAAAAATTTATATTTTAACATGTATGAAGTTGTTTCCATAATTCTAATCTATATGACATCTAAGCATTAAGCATTAACTAGTATTCATAATATTAAACCAGAAAAAATTAACATAGTCTTTAATTTTTAATTATTTAATTCCATTTAAGTCAAAAAACATGTCCATCTTAAAACTCTTCACATCTTGTGAAGATGGATTCAAAAATAACTAAAATTACATGAAAAAAAGAAACTTAAAAATCAGTGACTCCACCTAGGTTAAATTGTCATCCAATTCAGATGAATAATGAATACAAATGTATAAAGAAATTAAGAAAGTTTATTATTGTCAAAGAAAATTAAAAAATAAATATAAAAGAAGGTTTAGAAGGAACATTTCTTAAACATTTGAGCTTGCACATACTAGAAATCAAAACAAAATCTTGTTGAAGTAATTGCTATTGATTGCTCACTCTTTTCAGTAGTTAAAAGTGCAGGACTGTTGAGATTTGCCAAGGTGATTTTGTTCATTTATTCTACCAGTGTTGCTTTATGACAGCTGGTGGGCTACACTGGATATCTTGGCTATTTAAAAGATGATAAAAGCACCTTATTTTGAAATGAAGTAATTATAACAATATGTATTGATTTCAGTGAGCATTTAGTCTCATCTCTGCATGATGACAATGAAGCTTGCTGTCTGTACATGGGAAACAGGCTGAGAATCCAAGTGAATTTGCAATTATAACCACAGCCTGGTTGAGAAAATCTCTGAAATACAAACTTGGGGATCAGATCAGAGGAGGGGACGGTAAAATCCCTGGAAATGGCGACGGACCTTATTTATAGATAAACCTCATTCTTCAGCCAGCATCTACTTCTTTGGCCTCCTCTATAACAAGATCACCTCGGGGGCCAGTGCATACATTATTTTTTTCCTAATATTCAAGACTAAACCCTCTTTAAAAAAAATTCATCCAAGCAATACTAAGTACTCTTCAGGATTTAATGAGCCTGGTTTTCTCCCCTGTGGGGTGGAAAAACTTGCCTGAATAAACATGCTGTGTAGCAGCCAGGATTTATGCAGGGAGGGAGTGGATACAGCAAGCAATGCAGTTTCCTTCCTGTGGTCAGGCTCTGGTGGACTCCACTTGACCCCCAGGGGAACCTGCTCTAACGCTGAGGCAAGTGGGAGTTGGAGAAAGGGGGAAAAATACAACAGGGAAAAGGAGCTTGCACCATTTCAATAAACAGAGTGATTCCCTGTTTAAGCAATAGGAATTTAGAAGAAAATCTGATAAATTCTACATAAATATGGTTTTCTAAACAAATAACAATGAAATGTCAAAACAATATGGTCTCCAGAATCAGGCAATAATTACTCTAAATCTTACTGTACATTTTAGTCTCTAAATGATCTTAGATAGATTTCCTAATTTCTGAGCCTTTACTTTTCTTATTTAAAAAATTCAAATAACTATTCTAGTAGGTTATTTTCAAGGTGAAACAAAAAAAATTGCTTCCCAATGATTGTTTTCTGTCCCTCAATCGTTTTCTGTCCATTTATTTTTCTAGTGAAGTATAAAAGCAAAAAATAAAACCACACAATGTTTATAGCATTTAAAATATATTTAAAATGTATTCCTATTTGTATCTTATTTATTTACTTATGACTCAGTTCACTATTTATTTAATGTGTCTGACCCCCCGGAATTGAGCTGTTAATGGTAAAATAATATTTTTTCAGTATAGAATACAGATACACCAGCCCACAATTTGAATAAATTAAGCTCTATTGTAGAGTTTGTAGCATATAGAGATGGTTCTAGAATAATACAGAAGACAGAAAAACTCGATCTGAAGGAGTCCACATTGCTGTGGTAGGTATGAATCTTACTCCATAAAGACAAAGAAATATCACACATTAAATTAGTCTAAATGCTTCTTGAACCTTCCTCTCACTGGACTAGAAGGAAAATCCTATCTCAGGAGTTATTAGGGGGTCATTCTCTTTAATTAGGGTTGCAGAAAACTTCAATAGGCTCCTTTGCTATTTGTTAAAGAGGAGACAGGTATTATCCATCATTGTCCAAACCCGCATAATACCATATTTGGCAGTTTGATGCTTTGTAATAGGCTGAATAATGGTCCTCCAAAAGAGATTTGTGTTCTAATCCCTGAAACTTGTGTTACCTAAGATGACAAAGGAGATGTATAGATGTTATTAATTTACAGATTGACATGGAGAGATTATCCTGAATTATATACACTGTCCTTAAATGTAATCACAAGGGTGCTAATAAAAGAGTGGCAGAAAGATCAAAGGAGGAAGTAACAAGCAGGAGATGAAGGAACAGAATAAGACTCATTCCCTAAAGAAGTCATCAGACAAGGAGTACAGGCAGCCTCTAGAAGCTAGAAAAGTTTGAAAACCTATTATTGCCTGAAGACATCAGAAAGAACTGGCATAGCAAACACCTGGACTTACCCAGTGAAACTGATTTCAGACTTGAGGCCTGCAGAACCGGAAGTGAATCAATTCACACTCTTTCAGACCAAGATGCTGACCTAATTTTTTCAGGAGCCTTTGAAAACTAATGCATGTTTTATGCCAAATTTGGGCCCCCCGGGCATTTTGCCAAGGTTTAGGGCCCTGAGACATCCTGCTCAAGAGAGTAGAGTGGAGATCTCAGCTGTTTTAACAACCACATTCTGAGGAAGGGATAATTAAAATCATGGGAGAAGCTTTTGCTAATTAGACATCTCTGGGTCTCAGATGAGATTTGTTGATCCTAAGTGGTACCTAAAAGCAAGAAGTAGGTAATTGGGGTCTGGAAGTGAAGTTGAATGTTTTTTTTTATTTTTATGGTTTTTATTGGCATATTATAATTTTCATAATAGTGGGATTCATTGTAACCTATTTCTACTCGTGCATAACATAATTTTATCAACCTCATCAATTTTCTTCTCCAGTACCTCTTGTTTTCATTCCCCTCCTCCCTCCTGCTAATCCCCATCCTCTACTCTACTTACCAGTGAAACTGAATTTTGCAAAAGGTTTTCAGTTTCTATGATGCCCCAACTTTGTTCTGCCCATAGACTACCTTCACATTTTGTTCTATAATTGAATCATATTTAAATATGATTAATCTTCAAGTTTTTGAATGTGTAAAAATATATGAATTTTTTGGTGCATTCACAGCTTTACAAATAAATCAGGATCTAAGTCTCTGGGAGTGGAGTAGAGAACTTAGTATCCCCTGATAATTGTCCTTGTCAGCCATATTCAGCTCAGAGGCCATTTCAAACAACCAAAGTTTCTTCTGAGAAGCAGCAATGTGGATTCTGATCTTATTTTACAAAAACAGAGTTTATAATTTGAGAAATAAAACTTTTCTTGTAATAAATATAAAAATTTCTGAAAATAATGTTAAATGAACTAAATTTAAAGCCAATAAGTTTTAGATAACCAAGCTATTTTTATTTTATTTATTTTTTTAAATTTTTATCATTTGTTGTTCAAAACATTACATAGTTCTTGAGATATCATATTTCATACATTTGATTCAAGTGGGTTTTGAACTCCCATTTTTACCCCATATACAGATTGCAGAATCACATCGGTTACACGTCTACATTTTTACATATTGCCATACTAGTGACTGCTGTATTCTGCTATCTTTCCTATCCTCTACTATCCCCCCTCCCCTCCCCTCCCCTCCCATCTTCTCTCTCTACCCCATCTACTGTAATTCATTTCTCCCCCTTTTTTTCCCTTTCCCCTCCCTTCCTCTTATATGTAATTTTGTATAACAATGAGGGTCCCCTTCCATTTCCATGCAATTTCCCTTCTCTCTCCCTTTCCCTCCCATGTCTCAACCCTATTTAATGTTAATCTTCTTCTCATGCTCTTCCTCCCTGCTCTGATCTTAGTTGTTCTCCTTATATCAAAGAAGACACTTGGCATTTGTTTTTTAGGGATTGGCTAGCTTCACTTAGCATAATCTGCTCTAATGCCATCCATTTCCCTGCAAATTCCATGATTTTGTCATTTTTTAGTGCTGAGTAATACTCCATTGTGTATAAATGCCACATTTTTTTTAATCTATTCATCTATTGAAGGGTATCTAGGTTGGTTCCACAGTCTAGCTATTGTGAATTGTGCTGCTATGACATCAATGTAGCAGTGTCCCTATAGTATGCTCTTTTAAGGTCTTTAGGGAATAGTCCAAGAAGGGGAATAGCTGGGTCAAATGGTGGTTCCATTCCCAGCTTTCCAAGGAATCTCCATAATGCTTTCCAAATTGGCTGCACCAATTTGCAGTCCCACCAGCACATTTAAATTTTTTTTTATTGATGTGTGGTATTTGCACATATTTTTTGAGGTAGAATAGTATGCTTTGAATGGTGTATATGTTGGATAGTGATTAACTTGGGTTAATTAACATATTCATTACCTCAAAGTTTTATCATTTCTTTATGGTGAACATATTCAAATATAATAATAATAATAATAATAATAATAATAATAATAATAAAATCATCTGTTCTTAGTTATATTCATCCTGCTGTGCCATAGAAGACCAGAACTTATTCCTCCTATCAAACAATTACATTGTACTTACCGATTGACTCTTCAGTCTTCATCTTTACTTATACTCCACAGTCTCTGGAAACTACTGTTCTGCTCTCAATGTCTATGATATCTACTGTTTTAGACTCAGCTTATGAGTGAGGTCATGTGGTGTTTGTCTTACTGTACTATTTCACTTAACATGATATCCTCCAGATCTATGTTGTTGCAAATGCCAGTATCTATGCTATTTTATGACTGAATAATACCCCACTTTCTTTATACATTTGTTCATTTATGGACATTGAGGTTGATTCCACATTCTAGTTATCAGAAGCTGAAAAGCTCTGTACAGTGAATCAAAAGAGCAAAGAGATAACCTACTGAATATGAAAATATATTTGTAAACTATATATTTGAGAAGGGGTTATCATGTAGAATATATAAGGAATTCAAAGAATTCAGTATCAAAAAATAAAAATGAAAAAAAACAAGCAAAAACACAATTTTAAAGTGGGCTAATGATCTAAACAGACATTTCTAAAAATGTATCATACAAATAGCCAACAGATATTTAAAAAAATCTCAATATCATTAATCACCAGGGAAGTGTAAATCAAAACCACAATGAGATATCACCTTTATCTTAGGAAGAATGACTATTATCAAAAAGACTAAACATTGAGCACTGGCAAGGATGTGGAGAAAGAACTCTTGTGCACTGTTGGAGCAACAGTAAATTAGTACAGCCATTAAGCAGAACAGTAAGGAGTTTTTTCCAAAAACTCAAAGTAGAACTACCATGTTATATAGCAATCCAACTATTGGGTATATATCCAAAGGAAATGAAGTCAACATATTGAAAGGACACCTATTCCAATGTTGATTCTAACCTATTATTTAAATAATTCTATATTAGCCCTTTGAATCATGTCAAAGCAGACTTACTAGTAGCAGAAACTCTGTCCATAATGACTCAACCTCAGGAGACATATTTATATTAAATAACACATCTGTGCACTGGTATTGTTGTTTCATATATGATATTATGTGGAATCGTCTGTAAATCACTTTAGTTAGAAAGATATTCATAAGTTTATAAAACAGCATTGTGAAAATTGCTGTATTCTTAACTTTTTAAATTTTTAAATAATTTTAATACATAAAATTTCAAATCATAAAAAATTATTAATTATTATAAATTCAGCATGAAACATATGCTTTTAATCTTTATGGTAATCAGGAATCATTGACATTTTATTAATGAAGAAATTGGGCCCATTATTGTCTGAACCTTATACTTTTTTTTTTTTTTTGCCCTTTCTAAAATTTGTTCTAATCAGTTATATATGACAGCAAAATGCATTTTGATTCATTGTACACAATGAATGGAGCACAACTTTTCATTTCTCTGCTTGTACATGAGGTAATGATGCTCATCTCATTCCACCATCTTTTCTATCCCCATTCCCCCTCCCCTCTTCTCCCTCCTCTTTGCCCAATTTTTTCCTCCATCAGCCCCCTCCCCCATTATGGATCAGCATCAACTTATCAGACAGAACATTTAGCCTATAAAACCCTATACTTCTAATCATCTGACTATTTTAAGACTTCAAATAAATCAATATACATTTTAATAAGTGATACAACTTTTCAATTTTTCATATTTCCACAGTTTAGAACTTATAAAATGTTTTGATTATGTGGTTAATATTATCTTTTGGGGGCTAGGGTTGTGACTCAGCAGTAGAACACTTGCCTAGCACATGTGAGACACTGGGTTCCATCTTCAGCACCACATAAAAATAAATAAATAAAATAAAATAAAGGTATTGTGTCCAACTATAACTAAATTTTTTAAAAATATTATATTTAAACATTTTTACTAATTGGTCACACATAAAAAACACCTGTTATGTTTGTTTTCACTAGGGTTTTGTATTGACCACAGGTGAAATCATGCTGCCCTCATAATAAATTAAATTCAAATATAGCAGATGTTGAATACTTATGTTCCATCTTCTTGCACGTATCTTATATTTTTATATTCTTCATAAATACCCTTTGTGATTATTTTTTTTAACTTTTTCAGTCCTGTGGAAACTAAGGCTCAATAGTATTACACATGCTCATTTTCAGAAAAGAGGAAAGAGGCTATTCCAGCTTATTTTTTTTTCTTAACCCAGGAGGAGGAAGTGGTAGATGAAAAGGCAAAACTGAGAATGTCTAAAAACTTGAATGAACACAATTAAACTAAACTGTGCAGATTTCTTTGTTAATTCCCTTCTGTTAATCCCTGTGCAATAATCTAGGCCAGGCCTTCCTTACCTCTCATACACACGGTTACTCTTTCATCTTAGCTTCCTCTGCACTATCATCTGATTTATCCTCTAAATTTAATAACACTTTCTGTTAAACACTAGGCATAAGAGAGTGATCAACATACATGGTCAGTGCCTTCCTGTAGCTTATAATCTAGTGAAACATAGTCATGTTGCTAGTCCAGGACTTAAAATCCCTAGATAGTCTTGAAACACCCTCTGAATAAGTTGCAAATATCTTTATATGTTTTTGAGAGATTTTTACAACTTAGTTCTAACCAAGCATTATAATTTCATTTCTGGACTCATATGTCTCCTGAGTATTTTGGCTACTAAAATACTTAGTCTGCTCAAGAGGCTAAGGTCTGATACATCCCAGTACCTCTATTTAAACATGAAGTTTTATTTAAGGACTGATAATATTTAAAATAATAAATATTATTATAAATATAAATATTATTATAACCAAAGTTAGTCTCATAACATCATTACTGAGAATATATTTCCATTAAATAAATATACATTATATAAAATGTTGATGTGCATCACAAAAAATAGTGTTTTCAAGAAATCTGAGATCATATTTTGTTTCTCAGTTCTTATTGAAATTGAGCAATCACTTTCAAAATCTTCATTCTTGGCAGAAAAAAAAAAGTGAAGTCCTGGCCATTTAAAAAAGGCCTTTTGTTCTGACAAATAGTAAAACAGGAATGCAATTGATGATACAATGGTTCAGCATGAAGTCAGGTTCAAATACTGAGTTCCTGGACTTGCTGAAAGAGCATGAATGATGTCCATAAGCCCCTAAATCTCAATGGTAGCATGGTAGTGGTACCTTCCTGATAGGATTGACCAGAGGATTAAAGAAATTGATGTCACATTAACTCTTCTTTTTAGAGCATGTCTCAGCAGATCAGGTCAACTATTTTATAGTTTGAAAAATTAGAAGAGGCTAACCTTTTCTGTTTGGAGGGAAAGGAGAGGCCAGGTTTCTGACTCTTTATTCTTTTGGTGACTTCTCCCCACCCAGCCACTACTCATACTAACATCCCATCCTTCCATCAGAGAAGCTTCTGCTTAGTTACCTGGCAATGTGATTTCTGATTGCTGCCAAGTCCTGATGTCTGTTAATCCACCCATAGATAAATGTGTCTTGGATAGCAGAGTGGAATAAATATTTTCATACTGTAATTTGAGATAATATTTTGAACTCCCCAACCATGCCTTTTTCCAATTCTCTATACCTAACAAAAGTTGATCCTATATTTTTGTTTTGTTTTGTTTTCAATTTTTGTTGACATGGAGCTAAAAGTATACAAATTCTGTAGGAATTTCTAGTAAGTCTGGGCAATTGAGAACACTTAATTAAGAAATGGCCACTCACCTAGATTTAGGGAGGCCCAGAACATTTACTGCAGTTCAACTTTTAAAATGGAAAAATAATTTTAGGGCAGAAGTTTTGTGAATTCATTTAAAAAAATTACTCTGTTAGTAGATAATGTGTAACAAAGTGGAAAAGAACATTTAATAAAAAAAAAAAATACTGACCTTATTCCAAGTAAACAAAGAAACAGAGTGGAAGTTATCATTGAAGAAACTTTATTTTACTCCAACTGTATAGAAAAGCTTGCTCCAATTATAAATATATTATAAAAATAAACAAATGTAGCAATCAATGACTGTTTAAATGCCTGCTATGTAAGAAATTATTTAAAAGTAAATATTATAATCATTATCATCTTTGGTCATAGTTTTGCTCTTTGGTGTTAACATCTAAAATAAATGAAAGAATTCAAATTATTCTTGGGAAGGTGTTCAACATACAGAAATCAATAAATGTAATTCATCACATCAATAGACTCAAATATATGAATCATGTGATCATTCAATAGATACAGAAAAAGCATTTTACAAAATACAGCACCTCTTCATGTTCAAAACACTAGAAAAACTAGTAACATATCTCAACATCATAAAAGCTGTCTATACTAAGCCCCAGGTCAACATCATTCTAAATGGAGAAAAATCGAAAGCATTCCCTCTAAAATCTGGAACAAGACAGGGATGCCCTCTTTTACCACTTCTATTTAACATAGTTCTTGAAACACTGGCCAGAGCAATTAGACAGACAAAAGAAATTAAATAGATGCATATAGGGAAAGAAGAACTTAAATTAGTACTATTTGCTGACAATGTGATTCTATACCTAGAAGACCCAAAAAAACTCCACCAGAAAACTTCTAGAACTAGTAAGTGAATTCAGCAAAGTAGCAAGATATAAAATCAACAACCACAAATCAAAGCATTTCTGTATATCAGTGACAAATCCTCTGAGAGGGAAATGAGGAAAACAATCTCATTTGCAATAGCCTCAGAAAAAATAAGATACTTGGGAATCAACTTAATGAAAGAAGTGAAATTTCTATACAATGAGAACTATAGAACTCTAAAGAAAGAAATCAAAGAAGACTTTAGAAGATAGAAAGATCTACATTGCTCTTGGATAGGTAGAATTAATATTATCAAAATGACCATACTACCAAAAGCACTATACAGATTTAATGCAATTTTGATCAAAATCCATATGGCATTCCTCATAGAAATAGAATAAGCAATCATGAAATTCATCTGGAAAAATATGAGACTCAGAATAGCTAACGAAATCCTTAGCAGGAAGAGTGAAACAGGTGGCATCACTATACCAGACCTTAAACTATACTAAAGAACAATAGTAACAAAAACAGCATGGTATTGGCACCAAAATGGACTGGTACAGGATAGAGGACACAGAGACTAACCCACAAAATTATAATTGTCTCATATTATACAAAGGTGCCAAAAACATGTGATGCATGTAATGCATAACACTACTGGAGAAAGGATAGCCCCTTCAACAAATGGTGCTGGGGAAACTGGAAATACATATGCAATAAAATGAAATTAAAACCCTATCTCTCACCATACTCAAAACTCAACTTAAAGTGGATCAAGGACCTAGGAATTAAGCCAGAGACTCTGTCTCTAATAGAAGAAAAAGTAGGCCCTAATCTCCATCATCTGGGATTAGGCCTCAACTTCCTTAATAAGACTCCTATAGCACAAGAATTAAAACTAAGAATCAATAAATGAGATGGACTCAAACTAAAAAGTTTCTTCTCAGCAAAAGAATCAATCTGTGAAGTTATTAGAGAGCCTACATCTTTGGAGCAAATTTTTACCCCTCACTCATCAGATAGAGCACAAATCTCTAGGGTATATAAAGAACTCAAAAAACTAAGCACCAAAAAATAAATATCCCAATCAATAAATGGGCCTAGAATCTGAACAGACATTTCTCAGAAGAGGATATACAATCAATCAACAAATATATGAAAAAATGTTCATCATCTCTAGCAGTTAGAGAAATGCAAATTGAAACTACTCTAAGATTTCATCTCATTCCAGTCAGAATGGCAGCTATTATGAAGACAAACAATAATAAGTTTTGACGAGGACATGGGGAAAAAGGTACACTCATACATTGCTGGTGGGACTGCAAATTGGTGCAACCAATATGGAAAGCAATGTGGAGATTCCTTGGAAAACTGGAAATGGAACCACCATTTGACCCAGCTATCCCTCTCCTAGGTCTATACCCAAAGGACTTAAAAAACAGTTTACTACAGGGACACTGCCACATCAATGTTTATAGCAGCACAATTCACAATAGCTAAACTATGGAGCCAACCTAGATGTCCCTCAGTAGAGGAATAGATAAAAAAAAATGTGGCGTATATACACAATGGAATATTACTTAGCAATAAAAGAGAATAAAATCAGGGAATTTGAGGAGTTAGAGAAGATAATGCTAAGTGAAAGTAGCTAATCCCAAGAAAGACAAATGCCGAATGTTTTCTCTGATATAAGTTGACTGACTCATAGTGGGGTAGGGAAGGTGAGCATGGGAGGAATAGAGGAACTCCAGATAGGGCAGAGGGGTGGGAGAGGAAGAGAGTGGGCGGGGGTTAGCAATGATGGCGGAATGTGATGGACATCATTATCCAAAGTACATGTATGAAGACATAAATTACTGTGAATATACTTTATATTCAAACAGATAATGAAAAATTATGCTCTATATGTGTAATAAGAATTGTAATGAATTCTGCTGTCAGGTATTTAAAAAATAAATTAAAAAATAAAATTATCAGAAAACTTCTATATTGGAAATGCATGCAAAACTTATTTCTACTCTTATTATTTCTCCTACATAATTCTGTTCAGATCTTATAGGAAAACACAAGAAAATAAACCATAATAGGCAACACATTATCTTTAAGTACACATTCAGGCATACAGAATATGATAACTGCCCCTCTGGTTTATTATTCAGAACCCAGTTCCCTTAGTTTAATGTAATTCCAATCTATGTGTCTGATGAGGCAGAGACTGTAATGCTAACTGAGGAATGGAAGGAAAGACTGGATACACCTCTATCTGGTCAGGATGAGGGATGTCAGTAAACATCAACATAATCTGACATAGAATCAGATGAGGAAAAGCTTACATTTTTTGGTTACAATGCTTAAAGGAATCTACCTTTCAGACTTGGAGTCTCTTGCCCTGGGATGTTGAAGAAAGGTCACTAGGTCCTTTTCATATACTAGCAAGATTTGACTTTTCTGAGCAATCTTTAGGGGACATGTTAGGGAGTCTATGATTTTCTATATTCATTTACATTTTTTATTACTATGACAACATACCTGAGACAGGCTAACTTTATAAAGACATTTATTCAGCTCATGGTTCTGGAGGTATAAAAACATGGTGCCAGAAACAGCTTGGCTCTAGTGAGGACCTCATGGAAGATACATCACAAGGACAGTAACATATGCTGGAGAAAGAGATCACATTGCCAGACAGAAAGCCAAAGGCAGATGTGGGGATCTGGCTCAGGCTTTTATTACAACTGACTCTTGGGAGAACTACTAGAGGTGGGAAATGCCCCCAAGAGCCCAAGGACTTCCCACTAGGCCTCACTTCTCAAAAGTCCCACCAGCTCTTACCACCAACGCACGAGGGACCAAGCTCCCCACACATGAGCCCTTGGGACACATTCAAACCATATCCAACCATACAAGAGTCCAGATTTTCTCTGTTTATAAGTGTGCGGTGGTACTTGTGCAAAGAGAATTCTTATCTTGTGTGAATTCTTATTATGATTCAAACCATATCCAACCATACAAGAGTCCAAATTTTCTCTGTTTATAAGTGTGTGGTGATACTTGTGCAAAGAGAATTCTTATCTTATGTGAATTCTTATTATGGTGTGCCGGCTGTCCATTGGAAGGCTGTTGTGGCACGTTTCCAATAACTTGTATTATCTAAGATACTGGCTATGTACATATGGGGTATTTTAAAAAGTTTTTTAAAATTAGAAAACCTGGCACTTACCTTTGAAGTTAATTATATTTATAGAGAGGAGACAAAGGATGGTTTACATGCAATTTTTCTCAAACTTAGTGTCTGGTGCCCTGACTGCCAGTCTTCCTTAGTCAGACAATTACACATGCTTAAATCTTCAATTCAAATGCACCTCAATCCCCCACCACCAGTGACTGCCCTATTCTTTCAATGAAGAACTCAGGAAGAATCCATGTCCCTTTTCTTTATTCCCAAGAGTGATGTTCACCTGTAATTAGCACCCTCTTCATTTACCTTGTGTAACTCATGACCTTCTTTGAGCTCTCTGATGAGGGGAAGCACATATGGTATTGCTAATGTTCTAGCTGCTGAGCGGATTGTTGACTGATGCTGGGAAAAAATAAAATCTTCCTTAATTTCTAATTTTGCCACTTACCTGTCCCACGGATATGGAATAAAGTCGATAGGAATATAAAAGGAATGCTTACTCTTGCTCAGTATTCAGATTTCCTTGGTGTCTTGAGTCCTCTTGCTTTCACCTAGTATGCTTCCTGAACATAAGCACAAATCTCTTTCTTGCAGGCATGAAGACATGAGTTTATATTCTATCTCTGGTCTTTCTTAAACTAGTGAAAATTAGCTCATAGAAAGCATTCTCTCACCCTGATGTCATCCCCAAATCCAGACAGCAGCTGGGAAATGAATCACTGTCCAAAGTTTGAAGATATAAAGATGTAAGACAATTGCAAAAAATAGTCTGGATTTTCCCAACAGCTGTAATCCATAGTCCTTCTTTCTCCTGATTGCTCTGCTTTATCTTGGGTTGCAAAAGTCACTGACACTTTCTGTTAGCTTTCAAAGTCTCCCTAATCATTCCTGATCAGGTTCCAGTGATGCTGAGTATATGCATTTGTGTAAAAATTAGCATTACCTCATTTAAAACTTGTAAAAAACTGTCTATAAATATATGTTAATACTGCCAAGTGGTGATTAGATTTTCACATAGAGGTAGCAGAAACAGAAACGCATTTTCAAGGAGATTAAGTATACTCTTGGAGCTAGAAGGCTGTATGATAAAGAAAATGTCAAAGGAACCGATTGTATTAGGTAATTGAATATGAGTGATGCATTCAAGTCTCACAGAGGTACTAAGCCTTGGACACAGTTTGAAGACAATTGAAAACAATTGGATAAGGCAAATGTGATTTATTTAGAAGCCAGAGAGCAATCCATCAATAAAGCTATGTTGACTCATTAACTATCTGTGATCTGAAATCACATAGATACTGTGTTTTTGCTAAAGGCTACATTTGGGATCAACATTGCAAACCTGCTTGTATTGCTTGGGGAGATAGCAAGTTCATACCATATGAACTTTGGTTTGTCAAATAGGATGAAAGACACCTAGAAGAACTAAGAAGAATCCCACCCTTCAATGTTCATCATATTTTCCTTTCCTGCCAAAATTGTGAGACAACATTCCCTGCAGATGTTCTCAGAAAAAAATGCTGCAAAAGCTAAACGTTGACATACTCTGCTAAATGGGTTTAGCAGGGCTCTCATGAATACAAGATGAGCTGGTTTAATTCTTGTGTTTTGCCAGTGAAGATCCAGAAACCATTTCCTCTGGTGACCAAAGGGATTTCTGGCTTTCCTGACTGAGAATTGAAAAGATTTAAAATTGTGCAGAGGCTGTGGTAAGACAGAAACGTTTTCCTCTCATTGAACTGTATTCTGCTTTATTAAATCAGCTACACTTTAGAGTTTAAAAAGCAAAGGCCAATTGCCAAATAAAACAAACTACAGTATTTGTGTGCAGAAGTTAGTGGCTAACTGGAAAATGTCTTTATCTTTCTCAATGGCCAGTTATTTTTATCTTTAACCATATGGAAATGCAATTCCATAAAGAAATCCATAGGATTGCCCATTAGGAGTTATGAATTTCAAGCATAAGAAAAAAAATCTTATTTTATAATATATTGCACTTTCCTGACAAATGAATCTGTCTAGTTTCACAAATAAAAGAAGGAAAAAAAGAGGTAGGGTAAAAAAAGTTAATATTAAGGTGGTAGCCACCAGTACCATGTCATGAATTTTCTCAGAAATAATGATCCAAATGATTTGTTTTTCCATTAAGTGTGACAAGAAAAGTTTGAACAGTTGCTAGGAAAATTTCTTTATTAAAGACACTTTGGAACGTTTTGTTAAAACTTCACTTCTTTCTCACCCTTTTCCAGCCAGTATCAAACTCTGCCTCTGTGTTTTTTTTTTTTAATGTCTGGCTTGGTAAAATAGGTTACTGATTTAACTACTCTTGGGCCAGTCAGTAACTCGCCATTCTAGCAGAGGGGCTCTAAGTACAAATTCAAGCAGGCTATTTCTTGCCTAACATCATTTTTGAGTGTCATATACAGGACCTTATGTGATTAGCATTTGCTGCTTCAATTTCTACCATGCTGTGTTTTATGTATTATGTTCAGTCAACATGGTTCTTTACTTAACAAATAATCATGAATACCTACTAAGTGTAACATACTGTCCTAGGCCATGGAACTAAACCACCCTGTCTCTGCTCCTTAGCTGACATTCCATTGCCTTTTATTCTCTGAGCTCCTTCAGCTGTTACTTAGTTTGTACCTATGATTGTGATGATTCCTTTGCTTTTCCACCTTCATTTGACTCAGTCTTTCCTTTTTTATTTATTTAATCTTTTATTTGTCTATTTGTTTATTATTTTTCAAGATTCTTGGGATTGAACCCAGGGACTTGCATATGCTAGGCATGCACTCTACCGAAAGAGCTATACACCCTGCCATTCTCATTTTGTTAAAGATACAAGTCATGCAACCTGTTTTCCAAGAAGTCTTCATTAATAGGTCTGAACTCTCTTAATTGTGCTAAGCTGTGCCTTCTGGATGTCCCTTCCCTGTGTTGTACTAGGATGGCGTTGAGCACAAAGCAAAATTTGTGTGACATTTGGAAGGTGGAAATGAAGTACTTGCCATTGATCTGGTGGTTCACCTTTGTGGGTTGGGAAGTACCGGAGTCTGTAGTTCTACCAATTTACTCCTGCTCTCCTCCTTTGGCTTTTCTAAGTACTGTTGAGATGTGCATGTGTATTTTCGTGGCATAAGATACAGGCTGCTTCTGCACAGTCCCTGAACTTACCAAAATTAGAAATAGTTTGTGTTTATTCATGGAGCATAGTGTGTCCTCATGAAATCTATTTTGCTTTGGGGAGCTGCAGTTTGTCATTGCTCTTCCCCTATTTCATACTACCCATTTTACATTTCTGAACCTTGGCCTTCCTGACTGTAGTTATCTCAGAACCAACCCTATGTATGGCGGCAAAAGAGCAACCAGGCTTGTGTTACGTTAAATGCTGGTGACATGTATAGTGAGTCATTCTGATGTCATGTATAGTGAGTCTGTGTATCTGACAGAACCCTCACTGATTAAAAAAAAAAAAATTGGTACCAGAAATGGGTGTCTCTGCAGTAAAGACCTATCATCTATTTGGCATTAACTTTTGGACTAGGCAATGGAAGGCTCTGGAGGGTCCTGAAAAGATAGATAGTAGAAGCTTGTCAGGCCTCAAGTGGCAATGGGGGAGGCTTAAAGGCAAGTAGAAAATGTTATTGCAAATAGGAGGAAGGGAAAACTTTGTTGTCAAGTGAAGGGACAACTTTGTTGTCCAGCAAAACTATTACCTGCTATAATACTGAAAAATAAAATATACTTAAGAAGACATTGGAGCTGGTTAAGGAAATGCCCAGGTAGAAAATAAAAAGTGTCAACTAATTTATTTTAGTTGCATATAATAAATTACAGATAGAAGAAAATGAGCTAAGAAAGGAAATATTCAGTTTTCAAGTAAATTAGAAAATATATAAGGGTCCAAGACATTGAATTTGATCATGAAGCCCCTCTCTTCTCAAGCAAAATATCCTCAACTGAAAAATAAAATAAAGACCAAGCCTCAGGGCAAAGATAGAATTCAGAGTGCTGTCAAGAAAGTGTGGCCTCTGGGTAGGTCATAGATGAGGTCAAGGGTATGACTATAAAATCCTTATTTAGGAATTTAGAAAGTTTTAGGTTGGTACTTCATAGACTCCTTGACATACATAAAAGACAAAAGACTTTCTAAGGGTCTTTGGAAGTGCCCTGCAAACGTCTCCTTTAAATAATAAGATTTCTCAGAATATTAAGTCTCCCTATTATCTCATGAGACCCAAAGTAGTAAAAGGCTAATAATTAAAAAACCCAAAACTAAAAACCGTACATGTGACTTTTGTTTAATGGAAAATATTTAACTTCAAACATTTTTAATAAAAAAATTAATGGTATTTTATCTTAGGCTAAAATGTATAAAGGTTGAACGAAAATGAAAAGAGAACTTTGGAATACACAATTTCTATAGATAGAAGTTAGACAGAAAACTACTCAGCTGAGAAACTAATCAGACTGATAAACTATTCAAACATGGGTTACAATTGTGAAAAAAGAAGAAGGATTCAGGATTGAAATAAAAGCCTGGAAGATAGAGCTAAGAGTCACAAAACACCACCAGACAGACAGTTGGAGCCCAAGGTAAGGGATATAAGAATTGCTATAGACCATGGACTATCCTTTTTAACCCTCTTTCTCAATTTATCCATGGAAGAAGAGCAGGTATCATGTATGTATGAACTGTGCAATTGCTCAGGGCCTCCCTACATAAAAAGGGCTTTGGGCTTAGCTTAATTTTCTGCTGTTATCATCTTGAGATTATGAATAGTATTTGAATTTGAGGGCTTACATATTAATTTTGCACTGGACCTAGTATGGTTTGAACATTGTCTCTCAGAAAACTCTTGCTGAAATTTACTCCCCTTTATGAGGTATTAAGAGAGTAGATAAATATTTAAAAAAAGAGGGTAGAAACAATCTGACTATGCAGTTTAGAAATGGGGTCTTTGGAAGGTGATTAGGATTAGATAAGCTCATCAAGGTAGTGTGCCCATGAGTAAATTCTAGTAACTTTATCAGAAAACAGAGAGATCAGACAACATAGACAAGCATGCTATCTCTTGCCTTGTGATGCTCTGAATCTCCCTGAAACTTCCAACAAAAATACCATTATCTGATGGTGCACCTTGAACTTGGACCAGACCCATGAGCCAAAATAATCCTCTTTTCTTTATAACTTACCAAGTTTGTGGCATTTTATCATTATTAACAGAAAGTGGATGAACACAGTTTCTGACAAATGTCAGACTCCTCTGTCCTTGTGTATTTGGTGTGTGATGAGCAGAGAGCTTGCCTCTTGTGTTACTAGTCTTTAGTCTAAAAGGAACTGGTGGTATCACAGTCATAACAGACTTAGACCCTTAACCACACCCAGACTGATGATGATACCCTGGATCCTAAGCCTGAGCTGAATGCTGTCAAAAAAAAAAAAAAAAGTACTTAGAGGGCTGTAGGAAGGGGTTGATAAACTTTCTTTGATGGAGAAAAATAAGTAATTTGTTCTCATAAGGTAGACAGTTTCAGCTTTAAAAAATGTCTTTGAATTTTCTTATTCATTGATAGGATATGTGTTGTTAAATCCACACAGGCTTGTGATGGCTTCAACCCACAGAAAGTAGTGGAAGTGACAGCATGTGACTTCTGAGAAGGGGTCATAAAAAGTCTAAGCTGCTTCTTCCTAGAACCCAGGGGATGCTCTCTCTCAGGAAGTTCAGAACCCAGGAGCCATTCTGTGAGAAATTTAGAATCACCTTTAAGTGCTATAGTCAATGGTGACAACTGAGTCCAGTCTTCGAGTAATCACAAAGTAGGTGCAGAGTAAAAAGGCTCAAGGTGTTTCTAGTCCTCAATCTTCCAAATCTTCCTATACCATGCACAGGATTTCATGCATCAAAATCAATCCACCCCACTACACACTGTCCCAGCTCCTGGCCTGCGAAATCCATGAGTGTAGTTCAATGTAGTTATTTAATGACACGAAGCTGGTAGGGGTTTATTACACAGTGTTGTTAGCAGGAATCTCCAGTAACATACCTACTTAAACTTGGTTAGCTAATGCTCCTCTGTGGTTTCTCATTTAATTTGCAATCCATTCCTTCCACTTTTCACACTGGGTTGTGCTTTATGTGCTCATATCCATCTTCCTATTGGCAAAGAGGAGTGTAATTCTCCTTTGTGTGACCCAGTGCTTTGCATGCAGTAGTTGCTCAACTACTGCTGGATGAAATATTCCAGGAAACTGCAAACATAATTTCTCTCACACTCTATTTCACAGCTTCAAAGACCCAACCAGGGTATCATTTTAATTTTGAGTTCTTGCCTGCAATGGACTCAATGTTTATGTATCCTCAAATTAATACGATGAAATGCTATGCTGGACGGGATCGGGTTAGGGAATGGGTCTTTGGGAGGTGATTAGCTCTGCCTTCATAAAAGAGACCCTAGGAAGATCCCTCACCCTCACTCTCTGTGAGGACACAGGGACAAGACAGTCTTCTATGAGGAAGTAGGCCCTCACTAGATAATGCATCTGCCAGTACCTAGGTCTTGTAATTTTAAGCCTCCAGAACTATGAACAATAAATTTTTATTGTTTCCAAACCACCCAATCTAAGGTATTTTTTAAAGTAGAATTAACAGACTAAGCTATTGCCTCAGTAGGAATTGAATAAGAAAATCTTTGACCCAGGTAAACTATACATCTAAGTATTGGGTTCACACAATTCTGGTCTTATCAACAGCTGCCTTAATGCTATTTAAGAAATCCCTGTGTACTTCCCTGGTCTCTGGTTTATTCCTCTTAAGACAAAGGCTTACAAATCCAAGTTTATGAGTGATGACAAATAAGACAAGACTAATTCCATCCCCCTGTCTCTGCCCAACAGATAAGGCCATGTGATGCCCTACTTTGAACTATCCATCAGGACCCAATAAAAATCTGGGTGTGCAATAAGATCCTTTAGCATAATAATGTGTAACACTGGTTAAAAGATCGGCGTTTGGAGTTTGAAAGACCATGGTCTCAACTTACCTTATGTTCCTCATTAGCTCTGTGACTTTGAAGTAAACTGCATGAAACATTCTGAGCCTCATTTCTTCATTTGATAATGAGGATGATAATAGTATTTAACTCAAGGTTTTGGGTCAGAAATCAAATGAGAATATATATATATAGTAGTATATAAATGAAAGTATATATAATATATACATATGTTTGTGTATATATATGTATAAATATGTATATATCACTCCTCCACTATATGTGTGTGTGTGTGTGTGTGTGTATACACACACATATATATAGATAGACACAATATTTGGCATGACTAAGTATAATAAATAACAGCTAATATCCTTTCTAAGTCAGTCATTATTAGCTGAGCATCCAGTTGCTTCTACATTCTGTCTATCCTTGTTTTAGAAAGTGGACTACTGCTTCTTCTCAGTTACCTCCTTTTTCATATATATATATATATATATATATATATATATATATATATATATATATATATACACACACACACACACACCAGGAATTGAACTCAGGGGCATTCAACCACTGAGCCACATCCCCAGCCCTCTTTTGTATTTTATTTAGAGACAGAGTCTCACTGAGTTGCTTAGTGCCTCATCATTGCTGAGGCTGGCTTTGAACTTGTAATTCTCCTCCCTGAACCTCCAGATCTGCTGGGATTATAGGCATGTGCCACTGCACCTAGCTCATCCCTGTATTTTTTATGGAAAAACATGCCCTATTTTTTGGATCCCTCTTTTATTATGTGATGCCTTTCTTCTTCCTTTTTATTTATTTTGACTTTCACTAGTAACCATTAATCTACTGATACCCTTTCCTAGGACTGTGATTTGAATTCATGACAATTGCTCCTCCACCAAAACTTTGGAATCCTGCTCTAGATCACAGTGTTGAAGATGGGGCAGTCAGTCACCAGGCATTCAGTTTCCCTGATGGTACTTGTCTTAGTGTCCTTGAGCTCTATATAGTTTATTAGATCCCTGATGTTCTCTTTATATACTGCTCATGCATAGCTCCTTGATCCACTTCCTGGTGTAATGTTGGAAAGCTATACACATTTTAATTTCCATTTCAACTGCCAGACTAAATGTTCCCTATTAGTATCATCGTCTCTTATCTGGCTGTAAGTCATCAACCTTGCTCAGCTGGATTTGAGGATAATGTAATATATAGAATTTCTGAGTACAGTCTGGAGGAGCTCAGATATCTCCTGCCTCAGATCAGAGTTTATTCTAGAAAAAATAAAGAGGGGCCTGAAGAAAATTCTTTCAGCTGTGAGTAGGGAAGTAAACAGAGATTTTGCTGGGCAGAAATAGGCTGAGTAAATTGTGGCAGTGGGAGATGAAGAGGAAGGGAAATATTGAAGAAGCTTACTATAAAAGTTCATCACAGAGGGCATGAAGGAAACTGGTACAGGATAAGGGGTAATGCCACTGTTAGAAAAGGAGTTGAAAAAAGGGAAATGATTTGAGTAATGATTCATTGGGGCAGGTAGACATTGAGGTCATGACAGAAAAACATGCTATAATTTTTTTTTTTTAGTGAAAAGTTGGAAAAGCATGATAAGTATTATATAATGAACCAGGATGGGGTTTAAAACTTTGGAATTCAACAGAGTAGGTACTGTATAAATAAATGAGAAAAAGACGTAATGTAAGGAGAGCACCGTGGTGAATGTGTACCTAAGAGCATAAGAAAGAAGGTGAATGAATGAAAGAAAACTGGAGGGAGCTGGTAAAGATGGAAGGTGAAATGGGGGAGTATATTAATGGGACTGTCCAGGGAAGTAGTTCTCAAAAAGAATGGATGCTCACCAGTAAGAAATGCAGCACAAAAGGTCAAGGAGGATGAAGTAGAGAGATAACTACTGAATTTTAAACAAGATCATTGGAGTCAGCCAAGAGAGCAGTTTCAGTATCCTACATGGATGAAAGCCAGTTTTCATGTGATGAAGAAGGGTGGTGAAAAATTAAGCAGTAAAAATTGTATTTCTAGTATCCTGACTCATTAATCTTAATGTACTGTTACAGTCACCGACTATTGGAGTTGCTGGAGACCTTAGAGATCTCATAGTTCAATATCTCAGAGTAAAAACGTCCCGGAAGTTGGTAATAAAATCTCTACACATTAACTTCCAGGAACTTTTGGGGCACTATCTCAGGAGATAATTTATTCATTTATTTAAAGGTCCTTCTTAGTAACTTGATGTCATACAGATTTGAGTAGATATATAGTTCTCTTAGTGTGCTGTGGGTATCTATATAGCTTATGGCTCTCTAGGCTTGGATATTGACTTTTTAAAACAATCCCTTGACAGAGGTTTCCCAGGGCTCTTTTCAAAATAGATATTCTACATACTCGGGTTGATAGACTTTGCAGTCATTTGCCTCCTACATTCCTTGAAGTTAATGATAGTTTCTGTGTACTCTACACATGCAAAAATGAACAAAGCAGATTATGTAAAGGGAGCTGATAGAAACAACAGGAAACAATACCACAGCTAATTTGTCTGTAAATATTACATTTAAACGTAATTAAAATTCACATAGTCCTTGATCACATGATGCTTTTGAAATGTTTTGTAATTGTATGTGTGGTCTTTGCCTTTGTTTCAGCCTTAGAAAACATATTAAGGGATTTTGTTATAAAGATACAAAGGAGACATTGAACTCAAATTTTTATAGGTGAAATCTCAGAGAAACTTCAACTTTTGTTGTTCTGTGTTTATTTTTTGTTTACTGTCACCTTGCCATCTATTTAGAGAAGAGAAAGTTGTGTGGAGTAAGGTGTTATTTCCATACTAAAAAGTACTTTCACACCCGTTTGCAAGACAAGATTTTAGTTGACTTGGGAGAGTTCCTGACATTTTCACAATTCACATTCTTTACTTGAATTTTCTGTAGAGACTAGAAATAGACATATCTCTGGTGACCCATTGTAATTGTTTTGGAGAGGACTGCTCAGTTCAAAATGTTGCTATTCCTAAGTGCTTTGAGTACAGTACATAACTTATGAGGGCAACTGCAATAATAGGTTATCTAAGTGTCTAAGCCCTAAACAGAATGTGAGGAATGTGAAAATGCCTAGCTCAGCACTATTGTCTCTCCTAAAGGTCCTTCTTATCATGACTCTTTCCCTACAATCTCCTTCCAGTTTAATAACACTGTCTTTCCAACAAGGGAAAAAGCCAACAGGAGCCTCTTACTCTCAGAAATCATGGACCACTTAACTTGGAGAATGTAAAGGGCCTGATTATTACATATTCCTGTAGGCATATTGAATATACGTGGAGAATGGTCTTAAAATGCCGAAGATGCAGACAGAAGTTTTGAAGAAGAAAGAAAGAAGCATTGTCTAGATTTTGTTTTAAAGCTTTCATGATATCACAATGCATAAACTTACAGAATTTCCTATGTTGTCTAACTTGAGATTGATGTACCTCATATATTCTATACAGCTTCTTGACCCATGTGGCACGATTCTAATGGCTCTTTCCAAATGCAATGTGTCTTTTCAAAAGGCTGAATATTCTTCCAAATAAAGTCACCATCCAATTTTTCTATGAGATTACTATGCAGGGTTGAAGATGAAGGTCTACATAAAGCTATGATCAGTCATAATTTAGATTCATAACAATATTTACAGCTCATCATCTAGCTCCTAGGAAGGTTCCTAAGAACACTGAAGCCTATAACTAAGGAGACCTGCTCTAAGTCAGGGCGCCAATAAGCACAGAGTTAAAAATCCATTATGGCAGTTTCAGGCAAAATAATCTTTCTGCTTCTCCATTTCATCTGTATTTCTCTGAATATGAAATCCTTGTACCACTCTGATCATCTTTCTGAAATAATTTCCTGTATTATATTTCCTCATGATGGAAAGACATGAAGGATGATAGTGGCCAACATATAAAATAATTTAAAGTCAGAGCTGTAGGAGAAAATGGGGGAAGGCATTGTTGATTGTAACATTGATTAATTTCAAAACTTTTTCTGGAGGAAGGATCCTGAAAGGTAACACCATCTTTAGCAATTTTTTTTTTAATTTTTACACTCTAATGATTAACAGGATGGTAGCATTTTCCTTAATTTATGCCTTTTTTATGCCACCGTTATGCCTGGGTGTGAGAAAGTATCCCAAACCACTTTTTATAGGTAATAAGGAAGGTTACAGGAATATACCCTGAGGAACATTTTATTTGCATTCATAAATACCATTGTTTCCTTTTAAAAAATTTTAAATACTAGTGTGTATTCTAAGAAAGAATAAATAACAATGTGCATAGAACTATTTTAGCAATAAAAACATAACCAACTATTGACAAGTCTATTTCGTCAGTATACATTGTTGAATTCAAACAGCAAAAATTTGTATCAATAATTATTTTAAAAGGAGAATAAATGTTATTGATGGGGAGCTATTAGAACCTTTGCACATTGATTGTGGGAACGTAAAGTTGTTCAGATGCACATTGATTGTGGGAACGTAAAATTGTTCAGTTTGGAAGTTTCTCAAAAAGTTAAAGAATTACCATGTAAAATAACAATTCCACTTAAGTATCCAAAAAAAATTTTTTTGAAAACATGGTTTCAAGCAAAACCTTGTACACAAATGTTCATAAAAGCACTATTTATAATATCTAGAAGGTAGAAAGAGCTCAAATGCCCATCTACAGATGAATGGATGAATTATAGTATATACAGACAATGGAATACTTTTTAACCATAAGAAGGATTGAAGTGTCAATACATGCTACAATATACCTTGAAAACATTTGGCTAACAGAAAGAAGAGAGACAAAAAAATTACACATTTTATTATTCCATTTGTATGAAATATCCACAATAGGTAAATCTCTTGGGGAAAAAAAGGGAGATTGGTAGTTGCTAGGGGTTGGTGGTCATTGGGGAATTGAGGAACAACTACTTAATGGGTGTGAGGTTTAATTTTGGAGTGATGGAAATGTTCAGGGACTAGATTTATGCTTTGATTGCACAACATTGTAAATAAAGTAAATGCCACTGAAATCTTCACTTTAAGATAGTTAATTTTAAATTATGTGAATTTTATCTCAATTAAAAAGTTTGCATTTATATAAAAAATTATTGAAATCGAAGATTTAGACAATTCATCATATTATATTTCATGAAGTTTTATTTATACTTCATAATCAGGCTTCTAACCAAAAAAAGAAATTAGAAGTCAAGGTATCTAACTCCCACTATTATAATTTCCATCACAAGTGGCTCTTTAAATGATATCCAATAATTAAAACAGAAGTTGGAAGACAGTTTATTGAGAATTATCTTCCAACATATTTTTTTAAACTTCAAATTTTACTTGTGTGGGAATAATTTTAAATACTGGATTGCTCCATTATTTAAAGTTGGAAGTTATTTTCTAAAATGTGATTTACAGACGTTTCTACAGACATTGCAGGAACATGTCATTGCCAACAAAATTGCATAGCAGTCTTCCAAAATTTAATTGCTTCTTTATCATCCAACTGGAGAACTCGTTTCCCTGACTTCTTTGGCTCCATCAAGCATTGGAGGGAGGCACACTTGGGCATCATTCGTTGGCAATTTGTGGCTAAGTGGAATATTATGACAATAAGCACAACAGATTCCTTATGTGCACCACTTACCTGGCTGCTCTTTTATGGACCAAAAATGCTTTTTGTTTGCCCCTGCACCAGCATATACTATTATAGCTGGTTCCTATTAAGTGTCATACTTCAGGGTTTCTCTTTGGGATATTTCTTCCTGAGGCCAAAATATTTGGTAATGACTTTGGACTGAGAAAAAGGGACACATATAGCTCGTTTTCCTGAAGAATGTGTTTTCAAATAGAAGTACATGATTGAATCCTTTGTTTCATTTTATGTCCCCATTAAATAAAGTTTAATTGTTGGAGAAGAAATATTTTCTTCCTTTCACTCATAATTTTAACTTCTGAGGCCATAGAAATACTTAAGTATTTCTGAATGACTTAACAAGATTTAAAAAATAGTCACATGCCTCTTATGTTCATGTCATTTTTTCCTCATCAAAATGAATCCCCTACACATACTATTGAAATAAGAATCATTTCCACTGGCTACTGGAAAGTGACACTGAATCCTACTCCCACATGTGTATACTCCATTTGAATCATCAAATAAAGCCATGTTTTATTAATGAGAAGTGTGGATTTATGCTTTTCTATTCAGAACAGAAACCACTTGATATAATTTTCTTGACAAATATGTTCACTCAGCAAAAAAACTCATCTTTTCATATATTTTATACTATAGTTCAGTTCCTTAATATGGTTCTATTCTAGCAGGTCATGCTAACTCTAAAATCATAAATTCACTATAATTTTCAAGTAGTGGCAGCAACTTATAGACAAAATCTATGATTTGAAGGACAAAACCTTAACTGAAATTTGTTTAAACTTGAGCTTGGAGATGCAAAGATCATACTAGAAAGACACTGAAACAACTCCAACATTTTAACTAGTTACAAGTAGAGTATCCAAGAACCACAAAAGAACTATAAATCTGAGTATCAGGAGAAATCAGTAACTGACTCTAACGCTATGATATTGTTAATACTCAGGCATTTGAAAATAGAGTATGGTGGCAGCAATGATGCATGTTGAGTTAGAGATCTTACTGCTGGCATATTCGGTTCAGATTGGGACTTCTAATAGAGTATTAATTTTCATTATGAGAACCACATGTTTCTGATTGTGATGGAGAAGTGAGAGAATCTGAGACAATTCCTGAAATGTTTATACTGAGAAAATGAAAAATCAATGTAATCTAATTTGGAAAAAGGAAATATGAGAGGAGTCAAATTTTTCTTTTAGTTTCTTAACTTTTAAAATGTCTATTGTATATAAGACACAGTGGACCTCTTCTGGGAGGTATAATCATGAAGGCATGCATTTCAAGGAGAATACGGTCATTCTCAGGTGGAAAGGAAACAACAGATGGAAATTCAGATCTTTGGGAAGGGAAAAGGAACAACGGAAATGGGGAATAGATGGGTACAACTAAAAGGCATTATTTCCTAAGTTCTACATCTACAACTATTTAAAGCAAAAATTGTAATACTGTGTTGTGAGGTTTGTAAAGTATGTCATTGTTATTCATATGACTACTGCAGAGGGTCAGTGGCGTCACAAGACTTATTTTTTTCTTTTTGCCAAGGTGGGGATCAAACTGAGAGCCTTGCACTTTTGGGGCAAGTGCTCTGCTGAGCTACATCCCCAGCCCCTGCAGCCACAAGACCTCTAAATGTCACATAAGTTTACAGAATATGTTTTGGTGTGATTTGATATTTGTAGATACATATGGATTTATAAGAGAGTGAATAGGATCTCATGTGCACATCACAGAGTTTCCTCAAAGGTGACATCCACCACAACTGTAGAACAATGCCACAAGCAGGAGAAGGACATTGACCCATCAAGTTGTACTTCTATAGCCACAATGACTTCTCCCCAGATCCATGCCCTCCTTAATTCCTTGTAACCATTTCTAGAATTCCATCATTTTGAGAATGCTGCATAATAGAAATCATACAGATGTAACTTTTTCATTCTGACTTTTCATTCAGTCATAAAACTCTCTGGAGTTTAATGCATGTATCACTCGTTTGTTCCTTTTTATTACTGACCAGTATTCTATGGTATGGATGCTCCACAATGTGTATCCATTCACTTGATGAAGGATATGTGGGTTGTTTCCAATTTGGGGTTATTATGAATAAAGATACGATGATCACGCAGCTACACGTGTTGTGTGAATATAATTGTTCATCTCTGCAGCACCAATGTTCAGGAGTGCAATTGCTGAGTTATATAATAGTTACAGGTTTAGTTTGAAAAGAAAGCACCAACCTGTTTCCCAGGTTGTATATAAAATGTAACATTCCTACCAATAATGCATGAATGATCTAGTGTCTCTGCATCCTCCTCAGCATTTTGTGTGTTTATTGTTTATTTTAATCATTATGATAAGTGCAAAGTAATAAGTCATTGTGGCTTTAATTGGTATTTCCCTAAAGTCAGTAATGGTGAACTTTTTCCATGAGCATATTTGTCATCTGCATATCTCTTTATTCAATGAAATGTCTCTTCCTGCCTTTTTTGTATTTCCTAATTGGAATTTTTTGTTTGTTTACAGTTACAGTTCAAAAACTTTTAAAAATATATTCTTGAAGCTAGTCCTTTGCTGAATATGTGGTTTGCAAATATTTTTTCCCAGACTGTAGTTTATTTTTTAATTTTATTAAAGGGACTTTCAGAGGGCAAATAATGTTCATTTTTTATGCAGTTCAGTTTATCAATCTTTCCACTTATGGATCATGCTTTTGGTGTCATGTCTTTGTACTTGTTACCTAGCTCTAACCTGAGGATTTTCAACATTTTTTTCCTACTAAAATAGTTTTACATTTTGCATTTAAATCCATGATCCATTTTGAATTAATATTTGTAAAATGTGCTTCTGTTGAAAAGACTATTTTTCCTTCGTTGAATTGTTTGTTCACCTTTGTGAGATATCAGGTGCCATATTTGTGTGGACCTATTTTTGGATTCTCTAATCAGTCCACTGACATATGTGTATATCACTTTGTTAATACCACAGTCTTGATGACTGTAACTATAAAGTCATTAAGTTTGAAATAGATAAAGACTGAAGTTCTTACTACTTTTTTGAAGTACATCTTTCAGCTCCGTCCTCCTTTTATCCTTCTAGTGAGACTTTGATGACACAAATGTTAGCTGCTTTGTCATGGTTGCATAGATCCCCAATGGTTGCATAGATCCCTCATCTATGTATCACTTCTTCAGACTCACAGGTTGGAAGAAGAAGCCTACAATATTTCCAAAATGGTACTAGGTACAATAGACTGCATTTATTTAAAGGAAATTTACATAAGTTTTAATTTACATATGTATCCATGAATTTGACAAACTGATCTAAAATTAATATAAGAAAAAGAAAGGACCTAAAAGAGCTGAAAGAACTTTCAGAAATAACAATTGGAAAACTTCCTGTCTTCCAGACTGAAAATTAAGATTATGGAGTCCAGGGGCTGGGGTAGTGGCTCAGTGGTAGAGTGCTTGCTTCGTGTGTGTGAGGCACTGGGTTCAATTCTCAGCACTGCATATAAGTAAATAATATAAAGGTCCATTGACAACTGAAAATATTTTGAAAAACATTATGGAGTCATAATTTAATAGTGATCAACACATAGTAATATTGATACAGGAATTTGATGGAACAAAAGAGAAAGAAATTAGAAACAGGCTCACATTTATACATTCTATTTCATTACAGTGACAGCACAGCATATGGAAAGTCTCTTCAATATTCTTGTAGATAGGCTAATAACTCTTTGTAAAATGGTCAATCCCAGCCCTACATTAAATTATCTTCCCAAAAGATTCATTTCAGATGGGTCATAGAACCCATGAGATAACTAAAATCAAATGAAACACAAGAGACCATTCCATGGAGTATATTCATAGAATTTAGTCATGCAGATAAAAGAGCAAGTGAAAAGAGGGAATGCATCTGAGCCTCAGAGAAGGGTGGAGGGACTGAGAGGATTCCACAACTGGCTGTGGGAACTGAGGAGGTCGAAGTTATCAAATGTTGCTATGACTTTGGAACTAAGTACCAAAGGAATTATAAACATCTGGGGGGAAAAATGAAGGAATAACAGGAAAAGGAATGGAGAGCACATGTTCCCATTTGGACAGGGAAGAAACCTGAAAGGTTCAGGAACCAATTCTCTTAACCACTGAAGAAGAATGAAGAGATATTACAGTGGAAATACAAGGACAGTGGTGAGTGGGCAGGATTCGCCCCAGTGGAAAGCTATTTGACTAGTTAATGAATAGCTGAGGGGCTGAGGGATTCTCTGTTTTAATCAGTGAGGTAAGATGTGGTTTGGCAATGAGCAATCACCAACATCTGGTGAACTATAGTTAAAACAGTTTTCAGTGAACCCAATTACTTACTTTTGTGTACCTCTTTGTTACGGGTCATCATGTAGACAAATCCATGATGTGTCTGAATTAATATTTTAAGGACTTTTCAGTTGCCTATGCATCAATCCTCATGTTAGGTGGATGAAGGCATGATTCTTCAGTCAGACTGTGCCTGTCAGTGTTTTGAGGTCTGTAGACTACAATTTCACATTCATTATTAAAGGACTAATCTCCCATATCTGTTGTCAACAGTACACAAATATTTAATTAGTAAACTGGGCAGATTAGAGGAAAACATGTCTCTATCACTAAAAATTCTGAAGAAAACATAAAAATAAAAATGGAAGACAGACTGGGAATGTTCATTTAAGTGTTTTGAATTTATGTCTTCCAAAAGAAAACATGATTTAGTTTTATCCAAACATTAAAAATCATTGTTTTCATTAGGTAACTTAAAACATGTTTTCAATTTTACCAACAAGTTAGAGCTTAGTTGACAATTTATTTCCCACAAAGATGAGACAACTCTTTGAGATAATGACATTTTAGTTACATTAATTTAAAATTGTAAGTCCTTTCCAGATATTTTAAAACTCAATATTAAATTATTTACTTTGAATTCTGAAAGCTAATTTATCTTTAGATTGTCCCACATTGTCTTTTTCTACTTTAATTCATCCTTTCTTATTGAATATAGTACTAATAGATGGATGACACTTGAGAGGAATTGTTTTTCATTCAGTATCCCAACAAAGTCACCACAGCTTATATATAGTAATGGAAATGGACAAATGGATGGTGATTGAAATCTGTATCAAGTGTTATAAGTCTTTTCTCTTATAGCATAATAACATAATCATATTTTGTTTCTGAAGCAATTATCCTGCTATTAATTATCTTTCTAAATGAATGTGAAACTTAAGAAGCAATGGGTATGAGAAATTCATGCTTTTTCACGATTCATCATTTTTTACTTTCTATTTTATCCAATCCTATTCTGAAAAAATAGAAATTTTCCCATCTAAAATACATATTTTACTAAAGCCCTTTTGTTTTAATTTCATCTCATTTTGAACAAGGTCTTCCTTATTAAAAAATTGCCTATGAGGAATATCTAATGATTTACCTTTGTATATATTCTTTCTTATTGGTGTTTATTAATTATACAGAATATTGGATTTCATTGTGGAACATTTGTACTTACTTAAAATATAATTTGATGAATTTCATTCCCCAGGGCCTCATTCATTCCTCCCTCTATAAGATTCCCTCTAATCTAGATGTCTTTTTCCTACTCTTATGAGGTCTTTTTTTTCCTCCACTAGCTTCCATATATGAGAGAAAACACCTGATAGTGTATTTCTGAGCCTGTCTTTTTTCACGTAATATGATGCTCTCCATTTCCATCCATTTTCCTGAAAATGACATAATTTCATGCTTCTTTGTGTCTGAGTAAAACTCCATTGTGTATATATACCACACTTTCTTACCCATTCATCTGTTGACAGATACTTAGGCTGGGTCCATAATTTGGCTATTGTGAACCATGATTTAAAAACATACTTCTATGTATTTTGTATACTGACTATAGTTCATTCGGATGAATTTTAAAGAGTGGTTGGTAGGTTTGGATGTGAGGTGTTCCCCAAAAGCTCACATATCAGAAAATGCAAGCAGGTTCAGAGGAGATATGATTGGGTTGTGAGAGTCTTAACCCAATGAGTGAATTAATCCCCTTATAGGGATCAGCTGAGCGATATCTGAAGAGGTGAGGCGTGGCTTTGGGGGGGTATATATTTATGTCTGGCAAGTGGAGACCTCTTTCTCTGCTTCCTGATTGTCATGTGAGTTCCTTCCCTCTGCCACACTCTTCCACCATGATGTTCAGTCATTCCCAGGAATGGAATCTGCTATCTGTAGATGGAGACCTCTGAAATTGTGAGCACTTGAATAAACTTTTCCTCCTCTACAATTGTGCTGGTCAGGTTATTTAGTCACAGCAGTGAAAAAGCTCACTAAAACAGTGGTATAGGTGGATTATATGGTAGCTCTATTTTAATTTTTTAATGAAATTCCATGCTGATTTCCATAGTAGCTGTACTAATTTGATTTCCATCAGTGGTGCATAGAGTTCTTTTTTCTCTATATCATTGCCAACATTTATTGTTTTGTTTGCTTTCATCTTGCCATTCTGACTGGGGTAAGGTGGAATCTCAGTATAGTTTTGATTTGATGACTAAAAATGTTGAACTTTTAAAAAAATAATTGTTTGCCATTTGTATCTGTTCTTTTGAGAAATGATGTACATTTGCTCATTTATTAAATGGGCTTTTTTTTGGGGGGGGCATTGAGTTTTTTTAGTTCTTTATATATTCTGGATATTAATCCTTGTTTGGAAGAGTAGCTTGCAAAGTTTTCTCTCCATTTTAAAGGCTGTTATTTCATGCTATTGTTCCCTTTGCTGTGCAGAAGTTTTTCATTTGATGCGATCCCATTTGTTGATTCTCACTATTCTGGCTATTATTTCCTAAGCTGTAGGAGTCCTATTTAGGAAATTGTTGCATGTGCCTGTATGTTGTATTGTTTCCCCTGTTTTCTTAGTTGTACAGTTTTTGGTCTTATTTATAGAGAATTTTTTTTTAATTTTTAAAGTTTTGTTTTTTCCTGTTTTGATTTGACATTTGGGCAGGATGAGAGGGTTGAATATCATTCTTCTGCTTTGTATATATAGTTGGGCCAGCATCATTTGATAAAGAAGCTATGTTTTTTTCCAAAGTATACTATTGGCTCCCTGGTCAAAAATAAGATGATTTTTGTAGTGTCAGTTTGTCTCTATGTCTTCTATTGCATTCCCTTTGTCTATGTGTTTGTTTTTTTGTCACTACCATAATGACTTTGTTATGATGGTTCTGTAGTGTAATTTAAAGTTAGGAATTGTGATGCCTTCACCATTGTTCTTGCTGCTCAGATTGTATTGGACATTCTGGGTCTTTTATTCTTCCAAATGAATTTTAGGACTTTTTTTCCTAGCTCTGTGAAGAATGTCAATGGGATTTTGATGGAGATTGCACTGAATCTGTTTATCGCTTTTAATAATATTGCCATTTTATCAATGCTAATTCTGCCGATCTGTGAATATGGGAGGTCATTCTATAGTCTAATGTCTTCTACTTATCTTTTAAGCATTTTACATTTTCCTTGTAGAGGTCTTTTGACTCCTAGGTTAGGGTGAGGTTTATTCCAAATTATTTTATTTATTAGAAATTGTTGTGAATGGTATTTCTTTCCTTATTTTTTTTCTCAGTGGGTTCATTATTGGTGTAAATCTATTGAAAATTTATTGATTTTGTATGTTGATTTTGTATTGTTACTTTGCTGAATTTATCAGTGCTGGAAGTCTTCTAGTAGAACCTTTAGGGTATTTTAAGTATAGAATTGTATCATCTATAATAGGAGTAATTTGAATTCTTTCTTTCCTATTTGTATCCCTTTTATTTCCTTGCCTAATTGCTATGGTTAACATTTCAAGTAATATATCGAACAGGACTGGTGAAAGTGGACATCCTTGTCTTGTTCTCGATTATGGAGGAAATGATTCAGTGTTTTCCTATTTAGTCTGATTTTGGTTTTGAGTTTGTCATATGTAGCTTTTATTATGTTCAGGTAAGTTTCTTCTATCACGTTTTTTAGAGTTTCTATCATGAATGGGTGTTGAAGTTTGTCAAAGGCCTTTCCTGCATTTATTGAGTTTACCATGTGCTTTTTGCCCTTGATTCTATTTATGTGGTATATTTTGTTCATTGGTTTGCATATGTCGAAACATCCTTTCATCCCTGCAATGAAACCAACTTGATCATGGTTTATGATCTTTTTAATATACAGTTGAATTCAATGTGCAAATATTTGGCTCAGGATTTTGAATCTATGTTTATTAAGGATACTGGTCTGAAATTTTTACTGTAATTTTTCGCCTTGATATATTCTTATTTTGATTTGAAATAAAGGTGATACAGGCTTTGGAGAATGAGTTTGGAAGCATTTCTTCCATTTTTAATCCATGGAATAATTTTGCAAGCATTGATGTTAGTTCTGTTTCATAAAATTTAACTGTTAATCCATCTGGTGCTGAACTGTTGATTGTTAGAATTCTTTTATTATTGCTTCAATTTTATTTTTTCATTGATCTTTTCAGGTTTTCTTTCTCCTCTTGGTTTAATTTTGACAAGTCTAATGTATTTAGAAATTTGTTTATTCCTTCCATACTTTTCAGTTTATTGGAATATAAGTTTTCAAAATAATCTCTAATGAACCCCTGGATTTCCATGGTATCGGTTTTAATATATTCCCTTTCTCATCTCTAATTTTATTAATTTGAGTCTCCTGTTGTGTTGGTCATTTTGGCTAAGGATTTATCAATTTTGTTTATCTTTCTAAAGAAACAGCTCTTTGTTTTATTGATGTTTTTATTGTTCTTTTATCCTCTATTTCATTCATTTCAGCTCTGATCTTTATTCTTTCTTTCCTTCTATTAATTTTGAGAATGGTTTCTTCTTGTTTTTCTAAAAAGTTGAGCTACATCATTAAGTTATTTTAGATCATTATGATTATTTTTGTGTAGGCAGTTAGAGCTGTAAAGTTTTGTCTTGGAACTGCTTTACTGTATCCCACAGATTCTATGTGTTTCTGTCTTTACTTAATTCTAAGAATTTTTAAGTTTCTCCCTACTTTTTTTGATGACCAGACATTATTCAAAAGTGTAACTTTAATAATAAATAAAGAAAAAATGTATTGTTCAATCTCCGTATGTTTGCTCAGTTTTTGTAGTTTCTCTTGATGTTGGCTTGTAATTTCATAAATATGATCTGATATTTATTAAATATATTGAATATATTTTCTTTTCAGCATTATGTTTTTATATTTGTTAAGACTTTATTTGTGCCCTAATATTTGATCTGTTTTGAAGGAAGTTCCTTGGGCAGCTGAAAAGAAAATATATTCAACCATTTTTGGATATCTGCTAATTCCATTTGATTTAAAATATACTTTAACTCTTTAGGGTTATTTTTCATTGTTTGTATTGTTTTTTGGTCTGGATGACCTTTTAGTGAGAGAGGTTGTACTGAAGACGCCCAGTAATATTGTCTTGGAATCTGAGTCTTTATGTTGAGTAGTGTTTGTTTTTATGAAATTGATTTCACCAATATTCAGGGCATAAATATTAATACTCATCATGTCTTTTTTATTAATTTTGGCTAGAAGTATGCTTCTTTTCTTATATTTTCAGTTTCTGTTAGGTAAGTCACATGTGACTTACCTCACATTTGTTCTGCTAATAATTAATGGCACTCTTGATTATCTGGAATTTGATCTATTAAATCTAAATTTATTATTTTCTGCCTCATGAAGGCATCAGATTAAAATTTCTTATTTTTTTAAAATCTATAACCTTAGGTTTTTTTTCAGCTAGAAGTTTATCTTTCAAGGAAAAAGGTCTTACATATCTGCGTGTCCTTTTCCATTTCTTTCTACAATTCTGCTGGCACATTTGAAAGCCTTGATCATACCTGTAGATTCAAATTCAATGTTGGACCTATATATCAAACATAAAATATTCTAAACTTTCTTTCTCTTGTAGTCTGTATATTCAACCAGTTCCAACATTCTTAAAGCCTACTTCCCTAGATTTCTCCATGTGTAACAATAATAACTGCCAAATAAAGGGTATCCTATATGTTACATGCTATGATTGGTACGGAAACATATTTTTTACTTCTAGATTTCCATTGGCTACATTGGATCCAATGCAGTTCAATGCAGTTTGAGCCTTTATATATAACAGTTATTTCAAAAATGCCCACTAACTAATCAGAGATTCCTACAGTTGGAATCTATCAAAAAAAGTAGTTTATAGAATGACCACATAGCTTCTCCCTGGAAAGCTAAGCAAGGGTGGTACAAGTTTAAAAATAATAGGTTTTTTAGATATAATTTCTATTTCAGTGGGTAAAGAACTTTTACAATTCATTAGTAAACTCTAAGGTATTAAGTGAAAACAAATATTATTTATACCATTTTAAAAAACATGAGTTTTTCAAATACTTTGCAGATAAACAATTAAAATTTGCTTACTTTTAGAGGGACATGTGATATCATTTTATATATAAATAGTGATAACATGGTAATATTCATAATTATATACTACTTTGTATTGCTCAAGCAAGAAAATTTATAGTGTTCACCACAAATTGTCTTTACAGATCACACGTTCCATTTTGTAAGATTTTTTTATATTAGAATGATTATCTTACCCCTGAAATGTGTTTTTTATTCATATTTATTAAGGAAATATGACACATACACATATTTCACAAGTTCCAAATTACATAGTAAATATTCCCTTCATGGGTGCATGTATACTTTGAGTATATATAGATATATGTATGCTTCGCTTATTTATGCTGTATCAACAATAATCATGTTACAATTTATTAGTATTATTCTCCTGGACTACATATATTTATCTTCACTTCTTTGTTGTCTTCTAATTGTTAAATCTCAAATCAAGTAATTAATTTCACACTCTTCATATAGAACTGCACAGTGACCTTGAAGTTCAGATTAAAAAATGGGCCACTTTCCCTGGTGAAGCCATTTGCTGCTGCCAGTACTCCTCAAGGCATTCCAATTCGCAGCACTCTTGTTTCATTCACATAAAACTTAGATCTTGACATTCAGTTCCACATCCTCCTGGAAAGTATTTTATCTTTCCTCCCCTTAGATGAACAAGATAACATATTGCAGTACCCCCAAACACTTGAACATTTAAACACTGGAGAAGAGAGCAAATTTTTCATATAAATCTTTATTGTTGGAAATTCAGCTTGCATTCCATGCTCAAGCACCTGAAGTATAAAGTTATATTACCTATCACAGGCTCTGTGGAAGTTGAGATAAACCATCATGATTGCAAAGGACTTTTTTTTTTGTAAGAATAATGATCTTCTTTAAATCATAAAAATTTGTGAAAGTATTTTGATTATGTTAATAACTTAATACTGATAGCCTAACTCTGAAGTGTGCACCTCTCAAAATCTGAGCTGTGCAGAAAATATAACTGGTTGATTAGGTTTGCTATTTTAAGTAACCCATCTTAAAAGAAAAATAAATAAATGAAATAAATAAGCAAATCAAATAATAATTTTTGGCAGTGCATAAGAAAGTAATTGGCTGAATAGTTTATTCTTAACTGGAAGTTTTTGTAGACTTAGCCTCAGGCTTCTCCACAAGGCACAGCTTGCTTTATTTTTTGTTTTGACTCAAAAACTTCCATCTTAAATTTCCACAACCTTTGTCTTGGATCATTTCTAACAAATACTAGCAACTTTGAGTCTAAAACATACCATTTTATTTTCTTCAAGAAAATGGTGACCTTTGTAAGGCACAGTCATAGAGTAATGAGATATTTCTTATATTGTTTATAAATCAAAGCAATGCAGGTAATTTCAAAATAAAACAGCCACAACATTTTCCTCACTTGGCATAATGTAGCTAAATTAAAAAAGCACTCAACATCTGGGTATGACTATTTTGAAGGACAGTGCTTGTTTTGTTAGAGAAATTCTGACATTCTTTCAGTAACAAACAAAACAATGAAGAATCAATGACCATGGAATTATAGTGTACTGAAGATAATGTGTTTCTTTATTTTTTCTTTCTGCAAGTAAATTTGATTAAAGTGTTTTGGGCAAATCTTAGCTTGTTAATTCTATTTTAGCCATTTGTAAGATAAACTGGATGTAAATGGAGAGACAATAAAACAGGTTGGGTGAAGATGCTGAACAAAAAGACAAGGTTGTAATCTTGGGAAAGAGCCCAAAGAACCTGCTATCTCAGTTGGTCTCCAGCTTAGGTTCATGTGGTAAGTAAGATCAAGAGATCTGTGAGGTTTAGCCTGACTCCCAATAGTAGGAAAAAGAGAACTGTTGTAGGCAGAACTTCTAAGAATAGTATGTGCAGTGCTCTCTGGCATTCTCGGCAACAGGCTGCTGGGCAAGTATGACAAGATAATTGCTAACTAATAGGGACCTGGACCACTCTGTTGTCATTTATGATCATGGCAAACCTGTCGAGATCATTTAAAATGGTCTTCTCTTTTCCTTTCTCTTTAAATAACAAAAAGGAAAAAAATATTAAAAAAACCTTCATATTTTCTATCCAGGACTCACTGTGGAAGTATTATGTAATGGGGAAAAAATCAACAATATCAATCTGACATTTACCAAGATACTTATTAAAACCAGTTTGATCCCTGTACTAAATTTGACAATTTCTTCCATTTGTCCTTCTCTTTTGAACTCCACCAGGGGTAAGCTAGCCTTGTGAACGTGATCAAGTAGTTCAGTAGCTTGATTCTTCCTTCCTGTCTACTCTTGTGTTTTTACTGTTGATGTTTGAGTTTGAGGAAAAGGTTATGGAATTAGGGGGTGGGGGGGAATGACTCAAAGGAAGCTGAATGGTTTCCTAACACAATTCACCCATGTTTCACTGTTGTTTCTTTTTTTTTTTTTTATTGGATGTTCACAACTTTACAAAGCTCATGACAAATCATATTTCATAAATTAGAATCAGTTGGGTTATGAACTCCCATTTTTTCCCAAATACAGATTGCAGAATCACATCGGTTACACATCACATTTTTACATACTGCCATAATAGTGACTGTTGTATTCTGCTACTTTTCCTATCCCCTACTATCCCCCCTCCCCTCCCCTCCCAACTTCTCTCTCTACCCCATCTACTGTATTTCATTTCTCTCCTTGTTTATTTTCCCATTCCCTCACAACCTCTTGTATGTAATTTTGTATAGCAATGAGGGTCTCCCTTCATTTCCATGCAATTTCCCTTTTCTCACCCTTTCCCTCCCATCTCATGTCTCTGTTTAATGTTAATCTTTTCTTCCTACTCTTCCTCCCTGCTCTGTTCATAGTTGCTCTCATTATATCAAAGAAGACATTTGGTATTTGTTTTTTAGGGATTGGCTAGCTTCACTAAGCATAATCTGCTCTAGTGCCATCCATTTCCCTGCAAATTCTATGATTTTGTCATTTTTTATTGCTGCATAGTACTCCATTGTGTATAGATGCCACATTTTTTTTTATCCATTCATCTACTGAGGGGCATCTGGGTTGGTTCCACAGTCTTCACTGTTGTTTCTAGAATTTCTCTTTGTGCTCTAATTTAAAAGTGTGTTTGATTTAAAATCTATATTCACATCCCATTAAGAATGAGCCCCAGGAGAGGATATTCTAGATGCCGGGGACTTGACTCATGTAGAAAACAGTTCAGCTTTGATATCTTATTAAACAGCGGTTCTTCAAATCTCAAGAGTCCCACTCCTACCCCTCAGCAAATAGTTCAGGTGACATTAGCTAAGACTGGGTACTTTCTTTAGAGAAATGGTATCAAATCTTTGGAGTGATGGGTGTGCTCCCCCTTCCTCTTAGGCTCACATAGAATCACAACATGGAGCCCCAGTGCCTTCAGTCTTGCTGAGATCCTCAATGAGGGGAGCAGAGGAATGAGGAAAGCTGAAACACCTGGCACACCTCAAATCCAAGGTTGAGGGGCTGTCAGAGAAGGGCATTGGAGGAGCACTGGTGACTGCATAAAAACATGTTGGAAAACAAAGTCAGATTACTTAGTATGTTAGTGTGGGATGTGGGATTTGAACCATCTCTTCCATTTTATCTATAACATCTTTTGTGAATGCAGAATTCATAAGCTGCTTAGTATACCTAGACTTTCTATAGACAATGGTCCAATTCCCACACTCTGCCCTAGCGCCTGTTTAACCAAATAAGAAAGATTCAACCTGACTAGACTTTAATAATAGACAGCTGCACCTACATAGATGCAACAGAATTCTCTAATCCACTTACTGCATATTCATTCCGGTAATGTCAAGTCCAGCAGAAGCAGAAAAATCTAAATCCAAACCTTGGGGAATTTTCATAACACTGAGTTTCTATCAAATGGAATTTATGAATTACTCTAGTTCATAATTTTGACTGACTTCTGTCTTTGACTCAATTTTAGATAAATTGCTATTACTGAAAGCACATAGTAAAGATTACATATGTGAGTACTAGAAGGTTTTGTTCTGAGAAACAGATTGGGGTCTGACATTTAATAGTATGTTCTTTAGCTGTTACTGGATTCAATTGGACATTATTGACCTAACCTTTTGAACTTTGTTGCTTGTTGCTAAGCAACTCACTTGTTGAGCTGCAACCTAATGCATTCACTCCCCTTCTTCCTTTACACAAAGTAGGAGAGTGTTCTGACTATTTCATAAATGGCTATTCTCTTAGTTTGAGGGAAAACTAGAAAATGTTTTTATTGTAAATCTACCTGGATAATACAGCACCTCTTTAATGAAGCACAATTGAAATATTTTGACTACACGTGCAGGAAAATGATGCTAGTTTTATCTAAATGTTTCCTTCCTTGACTATATTTTTGTATTCAAAAACTGCCCGTGGTTGAGGACAAAATAGATCAAAGTGTTTGAAGCCTGTATCACAGGTTAAACTGTTAAAGAATGAAAGTGCCCAATGATTACCACTTAACAGGCTCAGCACTGTTAAACTGAAGATGGCTAGTTACATACAACTCTGGACTTGTAGATCACTGTGTGTCAAGTTGAGAAATATGTTCTAATTTATAAAAGGACCCTACCTCTCCTCTTTACTCTTACAAGAGGAAATAAAATGTTAAAAGGTTCCAGTGGTATCCTAGCAACTTACTTAGGGTCTTGAAACAAGGACATATGCATTGAATAAGTTCCAGAAATCTGTAGCACTAACCGTTGCAATGGAGAAATGGACAGGCTAGGAGAAAGAGTTGATACTTATTACATTTTAGGCAGTGTTTGTAATCAGTGGGCTAACTTTTTCCCTTTTGTTTCCCCCAGTGAACATAAAATTACTAAACTTTTGGTCAGTACCATTTCTCCACGGAAAAGTCTTCCACCCATAATTAATGAGCAGATGACAAATGTATGGCGGTATTTACAAAGTCTGGGTAGTCACATCTGTTACATTGTTTAAACTTTTCCACAGTCTTTGAAAATCAATGTTGTTATCCACATTTTACAACTCGGGAAACTGGTAGTGACGAAGACTAAATCATTTATCTGGAATGGTACATACAGTCACTGGCTTAGCTAAGATTGCAACCCTGGTTGCTGATATGCATTAGAGCAATACAGCTGTCCACTGGCCTATTGCTCTTAAAAAAGCAATGATGAATATGGTGTTTGCAATATTAATAACTCATTCATCTCCGGGTTTGCAGGTCAGCACAGCACTTTAGAAATATTCAGAACTATTAATATATTGTTTTTCCTCCAGGCTAAAGGATATGTGCTTTGCTCAAACTTATTTTAAATTAATTCTCAAGAAAAGCTTTTACTGTTGCTGCCATATTGTGAGCTTGCTTTCTTTCTTTTTCTCTTTCTTCTCAACATTTGTTTAATATTGTGACCTCTAAACTTATTTCTTCAAGCTTTTTTATAATCTTCAAGCATATCTAATCTACCCAAATAACAATGAGCTCCCTGAACAGAAATGATACCTCCTGAGTTTTTGTTTTGAAATGGAATGGTTTCAGACTTTAATCTTTGAAAATAATGGTAAGTTGCCATAAGTTCATATTTGTTTATTTAAATGCACAGACTCTATCTTGTAAAATTTAGTCTAGGTCAGCATGTAGTGATAACCTACAAATCAAACACCAAGATCCTGCACAGGAATAGCTGTCTTCATTTGTCTTCCAATTAGAGTCTCTGCTTACCATCAGGTTTGTAATGGATTCACTCCAAGTTTTTGGCCAGAGTGATTTAAATTCTTGCTTGACAGACTTCCACTCAGCGTCTCTTAAATTAGTAGAAAAGGCTCAGTGACAGTAACTCATGGTCTAAAATGTAGGTTGACTGTTTTTAAGATTAATTTCAGAAGTGCTATGTACTTAGGAGAATTCACCTAAAAGTATAACTCAGAGTGAATAGATTTCACAGAATTGAATATCTTTGAAAAATGGTGCTTTTACATAGTAAGACCAATAAGAAAGATTAGCAGCCACCCCCTCCTCCTGCTGTTAATACTTGCTCTCAAGCCAATATAAACTGTTTACAAAAAATACAGATGTGCTAATAGCTTTTATTTCCCCATATTCCCTTACCTAAAATTCCCTTTTTGAAAAATAGTTAAATGGTTCATGCAGCATTGATGATTTTCCAGAATGTCATTAATGTTTTTTTCCAATGTGAGATTATCAGACAGAAGAGCAAAAAGCCACAAATTATGCAAATGTTCCCACTGAGATTGAAAAATTTGGCTGCATATAAAAATTGTCACTGCTAATTGCAGAGTCAGAATGAATTGTGGCCTTAAGGCACTTGAACAGAAGGTCTAATGAACCTGCATCTCACAAAATGGCATAACGTGTGGCCATTAAGTTAAAAACAAAGAATGTACAGCTTGCTACCACAGAGTCACCAGAGTGGTTGGATTATGGGTGGAACGTGACCTTGTAGGCTACTTATGTTACCTTATATCATTACTGCAGTGAACTTAGAAATAAAATCTGTTTATATAAAGTAGAGCAGCTAAGCTCAGTTGTAGACCTTTACTTGATATTGGAACTTTATGCACAAATCGAACTGGGATCACAAATGTGTATTTGCCCTGCTTATTTTAAATTTAAATGATAATTCCCACCTCACCCCCAAATCATCATAGTGCTGACTTCAACCTAACACCTTGCTTATCTAGCATGTCATATGGGTAGTGGTGAGATTCTGATACTTGAGCACTGAAGCACAGTGAACACTAGACATAAACTCACAGAGAGATTTCATCCCACACCCTAAAGTTCAGGACCTTTAGAGCTGTTCAGTCAATGTTTATGTTCATATAAGAAAGTTGGTTTTGGATGTAGTACCAAACCTTGTGAAAATTTCTTCCTTATTTAACTAGATTAAGCAGCAAGCAAAATAACATTTACTGACTGAACAGAATGGAAATATGAAATTCCAGGGAACTTGCCACATAGGATTTTAGTTTCATTATACTGGTATCATTCAGAGAAGGAGCACAGTGCAGGCTTGACTCATATCTCCTTTGCAGATGTATCCTGCTTTTTGGGAAAATGATTGTCATGCATGTTTCTATGGATTTTCATATTTTCTATGTAAAAAGAAGTAGTTTAAAAAAATCTTTTGAAAGAGTGTTGTTTTTGAAATGTGGACAGAAAAGATGTGTAACATAAATTTTATTTTTTTAATGCAGATCTCCCAGGTCTAAGTGGATAACAATCACCGACTATAAACCAAGTTAAAAATAAAATGAAGTAAACACTAAATATCAGTCTGAATATCCACATTTCAATTACTGTTGTGTTGGTTTAGAAACTAACTTATTTATAAAACATTTTAGTATCTTTTAAAATTCATTATATTTAAGAAAAATTTTTTTCTATTAGTGCATTTTTTTGTTGTTTTTTTTTTAAATATGTTTTAGTTGTCAATGGATCTTTATTTTATATATTTATATGCAGTGCTGAGCATCAAACCCAGTGCCTCATACATGCTAGGCAGCACTCTAACATTGAGCCACAATTCCAGTCCCCTATTAGTGCATTTTAATTATACAGATTTATGTGTTTCATTGTGGCATACTGATGCACACATACAACATACTGAAAAGAATTTTACATTGCATTATGACATCAGCTTTAACTACCATATACTTTCAGCAGTTAAAACTGAATTGGATGAAATGACAAGAGACTAATGTTCATGACTGTACATATAAAATTTTACAGCAACCAAGATCTTAGATCCTTAAATAATAAACCAAATTACAATATTCTTTCAAAAGTTCCAGAAATCTAGAAATAATTTTCCAAGGGGAGATTGAGTTGGTATAGTGTCCAGTGTGATTTTACTAGGGTCTTTGGGGTAACCCATATCTAAGCCAAGAAATATTACAATATTGATTAAATATGAGTCTCAACTAGAATAGTTATATTATGCTTGATTCTGTTCTAATCACATCCACCAAAGATTTAAATTCAAGTATTATTTTGAAGTATTGATTTACCAAGTCTTTTTGAAATGACAGTTTGTTGTGGTTCTAGGATTTATTTTATTTTATGTCTATCTTGTTGATGGAATGTTGGTAAAGCTATGGATAAAGGGTTTTTTTTTTTTTTTTTATAAATCCCTGTTACCTATAGGGTCATGTAATGTTTCTGGTCATATAGATGTTTCTGGAGGCAAAAAGCTGAGACAAGAATGTGTATACATGAGCAGACTATAGGGAGCTTTATGCTGAAGCAGATATATAATGTGCTCTATCTTAGGAGTATTGTATTAGAGTATTGTATGCATTTCACAGAGATAATGTCAGGGAAGTACCTTGGGCTCCTGTTTTAGAAGTTCAGATTGGGAAGAAAAGCATGAAAATATGAAATGTTTTAGACTTGGAGAAAAAGGAAAGCTACAACAAAGCTAGAAATGCAGTCTTTTTTTGTGATTTAATAAGATTTAGCATATTTACGCTGTTATCTTATGTCTATCTTCTTTTAAAAAGAAAATTAATATTGTCATAGAGCTGAAAGAGCCATTTCAGTGAAAATACTGTGAGCTCTGCTGATATGTGTAATGCTGCAAATCTTCTCAACCTCAGGGAATCCAGTACTGCTTAGGCTTCTAACTCATTGTGTCTTCCCCAGCGCATCATCTCCTTCCAATTCAGCCTCCATGTAAGGCCATGCTCTTTCTGAAACACAAACAAGATCAAATTATTTTTATTCTTTATACTAAAAATAAGTTAGAAAGAAACACCCTAAGAAAGTATTGTTTTTGGAGTATGGGTGGAAGATATGTCTAACATGAATGCTGTTTTTCTTTGTGTAGACCTGCCAGATCTAAAAATATTACAATCTGAGACTATAAAAACTCAAGTACTAGATAAAATGAAGTAAGCTCTGATTAACAGTCTGAGGATCTACATTAAATATACTATTGCACTGATGGACAGCCTGAGTGTTTTGATAAATCCCCGTTACCTATAGGGTCATGTAAAAAAAAATCCCTTAGTGTAGTATAAAGGGCAAAAGTGATGTGATCTGTACTCATTTTTGCAGAATGTTCTTTTTTTTTTCCCACACTACTTGGTATAGTCAATATTCTAGCAAGACCAAAATTAGTTAAGTCACAAAATAAACTGGGCTGTATTCAAATCCCTGTGCTTTGTGAATACTTAACTCTATTTGAAAAACCTACACTTATCTATTAAACTCTTTGTTAGCTTTGAATTTTCAGTTCAAACCAGACTATAGTTTGTAGGGCATAAGCAGGGTTGCATATAAAAATTTTTGGGGAAACATAATATTGGTAAAATTTTATTTTTCAAACTAAAGACATTTATATCAAACATACATCAAACACAATATAAATAACAAGGCACCAGCTATAAATAAACCACATCATTTCATAAAAAAGAAGACATTAGTACCAAAGGAAAGAATTTATATAAACTCAAAATAAAGAATAAATTATCTTCTCAAATATATTAATTTCTGGTACTTGTTAATTCTCTTTGTATTCTGGATTAGCAAAAACTTCATTAGATAGTCAACTCTTTGACAAAGTTGTAATTTAGAACATTTTTTTTTCCATGGCAGATTCTGATAGGGCCAATTGTTTTCTATCCTCAGCAATTGTTAGTTTTTGTGTTCTGTACTGCAGGTATTTCTTTTTCTTTGGCACACTGCTTCTGCTTCTATAAAGTAAATTATTAGTGGCATAAACTAAGTCGTATTCATCTTAGTATCATTGCACCCACTAGAATGAGTAGTGTGTGGTATGCACACAACGTTGCCTGAATGAATGAAAGATTGAATGAATGAAGACAATACAACCCATGGTTGGACAGCTTTAGTTGTTAGCAACTGTCTTATGTTGAGCTGAATTGTTCCCTAGATCTTTCACTTCTGCTCCAAAGAGATACAATGAATATAGATTTATTTCCTCCCTAATAGCAAGCCTTCAAGTATTTCTAGCTGTCTTTTTCTTCTTTAGGCCATATTATAGTTTAGAGATGAAGTATCCCCCCCAAAAGCCCATATGTGAGACAAGGCAAAAAATTTTCAGAGGTGACATGATTAGATTATGGGAGATATAACCTAATTGGTGGATTAATCCACAAGACATGGGGCATGCCTTTGAGGTGTTTATTTTGTCCATAGTGAGTGGAGTTCTTTGCTTCCTGGCTATCATATTTGAGCTACTTTCCTTTGTTAAACCCATCTGCCATGATGTCCTGCCTCACCCTAGGCCCAGAGCTATGGAGTTGGAGGACCATTGACTGAACCTCTGAACCAAAATAAACTTTTCTTCCTCTAAGTTGTTCTTCTCAGGTCTTTTGATCACAGCAAGAAAGAGCTGACTGAAATACCACATATTCACAGTTCCTCAAAATATTCCTAGTTGGAGAATGTTTGGACACTTCTCACTTCTCTCTTCCTTTTCCTTCAACTCAATCAAGTTTGTTTCAGTCCCTCTTGAATTACAGCAATATAGTAGAGATATTGTGCAAGCTGATTTTGATTTAGAAAGACCTGGGTTCCAGTTCTTTCTTGGCCATATTAGTTCAAAGAGCAATCTACAATGACTGAGTAAAACTTCCTGAGATTTGGTTTCATGCTCAGTAAAATTAGGATGACAATGATAACTGTAAATAATGTATGCAAAATCTTGGCAAATGGTCTGTAATAGACAAAGCACTTAACTAACTGCTGCAACAGACCCAATATGTGATATAATAATAATAAAAAAGAAATAAATAAAATTGTCATTTACATAGCTATTCAGGGAAGTTCCCTATGGATGGGGTGGATAGCTACTCTGAAGGATTGAAGGAAGCTCTGCTCTCTTTTAGGGTCACCATGAAGGACCTCCTAGTTAGCCAGAAGGGAAACATAATATAACAGCATGAAAGGGATGTATTTATGTGCCAAGCATGGAAGTGTCTTATGTCACTTTGAATCCCATACCATTTGCTAGGACTTATAGGATCACACCAAAGTTCAAAAAAGACTAGGAAATACATAGCAGAATGGAATTTGATGAGATATACATGAGCATTCAGTGAAAATACAAGGACAACAGTTGTTTTAGTCAGTTTTCTATTGCTGTGATAAAATACCTGAGTAAAACAATTAAAATGAGGAAAGGTTTATTTTGGTTCTTGGTTTCAGAGGTTTCTATCCATGATCACTTGGCTCCATGATTCTGGGCCTGTAGGAAGGCAGAACATCATGATGGGGAGGATAGGGAGAAGCGATCCTGTTTACCCCATTGCAGCCAAGAAATACAGTGAGAAAGAGAGAGGCGGAAAAAAAGGGTTTAGAGTTGGGACAAGATACATCCTTCAAAAATGTGTCTCTAGTGACCTACCTACTATGACTAGGCCTCACGTCTAATAGTGTCATCAACTTAGGACCAAGTCTTCAGTACATGACTTTGGGGGGACACTGCAGATCTGAAATATAATAACTATTAAATTAGACTAAGTTGACTATTTTTTTATGGCCTCACTTATGGTTGGATGACATTAATTTGTGATCATGTACATAGTTTGTGTGTTTTATAAAGTATACATTATTCTCTACTCTTCTGTAAATTTGGACAATATTTTTACATAAAATATCCTTTGTTTATTCATATTAAATTACAAAAGGAAAACATATTGAGTCTATTAAATTTGGAAAATACATGAAAACCTAAAGAAAATAAAAATCATCTGATTTACCATTATATAAATGGTGATATTGGTATCTACCTTGAGGATATTAAAAAGATAAGGTTTTATATAAATGACATCATATATTGGACAAACTGGCTTTAGTGTTCACCATATTTATTAACATTTGACTGCATAGGTATCACCATTATTTTTTAAGAAAAGGCATACTTTGTTTTAAAACAAATGAATCATTGCCTTTATATTTTGTGTGATTCACTTTTAAATATGATGGACTTGAATTTGTGCTTTTGCAATTGTATTTATTCTTACATGCTGCAAAACACTTTCCTACAAACTAATAGCTTAATACAACATACATTTCTTTTCTCACCATTTTCACAGGATCAGACCAGACTCTGAATAACTGGGTTCTCTTCTCAGGGGCTCAGGATAAAATCAATATTACCTGGGTTACATTCTCAATTAGAGCTCATTTTTCTCTTCCAAGTTTATTCAGGTTATTAGACAACTCTTTATATATTTATTTATTTTTCTTACTGGTATGTGATTGACGTTCCTATTTTCCTGGGAATGTTGGTTGGGGGCATCATCTCAGCTTTATCAGGTCCTTGTCATTTAGCTGCCTCTTATGACACCTTTCTTCATAAAAGTCAGTAGGCTAACTCTTTGGATGTTTTTAATCTATTTTTTTCAGGAAGGACCTTGTTCTTTTTAAGGGCTCAATTGATTGGGTCAGGGCTAGCCAAGATAACCTCCCTTTTGATTACCTCAAAATCAATTGATTTAAAACCTTAAATATATCTGTGAAGTTCCTTGACCTTGGTTACATAAAATTACCTAATCATAGGAGTGAAATCCATCATATATACTAGTCCAGGCAGTGTTGAAAGGGAGGTGATCATACAGAGCTAATCCCCGGAGAAGGGATGGGATTTAGAAGTCTTGAGGGTCATTTGATGTTTCTTTTTCTTTTTACTTTTTCTATTTGTTTAGCTTTATTATGAAGGGCATCTATAAATTCTGCCTATGAGAGTCACTTTTTTTTTTCTATTTGCAATAGGTATTCCTACTCTTGGTCACGTCTTTGTGATTATTCACCTGTGAAGGATAGGATATGACATCATTTCCCTGCCCTGTGTGTTACATATGGTTCAGTGACTTCCTTAGGAGAATGGATCATGAGAGGAAGAAATATGTGTCCTTTTGAACTGTAGTGTGGAGAACTGCTGAGGCATTGGACTCTTTTTTTCTGAGAGAGAAACCTGCAGTAACTGAGCAAAGGGTCCTTTTCTCTTAAGCTTAAGTGATTCTGATACCATAAAGCCCTGTTGACAATGTATGACAGCATGTGACATGAACAGGAAATAACCTATGTTGTTTATAACCAATAAGCTTCATGCCTGTTACAACAGCAACTTTTTTCCTGTTATCTTAGATGCACCATTTTTTTTCTTTTCAACAAGAGTTAAATTATATATATTCTTAATAAATTTCACTGTACTGGTCAACATACTTTTGTCAAACTTGTTAATATTATTTCAATTCTTGATCCTGTTATTTTACCTTAGCAATGCCATTTAGCTTGGAATCATCTGCATATTTGGTAAGTAGCCTTAGATATCTTAATCCAAATAATATGCACACATATTGATTATGACTCAAAGACTGAGCCTTCTACCATGTCCTAGAGATCCTCAATATGACAAAGGGCCATTAATCACTGATTTCTGGGACATATTCAACCAGGCATGTTTGATTATTTATCCTTTTTTTAAAAATTTAGTTTGTTTCTCCATGATTATCTTTCCCCTCACCCTCTGTCTTTGCTGAGGCACTTCCCACTGATGGTTTTGGTTATTGTTTCTCATTTCTTCCTCGTGTAGTGTTTTGCTCAAAATGCTTTGCAATGCTGGTTTTCTGGCTGCAAATTCTTTTAACTTTTGTTTATCATGAAAGATTTTTACTTCGTTGTCATACCTGAAGCTTAATTTTGCTGGATACAGAATTCTTGGTTGGCATCCATTGTCTTTCAGTGTTTGAAATACATTGTTCCATGACCTTCCTCCTATAAATAGAGTCTCGGATTTCCTGTTCACAAAAATAACATGGGTACTGAAATTAAAGATGCCATGATGAAGCAAAAGTGTGCAACATTACATAACTTTTAAAATTCCTTTTTTTTAACATGCTGAGAAATTTAGCTATTGTTAAGTTTCCTATTCAATGATGCCTGTTTTCTCTTTCCATTTCTTTGTCAAGACTTCCTCCAGAAGATTGTTCATTCTCCTCAAAATATAAAGGTTTTCTGTACCCTTCTAACTTCCTTGCTTGCAAGTCTTCTTTGCCTTTTTGTAGCAGGATTCCCCACACTGATGGTCTTTTTCCCCAAAATTTACTCTTCCCAAAACTTGTCTTAACCACATATTCTTGAACTTTAGGCTAATTTACCTTATTTATGTTAGTTTTATTTTGTTCTTTAGTTTCAACTTTATAGGACCAGTATGAATTTGCTATTTAAATTCATATTGAATTTATTCACCAGCATCTGAAAATAGTCAATCAGATCAACCTCAAAATAATATTAATGATTTTATGAAAATAAACTGATTTAAAATACACTTATTTTTTATAAGTGTATTTCATAACTGAAAATGCACTCTCCCCCACCTGCCCCTCTCTTTATATATAGGAATCCTACATTTATGGTAAATAGCAATATGAGATCCTACCTGTTTTAGTCAGCTTTTTCACTACTGTGACTAAAGGATCTGACCAGAACAACTGTAGTGGAGGAAAAATTTATTTGGGGGCTCATGGTTTCAGATGTCTCAGTTCATAGACAGCAGACTCCATTCCTCAGGGCTTGAGATAAGGCAGAATATCTTGGCAGAAGTGTGTGGCAGAAAGAGGTTCACATGATGATCAGAAAGCAGAGACAGACTCCACTTGCCAGATACCTCCTCCAGCCATACCCCACCTGCTTCTAGTTACCAATCAATTAACCCCATTAGGGGATAATTCACTGATTCTATTAAGGTTCTGACAACCCAGTCATTTCCCCTCTAAACCCTCTCACATTATCTCACTCATCAGCTTTTGGGAGATCCCTCACATTCAAACCATAACACCACCACACATATGAATGTAAACCATATCATGCTCTCTACACACACAGATTGCTCCATTTTGCTATGCATAGGTTTGTGCTCGAATTTGTCCTAGGAAGTCTTGGTTTACCACTATTTGTCTTATTGTAAGAAATAATTGTATACTTTCAGTTTCAGTTTTCTATGGGTTCTCATTATGCACAACATATAATAAGATAATTATACCCTGGGTCTTTGACCCAGTCATAATCAGTATGTGTGTATTAAGATATCAAAGGCTACTTACCAAATATATTCCTGTTTATAAGGCAAAAAACATATTTACATATATATCTGGTAATATCACTAGAAAGGTGTTTGATAGTAATTCTATATGACAACTTGACTGGGCTAAGTGATGCCTAGATTGCTGGCAAAACATTATTCCTAGGTATACCTTCAAGGTCGTTTCTAAGAGAGATTAGAATTTGGATCAGTAAACTGAGTAAAGGAGATTGTTCTCACTAATGTAGGTAGGTATCATGTTATCCACTGAGGACCCTAATAGAAAAACTGATGGAGAAAGTGAGAATTTACTGTTTTAAGTTTGAACTGAAAAATCCATCTTTTCCTGCTCTTAAATATCCGTGATCTGATTTTCTTATTTTCAAATTCTGACAGAATTATACCATCAGCTCCCATAGTTATCAGACCTTTGGACTATAGTTTTCCTGATGATCAGCTTGTGGATGGTGGATGGCAGAACTTTTCAGCCTCCATGATTGCATGAGCCAATTTGTCTAATAAATCTCAATCTCTATTTCTCCATCAACCTATAATGAACATACCCAATTGGCTCTGATTCTATGAAAAACTCTCACATAAATATCAGAAACTAAAATGAAGTGAAACTTGATTTTTTTTTAAAAAAAATGGAGTCTATTCTCATTGAAAAGAATGGAAAAGGTTGTTCAGAAAAGAACACAAAGGGTGGGACCAAACAATGATCTGATACAGAGATTAAATAACCATCTAAAAAAAGCTGAACCTATTGTGCAGAAACATGGAACAATGACCCCCAAAGTAATTAAGATTTTATAAAGGCTGTCACTTTACCGTGACCCCATCACAGAGTGCAAGGATTTGGGGCACAGAGCAGTGTTAAATGTAAAGATGAGGCTGCAGCAGTTGAGAGATCTCAGTGCCCTGCCTCGTAGTGCCTCACCTCTTGGATTGTGCCTAGCACTGCCTCACTTCTTGGACTGTTCTCCCTGAATCCCAGTTAACCATCCTCCTTAGTCACCCTATATTTTGCTATCACAGGCTTCAGTATTGCTCAGGTTATAGTACAGGAAGGTACATACAGTAAATTTTGGCAGAGTCCTGTAATTCCCTATCAACCTTCATCCAGAGTGCAGGATCCTATGACCATAGGTACTGCCACGTAGATTTAAAAGGTTGGATCTATTCAAAGCCATAAGTATCCCACCCTGACAGAAAACCACCACAGGGCTGGGCCTAGATCAGTAGAGCCATTGGCACATGATTTTACCCCAAGAGAGCTACAGGTACATAATTCAAACTCATGAGAACTACTATGGAGGCAGGGTCACCCAGAGCCTTAGGGGCCCATAAACTATGCAACAAAGTTCAGGGGGTAAGACATCTGACTCAGTGATGTGGAAGAAAAGACTTCCACCCCAGCAGGCCTGGAGGACAGAGTGTGAATTCAAAGAAGATTATTGTTAAGTCTTAAGGTTTAATGTTGTTTTCTCTGTTGCATTTTAGAAATTTCTTGGAATTTATTATTTTTTTCTTTCATATTTTTCCATTTTTGAATAGGAATGTCTATTCTATGTCTGTCCTACCATTATATTTTGCACATAACAGGATTGATTTCATAACTTCATAGCTGAAGAGCAGTTGCCTCAGAGTGAATCATACCTTTGAATATTTCCTTTATGTAAAGTAGGTGATATTTAAGTGGGACTTTGGAATTAGACTTTGAAGTTTATGCTGGAACAAATTAAGACTTTTGGAACCACTAGGATGAAAAGGATATATTTTGTATGCATTTTGAGGGGCTGGGGTTTGGAAATTTCTGTCCCCCACAAATTCATGTATTTAAATCCTAATCCCCAACATTTCTGTCATTTTTAATACACTCAGTCTGTAGGATTTTTGATATAGCAGCTTGAACGGAATAACACAAGGTTCAACAACCTTGTCTCTGGCATTCTCCACCTCCTTTTTGGTTCTTTACCCAACCACTCTTGCTTTTATGCTTCTTGCAGTACACTATTCCCATCACTAGCCTCTGGGTTTTCATGATGTAATTGAGAAAGATCATTTTTGAGAGTGATTTTCAGTATGTGTTATTGTCCTAAAGGTTTGTCCTTCTTGCCTTCACCTCCCAGAAGTACTTCCCTTTGAAGAGTTGAGAAGCTAAAATTCAAAGAAATATGTTCTTAATGGGAGAATTTTAAGCATATAGTAATATCTATATGTTATTACTATCTCTATATACCTATATCATATGCTAATATTATTCATTATATATACATATGCATGTATATATATACATATATAAAATTATATGACTATGACTGCAACACTGTGTATTATCATTTCAACTTGGTATTCAAAATCACCTATAATTATGCTCACTTTAACCATTCTCCTTTACCTTTAATTTCATTCTAAATTGAAGCTCTTGCCCAAATACCATATTGTGTTTTATGTTTAATTTGCTCTCTTATCTCTATTCTTTCATGAATTTCTTCTTTTTCCAATGACTTTTCTTCTCCATTTCATCTATTTAAACCCTTGAACCCTGCTTTTTACATTAATCAAGTATACAATGAATGCACCAGTATGAGTTATGATAGAGAGATATAAATTATATTAACAAGCTCAAAGGCAATATGAAGTGGAGGAAAAATAAAAACGGAATATAAGATCATGAGGAAGTCTTGTAGAATAAGAGCCATCCAAGGATGTCCACATTGTAATTTTTGGAACTTGTGAATATATTAAATTATACATCAAAAAAAATTAGAGTTGCAGATAAAATGGATCAAGATAGAGAGAGTGTTCTGGTTTCACTGGTTGGGTACACAATAACATGAATGACTTTTAAATGTTTAAATGAGAGGCAGAAAAATTAACAAGAAAGATGACATTGTAAGTAAGATTGGAACAACCATTGCTGACTTTGAAGATGGACAGAAACCACGAGCCAAGGAATATAGGCAGCTCTAGAAATTAAATAAGATGCTTTGTGGTAGTTTGGTATAGCAGCAATAGAAGCTAATAGATACAACATGATGCTAGAATCAGTATTCAAGCAAGATATTGACAGGTGAGTATAAGAATTATTAATAAGATTTTAGAAAGTACATCATATTAGAAATAAATAAATTGATAATATTTATTTGGGACATGGTAAATTAAGTTGGGTTTATAACAATTACGTTTGTGTATCTCATAGACATAGTCATAAATTAGTTGCTGATATTTTAATGCTGTTTTTTAAATTCAGGTCTAGAATCTTAATCCTCATGGAATCTTTACAACAATCATATTAGCTGGATACAATTATTATTTTCCATAGGGAAAAAAAATTAGAAACACAGAGAAGTTAACAAATTTTCCCAAGCTCTTATGTCTATTAAGTGGGAAGTTAAATTTGAACAGTCTGATTCCCAAACATCTGCTCTTCCAAGTATTCTATTCTGAACTAAGAAATCCATCTATATTGTGTGATTTCAAGGGGGAAAAACTGGTATCTGAGAGGAGGTTCTAGTGATTTACACTAGTTCTTATGAGGAAAGAACTTGTAAAGCACATGCTGTCAATAGTTAATTTACTTGAGACGTGGAACCAATTGATTTGGCCAAGAACTCGTAGGGACATGGTTTGAGCAAAGGCTGAGATTTACTGCTGGACAGAAGTCAAGTGTTCTGAGAAAAGAAGGTAGAAGTGGAGAAAGTAAGTAGTGAAAATGCTTGATCCCTTGAATAAGAAAAAAGTAGTGTGGAAAAGATCTGGGATGATTCAGTCCCTCAAGTTGGCTGCAAAACAGTACAGTATGACTGTGAGAAGTTGATCTCTGCCAGGAAGATGAGAGAGGGAAAAAGCTGTAGGGAACTGGTTAGTTGCATAAATAGATATTTGTTATTTCATATGTCATAACTCAAGGGGTAATTCCATCACATGTCCTCAGTGGAAAGGACAAAACTTAGTTTATTTACACTGAGACTTCAGTCTGAACGGAGTTTTAGGCCAAAAGAGCTGATTTTACTTTAAATGCTTAATGATGATTCTGTAATTTGCAGTGCTTAAACCTGAAAGCATAGCCATAAATACAGAATAAAGAACAATGCCTTACCCAATAAAATCAAGTAAAATTACTTCTGTCCCATGGCATTTACAGATGACATGAAACAAACTTTATTGACATTGGAAATTGGCATCTTCCTGAATTTGAAACTAAGTAAGTGATTTTTCCATTTCAGCATCTTCATTTCATTTTGACTAGAATTTCTAGTAAGAGGCTATTTGTTCCTTTTTGTTTAAAAAGTACCATGCAAGAGTAATTTTAATGCTAATTCAGCCCAAATATCATATTGATATCATATTGACAATGTTTACAAGATTTGATTTTTTGTTCTTACATCACATAATAAATTTACCCAATGGTATTCAAAGTAGGAGGCAGAAAAGTTTAGTCGACAGATTATTTTCACTTGAAGAATTGTCCATACACTTAAAAATATTTTGTCAGCAAAACCAAATACACATATTCAAGGCCTGTAGAATGATAGAGATAGATCTTTTTTTAAAAAAACAAAGCACTTAGGTGCAAATTATGCAACTGATTTGACATGTGGTTGTAAATAATGTAAAAATTTCCCTTTGGTTTTTAAAACTTGCATTTTTAAAAATTAAAATTTAAAAATTCTTTAAAGTGTCACAAAATAAATGGTTACTACTTAATTTATCACATTTTTACTGTTACTAATAATAGGTATATAAGTAGTAAGGAAAATATATATAAGATGTGGGGATTTGATCTAGATAAAGATAAATAATAAACTTATTTCACTAAATTGTCCCATTAACTTGAGTTCCTAAATTATGTTACCATATACAAATCTTAGAACTGTTTCGAACATCCTGGGACAAATAGATCTCTTTTATTCATAAATAGGCCTTCTAGTGGGATTATCTTTCTTTTCTCTCTCAATATTATTTCATTGTCCAAAAAATTTTAAAAAAAGAGTCAGAGTCATATATTTTACTTATCTCATTTCCTTTAGAAAAACACTGAATTGGACCAGTCACCTTCTCCTGTTCACATCTGCACCAATAGGTGTCCTCTTTGCTCAAAACATATGCATTTTCTACTGACGTGTATTCAGTCTACTATAAGTATCCATGGATCATCCTTGAAGTCAAGAATGGTTCCAATCATGGAAACCCAACATGTGACATATTTTTGGGTAATAAATCGTACTTAGTAAATGCGTATTGAATGATGACCAAAAAAAATTGCTTTCTAATTGATAGTTTCATTGTCTTTACACAAATTGCTCTATTTGATAAAGAACTGACTCATTTTCACAATGTGTATATCCCAAAATAGGAACTCCTAATGGCATTCCTAATATCATTATTTGTCAAGGAACACTTTCTGGTAAAAAAAAATTTTAGATTTTATTTTATTTTAGTCACTGAAAGAATTGTTGGATTTCTGTGTTGTTTCTATTATTTTTGTCATTAAGTACTCAGTTTTCAAAAATCACCTCTAACAAATTTTCTCCTCCCTTTAATAAATACATATCTCTGATAATATTGGGAAATACAAATTCTCCTCTCTAACTTCCACATGGCCATCCCTATGTGATATTAAATCTGGGATGGCCATGTGACTGCTTTTAACCAAATGCATGGCAGAAGTGATGTCCTGGGAGTTCTGAACCAAGGCCTCAAGAAGAATAGCAGCTTTATTTTCCTGACTCTTGGAACCAATACTTCATTCTGGGAAGATTCCAAAGTGCGTGAAGAGGCAGGCAGGGCGTTGCTGATCCATAGTCCATGCTGAGCTACCAGGTGACAGTCAGCTGTACTTGAGAGCCATTTGTGTGCACCATCTTAACATACCAGCACAGTTGATCACCCAGATGTCTTTAGGCACAGATATCACATAGAGCAGAACTGTCCAAGGAAGCTCACACCACTCTCAATATTATCAGAGATCATGGAACAGCCGCTTTTTCAGTTACCAAATTTTGGAATTATTTGCAGTGCAGCAAAAGATAACTGAAACAATAGACTATTTTATTGTAACACAAAAAGACATATTAATTTTCCAAAAATGTCTCACTTAAGACTCTAAAAGATGACTGAGCTAAAACAATGTTCTACAGAAATGATTATATTAAGATATTTTATTAATATAATACGCAGTAACTATCTTATCAAAATAATATGTAAAAGCAGAATGGTTTCCATTTTTGTTGTAAAGAGTCACTGATTTTATTTATGTCATTCTATACATGCACACTGTACATTAATTTGCAATAGAAATTGCTCTTTGCCCCCTATGTTTTTTTCTAGTCTTCATGTACCAGATTCTTGGCTAGATGGGTAGCAATTTAGGATATAGGCTGCATTTCTCAATCTACCAAGATGCTAAAATTCCTGACCAAGGAAATATAAATGGGAATATCCTGTGTAAGCTTGTGAATATGGCTTGCCCCTTCTCTCCTTCCTTTGAATGGAATATAAATTATATATTTACAATGTATCTTGAACCCAGAGATCAAGGTCATACCAGTGGAAAAGAGTTTGAACCTGGCACTGTGAACCTGGACTGTCTATGAGGAGTTTTCATATAAAAGAGAGGTAGCTTCTGATTTAGTTAGCACACTGTTATTAGGATTCTCCAATACTTATAGTCCAAATTAATCCTCAGTGATGTAACAAATTTACCAGGTTCTAGGCTGAAACTATTTGCTAGTAATCCACATTTCTGTAACTAATCTTTCGAAGTGAGATTGCTAAAGTACATTTTCCCCTCAGTGACAGTATTTTTTATATAAATAGAATAATCATAACCAACTTTAAATAATTTTCTTTCTAATATGCCACTAGGAAATTTGAAGTAAATGCATGATTTTAGCATCAAGTTAGCTTGGAATCTTTTCATAAGCAGAATATTTTATTTCAATATTCTTTCTTCATGTGTCTAAATGCTAAATAGAGAGTACAAGGGAAGAGAAGAAATCATTTAGGGGAATGATGAAATGATAAAAATTGATGTACATGATACAAAATAAAATTTTCAAAGTAGTAGATGTACAAGTGTATAATAGTGTAACATGTATACATGTACACTGATAATAGTGTACATGTATACATACACATTTTTCTACAAGAAAAGCTTAATAGGGTGGCACTAGCTAGACAATTAATGGTAAAGGAAGTTAGTCTAGCATTAGGAGAGTGCCACAGGAAATGGCTTTTGAGCAGGAAGGTAACATGCTAATACATAATTAAAGCAGCATGCTGCTGCTGATGGTGTCTAACTGTGGAGCTAAACATGACTGAGGCACAGGGTGAATCAGGAATAATATTATAGTCTTAATTTTTGTAAAAATAGTGGTAGTTTGCACTCTTGTTTCAGAACAAGTATAATATGAAAAATCAGCAGGAGTATTTCAGTAGACACAACCCAGTATCATTGCCACCCCCCACTTCCCTTATCTACATCCTTACTAGAAAATACCTTTTCCATTATAACTTTCATTTACTCTGTAATTACCCATTACCATCATCTGCTGTTAAACTTTACATGAGTGATGGTTGATAAATCTTTGTTTCCTACATTTGTAGCTGTTTCCTAATGGTAAGGTAATGTGTACAAAAAGGAGATCAAAAGATACATTGTAAATCATTTTATAAATCAGCATATTCCTTTTACCATAATACCCATAACATTTTTTTTCTGAAAAATTACTACAATATCTCTCTCTCTCTCTCTCTCTCTCTCTCTCTCTCTCTCTCTCTCCACACACAGAGAGAGATTATCTGAATTTTTATTCCATTAAACACTAAACATTGTTTTTCATAAAATGAAGAAGGATGTCTCCATCTGGCATACATTAAATTTATTTCATAAAGCACAAGCATATATAATTTATGTCACTTTTTGTCTAATGTTATGACAAATGCCAGTTTTATTTATATACACGTAAATTTTTTTCTAAATCCTTCAAATATATCACATTGATTTCCTGTAGAAATGAATTTCAAGGTTTCATTACATTCATATATCTCTAAAAATTTATCTTTCTGATTTATTGATGCAGCTACTATTTCCTAGTTAACCATATTTTTGAAACTAAACTATATCTTGATGGGAATGCACATAGCATAAAAATATAGATTAAAATATGTGAAAATTTGCCTGGTTATTGTATCTTCTCAAAAATGGATATGATTCACACAAAACTGCAAATGAGGAATTTATGATTCAGTAACAAAAACATGTGGACCACTTTATATTGTTTCTGTGACTAGAGGCTTCTAATCTACATTGAACAGACATTTTGAAATGCTTCTTTGGTAGGGTCATTTCAACAGGAAGTTTTTTACTCCCTAACTACCACATAGACATCAACTCATGGCTGGGTTCTTTTAAAAATGGCAAACTAAGGTAAATATTCTCACAGTATCACTTTTCTTTATTTTTTTGACAAAACCAAAAATTCTATCATTATGAACATTTTGTATGTGGAAAGGAGAACCTGTAAGACATTTCCTACCTGAAGAAGACAGAAGTATCATGTTTCCAACTCTATTAACACCTTACTGATAGCTGAGCTTGGATCCATGTTCCTACTTTGCTTACGGGAGGTCACAACTTGATCCATTTCCCTGATACAGTTCACAAAAGGAAGAGCAAGCAAGCTCCAAAACTGAGGAATTGTAAACTTGTAAAAAATGAAAGAAAATAATTTCAGTATAGTTCATTAAATTCATTCCAGTGGCAGTTATTTCAGAGGTGTCTATGATGTTAGTACTAGCTATCTTCTCAATAATAACATAAGCAAAACTTGGCATTCATAACAAAAAGGGTACCTACCAGTGATTATGTGAAACATATCTTATATATTATAGTCTTAATTTTTGAGAAAATAGTGGTAATTTGCACTACTAATCACCCGTGAGGACAAGAAACCCGTGAGGTAAAGATGGCCACTTCTTCAGTTAAAAAGTCTACTGATGCTTGTCTTTTGAGAACTTTTACCTCCACACTGGAATTTTTCACTAGTACTTTTGTTTTGTGGGCAGGTGTTTAATTCTCCTGTGCATCACCAACTCTAGGTGTAGGCAAAAACGACAGTAAATTCATGAGGAAACACAATCTCGTATGACATTTTTCTTATCAGGTTTCCAGACTCTGGAGATTTAGTTAAATGATACAGTTTTGATTTTTTTTTCCCTTCTAAGTTGAGCCAAATTGAAACTCTAAAACTTCAAATGCAAATGTGAAAATGGTATTTATTTTTTCCTTTGTTTTGTGTATGTGTTTTAAATGTTATCTGCTCTTATGTAACTTAGAGGTATTTATTTTCTTCCTTAAGATTTGAGAAATGAAGGGGCATTTCTGTAATAACATATTTTATTTCATGAAATACATTGGACAAAGCAGATAACCTAGACCAAGAAGTATGCTTTGGATTACAGGTGGAATGCAGCCAAAAAGTATGGGTGTATATGTGTGAGTTGGTGGTGTGTGTTCACTTGGTGGGTTCAAAGTTTACTTTTTACTTGCATAAGTAAACTGGAAGGGATGGCAGGTAGGAAGAGCAAAGGGGGAAAGTTGCTATTTTACCAGAGTTCTTAGGCCAACTCTGGAGTAAAGAAACAAAAGTTTTTACCTGGTTGCCAGAGTGGTTTTCCTTTATTCATGGAAATTAATTCTTTCATAATAAAAATGTGCACATGTTAAGTATATTCTTGATAATTGATATGTGTTTGCTTTTTTACTTTTGGGTTCATAACAATCAACAACAATTAAGCAACACCTGAAATCCCTGTAGTAATCATATGTATTTAATATACTTTTTCTGTGAATTTGTATAGGGGGGAAAAAGCCCTATTTTCCCAGGAGCTGATAACACTTTGTAAAGTAATGACTATAAAATGAAACAGATCATATGGGCTTCATTTAGTTAGTGTTGGATAGATTGCTACTCTAGAGTAAACAACATACTATTGTAAATACTGCAGTATAAAAGAACAACACTGATTTCTGATGAGTAAAGACTGAATTCAAACACTGTTACAGCAAAAACTCAGTACTCAACCAACACTGATTTTCATGCTACTATTCTTCTTTCCTAGAAACTCCCAAACCTATTTTCTATTATTCACATTTTTTTTCATTTTCTTGCTTCAATGAACTTTATGTAGAACTTAATTTTGGATTACAGACTTTGTAGCAAATATATATGTTCTTTTCCTAAACTTGGAGGCATTTATCTGGACAGATGGTCATGCTAGTTGAACACATTTTGCATAAATGCTATGTAGCATGGCCAGAGTATAGAATGTTCTCTTTTATGAAATAGTTTTGTTAAGAAAAAGTTACTATATGATGAAAAAATCCCTAGTTTACTCAAGTCTGTTACTAATTTCTCAATAACTATTTTGAATGTGAAGATCAATGTGATAATGATTTATTTTGCTTTGATTCAAAGACTCATCAACATGTGCAGTAAGTTTCACAATGTTTCATCTTAATGATTTTTCACACACGTTTGTAGGTAGGAAATAATATTTACTGCATGTGTGTTTATATTGTTATTTGATATATGCTAACTCATTTTAATCTTGTCTCTGTCATGGAATTGTTATGATGAATATTTCAATATTACCATTGAGAAAATAGACTCAAGGGCATTAGATAATGTTCACAAAGATGGTGAATATAATAGTTGGTTCAGGGATCATACTAAAAGCAAAACTCCCAGAGTGTTGTAGTCCTCAGAATCTTTGATGGTATCCCATGATGCATAGATAAATTGCAAATCTCTAGTATCCATCTCCAAAAATGAATTTTAATGTATATTTTTCTTTTTTGGCATCCTTTAAACTTTGAGCTTCAACTGCAAACTATATAATTCAACATTCTTTGAAAATGTCCTGAGCCTTCCTATTGTGCCTGGTTCATTTTCCCTGCTACATGGAATGCTCCTTTTCATTGTCTCTGGCATTGAAGATTCTAGGCTTTCTTCATGGCTGGGAATTGCCAGCTGCCCATGACCATTATCTAATTCCTTCTGGTGGAATTATTCATCTTTTTTCTAAGATCAAAATATTACATTCCTTCATTACTCCAAATCCTTTATTCTATAGATTGGTTGCATACATTTTTTTTATTGGTTGTTCACAACATTACAAAGCTCTTGACATATCATATTTCATACATTAGAATCAAGTGGGTTATGAGCTCCCATTTTTACCCCAAATACAGATTGCAGAATCACATCGGTTACACATCCACATTTTTACATACTGCCATATTAGTGACTGTTGTATTCTGCTACCTTTCTTATCCTCTACTGTCCCATACATTTTTATTTCCTTGCTTTTGATAAGTTAGTTATAATTTCTTTGAGATAAAGGTTACATTCTATACCTATATTATTTTCTTTCTTTCTATCTATCTATCTATCTATCCCCTTTGATTCATCTATTATAATTTGCTTATAATGGGCACTCAGCATTTTTTGAATTGATTTCTCTTGATGTCAGAATATTTTATAAATTAGCTTTCTGTGCATTCAGAAATGTTATAAATGACAAAGATCTCGTTAATTTAGGAATACCATAGTGATATAAGATGAACACATTTTTGAGAGGCCTGTTCAATACTCAGCATGAAAACTCTTCATAATTTTCTATTTTTATTGTTATTGCAAATTTAATTTTTATTGATTTCTACTAAGCAGCTTCTCACTAAAAACTGATTACAAATATTGAAAAATAATGAAAATTGCAAAGGAACGATTTCCTAATTATACTAAGAACAAATGATATGTCTTTAGATTCACACCATTCTTGCAAAACAGGATAAATTATTTATGCTTATCATCCCAGATTTTCAGTGGACCACTTTAAATCTAATGCTCAGTGATTTTGTCATAGAGATAATTCCCAGTTACAGAAATAATCTTAATAATGTCAGATGAAAGCCTTAATTCTTCAAATTGTGAGGATGGTCAAGGCCTTCTTAGTACTGGGTTTTTAGATGTAGAGATATGAATGGTCTCTCAATTTATATGACAATTATTTGTATGTGTTGCTCCTTTCTTTATGGCTATAATTTTTCACACGTTTTTGTCCAATTCTATGACTTCCTGAAATAATAGCCACTCTCTAAATTTGCAAATGAGTCCCAGAGAGATACAAACACATACATGTCATTGCCTCACTGACCCGAGTCCAGGTTCCAATTCTATGCAGTGAATTTTTTAAAACATTAATGCTATCAGATGACATATTACGAATTCATAACACATCTATATAATCGTCATTAATATTAAAGATGAACACAGGAAGATGATGTATGAAATGATAATAGAAGAAATTAAGCTTACCACTCATTCTTATTTGTCCTTCAATTCCTAAATTAATTCTGGAAACAGAATATAGCACAAAACAAGTAGTCTCAACATGACCTGTTCTTAGCCTTCTTTATTTCGGGTTATTTCTTTCATGTTGAAAGTACTCTTTGAAGCTAGTGGAAACTCTGCATATTGTGACAAATCTCTGAAGTACAGAGGAAAATGACAGTGTGCCCTAACACCCGTGATAAAGTAAGCAAGCATTTGAATTATGTTTCTGCTTAGGGAAAAAATAAATGATTTAAATTTTGACTTTAACAAAATTCACCATTCATTTTATTGATATCCTTTCTGACAAGGCATTTTTAAAAATAGACAAACACACATAAAAGAAAGTCAAAACAAAGAAATAGTAAACCAAAAAGATATGGCAGATATTAAAACCTTAATTATTTTCTAAGAATCTTACTTATCTTTCTGGATGAAAGGGAAAATATTTGAAGATGATTCTTGAAACACAGTAATACACAAAATTTACTGTAAATTTTATCCATTAAAACTCAATGCAAACACCTGCTTCACTGTCCCTATAAGAGTAAACTAGAACTAGGTTTAGATAGAAAAACAATACCTGCTGGGTTGTGGCTCAGAGGTAGAGCACTTGCCTAGCATGTATAAGGCACTAAGCCAGATTCCCAGCATTGTAAATAAATAAATAAAATACATGTCCATTGACAACTAGAAAATATTAAACAACAACCACCACCAATACCCTAGAATAACATGATAAATATTTGTTTATCCAAAGTCGTGTTTATGGCATTTCTGGTGATTTTTGTTTCACAAATTTGTGTCATGATATATTATAAGAAGTAAAACCTTTGAAAAACAACACTTCAGGGCTGGGGATGTGGCTCAAGCGGTAGCACGCTCACCTGGCATGTGTGCGGCCCGGGTTCGATCCTCAGCACCACATACAAACAAAGATGTTGTGTCCGCTGGAAAAAAATAAAAATAAATAAATATTAAAATTCTCTCTCTCTCTCTCTTTAAAAAAAAGAAAAAGAAAAACAACACTTCATATTCAAAGATGACCTCTTCTGCTTATAGATACCGAGTTACTGATTATTTGATTAATTTACATCTGTATCCTTTTCAAAACAGGAATTGACATGACTCAATTGAGTAACCTGTTTCTCTAGGATGGGGCTCTAGTTTTGTATTTTATTTATAAATCTATAAACTTATCTATAATCCCCTAAATATACAAATATATACTAAATATGCCCACCTAAATATATATATATATATATATATATATATATATATATATATATATATATATATATTCTTTCTCTCTCTACTGCCCTGACTTTTCCTTTCCCTCCCTCCCTCTCTCCACCTATGTCAAGCTATCTAGCTTACTCAAGGTCTGAACTTATTATTTATTTACTATGGTATTCTAGCCTATATTGTTTCCAGAAGTATACATATATCCATTCCATTGTCTCTTCCTCAAACTTAGGTAGTTTCAACAGCATAAAGATCTCTGAGGGATGTGAGATTTTACCCCAATCTAAACACAGTTTCAGAGGTGTTGAGAAAAGACACATGACTCTGGAAAGAGACAAGACTTTATTCTTACAGCAGAACATACATGAACTCCATGTTTGCTTTGATTCTTTAGTTAAATCTCTCCCTGCAGAATGATCTGAAGGATGGACAGGAGGATGTTATACATGCAGGTGTTTTGTACCACAGTTGAAGAAACATGAATTTAGAAATATCATTATTTTATAGCCACTGCTATAAGACTGCTCTACCTCGCCCTTTGCTACAGAGGGACATACATCTTTATTTTCTGAATGGCTACCAAATGTACCCTCTGCTGAGGAAGGAGACCTACTTCCAACTTGTGACTGTTCTCCTTGTAGGTATCCTTGAAAACAAAGCCCAGAATAAAGGGTCACAGACATGGAAAAAATCAGAAGGATCCATGTAGAATTCTCTTCTAACAAATGGTGGTAAACCTGATCCTTGTTTATCAAGGAGGAAGAGAGTATGGATAAAGTTATTGGGCATTCAGGGAGAGTAAACTTGTATCCTCTAGTATAAGATATGTTCTTTTTTCATCTTAAGCAAAAACAATTGATACACAAAATATAATAAAAAATTGCTATGATATAGGTGATATCAAGGAAATTAATGAAGTAATAGTGCCCAGTGTTAGAGGGGTCAATGGAAAAACAAACATTCTCAGATACTGTTGGTATTAGGAGTTTGGCATGTTTTTTTTTTTTTAATAGGCGAATATATTAATATAAATCAAAAAATTTTAAATGTGTGTGACAAATACTCTAGAAATTGTTTGCAAAAAATCAGAGATGTAAAGAAAGACAAACACTTTCTGTGTTTTTATAAAAACAAGAAAATAGAAATTTCCTATCTCATGATTTAAAAAGACAAAGAAATTGTAGTTCTCTCTTATAATGGACTATAATATATTTTTAAAAAATGGAAGAATTCATGTTATCATTTTAAGATATTTGCAGTTTAGAGCTAGAGGCTGCAAAACAATGTATATCACAAATCAATATACTTTTAAAAGGAAGTATGTCTGTGTGCATTTTGTGTATAATGGAGAATTATGAAAAATGATAAATTAAAATTTTACATTAATGGTATTTGGAAATGAAAAGCAAAACTGGTTTTTTTAAAAAATATTTTACTAGTTGTTGATTAATATTTATTTATTTATATGTGGTGCTGAGAATCAAACCCAGTGTCTCACATATGCTAGGCAAGTGTTCTATTACTGAGCCACAACTCCAGCCCCCAAAGCAAAATTATTGTTAATAACCTTATTTGCTTTAGATTTTTTCCTTGTCTAAGCTTTTGATATTATTTTTCTAGTAATTATGCATGTGTTATTTTGTAATTACAATATGCTTACTATTGAAGAATTAAATAGTGTTTACTATTTAACGGGAACTATTAAATACATGTAAAATATTAATTTAATTTAACATTATGCACCATTTAAAAAATTTTAAATATTTGCTATATGCTACAAATTTCATGAACTGATTTTAAACTATAATTTTAATGCTAATGACCCTGAATCTTTACACATTGCATATATGTATAAATTATTGTGTTATACCTTATAAATATGTACAAATGTTATATCAATTAAATGTTTAATAATAAAAATGTATAATTTTAGTAGAATACTAATATAAATAATATTGTAACTTTAAATCACATTAGTCAATGTCATATAAAAAGTATTCAAATTCTTATGTTTTATAAACTTCAGCAGAAAAGAACTTAACATACATACAAATCTGAGAGAAGGCAAGAATTTTTGAAGCATAGTTTTGAGTATGAATACATTAAAAGGCATGTTCCAAGCACAATGAAAACTTCATCTAACTAAATCTTTCATCTTCAATTCATAAAACTCACTGTTTTACATGGTGGGCCAGGAGTCTTTTCCTTACACCACTGGATACCTAACAGTATTTTTCCCATGTGCTCTCTCTTAGGACACTATCCTCTGTTGACAATATCCCAATTGCATATTCAGTGGTAGTAAGCTAGGCATGGTGAGTGTACTGACCTCATGAAAACCCTAGCAGGCTGCCAATCATTTATTTGTTCTCTTCTACATCAAAAAACAAGTGGATAAAATTAATCATGAGATCCTAACTAATACATATGCCCAATATCTTTCAATTACATCAATTATCAAATAATTTAAGCTGAGAATCAAAATTTTAAATGTGTGTGCATGTAAAAATCAAAGAAGTCATAGTATTTACCTGCTGATGAGAATCCCCAACACTCTTCTTTAACTAGGGGGAAGAAAGTTTTGCATGAAGTTTAGGATGAGATACAACAGAATTGAGAGAATTTGTTAATAAAATAAGTTATTTTGTAAAGAGTATTATTTTCTGAGAGACTATTAATTTGTAACAGAAACTATACTACCATATACAAAATGGACTTATTTCTTCATCAGCATTTACTGAATCAATTCTCGGGTTTTTTAAAAAAACTCTTTAAGAATTGAATAGAAAGAGCATTATTATAGTAACAATTATTAGAAGAACTATAGATAATTACTGAGCTAATTATTAGAAAGACAAGAAAACACATATTGATCATAACTCATGGTATTAATGTTTATTGTTGAAAACATACAGATCTAGGAAAAAAAGATATATGATTCCTTGCTTTACCATATTAACACAAGCTTCTTAAAAACATTAACATGAACATATAATAAATGAACAGCAGTGCCAAGGTTTCTTGAAGTTATAATAATGGGCTTATCAGAAGAGAAAGAACTCCAGCTGAATACTTTCCTCCTGGTAGCAAATGCTGTAGTGTAGATATGCCACAAACAGATGGTGCAGAGGATGTGAGATGGCTTGATGATGGGAGGATAATATCACTGAAGTAGAATAAATTCGTGCTTGAGCCTGAGGATGGAACTGTTCAGAAAAATAGATAAGAAGCCAACACTTTGGGGTTGGAATCACAGAGATAACTGCCTAATATCCAAATGATGGCACTCAAAATAACAGAGGAGATAGAGGATGCAATTGAATTGTAAGATATGTCAAAGGAGGGTAGCCATCATCCTTTTGGAAGGTAATGCAAGGGTGAGCCCAAGGAACTTTGTAGAACTATACAAACCTGCAGAATTTAAATAAATGCACATCTACAAATTCCACCAAGCACTCCACAGTCTCTGCAAGCCAGGATTACTTAACATATGGCACGTGGGCATGCAGACTCTTTTATATGTGTAGATCTATATGCAAAATGAGGAGGAATGTGGAATTGAAATGTGATAATTGTCCTTTTGTACTTGTTCTTTTGGGAATGCCTGTGTGTATCGAGGAGTGATGTGGGTGAGAAAGGCAGTAGAAGATAGCAGCGGGTCCTGTTCCATGGAGTCATCTATTGTTGACTTCAGTAGTGAAGAATCAGAATGTGTTTATTGATCTCTCCTTTACTGAAGTATAAGGCTAATGAAAATCAAATAATGGCCAGTTGTGCAACTGCTTACACAGCACAACATCAATAGAGTGTTGAATAAGTTGACTGTGGGTGGTGTGCATTTTGCATAACTTAGCATACGGTTGAATTTTTTGCACCAAGCATGAGTGAAGTGGAGATTTGAGGTTTATTTCAAGATCAATTCAATAACTAAATATAAGTTAAAATGATTTAATTTCTTATTTTAAAATCATTTGGACTCTGAGCGCTGGGCAATGTAAATGAAAAAAGAAAACATAAGTTTATTACTATTATTTCACTTAGATTATTCTTCCACTGACAGTTCTATCTTAAATCATGTTATGATTCTATTCATCAACATGCCTAATTTAAAAAAAAACCTGATGGACATCAGTATGTTTTATATAACTCCTCTGTGCATATTTAATGATAAAAGATGCTGTTGAGTTAGAATTTGGAGAAATTGGAAGAAAAAAATCCAAGAGGCAGAGTTTGAGAAAATGAATCATGAAAACAATCTGTTTCTAAATAGAAGAAATTAAAAAAGCCAAAAGAATGGTGAACAGTGCCATGCACAAGTGTTAATTGAGTACAGTAAATATTATGTGTAAGTTGCAGAACAGTTGATGGTGGAAGAGTCAGGAACCTTTATATATATAATATTTTTGAAGTATGGCATACATATAGAAATGTGTTCAAATCAGTTATGTGCCTCAGTAAATTTTTCAAATTTTTGATATCATATATGTAGGCATTGTGAAATTCTCACCTGAAACTGATTAACATATCCTTCACTTCATTTACCTTTATTTTGTATGTGCTGAGAATATTTAAGGTGCACCTTCTCAATATATAATAAAGTAGTGTTCATTATAGTCATGTTACTGTATATTAGATTTCTAGAACATGTTCAGCTTGCATAATTGAAACTTTGTTAAACACTGATAAACATTTCCCCTTGATAAACATTTCCCCATTTTCTTTTCCCCTCAGTCTCTGATAACCACCATATTATTCTAAATCTCTATGTGTTTGATTATTTTAGATTCCACACATAAGCCAGATAATGCAGTATTTTTCTTTCTGTTTCTAATTTATTTCATTTAGCATAATGTCTGTGTTTAGCCAGGGTGTCACAAATACAACCATATATGGACATGTAGGTTGTTTTCATATCTTGATTTTGATGAATAAGGCTAAAAGATATAAGGAAATGTTGCTAACTCTTTGACATCCAGATTTCCTTCCTATGGATATACACCCAGGAGTAGAGTACTACATGATAACATAGATTCAATTTTTTGAGGAGCCTCCATGTTTTCTATGTTGGATGTACTAGTTTAGATTTCCACCAATGCTATACAAGTGTTCACCATTCTTTTCATCCTTGCCAATACTTACCTTTCATCTTCCTGGTAATAGATATTTTACTTGGTTTGGAGTAATATCTGTGGTTTTGATTTTTAGTGTCCTACTAATTAGTAATGCATACTTTTTATATACCTGTCAGCTATTTGTATGGATTCTTTTGACAAATGACTACTCAATTCACTTCTTGTTTCATTTTCTAAAATGGATTCTCTTTCTTTTCTTTCTTTTGCTATTGAGTTGCATGAATTTCTTTTGTATGGTAGATAATAACTTCTTTCAGATATAAGGTTTGCCAATATATTTTCTCATTTCATAGGTTGCCTTTTCAATTAGTTCATTATTTTTATTTCCATACAAAAGCTTTTCAGTTTGATACATTCCCATTTGTCTATTTTTCTTTTGCTGCCTATTTGTGATTTGGTATTATATCCAAAAAATCATTGTCTAGACCAATGTCAGACATTGAACTAAACTTCAAGAATCTTTGCCTTTGTATTTTCTTCTAATAGTTTTATGGTATTAAAAGTTGCACTTAGGTTTTTAATTCACTTGAAATTGATTTTTGTATGTATGGAGAGGCAAGGATCAAATTTCATTATTCTACAAGTTCATATTATTCTACAAGTTCATATTCAGTTTCTCAACACAATTTTCCAAGGACTATCTTTTTTTTTGTTTTGGGTTCATGGCTTTCTTGTTGAAGATCATTTGATCAGATGTGGATTTATTTCTGGGCTCTCTATTCTTTCCATTGGTCTCTATGTCTGTTTTTATGCTAGCATCATGTATTTTGTTTACTTTAGCTTTGTAACATAATTTAAAATCAGAAAGTATTATGCTTGTTGCTCAATATTGCTTGTATACTTGTGGTCTTTCTTTTGTGAAAACATGAATTTTAGATTTCTCATTATTTCTATTTAGAATACAATTGGACTACAAAGTTATAGTAATCAAAACAGCAGAGTATTGACATAAAAACAGGCATGTATATCAATAGAACAGAACAGAAAGGCAACAAGTCCACCCATGCATCTACGGTCAACTGAGTTTTGACAGAGGTGCTAAGCATATACAAGGACAGTCTCTTCAATAAACAGTGCTAGGAAAATTGGAGAGTTGCATGCAGAAGAATGAAACCAGACCCCTGTCTCTTACTAGTTACAAAACCAACTTGCAATAAATTGAAGATTTAAATGTAAGACTTGAAACTATGCAGCTACCAGAAGAAAACATATGTGAAGTACTCAGGATGTAGAATAGGCAATGGCCCAAATAGGGTCTTTTTGGACAAAACTCCTAAGCACAAAAACAAAAGCAAAAAATGGTTAAAATCAAACAAAAAGTATTAGCATATCAAAGTAAAAGGGATTAATTCAGATTATATGAGTAACTCCAAAAACTCAATAGCAAAAAAATAATGTGATTAAAAAATGATCAATGGACCTAAATAGATGTTGCTCAAAATAAGATACACAAGGGATAAACAGGTATATGAAAAAATACTCAACAACACTGACCATAAGGGAAATGCAAATCAAAACCACAATGAATTATTACCTCACCATAATTAGAATGACTATTATCAGAAAGATAAATGATAACAAGTGCTAATGAATACATCCAGAAATAAGAACACTTGCACACTGCTGGTGGGAATATAAATTAGTACGGCCATTATGGAAAACAGTTTGAAGTGTTCTTGAAAAATTAGATATACAACTACCATATGATTCAGTCTTCTCACTTCTGGGTATATATCCAAAGAAAACAAAATCAGCATATTAAAGAGACATCTGCACTCCCATGTTCATTGGAGCACTATTACAATAGCTAAGACATGGAAACAAACTGTGACTATCAATTGACAAGTAGATGTAGAAAATGTGGTACATATTAACAATGGAATACTGTTAAATCATTTCAAAAAATGAAATCTTCTGAAGCAATGTGTATGAAACTGGAGATCATTATTTTAAATGAAATAAGTCAGCCACAGAAAGCTCTAACTCATAAGTGGAAAATTAAAAAAAAATGATCTCATAGAGAGTAGAATAGTGGTTACCAGACACTGGAGATGGAGAGGGAAGGATAAATGTTGATTAGTAAGTACTAAGTTACAGTTAGGAGAAAGAAGCTCTGGTGTGCACAGAAGGGTGACTATAAATAACAATAATGTACTGTACATCTCAAAAAGATATAAGGAAAGATTTTGAAAGTTTTCACTATAAAGAAATGAAAAATATTTAAGGACATAAATGTTTAAAACTGATTTAAACATTTTTAAGTGTACACATGTACTGAAACATTACATAGTGCCCCATCAAAACCACTTTATGTTTTTATGTGTCAGTTAAAAATAAATTTATAAAGGAGAGTGAAACTGGGATTTTGATAGGAATTGCATTTAATCTGTGGACTATTTGGGTGAGTATGAACATTACAACTATATTAGTCTCAGTTTATGAGCATGAGATGGCTTTCCATTTATGTATGGCTTCCTTAATTTTCTTTACCAAATTTTTATATTTTCAATATACAAGTTTTTTAAACCTCTTTAGTCCTAAGTATTTTATTCTGCCTGCATCCAGTTGCAATTATGAATGGGATTGTCTTCTTAATTATTTATGAGTAGAAGCATGACTGTTTTTTTTTTCATGTTTGTTTTGCATCCTGAAATTTTACTGACTTCATTTGTTAGTTGTTATGGTCTGTATGCTTGTGTTACTCAACTCTCACCCAATTCATACACTGAAATTCTAAACCCTCAGAAGATAGCATTAGAAAGTGCAGTTTGGGGGAGGCAATTAAGTCATAAGTTCGGAGCACTCAAAATTTAGATTAATGCCCTTATCCAAAAAGGACCCTAAAGAGAGAACTAGTTCATTCTGATGTGAGAGAAAATAGCAAGGTGCCATGTATAAGCCAGAACATGAGTGCTCACCAACTTTGCCTTGGTCTTGGACTTCCCAGCCTCCAGAATTATGAAAAATGGATCTTTGTTATTTATAAGCTATCCAGTTCTTAGCAGATGGATTAGGATGTTAATTTTGATATTTTTTGGTGGTTTTTAAAAATTTTTTAATATATGTGATCATTTTTTTCTGTAAACAGAAACCAGTTTGACTTCTTTCTTTTCATTTTATTTTCTTTTTTAAATTTTTTTATTATTAGTTGTTCAAAACATTACAAAGCTCTTGACATATCATATTTCATACATTTGATTCAAGTGGATTATGAACTCCCATTTTTACCCCATATACAGATTGCAGAATCACATCAGTTACATATCCACATTTTTACATACTGTTTGGGGGGGTGGAGTATTGTATTCTTGTCAGGCATTTTGTCTTTCAGGACTTTATACAAATCATGACATTATTCCCTTATGAGGTTTCTACTGAGTAATCTCCTGAAATCCTTATGAAATTTCACTTTTATGTAACAAACTGCTCTTTCATTACTATTTCAAATATTCTCTTCTTGTCCTTGACTTTTGACAACTTTATGATAATATATCTTTATGTAGTGTTCTTTAAGTTATCCTGCTTAGAAACTCTTGAGGTTAATGAACCTAGAGGTCCACTCTGCTCCCAAGACTTAGGATACATTTAGTCATTATTTCTTTAAATAAATTTTCTATTCAGTTTTTTCTTTCTTCTCTTTCTTGAACATTTGTAAGACATATATTAGCATTCTTGATGGTGTCTCATGAAGTCTATAGATTTTATTAACTTTTTATTCTTTGATTTTTTTCCTTCTCTGAGAAGATATTTTCAAATAAGCTTGGTTTTATTTTTAGGGGGTGGGTGGGTACCAGGGATTGAACTCCGGGGCACTGTACCATTGAGCCACATCCCCAATCCTATTTTGTATTTTATTTAGAGACAGTGTCTCATTAAGTTGCTTAGCTCCTTGCTTTTACTGAGGCTACCTTCAAACTCATGGTCCTCCGGCCTCAATCTCCCAAGCTGCTGGGATTACAGGTATGAACCACTGTGGCTATAAATGACCTGTTTTTTTGTGTTTTGTGGGTTCTTCTGCTTGACTGAGTCTGCAGTTGACACTCTATTATATTTTTTATTTCATTCATTGTATTCTTCAGCATCAGAGTATTGCTTATTTTTTAATGATTTCTACCTTTTCCTTTAATTTTTTGTTCTGTTTATATATTTTTCTCCCATATGTTGAATTGTCTTTCTGGGTTCTCTTTTAGCTTGATGAGTTTCCTTAAAACCATTTTCAATCATTTGTCAGGCAGTTCATAGATATTCATTTATTTGGCATCAGTTATAGAAACATTATAGTGCTCTTTTGGTGGTATCCTGATTCCATGGTTTTTCATGTTTTCTCTAGTCTTGGGTTTATGTTTGCACATTTAATAGAGCAATCACCTCTTTAGGCTTTACAGACTGGCTTAAATAGGGAAGGACTTATGAATGGATGTGAGAGCACTGGATAGGAAGGATGTAAGAAGTCCAGTTCTGGGTTGGTACAGCAGCAAATCAAACTCAGGAGCAGTGATAGCAGCATTGACTTCATAGAGTTTCACTGGTCAAGTTCAGCATCAACAAAGATTGCTGGTGCTCTTGATAGCTGATGCTGTATGTAGATGCTTATAATGTGATGAAGGCTACTTTAGACCTAGGTAGCAAAAGTTGCTAGGGTGTTCTAGTTCCTCTTTCCTTTATGGAAGGAAACTATAGCTAAGAAAATCTCCCATGGTGCTGAGTCTGGTATTTTGGTGTCAGTTTGATAGCATTGCCTGTTTGGGGTACAGGCATATCCACCATGGTGGTGGTGCTTGTATTTGAGGCACAAGTGCACACAAAACAGATAAGTTAGTTTTGGGGGCTTGGAGGTGTATGGAATGACCATAATATTTGGTCTAGGTGCTCCACCATGCACTTGCTATGGCTGTCACTCTGGTATTTTAGATGCTGATACATGCTAAGTAGCGGAGAATATAAGGTGCCCATCTGGTGCTGGGAGGAGCTGATGTCTCTGGCAAAGTGAAGAATGGGGCAAAGATTGCAGGTGAAGTAGGTCAGGGCACAGCTGCTGCAGATTGAAGGAAGTGTCCAGTGGTAGTCTCTGGTGGGGTTCAGTGGTTATCCCTTCTCTGGAAGGTGACTGAAGCTACTCCTTGAGGAACGCACAGCAGTGGGATCTCCAGCCAGCTTTGTGTGCTTGATTCCACATGTTTACATACTGCAAGAGACGTTGGTGGAGAAAGCTATGGGGTAAGGAGTACTACTAGTTGTCTTCTTTCCTTTCCCCTTATCAGGAAAAGGTCAGGCTCAATGGATTCCCATTAACACCAAGCTATGCCTGACTGGGGATGGAGATGATGCAGCTAATATTATACTTCTCTATATGAGATCATCAATGTCCTTGTTCCACAGGGTCTCTGAAACTTGTTTGTTATACTCCAGAACTTTCCCAGAGCTATCATAGTCAACATGTAGTTGTTTGTTGATTTTGTGGGTGAGATAAGCTTTAGGCTCTCTTATTCTGTTATCTTACTGATGTTACTTCATAATTTTTTTTCATTTTGTTCTTTCTTCTCTCTACCGTACCTATGTAAAGATTTCAGAGTGGAATAGAGTAAGAATCAGGACACAAATTTGCCTGTCTCACCATTGCTTGAAAAAAGAAAACATCAGAGTAAGACTTTTGAAATAGAAGGTCATAAGTTTTTTTTTTTAATTTTAATTGTAGATGCACATAATATCTGTATTTTATTTATTCATTTTTATGTGGTGCTGAGGATTGAACCTAGTGCCTCATGCATGTGAGGTGAGCGTTTTACCACTGAGCTATCACCTCAGCACCTAGAAGGCCATACATTTAATCCAAGTTTTTTTTTTTCCTTTCCATGTTCTTTGCCCTAAGGAGAGTCTTCTGAAAAAAAGGAACAGGGGAAGGTGTTCAAAGGAAATTTACAGTATAAGTGGAAGTGCATCATTTGATGATTAGATTGGAGTCTCTTTTGTCATAGGTGAATTTTAACCGACCCCAAACTAACAAGAAGGAGAAATCACTAACACCGAAGTGTTTTTCCTGTTGCCTGGTACCCAGGTTGGAAAGCACACATACCCAGAAAAATATAGAGATATCTGAAGAATATAACCAAATGACCAGAGAAAGATATTAGCATAAACATCTTTTATAGTGAATACTTCTATGATTGAAGAGATGAATAGATTCCAGATGAGTTAGTTGCAAGGGCACATCCATGCCAGTCTATTGTAAATATACAGATTTTTGGACATAAGGAAAAACCCAACAGGAAAGTTAGGCTGTAAAGGCTAACGTGATGTTGCTTGTCTCAGATAATATTTTTAATATCTATGTATTCCTCCAATGGGGATTGTGGGAGTTTTCAACTCCATATGTCCAGGATAATGTTACAGATTTCTCTGTTATGAACCTTTACTAAACTAATTTTGAACTCTTTAGAGAAGTAAATTTTACTTGCCAAATCCAAGCAATGCTTGTGTCTAATGCTTCCATCGATCTGAACCTACCAATCATATTTGTTATAGACACTACGCAAATAAACTATTCAACTATATAAATTAGAACACATCCATTCCATTATAAGCAAACATGGAATGTTCATAAAAACCATGTACGCATCACACCATAAGTGAATCTTCTATAGTATTTAAAAACCTGTCATATAGAATATGTACTTTATTGACAATATGACAATGTAATAAAACACGAAATTGGGAAGAATTAAAAATTTCTTCCAGTTTGGAAGATGAAAAAAATTACACACATACACATATATATTTCTAATTTATATTATATATGTGCCATGATATAAAGGGGATACCATAAGGCAAAGTAATTAATAAGCAGAATTCAAATAACCAAAAGATCAGCATTGTCAACACAAATATATATAAGGAGTGAATTAAATGGAGACAATAACTGCAAGAAAATATTAAATAATGTAACCAAGTGAAGTTCTTTGAAATATTAAGATGGATGCATTTTGAGCAAAGACAGTCAAGAAAAAATAGAATAAAGCAAAAGAAAAAAATAGAAGAGAGAGTAGAATTTACTTCTTAGAGAAACAATAATCAAAGAACAATTAAAATATTATGAATAACTATACACTAGTATTTGGAAACCTAGACAAAATGAATAATTTGGGGGGAAAATATAAAATTTCAACATTTGACTAAAAACAAAAAGCAAAACTGAATAAATTATCACACTGGGTTTCATAATTCCAGAGCATTCATAAAACAGTAATAATAGTCTAAATTTATGTAATTATTAGATGTGCCAAACACTGTTGTTAGTGTTTTACATATTATGAGAGGTCTCTTTCCAAAAATATTCAACTAATTAGATGCTCTCTCCTTTCCTATTGTTCAGATGGGAAACTCTAGATTGCACTAAGAGAGGGACCAGCTTCCTCACTTCTTTTGCTCCCTCTCCTGTAGATTGGAATGTGGCAGTGGCTCATGTTGTTATCTCAGTCTCTGAGAAGCCACATTTTGACTTTGTGGAACCACAGAGAAAGGAGCCCACTTTCTATTTTATAGTTATTAATCAAGTAAACACCAAAGAGTACCAAACCAAATTCTCCCGAATTTATACTGGTCAACAGAATGAAGTTTAATTATATTCCTGGCAGGCTGAATATTATCTAGGCCTTATATTAAACAGGAGCTATACATTATGAAATTTACTATTAAAAGCATAAATAAAGAGAAGCCAAGAAAACTATTTGTAAGGGAAAAGGAAGTTTTCTCCAAAAAAGTTTGTCAACTTTGGTTACATAGGAAACAGAATGAAATCATAGTCATTGAATTAGTACTTAGATAAAAATACTATAGTTTACTTTCATAACTTCTCCAGATTATATTATGAATATTTCAAATAGTTTGGTATTTTGTCAAGAGATGTAGGAGAAGGAATTCTCTAAAATTAATTATTTCTCAATATTAGTAACTTTATATAAATCTTAGATAAAATATGTTATCAAATTTGGCAGGCTTGTGTATGTTTTTTTTTTCTGTGTGTGATTATGTACTTATGTGAGAGATTCCAAAACCAAGAATTAATCAAACATATTTTACTTTAACAATGCTTTTATTGCTTTAAGAACAGAACCTTTCAGTTCTCCCTCCACTATAGAAATGTTATTTTACAGCATACCTCTATCAAATAGGAGGTAAAATTTTATGTTGGCCAAATCAGAATTGGAGAATGTCTGAGTTCCCACATGGAATATAATAAATTCTCAGGAGAGGTAACCTTTTCATTTGGAGTCATTCACTGGGTTAAAATGAAAATTCAGAGGATAAAGAATTACATCAACACACACACAAAGTTTCATAGGCAAACTGACTAACCCATTATGAAATGCTAGTGACTTTTCATTCATTATTGTTAAAACAGAACATGTTTTTATTTGCATTAGAAAGTATTTGCTTTACAGAAGAAATTATAACAACATGATATAAAAGGGTATCATGTCTTTTAAATTATTTTTTTTAAATATGAAGATTTTCTAGCTTTAATTTTAACATAAGCATGATAATGTTATTATTAACCATGATACTTGCAACATACTGGGACTGGTTCTAGGTACTTTGCATGCATATATATTATTTATTTATTTATTTATTTATTTATGATGTTGGAAATTGAGTCTATTGGCACTCTGTCATTGAGTTACATCCTTACCCTTTTTATTTTTATTTTAACACAGGGACTCACGAAGTAACTGAGGCTGGACTCAGAGTCTATGATCCTCTTTCCTTAGCCTCCTGAATTGCTGGATTACAGGCATAAGCCATCACTTGGCTTATGCTGGTCTTTTAAACTAATAATTTGGTTTGACATTATAATTCCAGTTTTGAAGATGACAAAACTAAGGCACATAAAAATTGACTTGACTAGAATTACAATAATAGTAAATGATGGAGTTAAAATTCAAGTACAGGTATGTCTGCTTTTAAATTCAAGCTCTTTCTTCAATATCTAAGTGATTCATGTCTTGATCAAATGTCAGATATAAGAAAATAGGAGGGATTTTAATTATACTAGATATGACAAAGAGAATTCTAGACCCAGTAAAATACTAGAGGGTTATCTAGATAGCCAGTAGACAAAATACGTCCTCTCAGGTATGTTTATATAATGCTTCCTAAATATTATCCCACCTAATGTTTCTATAGATTAATCTGTTTGTTTTGTTTTCTGACTAACTGAAGGAAATCAAATAAGCAGATAGGAATTTATACTTGCTTTACTAATTATTTTTCCTCTTTGAGGCTTTAAGTATATGTTTAATAATTTTTTGGGGGGTACTGGGGATTGAACCCAGTGGAGATTAACCACTAAGTAACATCCCTAAAGCCTCCCTCCCTTTTGATATATTTTGTTTTGAGACAGGGTCTTGCTAAGTTGCATAGTATAATTTTTTTTTATATTTACACAATAATAGATATTGAAATAATGAAAGATACTATCCACCTTCTACAATGGTATAAAAATATACTATGTGAGAAAGAAAACAATAAAATGTCGGTATAGACTTGGCTTCATTAGAAAAGGACATTTTTTTTCAGAGATGGGTTAAGCTATATCTGGGGATAGGGACACAGTTGAAAGCTAATGTATCTAGATTACAATAGGAAAGGCAGTTTAAAGCAATGTGATGCTCATTGAGTGCATTCAAATGACTTTTTAAGATTGTGAAGTCTGTCTTGTCTGCCAAGGACAAATGAATGGCTCAAAAACTCAGCTTACTGTGTTGATTCATATAGGATTAAAAATCCCCCCTTCTAAATAAATAGTGTATAAAATTGAAGACACTTTTTTGGCAGAAACTCAGTAAGGTTCTGGATAGTTTCTTTGCGCATCTGCATTGACACCACAATTAAAACCTCTAATATTCAGAACATTCTATTAAAAATAAATATGCTAGGTAAATACTAGGTTTTGAGATATATATGATTCTCTGATTCCAATATTATGTAGAAAAAAATTACCAAAGGGTTCTTTACCTTCATCAATGATATTTTTAACTATCAATGACTGCAGTCTGTAATTCTTCAAAAATAGTATTAGTGTTCCCATACAATATTAATATTTAATATTTGTACTCTATACCAAGTAAACATTCTTCTTTTCAGTCAGTTTTTTTAAACAGGCTTTACTTTTAATATAATTTTAAGATTCACAGAAAAGTTGAGATGTAAAAACAGAGGATCCCCATATACCCCATGCTCCCACAGGTGTACAACCTTTGTGACCATCAATATTCTCCATCATATTTGTTACAATTTATGAGCCTATGCTGTTAGTAGTCACCCAAAGTCCATAATTTATATTAGGGCTCCCCCTTGCAGTTTTCAATTCCATGGATTTGGACAAATATGCAACACTGTGTATCCACCATTGTCGTATCACACAGAAGAGTTCACTGGCCTAAATGTTCTCTGTCCTATCTATTCATCTATCCCTCCCCTGTAACATTTTGTAGCCACTGATTTTTTTGGTCCCAAGCATTGAACCCATGGGCTCTTAACCACTAAGCCACTTTCCAAGCCCTTTTTTGTATTGTATTTAGAGACAGGGTCTCACTGCGTTGCTTAGTGCCTTGCTGGTGCTGAGGCTGGCTTTGAACTCACTATCCTCCTATTCTCAGCCTCCCAAGCCACTAGCATTACAGTCATGGGCCATTGCACCCGGCTGCCACTGATGTTTTTACTGTTCCATATTTTTTTCTTTTTTTCAGAATATCATGAAGTTGGAATGATACAGTGTGTAGCCTTTTCATATTGGCTTCTTTCACTTGGCAACATGCGGTTAATTTTTTTCCATGTGTTCTTATGTCTTGATAGATCATTTATTTTTAGTGAATAACATTTCCCTAGTAATACTTCATTGTCTGGGATACATCACAATTTAATTATTCATTCACCTACTGAAGGATATTATGATTACTTCCAAGTTTTGGCAATTATGAATCAAGCTGCTACAAACTTCTTTGGGTAGGTTTTGTGTGGATATAGCTTTTAATTTCCTTAGGATAAATACAAAGGAACATGAATGCTGGATCATAAAGTATGAAATGTTTAGTTTTGAAAGAAACTACCAAATTACCTTTCAAAGAGGTTGTACCATTTTGCTTTTCTACCAGCAATGAAGGAGAGTTCCTGTTTCTCTATAATTATGTTTGTTTTTGTTTTATTTTATCATTCTATCAGGTATGTGTTAGTGTCATAGTTTTTAAGAATCTTGATTCCTTCTTCAAATATTTCCATACTTAAAGCCTATATTTTGAATGATAAAGTATATAGTTAGCCAAAATCAAAATGGTAATAAAAGGGTTATTGATTGTCATCAGGTTTGTAAGAGTCTGGTCAAATGATCTTAAGTTTTTAAAGTACAAATAACTCTTTTCTAGTAAAACAAAATGATTAAAAGCATAACCAGGGCTGGGGTTATGGCTCAGTAGTCGAGCACTTGCCTTGCATGTGTGAGGCACTGGGTTCGATTCTCAGCCACACATATAAATGAATAAAATAAAGGTCCCTCAACAATTAAAATAAAAATAATACTTAAAAAAAAGCATAACCTGTGGGGGCTCAAAGCCTGTATTCGAATAGCACATCTAACTAGTGGAGTCATGTTATCTTAGAAAATCATTTCCTCTGGGCCTCAGTTATTTTATCTGTAAAGGAAAATAATTATAATTATCTGAAAAATAAAAATAATTATAATATTGACCTTATAGAGTTGTAGTTAATATTAAATTAGTTATTATAGGTCAGACAAAGTAAGTATTTGTTTAATCTTAGTTACTGTTTATTCTATTATTTATAATTTATTACTAATCATAGAACTAATACAAAGCTATTGAGTTTATATTGTTAAATGATTTTAATCCTAATTCCAAAATTTCCTAAATAATCTAAGATTATAGAGAAAAATTTCTAAATAGATTACATGTGAAGATAAGAAAAGCATTTATTTCAAAATCTTCCACTACCATAGGGTAGCTTTTTACTATAAGAACTTGGCAACAAAAAATATTAGAAATGTTAAGTAAATGTTAGCTTATCATCCTATTATGCAATAGATGTAGTATGAAACGTGATGAATTCAATAAAAATAGGAATTATTCATTCTGTAGCATTCATTTGAGATGTAAAAATAATCCTTTAAATTTCTTCTGTGATATATTGAAGGAAGTGAGTTTAAAGAGGTCAATTCAAAATTCCTAAAGAGAAAAATTAAATTTCTCAGTTGAAGGAATAGAGATCTGTTGAGATTTTTTTCACAGCCTGGATGGCTAATATGTGAAAAACAGGGATTAACAAATTCTAGGTGAATTCAGTAAACCTATAATTTAGTCCCAACCAATCTCGTTGTGTAATTGGATGAAGATAATCAGCCCTCTGCCTTCTGCCAATCTGCCTAAAAGGAAATGAATGACACCATTAGTGAAAGATGTCATCTGGAGGCCAAACAACTTTTTTATAGACAGTGTCTGGCACATGAGAAAGCAATTGACATATGAAGAAGCAGATATATTTAACCAGTAGTCAGGGAAAAGCAAAGAATTAGAAGCAGGACAGGAAATCCATAGATTGGTGTTTGCAGAAAAAGACTTATTAGTGTGTTAAAGAAAGAAAAGAAAAAACAGAGAAAAGATAGATAACATATTTTTTAAATATGTAGAATTTCTTAAGACAACTGAAATATAATAATGAGGAATGTTGTGAGTCTAAGCTTAAAATATACAAAGTGTTTTAAGAAATTATTGTATGAATTCAGTATTATACTGGACATAGTAGAAGATAAGATTCATGAATTAAAAGACAGATCCATTGAAGATTTTTATACCATAGTGTACAGAGAGAAAATTTGGAAGAATATAGATCTCATAGAAAACATCAGAGAAACAAATGATCAAAAACACATGTAACCAAAGTCTTACAAAGCAAGGAGAGAAAAAAAATGGGGCAGAAAAATTTATGATTATGCGTAACAAAGAAGTTAAGAGAAGAAGATAAATTGAATATTTTTAAAAAACATGATTATTCTAAGAAAGAAATGAAAATAAATATCAAGGATCAAATGAGTCAACAATAGAACAAGTAGCAAAATGGTAGACTTAAACCATCTACATTACATGAGAATGGATAATTTTTTAGAGAAATGGCTAATTCTGGGGCTGAAGCAGGGGATATACAAAATGAGTCCAGACAGATGCACACAATGATGGGGATATTTTAACGAGACATACAAGCCAACTGAAAGAATTTCCAGTGGTCAAAGCTGGAACATTTTGAGCAAATAAAGTCTAAAATAAGTATGAGGATATACTATTTGAGTAAATTAATAAATCAATAAAGGAGTAAATATGAAAATATCCCTTATAGAATAATACCACACAATTTGTATAGATATTCTACCCTCAAGCTGGAGAATAAATTCAGACTCCTAAATGCAGGCTGGGCATAATTACTTCCTTTCAAACAGTACAATATAGAAATGGAGAAAGGGAGAGTAACTCTACAATGGAAAAACCAGAGAAGCACTGCCTCAGTCAGGTGAGCAAAGTCAATGTCTATAATGATATGTCATGTTGACAGCATGTACCCTTCATGGTAGGGAATTTGACCTCTTTGAGCTTCCTGGTGTAATCATGAATGAAACATCAGACAAATCTAAGTTGAAAGACATTCTACAAAATATCTGAGTAGTTACTGCTCAAAATAGTCAAGGTCTTAAAACGTAACAGCCAAGAGGAGCTTAAAGGAACATGACCAAAATTGTATTAACCCATGATATATTATGTATATAAGCCACCTTACATAGAAAAACAAAGTTACGTTGAAAGTAATAGGTAGGAAAAAAAAGATACAGCAATTATTGATCAGAAAACCTGGTTGGATGTATTTCTATTAGACAAAAGAAGCTTAAGGAGAAGCATATTTTAATATCTGAGAACACAGATTCAAAAAGTAAAAAGTTATAGAGGAATGTTTCATAAAATTAAAAATATCCATGCAATGGGAATACAAAGCAATTCTAAATTTTTGTGTACTTGGTATCATATTTTAAAATATATTAAACAAAGGCATTGACAAAATTAATAAGAGAAATATACAATCCCTTAATTTTACCAGTAGATATTTGAACACTTTATTCAGAATCTGATAGAAACAAAACTATATAACAATAAAAAATTTGAAAAATATATTTACCAACTTACTCCCTCTCTTATTCTGTTTCTTTATCTACATCTATGTCCATACTTGTGATCATGTCTTTATATGCCCAATAACTAAAGAATTTGCATTTGTTCCAAATCAACATGGAAATATAAATCTTAACAAATTTTAGATTATGGGTTTTACAACATATGTTTTCTGATTATTGTTGAATTAGATATAAATGAAAACAGGTAACCATAAAAATTCTAAACCTCTGAAAAAAATTAAATAACAAAATTATGTTACACAGGAATTTATGTAAATTGACATAGTGGATATTGGAAAATACCTTGCAATAAATTGTGTGAAAATGATACATTTTAAGATTGGTTGAAAAGTCAAAATCTTTAAATGAAAATTTAAAAAACATTTTAAAAAGAATGAGGTTGAGAACCAGCCATCTTCTACCTGAAGAAGTAAAAAAAGAAGACCTAATTAAATTCAAAGAAAGAAAAAAATAAAAGTATTAATGTGACTATATATGTCAATGAAACAGAAATAAGATATACAGTAGGGACATACACAAACCCAGATGTTATTTTAAAATATTAATAAATTTTCTGAAATTCTAAAAACATTGTTTAACACAAAGATAAAGAAATCCTAATTTCCAGTTTCTGGAATGAAAAATGAAACATGATTATAAATTCTTAGATACAAAAGGATAATGAAGATACTATAAACATTAAATATACATAATACATTTGAAAAACTGGAAAAATGGATAATGAAATAAAATCAAAATTGATTAAAATTGATGTAGGAAAAAATTAAAAATCATGTTCATCCCATATCTTTTGAAGAGGTTGAATTTATTATAACCATTTTTCCTAACTTCTAAATGATAAATGAAACCCAAAAGTATAAAGAAAAGACTGCACAAAGCACTCTTTCCACTTGATTTGGGAGCTAATGTGACTTTAGTAACAAAACCTAAGAGAGTATTGTAACAAATTTATTGAACAATATTCTTTATAAACTTAAGACACAAAATTTCAAAACATAGCACTACTACCACATCAAATCCAAAAATAAATAAAAAAGACAACACAGCAGCTCCTAGTGGAACTAATTTCAAAAACAGAAACTTGGATTACCAGTTGAAAATCAATCAATAGATATTATCACATTAATAGAAAGGAGTTAATATGATCTTTTCAAATGATGCAGAAAATTCCAAATGTAAAGTTCCACAATTTAGCAAAGTTATCTATTACACACACACACACACACACACACACACAAACACAAACACACAATCTCTTTTATACTGATGGAAGAGTGAATACTTTTTCTCTGAATTCTAGAACATAGCAAATATGTCCACTTTTACCACTTCTATTCAACACTTTACCAAATGTGTTAGCTGGAGCAGGAAGACAAGGAAATAAAACATCTATTATAGGAAAGGAAGAAATAACGTTATAATTTTTCACAAATGACATGATTGTATATATGGAGATATCCAAAATATTCAAGTAACTATTGGAATTAAAAAGTTAATTTAGCCATGTTGCTGAATATGAGGTCAATATGCAAGTATTAGTTGTGTTTATTGCAAGGGAAATAATTGGAAAGAGTTGAAAAATTAAATGCTACCATGTCATATAGAATAAAATTACCTCAGTTACCTAGGAACAAAATTGACAAAAGTATTTAAGGTTTGTACTTTAAAACTATAAAACATTTCTAAGAGGAAGTAAAGGATTTGTAGAACATATGCTTAACCATGTTTGAGGCCATAATGTTGATCCTCAGTGCTCTTAAAAAAACAAACAGAAACAACAAACAAACAAAATAATAATAGAAATGTTAGCTGTGATTTATGAATAGCCTCAAACAAGAAATGATCCAAATTTCCATCAATAAGATTGACAAGTGATTTGCTCTATAATAATATGATTGAGTACTAAATAATAAGAAGAAACAATTCTTTTATGCACAGATATGGATGAAACTCAATAAATTGATTGAAATGAACTATGGAGAAAAAAGTACCAATTGTATGATTCCATTCTAAAACTCCAGAGCAGTGAAATGCATCTACACCATATTAAAATAAGGGAAACTGTGAGTAGACAAGAGAGGTGGCATATGGAAATATTGTATGCTATCCGTTCAATTTCATACAATCCTCAAACTTCCCTAAGTATTGTTTATTAGCTATTATTACAAAAAGTAGGTATTTATGATAACCGTAACCAGAACAATATAAAGCAGGCAGTTTTTGAGCTGGGCAGCATATAAGCTATAAAAATCCATTAATGAGCATCACCAAAGATGTCCAGGTCCATGTCCATGAAGAAGGTGAATCTCTCTGCAAGCATCAAGCAGAACCACGTTCAGGTCTTCTTGACTAAAGATAATGTGTAAGTTTTAAAATTAAGGCCCATAAGGTGAGCCTTCACAACTGGTGAAATTGGGAGGAACTTTAAATGTTCTAACTAGAAATTCCTCTCCCAACTCTGCTCCATTAGATATGGTCCTTAGCCTAATAACACTTATCAAAAGGAGTAAGTACAGTGCCTGCTTATCACTGACAAGCACATTTCAGTTCCCTGCTGTCCCATGAATCATTCAAACAAGCAATTCCCATTCTCCCATGAAGATTAGGAGTCACCTCACCTCTTGGGACTTTAAAGCCTACCTCCCTGATTCTTCACTGTGTTCCCAGATGCAAAATTTCTGTGTTCCTGAGCAGCATGTAGTGCTTTCCTCCCTCAAGTTGTTAGTATAGATGATAAACTGTTATCTATCTCATCTCTCCTGTGAGAATTTCAAGTGTCCAGCCTTTCCTATAATACTCCAGAGAGCATTGTCCCTCTCACTAATGAGATGGTTTGAAGGAGTTAACACAGATGCGTCCTGTCTCTGAGTAAAGCATATAGGAGAATCAGACTACTGGAAATACACTCTGGAAAGTGGAAAGAGGACAGAAGTGTGCTGATGTACACTATGGGTAATTGGTAGAAATGAGATGGATTCTTTAACTTATAGAACCTGTGGACACATAACTCTAGCAAAGTCCTTGGACAGGTAAGTATACATATTTAGATGAATAAGTTCACTCATGAAGAATATGAGTGAAGCTTTTGGACAGGTGATGACATGTGACTAAGCTCCAGAAAGTGTTCGACATTCCTAACACTGGTAGAAATCTAGCTAGTGTGCATAGGAGGATGAATGACATTCAGTCGTAAAGACTACTTGCAGAGCTTCTCTCTAATACGAGCCAGGCTGTCTCATTCTTTGCATTCCTCAGGTCTTTCTGCACTGTGAACTTTCTCATGCCAAATAAGGTTAGGACTTATAGAAAGGCTTTCTTCACAATTCATTGCACTTATAAAGGCATATCTGGACCATGAATTTTCTGCGGTTGATTCAGAGCAGATATTTAGTTGAAGCTTTTCCCACATAAGGCTTTTCTCTGTCGTTAACAATTTGGAGTTAAGTGAGGCTATACTTTTTAATCTTTTCCAATACTAACTTCACTTATAAGACCTTGCTGTAGACTTCGGTGTTGAGTGAGTTTGGGGTATGGCTAAAGAACTTCCTGCATTCACCCCTTCAACCAGGCCTTCCTATATTGTAAATATTTTGATGTTTAATAAGGTTGGACACACACACACAACATGTGCTGCATTTAAAATGCACTTTTGAATTCTTTGGTATATTCCTGTAGTACTCAGTAAGTGTGGAGTTATGGATGAAGAATTTTTCCTTTTTCCTGCAAAATGTCTTTCCCCAGCATCAATTCTTGTGTTGTCTGTTGAATCATTGACTAAAGAATTTCCCAGAATTTCTGCATGCATATGATATTTCTCCAATGCCAATAGTAGCAGGTTAAAAAGATAGATGTATAGTTCAATAATATCCTGCATTCACTATATTCATAATGGTTTTGACCAGTGTGGATTCTGTAGTGCTGAACAAGTATTTATTGTGATCGAATGCTTCCCCATAGTCAATGCATCTGCAATTAGTTTTTGTACATGAGAAAGTTCCTCTTCCCACCTGGTACTCCTGTGTGACACCCCTTTGCCCACTGTGAGTGACCTGATACTTGAAAAAACCTGAAGTGGTTGGAAAACCCTTCCCACATATGACAGGTTTCTGTGACAGGTAGTCTCTTCCTTCCTCTTCTTTCTCCCAATTGTGTAATGTCCAGTGATGATAAAGAGTTGCTCTGAACCAGAAGCCTCTTCCATATGCCCAATACGTGTAAGGTTTCTGCTTGGGAACACAGTCAGTGGAGAAATACTTTTCAAGAGGGCCATACCTTGCAATGGGGTGGGCCTTCTGGGTAGATATACCTGCCTTGGGAGCCTTGATCTGTGACATTTTATGTACGAAAACAGGCTCTGAAGGTGCCTTCTCAGGCTTCACTCCTTGTGAACAACTTCATCAGGATTCCTACAAACCCTTCTAACTATAGCTGGAACCATTCCCACTATATCAGGCACTATGTTAGTCTCAGGAGATTGCCCTAACAAAATACCACAGACTAGGTGGCTTAAACAAGATAAATTTGTTTTCCCACCTCTAGAGGCTAGAAATCCAAGCACAAGTTCTTGAAAGGTTTGGTTTCTTGTTTGCCTGTAGACAACTACCTCCTTATTGTATGTACACAGGGTTTTTAAAAAAAATTTTTAATGTGTGTCTAACTCTGGTATTTCTTTCCCATTTTATAAGAATTCAATTATATTGGATTAAGAATATACCTTAAAGACCTCTTTTAACATTAATTACCTCACCAAAGAGCATGTTTTCAAATACAGTCACATTGGAAATTAGTAACATGTAACAAAATTTTAGAATGCTGCATTATTTTTTCAAGTCAAAATAATACAGTTTCTAGGAATTTGTTTCAAAAATATTATGGACATGCTGATATTTGTTGATTTTCTACCATTTTATTTAATAATAAGCTATATGTAAGAATACACTTAATAAGCCAGTTTAACATTTAATATTGTGTGTGTATGTATATATGTATGTGTATATATATATATATATATATATATATATATATATATATATATATAAAACATATCTCATTCTAGCATCATTTGCAATTTGTCAATGGGAGAGCTTATAAAGAAAAAGACTAGTAGTTTGTGAAATGTGGGCCTTGTGATATGTCCAAAGATGTCTTCACATTTTTAAAAAATTGCATTTTAGAGAGTAAAACATGTCTGTGTGAGGTGAGATTTCATAAATAAGGATTTTTTTGAAGCAAGTGAATTGGTAATTTTGACCAAACTGATTCAGAAGATCAATAGTCAGTAACTTTTGAAACAGACAATTTTGGTTTCAGAAAAAAAAAAAAATTAAGATAACTGCAAGAAAATAACTACCCATTTAATTTAGGAACAATATGTTCAGATGTAGATACTATGAAGTTAAATGCTGCATGTAACATAAATTGGGTTTATCTTCAGCCAAATTACAACCTTGAAGAAGTGGGTAATACATTCTTCTAAGTCTATAGACTGTTCAGTTGCTTTTCCCTGAGTGGGTTAATTTTAGACAAAACAAGACAGATTTTTTAAAATGAATTGAAAATTATTGAAATTGCCTTATAAACACACACACACACACACACACAGAGAGAGAGAGAGAGAGAGAGAGAGATAAAAGATAAGAAAAGAAAGAAAAAAACCCACAAATGTCTAACCACATCCTATGAGTGAGGGTGGGGGTTTCCCCTGAAGGAAATGGCCCTTCCCACTGTCCTTCCTGCTGTGGAGAGAATGGGTGGTTTTAGAAAATAAGGAGAGAAAAAAAATATTTCCACTTTCTGGGGCCAAAAGGTTGAGAGTCTTTGTGGTGTCTAGAGATTTTCCTTAGCAATGTGTGGGAGTTTCTGGACACATGGAAGTGATCAGGAAATTTATAGCCACTCAGTCTAGATCAAGGTCCTCTGAGTTCAAAGAGTCAGCACGGCTATTACGAGTGAAATATCTTCTCCTCCTAATTGTTGAGGTCAATACTCCTGCTAGGATGAAGACTCCTTTCCTTCCCTAGTGTTAATGGCGTACTTGGAAATATTCAACAACTGATTCTGATTTGTGGCATGTGCAATCCCCATTGTTTAACTACTCCTACGTTGGCCAATTTCAAACTATTGATGTGATGTTACACGTTGAGAAGGGATGCACACAAGTTAGCAGGAGTCTCTTTGTTTCTTGTCATGAGAAGCCTGAAATAACAAAGCAGAAGCTACACAGCTTAGTATTGAATGGGAATACCGTTGTACCCCTTTGAAGATTCATTTCCTTTCTATGATTCATGATCTCTAGATCCATAAAAATGAAATTTCAACATTGAAATAAGAGATTCACCAAGCAAATCACAAAAAGTGATAGTAAGCTGGACCACTTTTCTACTTCTACCTCCTTGTTTCTCTCTGACATTTTCCAAAATTTTTGTGCAAGTCCCCCAGAAATTAGAAACCTTCCTGCCTCTTGTTGCATTCAGATTGAACTCTGTCTTCTCTCTGCTAGTGAAGCAGCCTTGAAAAACAATATTCCTTGATTTGTTCACACTTTTTCCAGTAAAATTTTTCTTTGACAGTGATCTGGCACTGTAAACTTTTAAATACTGGCATTAGATGAAATCCTAGAGTTAGCAGGAAAGATATACTATAATATATATAATATATTATTATATGTATAGTATATATAATACCTATATATTTTTCCAGTAAAGATGGATCCTTCCTTCTTTCAGTGTAAAAAATCCAGTATACATCAAATATCCACCAATAACCTAGTACATGCCTCAAGTGGGAGTGTTATACTGTTGGATTTTAACTTTCACCTCTATGATAAGAATGTTACATGTTCAGCATATGTAGGAAACACTCTTCCCACTTGGCTTTATGAATTGCAACAGTATGGAATTGAACCCTTCCATAACCTTTGTCTCTGCCATCATGGTTGCATAACACATGTGAATAGCACTGTAAAGGTTGACAGCAAAGACAAAAATTGTAAGCATCCTTGAAACTCTAGCCAGAGCAATTAGACAGTAAAAAGAAATTAAAGGATACAAATAGGAAAAGAAGAACTCAAACTATCACTATTTGCCAATGATATGACTCTATATTTAGAACATCAAAAAAATTTCACCAGAAAACTTCTAGGACTAATAAGTGAATTCAGCAAAATAGCAGGATATAAAATTAACACCCATAAATCAAATGTACTCCTGTACATCAGTGATGAATCCACTGAAAGAAAAATTAGGAAAACTATTCAATTCACAATAGACTCAAAAAAAAAAAAAAATACTTGGGCATCAATCTACCAAAAGACCCCTACAATGAAAACTATGGAACACTAAAAAAAGAAATTGAAAAAGACCTTAGAAGATGGAAAGGTCTCCCATGCTCTCATCTAGGCAGAATTAACATTGTCAAAATTGCCATGATACCAAAAGCATTACACAGATTTAATGAAATTTCTATTAAAATCCCAGTGACATTTTCATAGAAATAGAAAAAGCAATCATGAAATTCATTTGGAAAAATAAGAGACCCAGAATAGTCAAAGCAATCCTTAGAAAGAAAAGTGAAGCAGACATGAAATTATACTACAACCCTATAGTAACAAAAATGGCATGATAATGGCACCAAAATAGGTATGTAGACCAATGGTACAGAATAGAAGACACAGAGACAAATCAACATAAATACAGTTCTCTCACACAAGACAGAGGTGCCAAAAACATACATTGGACAAAAGATAGCTTCTTCAACCAAGGTGCTGGGAAAACTGGAAATACATATGTACCATATTCTAGTAAACTTGATATACAAAATTAGCTATCACGATATTTATCTCTTGATAGTGGAAGATAGGATTGTATTTATTTGTAAAAATGTTTTCACCTTTTATTTTGGTTTTCCAGATTTTCTAAAATGTGCATGCAATAATTTCTAATTTTAAAAAGTCAATAAGCATTTTTTTATTAAAATATTGATATAGATGCTATAATATCCTAAAGTAAATAAAACAATATGGTAGAGATGAATGAAATATCAATATCTGTAGAAAAGCAAGCAAACTAAATATCAATTTTTTTCTAATTTGAAACACTATCTTTATGCAGTCCAAAAATCAGTCTTTTTCCCACAGTTATCAGTAATAAAACAAATCTGATGTGATGGTCTTTGAGTTGCTTTCTGGCCTTCTGAAGAATACTTCTCCTTTTTGGTTAAAAGCAGGATAAAATTATATTACTCTCCCCATAATAGAAAGCAGTTTTAAGTTAGCTAAAGATTCTAAATAATTCAGATTATTATTAGACTGTTTCCATAATGTGTTCCATTTTTTATTCATTCTAAAATGATGTGCTGGCTTTTCCCAACATTAGTTGTTAAAAATCAGAAACAGATTAAAGCCTGGGAAACTCTGGTTCCCACCAACTCATTTCCCACCAGTTTTATTATGGAGGGAGTTAATCCATATAGGGTGTGCACAGTGTTTCATGGAACAACTTTGAAATCCAATGAAGTCATTTTGTTGCCATTCTCAGAGTTGCAAAAATATGGCTTATAAGAAGGAGAAATTGTAGGATTCCCTTATCATGGGAAAACGACAGTCTTTAGGCACTTTGTGACTGTTACTGTGGTCACAAGCTGTACAATAATCTTCAGAGCATTTATAAGCTTTTAGTTACATGTACTGATATGTTCTTTTAGCAGTTTCATCAATTAACTCCTCATCCACATTATCATAGTTCCTTTATGTGAAACTTTCTTTGATTGCTTTGGGAATATAGTCTATGCTTTTGAAAAACATGTAGTTCTAACAACTTGATGATCTTCTTCACCTTAATAATAAATTCCTCATACATAATATGAAAAAGAATTTCTCATAATTCCTTCCATATTACCTCTCTTTTCTTTTTTCCAAACTCCTTAGACATTAGGGCCTCTAGGGTAGGTCAAATAAAATATAAAATTGAAAGCACTCAATCTTTCCCTCTATAAACTAGAGTGGAACCATGAAGAAAGACATGAGGAGTATTTTCTGGAAAATTTATTGACAATTTAGTTGAATACAAGCGTCTCTTGACTTTACTAACCTTATAATCACAGTTATCCTTGCAATTTATATTAAATTTATTTACTCAGGTAATTTTTTTGTTTTACCTAATAATTATATCAAAATGTTGGCTATTTACATTCATTGAATTCTTACTTTTAGAAGTGCCGCAGTCTGTCTGGGCACAAAATAACCGAGCCACCACAAAAACTTGTAGATTCCAGCAGCAACTCTTTGTTCCCGAATTCTCACCGGTACTCTACAGGCATGTTCTGGGAAAACATGAACACCGGGCTCTGCGTACCAATTCTCTCAGAACCTCGTGAGAACTCAAGGGGAACTCAAGGAGCCGGAGCCTGAGGCAGCAGGATATGCCCTAATCCCAGCAGGATCTGCCCTAAACCTGGAGCTGCCCTATTCCAGCAGGATCCACCCTAAACCCTAAACCCGGAGCCACCCTAATCCCTGAGCAGGGTCACCTTTCAACCCCAAAATGCCATGCCTCATTCCTACTTGGCTATGGCTCTCAGCATAGAAGAACATATTTTTGATAAAAAAAATGACTTTTAGGGTTTTATTTAGTTATGTGTTTATTATATGTGTTTCTCTTTTTCTTATGGGGCACCAGGATTGAACTCAGAGGCACTTAACCACTGAGCCACATCCCCAGATCTATTTTGTATTTTATTTAGAGACAGGGTCTCACTGAGCTGCTTGGTGCCTCACTTTTGCTAAGGGTGGCTTTGAACTCTCAATCTTTCTGCCTCCTGCCTCAGTGTCCTGAGCTGCTGGGATTACAAGTGTGCACCTCTGCACCAGGCTATAGGTGTTTTTCTTATTTGCCTGCATAGGAGTGGACTTGTTCAAAGCATGAGTTCTTAGAATAGAGAAACCATGATTGTAGGAATTTTGTCTAAGATCAGAGTAGACTAGTCCAATTCTTAATAGTGCTAGAAGACTTATAGTTTGGACATGAGGTGTCTCCCAAAAGCTTCTGTGTTAATGCTAGAATATACATAGATGAGATTAGATTATAGGATCTGTCACTTAATCAGTGCATCCTAGTTTGAAAGGACTAATTGGATTGTAAATATAGGCAGGTGGGGTGTGGCTGGAGGAAGTAGATCACTGGGTGTGTGCCCTGGAAGGGTTCATCTTCCCTGCAGCTCCTTCCCCTCTCTGCTTCCTGGCCTCCATAAATTGAGAGGTTTTCCTTTGCCATACTCTTCCACCATGATGTTCCACCTTATCTTGGGCCCAGAGTTACAGAGTTAGCAGATTATGAACTGAACCTTTGAAACTGTAAGTCCAAAATAATTTTTTTTCCTTCTCTAAATTGTTCTCGGGAGGTATTTTAGTCACAGCAGTGAAAAGGTAACAGAAATACTAAGAAGCTACTGATGAGGATCAAATGCAAATTAGCTACAGCAACATTAAGGCTCCTGAGATAAAAGACATTGTTTGAAACAAATAGTTTTGTCTTTGATTCATTTATTGAATTCAGCATATTATATTACATTAGATTTGATGTGTCATGTAATAATTTAATAAATCATTTAATACTTAGCTATTAATTATAATATAGCATCCTAGTGTGTCGTACACAGTTACACTGTGTCACAATATATAAGTAGTTCTGGAAAAATTTACATTTTTATGTATTAGAGCAAATTCACAGTTATATTTATAATAGTCACATTATCCTTCATTATGCTGTCTTTGAGTAGAAAAGAAAGAAATGCAATGACAGGTAGTGATACCACCAGTTACCAGTGATGAGTTCTGCTTCCCCCACATGTTGAAGTTTGAACATTAGAGAAGCACGCCAAGGCAAGCATATACAGCAGGGTTTATTTAAAAGGGGTAACATAGACTTCTCCCAGGAGGGAGAAGGAAGCCATAGCTAGTATCCTGGTGTCCCATGAAGTGAGGCATTCTGCATTTTTTATGTGTCCTAGGCTTTCTTTGTTCACTTGCTCTCTTCCCCTTATCTCTCTCCTTCTGGTCAACTTGACTAGGCCCAGGAAATGCTGGGTGGGATGACCAAAAGGTGGGAAACAGGTGGGCTGAAGGGGGAAGGGCAGGATGGAGTATCCCAGGACACATTTTACAACTCAATGTAGGGAGGGGAAATTCCTGAAACAGATTACCTTAGTTAGCAACAGGTTGGAGTTGGGACAGGTTATCTAGATAGGGTGGAGGGAGGTCTCTGAAGGCATTTCAATCCCTCAGGGGGCAGTCTCCCACATCCTGAACTCACTCAATTGGCCTCCTTGATCTGACCTGACTTATTTACCTATCTATACAAATGGTCTGTCTCATTCTGGCTTCAGTAACATTTCAGGAATTTCATTTAACTTTCAGATTCAAGGGGTTATGCTAAGGATGGAAAGATTATGCATTAAATATGTCATATTGTATGAGAAAATCAGACCTCCTCCCTTATAGGAGAGTAAAGAAAGACTTATTGAAAAAAAAATTAAGGAGATATGCCTAAGAAAAGTTAGAACCCATGCCTTCTGATTTCTAATTATTGTCATGAAAGTGTAGATGGATTCTTTTGCTGAGAATAGAGGATGAAGACAAAGAGAAGTAGCTATTCCTCCATTTACTATGTGAATTGCCTATTGATTTTAAAAATTAGTCATGGGAAAGAATTCTACGTAGAAAGCCATGTTGATTGGTAATTATTTGCTATTTGTAAACTTAAACATAGGAAGAGGTTGATGTGTGAGAGTTCCTTAGAATATACGATACATGTTTACCTCAGATATATTGTGGATTCCAGACTACTGTACTAAAGTGAATGTCATATTAGTGCAAGCCACATAATATTTTGTGTTTCCCAGGATGTATAAAAAAGTCATGTTCACACTGTATTGTAGTCAATTAAATGTGCAATGCCATCAGGTCCAATAATATATACATCTTAATTGAAAACTATTTTGTTGCTAAAAATGCTAATAATCCTCTGAATCTTTTGCCAATCGGTCCTAATCTCTTTACTTGCAGAGCTTTGTCTCCCTGGTGAGTGAGTGGTTGCAGACAGTTTACAGTAGAGGTTGCTGAAGATCGGGCTGCAGGGGCAATTTCTTAAAATAAGACAACAATGAAGTTTGGTGCAACTGACTGTCTTCATGAAAATTTTCTCTTTAGCGTTCGATAGCATTTTATCCACAGAACTTCTTCTGAAATTGAAGTTAGTCTTTTCAAACTCTGCTGCAGCTCTGTAACCTAGGTTTATGTAATATTCTCAATCTTTTTTTGTTTTTTGAACACTGTTGACAGCATCTTCCCTTGGAGTAGATTTCATCCATAAAAGGAGTAATCCCTCATCCATTAATATTTGTTTTCATGAGATGGCAGCAATTTAGTCATATCTTCAGGCTCCATTTGTCATTCTGCCTTTCTTACAATTTCCACCATGCCTACAGTTTTTCTCAACTGAAGTTACTCAAAAGTCAATGAACCACTCAAAGTTATCCATAAGGGGGGGATTAAAGTTTTCACTATTTTTTCTATTTTGAGCTTTTTGTATGAATCACAAATGTTATTAATTTCACCTAGAATGTTGAACCCTTTACAGACGGTTTTCAATTAACTGTTCCCAGATATAGTAGAGGAATCCCTAACTATGGCTGTGTGTGTGTGTGTGTGTGTGTGTGTATGTGTGTGTGTATTTCTTAAATAATAAGAGCTAGAAGTAAAAATTCTCCTCAATTCATGGGGTACAGAACAGATGTTATGTTAGTATGTAAGGATCCGGCGAATCGTTGGAGAAAAAGACCACAAGAGACCAGCTTCATGCAATGGGCAGGAGGGAGTTTATTGAAGAGGATCCTAATTTAGCATGCGGAGGCTCAAGGCTCACTCAGGAAGGGAGAGCAGCCCAGAGCCCAGAGCAGAGGTGAAGCAGAGCTTAAGTACACTTTTTTTTTTGGGGGGGGGGCTTTGCATACATCAGAACAAATCATCATGAGGCTCGGGAAAATTGAACAACAACTCTGAGACATGATTAGCACATTCATTGGCGGGAACAGGTTGGGCGGGGATGATTGGTTACTCCTAAGCAGGTACACATTTAAACTGGTTCGGGCCCTATGACAAACTGCACAGGGCCCTAGGCTAAATGGCCAGTAGGGCATTGTCTTAACTATCTCAGGAATTTCAGGTTCTGGGTGTAGCAGAGGAACTTTGCAATGCCCGGGTCTTTTACATGTTAATTTTGCAGTTTAGAATCAGCTTAGAAATTTTACCCTTACAAGTAGTCATAAAAACAATATTAATCTGGTACATATTCATCAGAATTTTTGGGTGATCAGGTGAACTGTTAATGATCAGTAATATTTTTAAAGGAATCTCTTTATTTTCTTTGAGCAATAAGTTGCAATAGTGAGTTAAAAATATTTGGCATATCTTGTTATAAACAGATGTCATCCAGTTTTTTGTTATTTTTTTATGATTTCAAGGTAGAAGGGATTTAGTACAATTCTTAACTTTTGAAATGGTAAATAAATAATTGGATTTAACTTAAAATCACCACCTACATTATCTCTTAACAAGAGAGTCAGCCTGGCCTTTGAAGCTTTGAAGCCAAGCATTGACCTCTTCTCTCAAGCTGGATAAGTCCTAGACAGCATGTTCTTCCAACATAGGGCTGTTTTGTCTGTGTTGAAAATCTGTTGTTTGGCATAGTTATATTTATCCATTCATTATGTTAGCTGTATCTTCCAGATAACTTCTAGATCAGGACTTCGTGCTTCACCTTGTACTTTTATGTTATGGAGATGACTTCCTTTCTTAAACCTCTTGGGCCAAATTCTGTTAGCTTCAAACATTTCTTCTGTAACTTCCTTACTTCTATCAACCTTCATAGAAATGAAGATAGTTAGGATTTTTCTCTGGATTAGACTTTGGTTTAAGGGAATGTTGTGGCTAATTTGATAGATTCAGACCACTAAAAGCTCTCCATTATCAGCAGAAATATTGTTACACTTTCTTAGCCTTTGTTATGTTCACTGGATTTGCACTTTTTAATTTCTTCCAAGAGCTTTTCCATTGTATTCACAGTGTTGTGAACTATGTGCCACAAGGAGATCAGCTTTCAACCTGTTCTGGCTATTGGCATGCCTTCCTCACTGTACTTAATCATTTTTAGCTTTTGATTTAAAGTCAGAGGCTTCTAACTCTTTTAACTTGAACACCTAGGGGTCATTGTAGGGTGATTAATTACCTTATTTTAGGGGATAGAGAGGCTTGAGGAGACAGGGAGAGCTAGGGAACATCTGGTCAGATAAAAAATCAGAACACACATATTCATCTATTAAGCTCTTTGTCTTATATGAATCCAGTTTGCAGCCCCTAAACAATTACAATAATAACATCTAAGATAGCAGGTCACAATAACAGATATAATAATGGAAATGTTCAAAATATTGGGAAAATGCACAAAATATGATACAGAGACACCAAATAAGCACACACTGTTGAAAAAATTGGCACTGAAACACTTGTTCAACTCAGTATTGTTACAAAGTTTCTATTTGTAAAAATGCACCATCTGTGCATTGTAATAAAGCAAAGTGCAATACATTGAGGTATGCCTGAAACATCAGATATTTTCAAATTGCTCCTGAAGAATAGCTCTTGTTTAGATTTTAACTTGCAAGAACTCTCTTTCCTAAACCCTAATACTCAAAGAGCAAAGATTAAAACCTGAGGTTAGGTTTCAAGTGACATTAGATTATTTTTATGTGTAGAAAATTCCATTAAAGGAAACTCCTCTTTAGGTTTTATAAAAGCTTCATTTGACCTTATCATTTAGAACTACTTCATAACCTGTTAATATTTTTTAAATTTATTTTTAATATCTTGGAATTTAAAAAAAAATTTTTATTATTAGTTGTTCAAAACATTACAAAGCTCTTGACATATCATATTTCATACATTTGATTCAAGCGGATTATGAACTCCCATTTTTACCCCGTATACATATTGCAGAATCACATCGGTAACACATCCACTTTTTTACATACTGCCATACTAGTGTATGTTGTATTCTGCTGCCTTTAATATTTTAATAAGCATATGAACCATTTCATCAACATCTTGTTATATTAATTCAGGAACATTTTGGTAAAGTGGTTCCAGATATTTTTTGCTGAAAATATGAGCCATTGTTGAAATTTCTTCTCTAGAATTAAATGGAGGTTATAAGCATAATAATAAGTCAAGATAAATATTTCCCTCCAACTGATGAAGTTTTAGGAGGAAATATACAACAAGCATCAAAATTATTTTGAACATTATTAAGGATAATAAATAAATTTGAAGGTGGCTTTTGAAGTTAATAAGAAAGCAGGAAAATCAAAATCTCTTATTTTAAATCATTCATAATTAAAAACATAAGCATGTATCTTTTGGTCATATATTATGAGCAAATCTATTATAATAAATGTGACAGGGTGTTCAAATATTCATGGGACAACAAACCCTTACCCCCCCCCCCCCAATAGTAGTTTAGAATACTGAAGTGCAGACATTGACCTGCATGGGACGAAGGCCCAAAGTGGGTTTGGGTCCATCCTACCACCAGCAGACACCTGCTGGAGCTAGGCTCCAGCATACGACTGCCTCTTTTGACGAGCAGACCACCAGGAGCTCAAGGCTGGCCCAGATCCACCCATACAGACATAATGGGATCCAGGCCAAGGGTAAGTCCAAGTTTTCCACCCCCAACACCTGGGAGCCCAAGCCTAACCCACTCCATCTTGGGACACAGCAGACATTGCCATAGCCTTCCCCATGCAGTAGCTCCTACCTTTTGACAATAGACAGGGCCTAGAAGTAGCTGCATCTCAGAGCAGGCATCCCAAAGACAGTGTAAGTCTCACCCTTTTAGCCCCATCTCTGTAAGATGTTGCATCCATTTGGGGGCACCTCCACTATTATCTCGAGTTACCGCAGCTATTGATGCCACAAACTTTAGTTGCACTAGCATACATTGAGGGACACCAGCAGGGTCTGGAAGCCCAACATCAAGGTGAGGTACAGACAATCTGCTTGGGTACTACAAGAATACATGGTAGAAACTGTAATATCTCAGATCCACACTGCAAGAAAGGAAGACATGTAGACAATATGAAAAAACAAGGGAGGAAATTGCCCCCCAAAACTAAGACACTATAATAACAGAACTCATGGACAGCAAAGTTGATAAAATGTCAGAGGAGTTCAGCACATTTCTAATTAAAATAATCTGTGAATTAAAGAATGACCTAAATGAGTAAATACAGGAAAAAATTAACACTCCAATAATAAGATAAGAGAGCAAATACAGGTAGCAAAAGATTACTTCAAGAGAGAGACATTCTGAAAAAAAAAGAAAATAGTCAGAAATTCTTGAAATGAAGGATACAATAAATCAAATAAAAAACTCAATAGAAAGTATAACCAAAGAGTAGATCACTTGGAAGAAAAAATGTCAGATAATGAAGACAAAGTATACAACCTGGAAAATAAAGTTGATCACACAGTGAAGAAAGTTAGAAACCATGAACAGAATATCCAAGAATTATGGGACAGCAGCAAAAAGACCAAAGATAAGAGTTATTGGGATAGAGGAAGGCAGAGAGTTTCAAACCAAAGGGATGCACAATTTCTTCTTCAATGAGACAATATCAGAAAATTTCCCAAGCATGAAGAACAAATTGGAAAACCAAACACAAGAAGCATACAGAACACCAAATGTACAAAATTACAACAGATCTCAAGGCACATTATGATGAAAATGCCTATCATACAGAATAAGGATAGAATCTTAAAGCCACAAGAGAGAGGAATAAGATCACATGGAGGGAGAAACCAATTTATATTTCAGCAGATATTTCAACCCAGACCCTCAACGCCAAGAGATCATGGAAAAACATATATCAAGCTCTGAAATAAAATGAATGCCAACCAAGCAAAATTAAGCTATAGATTTGATGATGAAATAAAAACCTTCCATGATAAACAAAAGTTAAAAGAATTTACAACTAGAAAGTCTACACAATAGAACATATTCAGCAAAATATTCTATGAAGAGGAAATTAAAAAGAATGATGAAAATCAACAGAGGGAGGTATTACACTAAAGGAAAATGTAATCAGAGGAGAAACCAAGATAAATACCAAAAATAAACAAAAATAACTGGGAGGACAAATCATGTCTCAATAGTAACCCTGAACGTTAATGGCCTAAACTTATCAATCAAAAGACATAGAGTAGCAGATTGGATCAAAAAAAAAAAAATCCAACAACATGCTGCCTCCAAGAGACTCATAGAAAAAGACATTCACAGACTGAAGGTGAAGGGTTGGGAAAAATCATACCATTCCCTGTGGAAGCAGGCAGAGATTTCCATCCTCATATGAAAAAAAGCAGACTTCAAGCTAAAGTTAATCAAAAGGGATAAAGAAGGACATTACATACTGCTCAAGGGAACCATACACCAACAATACTTAACAATGATAAATATATAGTCCCCAAATAATGGAGCAACTATGTTCATCAAACAAACTCTTTTCAAGTTCAAGGGTCAAATAGACCACAACACACTAATTTGGGGTGACTTAAGTGTGGCACATAGTTCACAACACTGTATATACAATGGAAAAAGCTCTTGGAAGAAATTAAAAACTGCAACTCCGGTGAACATAACAAAGGCTAAGAAAGTGTTACAATCTTTCTGCTGATATGGAGAGGTTTTAGTGGTCTGAATCTATCAAATTAGCCACAACTTTCCCTTAAACCAAAGTCTAATCCAGAGAAAAATCCTAACTATCTTCATTTCTATGAAGGTTGATAGAAGTAAGGAAGTTACAGAAGAAATGTTTGAAGCTAAATACAACTCTTTTAACCCTGGATAGGTCTTCCAAACAAAAGCTGAACAAAGAAACTATAGAACTCAATAATACAATCGATAAGTTAGACTTAACTGACATATATAGAACATTTCATCTTTCAACAAGTGAATACATTTTCTTCTTAGCGGCACATAGATCCTTCTCTAAAATAGACCATGTATTATGCCACAAAGCAACTCTTAGCAAATCTAGCAAAGTAGGGATATTACACTGTATTAGATCAGACCGTAACGGAATGGAATTATAAATCAATGATAAAAAGATAAATAAAAGCTATTCCAACACCTGGAGACTAAATATAAGCAACTGAATGAGCAATGTGTTGCAGAAGACATTAAGGAGGAGATTAAAAAAATTTTAGAGGTGAATGAGAACACAGATACAACATATCAAAATCTCTGTGACACTATGAAGGTAATTCTAAGAGGAAAGTTCATTGTATGGAGTTCATTTCTTGAAAGAAGAAAAAGTCAACAAATAAATGACTTAATATTATATCTCAAAGCCCTAGAAAAAGGACAAATCTACACCAAAAGCAGTAGAAGAAGGAAGTAATTAAAATCAGTGCTTAAATCAATGAAATCAAAACAAGAGAAACAACTGAAAAAATTGACAAAAAAAGTTGGTTCTTGACAGACCCTTAGCTATGCTAATGAAGAGAAGGAGAGAGAAAACTCAAATTACTAACATACGTGATGAAAAAGAATATATCAGCACCATATACAAACAAAGATGTTGTGTCTACCAATAACTGAAAAATAAATGTTAAAAAAATTCTCTCTCTCACTCTCTCTTAAAAAAAAAAGAAAACATCACAACAGACACTACAGAAATCCAGAAAATAATTGCAAATTAGTTTGAAAATATGTACTCAAATAAAATTGTCTTGGAGGCATTAACAGATTTCTAGAGTCATATGATTTCCCCAAATTGAATCAGAATGATATATGCATTTTATTTTTTATTTTTTTATAGTGTGATGAATATCTTGGTATATAATCTTTTTATTATTATTATTAGTTGTTCAAAACATTACATAGCTCTTGACATATCATATTTCATACATTTGATTCAAGTGGATTATGAACTCCATTTTTACCCCTATACAGATTGCAGAATCACATTGGTTACACATTCTCATTTTTACATACTGCCATACTAGTGTCTGTTGTATTCTGCTGCCTTTCCTATCATCTACTATCCCCCCTCTCCTCCCTTCCCCTCCCATCTTCTCTCTCTACCCCATGTACTCTAGTTCATTTCTCTCTCTCTTGTTTTTTTTTCCTTTACCCTCACTTCCTCTTACATGTAATTTTGTATAACAATGAAGGTCTCCTTCCATTTCCATGCAATTTCCCTTCTCTCTCCCTTTCCCTCCCACCTCTCATTCCTGTTTAATGGTAATCTTCTTCTCATGCTCTTCCTCCCCGCTCTGTTCTTAGTTGCCCTCCTTATATCAAAGAAGACATTTGGCATTTGTATTTTAGGAATTGGCTGGCTTCCTTAGCATAATCTGCTCTAGTGTCATCCATTTCCCTGCAAATGCCATGATTTTGTCATTTTTTAGTGCTGAGTAATACTCCACTGTGTATAAATGCCACTTTTTTAATCCATTCATCTATTGAAGGGCATCTAGGTTGGTTCCACAGTCTAGCTATTGTGAATTGTGCTGCTATAAACATCGATGTAGCTCTATCCCTATAATACGCTCTTTTAAGGTCTTTGGGGAATAGTCCTAGAAGGGGACCAGCTGGGTCAAATAGTAGTTCCATTCCAAGCTTTCCAAGAAATCTCCATAATGCTTTCCAAATTGGCTGCACCAATTTGCAGTCCCACCAGCAATGTACAAGTGCACCCTTTTCCCCACATCCTCGCCAGCACTTGTTGTTTGACTTCAAAATGGCTGCCAACCTTACTGGAGTGAGATGGTATCTTAGGGAGGTTTTGATTTGCATTTCTATGACTGCTAGAGATGGTGAGCATTTTTTCATGTACTTGTTGATTGATTGTATGTCCTGCTCCAAGAAGTGTCTGTTCAGGTCCTTGGCCCATTTTTTAATTGGGTTATTTGTTTCCTTATTGCTTAATTTTTTTGAGTTCTTTGTATACTCTGGATATTAGGGCTCTATCTGAAGTGTGAAGAATAAAAATTTGTTCCCAGGATGTAGGCTCCCTATTTACCTCTCTTATTGTTTCTCTTGCTGAGAAAAAAACTTTTCAGTTTGAGTAAGTCCCATTTGTTGATTCTTGTTTTTAACTCTTGTGCTATGGGTATCCTATTAAGGAATTTGGAGCCCGACCCCACAATATGTAGATTAGAGTCAACTTTTTCTTCTATCAGACGCAGAGTCTCTGTTTTGATATCAAGCTCCTTGATTCATTTTGAGTTAACTTTTGTGCATGGGGAGAGAAAGGGATTGAGATTCATTTTGTTGCATATGGATTTCCAGTTTTCCCATCACCATTTGTTGAAGATGCTATCCTTTATCCATTGCATGCTTTTAGCACCTTTGTCAAATATAAGATAGTTGTAGTTTTGTGGATTGGTCTCTGTGTCTTCTATTCTATACCATCGGTCCACCCACCTGTTTTGGTACCAGTACCATGCTGTTTTTGTTACTATTGCTCTGTAGTATAGTTTGAAGTCTGGTATTGCTTTACCGCCTGTTTCACTCTTCTTGCTTAGAAGTGCTTTTGCTATTCTGGGTCTTTTGTTTTTCCATATGAATTTCATGATTGCTTTCTCTATTTCTACAAGAAATGCTGTTGGGATTTTGATTGGCATTGCATTAAACCTATAGAGAACTTTTGGTAATATCGCCATTTTGATGATGTTAGTTCTGCCTATCCATGAACAGGGTATAGTTTTCCATCTCCTAAGATCTTCTTCTACTTCTCTCTTTAGGGTTCTGTAGTTTTCATTGTATAAATCTTTCACCTCTTTTGTTAAGTTTATTCCCAAGTATTTTATTTTTTTTGAGATTATTGTGAATGGGGTAGTTGTCCTCATTTCCATTTCAGAAGATTTGTCACTGATATACAGGAATGCCTTTGATTTATGCGTGTTGATTTTATATCCTGCCACTTTGCTGAATTCATTTATTAGCTCTAGTAGTTTCTTTGTAGAACCTTTTGGGTCTGCTAGGTATAGGATCATGTCACCCACAAATAGTGATAATTTAAGTTCTTCTTTTCCTATCTTTATGCCTTTAATTTCTTTCGTCTCTCTAATTGCTCTGGATAGTATTTTGAGAACTATATTGAATAGAAATGGTGAAAGAGGGCATCCCTGTCTTGTTCCAGATTTTAGAGGGAATGCCTTCAATTTTTCTCCATTCAGAATGATGTTAGCCTGAGGGTTAGCATAGATAGCTTTTACAATGTTGAGGTAAGTTCCTGTTATCCCCAGTTTTTCTAGTGTTTTGAACAAAAAGGGATGCTGTACTTTGTCGAATGCTTTTTCTGTGTCTACCGAGATGATCATATGGTTCTTATCTTTAAGTCTATTGATATGGTGGATAACATTTATTGATTTCCGTATATTGAACCAGCCTTGCATCCCAGGGATGAATCCTACTTGATCATGGTGCACAATTTTTTTGATATGTTTTTGTATCTGATTCACCAGAATTTTATTGAGAATTTTTGCATCTGAGTTCATTAGAGATATTGGTCTGTAGTTTTCTTTCTTTGAAGTGTCTTTGTCTGGTTTCGGAATCAGGGTGATGTTGGCCTCATAGAATGAATTTGGTAGAGCTCCCTCTTTTTCTATTTCCTGAAATAACTTGAGAAGTATTGGTATTAATTCTTTTTTAAAGGTTTTGTAAAACTCTGCTGTGTACCCATCCAGTCCTGGGCTTTTCTTGGTTGATAGTCTTTTGATGGCTTCTTCTATTTCCTCCATTGATATTGGTTTGTTTTAATTGTGTGTATCCTCCTGACTCAATCTGGCAAATCATATGACTTAAGAAATTTATTGATGTCTTCACTATCTTCTATTTTATTGGAATATAGTGTTTCAAAATAATTTCTAATTATCTTCTGTATTTCTGTAGTGTGTGTTGTGATATTGCCTTTTTCATCCCGTATGTTAGTAATTTGAGTTCTCTCTCTTCTTCTCTTCGTTAACATGGCTAAGGGTGTGTCGATCTTATTTATTTTTTCAAAGAACCAACTTTCAGTTTTGTCAATTTTTTCAATAGTTTCTTCTGTTTCAATTTCATTGATTTCCGCTCTGATTTTAATTATGTCTTGCCTTCTGCTACATTTGCTGTTGTTTTGCTCTTCCTTTTCTAGGGTTTTGAGATGAAGTGTAAGCTCATTTATTTGTTGGTTTTTTCTTTTTTTTTGAGGAATGAACTACAAGCAATGAAAATGAAGTGAAAACACAAATAAAATAACATAAAATAAAAATAAAAAAATAAAAAATAAATAAAATAAATAAAAATAAAATTAAAAAAAAATTAAAAAATGCAGTCTTAGAGTTTGAATAACTTCTCTTCCAGTAGGTGGAGCTGTGCCCACCGGGCCAATCTTCTCCTCTCAATACACAGGAACCAATCCCTGTAAGGCGGCTCCTCCTCCCCCACTGGGTGGCTCTCCAAACCTGGGCTCCCAGGGCCTTTCCTGGTCTCCAGTTACTTCCCCACTTTTCCTCTAGCCAGGTCCCGCTCACCGGTGACGTTCACCACAAAACTGGCTACACACCGGGTCAGCTGCTCCTGAGATCCCTATTTTCTTGAACAACTAGGCACACTCTCTCTGTTTGTCATTCCCCCAGACCCTAAGGTTGTGGAGCATGGGGCTGGGAACAGTCAGCTTATTCTGTCTGCCCTCCGAATAAATTTTTTTTTTTTTTTTTTGGTGGTACTGGGGATTTACCCAGGGCCTTGTGCATTCAAGGCAAGCACTCTTCCAATTGAGCTATACCCCCAGTCCTGATATATGCATTTTAAACAGATCAATTTCAAGCAAGAAAACAGAAGACACCATCAGAAGCCTACCAACCAAGAAAAGCCCAGGACTGGACATATACACAGCCAAGTTCTACAAGACCTTTATAGAAGAACTAATACCAATACTCTTCAATTTATTCCAGGAAATAGAAAAAGAGGCAGCGCTTCTGAACTCATTGTATGAGGCCAATATCACTCTGATTCCAAAACCGGGAAAAGACACATCAAAAAAGAGAACTTCAGACCAATATTGCTAGTGAACATAGATGCAAAAATTCTCAATAAAATTCTGGCAAATTGAATACAAAAACATATCAAAAAGATTGTGTACCATGATCAAGTGGGTTCATCCCAGGGATGCAAGGTTGGTTCAACATATGGAAATCAATGAATGTAATTCATCACCTCAATAAACTTAAAGATAAGAACCATATGATCATCTCAGTATATGTAGAAAAAGCATTCAACAAAATACAGCACCCCTTTATGTTCAAAACACTAGAAAAAGTAGGGATAACAAAAACATATCTCAACATTGTAAAAGCTAACTATGCGAAGCCCCAGGCCAACATCATTATAAATGGAGAAAAATTAAAACATTCCCTCTAAAAAGTGGAACAAGAAAGGGATGCCCTCTTTAACCACTTCCACTTAACATAGTTCTTGAGACCAAGAACAAAGAACAATTAGACAGACAAAAGAAATTAAAGGGATACAGATGAGTAAAGATGAACTCTAGTTAGCACTATTTGCTGATGATATGATTCTATACCTAGAAGATCCAAAAAATTCCACCAGAAAACTTCTAGAACTAGTAAATTAATTTAGCAAAGTAGCAGGATACAAAATCAACACTGATAAATCAAAAGCATTTATATATATCAGTGACAAATCCTCTGAAATAAAAATGAGGAAAACTACCCCATTTACAATAGCATCTAAAGAAAAAATAATAAAAAATAAAATACTTGGGAATCAACTTAATGAAAGAGATGAAAATCCTCTATAATGAAAACTATGAAATGCTAAAGGAAGTAATTAAAGAAGACCTTAGAAGATAGAAGGATCTACCTTGTTCTTGGACAGGTAGAATTAATACTGTCAAAATGGCCATACTACCAAAAGCACTAAATAGATTTAAAGCAATTCCAATCAAAATTCCAATGACATTCCTCATAGAAATAGAAAAAGCAGTCATAAAATTTATCTGGAAAAATAAGAGACCCAGAATAGCCAAAGCAATCCTTAGCAAGAAGAGTGAAGCAGATGACATCACTATACCAGACCCTAAACTATACTATACTGAGCAGTAGTAACAAAAAACAGCATGGTATTGGCACCAAAATAGACTTATGGGACCAATGGTACAGAATAGAGGACACAGAGACTAACCCACATAATTACAGTTATCTTATATTTAACAAAGGCACCAAAAATATACATTGAAGAAAAGATAGCCTATTCAACAAATGGTGGTGGGAAAATTGTAAATCCATATGCAACAAAATGAAATTAAAACCCTATCTCTAACCATGCACAAAACTCAACTCAAAGTGGATCGAGGACCTAGGAATTAAACCAGAGACCTTGAACCTAATGGAAGAAAAAGTAGGCCCAAATCTCCATCATGTAGGATTAGGCCTCAACTTCCTCATTAAGACTTCTATAGCACAAGAACTAGTATCAAGAATCAACAAATGGAATGGATTCAAACTAAAAAGCTTCTTTGAGGCAAAAGAAATAATCAGTGAAGTCAATAGAGTGCCTACTAATTGGGAACAAATTCTTATCACATGCCTGTCAGATATAGCACTAATCTCTAGAATATACAAACAATTCAAAAATCTTAACACCAAAAAGCAAATAACCAAATCAATAAATCAGCCAAGGGGCTGGGGATGTGGCTCAAGCGGTAGCGCGCTCGCCTGGCATGCGTGCGGCCCGGGTTCGATCCTCAGCACCACATACCAACAAAGATGTTGTGTCCGCCGAGAACTAAAAAATAAATATTAAAAATTCTCTCTCTCTCTCTCCTCTCTTACTCTCTCTTTAAAAAAATAAATAAATAAATAAATAAATAAATAAATCAGCCAAGCAACTGAACAAACACTTCTCAGAAGAAGATATACAATCAATCAACAAATATATGAAAAAAATGTTTATCATCTCTAGCAATGCAATTCAAAACTACTCTAAGCTTTCATCTCACTTCAGTCAGAATGGCAGCTATTAAGAATATAAACAACAATAAGTGTTGGTGAGGATGTGGGGGAAAAGGCACACTCATACATTGTTGGTGGGAATGTAAAATGGTGCAGCCAATATGGAAATCAGTATGGAGAATCCTTGGAAAACTGGGACTGGAACCACCATTTGACCCAGCTATCCCACTCCTCAGTCTGTACCCAAAGGACTTAAAAACAGCATACTATAGGGACACTGCCACATCAATGTTTATAGCAACACAATTCACAATAGCTAAACTGTGGAACCAACCTAGATGCTATTCAGTAGATGACTGGATAAAGAAAATATGGTATATTTACACAATAGAATATTATTCAGCATTAAAAGAGAATATAATCATGGTATTTGCAGGTAAATGGATGGAGCTGAAGAATATAATGCTAAGTGTAATTAGTCAATCCCCCAAAACCAAAAGCTGAATGATTTCTTTGATTTAAGGATGCTGATTCATAATATGCTGGGGGGCGGGAGGAGGGAAGTATTAAATGAACTCTAGATAGGGCAAAGGGGAAAAGTGGAGGAGGAGAAGAAAAGGGTAATAGGGGTAGGAAAGATGGTGGAATGCAATGGTCATCATTACCCTAAATATTCATATGAAGACATGAAGGATGTGACTGTACTTTGTGTACAACTAGAGATATGAAAAATTGTGCTCTATATGTGTAATATGAATCACAATGCATTCTGTTTGTCATATATTACAAATGAAAAATTAAAACAAATTAAAAAATAAAGACTTCTGAAATGCACATTGAAAAGTTGATGTTACCACAGTATTGCAAAAGGATATAAAAAGACAATTGTGATTGGTCCTCCTCCGGTTTCAATCACATTCAATTCACATAAAAAATCTGATACCCTCATTTTAACTTTTCCCCACTGAGACATTATTAAAATCTGAGAAGATAGGGTTCTTCCTGATTGTGCTAAGTGATAAAACTTTGTGTTATTAACAAATTGTTCTACTCATGATTTAGAGGAGCAGCATATTTAAAAACTTAATTTTAATAAGGTTGAGAGAGTGATTAAAATAAATATATTAAATAATTTTTAAATCAAAAATTTAAAGAATGTCATTTATTTTAAACAATCTGATGATGCCCTCCCATCATGTATGGTTCTTCATATCATTAAGAAATACAAAGAACATTTTTCACTTTTTAGTTGCAAAGCCAGATTTTATCTGTAAGTAGTGCAGCCCTCTTTTTACATATAAATCATTACTTAAATAACATTTCCAGCTTCAGTGCTGGGAAAGGCACATTTTTTGCAGGAGTCCCAGGATTGGCAATAGGATTAACATTTTGGCTTTTATTTTGTCAGTCAGATTCTGCAAATTCCTGGGTCTGATTAATAAGAAGGACCTTGCATGTATATCCTGAGGATAGAAATCAATTCCACATGTCTAGGATATAAATGACCAACTTTGGATGCAAAGTACATCAAGTGAAGGCTTCAAGGGTGTAATTGAAAGAGCATTTCCAGCTTCCTAATTATTTTATTGAACTCTTTACTTCCTTCTTAAGTAAAGATTATTCCTTTCCACAAATGGCTTTCTTTAGGAAATGTGTCCTTTTTACCTTCTGTTCTTGGGAAAAACAGAGTATTCTTCTGAGTATATTGGCAGGAAAAGGAACATGGAAAACTATTGTGTTGGTGGGTGAGTCAAAACATTGACTTTATTATGTATTTTATTTACATTAATACTTCTGACAGTCCAAGAATCTTTAATCGTCTTTTTAGGTCATCATTCCTTACATAGATTCTACATCAGCTTACTTATGTTTATGATATTTCATAATTACTACATTCCAGTATCTGTTTTCTATTTTTTTTTTACTGATTTAAGCTCTTTATACATTCTTAATAAAGAATATTTTACTGTGCCATAGGTTATCATGGAAATCTCTTATACACTAAAGATTAAAGGATTATATTAAGAAATATGACAATTAATTTGGGCAAGATTGATGTAACATTAAATCTTTCCTTGGATCACAAAATTTGTCCAAAATAAACTTACTGGAATATGATAGGACCAAGCTGATTCAAAATGTGTTTTGAAATTGTGAGGTACTTGAAAGAGGAGTATTAACAAATTTTTGAATTTAAGTCACTTCTATCCATATTTCCACTCTAGTCATTCTTCACCCGTTAATTCTCCCTGTCATCAGACAAAAGCACAATTGATGCCACCATCTGAGAGTTGGTCAATGTTCACTTGTAACTCCTTCAGACTCCCAAGCCATATAGTGAAACTACAGTTTTCATGGCAGCAACTCTTGGAAGATGGTAGTCTTCTTCCCTCTGCATGACTACTGTGCTTGTTAGGGAACTTGACCTGTCCAAGTTTACATGGTTTCCTCTCGATTTCATCAACAAATAATAAGCTGAGATGCTTTGTGTGCCTTCTTAAAATGTTTCAATAGTTTCTCTTTCTACATAAAACCTTAAAGATCCTAAAAACACTTAGAGTTTTCTCTAAATTGATACCTAACTATATCTCTAAATTTATCTTGTATTTCTCATTTCTTCTTGATTTTATTGAGGTATATCTGTAAACAATGAATACTTAAAATGTGATAAGTTTTTGTTTGTTATTGTTTCTGTCACTGGGGATTGAACCCAGAGGTACTTAATCACTGAGCCACATTCCCAATCTTTTAATTTTTTTAATTTTGAGACAGGGTCTCCAGATATTGCTGAGGCTGGATTTCAACTTGCAATCCTCCTTCCTCAGCCTCCTCATCTGTTGGGATTAGAGATAATAATAATAATAATGCCACTGACCTGGCATAATGTGGTAAGTTTTGATACAAGTTTATAACTGATGATTGCACTATTATCAAGGTAGTAAACTTTTAAATCACTCTCTAAATGTTCCTAATGTCCTGCTGTAATCATGACCTCCTGACCTGCCTCTTTCCCCTTCCAAGGAAACAAGTGACCTGCTTTCTATCACTATAAGTTAATTTGCTCATTTCAGATTTTGATAAAAATGAACTAATACAGTATGTACTTTTAAATATAATATAATTTGCATATTTTTTAGCTCCATCTATGTTGTGTCAGTAGTAAATTTCTTATCATTACAGAGTGCTATTCCATTGTATAAAATACTATATTAATTTATCCATGTACCTGTGATAAATAATTTTATTGTATACAGATTTTTGACTCCTTCAAATAAAATTAGTATGAATATTTATTTTTATATACACATATTTTTCTTCTTGGGAGAACATGTAAAGGTAACTGGGATATGATAAGCATATCCTTAATATTTGAAAAATCTGCCAAATTATTTGCATAGTGTACCACTTTATTTTTGTACTGTTTGAGAATGAGAGTTCTGTTTCCTCCACATCCTTATTGTAGTTTTAATTGCTTTTTTTTTCTAACCACTAAAGATAGTAAGCATCTCTTTATGTGTTTACTTGGAATTCAATGTATATCCCTTAATGAAGTATCTATTCAAATTTGTGGGCTATTTTTAGGGATGTGTGTGTGTATGTATTATGTGTTGAAAAAATATTTATATATGGGATACAAGTCCTTTATAAGATATATGGTTTACAAATAATTTTTTTCCAGTTTGTAGCTAAACTTTTCATGCTGTCTTTCAAAGAGCAAATGTTTCTAACTTTAATAAAGTGTTATTTATTATTTTTTCTCTCTCACTTAACACAAGGTTACAAAGATTTACTTTTATGATTTCTTCTGTAAGTTTTGTAGTTTCAGGTTTTATAGTTAGGCTTATGGCCAATTTTGTGTGAGTTGGTGTATTTGGCGTAAGATATTTGGTGATCAAAAATAAATGACAATATCCAGTTGTTTCAGTGTCACTTGTCGAAAAAGCTATTCTTTCTCAATTGATTTGCTGTTGTGTTTTATCAAGAATTATTTGTCCACATATGTGTGCATATTTTGGACTGTATTCTTAACTACACTGATATTTTTATCTATCCTGATGCAAATGGCACACTGCATTTATTTCTGTTGTTTCTATTAAACATGAAATCAGGTAGTATCAGTCATCTGAATTTACTCTTCAAAGTTGCTTTGACTATTCTGGGTCCTTTGCATTTCACTATGACATTTAGAATCAGCATGAAATTACTAAAAACATGGCCAACATTTAAATTTCTTTTTACTTTATAATTTTTTAAATTTTGTTTTAATTAGTTATACATGACACTAGAATGCATTTGTACACTTTGGTATTTCATACATAGATAGGGCATAACTTCTCATTTTTATGATTGTACATGTTGTAGAATCACATCAGTCATGCAGTCATGTATTTACATAAGATGGCCAACATTTTTAATAGTTTAATTGAGATATAATTTACAAAATAATATTTACATATTTTACACGCATAATTGAATGACTTCTAAATTTATAGACATATGCAAATGTTTAAGTTTCAACTTTAGAACATGTTATCACCTCCAAAATATTCTGCCTATCTGTTTGCAGTGAATTTCCTTTCCAAATACCAGCCTCAGGCATCCTGTAATCTTTTTTCTTTCTTGGACATTTCATAAAAATAGAATCAAACTCTATGAAACATTGCATATAAATTCTTTTACTTAGTGTTTTAAAGTTCTGTGTATTTTAGCATGTATAAGTATTTTATTACTTTCTATTGTTAATAGTGTTCCATATATCCAGCTTTTCCTTTAGCCTGTTGTACATTTATTTGGGTTGTTACCAGTTTTGCATCTGTGAATGGTGTCTCTATCAATATATGTATAAAAACCTTTGTGTGGACATGTACTTTCATTTCTCTTGAGTATATTCCTAGGATATGGAATTATAGGGGTAATATGATAAGTATGCATTAGGTTCAAAAAATAATCATTAGTGATTAGATCAGTTTTAACACATCAAAATTGAAAGTAAGCCACAAAGTGTTCCTATATATCTTCATCCCCATGGGGGGACAACTTCCCCCACCTTCAACATTGCATACCACAGTGACAGTCTAGTTATAATTCATGAATCTGCTTTGACATATCAATATCACTCAAAGCCTGCAGTTTTTTAGGATTCACTCTCTGCGTTGTTTATAAATTTGACCAATGTATAATTATACACATTCCCCATTTATAGGGTCATAGTGAAGAGTTTCTCTGCTCTTAAATCTTCTGTTGCATCTGTTTATCCTTTTCTCCTGCCCTGTCACCCATGATAATCACTGATATTTTACTTTCTCTAATTTTTCCCTTTCCAGAATATCATTTAGTTAGAATAATATAGCATGTAGCCTTTTCAGATTAGGTTTCTATTACTTAGTACCATGTACTTAAGTCTCCATGTCTTTTCATGTCTTCTTGTTTCATTTTAATGCCGAATAATATTCCATTATCTGAATGTACCAGAGTTTATTTACCATTCTCAGTCTTGAAAATCATGAATAAAACTCTTACAAACATTTATGCAGGTTTTTGTGTGGACATAGTTTACTGCCAAACTATCTTTCAAAGCAACCAGACCAGTTTGCATTCTTTCTAATAATGAAAAAAAAGATTCTTTTTGTTCCACATCTTAGCTATAATTTGGCATTATCAGTGTTTGGGATTTTAGTGATTATAATAGGTAGATAAAATGTAGGCCTTGTTTTTATTTGCAAAACCCTAATGAAAAATATTTTCATATTGTTATGCTATCTATATATCTTAGTTGGTGATGTATCTTTTGCTCTTTATTCATTGGATCGTTTGTTTTCTTATTGTGAGTCTAGCAAGTTCTTTGTATATCTTGAATAATGGTCTTTTATTGGTATTTATCTGTTTTGCAAAAATGTCTTCCAGTCTGTACCTTGTCTTATTCTCTGAACGTTGTTTTTCACAGAACCGAGTTTTTAATTTTAATGAAGTCCACATTCTTAATTCCTTGTATCATGAATAGTATCTTTAGAGTTGTATCTAAATTCTTTGACATACCTATGGTCATATACGTTTTCTCCTAAAAGTTTTAAATCTTTGTATTTTATATTTAAATTGTTGATATGTTTTGAGTTAATTTTTGAGAAGGGTGTAACATCTGTGTCCAGATTTATTTTTTTGAGTATGGGGATGTCCAGCTGTTCCATAACCATTTGATGAAAAGACTGTCTTTTCTTCATTGTATTGCTTTTGTTTTTTTGTAAAAATCAGCAAACTATATCAGGCTGTATGCACATGGATGTATTTGGGGGTTTTCTGCCCTATTTCACTGATATAATTATATATTATTCTCCAATACAAAAATGTCTTGATTATTGTGGCTTTATATTAGGTCTCAAAGTCCAATATTATCAGTCTTCCAATTTTGTTGTTCTCCTTTCATATTTATTTAGCTATTATAGGTCTTTCATCTCTACATGTAAATAGAATTAGCTTATTAATATCCACAAAATAAGTTTATGGAATTTTGATTGGGATTTCATTAAATTTATAGATCAGATTAGAAAAACTTGCATCTTAATAACATTGGGTCTTCCTATTTGTGAATATTGAATATCTGCATTTATTTAGATCTTTGATTTTTTTTTTCATTGAGTTTTATAGCTTCTCTCACATAGATGGTTTGGGAGAGGGAAGAATAGAAGTTCATTGGATTAGACAAAGGGGAATGAGGCAAGTGGGGTGGAAATAGGAAAGACAGTAGAATAAATCGTTCACAATTTTTCTATGTTCATAGATGAACGCACAACCACTAAAACTCCACATCATGTACAACTGCAAGAATGGGATCCTAATTAGAATGAATTATTCTCCATGTATGTATAATGTTCAAAATACACTCTACTGTCATAAAAAAAAAGAAATACCCCATTTGAATGGAAGGAGTTGAAGATGGGAAAATGAAGTGGGGCTGTCTGAATTCTTGGATTCTATAGAACATGACTATAGAGCTATTGAATCACTACTCATGTCTAGTTTTCAAGAAAAGAAAAGATGCCCTTGAAGTTGATTCACAGATCATAAGGACTGACACATTCACCATTAACTAAAGGGGCAGAGCTTCTTCCTCAAGGAGGAACCTAACAGATATTCACAAGGTCAGTGCCCCACCAATGCAAATGGCCAGGGCTGCTCTGTAGAGTATTGGCGGTGACACTGCAACCCAAGTGGTCCTGTAGAGGAGATCAGACCAAAAAATTACTTTGAGCCTTAAAATCTAGAAGCATTCTCCCATCCTTTTGTTTAAACTTGCTTAGGACTATTATCCCTTCCTTCTTTTCTTTCTTTTAAATGGTAATGTCCATCCTTATGCCTGTCTTCCATTGTATTTTGGTAGAATAGAACAATGAGTCTGATTTCACAGGTTCAAAACTGGAGAGGTCTTTTTACTCAAGATGAATCAGATCTTGAGTCTTATTCATAACTATTCTAAATTTTATTTAGATAAGACTTTGGACTTTAGACTTGAGGGTCAGTGCTGGGACAAATTAAGACTTTGGATGCTGTTGGGATGGAATGAACACATTATGTATGTGATAAGGACATAAATTTTGGGGGGGTCCCAGTAGTAAAATGCTACTGAATAAATAGTATCCCCCAGATTCATATGTTATAACTCTAGCATCTAATGTGATGGTGTGTGGAAAAGGGGCTTATGTTAGTCACAATTTTCCAGAGACACAGAATAAATAAAACTTATACATGAGGGTAAGACTCTCGTGATACAATTTGTACTATATTGTTTCCACATGCATACAAAAAAGAAAGGTCATGTGATCACATAGTGAGATGGCAGGAAGAGAATCCCATCCTGCTACTACTCTGATCTCAAGTTTCTCATCTCCAGAAGTGTATAAAAATATATTTCTATTGTGGAAGCCACCCAATATATGGAATTTTGTTTGGTAGCACTGGCTGACTAAGGTAATATACATTTTGGGGACATTACTTCTCCATAATGAGAGGAAGAATATACTGATTAACATCACAATCTGCTATATTGTTGTTGTTGTTTCTCCTGTTTGCATTAGTCAGGATTCTTTAGGTCTTTACAAATAGAAACTCAATGGAAAAAGGCCAAAGGCATAAAGCAAACAATTGATTTATGTAACTGGGAAGTCTAATGGATAGCTGAATCCAAGGGTTGAAAATATTATTAGAATTCAGTCTCAGCATTGTATAATTCTAATGAGAGACACTTGGAGACAGGCTTCCTCTACATGAAAGGTAGGTGGTACAACCCAAGACTGTGCCAGATTTCCTGTTGCTAAGGCAGTGTCATCCCTGTTAACTTCTATACTCTCTGCCTCATCACAAGGGAGACAACCGGGGAACTAAATTTTCCTGAGCTCCTTGTCAACAGATCATCCTGTTAAATTATAACAGTAGCATATTTTCAGGAGGGTTGAAGAAACCAATAAAGAAGTCATAATTCTTTATCTGTGAGGAATGGGGCAGAGTCAGTTTAAGACCTGGGATTTAACTTCCAGGCATTCTTTAGAATGACCCACATTGTTGACACCATCATCTGAAACCACTGGCAAACATTTCTATATATCCTGCAGTTCTGATTTTACTGAAACAATGGCTGCTCTGACTTTAACTTCCAGCCATTGCAAAGGCTGTAGAATACTGTAATAACATGTGCAAAATTACTTCTGTTTGGAATGCCTAGGACATTAGGTTCTCCTGACAGAATATTGATGAGTACAACCCATGTAATAAACCCTGATAGCTATTGCTCTCAAAGGATTAGAAGAAAACTTTCTTTCAGTATCCATGGGAATTTCCCCAAGTAACATAATTTTTTTTTAGGTTATTTTTGTCCACCTGTGGAAAAAAAAAGTCACTATATTTAGACTCAGTCATAGGGAGTTCACCTTGTTTCCAGGATAGATGAAGGGCTGTTTGATTGTCAGACAACAAACAGTGGAAAACTGGAACCTTCCAAAAGAAAGGATTTGAAGTGATGTTAGAAGAACAAGACACCTACACCAAGGCTCTTTTGAACAACACAGAATAATTATGTCACTAAATATTTTTTTGCTTTAATTTTTATGTAAAAGGGAATAAATTGTGATGTCCAATCAAGGCACCTGATGGAGAGTTAAGAGATTTCCAAACTCTGTATACATTTATTTATCTTTAACAAAGAATGATTATGTTCAGTTGAATTGTCTGAATTGTATCAAACAATTTGCTTAGAGATTAATAAAGGGACAGAAACATCAGATGACTTAGAAATAAGAACTATAAAATCTCACTATTCTTGCAGGATTTAAAATTTGTTTTCACCTTCACAACTAAGTAACAAGCAATTTCAATCACATACATACTTTATTTGTAAAAATTATATATATTACAAACAATATTGTTTTTTATATATTCCTTCTATAAATTTTATATTAGGCTTAATACATTAATTACGAATTGAAGAAACAGTAGAATAGCAGATATCATATTACACAATTTCTCTTTTTATATTATAGAATATTTGAGATATTATAGATGATCATCAACCTACTTTGGGATTGCATCCCAATAAAACCAATATAAATTGAACATATTATTTTAAAATGTACTGTTAATTTACATTTAATCCTGAAATTCATAGCTTAATAAACTGTATGCTACAGAGCATTGGTTACCTTTGTGATCATGTGGCTCACCAAAAGTTCACTGCTACTGCTCAGCACAAAGAATATTCTACTATCTAACCTTAGCTTGGGAAAAGATCAAAATTCAAAACTCAGAGAGTGATTTCTACTGAATGTATATCATTTTAGTATCCTGATAAAAATTGAATCTTCATATGTCGGGGACTGAATGTATTAGTGTTACTTATGATAAAAGCTAAAGGGTTGCCATGAAGAGTTACAGAAATGAATGATAGAACAAGACTGAAGTTTGTATTTTTTCCAAGTACTACTATTGCTATTCCTGCTGAAAAGCAGCTATTCCAAAATGACATACCAGCTTTCCTCCTTGCAGTCATTCAGAAGGTTCCCAAATTCCTTCATTTAGCATCTCTACCACCTCTTCTGGCATTGTACTAATCTTTGTGTTTGAAGCTAAGTCAGTGCCCTATGTTGGTGAAGCCTACTGGAAAAACGAAGGAGTTGTGGAACATGGAGTAGACAGACCCACATTCTTAATGCTTACACCTGTAACTATTATTCATCATCCAGTTAATTATGCATTAGTCACACATTTTACTGCATTTAACTTAAAAATTACAGGCTATGTATGCCACAATTGTTTAGATTTAATGAAAGCAAATTCTAAAAGGCTTGAAAAGAACCTCACATCCAGAGAGAAATGAAGAAATGCCCTAGAAAATTGTCATGAATCTCACATAATTAAGGGAAAAATTGTAAATTAAAGCTTTTTGTTCATCAGCATTCTGTCACTATAATGACTACCTGAGATAGTTAACACATAAAAACTTTATCTTGGTACATTGTTTTAGAGATTTTAGAGATCTAGTCTCTGACTGAGTGGACCCCTTGTTTCTATGACTATGGTGAGGGTACCTGATGACTATGGTGGGGTAGTAGTGTGTAGTGGAGCAAAACTATCAACTCGTGGCCAAGAAATAAAAGTGAGCAAGGAGGGAGGCTAGTGCCTCCAATAACCCAAAAGCCTCCCACCAGGCTTACATCTTAAAGGCTCCAATACCTCCCAATAGCACTACAAAGAAACAGCCCTTAATACGTGGACAGTTGTGGATACTTAAGATCCACAAGTAAAATCATAATGTCATACAAATAAAGAATTATTGTATGTCAGAAATATTATTGAGGGCTGGGGTTGTGGCCTTAGTACCACATAAAAATATATAAATAAAGTAAAAATATTGTGTCCTTCTACAATTAAAAATTTAAAAAATTTATTGAATTTACTAATTAGTGAAAGAAACTAATACAATGTTATAACTGTTTTGACATAGAATTCCAATACCACACATATTGATAAGGATTTACAATTAGATATAGATCTATTATATCTACCAGACAACCACTGATTACATTCCATCAGACATTATTCTTTTGCATTTTCTAGATAATTAATTATAAATGTCCTCTGACTTATAGAATTGAAAATTAGCTCAAAGACAACAATATGTTGACATAACCTGAAAAAGTGAAATATGTCAGATACCCATTAATAATTTTTCTGTGTTTCAAAATGTTTTATAATTTTTCATGCTAAAGCTATCTAATATAAATGCTTTCTGCTTAAAGGGGTTGTAAATGAAGGAAGTGAGAATTAAGATAATCAAAACATGGAGTCAAGTTGAATAAAGCAAAGACATTTATTCTAGAAACCTATCTCTATAATCCCATGGAATTGGTTAAATCTAAAATGAAGCTATATAAAAAATATTCAGAAGGGCCTCCTTAAATTATTTTTCAATTAGACTTTTTCTAAAATAAAATACCTTATTTATTTATTATTCATTCACTGATTAAATTATCTATTTATTATGTATTCACTGAGAAATTCCTTTACGTGCCTGAGGAGAGGTCTAATACAGGAATTGCCTTCTAGAATTACCACTGATTCATATCAGATCTGAATGCAATCTAAAAAGAAGAAAAAAATAATACCAGTTATATTATCTGATTATATTTGAATCTGAATTAGTAATTTTTCTTAGAATTTATAGAGGAATATGTACTTCTTGATCTGGAACTATATTAGGTAGCAGTTTGCTATGATGAAGTGTGTGTGTGTGTGTGTGTGTGTGTGTGTGTGTGTGTGTGTGTATGTGTGTTTATTCTCTTTATGCTGAACTGAGTTGTTACTGGTGCAGTTTTATGACCTTTATGTCACATTTGAACATTCTGAGAACATTTCTGCTGTCACTCAAATTCTGACCTGACTCTATTCAGTTCATCTGGTAGGCTAACTTGGATGTTCCACACTTATTCATTCCTAGCTTAAAAATAACCATAAATTGCTTCAGTGTTGGTGACCCCTTAAAGTTGTTGATGACTTTTTATTTGATGTGAGGCCCCATATGATTATTTTGACAACTTTTGGAAGTAACAAAACTAACATTTAGGAAGAAGCAGATTTTATAGTTATGTAAAAGGTCAGTGTTGATCATTGCTCTTTTCATCTTTAAGCTTTGTTTAGGACTCAATCTTGTGATTTCCCCCACAGAATGAAGACAGTTAATGATTTGAAACTTCTCATTAAATTTTCTTTCCCTTAAATACCTCAGTTAACGGTGTCTAAATTGTCCCATCATTGTCATTTTTTAATTAATGCAACGCACCAAATAAAAATTTCTCTGCCAGTAAGAAAATAAGCTCTTGAGCCATTAACACCTGTATAAAAATAGCATATTTAATGAATAAGGTCCTGATAAAATGGGACATGGACCAGATCAAATTTGATTGGATTCAAGGAAAAAGAGAAAAAGAAAGAAAAGAGAAAATAAGAAGACACTTTAAGAACTGACCTACTAAACAATTTCATGCAGTAAGGAAACCAAGGGCAACACTTCTAGGTAAAGGGATCAGTCTTAGTCCATTTAGACTGCCAGAGCAAATATGAAACACTTGGTGACTAATAAAAGAAATGTATTTCTCATAGTTCTGGGGTTGAGAAGTCTAAGCCCAACATTTTGTCAGATTTGGTGTCTGGTTAAGGGTTTTTTTCCTTATAGATGGCATCTTCTCATTTAGCTCTCACATGGTGGAAAGAAAAAAGCAGCTCTCTGGGGTCTCTTTTGGAAAGGCACTAACCATATTCTTGAAGGCTCTTTATCATGACCTAATCACCTCCACACAGTCCCCACCTCCAAATACCATTACCCTGGAGCTTAGCATTTCAACACACGCATTTTGGAGAGAAATGAACATAAGAGAAATATCAAAATGAAGAAGAGAGAAACTGCAAAACTTTTTGTCCTATGTTAGCCATTTTTTTTTTTTTGTTGCTGCTGTAACCAAAATACCTGATAATAACAACTTAAGGAGGAAAAATTCATTTTGACTCATGATTTCAGAGGTCTCAGTCCATGGTCAGCCAACTCTCTTGATCTTAGCCTTAGGTGAAGTAGAGGATCATGGAGGAAGGGCCTGGTGGAGAAAAGCTGCTCACCCCATGGCATCCAGGAAGGCATGCCCCAATGTCCTAATTCCTCCAGCCACCATCCTGCCTCCTGCAGTGACCACACAGTAGCCCTTTCATATTATTAATGCATCACATGGTTTACTCATCTGATGGGTTTTAACCATCAAATCCAGTATTTTCACCTTTGAACACTGTTGTATTACCTACCTCACGAGATTTGGGCCGGGGGTGGTGGTGGGGGGGGAGTGGGGGCAGTATTCCAGATCCAAACCATAGTAGTCCTTGACTTAGAGCTTCTTGTATTGATGCCACTCTTTCTTCTATTCTTCAAAATGATGAAAACCTCTATGGGAACACTTATTCAAACTCTATTGCTCACAGTTTAATCAATGGTGAAAATGGTCATTTATAAGGAATGAATCAACTGTGTTTCAAAGAAACACAAATTGAATATTTGTATCAGTAATCGGGATTCACACTTTAATATATTCTCTGTAATAATGTCAAAGAAAATTTGCACAGCACAGATTGAATAGGTAAAGAAGACTTTATTCAAGAATACTGCAATAAGGGAGAGAATTTGAACCCAATTCTGCTGAAACAAAAGTTGGGGGAGTTTAAGTACTGGAGTGAGGTAGTAGAAAGGCAATGGAAGAAAAATTAGGGGAAATGTTGCCGATATTATTAGGCCATGGTTCTGGCTAATATACAGTTATTGAAATTAAGATTCTGCCCTATTCTTACCCCATAATTAATGACACTTAAGAAGATTTTCTTTATGGATAACTACAATTCAAAGGGATGGTTTCCAGGTTTTGAGGAAAACATTTTTGCTTTGTAAAACTATCAACAATTTAAGAATATTTACATCTTAAATTAGCAGAGAACAACTTCATAATTACAAGTTTTCTAAAGTAAATGCTGTCAAAACAAGATGGGAGGGAGTCAAGGGTCTACAGTTAGAAATGTCTCTAAAATTTACTCCAGCTGAAGGGAATGTTAAAGTCTTCTTTCATAATGGACTAAATTCCTTTAAGCTTTTCTCTCTTAAAAGAAAGACAAATGCCACATGTTCTCGCTGGTATGTGGAAGCAAAAAAAAAAAAAAAAGATCGATAACATAGAAGCAAAGAGAATAGTGATCTCTAGAGGTTATAAAGGTGAAAGGAAGGGAAGATAGAGGGAGGTTGGATAATGGGTACCAAAATGTACTTACACAGAAGGAATAAGTTTATAACAACTTAAATAGTTCACAAGGAACAAGAACAGAAGATTTTGAATTTTCCCAACATGAAGAACAGTAAGTGTTTGAGGTTATGGACATTCCAATTACCCTGCTGTCATCATTACATATCACATTTATGTACGTGAATCATCACATTGTACCCTGTAAATATGTATAGTAACAATATGTCAATGTAAAAAACATATGGTTTGTTAAGCTTTCTAGGAGAGGGTGCTGGAGGGCCACTGCAGGAAGAAGACTTCTTCCATGGAGTGTTGGTGTGATGCACTGGTTTAGTTATTATGGATGTAGGGATGTTGGATGGAGATGTATCTGAGCCATGTGCCCAGAATGCACATCCCATTGATGTTGCAGCCCTAGAGTGTCCTGTGAACCCCCTTCCTCAACCTTCCCCATGTAGAATGCTGTGTTCTGTGTTTCCAGCCCTCACTGGAGCCCATACCTCTGAAGCACCCTGTCACCTGACACCTTGACCACAAGCTGTAACTTAATCCTCCTGCCTGCCTCCTGGAGTGTTGCTTCTTATCTGCTCCTTAATAGCAGAGCAGCCTGGTCTGGCCAAACAGAAAACTGTTCTGCCATTCATGGGTCCAACAAAACTTAATCTGATGAAATCTACATCCTAGACATAGGGAGAGTTCCCCTTTCCATGGTTGTCCTTTCTTACCCTTCAGTCCTAGGATCCTTTAGTTCAAGTTTCATTATACCTTCCTGTTACTCTTTTACCCATTTATTTTTCCTATTAATGGTCCCAATTAAATCACTGAGTTATTCTAATGGACTTGACCCAGGATGCTACAATATTCCTCATCATTTTATTATTTCCCTAGTGATTCTCAAGTCTTGTGTTTGCTTTCAGTCATTGTAACAAAATATCTGAAGGTACTTATAAGGAGAAAAGGTTTACTTTTGTAAGGGTCCAGCGAATCGTTGGAGAAAGAGACCACAAGTGACCAGCTTCATGCAATGAGCAGGAGGGAGTTTATTGAAGAGGATCCTAATTCAGCACGCTGAGGCTCAAGGCTCACTCAGGAAGGGAGAGCGGCCCAGAGCCCAGAGCAGAGGTCAAGCAGAGCTTAAGTACACTTTTTGGGAAGGGCGGGGGGGGGGGGGGGGGGTTGCATACATCAGAACAAAACATCATGAGGCTCCGGAAAATTGAACAACAACTCTGAGACATGATTAGCACATTCATTGGCGGGAACAGAGCGGGTGGGGGTGATTGGTCACTCCTAAGCGGGGTACACATTCAAACTGATTGGTTCCGGCCCTGTGACAAACTGCACAGGGCCATAGGCTAAATGGCCAGTAGGGCGTTGTTTTAACTATCTCAGGAATTTCAGGTTCTGGGTGTAGCAGAGGAACTTAACCTAGTCTTTTACATTTTAATTCAAGCTTTGCAGCTTAGAAACTTTACAATTCCCGGTCTTTTACATTTTAATTTAGGCTTTGCAATTTAGAAGCTTTACAATGCCCAGTCTTTTGCATTTTAATTCAGGCTTTTGCAGCTTAGAATGAGCTTAGAAATTTTACCTTTACACTTTGGCTCACAGTTTCAAAGGTTTCAATTTATGATTGCTTAGCTCTATTGTTCTAGGCCACCGGAGTGTGGTGCTGGACTGTGCCCCTCACAGCAGCTAAGAAAGCAAACTAAGGGACAAGAAGGAGGTGGAGTCCCAATATCCCCTTCAAGTGGTCTAACTTCCATCTTCTAGACCCTCACATTCCAATAGCACCAGAGACCAGACAAAGCCTTCAACATGTGGGCTTTTGGGGGACAGTCAAGATCCAAACTATAACATTTAAACCTATGCCAAATTCTTTCAAATGGAGAGGGTTCAGGCAGTGTGTCCGTAAATTTCCTGGTTTTGGACCAGAGGACCATAGCATTCCACATGTTCTTAAAGATTTCAGTGACCAAAGAAAAGATTAAGAATAATTTTTCCACTCTGTAAAGTGAGCCTCAAGCTGACTTGCATTTTAAAATCACTTATGCATTAAAAAATGACCCTTTGCCTAGGCTGCACCCCAGACCAGTGAAATTGGGAATGGGACACAGGTATTTTAAAAAGTGCCCCAGGTGATTCTAATATGCAGCCAGGGCTGAGAAACACTGTTTCAGGGGCTCACAGACATTCCTGTTTCCTGGGATCTTCACTTTCTCTTAATCACTGCTTTATTATTCCTACTTGAAATGAAAAGACTTTCCTTTCCGGCAGAAAGTTGGCCCCTCTATGGCATCACAAGTTCTCTGAAGGCAATTTAACATTTCACTTTTTAAACTTATTTTCTGTGTAATACCTTCAACATAAAATGATCGTACATTAATAATCACTCATGAATGGTAGCACATATGAGCTATAACTGAACATTAAATTTGCCCTGCAGCAGGTAAATAATGCCCTCCTGAGCGGGAGAGAAAATTTCTCCAGATAAAATGACCTTTCAAGTGGTAGAAAATGACCTTTTGGAGAAAATTTCTTCAACACTGTTTAGAGGGCTCATTTAGAAAATGCCACCGAACCACTGAGTAAAGGCATGTTCTGAACAAAATTATTTTATATTTAGTTTGAACTTTATACAAGCAATTTGGCTGTTCCTGATATAGCATGCAGTGAGAAGGAAAGAGAACTTAACACCATTCTTTCTAAGCATTGAAGTAAAACTGACTAAACATGCCACATCTAAGTGTCAATTTACTTTTTCAGCTAGTATCATAAGTTTCTTTATTTTTATCACAAAGATATTCAAATGTATTTTTATACAAAGCCTGAGACATGATGCAGCATAATTATGTCCTATAAATAAAAGAGAAAATAGAATATATTGTTGTACTTATTTTGTATTATTTTTCTCATTTTCTATAGACATCCTTAATGGTTTTTGTTGTTGTTGTTTTTGGTATGGGGGATTGAACTCAGGGGCACTCGACCACTGAGCCACATCTCCAGCCCTATTTTGTATTTTATTTAGAAACAGAGTCTCACTGAGTTGCTTAGTGCCTCACTTTTTTTTGCTGAGGCTGGCTTATGAACTCGTAATCCTCCTGCCTCAGTTTCCCAAGCCGCTGGAATTACAGGCATGCGCCATTGCTCTGGGCATCCTTAATGTTTTTTAAAGTGATATGTGAATTATCTGGGCTTCTGAGTTCCTGCATATTTGTATTGTTAATCTTATTAAGTAAAGATGTCAGGTTCTTAACCTCCAGCTGATTCCCTCATCTTGTCTGTCTTGGTCAAAAAAAATGGTTCTTTTATTATGGATCTAAAAATCAGCATTATATTCTGTGAAACCAAACCAAGAAATTATTTCAAAGTGTCTAATTGATTGAGGAAGACCCCTTTCACCTGTGAATTAAATGAGGATGTCTTAAATCTGAAGAATTAAGCTGATGAAAAATGAATCAGGATCAAGAGTGGAGGTGATGTTTATGTAAACAAAAGCTCAACTGTATGGATTCATCCTGATTCATGGTAATTATTTTTCTTTGTACACTATCGAGTCTATATTTTAGAAAATACAAAGAGGACTTGAAGACATGTAATATGTAGGAGAAAAGTTAGAAGAATTTAGCTTCCAGTTGATTTTAATGCTACTGGTTAAAACAGATTAAGATACATATTACTCATAGACTCTGAAATCTGGGTTCTCTGATATACATGGAGGAGAAAAACTGAAAGGAGACAAAATAAATTTTGTAAGAGTACTTAGGAAAAGTCACAATGTACATTTTCTTAGATAAAATGGTAATTTCACTCAGTTTTTTTTTTTTTTTTTACAATGAACTGCACCCATATTAGCCAGGAGACTTTTTTTTTTTTTTCTTTTTTCAGTATTGGGGATTGAAGTGAAGGGAGATCTATCACTAAGCTACATCTCCATTTTTTTTAAGGGTTGTAATGTGAATTGGCTACAATATTTATTTATTTATTTATTTATTTATTTTATTGGTTGCTCAAAACATTACAATGATCTTGACATATCATATTTCATACATTTGATTCAAGTGGGGTGTGAATTCATAAAATTTGTTAGCATAATTTTACTAAAATTTACATGAGATGTTCAGGGGGGATACTAGGAGAGTATTTTGGCAGGAACATATTAATGTTCTAGGGCTGCCATAACAAAGTAGTATAAACTGGTGACTTAAAACAGCAGAAGATTATTTATTGACAGTGCTGGGAGCTAGATCTCCAAGATCAAAGTGTCAGCAAGATTGGTTCCTTTTACATGTTCTGAGGGACAATATGCTCCACACTTTTCTCAAAGCTTCTGGTGGTTGCCAGAAATCCTTGGAATTATTTTTCCCCAACAAATGTATCATTCTAATCTCTGCCTCCATCATCACATAGCACTTTTATGTGTTTTTGGGCCCAAATATCTTTTTTTCTTTTTCATAAGTATACTCATATTGGAATAAGCCCTACCCTAATTTGGTCTAACTTTGATTTAGTTTGATTACATTTTTAAAGACCCTATTTTCAAATAATGTCTCTCATAGGTACAAATTGTTAAGGCTTGAGAATATCTTTTAGGATGACACAATTCTACCCATTACAGGAACTTCAAGAAGACTTGGAATATTCTAGAATATTCTTTTGTGGATTTTAGTTATGCAAAGACCTTAGGGCAATTTAACTTTTCTAATCCCTCAAATTGCTATTTATTGCTGTGTACTGTATTCCTAATGTGTATTTTAACTTCCATAAGATATTCTTATTTATACAGAGAGCATTCATTAGACTCATTCATTCAAGTATAATGATCTTTTTGTTTTCTCTTGACTGCTTCCTGAATCTTCCAAATATATATTTGTGTGTGTGTGTGTGTGTGTGTGAGAGAGAGAGAGAGAGAGAGAGAGAGAGAGAGAGAGAGAGAGAGAGAGAGAATGTGTGTGTTTGGGGATGTATGTCTTGAAAATTTACATGTAATCTTTCCTCTCAAAGAGATTATTTGATGGACTAGGTACCCTCCCATCGTCTACTCTAAGAACATGGTTCTATGATAACTTCATTTAATATCTTCAGATATAAAGGTCACTTTACCTAATGCAGTATTTTTCAACTTTTCCATTTATAAAATATTATTGGGGCTGGGAATGTGGCTCAAGCGGTATCGCGCTTGCTTGGTTCAATCCTCAGCACCATATAAAAAATAAAAAAATAAAGATTTTGTGTCCACCGAAAACTAAAAAATAAATATTAAAAAATTCTCTCTCTCTCTCTCTCTCTCTCTCTCTCTCTCTCTTTCTCTCTCTCTCTCTTTCTCTCTCTCTTTCTCTCTTAAAAAAATGTTATATCTTTAATTCTGTCCTGATGCATAAAATGCATTTTTAGTCACTGTGGAAATGGAAAGAGGATTTGGAGATTAAAAAGTGAGAGAGTTTAATCTCCAGTTTCTTTATGTACAAGGGAAAATACACATTCACAGTTTCTTTTTGGGAAGTTCATTAAACAGACTTTCTCCTTCTTTCTCTGTTGCTCTGTCTCTGTCTCTTTCTCTTTGTGTTGGGGATTGAACTGGAGGCACTTTTCCACTAAGCTACATACCTCCAGCCCATTTTATTTTTTATTTTGAGAGAGGGTCTTGCTAAATTGCTGAAGCTGGCCTCAAACTCTCAATCCTCTTGCCTCAACCTCCTGAGTTGCTGGGATTACAGGTGTGTGCCATTTCACTTGGATCATTAGACAATCTCATTGAGGCCCCTCTGACAGTATATCTATATAATGTGAATTATGGATTAAAAAAAGCATTTTTATGTATAGGGATTTATTCTAAGAAGTTAAAAAATATATGCAACATACACACACTACTTATTGAAGTATTATTTATAACAATAAAAACTTAGAATTTATTTAAGGAGCTGTAAGGACAAATTATACCTCAATAGAAAACTATGTACTGTCTATAGCATAACCTCTAGCATTATCTTATTTCAGGGGAGGTTTTTTCAACTTCATAAATTGCAGATATCTCAGAGAAATGCAAATAATTCTTTTCTATAGGCATGTATATTTTGCCCTCTTGAGGTTCAGTTGACTCCTTTCCCACATCATGAAAGAAACTAGTTTTGTCCCAATTTGCACATTCATTTCATTATTCTTGCTCTCCAAATCTCTCATGCTTTTGATTCTCTTTTGAAGTGGTTTTGATACCTCACCAGTTTCCTCCTTATTGGGTTAAATAAAATTCTTATCACAAGTTTATTTTTAAATCTGAGACATGATTTTACCTAATTTTTGAAAACTATTGTTTAACATGACTTATAATAGGAGAATGGCTTAAATATTCATGCTGGGGAACACTGCACTCATTAAAATTACCATGCAGATGCATTTGATAACATAGATGTGCCTAGCAAAATCCTTAAGAATCACAGATCCACCACTAATTGGTGGTGTGAACTTTTGCTTCAATTATCTCCTGTAAAACAGAGATAATGATAGTACCTACTTCATAGATGCAGTATGTAAACTATTGTATCCAACACCCTTGGAAGAGTGCCTGCACACAATATACAAAGTGCACTGTACAACATCTTATTATATTCTAAAAAGATTTTAAAAAGCACAATTTTACGATTTTATAGTTTTATTCTGTGTATATATTAATCTATACTAAAAGAAATAGACCAACATTATATATATATATATATATATATATATATATATATATATAATTTTATATTTGTAGATGGACACAATACCTTTAATTTATTCATTTATTTTATATAGTGCTGAGGATCAAACCCAGTGCCTCACACATGCTAGGCAAGCGCTCCACCACTGAGCCACAACCCCAGCCCAACATTTTATTTTTAATACGGAAATCCTTTTTAGTCTTTTTAAAAATTTCACTTTAATTACTTTTATTAGAAAGGACATGTTAATTTTATAAGAAATGTGAAAATTAATTTTAAAATGTCACAATTATTTTGTGAGCCATTTAAATAAATGTAATAGAGAAAAGGCAAAAGAAAATCTCTGCAGAAAGGAAAGGCATACCTACATTCCTTGTTTTCAGATGGTTTCCCTTTGTTTACCAGCTTCTGGCTATGTCCTGGATTAGCCTGTATAAGATTGTCAGCAGCCATGCATATGAATGAAAAAAAAAGGAGAAAAAGATAACAAAGTCACTGCTTCCTTTATGAAAAACAGAAGCCTGCATATGGGCAGATGGTGCCTTATCCCTCATTTGCAGAGCATGTACATCTGGTGGTTCTGCCCATATTATAAAACCTGTGGTTGGGATGAGGAAGAGCTGCCTGTTTACTTGAGAAGTTGTCATAAAAACAAGACAGTCAGACCTCATCCAAATGATGCTTCTTCATCATCCTCTTTTTTTTCTATACCAGTAATAAAAATTATGCTCTTTCATTGTTTCTATCAAAATTTGGAAGACAGAAGCTTAAATTGGTAGTCAGTAACAGTGATGCTACAATGAGAACTAAATAACACAATCTTCTCAGTCACTGAGGCTCTGAACTCATTAATGATTTAAGAACTACTTTATCACAATCACTTATTAATTATGATGCTGTTTTCTTAGATATTTTCTCAGCAACTACATGGTATGATTTTATCATGATTGTCCCCAGTCAGCTGCCTTTTCTGATAGCTATTCTTTATCAAAATACCCACCCATTCTGTTGTGTCTTCAAAAAATAAAAACCTAGAAATGTACAGAGTATTAACTGGAGGCATATTCAGTGGAAAAGAGGGAACTTAAAGTTATGAGATAGAACAGACTACACTAATATAACTACACTAATAATAAGGACAAGATCAGATAGTTGGAATCATGAAGATTAGGAGATAATTTCTGATCCTTGGTACAAATTCAATAAAGAAAGGAAAACACATGAAAGATCAATACCCTGCAGGATGAGATAGAACTTCCCAGCTTAATATTATGTCTATATGTATGTTATGGAACAAAAGATTGTTTGCTAAATATTTGTTTAAAATAATCCTTTTTGACCTCTCTGCTAGGTGTTTCCAAAGTATTAGAAATTGAAGCAGCTTTTATTCTTTATCCATTAATAACCAATGCTCAGCCTTACGACATACAGATTTAAAATGGTGTATGTAACTGAGTCTCCATTTCCCAAGGTATCTTCTCAGTACTTACTGAGTCTAGGACATTTGGAAGCAACCAAGAAATCCTGCATCTTGCACTGTTACCTTAAGTGCTTCTGCAAGTCAATATTACTGGCCATTTTGGTGAGGATATTATAAAAATAATACCTTTTATTATTATAAATATTATTATAAAATATCACAAAATGAATGTTATAAAATAACTTTTATACAAAAGATTTGTTTCAATAAAAACTACCATCTGTAACATACCCTTTGAGCTTTGTTATTCTAGCCCTTGTTCACTGTCTTTAAGCAATTGTCCAATGCTTTGGAAGTACTAGTTAAATGCAGTCCTCTCTGGGAGTAAGTTTAATTCACTAGGTTTCTTTGGTTTAAAACAAAACAAAACAAACTTTTTCCATATTTGCAATTCATCTCATCATCCCTTTCCATAAATTTGTGCTGTTTGGTTTAGCTTTTGAATTGGTTATTATGTCTGTCTTTCCCTTATATATGTAAATTATTTAACACATGTACATTTTTATATTTGTATAAAAGACATGATTTTACTTTTTTATTAATATCCTTTTCAATTGATAAGTCATAATTTATACATTTATACAGTATAATGTTATGTTTTATAATATATGTACAGTGCAGAATTATTAAATCAAACTAACATATCTGTCACCTTTCTGATTTTTTTTTGTGGTGAGACATTTGAAATTCAGTCTTTTAACTATTTTGAAATACTTACTATTATATATATATTATTAACATTAATTTTATATATAATCACCTTGACGTTCAGTAGTTCTCAAAAATTTGCTTTTTATGAATAATGACGTTTAATAGTTTTGAAGATTTTTGCCATGATACCTGATTGAGTTCACTCACCAGACTTAGTTTGTAAAGTCCATTGCTACCCAGATGAACCTCACAATCAAACTTGGACAATTCTCACATTTTTCTAACTTTCATTCTCTATTAATTTTGTTCTTGTTTTTTTTTTTTTTTCTGGTTAGTTATTCCTCATTGGAAATTTCACTTTTTAGTTTGACCATCTGATGATTTCTACAAATGTATTAATATAGAGATTTATTCTTTGTTGGAAGAGAACCAATAGAGAATCTCATTTGTTAGCAGTTTTTTTAATTGAGAATTTGATTTTAAGGTCAGATCATTTGTTGATCAATACAGACTAATGGATTGTAGACATCATGTCTCTGTAGGTGAGAAATTTAAAAAACTGGTTGTTAGTATATTCTGTTTGTCTTTTTTGAACTTCAAACATTCATCTCTTGGGAAGAGAATAACAATTTTTTAATAATGAGAATATTGCAATTCCATGTTTATTCTTGATCCATGGCTGAAGTTTGTATACTTAGGTTATAAATTCTCCCTACCTCTGTCTGTGGCTCTGCTATGCATTTGGAATTCAGAAAATCTTCATGTCATATTGTGTGAGATTGTAATAGTTTCTACATCACTGGCATTCATAAATTAGATTACAAAATGTCTTATAAGATTTTCAGGTTGATTGGCTAACAGAAACAAATGATTATGTAAGTAGAATTTTCTTAAAATTTCCAGAAAGTAAGAAAATTGAACTTCTAATACTTCCAGTGTGCCAGATTAAAAAGTTATGCTTACTGAAACTGACTTGAAAATGTTTTTAAAATTCACCTGTGTATGATTTAGGTGAATCATGGCAAATGAAATTAGTTTAGTAATTTTCTTTTAATAAAAAATAGCAAAATCTATTCTGATTTGTCCATGATAAATATGAGTATATTTCTATTCTACTGGGTATGTTCTTCCTAACTTTCTATAGGTTTATTGATTTAAATAAGTTAGCATTATTTCTACTTAATGTTTGAGGTTATAAAAAATTCAAATTTGAGTTTAACCAAGTGGATTCATTTTTTTCTGATAATTTATGTCCATAGTAATTAGTTTTATAATATGTGAATTTAAAATTTGTATCTATCTATCTATATATTTTGGGTGTTGAGAATGAAACCAGGTCCTCATGCATGCTAAGCAAGCACTCTGCCATTGAACTATACCTCTAGTCCTTAAAATATTAATATCATTAGATAATTTAAAACTTTTTATGAATATTAAACTAAATTAATGAATTTATATTCATTAGATAACTAGGTCATTTCTAAGACCAAAGATGATTTCTAAACACAAAAATATTGATTACTCAGCATAATTTTAAATTCATTTGCTTTTGACAGAGACTGTCTTTGGGGATATTGATGAATGCTCTGACTTTGGGACTATGAGAAATTTAGTAGAAAGATCCTGTGTTCATGAGCTGTGCTGAACCATAAGGATGCAAGAGTGTAATATTTATGGGGGTCCATCCTCCAGTTTTTTCTCATAGAAGTTACTTTGGTTCATAGTTATAAATGATATACTGGAATGAGTCTACTAACAAGTACTAGTTTCAAAGGAATGTACCTATGTACATCTATTTTTCAAAGAAAAGAGTAGTTTTCTCCTAGAAGAGTATTTATTGGGCCATTTCTTTAGGCTAATTGAGGATTCAAAAGGGATTTTGTGATAAATATTAATATTTATGGTGTTGTAAACTAAAACAAAAATTTTAAAATGCTTACTTAGTGATTCAGTTAAAGATAGCAATGATGAATGCATTCCTTTTAATAACATTCTAGTAATAACGTGAAACTAATTTTTACTGTTTATACTGTCTAAGATTGGCTTTAAAGGGCCAGTTTGTTCCCAAATATGAAAGAACAACAGACAAATTTTGAAAATGGATTTTGTATGTCTTGTCTAGATTTATAGTACTTACGTATGAAAAGCTATGAAATATTTTAAGCTCTAAGTAAGCAATATGTGTTTGGTTTCGATGGACCAGTTTCTTTGATTTTTTCCAAAAATCTGCAACATTGACAATTATTCATAATTTTTCTGTGTAATATGTCTAGATAATAAGAATTTGTGTCTTATCAGAATGACTTTCTATGTTTTTGTTGGTTTTCTGCTTCCTTGTCAAAGACAACTTTTTTTCTTATGTAGGAAAAGAGTGTAGATTTTTTTCCAATTATGCTACCTTTTATGTTTCATTTTTCAATTATTTGTTATCACTTTGAAATGAGTTTGATGTTGTTTCTTAAGCAGCATGATCCAATTCCTAGCTTAAGTATTATAGTCTCCTGACAACTTTTGTTTTTTTTTCCAAAACCAAATCTTAAATACAAAATAAAATATCTTTGGGAATATCTTGTGCATAAAACTATCTTTGAGATTCCAAGAGGACCTCTGAAAAATCACAAAGCTATGCGTTCTTTCATTCTACTTAAAAAAAGAAAAAAAAAAGAGGTGCTAAATATAATGAGACTTATTTGATATGTTACTGTTTTTCAGTGTCCACAATGTCCATGTAATGTTTTTATTTATTAGTTTGGCACTGCTTTTTTGCCTTGGTGGTAGAGGCCAAGGGTACAGCTGTTAAAATGCTAATAGGGTTGCATCATTACTTCCTTAATTTGGATATAGCATCTTCTAGGTCAGTAGTTTGTAACTATTTCAAAATAGTTACATCTGGAACTTCAAGATGCGGATGTTCAAACCTCCTACAGATTTACTGAATCTCATTTGATTTCCTTGTGGTATTCTTTGTATGTCTTACTATGTGCTTGGCTATACCATGATATGTGTCAGGATTGTTATTATTTACATCAAGGTTTTACTCTGTAAAAATATGTTCCTCCATTTTTTTGAACTGACTTTATTACTTGGGTTCCATAGAAACAATCAAACTATAATCAGATTTCTTTGTTAATTGTATTATTGTTAAAGACTCTCATTGGATCTTTCTTTCATTTTTGAAAATTGTCATGAAAAAGTTTAGCTATAACTCTTTTTATTCTTTTTTCCTTTGGAGAGTTTTTATTTTGTTTCTTTACTCTGACACTTCTCTGAAGTTTTGAAATCAGCTTCAGGTCAAAAACTTTGTCTTTAACAAAGAATGTCTGAGAACCTCATGAAAAGGGCTTTGCCAGGTACTTTTGAGTATCAGCTTCTGATAACATCACTTAATTAGACTTCAAGATAATATCAGTGTAACTGAGTCAGGATTTCCAGAATTTTTGTGATGAAACAGATGAATTAATGAGACTCCTAGCACAAGTTCTAGTGGAGCAAAAATTATATAGAACTGAATGAATTAATAATTGATGATTATAATTTTATTCAGAATATTTTTTATTTTGTTTTGATGTTCTATTTTCTGGAAATATGAGGAAGACTTTATCCTTTTATGCTATCTAGAACAAATGACAATTTAGTGGACTCTAATAAAGCAAAACAAAACATTTGTAAATGATCTTACTCTTCCTACCTGAGCCCTCCAGAATTTGGAAACTCATTGAATATTTTTCTTAATTTTTAAAATTTGTTTTAATTAGTTATATATGATAGTAGAATGCATTTATGAACTTTGATACACATAGATGGGATAGAATTTCATTTTTGTGAGTATACATGTTGCAGAATCATATTGGTCATGTAGTCACAAATATACATACAGTAATAATGTCTGTTTCATTCTACCACCTTTCCTATGCCACATCCCCTCCACTCCCTTCCCATCACTTCCCTCTACCTAATCTAAGGTAACACTATACTTCCCTAGTGCCCCCCACCTTACTGTGAATTAGCATCCACGTATTAGAGAAAACGTTGGCCTTTGGTTTTATGGGGTTGGCTTATTTCGCTTAGCATGATGTTTTCCAATTCCAACCATTTACTGCCAAATGCCATAATTTCACTTTTCTTTAAAGCTGAGTAAATATTCCATTGAGTATATATACCACATTTTTTTTATCCATTCATCTATTGAGGAACTCCTAGGCTGGTCCCATAGTCTAGCTATTGTGAATTGAGCTGCAATAAATATTCACATGGCTGCATCACTATAGTATGCTGATATTAAAAACTTTTGGTATAACTAAGGAGTAGAGTAGCTGGTTTAAATGGTGGTTCCATTCCAAGTTTTCTGAGGAATCTCTATACTGCTTTCCATAGTGGTGGCACCAATTTGCATTCTCACCAGCAATGTATGAGTGTACCTTTTTCATGACATCCTCATCAGCATTTACTGTTTCCTATATTCTTGATGATTGCCATTCTGACAAGAGTGAGATTAAATCTTAGAGTAGTTTTGATTTGCATTTCTCTAATTGCTGGAGATTTTGAACATTTTTTCATATATTTGTTGTTTAATTGTATTTCTTTTTCTGTGAAGTGTCTTTTCAGTTCCTTAGCCCATTTATTAATTGGGTTATTTATTTTTTTGGTGTTAAGTTTTTTGAGATTTTATATACCCTAGAGATTAATGCTTTATCCGAGGTCCATGTGGTAAAGATTTTCTCCAATTTGTAGGCTCTCTCCACAGGTTATTAATTGTTTTCTTTGTTGAGAAGAAGCTTTTTAATCTGATTCCATCACATTTATTGATTCTTGATTTTACTTCTTGTGCTTTAGGAGTCTTGTTAAGGAAGTCAGATCCTAGACCAACATGGTGAAGATTTGAGCCTATTTTTTTCTTCTATTAGGCGCAAGGTCTCTTTCTAGTGCTAAGTCTTTGATCCACTTTGAGTTGATTTTTGTGCAGTATGAGAGATAGAGGTTAATTTCATTTTGCTACATATAGATTTCCAGTATTGCCAGCACCATTTGTTGAATAGACTGCCTTTTCTCCAGTGAATGTTTTTGGCACCCTTGTCTAATATAAGATAAGCCTATTTATGTGGGTTTGTCTCTGTGTTTCTCTATTCTGTATCATTGGTCTACAAGTTTATTTTGGTGCCAATACCATCCCATTTTTGTTACTATAGCTCTGTGTAAAGTTTAAGGTCTGGTATTGTGATGCCTCCCGCTTCACTTTTCTTGCTAAGGATTGCTTTAGCTATTGTGGGTCTCTTATTTTTCCAAATAAATTTCATGATTGCTTTTTCTATTTATATGAAGAATGTCATGGGAATTTTAATAGGAATTGCATTAAATCTATATAATGCTTTTGGTAGTATGATCATTTTGATAATATTAATTTTGCCTATTCAGGAGCATGGAAGATCTTTCCATCTTCTGAGGTATTCTTCAATTTCTTTCTTTAGTGTTCTGTAGTTTTCATTGTAGAGGTCTTTTACCTCTTTTGTTATATTGATTCCCAGGTTATTTATTTATTTATTTATGAGGCTATTGTGAATATAACCAGCAGTTGTGTAATATGTAATCTGTAGTATAAATTTAATAATAATCTGCCCTTAATTATACTCAAATATAATTGGGAATGTTGCTTTTGCAGCCAGGACCTTGTCTGGAATGTTATACTTAAGGTTGATAGCTCTTTAATAAAAAACGATCATATACTTTCAAGGTAAAAAGATTGACTTCATTTAGCCAATGATTATAGAGCTCTGTTGGAAGAACTGGAAAGACCTGCTTACAGGATTTCCAGTCTAATAAAGGTCTCTTTTGGGCAATCTCAGGAAGCTTTGCATATTTGGGGGACTTTGAGAATAAAAACATTCACCCAAAGAAATAGGTACTGCAGGCAAAATCTGGCCGTAAGTCCTTGCCATGGTTTCTGAGCCTCAAGAGGCTTTTAAAGGTCCTATATGAGATTCCTTATGAAAATTTTCAGCAAAGTGAACCTAAGAAGGCCCATATGGCAAATTAACACACTTGCTGCACCTATGTAAATAATCAGGTCAAATCTAATGGGACTCGTTCTTATTTTGTGATTAAAAAATAATCTTTCTTTGAAATTATATTTAAATCAAGAGGGGGAATATTAGAGGAAAACTTCTTTAAACAGAACATTATTCATAATCTGTTGCATGCCCTTCTGGATATATCATATTCTGACCCTGTTTATTGTCTTCAGCTCTTTTTTAACTTCTTGCAATTTGTAATTGATAATGATGTAAATTCTATTCTGTCTGTAGAGAATTTTAATTAATTTCTTTCCTCTGTGAACAAAAACAGTTCTGTTTCCATTTTAATTCATTTCAACATTCCCTTATTTCATATAAATGTGTACTGTTTTGATTTTTACTTTGGACTGGTGATAATATCTAACATGGTTCCCTCATATCCTATGAGTAAAATAAAGTATTTAATAAGTATGTGTATATATATATATATATATATATTTATATATTTATATATATATATGTGTGTGTGTGTGTGTGTGTGTGTGTGTGAAGATTTTACCCTTTTTCCTGAAAAAAAATGATCTTTTTAACACTTTTTTCCCAATGATATTAACAGTGAAAATTATATGACTTAAGAGTCTATGGTGGGCTGAGTGCGGTGGTACACACCTGTGATCCCAGTAGCTAGGGAGGCTGAGGCAGAAAAATTGAAGTTCAAAGGCAGTCTCAGCAACTTATCAAGACCCTCTATCAAAACAAATGATAAAAAAAGGCTGTGTATGTGGCTCAGTGATTATGTGCTCCTGAATTCAATCCCCAGTACCCCAAAAAATGAGTGTATGGTGGTTATAAAAGACTACTATGTATATTATAATCCTATAAACAATGTAAAAATATATTTTAATTTGTCATATTCTTAAAATAGTTGTAAACTGTACCTATTAGCTGACTGAGAGATAAAAGCAAATAAATGTGTCTTTTTTTACCATATTGTAATTCAGAAGTAAATGATAAGTCCACTTTTCACCTTATTAGAGAAGTAAGCAAAGTTGTCTAAATTTCACTCTGGGTCAGTAAAGTTATAAATTGGAGGTTAAAAATAAACAAATAAGTAAATATTGGATTCAGACCAGTTTTTATGTAAGTGCTTAAGGAGGTAATTTTTCCATAGTCTATTTAAATTTATGTGTACAGATAATTTTCGGTTATTATTATTATCTTGGCTTTCTTTTCACACCAAAGACCCATTGCTCTGATAAACCCAATAATCTCTCATCTATTCTAGAGTTTCAACCTGACATAAAATAAAAGAATAAAATGTTAATTTCTTTGATTGTTCTTCATAAGTATAAAAAAATTCCCAGTTTGCTCTCCTTTAAAAAAAAAAAAAAAACTGTAATTGGAAAAACAAAGATTTAGAATCTCCATGACATGACTCATCCCATACATTTTGGAAGGCAAAAGTTACTAGTTTAAAAGCAAAAGTAATAACTTAGTTTTAAACAACAACTTTAAAATATCTATATTCTGATTAAACTAATAGATAGAGTCATTGCCCCTTCTTAATGTAAAGTCCAGTAGTATAGCAGGTATGTCTTAGGTGTTCTGATTGAGGTTTACACACTAGAATGCCTTTTGGATTTCAAGACCCAAACTTTATAAAGCCAAATATGTTTTAACCTTTGTCTTTGCATCCCAACATGCATTTAGTTGTTGGCTGAGGAGTTTAGATTGACATCTGTTATTTTAAATAATGAGATGTGGACTCCTGACTAACATTGTTGTGGCACATTTCTGGTTTTAGGATGGATCACTGACACCAAGTGGGAGATGGCTGTAATTAAATCCTATAGTTACAACTACTCTCCAGCCTTTATCTCTTAAAAAAAAAAAAAAAAAATCTACTCCTGGAAATATTAAGTGGGATTTTCCAATAACATTTTTTAAATTGTAAGTCAGTAAACTATTGCATTGTAAAAACTAGAAACACTGTTTTTTCAGATATTAAGAGAGAAAAACATTTTTAAATTACCCTGTTTTACTATTATGGTTAGTGTTCTCTTGAGATTCAAAGCTTTACCATGAGTTTCCTAGAATTCTAATTTGAATCTAAAACTCATGTAATTAATATTGGATAAGGCAACTTCCTGGAATAAAATAGGTAATTTAATTTTGGAAAAAAATAGTAGAAACTTCTGCATTTTAGAATTAGAGAAATAACACCAACACAAAATCCCATGGCAACACTTATTGTGTGTGGCAAAAGCAATACAGACAAACTTATTTATGGATCCACTGGGAACCAATCATAAAATGATGATCACTTAAATAGGAGTAATAAAATAAATCTCTGTTCCCTTTGGCAATAATTTCTACTAATAGCAGTTCACCCACGTGACAGTTTCCTGATTCAGCATCTGTGTATAAATGAGCCCTAATACTCTTTTAGTAGAAATGATTTTTCTTCTGTCTTAATTTCTTTTGAAGCTATTATTTAAAAAAAAATTCCTTTGGCCAGCTTTCAAACTCAACTAATTCCATGAGGGCATTAATATACATCTCTCCCTCCCTTCCCCTCTCTTCATTTTTCTCTCCCTTTCCCTCCCTCCCTCCCTTCCCTCCTCCCTTCCTTCCTTCCTAGGCCTGCACCACTGCACCCAGTTAACATAAATTTTGTAACAGAAACAATGGCAGCTACTTTCTAATTAACTGAACATGAAACAGGAACATAGCTTGGTTGTTTAGAAAAATGAACAAGACATTTGTTTATAAAAATTGAAATATATCTCATTATAAGAAGCAAAACAATGTAGCTCAACTCAAAACAGATGAGACAGCTAATAGAAAGAATACATCAGCTTTAGCCTTTAATTGTATGATAGTATTAGAGAAGTTTTAGAGGTAAGTAAAGAAAAAGGAAAAAGAGCAATATAGAGGCATGACTTTAAAAAAAAAAAAAAAGAGTTTAGGGATCTAGAAAGGTCTGGTGAATGTTTCTCCATGATTCCTAATAACAGTGAGTCCTAAGTAACAATGAGCCCTCCTTACAGTTTTAGGCAATAAGTTGCTGTACTCTAAGAAAAAAATGACTTAAACTTAATAATAACTTTAAAGTTCCCAAGAGTGTGCATTTGAAGGTGATTCTAGCAAATTAATAATGGTCTATTTATTGACTTTCATATGTCAGGTGTCAGTCCCATTTGTTTTAGTTCATGCCATGGCTGTTATTTAGACTATGCTTACTTCCTTCTATTCATATTTTAAGTAATATGTAAATAACATTGATGATAAAATTTACTTTCTGTTAGTCTTTTTAGCTGGTCTTCATGATTTTAATTAGATTTTTTAAAATCACCTGAATCCCTGCAAACCAGGAAAAATATATCACTAAACAACTCAATGCAGGTAACTAACTGCTGGGATCTGGGTGTGGCTGGATGTCCCCAGGGGTGTGTAGTGGTTACAGGCTTGGTTACCAGGATGGAGGAGGTAGAACCTGTGGAAGGTTGGGCGTAGTGGGAGGTCCTTAGGTCACTGGGGGCATGAGGTATAATTTTCATGTGAACTTATGATCATTTTCCCAAGAGGCATGCTATTAAAACAGCAAGCTTGACCCCACCTATCCTGTTTATCTCTGCTCCTCTGATAGGTATGAATGTTTTCCTCTACACATGCTCCATATGTCATTTGCTATATTCTGCCCTCCTCAGAGGCCAAACCAATGGGACTGCTCAGTCTTAGACTTTAAACTCCTAAACTTCGAGCAAAATCAATAAATTTTATCTCTTTATAAGTTAGCTGTCCCAGGTATTTCACTATAGTAACACAAAGCTGATTAATACACAATAAAATCTCAAATATTTGTTGTTGTGCTTTACCAATAGTTAATAGTCTAGAGTCAAGATTTCAGTTCATAATGGCTGGCAAAACAGCTTGCTTAAGAATTAAGAGAACATGCATGTAGGACTTGGTATTTGATGCATATGAAAATAAATTTTTATATAAATATGAGCACCATGTATGTGGCTTTACTCAGCTACTTACTGAATTAATCAATTAAGCAGAAGACCACACAACAAGGAAACTATAGTCATACTTTTTATTTCCTTCCTTTTTTTATAGCACTATATTAAAACAAGCATGGCTTTTAACCCCATGGATGCATTCATGTTTTTTTTTTTTCTTCTTCACTTTCTTCTTAAAATAGTTTGGAACATTTCTCAGCATTATGAAATGTCATCCAACACATCTACAAAGTGTGACAAACATCTGTGATTCCTCCTGTCTTTCATACATGCTGAGACTATATTGGAGTGAGTGACTTTCTGAGGGGCCCTGGGATATTATAATATTACTGTTACATTACTTAAAACGGTTCATTACTCCTTCTTTGTTCATGAGGGAATTGGAAACTTCAGTAATTAGACAAATATACTACTGATATGTTATCCTAGACCTGCATGTAAATGGCAGTCTGTTAATTTCACAAGGTGCTGAGGGGTATTCAGTTACCAGTCGATCATAAAGACATTAAAGTTAGTTGAACTCAGATGCACATAACAGCCTCCCCATGGCCTCATTTGATTCTGATGTGGTCCAGTGAAACACATTCATCTAATTCCCTTTAAAATATGTTAGCTAAAGTGGAGGAAAAATAAAGAAAATGGAATGTAGATTTTAAGTGGTCTACTTAACATTCTTTCCCTAGTAAAATGTGTGTTTAGGGTGAAATGACAGGCAGTTAGGACAAAAACCGATTCCTGAACTTGATATGAATAAGCTGAGTTATAAAATACCTCAGTTCACATCTCCTTTCTGGATTCTCTCCAAAAGACTGACAAATGGCTGACCCATCATTTTGTAGAGACATATACATTGCTCTTTACTTGGCAACTAAAATGTAAAACAAATAAACATAATAGCTAGAAATATGAAATATTTAACAAATGAAATCTTGGTTATTATAGCCTGTTTGTTAGTGAGAAATCAAACTACATACTAAAATAATAGTTCTGTAAATCTTTGTGTTGACTTAGGAAAATTTCTTGCAAAGGTGTTGACTGATTTTTAAAATTATAATCTATAAGGCCTCTGCACAAAGAGTGTTGAAAAATTCCTAAATCATATCAACCATGACTGTTTCCTGCTGCCAAACCTGACAGTCATTGATAGCTTGTCTAATTTTAAGGCTGTCAGACTCATTAAGGCCAAAATGGCTGAATGCTTTTTCAATGATCATACCACCATCTGTTTAAATTATGACCTATGATCTTTCCCCAAAATTTAAAACTTGAATATTCAATATGATGAAAACAGTGTATCTATAAGGTACATAGTTTTTTATATTTGTAATAATTTTGAATTATATGACAGGGTCATAAATATTAGCCATGGGAATTACCTTAACATTGACAAATGAAAAAAACTCATTATACTCACAAATTCTTTAAATTTTAACCATTATTGCATATATATAAATACACTTGTTTATATGTAATTAATATTTTTCACATATTTGATAGTTATGGTTTAGATGGGGTATTTCCCCAAAGATTTGTTAATCCAAAAATGTTTGGAGGTGAAATGATTGGACTGTGAGAGCTGTAACCTTATCAGTCCATACTAGTTTGAGTGGACTGAGTGGGTGGTGACTGCATTCTGGTGGGGCATGGCTGGAGAAGGTGGGCCACTGGAAAGATTCATCTTCCTTATGGCCCCTTACCCACTTCTCTTTCTGTTTCCTGACCCTGACATAAGCTAAGCAATTTTTCTTTATTGTTCCCTTTCCCCTATGATGTGTAACCTCGCTTTGGACCAAGAGAAATGGAGTTGTCCATCTGTGGACCAAGACCTCTGAAATCATGAGCCTCACATATACTTTCCTTCCTGTAAGTTATTCTTATCAAGTATTTTTATCACAACAATGCAAAAGCTGACTAAAAATCTATTCAGTTATTTTTACTTAACTTTTAAAGTAGATTGTTTCCAAATATTTCTTGATAACAAAGACATGTATAGTTGATTTTCTGGAAACTTGGCTACAAAAAGCAAACTTGAAGCAAAGATTATTAGTTTCATTTACATGGATGTTTTTTTTTTTTAGATTTACGGACTTTCCAGATTAACTATAATTTCCATAATAACCATTAAAATGAATGCTTAGCCCTCAAATAAAAATAAACAGCTATGTTATTATGAGAATTTTTACATGAGAATAAGCACATTTCTGCTACAAAATATTTTGATCAATACGGAACTATTACAACAAATATATGTGTTCATAGCTGAAATTCTGCTGTTACTAGGTCTTTAAGTCAGGACTAGGGAAGGCTTGGTAAATAGACTATAACATCTACATACCCATTTTCTCAAAAAAATTTAACATCAGTGAAATCAGGCTGCATCTTCTATTTGACAGGGTATCATAACTGACTTTTAGCTATTCACATATATGTGTGAGTGTGCTAATGGTATATAGCAATTGTTTGTCTTAAATTGATGATGTCTTAGGTTGTAGGAAATATAATAGTGGATTATCAAGGGTAAACTAAGAAAGAAATATGATGGAAGCTATTAAAAGGAGACTTATAAAATTACTTCTGTGTCATTTGATTACCTGGAATTGATAACTCCATATTCAATGTTTTCCAAGACATATACTAATAAATATTGACCCCTGACTTCAGTTAATAAAATTGCACTGTGTATCTTAGATTACCAACAAATAGCTTTCAGTTGAAGTTTTAATTTGAGCTATATTTTTTTTTGTCCTAGTATATTTAAAAAATATTCAGAAAATAATTCGCAGCAAATGTATTTAGACACCAGCTATAAAAAGGACTTCTTGTTGAGTGAATGATCACAAAATTCTTTAAGGATTAAACTATTTTAAAGTATAAGTAGGTGAACACTAAACACAAAATAAAGGGGCAAAATTCAATTAATATACATAAACCTGAAAATATAAAAATATATTTCTTAGATACATAGCAAGTAAAAATTGGCTGAAAGTAATTTTTACAGTTTTAGAAACTACAATATTCATTTTCCAAATCTTTTTTCTGGTGTGGTCGTTTCTAAAAGGATACATATCAGCCAATGATGGCATTGATTTCTATGTCTTGACAAATAAAATCTCTATTTCATTTCATTTCCACGAGAAAACAAGCAGGATAAAAGACCTGGAAGAAGGGGTTTTATTTGTTTATTTGAAATATTTGTGGGCTAGTGTTCTTTGTGTCCTTCATGCTAATTGGTGTAGGACAATCCAGACAGAAAAGTCTATAGTTGTGATAGTGAATAGGGTGGTGACATTGACACAGAAAAATGCTAGAGAAAACCAAAATAGACTTGAGATAGGAAGCTTGTCTCAAAATAATGCCTTGCTACAAATACATAAAATACATTTTTTTCAAACTATGCAATCACATATCTATGTAAATTATAATATAAGTAAGCCTTCAATTTTAAATCCTTTTAAGTTTTTCTTGTTTTGACACATATTTGGTCTGTGATTAAAATTTTCATGTAATTGTATGCTCTTCCATTTTTGAGGATTGGGTTTATCTGTGGGGATCCTAGAAGGTAGAGACTGTGTTTATCTAAATTAATTTTGCTTCATTCCATGCTGAAATTCATGGCTATGATCACATATTGAAAATATTAATGAGCGTTCTGTACATACACTAAGAGACCCAAAATGAAAGTCATCATGTGGTAGGCATTTGTAGCTTGAGCTCTTCCTAATATGCACTATTTTACTCAGAAGTGGAGGAGTATGGTGGAGTGAACCAGCTCACATGTGGAACAAGAAGCAGAGAGAGACTCCACTCACCAGATACAACGTATATACCCCAAAGCCACACCCCTAATGCCACATCTCACCTCCTCCAGCCTACCCCACCTACCTCCCAGTACCACTCAGTTAATACCATGAGTGATTAATTCACTGATTGTGTTAAGGCTCTCACAACTTAATCATTTCCCCTTTGAACCCTCTCGCATTGTCTCACATGTGAGCTTTTAGGGGTTACTTCACATCCAAACCATAACATGTACCTTTTGTTTTCTTTAACTATTGTGATAGGCAACTGAATATTTTAGAATATGTTCCTTTGTAAAGCAATTCTAACATGGTTGATTTTTCTGCTTCTACCCAACTCTTCTTTTGTCTTTTCCTGTGTGTGTGTGTGTGTGTGTGTTAAATAGACTATTTTAGATTCACAGAAAAACTGAGCAGAAGGTTTATAGATTTTCCATGTATAACCTGCCTACACTTGAGTATAACTTCCCTCATTATCAACATCTCCACTAGAATGGTATTGTGTCACAATTAATGAATCTACATCGATACATGGTTATTACCCAATAGTGACATTAGAGTTTGCTCTTGGTAGTATACATTCTATTGGTTTGGACTGATGTGCAATAGTGTGTATCCACAGTTACAGTATGATACTGAGTTCTTCTCTTGCCCTAAAATCTTCATGTTCCACCTATCCAGCTCTCCTCTCTCACTACCCCTGTTAGCCATCAGTATTTTTACTGTATTCATAGTATTTCCCTTTGTAGAATGTCACACAATTAGAATCATACAGCATATAATCTTTTCAGATGGGCTTCTTTTGCTTACCAACCTGTTTTTAGTTACTCCATGTCCTTTCATAGCTTGATAATTTTTTTTTCTTTTGAACACTGTGTAATATTTCATCCTTGGACGCACCACAGGATTTATTTATCCATTCACCTACTAATAGACATCTTGGTTGGTTTCAAGTTTTGGCAATTGTAAATAAAGCTTTTTTTCATGCCCAGGTACATGATTTTGTCAGGACATGTTTTTAACTCCTTTGAATAAATACAAAAGAGGACAATTTCTGGATAATAGAAGAATATTTTGTAAGAAACCACCAGTCTTCCAAAGAAAATGAACTATTTTTACCATCATTGAATGAAATTTCTCTTTATTCCTTATTCTCCCCAGCATTTGATATTCAGGATTTTGATCATTCAAACAGATTGAAGTGATATCTCATTTTTATTTAAATTGGCTTTTCTCTGATGACATGTGATTTAGAATTTGGTAACTTAGCTGCCATCCTTAAGTTCCAATGGCAATGGGAAGCTTTGAGACCTGAAGGAGACTGGAGATAAAGGGGGCATTAGTAATTGAAGTTCCCTTGGTGGTAAGGAATCTGCTCCTTAGCCAAGGGAATTGTTAAAACTATAGTAAGTCCTGAAGGCAGGTGGGGTCAGACCTCTGACTTTTCCTTTTTCCTCCACTATGGAGTTGGATATTCTTAGTCTTTTTCTCTCCATATAAATTTGTTTATAACCAAAATTAGCTGGGATTTTGATTGAGATTTCAACTAATGTTTTTCCTGTCAGTAAACATTATCTTATCACAATACATATTTTCAAACATAAAAAATATTTTTAGCTTTTAAAGGAAAAATAATTTCAGTGCTCAGAGTTAACTTAATTGTTTTATCATGAAGTTATTTACAAGTTTACACAAATATAAAGCTAGATTTAGATCCCTTATTTTTATAGCCATTATGAAACTATAAAACCAAAAAAGTTTTGCAATTTAAATATAAACAATATTTTAAAACCAATAAAATAAAAATAAACTATTATGAGTGGTGCTTGTGCTAATTTGGAGTTGGAGAAGAAAGATACAGCATGAAGTTTTGTTTTAAGTTTACTCTGTATCTTTTTTAATTTTTTTTAACTTCAGTATTACTAACAGAGTGCCTGTTCAAATAATATATGGAATTAATTACATTGGAACTTGTTTGCTGGTTAGATTAAATAGACCTTATAATTAATGAGTTACAATAGCTCTGTCTTCTTTTGCAATTTTGAAGATAAGGTTATTGTTGTATACTACTGAAATGTATGTTAAGAATCTAATCAAACACAATTGGATTTGGAAGGTAGAACAAAACTTTTTTTTTTTCCTGTCATTATTGCAGAATATTTACTATTGGTGTAAAATTTCAAATAACACAGTCAAAGCTGGGCTGTATTACATACTTAGAGAATGGTTCTCTCAGGTTGGTCACACCCTAACCAGCATGAACAACATGTCATATGTTAATTCTTCCTGCAGTTTTCTTTAATGGAATCACTTTGAAATTTTGATTTATACAGATCAAGGTGACATCATTTTGACTTTATGTGATATGAGTTGTTTGTAAGCATGTACCTAAATATAAGCTCTGAGCCACATGGCAATACTGCTTATCATTAACTGTTCAGGTGGTCCTACTCATGCTAATAATAGTTTTTGTGAGTTATTATTAAGTTAGAAATTCAAAGAGAATAAAATCCATATCTATTCATCTATATCTTGAGATATGTGAGACTATGTTTGAGAACACAATTTGAGAAACATTGAAATATTAGGAAAATTCCAATCTAGTTTTCACTCTCTTACGCCTGCAATTCAAAAAACTTTGTTATGTTAGTTTCTTCATCGATTAAGTGAAGGTTTGAATCTGAAGCTCTCATTTCGCACTAAAATGTTACAATTCTTTACACATCACTCAAAAGTCAATATCCACTTAATGTTTTAGACAGGAAGGGGGAGAAAATGAATAATTCATTTGAAAGTAAACAATAGTCTAGTCTCTTTTAACACAATATAGATGTAATTAAATTTATATTCATACTTCATTTTAATATATACTTAAAGTATAAATTCATGTTCTAATACACATTTTAATTACCATCAAAATATCAATTTATAGATTTGTTTCATTATTAGAGATGGTTTTCTAATTTTAAATTTTAAGTAGTTGAACCTTGTGTAAGGCATCAAAATCATATTTATAAGCAATACATGAAAATGTTCTATGGATAGCTTGAGATTCTACATTCAAATTTTGTGAATGTGAACATTATTATCTTTAAATTTTATTATACCCCTTAACAGGATTAATATCTCTTCTCTTTACTTTATCTGAGTATGAAACACATGTTTTTTAAATTGAAAATCTTTATGTAAATGTGAAAAAAATACAGCTTTTATCATCATTGGATAATTCTGTATACATTATAATTTGATCTAATTCTGTAGCATTCCACCCATTAGAGGGCAGTAACATCACATTCTCACAGTGTTACCTATAGAGAGGCAGCTTAGGGCAGTTAGGTGTGCATTTTTCCCTGAGGTTTCATCAGTTAATTGATTATTTAATGCTTGTAAGATATTTAGTTCAGAGACATCATTATGCATGGTGATGAAATGTGTAGGTGAGATTACAGAAAGATTAATTAACCTATAATGCAGCTCAAGTCTTCTCAGGGCTGCGGTTTCTTCATGGACAATCAAGGTTTCCACATTGTGTAAGGGGAAAGAGGCCACTCTCCCTGCCTTGCAGTGAGTTTTAGGACTATTATATCTTTCTTTTAGGACAAGAGAGTAAAAGATATGCACAGGACTACATGGACTCAGACTTTTCTTCCCCAGTTCTCTTTTTAATTTCAACCAGTGTTTGCTTATAGTCACAGGGTTTTTGTTTTGTTTTGTTTTGTTTTGGATTTTTTTTGTTTAGATTCTTTTTTTTTTTTTTTAATAATGCAAGGCTTTGTAACGTCACAGCTTTTTCATTGTTTTCTGATCCTGCAGGGAATTCTAAAAATTTTAATTAACTATAATAAGTAGAAAACTAGGAAAATCTTTGACACTCACTTATGTAATTAAGCTATCCTATGTTTTTCTATTTTTTTTTTTTTTGGTAGAATAGATGCAACCCAATATTTACTATCTAAACCTTTTTTTTTTTCTAAAGCATATACTACTTAAGTAATATCACTTACTAGGATATACCTAAAAAATCAGTCGTATTAAATACATTCATATTGTTGTAAAACTAGTCACCACTATCTACCTCCAGAACTCTTCATTTTGTAAAATGAAACTCTATGGCAATTAAAACAATGACTTCATATTCTCCCACCACCATCAGCTCCTGAAAAGCACCATTCTATCTGTCTCTATGATTCTGACCACACTAAGTGCCTCGCATAAGTGGATTCTTATGGTATTTGTCTTTTAGTGACTGGCTTATTTAATGTTGTGTAATGTCTTCAAAGTTCATCTCTGTGTGTCATATGTCAGAATTTCTTTCTTTTTAAAAACATGTAATAGCCCATTATGAGTACTTACCACATTTAACTTGTCCATTTATCTGCAGTGGGCAAATTGGTTGCTTCTATGTTTTAATTACTGAGACTAATACTGCTATAAACTAGGATTTATGGGTATTTCCTGGAGACCCTGATTTCAATTCACAGTACATATCCAGTGTAATTCCAAGATCATATGGCAATTCTATTTTGAATTGTTAAAAAGTTATCATACAGTTTTAGACAGAGATTTTATCATTTTAAAATTTCTGTCAACAGTGTACATACAGGGGTTTCAATGTCTCCACATACTAATAATTGTTATCTGCTGTGATTTTTTTTCTTTTTTTGAAGAGTAGGCATCTTAAAAGGTGTGAGGTGTTATGTGATTATTTTTCTGATTTGCAGCATTGCACATCTTTTCATATTCTTATTGGCTGTTGATGAATCTTCTTAAGAGAAGTCTATTAAAGTCTTTACCCATTTTTTTCAAATATATTGTTGTTGAGTTCTAAGAGTTCCCTATATATGCTGGATATTAGTCCCTTATCATATATATCATTTGCAAATACTTTCCCATTCTGTGGATTTCATTTTTACTGTCATTTTTCTGCACACACTTTAAATTTTTCAGGAAGTCTAATTTCTCTCTTTCAATTTTCTTTGGTTTCCTGTGCCTTTTGTGCTAACCCAAGACATTCTTGCCAAATAAATGCCATGAAGATTTTGGTTTCCCTTTTTTTTTCCCCAAGAGATTTATAGTTTTTGTGTCTTAATATCTGGGCCATTAATTCATTTTGAGCTACTTTTTGATAAAGTCCAATTTAATTCTTTTGTATATAGATACCAGTTTTTCCAGCACAGTTTAACTGTCATATTAATGGTCTTGCACTCTTATGGAAAATCTCTTGGTCATATATAAGAAGGTTTATTTCTGAACTCTATTCAGTTCCACCTATCTATATGTCTGCCTTCATTCCAGTACTATAATGTCTTTACTATTTTATCCCTATAGTAAGCTTTGAAATCAGAAAGTGTGAGTTATTCAATTTTTTTCTTTTTATTTTTTTTAGAATTATTTTGGATTTTATGATATTCTGTATGGATTTTAGGGTGAATTTTTTTTTCTTTCTTTTTGTTGCTGGGAACTGAATCTAGGGCTTCATGTATGCTTATCCTATGCACTACCACTGAGCTATACCTCCAGCTTCAAGGATAACTTTTTTTGTCTCTACAAAAAAAAAAAAAGGTATTTTGATAGGGATAATATTAAGCCTGTAGATTGCTTTGGGTATATCAATACCTTAAGAAATTAAGTCTTCTAATTTGTGAACATGTTTATCTTTCCATTTGTTTGTGTTTTAAATTTCTTTTATTGATACTTTGCAATTTCATTGTATAAGACCTTGTCTTTAGTGAGGTTTCAAAAAAATTTATTCTTTTCATGAAATTGTAAATGGAAGCATTTTATTAACTTGCTTTTCAGAATATTCATTGTTACTGTACAGAAATGCAACAGATTTTTGTTTGTTGACTTTGTATCCTGCTACATTGCTAAATTTGCTGAATTTATTAGTTCAATAGGTGTGTGTGTGTGTGTGTGTGTATGTGTGTCTGTGTGTGTGTGTGTGCATGTGTGATCTTTAGGGTTTTCTATGTATAAGATCATGTCATCTGTGAATAGAAATATTTTAGATTCTTCCTTTATAATTTGAATTATTTTTATTTATTTCTCCTGATTAATGATTCTGACAAGGACTTCCAGTACCAGGTTCAATAGAAATGAGAAAAGTAGGAACCCTCAGTTTGTCCCTGATCTTAGAAGAGAATCTTCCTGTCTTCATCATGATGAGAGGTTTGCAGTAGGTTTTGTAAAATGTTGAGGCAGTTTCCTCTGTCTCTGGTTTATTGGGTCTTTTTATCAAGTAAAGATGTTGAGTTTGCCAAAAGATTTTTCTGTATCAGTTGAGATGATTATGCATGTGTTTCATCCATTTCTTTCTCTTAATGTAGTATGTTACATTGATGAATTTTTCTATCAATGAATCATCTTTGCATTCCAGGAATAAATCTCACTTTGTTATGGGGTATGTCATCTTTTTTCTATGCTGCTGAATTTGGCTTGATAATATTTTGAAGAGGATTTTTCCCCTAATGTTTATAAAGGATATCATTCTACATTTTTTTTTTCACAGGATCTCTGCCTGGTTTTGGCATCTGTATTATTCTGGCCTCACAGAATGAGATAGGGAGTGTACCCTCCTGTTTATTTTTTAGAAAAATGTTTATAAGGATTGTTATTAGTTGTTTTTAAATGTTTGGTAGAAATCATTGGTGAATCATTACTATTTATATTTCTCTTCAGATTCTTTGTTTTTTCATAGTTTAATCTTGGCGTGCCTTTCAAGGAATTTGTCCATTTCATGTAGGTTATCTAATTTGCTGGCAGATAATTTTCATATTTTTCCTAATCCATTCATTTTTATGGAATATGTATTATGTCCTTATTTCCATTTTTGATTTTAGTAATTTAAATCTCCCCTTTATTTTCTCAGTCTAACTAAAGTTTTGTCCATTTTGTTGATCTTTGTGAAGAAACAGCATTTGCTTTTCTTGATTTTTTTTCAATTTTACTCTCTATTTTGTTTATCTCTGCTCTAATCTTTACTGTTTTCTTCCTTCTGCAGCTTGGGGTGTGGTATGTTCTTTTTCTAGTTCCTTAAGTTGCAGGAAGCAGCCTATGACCCACAAGTTTTAGTGTGTTCATTTTCACTCCCACTTCTATCTTCTAATTTCCCTTGTGATTTCTTTTTGATTGATTGGTTTAATGTGTAATTTCCAAAAATATTGTGAATTTTCTAGGTTTCCTTCTGTTGATGATTTCTAATTTGATACCACTCTGTCTGGTAGTTTTATCTATTGAGAATTAATTTTTGGCCTACCATGCTCAGTCATTGAAAATATCATATTTACCCTTGGGAAGATGTATGTTATATTACTGGATAGAGTGTCTTTATCTGTTACCTCTAGTTGGTCTATGGTATTATTCAAGTCCTTGTTTTTTCTTACTTATAGTATACCTGGATGTTCCATCCATTTTTTTAAGAGTGAGGTATTGATGGTTCCAAATATTCTCATAGAATTCTTAATTTTTATTTACTGTATTCACTGATTTGTTATTAGGCACAGAAATGTTTATAGTTGTTATATTGTCTTGTTGTATGGAACCTTTATTAATGTCTTTTCTGCCTCTTATAAACTTTTTGATTTAAAATCTATTTTGTATGATATTGTATAGCCATTCTGATCTCTTTTAGTTATTATTTACAAGAAGTATTCTTTTCCATTTTTCTCACTTTCAACCTATTTGTGTCTTTGGCATCTGGATAATCTAGATTGAGTCACTTATAGACAACATATAATTAGACCTTTTTAAAAAAAATCTATTCTTCCAGTCTCTTTCTTTTGATTGGACAGAGCAGTTTAATCCATTAACATCTGAAGTATTTACTGATTTGGGAGACTTTCTTTTTCATTTTGCTATTTGTTTTCTATATGCCTTATATTTTCCCCACACATTTCCTACACAATTGACTTTTATGTTAAATTTATTACTGTAATCAAATTTCTAATTTCCCATTTTGTGTATATTATTTAGCCACTTTTTTATGTTTTACATTTGACATTCTAGTACAACTTTAATTTGAATTTCTGCCAGTTTACCTTCAATAATATAAACAAAATCTTTGTTTATTTAACAGATTCACTTCTACTTTTTTGATTGTTGATGTTAAAGCATAACTTCTTCATATATTGTATGTACAAAAACAAAGTAATCTTTTTAAAAACATTCGTGTCTTATATTATGTAAAAAACAAAATCTGGCATTAAAAAACAAAGTGTCAATAATACTAGATTTTTAGAGTAATAATCTTTAAATGTATTTATATTGTACAAAACAAAAAAACAAATTATGCACAATGCTAACAATAATGCTAGCTATTTAAATTTTTTTTAGTTGTAGATGAACACAATATTTTTCTTTATTTTTTTATGTGGTGCTGATGATCCAATCCAGTGCCTCACACGTGCAAGGCAGGCGCTCTACTATTGAGCCCCAGCCCCAATTCTAGCTATTTTTAATCACCCCTATATTTACTAAGATCTTTATTTTTCCATATGGCATCAAGGTACTGTCTGGTGTCCTTTCATTTTTCAACTTGCAGAACTTCTTTTAAAGGTTCTTGTGGGAAAGCTCTGATGGTAATGTACTTCCTCAGCTTTTGTTTATCAAGGAGTATCTTAGTTTCCTGTTCACTTTTAAACACAGATAAGGATTCTTTGTTTGCAGATTATTTTTTACTGTTAGCTCTTTGAATATATTAGCCCATTGAATTTTGACCTTTCATAAAAAAATGCCATACACTGGGCGTCTTTAAAAGCAGACATTTAAATCTCAAAGGAGACTGGGAAGTTTGATATCAAAGTGGCACTTGGTATGCCCTGATAATGGTCCTTCTCCTGGCTTGCCGATGTCTGCCTTCTTGATGCATCTCCACATGGCAAGAAGGTATTCACATGTCTCTTCTTGTAAGGGCACTAATTCCCCACTCCTCAGGGCTTCACCTATAAGACATAATTACTTCCCCAGTACCCTACCTTCAAACACCATCATCTTGGGTATTAGGACTTCAACATATGAAATTGTGGGGAAAGAGAACATTCAGTCTATAGCATTGTCTTCCAAGTCAATGATAAGAAATCCTCTGATAATCTTATTGAAAATAACTTGTGTGTAATGAGTCACTCCTCTATTTTTTTTTTTTTTTGTTCTGGTGATTGAACTCAGGGGCACTTAACCACTGAGTCATTGACTACATCCTCAACTCATTTTGTATTTTATTTAGAGACAGGGTCTCACTGAGCTCCTTGAGGCCTGGGTAAATTGCTGAAGGCTGGCTTTGAACTTGCAGTTCTCCTGCCTCAGCCTCCCAAGGGATTGTAGGAGTGCACCACCACTCCTGGCAGTCATTCCCTTTGGCTGCTTTCAAATTTCTTAGCCTTTCAAAATCAACAATTTGATTGTAATACAACTCAGTTTGAGTCTCTTTGAGGTCATTTTATTTGGAGTTGGTTGAGTTCTTAAATATTCATATTCATGCTTTTGATAAAGTTTAGGAAGTTTTTCTTTATTAACCATTATTTCTTGGAATAGTTTCTTTTCCCTTCCTTTCTCTCTCTTCCTTTGGGACTCCTTCAGTGCATACGTTGATCTATTTCATGGTGTCTCACAAGTTCCTTAGGATCTGTTTACTTTTCTTCAATTTTATCTTTGTGTTCCTCAGACTTGATAATTTCTATATCCCATTTTCAAATTTGCTTTATTGTAATTTTCAACTTTAGAATTTCCATTTGGTCTCTTTTTGGAGTTTTCTATTCCTACTTATATTTCCATTAGTTTGAATGTCACTTTTGTGATTTTCTCCCATGTATTAGTTCAGTTTTTTGAAACATCTTTATAACCATTGTTTAAAAATCTGTATATTTTTTTTCCTCTGGCCTTTTTCAGGGAGAGTTTTTGGTTTTAAATGCTCTTTTTTTCTTTCTCTAAATAGGCTATAATTCCTATATCTTTGTATGCTTTGTGATTTTTTTTATTGTAGAAAAGTGTACATTTGCTTATATTAATGTGGTTATTTTGGAAATCAGATTTTTTCCCTTTCCATGGAACACTATTTTTTTGTGTATTTGGTTTTTAGCTCATTTTTAATTTTTATACTGTTGTTATAGGTTGTCTCTGGTGATTAGCCTGAGGTATCACTTAAGGTTTTCTCAGGTCTTTTCTGCACCTGCACAATAACTTTCTAATTTCTTTTATATACGTAGTTGCTTTTGAATATCCTAGTGTTCAATGTCTAGCTCCCCAAAGGATAAAAGAGAAATACGAAGGGAGTAAAAAGAAAATATATCAGACTTTTGAAGCTCCTAGAAATCAGATTAGCCAGAGCATGGAGAATTCCAAAAATGAGGCAGGTGCAGTGACATTAGCTTCTTCGTCAATACCTCTGTGATCAGATATATTCATTGGTGATCAAAGCCCTTCAAATCCAGTCCTTCTTTTAATTCCCTCAGTACTTAGATTCACATTATCATTTTTCCTTCTACATCACTCTGTTAGGATTTGATAATGTAGGTCTGAGCATTATCTTGGCATTCAAGCAGAAACCCCATGAAATAATGACACTGGTATACCTTATTTTTTTATTTTTGAAACCAAAGTCTACCTAGATATGTGGTGTCTAATTCTACAGGATTCTGCCAATTTGAAGAAAGAAAACTGATCAAAGAAATTTTGTGGAGTAAATATGAAGGACAAATTAATTATAACTTTATAGTTTTGATTTGATCCCATAAGTTGGAGCAAGCTATATAATAAAGATAGCAAAATCATACAACAAAATGATGGAATATTTGCAAAGAATTGTAAGCTGAATTATGGACATAATAAATTTGAGAAATTTGGTTCAAAAATGGAGGGTAATAAAGCCTTGCATTCAGTAGTATTAATTAGACACATAGATGGAGGAATGAATAATAGGAGATCCAAAGCTAAAACATTTTGTGAGATTTCCAAACTTCAAAGTCCATTAAAGAATGAGAAAAGCTTCTTCACAGTAAAGGAAATAATCAAAGCAGTATGAAGATTCCTCAAAAAACTAGGAATAAAACCTAAACTTTCGAGGAATTTTCAGGAATAAAAACTAAGAGTCTCTAGGAATAAAAACTAGGTATAAAACTACAATATGACCCAGCTAGCCCAATCATCAGTATATATCTAAAGGATTTAAAATCAGGATACAGTAGTGATGCAACTACATCAATGTTTATAGCAGCACAGTTCACAATAGCCAAGCTATGGAGCCAGGCTACGTGCCCTTCAAGAGATGAATGGATAAAGAAATTGTGGTTATATAAACACAATGTAGTACTATAAAGACATAAAGAAGAAAGACTTCATAGCATTTGCTGGTCAATGGATGGAAGTGGAGACTATCTTGCTAAGTAAAATTAGCCAGTTCCAAAAAGTCAAATGTTGAATGTTTTCTCTGATATGTGGAAGGTAATACAAAATAAGGGGGCAGGGGGGGTTAAAACAAAAAAAGAATAGAAGAAAGATCAGTGGAGTAGACAAAGGGAAATGAAGTAAATGGAGTAGGGATGAGATAGGGAAAGACAATGGAATGAATCTGACCTAACTTTCCTGTGTACATATATGAATATACCACATTGAATCTCACCATCATGTACATCCCTAAAACACTAATTCATTTATAATATTTATAATTTATTTATTTATATATATATAAATTTATTATGTCCATAATTCAGCTTACAATTCTTTGCAAATATTCCATCATCATATATCAATAGAGTAGTGGGAAGTGGGAAGGGAGTAGAAAGTCGGCGGGGTGGGGGGGATGTAGGAAAAGAGGAAAGTACTGGGAACAAAATTAGAGCATATTATTCCATGCTTCTATAGTTATGTTAAAATGAATCCTATTGATATGTATAACTAAAGAAAACCTATTAAAAAGGGCAAAAGAAAAGAATGAGGAAAAAAATCATAGATTATTGTCTTCCAAAGATCTTCCATGTCCCTAGTATCTCTCTTCTCATGGCTAATGCCTACTCATATGAGGCAATAGGAATTTTGTATTGTAGTATAGCCACACTGTACATGGCTTTCTAGAATTATATACACAAAGACGAAATGTTCTAAATGGAAGCGCCACATAAAAAATACATGACAAGGCTTGAGTTAGTATTTTCTTTAGTTCCCAGAACTCTGGTGCTTTCAGACTCCATAGCTACTGTAGGATATGAAAGATTTAGAGACAGTTCAGTGTTTAAATAAGGTAGAAGGTGAGGTGTAATAAGTAAAATCAGTCAACTGATGAGTGATGATCAGTAATGCTCTTTCAAATTTTTACCTCAGAGTTTTAGAGGAACTCACTCAAATAATACTCAATTTAATGTTTATCAGTGTGTCTTACTGCGTCTCTGTAACGGTTTCAGTTGTATTTGTCTAAGGAAATGGGAACAAAGTGCTAAGCACTAAAATTTCTATCATTGGATGTAGAATGTTGCGGAAAAATCTTACTTTTTCCTTCTCTTAATATTTCTTGTTTGTGGGGTTGCTTTTTTCCTCTAGCTCTTAAAAGAAAAATTATTATGTTATGTGTTCTGGTTTATAAGTCTGTGGAATATAGTCTCAAATAACAATAAATTAACAACACATAAATATTAAGTTATAAGGGCCAGTTTCCAAGTGTCTACATTTGTTGCTTTGGCTAATATTGACAATTTTATATTTTCTAGATGAAAAATAAGTCAATTGAGCTTACTTTAAAAAATTATTTCCAAAGAAATATTCCCACTAGGAGCATTTAATGAAAATTTCAGTATGTTTTAAAAGATAAATTTATATATTAGGGTACCCTTTTCAGTTTTGCAACCTGTTGATTTCCCAGGTGAAAAATCACAATTTTCACTCATATGTTGAGATTTATTTTTATTCAGATAATTGAAAAACCCATGGTCTGCTTCCTAGAAAGTAGAAAAGAATTGCTTATTTTTTTTTTAAAAAGTCATGCACAAATCAGCCTCCATGGTCACTGTTTTATATGAGTCCAATCCCACAAAGACAGACAAACATATAAATGAATAATTAGAAGATGATATGAAAAGTTCTAGAGCTCATGTGCATGCACAGCACAGAAGGTACTAATTGAGCTCAGGAAACAGTTACTTCCTCTGTCCCTGGATCATCCAAAAGAGCCTTATAGAGGAGGGGATACAGAAGCTAAGCCTGAAATAATACAAGTTTTCCAGATGTGCATTTGAGTGGAGGTGAGTTCTAGTCCTGGAAATTTATTTTCATAGCAAAGGTGTCATTTGGATTTTCTCAGGCCATTTTATTAGTGTAGACAGCATAATTGGCTCCCTAAGCAGTGAACTTTTGTACAGAAGGTAAAGAAAGAGGAGATACGTGGTGTGTGTAATGAGGACTTCTACTGAACAGATTTTTTCAATGCATTAATTATAGTTTCAGGTTGCCCTATGCTAGGATAGAGATGAAGAGTGTATTATTGCCTCAATTCTATTTCAAACATATAATCTTAGACCAGTTATTTACTTTACACTGTTTCTGTCATACACCTTCTCCTATTTCTATGTTGAGGTATGTGTTTAGTAAATGTAGAAAGAATTTATTGTAATCAAAACTCTATGGGTCTGAAAAACGAGATTTATTGAGCAAATAGTTCTGTGGTGTCCAAATGCAGTCCACACAGTATCAGGCAACAAATGTTTAAACAATTACACACCTGTCATTAATTGGGTAGAGATATTGGAACATGGAGTAAAAGCAAAAGTGTTAATGAATCATGAAAAACTGATGCTGTCTCCACCACCTAATTTAAGAGGAAGCATTTTAGTTCAAATCTCAAGGAAGAAAAACTTCCCAATATTGGACTTCAGTATCATCCTCTCCACCCCTTCCTCCCTTTCTCCCCCTCCTTCTCCTTCTCCTTCTTTTGCTACTTTTGATTCAGCATATAGAAAATGATGATCTCCTAGGAAAACTTGGGTTCTCAGGGACTGGAGTTACAAAAATCAGGTCAGAAAGACAAAGAGAAAATTTGCCAGCCAGAGCTCCTTTTTTTTTTTTTTTTTTACACAGTAAGGGGGGGGACCCACAGCTGACTATGGTTTAAATCAATTCTTACAGACAAATAACTCTAAGCAAAAACTATAACAAAATTGATTTTTCTTTGTCAAAATACATAGGCTTCCTAAATTTGTATACTGTGCACACTGCAGTGCTCTATAAGTCTATGATTACTTCTTAAATATCTTTTGTACATTTTCTAAAGATTAATGAAGACATGTATTCCTATTTTCTTCAAAGTCTTGGTCAATTTTTTTATCAAAAATTAATATTTATAATCATAGAAGATACTGAAATATTTGCTGTGTACATACAGAAATCACAAGTAAAGAATTCAATTAATTTTACAAACCTGCATACAGATAAAAAAAAATCACAACATTGACAGCACCTTGAAAACCTCTCTCAAATGCTTTAAAATTCTTATTCTACTTCTCAAGATCACATGTTATAATGACTTCTAACTTCATAGATTAGTTTTCATGTATATAAATTTGATATGAGTATGCTCATATAATATATACACTTTTGGATATGACTTCTTTAGGTAAAAAATATCTTCATAAAATTTATCCATGTTTCAATGTATGTAAATTTCATTGTCTTTAAACTTCACTAACTTCTTGGTAGTTATGTCTAATTCCTTTTAGAACTCTACTTCAGTACAAATAAGACCATCTCAATGTGCATTGTACAAATTTATTATTTTAAAAATTAAAAGCAAGTAAAAGTTGAGGTATTGATTATCTTAAAAATAAATTACTGGTACTACTAATAATCAATAGTTAATATTTACAAAGGACTCAGTTTTCCTATTATTGTTGCACTTTGGATAAATTAAACTAGTTTTGTACACATCTACTTTCTCTAAGTTTTGTAGAGATTTGTATGTATGATACAGTCATTATTTAACTTAATCCTCTATCAATGCTTTTATTTTAGTAATAACTAACATTAACTTTTATGCTCCAAGAGAACAAAATATAAGGTAATTTTCTTGTTTGATATAGAGTTGAGAATGACTCTTTATATACCCAGGAGTTTTTGTATCTCTAGTCTAGATGACTAGTTTTTACTGCAGCTAAGTCAAGAAAAGTTGTACCAAATTGATGAAAAGCTCACCCAGTAGTCAGGAAGGCAACAAAAATTCCCAGTGTTAATAATTTTAAAGGTTATCAAAATACTTAAATGCTCAGAAACCCACTAGAATTTGAGAGCTCATATAAAGAAAATTGGGTGAACAATATTCTTTGTCACTCTAGGCTCTACTGAGCCTAGAAAATGATGGAAATTCCTATGTGCAAAAGTAATAAGATAACTCCAGGAGACCAAGTCCCAGGTCTAATAACTGGTATGTAGAAGTGATTACCAATAATATTGGAAGTAGTGCTGGCATTTAAAAATGGTCAATTGCAATTGAGTTTCACATCATTAAAATGTGATAATGTTTTTTTTTTTTTTTTTGCAAGGGATAAATCACAAACAACTAAATTGATTTCATTGTGGAATGTATTTAGATTGCCACATCACAAAATACAGAGCATCCTTTCCTTTCATGATAATATTAAGAGAAGAAACTTCTGCACTTATAATAAAATCATATGTTCTAAGTAGTGCTGTAAAGAACTAGTGTGCATCTATATTTGTAATGTTTATGGTATGTGCCAACCATATTGATAGTGTTTCAAATTAAAGATGAGAAGGAAAATTTAGTTTCTTTAGGTCACATGCACAGATTTTGAGCACAGTCACATTTGGAAATAGAGCCTAGTTATTAGAATGCACGTTAGTTTCAAATGAATTTGGAAGAGTGCTGTTGGAGTGGAGCAGAATTATGGTGGGTTAATATTTATGATGATAGCATTTTGCTGATCTTAAAAATATCACATGAAGAGAAGATGTTTTTGCAATACCATTTCTAAACAGTCTTCCTCAATGGCCGTGGTTTACACTATTCAGAACCTTATAAAATAATATAATGATATTTAAAATAGAAAGTTATTTTTAGAATTTTAAATATTCAGGGTAAATCATAAACACCTAAAAGTAAATGGAGATGTGAAACTGGGTGTTTAAATAAAAAAAAATGATGAGAACATCAAGAGTGTGACTGCTGCATCTCATGCTAAGAGCTTATTTCCTTTTGTAAGGAATCACCAATCCTTATAAAAGGTAATTTTTATTTTTATTTTAACACCCTCCTCCATGCCTAGTAATGAATGAGAATTACTGTTGCTCAACATCTTTACTAGCCTTTGGTATTGTTGGTATTCCAGATTTTGGCCATTTTAATAGGTATGTAGTGTGGTATCTTATTGTTTGAATTTTCATTTCCCTGAATACCTTTTCTCATGTATTTACTTGCCTTTCAAATAACATTTTTTAGTGAGAAGTCTTCAGGTATTATTAGGTTAGTGTTTTACTCAGGGTGCTTTGTTTATTTATGTTACTTAACATGGTTTGTTTTTCCTCTTTGATTATTTTTTCCCTTTACTGTACTACCTCTCACTGTTGGTTTTCATCTATTTTTATGGTATACACCCACATTTTTTTCTTTCTAGTTTCCACATAATAAGAGAAAAAATACAACCCTTAACTTTCTGAGTTTGGTTAATTTTGCTTAACATAATCCTCTCAAGTTCTATCCATTTTCCTGCAAATAATATAATTTCATTCTTATTTATGGCCAAATAAAACTCTATTGGGTATACAAACCACATTTTTTTCTAAATTCATCCATTGACAGGTACCTAGACTCATTCCATAATTTGGTTACTGTGAATTGTGCTGCTACAAACATGGGTATGCACATATCACTATAGTATGCTGACTTAGTTCTTTAGAATAAATATTATGTTAATCAGTTTTTCATTGTTGTGAACAGAACACCTGACATGAATATTTTAGAGGAGGAAAAGTTTATTTTGAGCTCATGGTTTTAGAGGTTCAGTTCATGGTCAGGTAAGTGCATCATTCTAGTCCCAAGGTGAGGAAGAACATAATAACAGAAGGACACGGTAAAGGAAAACATTTCACTTCATGGCCGCTTGGAAGCAGAAAGAATGCAAGGATTCAGGGACAAAATATATAATTCCCAAAGCATGTCTCACTTCATCCAGCCATGCTACACCTTTCTATAGTTACCACCCAGTAATCCATTCAAATGGTCAAGGATCAGATGACTGAATCTGTGTAGGTAGGTCTCTATGTCTTCTGTTCTATTGGACTGTGTCTGTTTTTATGCCACTACTATGCAGTTTTTGTTATGATAGCTCTGTAGGATAATTAAAATCAGATATTGTTTGTGATACTTTCAGCCTTGCTTTTTTTCCTTTTGGCTCAGAATTGTTTTGACTATTCTGTGTTTTATTCTTTCAAATAAATTTCAGAACTGTTTTCTTCTAGTTATGTCATAGGTATTTTGATGGGGATTGTACTGAATTTTTTATTGCTTTTGGCAATATGTCTATTTTAGTCATATTAATTCTGCATATCCTTGAACACGAAAGTGCTTTCCATCTTCCAGTGTCTTCTTCAATTTCTACCTTCATGTTCTATATTTTTCATTTGATGTCTTTTCACCTTTTGTATAGATTTATTTCTGGGTTTTGTTTTTTGTTTTGTTTCGAGGCTATTGTGAATGGTATTTTTTTTCTGTTTTCTTTCTTGGCAGATTCATTATTAGTGTATAGGAAAGCTTTTGATTTTTGTATGATGATTTTTTTACCTACTATTTTGCTGAATTTGTTTATTACCTTTAGCCATCTTCCAGTGGAGCTTTTTGAACCTTCAAGATTATATCACCTGAACACAGTGATAATTTGACTTCTTCATTTTCCTATTTCTATCCATTTTCTTTTCTTGTCTTGTCTAGTTGATCAGGCTAAAATTTCTAGTACTGTAGCAAATAGACAGTGCTAAAAGTGTATATCCTTTCCTTTTTTCAAATTTTAGAGGAAATTCTTTTGTGTTTTCCTCACTCATTGTGACATTGACCTTGGGTTTTCCATATAGTTTCTTCTATCTCTAGTTTCTTCAGTGTTTTCTTTTTATCATAAATGTGTGCTGAATTTTGCCAAAAGTTCACTCTGCATCTATTGAGGTGACTATGTAATTTTTGTACTTAATTTTAATTTATGCTATGAATTGTGTTTACTGATTTGCATATGTTAAACCATCCTTGATCTCTGGGATAAAATCAACTTTGTCATGATGTACAGTATTCTTAGTGTGTTGTTGAATATTACTTACTAATAATGTGTTAAGAATTTTTTGCATCTATGTTCATCAGAGTTATTGGTCTGTAGTTTTCGCTTCTGGGTTTGCCCTTATCTGGTTTGGGTATGAGGGTTATACGAGCTTTATAGAATGAATTTTGAAGTGTTTCTCCTCTTTCTATTTCATGGAATAATTTGAGGATCATTGGCATTAGTTCTTTAAAGGTCTGACACAATTTGGATGATAAATCTGGGCCTTTATTTGTTGGAAGGTTTTTTTTTTTTTTATTACTGCTTTCACATCACTTCTTGTTATTGATCTATAGGTTTTCTATACACTTTTGGTTCAATTTTGTCAGTTCATATGTGTCTAAGAATGGATCCATTTCATCTAGATTTTCCAATTTATTGGAGTATAATTTTTTTTAAATCTCTGGATTTATGTAATCTCTATAATAGTATCTCCTTTTTTACCTATAAATTTACTAATTTGTGTCTTCTCTCATTTTCTTTTAGTTTTCTTGGCTAAAAGTTTATCAGTCTGGTTTCTCTTTTAACTCATCATTTTCTTGATATGTTATACTGTTTTTATTTTCTATTACATTGATTTTGCTCTTATGTTACCTATTTCCTTCCTTCTATAGTTTCGAAATTGGTTTGTTCTTGCATTTCCAGGGTCTTAAGATGTATCATTATGTTTTTTATTTGTTATTTTAAAGATTTTATTATATAGGCACTCATAGCTATAAATATTCCTCTTAGAACTGCTTTCTTGATAACCCAGAGATTCTGAAATGTCGTGTCACTATTCTCATTTAACTCTAAGCATTTTAAAACTTCTCCCCTATTTTTTTCTATCATTCCTGAATCATTCAAAAGTGTTTCTTTTAATCTCCTTGTATTTACGTAGTTTCTGAAGAATTTTTGGCTGTTGATTTGTATTTGCTAAGAGTTACTATGTGACCTAAATTATAGTTTATTTTGGAAAAGGTTCCATGAGAAATTGAGAAGAAAGTAAATTCAGCAATTGTTAGATGGAATATTCTACAGATGTCTGTTAAGTCCATTTGATTTAGAATATTTTAAGAACTAAAGTGTCTTTACTGAGTTTATGCCTGGATATCGTATCTGCTGGTGAGAGAGAGAGTGACTTTCTTTGTCTCCTCTGATTAATTTTGTCTGATATGAGCTTGTTTTTAGGGTCTATTTGCACAATATACAGTTTTTATACTTTTATTTTCAGACAGAGAATGTCTTTGTCTGTAAGTTAAGTATTTTGTAAACAATGTATACTTGGGTCTTACTGTTTAATCCATTCTGCCAGCCTATGCCTTTTAATTAGAGAGCTGAAACCATTTATAATCAGTGTTGTTGTAGAGAGATACTTATTAATTCTTGCCATTTGATTTATTTCTAACACTTAATTTGGTCCTATTTCTCACTTACAAAACTAATCTTCAAATAAAATCTGTTCATTTTCAAGGTCTGGAATTTGTTTTGATTTCTTCCCTGTGTGGTATTTCCTGAAGTATTTTCTGTAGTGCCAGGTTCATAGTTATGAATTCTTTGTTTCTGCTTATCTTGGAAGGTGATTTCTCCTTTAATTCTGTAGGACAGCTTTGATAGATATAGCAATCTTGATCGACAGTTATTTTCTTTTCATGCTTGGAACACTTTATTGCCAGCCCTCCTATATTTTAGGGTTTGTGCTGAGAAATCAGGAGTAATTATTATTGATTTGCCTCGAAATGTGACCCAGCATTTTTTCTTGAGGCTTTAAAATTCTGTATGTTAGCCATTGTAATTATAATGTCATGAAGAAGCTTTTTTTTTTTTAATCTTGTCTATTCTGCTTTCTGAATGCTTCATGTATCTAGATGTCTATTTCATTCCCAAGGTTTGGAAATTTTGTTATTATTTCCTTGAAGGGATTATCTGTACCATTAGCCTGTATCTCACAACCCTCTATGATTCTTAAATTTTGGTCTCTTAAAGTTGTCCCAGAATTTTTGTTTATTCTGATCTTGGTTACTTATTTTGTTTACTTTAATATGGTCTGATGTTTAAGGCTGGTCACTTTGTCTTCCAGTTCTGAGATTATGTCTTCTGTCTGATCTACTCTATTAGAGAGAGTTTCAACTGAATATTTTATTTGACTTATTGTGCCTTTCATTTCCAAAAATTGCTTCTCTGTTCATTTTTAATAACTCTGTCTCTATTGTTCTTTTGTAATTCATTGATCATTTTCATAATGTTTCTTTGAATTCTTTATTTGATATTTTATCTACTTCAATATGTTTGGAGTCAGTTATTGGTGAATTACGAAGTTTAGAAAGTGTCACATTACCTCATTTTTTTTTCTTGTGTTGAACTTTGTGTATCTGTTGGAATGTATTTCTCTTTCACTCTTATTTGTGTTCCTCTTTAGACCACAGCCTTCTCTTGGTAAACTATTTGGGGTTGTCATATTGCTGCCAAAGTTTTCAGGATATTTCCAAGTGAGTTTTTTGATATAGTTTCCCTGCTAGTTCTTTGGTTATGATTAGTGTATTTAAATTTAGTGTGTCTTATGTCAGATCTTGAGGATTCCATCTTTCCTGAATGTCTCTCAGAAATCAGGTCTGTCTTGTAGATCTGGCAACTCTGTCATATATAATAAGATATGTGGGGTGTGGGATGCATATATCTTGAAGGACCTTTGCTTAATAACTCTGTGTATTCTAAAGCCATATGGGAGTGATCTGGATTGATATTCTTTGTAGGTTTGTTGTCTACAGTTTTTGTGTTAATTCTGTTTTTGCTGCATTGGTGGATGCCATAATGGGACCTGAGGGGCCCACTATTTGCCCCTACTTGGGGCTTGGTTATTGATTTGGGGATTTCCTTTTCCCTATTTTTATGTTAGTATATCATTGAAGTTTGTGTGTGGTTAATTTGTGTATGGAGCAATATGCATTGTGTTTTGGCTGCATTTTGGGTGCAGCTCAGCAATAGAGTACCTATCCAGTAAACTCATAATTTCCAAGATTCCCAGGACCTCTTAGAAAGGGGAAAGCAAACAATAGCAACAAAAAATATAAGACTGTTTTAGTTGGTGTTATATTGCTGTGATCAATATACCTGATAAGAACAACTTGGAGGAAAAAAAAAATTGTTTTGACTCATGGTTTTAGATGTGCAGTCAATATCAATCAATTATGTAGCTTTGGATTGGAAGTGATGCAAGACCTCATGGCTGAAGTGAGTGGTAGAGAAAAACTTCTCAACTAATGATAGCCAACAAAGCAGAGAGGGCTCTACTCACAAGGAACAAAAGGCAAGCCTCCAGTGACCTACTTCCTCCAGGTACACACTCCCTGCCTAAAGTTACCATCCAGTTAATTCATTAAAGTGGATTAACCAAGTGATTAGGTTACTGGTCTCATAATCCATTTCAGTTCTAAAAATTCTTATAATTATCTCACATATGAGTTTACTGAATAGGTACTCTACTGCTGAGCTCACATATTTTGTGAGACAATCATATTCTAAGTATAACAAGAGCACTAAAATAAACATCCAGTACCCATTATGACATTTACAATACTTATTACCACAAAAACAGAAATGGTAGCATTGGAAATTGAGAATAGCAACAATAATAGCTAGCTGTGAACTAGATTTGGCCTAAAAGTAAATGGCAGGTGTCAACTATGCCAGCTATAGTACTAATATCCACAAAAACATGAAGAGTGGTGGCAGGAATTATGTAAACCAAATATTTCTAAAAGATAGTAAAGACACAGCTCATTAAGTGCAAAGAAAATATGGTAGAAAGTTAAAGGAAAGTTTAGAATGTTGAAAGTATGAACAGAAAAAATAGAAGAGATGTATCCATTATATGATGACTGTATGAGGGAGAAAAAAATTAATAGAAGAAACAAAATAAAAACAGAAAGAAACACAGAATAAGAAAATGTGGCTATTTGATGGAGAAAGACAGGTAGAAAAAAAATAACCAGAAACAAACAAAAACTCAAAATGACAGACTAAAGTAATAAACAAAAATGAGAATATATATATATATATATATAGGCATGTTCATGAGCCAATCAGCACAACAGGAACACAGAAAGGGGGAAAATAAAAAAAATGTTAATGAAAAATTAAAAATAATTGTCTCCAGTAGAGTGCTCAAATTGTCAACAAAGATGTGTGTTCACTACCTATGCTGGGCTGCCCTTCTTTCCATTTCTTCTGGGGCTATGTACCCTTGACAGCACAAGGGCTAGGGGTTGTTAACTCCTTCCTCTTTTTGTGTTGCTCACCATGCTGCCAGCTGGAGTGGCTCAAAACTGAAGCTTATTGAAATAACTTTCAGCTTCCCTTCTTATCAGTATACAAAAGAATAAAATGAGTGGACTATTTTTCTGGACAGACCAGATCAATGTAATACAAGAGTAGGATTACTAAAGAATTCTAAGTGGAAAGTTCCAGCAACTGGAGTTTAACTTTAATCAGGCCTTTGGAATTTTGTTGTAGGCATCTGCTATGAAGAGATTATATCAGCATTCTCTAGGGCTGGGCAGATGCCAATATCTGCTGGGCATCTGGATCTTAAGGGCTTCCTGGGATTTTTGCTCACAGGGTAGGGGAGACTACTATCCACACTTCCTTCATTCTCTGCAGCCTGTGAATACAGTCCCTGCAGGCTCAGTTCCCAAGTGCAATTCTGCCTTCATGTTCAGTTTCTTGACCATCTTTAGTGGGTCATGTGAGCTCCCTTCCATATGTTTAACTTGAATTCCTCTGGGTACAATCTTCTCTGTGTCTGCTTCAGTCACCTTCTGCTGACTACACTTTATGCCACACAGTAGGAGCTTGCTGGGATAGTATGGCAATATTTGCTATAATATTCTGGGGGTACTGCAGCAACAAATTGCAGTGTAGCCCCCTCAAGATGACTGCCTTCCTTAGCTCACCAATGCCAGTAGAGAAACTGAGCACTTTTCAAATGCCAGCTCACCTGTGTAGACTTGGGCCCAGCTAAATTCAGACTGTTTTTTTGTTTTTTGTTTTTTTGTAATTTTTACTTTTGTGCATTAGGTTTTTCTGTGCCAAATTCACCCGCTGTATTTTATGTTGCCCTTTCCCTTGGTGGTAAACCAGCACTGCTGCCACTACTACCACCAACTTGGTTCGAGTGTACTCTGTCTTGTCATTTGTGTAATGCATCCAAATATCTGGGCCTCTAACAGTCTCTGACTGTATGATATTAAATGTCAATGAATTCCTTTTTGTTAAAACCCATCTTGCTAACAGACAGTACTCCCAGTGCTTGAATTCAAGGCATAGAGCAACTGAAAATGTAGCTTTCCTCTAATTCATCATCTTGAATCTTTTCACTTTTTCTTGCATGTGTAGTTTCTGAGGAAGTGTCAGATGTGATTTTTGTCAGTTGATTAGAGCTCTAAAATATGCATCTATTATCCATATACATATATGTGTTGAATATCTTTTGTATATGAAAGGTATTATAGTATCTGCATTGGGGTAAGGTTCAAGCCCAAGGACCAAGGTTTGAGGATCCTGGCAAGTGGAAGAAAATGGAAGACACAGTTAGAATAGTAGACATGTTTTATTCAGAGGTGGACACAAGCCTCAGCCTCCAACTTCACCTTCAGCCCCCAGCCAGTTCCAATCTAGCCCTCATTTTGCCTCCATTTTGCCCCCATCAGCCCCCATCAGCCCCTGAGTCTTTTCAACAGGGTCTTTTTATATGCAGGCCAAGCAAAAAAGGCACACTGCCAACTGGTTACATAAGGAAGCTCAGTCTCACAGTTAATGATTATGACCTTGAGTATGTACTCTTAATCAGAACCTTTCTGGCCTTGACTCACCATGACATAGCCAGTTCCCAGCCGGGGCTAGGAGCCTCACCACAACCATTTTGGGCCTGCCTGAACAATATGTTAATACATACTTACAAACATGGAGACAGAAAGAGAATGACAGAGAGAGAAGATGGATTAGATGTCTTAAAAGTGGAAAAAATCTTTGGAATGAAGATGTGGATCTGAAAAAGGAGAAAGAGTGCCTAGACAATAGGATAATTTTAAGCTAGCTTCTGCAGAATGCTTGGTTTGAGGAATCACAATGCATACTACAGTGTCTCAAAAACAGTCATATAAAAACAGTCATATAACATTGCATGGTTATCTGACTCATATATTTGATTTCTGGCTGTTAATAAATGTTTGTTCTCCTTTCCTTTCACTCCCCACCCCCCCCCTTTTTTTTTTGCTTTAAAGGAGTTAATGTGTGCTAACCCCAAGATTAGAAGTGTTATATCTATGACTAACCTGGTGACCTTATGCTATTTTTCTCTTAATTCAAGAAGTCACAATTTAATGTAATTTTTTGGAGAAGTTCTACCACTGGAAAGGACTTGTCTTACATAAAGTTCCTCAGTTTTTAGTAAAAATGAAATAAAATAAAATGTATTTTGTGCTAAAAATAATTTGTCTTGAGACAGAAAAATAAAAAAAAAAAACTGGAGAGGGTTATTAAATTATACGTGACTGGAATAGTTTCAGGTGGGTACTTACTAGTTTTATGTGAAAGGTTTGTTTCTCAACTTTCTAACTTTAAAAAAAAAGTACTGTCACATAATTAATTTATCTTGCCTAGAGAATGTGAGAATTTCTGAATAACACTCAAACTTCTTTTGAGGCAAGTGAGCTAAACCAGACAGACTGAATCAGATGTAGAAAACATGAATAAGTGTTAACTTAAATGAATGTAGCACAAGTCATAAATCTTAGACATGAGTTGTATATTTTTTAGGAAACATTGATCTACCAGGAATCTTTAAGAAAGTGGAATTTATTGAATTTATGCCATCTCTTCTCCATATTACCGTGATTTTTTGTGATTGTTGGACCTTAAGAGAGGGGAACCTCAAAGCTCCTCTTTATTCTTTGCTATTTCCCAAGCATTATCCACTCCCAAGGAAGAGTTAGTGCTGAGGGCCATTGCCAAGTAGGAATGACGCATCGAAATTTCCTTGCCAGCGTACCCCATGTTAAATGGACTTGCCTTGGAATTTCGCTGTTGACATTACATGTAAGGTGACCTTGCTCAAGGACCAGGGCGGATCCAGGTTTAGAGCTGATCAGGTTTGAGGAAGTATCCCGCTCCTTGGGTTTAGGGCGGTCCCAGTTTAAGACAAGTTTAAGGCGTTCCAGGTTTAAGACAATATGGGTTTTAGGGAAGTTGGAGGTTGAAGATTATTGCTGCTGGAAATAGGGCTTTCCTGCTGCCTGAGCTCCCATTGAGTTCTCGTGAGATTCAGAAAGAAAGGATTAGGAAGAAAGCCTCATGGAGTAGGTGAATTGGGCGCCAGAACTTGGATTTCCCCAGAACATGTGTGTAGAGGCCAGTGTGAGTTCGGGAATAAAGAATTGCTGTTTGAATCTACAAGGTGTGTGGTGGCTCGTGATCTTGTGCCCAGCCAAGACATTGGCAAGTTAGTAGCTATAAATTGGGAAAATTTAAAAACTGGTTTTGGCTACTGTTCCAACAGTTGAAGGACAGTGAGATACTTTCAACATCGGGATGATAATGTGGAATTTCTGACTTTTCCTAGGCAAATTCTGTTGAAGGAGAACTGTCAATTCTTTGCTTCCCACCTTAGTAGCCTTTCAGAAAATCTATTTTAGGCAGCCGGGAGGAATTCTTCTCTGGACATTGGGGAGATATTTTGTAATCTCACTTCATTGCTTTGATTCCTTTCCCCAGGTGTCTGGCCTTAGATCTCCCTAAAGATCTAAGACTTGGTTTCACATTGTGGGTTTTGGTGTGAGAAAAGAGAGAGAGTCATTTGTACTGCTTGGGGTCTTGACTTTTCAGGCCTACCGACTGAGGGAAAGCTCCCACATTGGATCTGGCTTGGCTGACACAGGGTCTGTCATAGCATCAAAACCAAGCCTTTATGGTACTAGATTTTTGTTTTATTATTCTTTAACATATTTTCCTCCACCACATTTAGAGGAGAAATAACTAAATTAAGAGATGTAGGAATATATATATATATTTTTTTTTTCCCTATATTAAATAATGATCAACATTTAATTGAGGTCCCCTATAGGCAAAAGTATTTACCAGAAGTAATTTTCCCCCCTCATCTGCAGAAATTCATGATCAATTCATGTATCAATGAAAAAGAGAGAGAGAGAGAGAGAGAGACAGAGAGAGAGAGACAGAGACAGACAGGCAGGTGCTGAGCAATTTATAAACAAATGTAAAATACAAAATTAAATGGCTGTGTACATAGGTGGATGTAGTAAGTCATGTGGTACCTACAGTAGCCCTTCCCATACTTGCCACACAAGTTTCTAGTTCATTCTTAACTAAAGAATAAATCCATAATCCATGTGTTTTTAGGTACTCTATTATAATAATAGAGTTGAAAATGAAGAACTCAAAGAGTAAAACAATAAATTGAAAAGACTTGCTGTTATCATCCCCAGAATCAATGAACAAAAGGAAAGCAAATCAAGACAGTGTATTAATTGATCTCTAATAAATTAATCGTTTACAAAGTTTTGAAAATGTTCTATCAAAATTGTGTATAGATATGAGACAAAAAATGTTACTTTTCAATTTTTTGTGGCATCATTGGTACTTAAATATTAAATAATCCCCCTATTGGTGTTAGCTGATAATTATGAAGGGCATTTTTGATTGCTTCACTTCACATGTAGAACCAATCAAGTAAACAATAGAAAATATTTCCTCTTTTTAGGAAATATTTTCAATAGGATATTGCTACACATGAACAGTAAAATGGCCTTTCAAAAATTTTTATAATAAGTATGATGCCTTAAATTTAACAATGAAATGTAAATACACCTTTTCTATATCTTTTTGTTGTTATAAGAGAATTATAGAAATCAAACAAATAACTAAGAAAACACAATGTTAATTTTGATGCATTAGTTACTTCCTATTTTTCCTACTTAGAAATGATTAAATAAACAATTTTTAATTTTCTACTTTTTGCACATTTGATTTTTTGCATAGCAATGGAAACCTAACTAAATGATCTCAAATATTATTACTTTTAACACAGCATTAAAGAAAATTAACAAACACAGAACACTTTCTATATGCAAGAAACCCTGTTAGACTCTGGAAATTTAGAAAGAAAACTATCCTTTGTTCTTGAAGAATATTCACACAGCTAAGTTAAGGCAGTTTTCTAGATTAAAAAAGAACAAACTTCTTAAACATGTTAGAATTATCTTTACTTAGATTTACAGAGACTAAAGTCAAAAGCCTTGTTTTTAAGACACATTTAAAGGGGATGAATAGATTTTATCATCTTCATAGTTGTTCTATTTGCTGTTTCTAAATAAATAAATTATGTAAGATAAATTGAAATAATAATAAATAATGTTTCTTTGTATCTCAAAGGACTCCTCTGTTTTGAAATCCTTTTGTGCCTTATAGCAGCCCTTTATAGAAATCAAACAAATAACTAAGAAAACACAAAAAAGGAGTCTTCATCAAACTGTGTTATCCTGCATTGCACAAATAGAGGATTTATTTTGATTAGATACATAGACACAGCATAGGCCATATTGTGTATAATTTAAAATATTAAGGAGCTGTAATAAGCAGATTTTAAATGTTTATAAATAAAATTATTATTTTGTGATGATAATTGGGGAACAGAAATATAAGAAAATCCTACTTTTTTGGGGGTGGATCTTTTTTTCTCTACGATTTCATACAGCAGATTTTAGATTTTTACTTAAATTATATTTTTCTTTCTGACCGATTTGCTCTTACAGCTGTGTGACAATTACAGGGTGGATCCTCCCCAGCCAAAGAAAAATGCAGAGATGAGGTGTAATGGTTTCATATGGCATTCCTTGGCACAGAATGAGGCCAGTCCTCAGAGGTGGATGTGAGCACTGATCACTCCCTCTAGGCCCTTACCTCAACTCCTCTGAAACTGTATGGTAGGTGACAGCTCCACACAGGTTCACTTGTTCATTAATTTATAAGGACAGATTGACCATTTTCTTAAGTGTGAGTTATGCTACTTCTGGGCAAACTTATATGACTGTGTGATCATTGCCTTTATTTGATTCCTGGGTGAACTTTTCAAATTGTTACTTCATTGTTCTTAATTTTCCTATTTTTGATCTGTGAGAAATTGTGTCCTGTCTTTGGGGTTTCTTCTCCCTGATTTTAAGCATAAAAACAGGCAATGAGTAATATTACATTGTGGTACATATATACAATGGAATATTACTCAGCCTTAAAGAAGAATGAAATTAAGGCATTTGCAGGTAAATGGATGGAGCTAGAGAATATCATACTAAGTGAAATAAACCAATCCCCAAAAAACAACGGTCGAATGTTTTCTCTGATACATGGATGCTGCTCCAGAGTGGGGGGTGGGTAGGGAAGAATTAAGGAAATTTGAATTGTGCATAGGGGAGTGAGGGGATATGGGGCTGTGGAAATGGGAAGGACCATAGAACAAGACAGACATTATTACCCTGTATACATGCATGATTACATTACTGGTGTGACTGCACCATGTACAGCCTGAGGAATGAGAAGTTGTGCTCCATTGGTGTACAATGTGTCAAAATGCATTCTACCCTCAGTTATAACTAATTAGAACAAATTTTAAAATTAAAAAAAAAACACAAGCAAGTGATTTCTTTACAGAGGAAAAACAATAAAACACATGTATATTTGATGCATTGCAGATTATTATGTTGTATATGTTGAACTAAACTCTCTTGAGGCCCATGTTATAGCTCCTCATATAGAGGTCCTTTTAGAAACTGTTTTGCTTTCAATATGAAGGATCAATTGACTATTACTCAAATTAAATTCAAGAAAGAAGAGAAGGGGACTAACATTACATGACTATCTACAAAAGCAAGAGCTTGAGTTTATCAATACAATTCTCGAAACAACTTGGTGAAGTAGAAACAATTATCTTCATTTTATAGATAATAAAATTAAAAATTAGGTCACTTACAGATGATGCTATAATTAACAAAGCCTTGGAGATAGGGTTCAAATACAGAACCTTATCATGTTCTTTCTCATCATGAGTTGAATATCAACTGGAAAATGCACAGGTCATGTGGAATTTAGGCTGGTTTACTAGAACTTTTTTTTTTTTTTCACAGAAAAGCAATTTGTGAGGCTATATATCAAAATACATTTTTAAATAACTTTGTCACATTATCTATTTGTCATCACAGAGAACAGGCCATTGGTACTTTCTGCCTTTCAGTAAGCCTAGTATTTATATGTCAGAGGTTTATCTCTTTATGAAAACTAGATTTTGATATCCTATTGATTTTTTAAATTTATATATGACAGCAGAATGCATTACAATTCTTATTACAATTTTTCATATCTCTGGTTGTATACATAGTATATTCACACCAATTCATGTCTTCATACACGTACTTTGGATAACAATGATCATCACATTCAACCATCATTAATTACCCCGTAGAGTTTGTCTATTCCTCCCATGCTCCCCCTCCCTATCCCACTATGAATCACCCTCCATATATCAGAGAAAACATTTGGAATTTGCATTTTGGGGATTGGCTAACTTCATTTAGCATTATCTTCTCTAATTCCATCCATTTACCTACAAATGCTATGATTTTATTCGCTTTGAAATGCGGAAAACTACCCCAGTTTCAATAGCCTCAGAAACATAAAATAAAATACTTGGGAATTAACTTAATGAAAGAGGTGAAAGACCTATATAAAGAAAATTACAGAACCCTAAAGAAAGAAATCAAAGAAGGAAGACCTTAGAAGATGGAAAGATTTACCTTGCTCTTGGATAGGAAAAATTTATATTATCAAAATGACTATACTGCCAAAAGCACTATAAAGATTTAATGCAATTCCAATCAAAATTCCAATGACATTTCACATTGAAATAGAAAAAAATGATCATGAAATTCATCTGGAAAAATAAGAGACCCAGAATAGCTAAAGCAATCCTTAGCAGGAAGAGTGAAGCAGATGGCATTACTAAAGCAGTCATTAAGCTATACTACAGAGCAATAGTAACAAAAACAGCATGGTATTGGCACCAAAACAGACAGGTAGACCAATGGTACAGAATAGAGGATACAGAGACTAACCCACAAAACTACAATTATCTTATATTAGACAGAGGTTCCAAGAACATGCATTGGAGAAAAGATAGCCTCTTCAACTAATGGTGCTGGGAATACTGGAAATCTATATGCAACAAAATGAAATTAAACTCCTAGTGATTTTCAAGTGAACTCATGGAGTCCATGAGAAAGGGCAGTTAATGCTTCATACTGTCTGCTATACTTTGAATTGTGAACTCTTCCCCAGAATTCATATGTTGATATTCCACTCCCTAGCACTTAAAAATGTACTGCATTTGGATATAAGGTTTTCAAAGAGGTAATTAAAATATAATTATTAGGACAGGCCCTAATCCAGTATATCTGGTGTCTTTGTAAAAAGATGAAATTAGGACACAGAGGTAAGAAGGGCCATGTGAATACACACGAGAAGGTAGCAACCACAAGCCAAGAGAGCTCTGAAGAAGCCAGCCCCTCAGACAGCTCCGTCTCTAATGCTCAGACTCCAGAGTGAGCACAAGGTAAACCTCTGTTTAAACCACTCACTCTGGGGTACCTTAACTTTGGGAGAGGAGCCCAGTGACACTAACACACCAGCTTCTTTGATCCTCTAGAAATTGAATATCTCTGGCTTGAATCTTCAAGTAGTCTCCCTTGGCTATCAATTACAAGATTGAGAAATTGTCCATAACAAGATGTGGAAAGAGAAATATAATTAGTCACTCAACATGTTAAATGATTATAAACAGTGATATTTCTAATGGGATAACATAAAGATTCTGGGTGTAATATGAGTTTTTAGAGTCTCTGTAAGTAGGTTAGATGAACTATACCATGATGTGGGCTATGTTGTTAAGAACACGAAACAACAATTAATCATAAGCTTGACATTATTAGTTGGTAGTCAGATGTCTATACAATTGTATTTAAAGAGTGAAACAATTCTTTCACCCTAATACATCTCACCAGTTGGCCAACCAAAATGCCTAACATCACTGGGATATTTCTCATAATATAATGAATTTTGTTAATATACAAATAATTCATCTAGGATGGAAAACAAATTAGCTTTACATTATTCTTTAATATTATAACATAAATTAGTTCAATAGATTATACAGCCAATTATTTGGCCACTCCCTTGTAGTAAGGAGACAAGTATATTTCTTTACTATTGTTTTTATTAACAAATAGCAATTATGTGTGTGTGTGTGTATGTGTATACACACATATACATGTATATGTATATTTATATATATTTTGAATATAGTGTATGCTTCAAGACATGTATAAATTTGACAAATAAAACTAAAATATACATCACTTCTCATATTTATAATCTCTTTATGATGAAAATATTTAAAATCTATTATTAGTAGTTCTGAAACACAGTACATTAATTATTAACTACAATCACCTTGCAATATAATAGGTCACCAAATTTATCCCTCCTAGAATTTGTATCCTTTCACCACTTTCTTATTCCATCCAATCTACTCAAATTCTAGTAGTAAACAATTCTATTATCTAATGAACCAAAATTTTAAATTTTATATATAAGTGACTTCATTTATTCATGTGATATTTGTCTTTTTGTGTCTTATTTCACTTAGCACAATATTTTCTAGATTCATCCATGTTGTCACAAATGAAAGAATTTTATTTTTTAAGGCAGACTAATATTCCAGGGTGTACTATATCTACCACATTTTAAAAATCCCCTTATCTGCTGATGGGCACTTGTTTTTTTTCCCAAAGCTTGACTTCTATGAATAATGCTGCAATGATTATGGGAGTATGAGTGTTCTTTCCTTTTGCTAATTACAAAGAAGACATACAAAGGCTAGTAGATACATGGAAAAAATGTTCCTTGTCACTAATCGGGGAAATTCAAACAACTTAAAACAACAATATTGTCCCACAACTGTTAGAATGGTTATTATAGAAAGAAAGACAACAAGTGTTGGTTGAAAATGTGAAATAAAGGAACACTTGCACACTTTTTATGGGAATGCAAATTGTATGGACATTTTGGTAAACAATATGGAGTGTCCTCAAAAAAATTGAAAATAGAATTACAAAATAATTCAGCAATTCCACTCCTGGATGTGTATATTTTCATGGAAATAACCAGACTGAGCCATGTCCAAAACCGTGGGAAGGTATGTGAGAAAGAAAGGGGAATATTAAAAAAAAATAGGTACAAAACACAGACACAGGCTAAAAGCAAAGAAAGTTTATTGGCTTCAACCCGGAACTAGTACCATGAGAATGTGGCAATTCATTAGGAAACTTTAACATTTGTACATTCACGGTAAAGGTAGAGAGGTGCCAATTGGTAATAGATGTTTCCCAGGAACATGGTGGGCAATTAGTTTACAATACCAGGCTTCATAGGATTGCACATCTTAAAGAAATATGCTGCTTTTTATGAAATAAAGCATTTCTAGGAGAAAAATGGTACACAGTTTGTCCAGAGCATTCGTTATTGTCATCTTTTGTTCTCTGGCAAGGAGAGGTTAAACCACATGAAATTGTCAATATTTGATCATCTTGACCCAGAAATACAGCAATGTTCATGTGGCCTAACCTGTTATTAAGAGTATCTCCTTTTACTCTCAGGAGGGTCTGAGTGTGATAAAAATTTATGTATCTAGTAACGCTAAGTAAACATCCAATTATCTTCCCAGGAATACCTGGTAATGATATATTCTATTTCTTTTTAGTTTGAACAATAATTTTGTAGATTTACAAAAATTTTCACTTTGTCCCTTTTGATACACACACACACACACACACACACACACACACACACACACATGCATGCACACACACAGTTGTATGGAGAGTATCAAGAAACAAATTCTTCCCTCCCAAAATGTGAAATTTTAGACCAGTAACAAGAAATTGTCTTTAGTTAATGCATTCAAAAGACAATTTATACATACTTTTACATTATTATGTCTTTAGTAGGAGAAAATGGAAATTTTTGAAATAAAAAGAAAAATTCACTGTGTCTCTAGTGGAAATTGATCACATTTCTTGCAAAAGAAGCCATAAAAATTGCATTTTCCCTCTAACTGTATGACAGAGTTGCTCCAAACTAAATTCTGTAGATATGGAAACCTCTCCTAGGACCACAACACAGAGAAGGAATAATTAACTTTGTCAGATGTTTAGCAACCGAAACCAATTACATAGCCATGCAGACATGCACCATCACTCATAAAGAGAATGGAAACTTGCCTAATAAAATAAGCAAAATCATTTTTACAATCAGGATAAATAACCATTATTGTTTTGTGGTGTTTTTCCTTAGTTGTTCACTCTCTGTGATTTGAAATAATCTAAACTTCAGTGACTGAAATTGAATTATCAAGTTTCAATAACACTGAATCTTATGTTTCTAGTATTATGATTTCTGCCATTACCTGATTTTTTTTACACTTGTCTTTCTGTACTTTTTACTTATCAAATATGTTGACCAAGCCAGAGAATTGCTTTTGAGGTAACGTTGTTTCTCTGTTTAACAAGTTGAATATTAATTGGTTTTTCAAGAGCCGTTTTGCCTTGCTTATTCCACTAATCATTGTGTTGCTGAAAGGCAAAGAATAGCGGCAGCATTTATTACCAATTCTGTAATGCAAGGAGAACTCATATCCTTGAAATGCACAAAAATATGGACATCTGCAAAGAAACTGACTTCAGGAATTCACTGTTGTGTGCGCGTGTGTGTATAAATGGGAACTTTAATTGCATATTTTTGAAGTCCTAAACATGCTTACATTTTATTAGCAGTTAAGTTGAAAATCTATTCTGAACAATCTATTCTTTTCAAATTGCAGAGTCACCATACTGATTAAATTCATTGACTTAAACTTTTTAAAAAATTGATTTAATATATTAAATTATCCTTTGTAAACAAACCTGCAATTCTAAATGCATAAATTAATGCCCTCATCATTAATTAGCTCCCCCCCCCGATCTCTCCCCCCCACTCTTTCTTACAGAAAATTGAAAATTAAAGCTGAATTGCACTGTATATTCAGGATTAAATCTTGAATGAAATAATTGGGTAATAAAATATTATTTGTGTTTCCACAGGCATAGGATATTATTTCCTTCTAAAACAAAGCTACAATTTGGAAACCCCTTTAAGTAATAAAGTCATAGTTCATATAAAGTCCACAGGGAACTGAACCCTTTTTCACTGCACAATTATTATGAAGCACAGGATGCAACATGGAGGCAAAACTCTTAATGTAATTTGAAAATGTATAATTTATAGTTTTATGCAGGGTAAAAAGGCAAGACCAATGTAGTACAAGAGACTTTTATCATAAAAGAAAAATAAGTTATAGTTGAAAAGCGAGAACATTGACATCCGATTTTTCCATAGTATTCTCCCACCATTTAATGCCTCCCCATCTTCAAATCCAGATGATTCATTTTGCACTTAGGTTGTTCCCTGCCCTCAGAGACCACCTTAGTGCTCTCAATGTCTTTCTTTTTGTCTTTAATTAATTGATCCATTCATTCAACATATACTCTTTACCAAGTGCTCCTTTATCATTCTAGGCAGGTGCTAAGTGATGGAGAGAAGAAGAAGACACGGCTCTTCCATGCTAGGAGTGCCTCGTCTCGTAGTGGATGCCACCATCTAGCCAGATATCGGAAGCCCATGACACATAGACACACAGAGAGTACAAGGCCAGGTCCCACTTGCTGGGGGTTTGGTATGTGATGATTAAACATATGACTCTGTAGGCAGATGTGAATGCAGACTCCCTGACCTTCTCGCTGTTGCGTTTTGGCCAGTCCCGAACACTGTCTGATCTTCATTTCCTATTTGTAAAAGGGAGTAATAATGCCTGTCTTGCTGTATTATTCTAAGGACTAGAGAAAATGCATGCAAAGCATCTGGAAACTTAACAGATACTGAGGAACAAATGCTGGCTGGTTCATATTAGGGCGACAGCCTGATCTGCTGTGTCAATGAGCAGTTTTGAATTTCCCTTGTATTTGTTAGAGATTCTTCAAATATTTTTAAGCAGGAGAATGACAGGGTCAGAATGACACTTCAGAAAGATTAGTCTGGCAACATTGAACAAGAGAGATGGGAGGGGGAAGGACCTAGAGATCAGGCAGGAGTTAAGAGACTATTGAAATAGTTCAGGCATGAAATTAAAAGGATCCGAAAATAGAGGAGAAAAGGCATCCCAGGTGACTAGATTGATAAAATGGCAAAAAGATTCTGCAAGGGAGATGAATGGCACTTCTCCAGAAGGGTGGGCACTGCTATCCTTCAGGGAGAGCGGAAATAGCATTATTGTACACCCGCCTATGGCTCCCGATAAATTAGACATTCTGTGTCCCTTACATTTTCTAACAATTCTGAGATATGCACTGGTTCCTCATTTTTTTAAGCAGAAAAGACAAAACATGAGGAAGTTCAATTAACTTTTTATTTTTATTTATTTTTTATTGGTTGTTCACAACATTACAAAGCTCTTGACATATCATATTTTATACATTAGATTGAAGTGGGTTATGAACCCCCAATTTTACCCCAAATGCAGATTGCAGAATCACGTCGGTTACACATCCGCAATTTTACATAATGCCCTATTAGTAATTGTTGTATTCTGCTACATTTCCTATCCCCTACTATCCCCCCTCCCCTCCCCTCCCATCTTCTCTCTCTACCCCATCTACTGTAATTCATTTCTCTCCTTGTTTATTTTCCCATTCCCCTAACAACCTCTTATATGTAATTTTGTATAGCAATGAGGGTCTCCCTTCATTTCCATGCAATTTCCTTTTTCTCTCCCTTTCCCTCCCATCTCATGTCTCTGTTTAATGTTAATCTTTTCTTCCTGCTCTTCCTCCCTGCTCTGTTCATAGTTGCTCTCATTATATCAAAGAAGACATTTGGTATTTGTTTTTTAGGGATTGGCTAGCTTCACTAAGCATAATCTGCTCTAGTGCCATCCATTTCCCTGCAAATTCTATGATTTTGTCATTTTTTATTGCTGCATAGTACTCCATTGTGTATAGATGCCACATTTTTTTTATCCATTCATCTATTGAAGGGCATCTGGGTTGGTTCCACAGTCTAGCTATTGTGAATTGTGCTGCTATGAACATCGATGTGGCAGTATCCCTGTAGCATGCTCTTTTAAGGTCTTCAGGGAATAGTCCGAGAAGAGCAATAGCAGGGTCAAATGGTGGTTCCATTCCCATCTTTCCCAGGAATCTCCAAACTGCTTTCCAAATTGGCCGCACCAATTTGCAGTCCCACCAGCAATGTACAAGTGTACCCTTTTCTCCACATCCTCTCCAGCACTTGTTGTTGTTTGACTTCATAGTGGCTGCCAATCTTACTGGAGTGAGATGGTATCTTAGGGTGGTTTTGATTTGCATTTCTCTGACTGCTAGAGATGGTGAGCATTTTTTCATGTCCTTGTTGATTGATTGTATATCCTCCTCTGAGAAGTGTCTATTCAGGTCCTTGGCCTATAGCACAAGAGTTAATAACAAGAATCAACAAATGGGACTTACTTAAACTAAAAAGTTTTTTCTCAATTAACTTTTTAAAGAATGTGTAGGTAGCCAATACCTGAATAAGACTGAAGTCCTAGACGTTGACTGCTAGAATATATGACCTACCTGTTATTACCCTCACTGCCTTATGGAGCAATAGTGACTTTGGTGTTGCAAAGTGATGGCAGTAAAAACAGACATAAAGCAGAAGAGAAGCTGTTGAGGATGCAGAAGAGATCGGTCTACAACCTCTGCCAACAAATTAGTATAGTACTCTCCAGTGCAAAGCACACACCCAGTGCAAGGCCCTGTTCCCTGCTCCCTCCCATAGGGCTTCCTCTTAACCCTCATGTACACACATGGCCTGCATGCTCACTTAATCCCAGGCTTTTTGAGTATATTTAAGTGGCACATTAAACACGTTCCTTAGAGTTGAAAATTGAACACAATTCCTTTTGGTTTTAATTCATTTTTAAGTTCTCAGATGTTTGTTTATATTGCTAATTGTCTCAGGCATTAATGAGCATCAATAATATGGTCTTTTTTTCACAATGAAATATTTTGTGTACATATTTTGCTTTTTTTCACTCCATAGATATTAAGGAGTATTGGGTTAAAAATGTGAATACCTTGAAACTTTGACAAGCTACAGAATCAAAACAGAAGCTGAACTAACACTGGGATTTGTTCTTGTAAGACAAAGCATACATCATCTGGATTGCCTGCTTGACTCACTTTGCTCACTCACCCTGTTCTCTGAAAATTTCAGTGAAAATAGAGCTCTTCAGTGCAAGGCATTTGAGAAAGTACATGTTTATAAATAACAGATAGGAGGACTAGCAGACCATAATGAGAAGACAGGAAAGAAAAGGTTACATATTAAGTTGAAAAATATCTAACATTTAAGGCGACAACAGTAAAACCTACTTCTCCACAGAATATTAATCATAGACACAATCTTACTGTGTTTGCTTGACATTTGTATAATTCTCTCAACTCCTATAAAAAAATGACTTAAATAGAGAAACTGGCCATCATATCAAGTCATGGGAGAATAGAATAAAGTACTGTTTTTTTCTTGCATATAATGTTTCACCAGTTAGGAATCTTGACAAAACTGTGATTTTTTTTTTAATTAAAAGATTTTTTTTATTGGTTGCTCAAAACATTACAAAGCTCTTGACATATCATATTTCATACATAAGCTTCAAGTGAGTTATGAACTCCCATTTTTACCCCAAACACAGATTGCAAAATCATATCAGTTACAACTGTGATTTTGGTTGTTTCTTTTGTTTTGGAGGGAAGACTTAATTAATAGAGACTAAGTTTTTTTGTTTGTTTGTTTGTTTTAGTTATATGCTGACTGCGTGGAGTGATAAGAAATCATTTATTTAGCTGTTTTATAGGTTTTTAGGTAGGACCACATCTATATGATCCCTGATAGGTGGAAATGTATCCTAGATGTTTTGACTTTTATAAAAATTTTCATAGCCTTTTTTTTTTTTTTTTTTGTGAACCAAATCTCTTACGGGAGGAGCCAGACTAAATCTCTCCAGTAACTTGGATCAATGGTTTTTTTAAGTTTTCTCCTGATCAATATTTTCATGTAATAGCTTTATGTTACATAAGGATTAGGGACATTTAGTTTGTTATGGATTATCTTTTGATATAGTAAAAAGCATACAGGAAAATGGCAGTGTTGATAGACTTAAACAATAAGGGAACAGACATAAATATTTCTTAAACTATTTTAAAACTATTCCCTATTTCTTTTCTGCTTCTCCTAAAATAATAAGATTGAGTTGTGTTTGTAGGTACTATGTCATGTTTCCTTACACTGGGGCATTTTCTCCTTATTCCTTAGCTTTCTTGAGCATGTAAGACAAGCTTCTTATCCCTCAGTATAGTTCTTCCTTAAAGTACTTGTGTTTCTAGATCAAAAAGAAGTTTTAAAAAAGGGCTTTTGCAAACAAAATAACACTTTCTTGTTTATTCCTGAGTCATCACTTAGTACTTAACGTGGGAAAGCACAGGAGAGTAGGAATGAAGAAGAATAAGTAGTTGTCTTAGTCAGCTTCCTCACTATTATACATCACTTGAGATAATCTACTTAGAAAAAGAAAAGGTTTATTTTGACTCACAGTTTTGGAAGTTCCAGTCCATGATTGAGTGGCCCCATTGTTTTTGGCCTGCGGTGAGGCAGGTTAAAATGGCAGGAGCATAAGGTAGAGCAAAACTGGTTGTATCACAGACCAGAGAGCAAAGAGATCAGGGTCTCACAATCCCCTATAAAGTTTCACACATAAGTGATGTAAAGACCTCCCAGTAGGCCCTACCTCTAAAGGTTCTACCACCTCTTAATAATCCCACCCTAGGGACCAACTATTTAAGATATATGTCTTGATGGGCATTTAAGATCCTATTAAAGTGGTAGTCAATGCTACAATGTTAAGAAGAAATTCTCAGAAATTTTTTTTAGATGAATTGGATGCATTCTTAAAAAGGAACAAAGCATGAAGACAATATAAATGAATGAAGGAACTTTGGATTGTGCAGAGGGGAGTGAGAGGAGGAGTTGGGCAGCAGGGCTGCGAAGGAGGTTGAATGAGGCAGATATTACCCTATATACATGTATGATTACACTGCTGGTGTGATTGCACCATGTATAGCCAGAAGAATGAGAAGCTATGCTCCATTGGTTTGGTATACAATGTGTCAAAATGCATTCTACTCTCATGTATGATTAATTAGAAGAAACAAAAAAAATTTTAAAAATCTCCAAAAGTAAAAAGAAATAAGCAAAAACTCATGATCCAGATACAGATTCAAGGGGATATGATGGATATGTCATAATGGACCTATATTCTGCATAACTTGGTATACTTTGACATCTTCATTTTCTTCACATATTATTTAGTGATATATGGGGCTCTTGTTTTCTCAAATTTGCTCTGGTCTTGTTTCATGCAGTGTATGTACACTCATCATTGCTAATTCTCATCCATAAGCAGACATTGATATAACCAAAATAACAACATTTCAAATAAGAGATGTTTAGCAATGTGGCTTAGCAAATTATATTAGTTCACTATAAAATATTATGATGTTGTTAAGCAATGCTTTTGAAGAACTTATGCCAAAACTAAGACATGTTTAACACATGCTGTTGGGAGAAAGTAGAACAAAAGGTTGTCATAACCCATAACTACTTTTTAAGTATTTAAAATAATGATCAGCCAGACACAGTGGAAGGTCACAATTACAGTAAGACAATGGGAACTTTTAGACAGTGATGTGAAAGTTTATTATCTTGATAATATTGAAATTTTCATATATAAAGTTGTGTCAAAATATCACATTGTGGGCTGACGTTGTGGCTTAGTGGTAGTGCGCTCGCCTAGCAAGCGCGAGGCCCTGGGTTTGATCCTCAGCACCACATTTAAAACAAAACAAAACAAAGATATTGTGTCCAACTACAACTAAAAAATAAATATTTAAATATATATATATATCACATTGTGCCAGGTCTGGTGGCTTGTGCCTGTAATCCCAGTGACTCAGGAGGCTAAGGCAGGAGGATCACAAATTTAAAGCCAATCTCAGTAAATTAGTGAGACCCAAATGACAATGAAGATCATCTCAGGGTGGTAGGGCAATTAAAGATTGTTTCCTCTTTTTTTTTCCATATGGGCTACAATTTAGTCATGTTACTTCAATAATTTTATAACTCACCATATTTCAATAATAATTATTTCTCCATCACATACCCAAATGTGAAGGAAACAGAAAAAGTGGCAATTAATTCTGCCTATATAGGTAAGATTTCAAATGAGCCTCTGAGACAGTTCTTTTGAAGCAGAAGGACATTAAAAAAAAAAAAAAGACAGGAGCAAAGAGGAAACATGAGGCCTTGAAGTGCACACATCCAGAGCAAAGTCTGATGTGAAACACAGCAGAATGACCAGAAGAGTCAGGGCTGAGCCAGGCCAAGAGAGAGAGAGAGCCAGAATGCCAGATGTAAAAGTTGTCACATAAAGCCACAAGCCCAAAAGAAATGTAATGGTAATTCTCTTCAGGCTTTACTGAGATGATATGAGCAAGAGTTGAAACTGGACATGCTGTCGGAATTCTCATTTCACTTTGCTTCCTGGAATGGCCCTCAGCTGAGGGGCCCTCTCACTGTTAAGGTAATTCTAAGGAAAAGGCTCTGGCACTTATTTGGATCCTGGAGTATTGAGTCAATGTAGGGAGAAGTGTCTCCTTCTCATCTGTCCCACAAGGAAGCTTTGGCAGAAGCTCCTGAAGACTTCTGCCCAGGACTGTTGAGCCCCAGGGCCTGAGTCCTTGACTGCCAGGGCCTTCAGAGAATTCTTGACGTCAGTGCCCTGGCTGTGCACCATGTCCATGCAGAGAGGGCAACTCTCCCCAAGGAGCCTACCACGTTATGGCTATCATCATGTGTGGTCAGGCCAGAAGATCATACATGTGCCAGACACTGAACTCCCCAGGTTGGTCTTAACCTTGCAAACTGTACAGGTCATCCCTAGTATCTGAAGCCTCTGAGACTTTTTAATCAGGAAAATGACACAAAGAAGTATAAGATACTTTTAGACAGATAACCAGTGTACCTTGTAGAAAGTGGGACAGAAGGTTAAGGGCACACATAGGAACACTGTTTTAGTATTCTGATGTGGGTATCACAAACTCATTCCAAAAATACAAAGCAATTTGTTTGTAAAGAAACTAAGATAAAATGAATGACTTGCTGAGAATTAAAATCAGCTTCTTTCTTCTGCTTCCCTGAACTAATTTAAAATCATTTTAAAGTTTTGTTTGTATTCACTGAAATACCATTATTCTAGTCAAACAATTTCAGCTGCCTTAGAAGTATTTTATTCATTAAGGAAACTATAGATGAAATTTCATTTATACTATTTTAATGATGAATCATGTTATCCATTTTCAAAACTAGGTCTCATGGACTAATTCTATGAAAACTGTGTGGGAAAAAAAATTGCTTTAAGGCTTTCTTGACTAAGTTTGCACTTCCCAAGACATTTCTCAAGAGCAAGCTCAATAATTTAAAAGCCATCTGTTCTCTAAACTAAAATAATACAGTCAAAGCAAGGAATTAAAATAAAAAATAAAAAACAAAACCTGGTACTCTCTTATGGGAAAGAGAAAAATGAAAGAGTACAATGGAATTCCTCTGGAAATGTTGACAACCATTATCTTGACAAAGAATCTAATTGGAGAAACACATATGTCTACAACTACATACATTAATTAATGTATAATTTCCTGGTAATGTTTGATATAAGAAGCATTTTTTTCTCTCTTTTACTTAATATGTTCATTTTACTAATATCAAAGAATTCTGGGTTCAAAGTACTTAAGTGAAGAAAACTTTAATCATGTGGATCAGATAACTTTAAAAACCATGTGTAAAGTTAACAAACACCTTTATTTGCAAACTTTGCAATTAATGAATTTCCTGTTGTTGTCAATACGAAAATATCTTTTCATATGAAAGAGGCCTGAAGAAATGAAAGACTATTAAAAACAATAATCATATGTCATTAAAATAATGGGAAAGTTTTTAAGAATGGAGTCCAAAGGATTATCAGAAGAATAAAGATTTCTTAGAAGATTCAAATATCTTTCATCACTTTAAATTTGCTTGCACAGTGAACCATTCATTAGCACTGAAGCTAAGAAAATCCAGCTTTTAAAGAGAATGCTTCTCTGGACATTGAGTGAAAAAACATTCTAAGTGCAATGGTGAGGCCAACAATAACACTCCACAGGCAACAAAATGTCATCATAGACACATTAAGTGTTTTGTCTTTGTTATGGTTTGGATGCAAAGTTCCTGTGTTTCTGCAGGAATACTCAAAGGTAAAATGATCAAATTATGAGTTATGATCTAATCAGTCCACCCAAGTTTGAATGAACTGGGTGGTAACTGTGAGCAGGTGACATGTGCCTGGAGAAGATGAATCACTGAGGGTATGCTCTGGAAGGGCACATCTTCCCTGCACCCCACCAAGCCCCTGCTTACTTGCTGTCAGGAGGGGAACAACTTCCCTCTGCAGTGCCATTCCCCCACGATGTGTTGCCTCACCTTGCACCTAGAGGAGTGGACTCATTAGTCCCTGGACTGAGACCTCTGAAATCATGAGCACCAGGTAAAATTTCCTCCTCTGAGTTATTTTGGACATGTGTGTTGTTCACAATTACAAAAAAGCTAACTAAAACAGTCTTTAAATAATAAGTTGCTTAAAATAACATGTTCCCTTTCCAAGGGACACAGACAATTCATTAGTAAATTTAATGAGTTGTTTATTGTGTGTCTTTTATGGACCAGGTTTTGCTCTAGGCCTCACAAATATGGTGATGAGCTAGACAAACCTGTTTGGAGCCTATAATCCTATGCAGGAGTGGAGATTAATCATGGATAAATAAGTACACATATGTACCAAATTCCGAATTAATAAATGCAGGGAAGAAAGTTAGATGGAAATTGGGTGTTATTGGATGGAAAGATGAGAGGTGTGATTCTGGAGGCTGGCCAGGAAAGATCTTGGAGGAAAAGACCATTTCTAAAGATATTTAAAACATAGACACAAAAATTAAATAGAATAAAATAAACACTTGGCAACTAGATGTTAGATAAGAAGATGATTAGAATTACATTTAGGTTTTTGGCTTAAGTAATTGGGTGGAGGGTTGTTTTATATATTAGAAAATGTATAAGGCAATGCACATTTCGAAAACATTAAATTGGGTTGGGAGAACTTAGAATTTGGAAAGTTCTATACCTAATATTTATAGTGCCTGTGGCAAGAATAAAAATGTAAGCCCATGGCTCATATTTCTAAATACCTTCAAGTTTTAAATCAAGCTAATAAATTTTTTGAAATTCCTATAGTCCTATCTTTCAAAAAATGTATCTCATTAAGAGAAAATTTCTATTTTTTTGTCTCTTTATTTTTTTTCTTGTCTTGGGTTATACTTTTGTACATTGTGGTTACTATCATGATGTTAGATTATAAGTGAGATAAATGATTGAAAATAATATATACTTCTTTTCAAAGTGCATGATTTGAATATATCTTTATCAAAAATGTAAATTAACCAAAGCAAAAAATAAAAATTTTCAATAAGTTTTTTAATAGAGTCAAAGCTGTTCAAATAAGCAATATACTCACTGAACACCAAAATTTAAAATAAAATATAAAAATGAAATTCAAAGTTTTAGAAATTTGACATTTTTTTCACATTTTTGTATTTTTTTTTGCATTTGTAGCCTGCTGTGTTCATCTAGTTGTTAATAAAAATTTGTATTTCATTTTATGCAAATTTTCTAGACCTACATATAACAATTTCCCAGACCCCAATATGCAGCTATAATCAATATTGTATTAATTCCTCAGAACCTGAAGTAAGAGAGGGAAAAAAGCCAAACAAACAAACAAAAAAGAACTTTGCAATACCGGAAATTTCTGAGGTAGGATTTTGCTCTGTAATTAAGTTGTCTTCTCTCTTACTCTACTACTTCTGTACTTCAAATCTTCTTTGTCTAAAGGAGTGTCTATCTCCATTTATAGCAGAAGCACACTCCAAAACAGTTGCTTTTTGTTTGGAAGACCCAGGACAGGTATGTGGAGAAATGATTCCCCAAGGCCCTGGGTGTTAAGAGTGCCCATGGTCAGTGTACAGTGTACCAGCCCTGAGCAGCCAATCCTGATCCTGAATGATCCTGAGTGACAGGTGTTCTTTGTTCTTAAATTCTTTGGTACTGTGTGTGTGTGTAGGGGGTGGGATTGGGAAGATAAAAAGCAGAAAGGGAGATGGGGGATATTTTAAAGTACAAAGATTGTACTAAATTTGAGATAGCTATAGAATATCTGGATAGAAGGTTCTAGATTAGTCCTTAGAGGTTCAGATTGAACCATCCTAAATATGTGTTTAGAAGCTATAGATAGCATTCAAGGAGCAGAGTAAAAATAAAATCACTAAGAGAATTTGTAGAATGAAAACAACAGGGTATAAAAGAACATTAGGAAACACCAAAAAATTGAAAGGGCCAGAGGAGTAAGAACTAGCAAAGGGTAATAAAAGACTTAATAGAGAGGCACCAGTAAAATCTTCAGAAAGGTGCTGAGAGTGAGACTTTGAAGAAGGAAAGTATTAGAAGGCATCTCCTCCTTCGGCCTCATAGCTATGAGTTTCCACTCAGATATTTTATATTGTCAACTTTTAGAAACTAGGATATAAATAAAACCAGATTTTAAATAACTTGAGGCCTGGGGAAATTTGTATAAGAATCACGCAAGAGAGAGTACATTATTAGTAAGAAATATTTCTGGTGAATATGTCAAGATGACTAGAAGAGGATATAAGGAATTTGATATTTTACTTCTTTTTTTATCAGCAAAATCTAGCAGCATAAAGAAATAACTAAAGCTTGAGCACATAAAGGCTACATAACCTCACTATAGCAATCCGACACACCCCAGGAGCAGAAGTACTAATTACTAAGTGAAAGCAAGATGGCAGAATTATCATGTCCTCTCTTACTTATTTTTAATGAACATGCCATCATCAACAAAATAATATAATTACTGTGTGACCAAATGATAAAATGTTGTTGGTTTCATGAATGTAAACTATATTAATGCACATCCTTTGGGTTCAGATTAGGTTTCACTCTGGTTAAATATAAAAGTATAACTAATAAGAGACAAGTATTTTGTGTTTTTTGGAGAATGGGATGGAAGTGACAAAGATTGAATGGACTTTTAGGACTCATATGTTCACACTTTCAGATCTTTTAAATACAGCACATATATTGTTATCAATATTATCTAAAACTTATTTCTAATATTATTCAAAAGATGTGTCAATATAATTCCTTGTTTTCTAACATTGGATTCCTAAGCTTAGGTAAAATTTATCCATTTAAATTTTTGGAAAATTAAACTTTTTTTCAACCTAAAAATATTCTATGAGTAGTTGGTGTTGCTGTGACTCAGCTTTCTACATTATAAAAATGAAAGTAATGCAAGTTAAAAATCTTTTGTTAGATAGAGTCACATGGGCAATGAAATTTAGATCCATCATAAGTACAATTTTAAAAATCAAAGATGAAACTTCCTGGTGACTGGCTCATATAATAATCATGGAAGTGTGTAAGCCGCTCCGTGCTCCGCGCCGCTGCGTCTGAAAAGATGAGGTAAAGATCATTAAAGGAGATCTGTCGACAAAAACCCAGCACCGTGTCAAGAAAGGGGCCTAGGTGGAGTGAATCCGCCACGAATCCAGCCAAGGTGGAGGGAGTCCATCACGACTTCAGTGCGAGCAGTAAGGCTGCAGCCCCAGCTGCACGGCTCTATCGGCCTCATCTCCTTCTCCTCTCTGCCTCTCCGCTTTGCTTCTCCCCAGCTGTCTCTCCTCCCAAGCTCAGTCTCTAAATCTAGATCTCAATTTCTTTCCCCCACCCCGCCCGCTCTCCCACGTGTCCGATACCCGGCCCGCACGGCCCCGAGGCGCCGCCTCCCCTCCCCCAACCTGCACCCCCTCCCAGGGGGTCCCGAAGGCCGCCGCTGCCGCCGCCTCCCACGGAGCACCATAGAGCAGACTCTTCACCGCGCGAGTGAGCTGCCGAGTTAAATGAAACAGCGGATAAGATGAGTGACAATTTAAAATCCAAGTGATCCGAGAACAAGCACTGAGCCCTGATCAGCTGAATTCAAACTCCCGGTCACCTGCTTCCCTCAGACAAACAGCTGTTCAGCATTAATCCATCCGGCTGAAACAACTGGTCAGCCCTTCTCATCCTAGGAAGGTAAATGCCTACCAAGCCTTCATAAGTAGTGGCCACAGGTTTGAAAAGTGGCTTGGGAGAGACAGTAAGGACCCACCCGTTGCATTGGTCGCCCGGCAAAGGGAAACGAACTGTCGCCATTTGCAAGAGACACCACTATGGCAGAGAATTGACGTCATCAGACTGCTACGGAGGAGATAACTTCATTGAAACCTGCAGCTACAGGTGTGTGATCCCCTAGCCTTCCCTCTCCACACATCGGGGAAACCTTAAGGGACCCTCCCAGCTCTCCCGTAAGGGCCCCTGCCAGCTCTCCCGTGAGTGCTACAGCCAGCCCGAGGGAATCAGAGGTGGTGAGGGACCCGTGGCGCGGAACTACCGCTCCCACCAGGGCTGACTGCTGAGGTCTCTTGCACCAGCTACGGGGAAGTGGATACCGGAGGGCAAGTAAAATCCGCTGAGGATTCTCAGCCCCAAGCTCTACAAACTTAGGGTTTGAGGGAATGGCAAACTGGAAGAGTGTGCCCAGTCGTTCATGAAAACAGGGCTCCCGGGAGCAGCAGACCTGGCGTGTAGCCAGTATTGTGGTGAGAGGGGCCTGGCTAGAGAAAAAGCGGGAAGTGACTAGACACAAGAGGAGGCCCTAGACAATCAGGACTGGAGACTCGCCCAGTCTGGGAGGAGCTGCTGCACAGTGATTGGTTCCCGCTTATTGACAGGAGAAACTTGACCTGGTGGGCACAGCGCCACCTACTGGAAGAGAAGTTAATCAAACCCTAAGACGGCATGTATTAGGTTTTTTTTTTTCTTTTTCCTTTTCTTTTCTCTTTTTTTTGATTTGGGTTTTTCTTTCATTTTCATTTTTCTTTCTTGTTGTTTTAGTAATTTTTTTTTACAAAATATTTTTTTAAAATTTTTTTTCTACTAATTTTAATTTTAATTTTTTTTTAATTATTATTATTATTATTTTTAAATTTTTTTCTTTTTTTAGTTCCTATTTTTTTCTTCTTTAGTCTTTTCATTTTTCTTATCCCCCTTTCCTTGAATTCTACCTGCCTACTCTCATTCTCTTTAGTGACTTCTTCCCTTCCCTTCTAATACCTTTCCTCCCAAGCATCAAATTAATTTATAGGAGTAAACAGTAACGCAGCAGTCAAACAGAACAAGAAGTAACATGAACAGCTTCAAAAAACAAGGAAGAAAAGGAGTACAAACAATGCAGGACAGCCTAAATATTCAGGATGACCTAGAGTTATCAGAAAAATGGTCATATAAAGAACTCAAGGAACACCTTAGACAGATGGAATGGAACCTTAAAGAGGATACAAGACAGCAAATTCAAGCAGCGAAAGAACACATTGAGAATGAATTTCATAAACAGATAAAAGAAGAAGTTAAGCATCTTTATCAGGAGATAGAGATTATAAAAAATAATCAAACAATAATTCTAGAAATGAAGGAAACGATAAACCAAATTAAAAACTCAATTGAGAGTATCACTAAGAGAGTGGAGCAAGTAGAAGCCAGTACGTCAGATAATGAAGACAAAATATATCATCTTGAAAAGAGTCTAGCCAACTCAGAAAGGCTGGTAAAAAATCATGAGAAAAACATTCAAGAGTTATGGGATAACATAAAAAAACCAAACTTACGAGTCATCAGGATAGAAGAAGGTACAGAGATTCAAACCAAGGGAATGAGTAACCTGCTGAATGAAATAATTACAGAAAACTTTCCAGAAATAAAAAAGGAAACAGATATACAAATTGAAGATGCATACAGGACACCAAGCACACAAAATCACAGTAGACCAATGCCAAGACACATTGTTATGAAGATATCCAATATACAGAACAAAGAGAAAATATTAAAAGCTACAAGAGAAAGGAGACAGATTACATTCAGGGGTAAACCAATAAGATTAACAAGGGATTTTTCATCACAGACACTGAAAGCAAGAAGGTCATGGAACAATGTATTTCAAACACTGAAAGACAATGGATGCCAACCAAGAATTCTGTATGCAGCAAAATTAAGCTTCAGGTATGACAACGAAATAAAAATCTTTCATGATAACCAAAAGTTAAAAGAATTTGCAGCCAGAAAACCAGCATTGCAAAGCATTTTGAGCAAAACACTACACGAGGAAGAAATGAAAAACAATAACCAAAACCATCAGTGGGAATTGCCTCAGTAAAGATAGAGGGCGAGGGGTAAGACAATCATGGAGAAACAAACTAAAATTTTTTTTAAAAAAAGGATAAACAATCAAACATGGATGGAAGTTCAAACCATATATCAATAGTAACTCTGAATGTTAATGGCTTAAACTCTCCAATAAAGCGACATAGGCTGGTATCATGGATTAAAAAAACAAATCTAACAATATGCTGCCTCCAGGAGACACATCTGATTGGAAAAGACATACACAGGCTGAAGGTGAAAGGATGGGAAAAAATATACCACGAACACGGTCCTCGTAAGCAACCAGGGGTGGCCATCCTCATATCGAATAAAATCGACTTCAAGACTAAGTTAATCAAAAGGGATAAAGAAGGTCATTATATACTGTTAAAAGGAACCAACAAGACACAACAATTATCAATATTTACGCACCAAATAATGGTGCTGCAACATTCATAAAACAAATTCTCCTCAAGTTCAAGAATCAAATAGACCACAACACAATAATTATGGGAGACTTCAACACACCTCTCTCACCATTGGACAGATCCTCCAAACAAAAGTTGAATAAAGAAACTATAGAACTCAATACCACAATCAATAACCTAGACTTAACTGACTTATATAGAATATATCAACCATCATCAAATGGCTATACTTTTTTCTCAGCAGCACATGGATCCTTCTCAAAAATAGACCATATATTATGCCATAGGGCAACCCTCAGTAAATATAAAGGGGTGGAGATAATACCATGCATTTTATCTGATCATAATGGAATGAAACTGGAAATCAATGATAAAAGAAGGAAGGAAAAATCCTACATCACATGGAAAATGAACAATATGTTACTGAATGATCAATGGGTTACAGAAGACATAAAGGAGGAAATCAAAAAATTCTTAGAGATAAACGAAAATACAGACACAACATATCGGAATCTATGGGACACAATGAAAGCAGTTTTAAGAGGAAAATTCATGGCCTGGTGGTCATTCCTCAAAAAAAGAAAAAACCAACAAATAAATGAGCTCACACTCCAATCCAAAGCCCTAGAAAAGGAAGAGCAAAACAACAGCAAATGTAGCAGAAGGCAAGAAATAATTAAAATCAGAGCGGAAATCAATGAAATTGAAACAAAAGAAACTATTGAAAAAATTAACAAAACTAAAAGTTGGTTCTTCGAAAAAATAAATAAGATTGACAGACCTTTAGCCATGCTAACGAAGAGAAGAAGAGAGAGAACTCAAATTACTAACATACGGGATGAAAAAGGCAATATCACAACAGATGCTACAGAAATACAGAAGACAATTAGAAATTATTTTGAAAACCTATATTCCAATAAAATAGAGGATAGTGAAGACATCGATAAATTTCTTAAGTCATATGATTTGCCCAGACAGAGTCAGGAGGATACACACAATCTGAACAGACCAATATCAATGGATGAAATTGAAGAAGCCATCAAAAGACTACCAACCAAGAAAAGCCCAGGACCGGATGGGTATACAGCGGAGCTTTACAAAACCTTCAAAGAAGAATTAATACCAATACTTTTCAAGTTATTTCAGGAAATAGAAAAAGAGGGAGCTCTTCCAAATTCATTCTATGAGGCCAACATCACCCTGATTCCGAAACCAGACAAAGACACCTCAAAGAAAGAAAACTACAGACCAATATCTCTAATGAACCTAGATGCAAAAATCCTCAATAAAATTCTGGCGAATCGAATACAAAAACACATCAAAAAAATTGTGCACCATGATCAAGTAGGATTCATCCCTGGGATGCAAGAATGGTTCAACATACGGAAATCAATAAATGTTATTCACCACATCAATAGACTTAAAGATAAGAACCATATGATCATCTCGATAGACGCAGAGAAAGCATTTGACAAAGTACAGCATCCCTTTATGTTCAAAACATTAGAAAAACTAGGAATAACAGGAACTTACCTTGACATTGTAAAAGCTATCTATGCTAAGCCTCAGGCTAGCATCATTCTGAATGGACAAAAGTTGAAGGCATTCCCTCTAAAATCCGGAACAAGACAGGGATGCCCTCTATCTCCACTTCTATTCAATATAGTTCTCGAAACACTGGCCAGAGCAATTAGACAGACGAAAGAAATTAAAGGCATAAAAATAGGAAAAGAAGAACTTAAATTATCACTATTTGCAGATGACATGATTCTATACCTAGAAGACCCAAAAGGGTCTACAAAGAAACTACTAGAACTAATAAATGAATTCAGCAAAGTGGCAGGATATAAAATCAACACGCATAAATCAAAGGCATTTCTGTACATCGGTGACAAAACTTCTGAAATGGAAATGAGGAAAAACACTCCATTCACAATATCCTCAAAAAAAATAAAATACTTGGGAATCAACCTAACAAAAGAGGTGAAAGATTTATACAATGAAAACTACAAAACCCTAAAGAGAGAAGTAGAAGAAGATCTTAGAAGATGGAAAAATATACCCTGTTCATGGATAGGCAGAACTAACATCATCAAAATGGCGATATTACCAAAAGTTCTCTATAGGTTTAATGCAATGCCAATCAAAATCCCAATGGCATTTCTTGTAGAAATAGATAAAGCAATCATGAAATTCATATGGAAAAATAAAAGACCCAGAACAGCAAAAGCAATTCTAAGCAGGAAGTGTGAATCAGGTGGTATAGTGATACCAGATTTCAAACTATATTACAGAGCAATAGTGACAAAAACAGCATGGTACTGGTACCAAAACAGGCGGGTGGACCAATGGTATAGAATAGAGGACACAGAGACTAATCCACAAAGTTACAACTATCTTATATTTGATAAAGGGGCTAAAAGCATGCAATGGAGGAAGGATAGCATCTTCAACAAATGGTGTTGGGAAAACTGGAAATCCATATGCAACAAAATGAAACTGAATCCCTTTCTCTCGCCATGCACAAAAGTTAACTCAAAATGGATCAAGGAGCTTGATATCAAATCAGAAACTCTGCGCCTGATAGAAGAAAAAGTTGGCTCCGATCTACAGATTGTGGGGTCGGGCTCCAAATTCCTTAATAGGACACCCATAGCACAAGAGTTAACAACTAGAATCAACAAATGGGGCTTAATTAAACTTAAAAGTTTTTTTCTCAGCAAAAGAAACAATAAGAGAGGTAAATAGGGAGCCTACATCCTGGGAACAAATTTTTACTCCTCACACTTCAGATAGAGCCCTAATATCCAGAGTATACAAAGAACTCAAAAAATTAGACAATAAGATAACAAATAACCCAATCAACAAATGGGCCAAGGACCTGAACAGACACTTCTCAGAGGAGGATATACAATCAATCAACAAGTACATGAAAAAATTCTCACCATCTCTAGCAGTCAGAGAAATGCAAATCAAAACCACCCTAAGATACCATCTCACTCCAGTAAGATTGGCAGCCATTATGAAGTCAAACAACAACAAGTGCTGGAGAGGATGTGGAGAAAAGGGTACACTTGTACATTGCTGGTGGGATTGCAAATTGGTGCGGCCAATTTGGAAAGCAGTTTGGAGATTCCTGGGAAAGATGGGAATGGAACCACCATTTGACCCTGCTATTGCCCTTCTCGGACTATTCCCTGAAGACCTTAAAAGAGCATGCTACAGGGATACTGCCACATCAATGTTCATAGCAGCACAATTCACAATAGCTTGACTGTGGATCCAACCCAGATGCCCTTCAATAGATGAATGGATTAAAAAAATGTGGCATCTATACACAATGGAGTATTATGCAGCAATAAAAAATGACAAAATCATAGAATTTGCAGGGAAATGGATGGCACTAGAGCAGATTATGCTTAGTGAAGCTAGCCAATCCCTAAAAAACAAATACCAAATGTCTTCTTTGATATAATGAGAGCAACTATGAACAGAGCAGGGAGGAAGAGTAGGAAGAAAAGAGTAACATTAAACAGAGACATGAGATGGGAGGGAAAGGGAGAGAAAAGGGAAATTGCATGGAAATGAAGGGAGACCCTCATTGCTATACAAAATTACATATAAGAGGTTGTGAGGGGAATGGGAAAATAAACAAGGAGAGAAATGAATTACAGTAGATGGGGTAGAGAGAGAAGTTGGGAGGGGAGGGGAGGGGGGATAGTAGGGGATAGGAAAGGTAGCAGAATACAACAATTACTAATAGGGCATTATGTAAAATTGTGGATGTGTAACCGACGTGATTCTGCAATCTGCATTTGGGGTAAAATTGGGGGTTCATAACCCACTTCAATCTAATGTATGAAATATGATATGTCAAGAGCTTTGTAATGTTGTGAACAACCAATAAAAAAAAAAAAGATTAAACATAGTTACCCCATGATTCAGTGGTTCTTCTCCTAGGTATATATCCAAGAGAAAAGAAAATATATGTTCTCATAAATAACTGTACACAAAGGTTAACAGCATTATTAATGAAACTATAAAGTGCAAACACAAAAAAATAATAATCATGGTTAATTTGTACAAGCATAAAAATGGCATGGTATCCCCTCCAAAGTTCCCACATCTACTCACTTGGACAGAGGTACTGAGTCCTTGAGCAGGAGACTTTCCCAGAAAATGGCATTCTCTCTGTTTGTTTGATTTAGCTAAAAATAGAAAAGGGAGGACAATCTTGAGGTTTTTACAAAAATATTTTATTTCTTAAACTATGACAGAAATCAAATAAGAATTAAGAAACAAGGGGAAAATAACAAAACCTATTTTTATATCATGCTGCATTTGAAGCTTTCAACATTTCTTTCTCTTAACCATCATTTCTATTTTTATTTTTCAATAAAAATAAATGTTCCTACAACTTTTTAACATTAGCTTTACTTCTGATGTCATTGAGTGCTCATTGTTGACCTTGCCAATTTTCCACTGTTATATACAAAATGTATAATGTCCTACTTTAAAAGGATTATCCCTTCAATAAGTGAGTTTTGTGATAGTCCCACCTATTTGTTAAAAATCCCTCTCCTTTTACCATAGTATCAATGCTGTTAAACATTTTTTATGTATTCAGGATACATTAGTTAAATAGATCATATGTTTAATGCAAATTGAATAAAATGAAGTCATAAGTAGAAAAAAAAACTGAAGGTACCTTTGCAATATCAGAGCCATTATAAAGAAATGGCTAAAACGGCAAAAATTCTAAATATTTAATTCATATTTATTTATACAATTATTCATTTGACAAAAGCTTGTATCTCATATAATATCAACCAGGCATTTTCAGTTCACATCACATAGATTTATTATATTCAAAGTGAAATTTTTTCAAGGAAAAGGTATGCTTCCCAAACCATCCTGTCCCAAATGGATACCTCAAACATATTTGGTTAAGCAGGTGATGCAGAATCAGATGCATATAACTTTCACTTCTTTAAGTAAAAGTACAGAAATCAAGATAGAATTTCAGTCTTGCTCATGTCAATAAAGTAATGTGCTTTTTATCAGTGATGTTAACATTTTAAACATTTGATCTCTCTGAATAATTGAACTTACAATAACAAAGGAATTAAATGATTTTTATTTAAGACAAAATAAAGTTCCAGAAGATGATTTATTCTAACTTAATTAAACTTTGATATTAATATTGACCTAAATATTTATATTTATTTTTTTCCAGGACAATTTATGAATTTTTCATTTTAATTTTTTAAATTTCACTAAAAGAATAGTGTCAAGATCAGTTGAAATTATTTAGGTTGAAATGTCTCTTTTTTGACTATAGGTGAAATATTTCTGATAGAAAACTGAGAATTCATTTCCTATCACACATTAAGTAAGAGAGGGATGGAAATGTGACATTGAATAAAATAAAGTGAATGCAAGAAGAATTTGAACATAAACAATTTATAGTACAATATAATACATCCTATAATCTCAACAGTGTAATGGGGAATGCCTAGGGATAGCATTTGTTGACAGGTGTCCTTAAGTACTGTAAATTAAAAAAAATGAATCCAGCAATCCCGCCACTGAATATATACTTAAAGGCAATAATATCAGTATGTCAAAATATCTTACTCTCATGCTCATTTCAGGATTATTCACAATAGCCAAGATATGAAATCAAATTGAGTGTCTGTGACGATTCATTTTAAGTGTCAATTTGATTGAATTAAGGGGTACCTAACTGTATTAAATATTCCTGGAGGAGATTGGTTGTGAATTGGTGGGCTTAGTAGGCAAGATCGACTTTTACCATGGGTAGGCAATCTAAGCACAAGAAACACAGAGTAAAGGTGAATTTGCATTCTTTGAGCTGATGCACCCATCTTCTGTCCTGTGACATCAACTCCAGGTTCTCCCAGGTTGTATAAGTCCAGGTTGTATTCTAGGACTTGTACTAGAACCACTTTTCCCATCCCTTCAGTTCTCTCTTGGGAGAACTCTGATAAATATAGTGTGCAGTAGATGGATGGCTAAACAAAAGGGGAAATATAAATCCAGGGAAAAACTACTCAACCTTAAAAGAAGAAAATCCTGTCATCTGGGACAACATGGATGAATCTGGAGGACATTAGGTGAAATAAACCAGGCACAGAAAGAAAAATACTGCATGATCTCATTCATATGTGAAATCTTAAAAAATGAAAGAGTAGAATGGTTAGCAGGCACTTGAAGGGTGGTCAAAGATGTGTGATGTTAAAAAGATACAAAATTTCCTAAAGACAGGAGGAATAATTCAAAGAGATTTGCTGCACAGAGTAGTGAGTACAGCTATTAATAATATATTGTATTCTTGAAAATTGCTGAGAATAGATATTTTAAAAGGATAAAAATATGAGGCAATGCACATGTTGACTAGATTATATATAGCTTATGTAGCCATTCTACAAGGTGTATGTGTGCAAGCATATATTTTATATAATATATATAAAATATTTTTATGTATTATATATTTGTTGTTATATATATTATATATAATCTTGTTTTGGGCAATAAATATATGCAATTATTATTCATTAATTAAAATTAATTTACTAACTACTTAAAAAAACTAATGGGTAAGTTCCATCTGAATTAGCCTAAGAAGAGAGAGGAGAGTCCAATGAAGGATGCTAAGAGGCTTGTAAATCGAGCCTGTAGATTAACTATGAACTTCAAGTACTGAAGATCAGAGCTGGGAATGAAGATTGGAGTTTGGCACATAGTAAACTAAAAAAGCAAACAAAGTACGTGAGACAGCTCCAGGGAACTTTGAAAAGTACAAAAGACAAAATACATTTATGACTTATTTGTTTTACTATTATCTGATAAAACCTATGTGGAAGCTACAATTGTTTCAATTTATTATTATAATTGAGTTCTACTGAGAGGTTAGGAGGAAGTATGTTTGCCTTTGTGCTTAGTGATGAAGAATGTTTAGAATGTTTAAACTTTCTCTTCCATAGTAAGAAATTTTAAAATAATATTTTAAAATGAAAAATCAGTAAATAACAGTTGAAATGACTTTTTAAAAAATACAATAATAGAATTCTAGTAGGAATGTGACTGTGTAAATAAACAATAGTCCCTCCTCCACCTCCTGGAAGTTATTAAAAAACTAAAACTATTACAAATCTACATTCAGCAAAATGAGAAGACAATATGATCCCCAGGTTTTGTATTGGAGGTTAGGGCTGGCACATAAGCTGACATTAGGGAGAAGCTGTGCAGGAGAAAATGGAGCAGAGAAGCCAAGCATTGAGAAGGACCAACAGCAGTGCACCCCAGAAGGTGCTGGCACAAAAAAGTATGTTGAAGGGAAGGACTCACTGTGAAGAGCTAAATAATACTCTTGTGTTTTTAAAATCAAGATGAAAACTGGGTAAGCTTAGCTGAAACAATACATGTCCCAGGACACAATGTGATTTTGAGAACCTGGGAAAAGGAGACTATAATAAAATAATCCAGACAAACTTTATTTTTTTTTCTAGATATAGTCATTATTTTAGGAGAAGAGAGAAAAAGAACATTTTTTTTAAACAGATAATCTGAAAATGTTCCATTGGTTTGAGTTATGGGTCCCTTCATCCAAAACTCTTGCACAGAGGTGGTTCTGGAAAACTGTAGTCATTCATGAGTAAGTAAATACAGATGATCTAAAACAGCTTAGGTATAAAAATAGTATGTCATTTACTGGTAAATGAGTGGAATTGGAGAGTATCATGCTAAGTGAAATGTCAGACCCAGAAAGCTAAAGGTTGAATGTTTTCTCTGATATGTTGGAAGGTATTCTAAAATGGCAGTGGGGGTGGGGGAAGGGAGAAAAGAAATGGAGAGATTCCATCAAAATACATGGAAGATCAATGGAGTAGAAGGGGATTGAGTTGAAGGGAGGAGGAGGAATGGGATAAGGAGAAAACACTGTAATCAATATGACCTAACTTTCCTATGTACATATATGAATATACTATAGTGAATCTCATTATGGATATCCACTAATACACACACACACACACACACACACACACACACACACACACAAGAACTTTAAGTAAACAGCAGGAAATTTAGTAGGGTAAAGGAAAGGGAAGGGTAAAGGTGGAGGGGAAGGCAAGCACCAGGACTGAATTAGAGCAAATTATATTTCATGTATTTATAAGTATGACAAAATATATCCTAATGTTATATAGAACTAACATGAGCCAATAAAAGATGGAAAAGCAAAACAAAACAAAGAAGAAACAAATGATTAGTTATTGATATAGTATTCAATAGGAAAAAATGTTATCTATGAGCAAATGAAAAATATAATCAGTATAGTTCTATAATGAAAAAAAGGGAAAGAAATCTTTAATTTAAAAAAATCACATTAAAAAAATCCATGAAACATAAATACAAGAAATACTAAATGGATGATATTACAATAATAAAAAGAATATTAAACTGGCAAAAATCTTTAAAAATGAAATAATTGAACAACCTAGAAGTATTTAGTTGAAAAATCTAGAATTATTTAGGTGAACAGATATTTTAGAAACCTCAGTAAGTAGTATGGACATGCAAAATTTGGCAACTGGAAAAAATAAATCAACATATATTTTGAAGAAAAAAAAATGACTGAAAAGAAATTTACCAGACTCATAATTGTAAGTTCCAAGAAGAAAACAAAAAAAAATCAATGTAATAAACTATTATTATTTAATATATTTCTGGGAAAAAATCATAAGAATGGCTAAATTTCAAGCAGGTATTTAAATGCACACTCAATGTCAGTGGGAAACTGAACTTCAAATGATTAGCATAAATATATTCTAATAACATTAAGAGCCATTAAATATGTAGAATACTTTAGGCAGCTAGGCTAAAAGACCAAATCACTTTTAAGGGAGAAAAATTTCTAACAACCTGTATTTTGGTGATATAAGGATAAAATTAAAAGAAAACATTATTACTGCCTAACATCCTGTGGTGGAGAAAAATAGGGAGAAGGTGAGGAGGAAAATGAGGCATATCAATTTTATTTTTGCTTTTAGTTGGAAAATAAGTGCTGCTTCTAGTAGTAAAAGATTAAAATAAATCTGCAAAGATCAAATTGTAATTCCACAAATAACCCTAAAATAGAAAAGCAAACTGTTCTAAATATCAGAAACATCCCACATAGTAATAGACTTCCCATTAGAGAAAGGAAATTAATAAAATATCTATCACATTAAAAAGTGGTCTAAACTGATATTAATTATAAAGATAAAATAATGTTAATGTTCAAATAAAGAGCTCTAGACTATGTCAGAAAACATAAAATCAACTCTATTATGTATGATAGATAAATGGGCTCCATCTGTGGGCTTGATTGGCACAGTCCAGGAAAGGAAATAATTAGAAATGATGCTCATTACTAGGATGGTATTAGTTGAAGAGAAGGGCTAAAAGAAATTGCCAAAATATGTTGATTCTTGCAGATTAGCTTTTCAACTGTAAAGGTATGATAAAATGTAAAGTCAGCCCCTTCTTCACAGACTTCTTTCTCCTTCCCTGAAATTTATTCTCTCACCCAACACTCTGCCCACTTCAGACACAACTTGTTTCAATCTCAGTCCTCTTGACTCTGAAAGTTGGCACTAAATTGACTCTCCAGATATCTTATAGTTTGTGTCAATCTGAGCAAAGCAGAATGATCTGTGTCTGCCTCCTCTGAGAAGCTCTCTCTATGGGAATCTCTGGCTTCCTTTTGTGCTGGGCACTTTTTCATCTAGTTATTTCTTCTTCGAAATGGATTTGTTCTAGTGGAGACATCACTGTTTTGGACTATCAGTTATTTATGTTACTATATGATCCATGTTCTTTCATCTGAAGGGTGAGCTTTTTGAGGGTGGGGAGTGTTTTGCATAAATCACCCTAATGGTCTGATGTAAAATTATGTATGTAAGTGTGTGTGTGTGTGTGTGTGTGTGTGTGTGTGTGTGTGTATAGATATCTTAGGGAAAAAGACTCACACTAACTCACTGAGATCATTGATCATGAAATAAATCAGGATTCTGAATTGACGAGGGTTTCTGTTTGTTTGTCTGTTTTTCTTTTAGGTACTTTAAAGATGATACTGTTCCAATCTCTTCTGGCCTCCCTGATGAAAATTTAGGGATTTCAGCTTTATTCTCTGTATGAAATATGTTATATTTTTCAATCTGTCTCATATTTTAAGCAATTTAAATGTAATGTGTGAGAACATGGGTTTCTTCATTATTTCCTTCTTGGGTTTACTGAGATTGTTTAATGAATTGTAAATTTATGTCTTTCATCAAGTTTAGTAAATTTGATAAATTCTTCTACTTCTGACCTCTTCTCCTTTGGAAAATCAATTACACATATGATAACATTTAAATAGGCTGTTTTTCCTTCAAAATATTCCCCTCCTTTATTTCTTTTGTTTTATGATTTACCTTCATATACACTGACTTTTTTGTCAACTTTATTTCTATTGTCGAGTTTGTCTGATAAATTTAAAATTTTTTAAAAATTTGTTATTTTTAGTTATGTATGTGTCTGACATTTTTTTCTCCCTTAAATGTTACATGTTAATTCTAGGATTTCTACTAGATTAATTATTTATTTACTTGGTAGGGCTCTCTGTGGCTGGCCTGGAACACTCAGGCACAAGCCTCAGCCTCACCCTCCTGGGTAACTGGGACTACAGGTACATGCCACCAGGATTTTTAAATTTCTGTTTTTCTGCTCTGATTACCTATGTTTTCATTTGTTCATGCTCAACTTACTTTATGATTCTGAGTATATTTATAATAGTTTCTTTATATCTTTGTATATTTGTTCCAATATCTAGAAAATTATGAAGTTAGTCCCCATTTATTGTCTTTCTCTTGAGAAAAGAACATATTTTTCTGGTTCTTTAGATCTCAAGTGATTGTGCATAGTTATAGTGTAGAGACTACTGACTTTGTTCCATTCTTCTAAAAATGTAGTTGTTTTCACTATTGTGGTTGCTTCTATTGTTTTCTAACAATTAAGTTGATTATATATCAAACAATACAAATTTGTTTATGGTAGATTATATTATATATTATATGATCTCTGTCTATGTCTTCAATCTGTAGTTGTGATATTTTCCATACTATCCATCAATTTATCAAAATGTAAACAAAAGTAATAAGATAAAATGAACTTTCTTGAGGAGTTTACTTATAAAGAGAGGTAGGTATATTTTGACTATAGTTTGCTTATACAAAATTGAAATGTGGATTCGAGAAAATAGGTTCAAAGATTCATTTTAAACTCAAAATTGGATTTACAATTACTCAACCTTCAAAATTATTCTGTTTTCATCCAACGTCTTCATTGCCATTTACAAAGATATTTTCTCATCTGTGTTAGATGAATATAAATGTACTCCCTTAGTTCTATACATGAGAAGGAGATTTTTTTTTTCCTTTTCTTGTTCTGGAATCCAGTTGCTAATAAAATCAACTCAATAAATTTTATTTGTGATTTTATGCACAGTATAGAATTTCTTTAAATTTGAAAATTAACTAATGCTTTTTAATTGAACCATGGATATTAATGGCAAATTTTTATAATAGATATTCTTTAGACATAAAAGATTGCAGAAAAAAATTGACTGCATTAAGAATATGCATTTTATTTAGGTAAAACAGCCTCTCTTTAACCATCTACAAAAACTGTGTCAAAATACCTAGCATGCTAGACAAGATATAGAATCAAAAATATGCCCAGAGAAATAAAGGTTGCTACCAATTTCAGGAACATCTCATTCTGAAGGGATCCATATAGAATAGTATTGAAACAAACAAAAAAAATATGCTATTTTTGAAGCCAATTTTATGTCTACAACCAGACTTAGTGACTGATAAGAAACTTCAGTTTTCTTTAAGTTTTAGTATGCCATCATGAGCACAGGCTTTAAGTAAGCAGAATTAAAGTTTGCCTGAACAGTACCACACAGGACTCTGGGGGAAAAGTGCAAGAGTCTTCCTATTCCCATTCTTTGCTTTTTTGTCATCACTTATATTTCTTTTCCTTAAGAGACTTCTGTGGCTTTTAAGTTTTGAAATCAGCATAATTAAATGTCATTGGGAAACAATTAAGTGTCACTGGCTGAGTTTTGCCAAATTAACTTTAATGGCAGAAGACTAAAATCTCAGAGAAGAAATAAAAGGTAATTTCAAGATGTTGGCAGGAGTTGAAGGGAATACAAGCTTCACTCAGTGAGGTGACCTGTAAATGCAATGTAGGTGAATAACTGCTGACTTTTCTTCCTTCAGAGTTCTGACAGTATGCAAGCAGTTATATTTTTATATATACACAAAGGTCAAATACACACTCACACACATAAATAATCAAACATGATTTATTTGTATATCCTATTCCAATAGTTTTATTTTTTCGTGAAGAACTAAAAAAGGTGAAATTATCATGATTTTAAACTGTTTATAATTAAGTTTCACTTGTTTGTTTCTTTGATATTTTCCTTTTTCCTTTGTTTACTGTTTCATTCATATTTAATATTAAAAGAAGTTATTATTCAGTGTATGAAAAATCAGAACAAACCCATGTTATAACAAAAGTAAGAAATCATAAATAACCAAAATTAAATATAATGATAAAGTTATTAAAAACAAAGGTTAAAAATGAGATGAAACAATTAAGACATCTATTGAGAATAATTTAGTCTGATTCTAATACCATGAAGAAATAAATGCAAAAGCCAAAATGAGTCTTAAAACTAGTACAATTTATATAATGTTAACTCTAAGTAAAAGTTGTTCAGAGGTTCATATTAAGGGAAAACAAATTATATCAGAGAAAACCATCAAGTACTTCAAGCTCAACCCTTGTCAATGGAAGACAAAATAAATAAATTTTAATCAGTTTAAGTCCTATCAGAGTCAAATCTATTATTTCTCTTTTCAAATAATTCACAATTAGATAATAATGATTAGGATTTCTAGAAAAAGCAATGTTTATTAAGTTTAATAGAACCTATTTTTTTTCTTTCATGATCTCCAATTCATTAAGCTATAATGAATTAATTCCCCTAATATTATATCCACAGCATGGTATAGTCTTCAAAAAGTTATGGGAGAAATGTCAGCAACCAATAAATGAGCCCTATTTGGGGCATTAAGATCTCATACTATAGTTACATTACAGACTAGTGTATTTGGGATTGTGCCTATCTTTTAAAAACTCAGCTAGTTGACTGGCTTGTTGATACTATGAATAAAATTGTTAAAAATACCCTGAGAAACATTCAAAAACACAATTATATTTTTCTCTAGAGGTGTTAAACTGCAGTTCCATGTTAATGACAGTTATGAAATTCTGCTCCCAGTGCTGTTTTTTCTGTAACAGATCTTGGTTGATACCAGGCTTCTTGGCTTACCACTGTATTCTTAGCACCAAGCCTAGGATGTAGTAAGTACTCAAACATCTGAGGAATTAATAAATAAACAATTATTTAACAAGTCACAACTTAAAATCTTATCCAGAATTGATGAGAATTGAGTCTGTAAATATATTGCCTCTTTCTTTCAATAGTAATATATATATATATATATATATATATATATATATATACACACACACACACATTTCTATATATGTATGTATTCAAAAGTATAATAGCAATTTCTATCTATAATTGAGTCTATAAATATATTGCCTCTTTCAATAGTAATACTACACGCACACATACACACACACACACACACACACACATATATATATTTGAAAGTACAGTAGCAATTTCTATTAAAAACATTAAGTTGTATTATGCCTATATACCATTGTTGCACTGAAGATACTACTTCTTAACACTTTAATCTGGTTCTATATGTTACTACCTTTTGTTGTTATTACTATTCTAATCTAGTGCTCTGCAATTAATAGCAGAACAGGGAGAAGCTGCACCAGGATTAGAACTTAAGACTCCTAATGATACAGGATTCTGGTTTGTGGAAGATGAATTCAATGCCTTTACATTTAGAAATGAGAATAACAGGTTTGGGGTTGGTTGACCAACCTGGCAAGATAAGGCATATGGAATGTAAAATGGTATCTTAACCTGTCAAATAGGACCTATGAGTAGATTCATGATCTGCTATGTGACTATTTTTAACAGTTAAACATGGTTTTCCTTTGCCAACATGTAGGCTAGTATAATATCATGTTTGTCATAATTTAAGGTCTGAAGAAGAATAAATATAAGAAATGTTAGTATTGACAATAGTGATTAAGTCAAGACAGGGGCTTGATAAGACAGGTTACATATTCAAAATACCCAAACTTATCAATAGAAAAGAAGTGAGGATCTGGAAAACTAGGTGTGAGGGGGACAATAGCTAATGAATTGTTAAACAAGTTTTATACATTATTTATAAAGATCTGTTCTAATTTTTTTATGTGCATCATTAGGTTATATTTTTCCTTCTCTTTATCTTTCTCACTTTCTGCATCTGACAGTGTTCTGTCATAACTTTTCAGAAATATGTCGTTTGTTCCCTTTCTCTCTCCTTTATTTTCCTCACATGTTGTTTAAATATTTCATGGTGAAAGTCTTTCTGGTGTTCTCATAGCCGTGAAGCTTAATAAAATAGTGTTTGCTATGGTATTATGCTCCACCAACTTACTTTTCATCCTCTTTTCACCTACTAATGCTTTAATCCCTGACAAACACATGGGACAAACACTCATGTGTCTGCACATTATTTTGCAATATTTGGAAATATTTTTACCTTTGCTGAATAAACAAGTTCCATTACACACTTTACAAAAGGGAGTTGGAAGAGAAGATGGAGGATTAGAGGGAGGGTGCCCTTCCCAGCAGTTCCTTCGCATCAGATTGAAAAGCATGAAGACAGCTCCTCAGTGATGTCGTTAACTAAGGGAACTCGCTGAAATTAAAAACCAGACAGCAAAATAAACCATAGGGACACAGAAAGTTGTTAATTTTGAACATTTTTCAGGAAATAATACATTAGAGACACACCAGCTTGGAAGATGCTGGTGGCAGGCAGGCTTGATTGCTGGGCAGCTGGAGCATAAGCAGAAAAAGAGCAAAGCACAGCAAGAATTAAAAAAAAGGCTTTGAGAAACCAGTGGAATAGAGAGGAGGCTGATTTTAATGGACCCAGAGCCAGTTGGGCAGTTGTTGAGTGAAAAAGCAACCAAAGTCACTCAACCATGGGCAAATAGTTTGATTGGAACCAGGGTTGCTGGGGTAGAAAATATTAATAAGCATCACCCAACTGCAAGCAGAGGCAGGAGATTGGGAACTCATTAAGAAATTTGCCAGCTGACTCAGCAGTCACCCATTATAAGCCCCAGAATGTGACTGGACCAGTGTGACTTGACATGGGTAAAAAGAAAATAGGGCCCATGGCATCCAACCTCTAGATATTGAGGAGACAAAACTCCCTTTCTTTCTGGCATCTCATTAGAGCTGTTGGGAAGATGCCAATAATGGTCAGACAGATGCATCTGCATTCTAGGACTGATACTGAGTAATTCACATTCATAACAGTGAATATGAAACCTGTGAAGGTTTAGACCCTACACTCTATGAGTGGAATTCATAGAAAGCACCTGAGACCCAGTGTCCAAAAGAAATTGGCATCTCCCTAGCAATAGGATTTATGGATCAAATCTCAAATACTCACCAACAGAACTCCAAAGGACAGTTAAGACTAAATTTCCACTACTGAAACTTCCAATTAAAACTCTGTACCCCACCCCCATGACAGAAATAAACGATTTGTCAGCACTCCTAGTTTATCCCCTTGTATTCTGGGAAACAGAATACTGAGAGAGAGCTACTACATCCGACTTTGGCTCCTACCCACAATGATGGTTGCTAGGTGACTGGCAGCTAGGTGAGAAAGACAGAAACTGTGGACCTGACAACCCCTAGTCCTTAACCCAAGGGCTACAGAGCTCAAAAATAAATATGAAGAATGAGTATCCATCCTTGTCAAAAGTTTTGACTACTTCAGCAGAAATAAGCCCTTTATTTCTCATTTTTTTTCTTATTTTCTTGTATTCCTCCATTTTTAATCTCTTTCATTTTAATTTAAATAACTTAATTTCATTATATTTCATTAATTTTTACTTTTTTCAATTCTGTGAGATTGCATGTGTGGGTTCTCACTGAACATTTTAGCTCTTTTCTTCTTCACCTATTTTTTTATTTAACCTTTGCTTAACTTAAGTGGGGTAAAATTATATGTGGGTTTGTGTTGTTTTGATCTTACATTTGTCGGTACATTGGTTTTTGGCCCTGTTATTGCTCCTTCTTTATCCTCTTCCCCCACTAATGTTCAAATTTTCCTGTTCCCTTTTCCTGTCTTTCATTTTTTATTACTTTTCGTTATTTTTTTTACTATCCTTCTTTATGGCCATTACCTACTACCTGTTTCCTGCCTCTCCTCTGTTCGCTTTTAAAATATTTCAAACATCTTCTTGCCTTTCTACCTTGTTTTCTCTTCAGTTAAGAAACTGTAATCCAATTCTCTGATATAATTATATAGTTCATGCAGTTCCAATCCCATTTATGTTGTTGTAATTACTAAAACAGTGGATGATGTAGTAGACACCTACTGTTTAATGCTGCTCTAGTTCATAGATTTTATTATTGGTGATGATGTTAAATGCTGACCTATCATTCTTGACAGGTAGCAGTTAGTGTTATAGATGTCAAAGTAGGCACCAAACATTTATCTTAAGGCTGTACATCTATCCCTAACATTAGTGCTATTTCTGACTCCCCCTTTCCTCTAAGAAGGCCTGGGAAGTGATTGGGACACTTCAAGTTCACAGAGTAGAAATCCTGTTGCTGAGCAATATTCACAACTCAGTCAAGTAACAGCAAATCTCACTCCACACATGAGGTAGCCTGACTCGAGCTTCAACAATACTTCAACATATAGAACTGGGGAGATGAAATCCCCAAAACAACTACCAGGCCCCTGGAGGGAACAACCAAAAGGGAACCTCATGGCCCACTACTGCACATCTACTCATACATCAAAACCAGAGAGAAGTTTCAGAACAAAATAAAAAGATAAATAGACACAAAAAATATACATATATAAGAGAATGGGGAATCCATCTCAATTGATGTGCAAATCTAAGTGATCTGAAAAATATGAGGAAACAGGCAAACAAGTCTTCTCCCCAAATTAAAAATTCCCCAACAAAGGATTCCACAGTTATGAATGTGGATGAAATTCCAGAGAAAGACTATAAAAAAACTACTCATTAAAATATTCAGTGACCTAAATGAAGTTCTAAGGAATGAATTAAGAGAGCAAATACAGTAGGTAAAAGACCATTTAAATTAAGAAATAGAGACAATGAAAAGAAACCAATCAGAGCACCTGGAACTAAAAGACACAATAAATTAAATTAAAAGTTCACTTGAAAGCATCACCAACAGATTAGATTGTGTACTAGATAGAACTTCAGAACTTGAAGACAGAACTTCAGGACTTGAAGGCAAGAAATATGAACGTTAATACTCAGTATGCCACAAAGAAAAAAAGAGCATAATTAAATATCAAAGAACTTTAGGAACAAATTAAAGAGAACAAACCTGAGAGTCATTAGGATGGAAGAGAACATGGAAGTACAGGCTAAAGTTCCTAAGAACATTTTCAATGAGATATTAACATAAAAATTTCCACATACTAGAAATGAGATAGACACACAAATATAGGATTCATAGGAACCCCAAATAGACAGGATCAAAACAGAATTTCTCAGAGACACATCACAATAAAACTGCTTAATATAGAAAATAAAGAAATAATATTAAAAGCTGCAAGAGGAAAGCATCAGGTCACATTTAGAGGCAAACCAGTAAGGATCACTTCTGTCTTCTCAACTCAGATTCTGAAAGTAAGGAAGGCCTGGAAAGAAATAGTTCAAGCTCTAAGAGGAAACAATTGCTAGACTAGATTGCTGTATCAGGCAAAGCTATCTTTCAAAATTGATATAGAAATGAAAACTTTCCATGACAAGAATAAACTAAAAGAATTCATGACCACTAAGCCAGTACTATGAAGAATACTCAAAGATAAGGTGCACACAGAGGAACCCCAAAACAAGCCCCAAATCTCCTAATAGATGAAGATCATTAGAAGAGAATCCACCTAAATGAAAACCAAGACAAAATTAAATATAAGTAACAGACCCAAATGGCAAGAAACAACAAATACATATCTTTAATAATATTATATGTAAATAGTCTCGACTACCAAAGACATAGATGAGCATAATGGGTTAAAGCACAAGATCCAACTATGTTTTATGTGTAAGAAATTCACCTCAATAGGCAAAAACACCCACAGCAGAAGGATGAAAAAAATAGTTCAGAAAAATGGAGTCCAAAAACAAGTAGGGGTAGCTATTCTTATATCTGAGACAGCAGATTTTAAGCCAAAATTAATCAGACACAAAGAAGGCCACAGTATGTGAGTAAAAGTAAAAATCCAACAAGAAGATAAACCCATAGTAAATATATGTGCCCCACATGTCAGTGCACCTAATTACATAAAAAGAAAATATCTCGACATTAAATGCCTCAATAGACCTCAGTACAATAATACTTGGTGATTTCAATACACTATTAGTCATCAATAGACAGTTCACCCAAAGAAAATCAATAAAAGTATTTCTGACTTTAATTATGCTATAAATCAAATGGACCTAATAGACTAGTTCACCCTCAAAGACCTAAATTCACTTTCTTCTCAGCAGCTCATGAAACCTTTTTCAAAATATACAATATTCTAGGTCACAATGTAAGTCTTAGTAAATACAAAATACCTGATATAATTCTGCATATCAGAGCATAATGAAATAAAACTAGAAATAAACTGCAAGAAAATAATAGAAAACACATAAGCAAATGGAAATCGAACAATACTCTTAAGTGAAGACTGGATTATAGAAAAAAGAGAAGAAATTAAAAAATTCTTAAAAACAAATGAGAACAGAGATGCAACATATCAAAATCTCTGGGACAGTTTAAAAGCAGTTCTTAGAAAAAAAATTCATAACACAGAGTGCCTACATTAAAAAAAAATAGATCAGTATAAACATACGTTCCAGCTCATGGCCTTAGAAAGGGAAGGACAATCAACTCCACAATCAGCAGAAGGATGCAAATAATAAAGATTAAAGCCCACATTTCACAGGATTAATGCAACAAAGAGTTGGTTCTTCAAAAGTAAATAAGATTGATAAATCTCTAGCCAAACTAACAGAGAGAGAGAAGACCCAGATTAAAATTAGAAATGCAAAAGGAATTATCACAACTGACACCTTTGAGATCTACAGTATAATTAGAAACAATTTTATACTCCAGTAAATTGGAAAATTTAGAAGATATTGACAAATAATAAACTTTGAACAGGAACTAAAAGACTGTCAACAAAGAAAACCACAGGACTGAATGGATTCTCAACTGAGTTCCACCAGAACTATAATTATTAAGTTATAATACTTAAATTGATCTCAAATTATTCCCTGAAATTGAAAGCTAGTGAACATTCCTGAATACATTCTATGAGGCCATTGTAATCCTAATACCAAAATGAGAAAAAGACATATCAAAGAAAGAAATCTCCAGACTGATATACCAATGAACATAGATATATAAAATCCTTAATAAGATATTAGCAAACCATATTCATAAACACATCAAGAAAATAATACACCATGATCAAGTGGGTTTAATCCCAGGGATGCAAGGTTGGTTCAATATAGGCAAATCAAAAATGTAATTCACCATATAAATGTAATTAAGGACAAGGATCATATTAAAATCTCAATAGATGCAGAAAAGGTCTTCAATAAAATCCAATACTCATTCATGTAAAAGTATTAGAGAAAATAGGGATAAAAGAAACCAGCATCTACATTATAAAGGCCATATATGACCAATCCAAAGCCAACATCATACTGATCTGAGAAAAAATAAAAGCATTTCCTCTAAAGTCAGGAAAAAGATAGGAATGTGCACTTTTGTCACTTCTATTCAATTTAGTCTTAAAACTATAATCAGAGAAATGAGGCAACAGAAGGAAACTAAGGGGATACAAAAGGGAAGATAAGAAATCAAACTATTCTATTTAGTGATGACATGATTCTATATTTAGAAGATGCAAAAAATTCTACCTGAAGATTTCAAGAGTTGATAAATGAATTGAGTAAAGTAGCAGAGTACAAGATCAACATTCATAAATCAATAATATTCCTATACCACAACAGAAATTTTGCTGAGAATGAAATCAGAAAACCAATGCATTTATAAGAACATCAAAATAAATAAATAGATAGGTAGGTAGATAGATAGATAGATAGGGAATTAATCTAGTAAGGAGTTTAAAGTTCTCTACAATGAAAACTATAAAATGTTGAAGAAGGAAATTGAAGAAAATATTAGAAGATGAAAAGATGTCCCATTATTTGGATCGTATTGTGGTTTAGATATGAGGTGTCCCCAAAGAGGTCATCTGTCAGACAATGCTAGCAAGTTTGGGGGTGAAATGATTGACTTATAAAATGATTCACCTAATCAGTGCATTAATGAGCTGATAGGGGTTAACTGGTAGTAACTTTAGGCAAGTAAGGTGTGATTGAAAGAAGTGGGTCACTGGTGGCATGCCCTTGGGGTTTGTTTTATCTGTGGAGAAGCCCCCCTCCCACTGCTTCCTGTTGGCCACATCCTGAGCTGCTTTCTTCCACCACACTCTTTCACTATAATCTTCTGCCTCACCTGAGGCCCAGAACAATGGAGTGGCCATCTTTAGACTGAGACTTCTGAATCCGTGACAAATAAGCTTTTCCTTCTCTAAAATTGTTCTTGTCAGATATTTTGTCACAGTGGTGAAAAAAGATGACTAAAACAGATAAGCAGGATTAATATCGTCTAAATGGCCATATTACCAAAAGCAATATACAGATTTAGTACAATCTCCATCCAAATACCAATTACATACTTCATAGAAATAGAATAAAAAAAAAAAACTCCTTCAACTCTTTTGGAAGAATAAGAATCTGGAATAGTCAAAGCAAACATGACCAAGAAGAATAAATCAAGAGGCTTCACAATACCTGATCTCAAATTATGTTACTGAATTATGTAATGAAAACAGCACGGTTTGGGCATCATAGTAGACATGAAAACCAATGGAAGAGAATATAAAATACATAGACAAACCCACATACTTATAGTCATCTTATACTTGAAAAGGTACCAAAAATATATGTTGGAGAAAAGATAACCTTTTTAATAAATGGTCCAGGGAAAATTGGATATCCATATGTAGAAGAATGAAACTCAATTATTTTCTCTCACCCTGCACAATAGTCAAATCCAAGTAGATCAAAGACTTAGGAATTAGACCAGAAACTTTTCAACTGCTAGAAGAAGACAACACTCCATCACATAGGTGCTGCCACTGACTTCCTTAAAGACTCCTAGTGCTCAAGAAATTAAACCAAGAATAAGTGAATGCCATCAAATTAAAAAATCTTCTGCACAGCCAACAAAATAAGAGCATGAAGGGGGAGCCTACACAATGGGGAAAATCTTTGTCAGCTGCTCCTCTGGCCAAGGATTAATATCCAGAATATGTAAAAAATTCAAAAAGCGCTCTCTCCCCTCTCTCTCTCTCTCTCTCTCTCTCTCTCTCTATATATATATATATATATATATATATATATATATATATATATATATATATCCCAGTAATTAAATGGGCATTTCTCAAAAGAAAAAACAAAATGTGCAACAAATATATGAAAAAAAGTATCTGGCATCTCTAGAAATCAGGGAAATGCAAATCAAAACTACATTCAGATTTAGTCTCACTTCCATCAGAATGGCAATTATCAAGAATACTAAGAATGATAAATACTGGCAAAGACATGTGGAAAAGCTTCACTCATATATTGTTGGTAGGACAGTAAATTAGTTACAACCACTCTATAAAGCATTATAGATATTCTTCAAGAAGCTATGAATGGAACAACTATGACCCAGCTATTCAATTCTTCTATGTTTATACAAAAAATAAATAAATACAATTAGCATACCACAGTGATGCAGCCCAGATCATGTTTATAGAAGCAAATAGCCAAATTATAGAACTAGCCCAGATGCCCATAAATAGATTATTGGATTATGAAATGTGCTGAAGATACACAAAGGATTTTTACATAGTCATAAAGAAGGATAAAATTATGCATTTGTTGGTAAATGGATGGAAATGGAAAACATCATGCTTAGTGAAATAAATACGACTCAAAAAATCAAAAGTTTAATGTTTCCTCTCATGTGTGGAAACAAGAGAAAAATAAGGGAAACGAATTGTGTGTGGGGGGGATTGGATATCATTAAGATATAGATAAGATCAGTGAGGAGTAGAAGATGATGAAGAGGGAGAGAGGAAAGACTGGAAAGGGGAAAGAATTTGACACAATCTTGTTATATGCATATATAAATATACCACAGGGACTCTACCTTTATGTATAACAGAAAGCACCAATAAAAATGAATCAATAAATGAGTGAAAGGAGGATCATCAGAATAGAGGAAAGAGAATAGGAAGGAAGGGAGAGGGAATAGGATCAAAATAGAGTAAATAAAATTTCATTCATATATGATTTTGTCAAAATGAACCCAACTACAGTGTGCACCTATAATAATCTATTTTTTAAAAAGAAGGGTTAGATTCTCTCCATAATTTCCAACTTATATCTAAGTTTTGTTTGAGAAAAGAACACAGGATAAAATAAAGTTGTGGGATTGATATTAGAAGACTTTGGCTTGTGGAACAAGCCTTTGAGCCTGGGTTCCCTAGATAGCAGACTGAGGCAGTGTTAGTGTTTATTGTGGGTTAGAATCCAGGGAGATAAGAGAGGGCTAAACAAAAGTGAAGCAGAGTAGGAGAGAAAGCCTATAATAAGATTGCAGGTTAATAACCTGGGAACCTCTTTACAGGAACACCTAGGTTGTTGATTAGTTATGATTCAAGTTCAGAGTGAGTGAATGGAGCCAATGCTGTCAGGTTGGAGAAGAATGAGTGAATAGTGATCTTCAGAGCCCTTTCTGTCTCTTATTTTCTCATTAGTCAAAAATTTCGCTATAAGGTATCAGCTCACCACATTGTGTACCTTGCTCCTCTTGAGCAATCTGTGTTGGGGAAAGTGTGGCTACTATGAATCTTTTCTGTTGGGCCAGGATACAGAGTCCATCCTTGCTTCCCCTGAAGTGGTTGTGAAATAGACATTGCTGAAGGTTAGTCTATTACCCTGGAAAAGGTAAAGTTGGTTCATGTTAAAATATGAGTGGAGGGCTGGGATGCAGCTCAGTGGTAGAGCAAGTGCTTAGCATGCACAGGCCCCAGCTTCAATCCTGTTACCCCCCCCCCCCCACACACACACAAATGAGGTGAAAGAAGTGGTGACCAGTGTTTATGACTCAATACTGTATCTTTCCTTTGTTGGGCATCTCTAGAGGGAAACTAAGATCCAGAGAGCAAATTGCTCTGAGTAGATCTGGTGATCTATAGAACATGGATCATGAACTATCTGCAATTTTTATGCACCCTGAACTATTTTGAGAAGTATATAACCTCTTACCTTACCCATATACCAAGTGAAAGCAGTATGCTCTTTTTCTGAGAAGAATCCTTCAGATTAATAGTCATTGAGATCACCTGAAAAAAGACTTTGAAGAGGGTTAGTTAACTGTCCGAACACATTAACAGAAACAGGGTCCTCATTGCTGCAAACTGCTTTCCTCAAACTTGATCTGCAGTAATGATGTTTGCTAACATTACCCAGACATTTATCTTCAAAGAGCCTCAACGTTTAGTTACCTCTAATCATCTTTTGGTTATTTTGATTATTTACTCACATTTATTACTAAGCATAGAAGCAGCAAGAGATGCCAATTGAGACTCCTTTATTCTAGGCATACATCTCTGTCTCCCTGTTCCATATTATGTTCCAGTTCCCCATGCTAACCAGGTTGTTTGTGCTAGCCATCTTAATTGTCTCCTCTAATCATTTTAATGTTTCATGTTGGTATCTTGGAATGTGAATTCAACATGGTAGGTGGTGTCAGAAATCTGGTTCAGTGTAACCCTTATCTATGTTTCTTAGAAGAACTGTTTTCCCCTAAGTATTAGGATTTCTAATTCAGAAAATCCTAATGATGAAGAAACTAGAAGCATACATTCTGCAAGTGGGTTACTGAGTGTGATGGTGAGATGGGCCAGTGACTACTTCTATCCTTGGTAATAAGGGCTAAGTTTCTGGGAACATGGACCACTTGCCAGCTTTTGGTCCAAAACAGGCACCACATTCATATAGATAGTGTTTCTCTTATTCAGTTTTGTCCCTGAGCTGATATAATACTTGTATCTTTAACAGACTTTTGCATTATTCAATCACAGAAGAGCAAAATTTGTATATTGCACCAATGGGAACACCTGTGTATGTGTGTGTGTGTGTGTGTGTGTGTGTGTGTGTGTGTGTGTATAAAGCAGAAAAAGAAAAAGAGTTATATTCTTCTGAATCCAGTCTTGAGATAGAGATAAATTTGGGAAGTATTTAGGGAGTAAACTCACCAGCACCAGAAATTAATTTCTCAGTAGAATAATACATGCCTGTAATATGAATGATCATGGCAAATACTAAGTAAATCATTATTCAGTAAATCATTATTCTTTCTTTTTAAAGGAAACATTACTGAACAATATTTTGGAATTATTTTACATTTAAATCACCTGATTATTAAATCTTTTATTCCTGTTGGGCTTTGATTCCCTAATGGCAGTTCAGATCATGGGTCATCTGTATGCCAATGTAGAATTTAAATTTTAGAAACTAGTCTGTGATATGATTTCTCATTTAGACATTCTGAAAGGGATAGTTGGGAAACATTAAAAAATATTGAATATATGCTGTGTTCCAGGCATAGAGGCACAGACACCCCATGTTTAGTTTTAATAATTCAAGAGTAAAGTAGAAATCTAAAATGTTAACCAGACATTAATCAATAGGAATTGATTGTTAGTCCCTGCTATCAGAGTTCAAGTATAACAAGAAAGGCAGACATTAGGCAAATGATGATGAATAAACAACTGCAACTATAAAGAATATAAAGTAGGAGCCAGGGGGACACCACACAGAATTCATCCGGTTTTAAGGATCAATTGTAATGAATATTTGACATTCTATGTTAGAGGAAACCATACATTCGGGGAAGGCGAAAAAAAAGTTCCCCTAATCCAATTAGAAGGAGGAACTTGTTTGAGAAGATACTTCAAGAAGATGATTTGGAGGATCATTTACTATGAATCCGAATAAAAACAAATTGTCAAGATTTGTCTAACGCAGAGGAAAACATCAATCAAAACATAACAACAGAAGAAAAGAATAAAAAAATAAAGAATAAAATGAAAAGAAAATTTGAAGCAAATCTTTTATGAAGTAGATAAAAGAGCTTGTCTTATAGTTTGATGTACATCCCTCTTTATGTGAAACATGAATCTTTTATACATAGAAATCTACGACTTGTTTAAACCAAGTTAAATGTGAAAAAACCCTCCTAAAATGGTATAGCAATTTGAAATCTGTTAAAAAAATAAAAAATAAAAGAATAATCATGATGATCTATTTAGTGTTAATTAAAATCAAGAAGGGGTCAAATTGATCAGTTTCTGATTTCTGATGTGTATTTCAGGAACTGTTGTAATGCTGCCACTTGAAAGTGAGTTGCTTTGTTTAATATGGGAGTCATTTATATCCTCATTGAAGATGGGATTAAGTCTCTATGAGTAAAGGAGTAGGTCTTTATTGTTTAGACAAACTGCTCTCAGTACTTTAATGCACCTTTATTGAATTAGTATTGCTCAGCTCCGATTCCAAGAAAGCATTTAGAGATCAAATCATTTGTTAGCTCTAAGCTGCAATGTATGATTTATGCTTTTAATTTCAAATTCTTTAATGTTGCAAAAAAAAGAAAGAAAAAAATTGATAAAATTTCTAACCCCAGGGTCTAAATCTAAGATATTGATCTTGCTGGAGTCATGAAGCATGACATTATTTACATGCGGGGAAGAGTGTCCACAGCTTGATTCTTGAGTTCAGTGTTCTTTTCAGTTAAGTCAGAATGCACTGTGAGCTTCCCTTAATGCTTACTAAGTCTCTTGTAGAAAAACTAAAGTAAATGTGTTTTTAGAAGGAGAAAACATGTCTAACAAAGACTGAACTTTGTAGGTAGAAATGATCACCTTATGAAAAGATGCATTTAATAATGATGTCCTGTCTCTACCACCTAAAAATAACAGCTAAATAAACTAAAAGAAAAGGTTACTACATTAATTCTTTTCTATGTGCCATGTTGCTTACCAGTGCAATTGTCTTTGGGATATAATTGTATTATACCTCTTATTTCAAAAGATCTATTACAATTTACAACTATGTCATACATCTCTCAAAACAAATGTGCATTGAAATTAATTTAACTTTCTATTAGGAACTGAATTCAGATTATGTTTACATTCTAGAGGCCAAGTAAGATAAAGACTTTTACTTATTATCATTCGAAAAATATTTCAAGACTCTTGTTTATCTTTTTCATTTATTAAATGTAATTTTGGATCATATATAGACGATAAAATAGAAGCTGTTCCTTCCTTTATCTCCAAATCTGCAGTAAACACATTTCTGGTACTGTCATTAAGGGTAATAAGTTTACAACTTATCATTTCACCATGAAAACAATGTGGATGATGATTAAATATTGGTATCATATGTTTGATATTATATTAGCTAATTTTAAATACCTTCTCTCATAAAAGGCTGGCTTTACTCAGAAAATTCCAGCACAGAATATTATGTAATGTTCATAGAAAGAATTAACATCTTTCTTTTCTGATGTTGCTGTATGTGTAAAAATATCATTCAAAGCTTAAAGGCAAATGGCAATTTTTTTAGTGATTTTTATGTATGTATAAATGATTTCAAGAGTAACTTTTTTCGTGTTTCATGGACTCTTTTGTTACACATATCATTAAAAGATTTTAGGAAGGATAAGTTTTCCTAAAGGGAAAAAAGGATTATTTACATTCCTTCATTTATATAATGCTAACACAATGACTTTGTAAGTTGTGCAAAATAAGGCAGTACCACTAGATGTGATGAACATGGTTAACCTTATGTTTCAGTATTTGCTAAAAAAATATGAATATATATTTCAATTTCAGTAATAATATGATTCAATTGGAATTCCAGACTATATTTTTTTGTAATTTAACAACATTTTCTTATGAGTAGTTTATTATTAAACTGTTCTGTTATGTAAAAAAACTGAATTGACAAATGTATTGATATTATTGATTATATTTATTTTGCCTACCTTAATTTCAGAATCAAGTGTGGTTATAGCAAATAGTAAAATTTATTATTTTTTGGTAAACAGTAACTCTCTAGATAATTGAAGTAAAAAATGTTTTCTTTTTGCAATTAACTGAATATTTGCTTATGACCATATTTTCAGGTTAAAATAGTCTTCATCGCTACAACAAAATATCTGAGGCTGGGAAATGTCTAGAGAAAAAGGGGTTATTAACTTACAGTTTTGGAGGTGGAAAATTCCTAATCAGACAGTACCATGTGTTCAGCTTCCAGTGAAGGACCTCTTGGCTCCATCACATTATGACAGATGGCATCAGAGCAAGAGCATGTATGAAGACAAAGAGGTCATGTGGCAAAACAGAAACCAGAAAATACTGGAGAAAGGCCAACTTTTTAACCCTTCTAAGACTTTAATCAGGACCCAGGAGAACCACATCAGCTTCTGGCAAGGGAAGCACACTTACTGACTTAATTACTTCTCATTAGATCCCAAATCTTAAAGATTCCAAATTACCTCCCAGCACCACCACCACACCAAAGACCAAGTTCTAACACATTATCCCTTGAGGGAAACACTCTTAATATCCAAACCATACCACATGTCACAAGAAGAACTAAATGCAATTAATCAGAAAAATGCAATCAATCAGAAAACAAACACTCAAAGGTCGGACATTTGCAAAGCTATCTTAGTGAAGAAGCACATTAGAAATTATAAAAAAATAACTGACATATATTAAGATTCTATTCTGTGTGCATTGTTGAAACTATGTGTCTCTGCAGGAGTGATCTGATTTAATCATTATAATAGCTTCATAAATTAGGTACAATTTCTAGAATCTCCCTTTTAAAAATAAATTAAGATGGTATGCCAATATAATAATGATAGAATTATATTGTTCCCCCTCCTGCAGATAACAATAGTGAACTCTGGACAAAATAAAAGGAGCTATAGAAGAGTTCCTCACAAATTTCTAACTAGGCCAAAATGATAGTGAATTTATCTCTTGAAGAAAGGGATTGAAACTTCCTGGGAAGTTTTGTGATCATCAAGATTTTTACTTAAGGCATTCTGTGGTGCACACAGTGTGGGGAGGCTTGCACTTGAGTGGAGAAATGTGTTCTCATTATCTTGAGGTATCATAGGATAGAGTTCAGGCTGACTGAACAGAGACAATGGGGGAAGAAATAGTATAAAATGGAGCAATTGGGAGAAAACTCTATGATCTGCTTATAAACTTTCTTTAAAATCTTACTTGACTACTGAAAATCCTTGCACAGTCTCCTGGTTCTTAGCAGAATGCCAATAGCATGGTGGATAAAAGAACTGTGAGATGTTTTCAGTTTGCTGACCCCACGGAGGAAAGACATTGCTTGGAATTGGAAGACTTGTCTAGTTAGAAGGGCTCAGTAACTGCAGGCTTCATCAAACACTATGACAAGAAAAAACCAGCAACAACAACAAAAAAATGAAACATAAACTGAAGATGATCTATGACCAGAACAAAAATCAATGGAGAAACCAGAATTTTTTCCATTATCAACAATATCTAGTTTACACATAACAATTTCTACAGATGTGCTTGTTAGGTTTCCATTTAGATTATGTAAGTTTCACGAGAATATTACTACATACTAACAATAAGAAAATCTGTATAATTCACAAAATCATGTTTTTTGAACTATTATAGAGATAAATTCTAAAATGAACTGAATTCCAAAGGGTAACAAGAACCTCCAAGGGACATCCATAAAAGCAGATGAAAAAAAATAAAATTTTAATGAATTTTAAAAAATGAAGCACAGATTGGTGCGGAAGGTCAGAATCTCTGCAAACCTCAATAGCTTCCTGCTTCGAGGGGTACTCATAAAGAAGACTGAGGGAAAAAGAATCCTCGTGAGAGTGACCCTTGGTGGCAGACAAGCAGAAAACTGTTCACTCTCTAGACTCTATTTTTGTGAGAAACAAAAAATTACCAAGAAGCTTGTGGGATGGTGGTAGAGTGGAAAGGAAATGTTACAAACTGGCCTACTTCCTTCTCACTGAGCACTTGGGAATCCCTCACCTACACATTCCCAAAGATATGCAGACTTGACCCAGGAGAGGAACCCACAAATAAGAGGAGCATCAACAACTATCCAGGTGTGCACTAAGCACCTACATCTATCCAATAACAATTCCACATATTTTCTCAGTATAAAACTCATTTCTAAAAAGCCTTAATTTGTCTATAGACCCACTGAAACACTCACAATTGTTCTTCAATTGTAATTATAAAACTTTTCTAGATTAAAAATTATATAATTTTAATTTATAAACCAAAGTTTACAAAAAATAATAAAAATCTCAGCTAATACTTTGTTACATGGAAGATTCCCATTCATATTCCAGTGCGATATAATACCTACCTTTCCATGAAAAAAATGAGGTTTACACCATCTAGTTGTTTCATTACTATGGTCACTGAAAAATATATATTTTATTCTTGTTATTTTAAAGAAAATTTTGATTCTCTTTTTTTAAAAAATATTTTTTCATTTTAAATGGACACAATACCTTTATTATATTTATTTATTTATTTTTATGTGGTGCTAAAGATCAAACTCAGTGCCTCATACATGCTAAGCAAGTGCTCTAACACTGAGCCACAACTCCAGCCCTTGATCTCTTTTGATGCACACATAGAATGCACTTATTATCTATAACTGAAGGTTTGGGGTCTTCTGTAAAAAAAAAATAGTGTTTCAATGGAAAAAGAAATATATAATGTATGCCATGCAATAGTATAAAACTTGCTATTAAGCTTAATTACTTAACTAAGAATAGACTTAAAGGTTATTAAAATTTGCTAATGGGCACCTTACCCATTTTATCTAGTTTTACCAGTGTCTCAGAGCTTTTCTTTCTGAATTGTATTTACTTAGATGCAACACAAAAGAAATTACAAGATGAAATCTTTTCATATTTTAGGAAGAGATTCAGACTCCCTTCACTGCCACAAAAATGTTCTGGTAAATCAATCATTTAATTCATACTATGATATGCACAGTGAAATATATCATTTCACCTAGAATAAATGTCATTAAATGTAATTTGCAAGAAAATAATAAGTATGACCTCTTCATTTTGATAAACTACAAATAAATCCCCTGACTGTAAAACAAACATCTTGTAATTTAGAGATAGTTTAAACATTTCCCCAAAAAACTGATGAGTGCAAGCAAAATCCAATTAGTAATGTTTTGATTTATTTTAATTATGCCTGAAAGGATCTAAAACTAGAGACCTGATGTTTCCTGCTACTGTCTCAGTATATGGATATATTGAAAAGAACCTATAAAAATTCTCTGGTGTCTCCTTCATGAGAAAGCTTAATCGTTCACAATAAAAATTGGCTTTATGGAATTCCTGGGGCAATAGGATTAATACATTTTGCCTTGTGTCTAAAAATATCCTTGGAGTTATTCTCAGTAAAATGATTCTGTCAATGCTTGACTGGTCACCCGGTTCATAGGCATTATTGCATCTTACATTGTTATCCGTATGTTTAGCATCCATATTATTAATATGGTTTTAATTTATAAATTCAACTTTAGGTAAATTGACACAAGAAATAAAACACATCCTATAAATATGAAAAGATTTAAGACCATGATTAAAAATCTTCCCTCAAAGAAAATTTTCAGACTTTCATGGCTTTACTAATGAAATCTACCAGATATTTAAGGGAGAAAATAATTCCAATATTATACTCATCTTCCAGACAGAAGCAGAAGAGAGTCTGTTCTCTCAGGTGACTGGCATAAATTGATTACCAAAACCTGAAAAGATCAGAGAAACTGCAAAAAATGTTCAATTACAGATATAGGTGCAAAAATTCTTAATAAGAATTTAGAATCCAAGTCCATATTTTATAAAATAGATAAAGTACAATGACCAATTTGGATTTATCCCAGGGTTGATTTGTATTACAAAATCCATTAATATACCACATTCACAGTATCATGGGTGAGATACATAGAACATGTATGAGAATAATCTGAAAGGGTTGTTAACAACCACACTGCTTGCCTCCAGCCCAGAGTTTATGATTTAGTAAGTCTAGGAAGAAATGATCAGTAATTCACATTTCTAACAAGTTCTTACATGATTCTGTAACTGCTGGTGTTAGGAAAATATTTTGAGATGTATGAAAAGTATTTTACTAGAAAAATCAAAGGTGATCATCTCAACAGTGGAAGTTAATGTATTTAATATAAATTTGCTATCTATTTATTATATTTACTGTTGAACAAAGCATTGTATTACCCAAGGAGGAATAAAAATAATACTTTTCCCAATTAAAGAAATGCAATATACATATATATCATCACCCTTTATGCTGTACTACAATGAAAACATTTATTTGAGATCAGGGATAATGTTTTTATCATCACTTCTATTCATCTGGGCACTTTTATAAGGATCCAGTCATTGTTGCACCACATTAAAAAAGTAGTAATAATTAAGGGCCAGGCTCACTGGTGCACGCCTATAATCACAGCTGCTCAGGAGGCTGAGGTAGTGGGATCACAAGCTCAAAGCCAGCTTCAACAATTTAGTGAGGCCCTAAACAACTTAGCAAGATCCTGTCTCAAGATTTGAAACAAACAAAAAAAGGGAGTGCTGGGTATGTGACTCAGTGGTAGAGTGCACCTGAGTTCAGTACCAGTACCAGAAATAAATAAATAAAATAAAGAATAAAGGGAGAAGTAAACTGCAGGCAGTTTGACCATGCAGTAGGAAATAATGATAACAATGATGATTAGAACTAAAAAGACAGTCTGGATAGATTTTGAGTATAAACTTAACATGAAGAAACCAATTGTGGGTCTATAAGCTTTGAACAAACAGAAAATTTGGCAACAACCATAAGTTGAATTCTCTCCTCTTGCCCTTTATTTCCTTTTCGTGCTCCTCCTTAACTTCTACTGAATGAAATTTTCAAATGTAGCTTTATATTCTATTAAATTTTGATTTTAGGATTATTTTGGATTTATAGAAAAATTGTAACAATAATACATGGTGTTCTCATAGTTCACACTCATTTTCTGCTATTATTCATATCTTGGTATGGCACAATTGTCACAATTTATAAAAATATTGATGTGTTTTTATTAAACCTGTATTTTATTCCTATTTCCCTGGTTTTTACTTGGTACTTCCTATGTTTCACAGTCCCACTTGGGACACAAGTAGGGTTAGGTTTTCGTATCTTCTTAGGCTCTTCTTGGGTATGACAGTTTTTCAGATTTTCCTTAATGACCTCAACAGTTTTGAGAAATACTGGTCTTTTATTTTGTAGAATATGTCATAATTTAGATTTTTATGATGTTTCTCTTTTGATCAAACTGGTGTCACAGGCTTTAAGCTATAAGACCCTGGGGTAAAATGTCATTGTTATTTCAGAGCATGATACATATTATTCATGTGATTTATTCTTGCTGACATCACCCTAAATCACCTGGCTTAGGAGTACTCATCTGTTTTCTCCATTATAAATAGTATTTCCTTTCATCTCCATTTTGTGCACTTTGGAAGAAACTCACTATGGGCAGGTGTTATGGTTCAACTTCTTGAGGGTGCACATCTAATTCTGTATTGAGAGTTGTTTATTATTTATCCAATCATGTATTTGTCTCAATCTGATAAGTATATTTTATATATACTTTGGTTTATAGTCCAGTACTTTTGTTGTTGTTATTCTCAATTAATCCTAGCATTGGCCTTTGGGAAATTTTTCAGCTGATTTCCGTGTCCTTTTCACATAAACCCACCATTACATGTGTGTGCATTATGTGTGTGTTTTAACACTTCCTTACCTTTTTGGCATTAGAAGATATACTAGGATCATCTTGTATGTTCTTGCCCTGATCCTAGAGTTGGCATTTCTCCAACAACCCTAGTTTTATTGAAACCAAGTATCAAGTGTTTTTGCTTATAGTTCCTCTCAGTAGAAACAGCAGAGAAAATATTTATGCATAATAATGCATGAATATGCATGCTTATATGCATGTGTGTATATATATATGTTTACATACATGTATATATCTATGTAAATGTGTATATATAAACATGTATATATATAAACATGCATACATATATGTTTAAATATATCCATCTGTATTTACTCATATTACAACCTCTATCATCACATTGATAATTCTAGTTAACATGTAAATTTCCACTCTTTTTAGCGAGATACCTGGCCCTCATCATCATCATTCCACTTACTGACTTGTTCAATTCCAGTGCACATTAGCAGACCTTTTTTCCATATTGTTAATCCACTTTGTCACCTTATTTTAAAGTTGCATATGTGTAACTGAAATGTCAGTATCATTTTGATTTTTGTTCTCAATAGGGGAGGAACAAAAACCCAATACAGAATAAATTCTGGGATATTTAATGATTCTTAAAAAAAGACTGTTGGAAATTACACAAGCAGGAAAATATTAAGATGATTATGAACTCATGAACCGGGTGCTTTCATTAAAATATTTAAGATATTTTAATTTAGCCTAGATTTAAAATTTCCCCATGACTCCACAGGTCTAATACAGCATGGAATTCATAGAAGACAACTTCTGTAAAATAATTTTTCATGTTCTTATCTCATTTGCATAATGATCTTATGTTTTAAGTCTTAGTGGAAATACACAATATGTAGCTGTCCATTTACTTCTATTATTTATCAGATTTCGTCATGCTGCATTTCTCAGTAAGAGGTTTTCTTTTTAGAGTCGTTTATTAGCTTTACTCTCTAAGACAGAGGAGACCATAGGATAAGTTAAGACTTACATTGTTAAATTTTTGGCTTTTAAAATCCAACATTTTTTTTTCTTTCTGCTTTTGTTTGTTTGTTTGGTTGGTTTGTTTGGTTTTTGTGCTGGAGATTGAGCCCAGGGCCTCAGCACATGCTCAGCAAATCTTCTATCAATGAGGAGCTACACCTCCAGCCCTAGTGTCTGACATTTCTTTTGTTTATTAATTCAATGTGAATTTATTAAGTACCTTATATGTTTCAGGTAATATTAGTGGCCCATGCACTTAAGCAATTTATAGTCTAGGTCAGAAATTATGTAAATAAAATATTATGAGAATAAAATAATCCCAAGTATAGAAATATGGATGATGTTCTGCAAATAATGGGAGCTCCTAACCCAGATTGTCAGAGAAGCTTTCTTGCTGCTGCTTTAAGAAGGGACTCAAATATGTTGTACTTATTTTTTTTTTTCTAGCACAAGACTTTGGTACAAAGAAGGACAAAATAAATATTTGTTGACTGAATGGATGAATGAAGTAATAAGGGCATGACCTCTTTTGGTTGTAGCCATCTATAAGCTTCAGTCACACAGGGCTTATTCACTTTTGTATTCACTAGAAACTTGAGCACCATGTTCACTGTTTCTCTCTTATTCCCATTCTTGATGATTTTAGTATCTATACAGTTGATCCATTAAATACTATCCCTTCCATTTCTTGATTCATGATCATCTGTAATCTTCCTGTTTACATGCACATAATCTAAGACTTGCTGTTAATATCAGAACATGTTCTCAATAGTCTCGATAACTTCTTCAGGAACGCACTCTCTCATCATCACCATTTATAATTCCATTTATTTTCTCCTCAATTATAAGATCCTGTGATCTCTATCTAATTGAATGCCGTTAACTCTTCCGGATGTTTTCTGGCTCATTAGCCTCTCATGGCCTAACTAGTATATTCTCTGGACTTAATTTCCATGGATTATCATTAAGATTATCCCACTGAATACTACTTTCATTCCCTTCCCCTGTTTCTCTCCATTGCCCATTAGACCAAAGCACAACCTTGGTTAAATTATTTTCGTTTGATGCAGCCCAGTCTTGGCACAGTAATCTGACTGAATACATAAAACAAACACACTTATCATTCCCAAATGAGCCCTTCATCTTCCTGGTAATTCTATCATAATTGTTTTTTGTATTCATCTTCTCACTCTCAAAGATTTTTATTTTGTCTTTTCATCTCAAATAATACTTCAACATACTCTTCTCTTTTGTATACATCAGCTAAAAGTTTTATCTTATTTCACTGACGAAATGGAAGAAATCAGAGGAAATTTCATCTTATTGTGCTGAATTTAACCAATTATCTGTCACAATGTAGTGTTCCTACCCTTCAAACAAAAATGGATGAGTTGTTTGCACTCTATTCTTAGGAAAAACAATTTTTTTTCCATGAATCTTACTCTGTCTTTCCAAGACAAGTGTCTCTTTAATCATCAGTTCTCTCTCTTTGCACATAATTTCTATCATCCCATACAGCCATATCACAGTGTTTGAGGGGGATTGGTTCCATGACAGATCAATGCCAAAATCTATGAATGCTCAAATATAAAAATGGTGTAGTATTTTCTTGTAACCAACATACATCCTCTTGTATATTTTTGACCATCTCTTGATTATAATACTTATTATCATAGAAATGCTATGTAAACACTTGCCTACTGAATTATTTAGGAAACAATGACAAAAAATCTGTACATTTAGTACAGATGAAAGGATTGTTTTCCCCAAAATATTTTTAATCTGTGGTTCATTGAATCTGCCCCTGTCGAACTCACAGATAGGGAGCTCTGACTGTAATATAATATCTCTCATCTTAAAAAAATGTTTTTCTATATTTCTCTCCAAACATAGCTATGTTTGATGGTACCTGGAAATTATGTATTCCCAAGGTGGGTTTCTTTTTTTTTAAACAAGTAAAATAAATTTAAGTTTAATTAAATATATTTCCTATTTCAAGTTAGCTATACATAAATTTGTCAGAATTTCCCACTTTTCAGCTGGATGTTTGTTTCATGTTTGATTTCATATTGGTAATGAAAATGAAGTGTAGGCCAATATTTATGGAGAAACTAGTAATCGAATTGAAAAACTTCCTATTAGAACTGGATTGAAATTAATTGCATTGTTCTTTCTTTTATCACATAACTATCTCTTCTCCACAAAATGAAACTCACAAAACGTGCAGTTCAGCTCTCTGAAACTCACTTTATCCTTTCCAAATGAAAAATAATGCTGATCACCTTTCTTTCTTTACAGAACATTCTAAAGAATTGATTATTTTGCTCCTGAACTTAAAGCTGTTGCACCTTATCTGGAAACCCATCAGAAACCTTTTATTGAATTTCCAAGTAGTTAGAGAATTACTATTACTTAATCTTTTAAAACACCCCTGGCTATTTTTCTTTTCAGCATATGCCATGCTAATAAATAGCCAGCAATTTACCTGGAAATAAGTCTCTGATTACTAGTGTAGACTTATGCCAGAGCAATAATTCACTTTTGCATCTTTGATATGGCATATAGGTTTCTGTCTCTGAAACAAAGCCATTTCATTAGCACATTATAAGTTACTGAAGATTCCCAAAGTCCTCAATAATGCTGACTGAATGGACTGAATGTGAGCGTGAAAGATGTTCAGGCAACACGTCAGGTTCACATTAAAGCAAATCAGGTTACTGGAGGCAAAGTCGTCATATCATGGCCCTTATGTTAGCCCTAAAAATAAAATAAAATAAAAACTGCACAAAACAAACAAAATAATCCCAGCATAGCGTCCTACCAAAATCTATACAGCATGTATTTATGACTTCTGCAAAGTGAACACAAATGTTAAAGAGGAGAATCAAGCTACACAAGGCTATTTTGGGGTGCTCACCCAAAGCAAAATAAAATCAGCATGGCTTCCAGAGCTAAATAGTACAAGAGAGGGTGTCTTTATACAGAGCAGACTGTTTTAAGGATGTAGTCTTTAACTTAGAGTCAGGACAGACTTTGGCTCCATGGCTCCATTGCAGATTAACTGAAAAATCAAAGGCAAGTTAGTTAATAATTTGAAGCTTCTATTCCTTATAGAGAAAACAAATGAGAGGCTGATTAGGAGTCATCAGTAGTCTACTGTACAGAATGTGAAATAACAACTTTTTCATTATTGAGAAAGATTTGTTCTTGAAATGCCTTAAAATATCCCATTTTTCTGCATAGGTACTATCATTGAATTATACTGTAGAATTAAAGCTGAGCCATTTTGGAAAAAAAAAAGCATAGTAATATATTCAGTCCTTCTAGCTGTAGATATACTCAATAGATGACAGAATCAAATTCACAAATGCTACAGGATATGTTTTAATCCAAAAATTCAATATTCATTTCAAGCATACATTAATCGAGTTTGAGAGAATAATCATCTCTAGAATAATCTCAAGGAGCATGAATTGTTTTTCCTTTTATTACACAGATGGAAAGAAAAAAACTAAATATTCACCTGAGTCATACTCAATGAAAGTGTTCCTCAAAGTCCGGCATGTGTGGTGCTAATCAGAGTCACTGGATAAGAAATGAATCATTCAAAATAAAGATTCCTCTGTGCTGTTTTAAACCTATCCAAATAGAATCTCTGGGGATGGGTCAAAGAGCATGAATTAAGAGATTCTTTTTTATTTTGTGGATATAAAACTAGACAGTTCATGAGAAAAACAGAAAGCACTGCAAGCCTAATGCAGGTCAATGGAACCAATTAAGGTTGGAGCTGAAAGAGCACTCATTGGAGCCATGTGTTTTAGTTCTACTGGACCCCTAATTCTAGTTACCATGGTGGATGAGTTTAGTAGCTGCACCAGATATACTAGATAATCACACCATAATTTCTTTTCTGTGTACCTCAAAATAACCAACAATATATTTATGCAACCTTCTCCAAACATCATAATTTGAGTCTTGATATTCTTCTAACTGTAATATCTGTAAAATATTAAACTCGAAGACTAAATACCTACATATCCCCAATTCTGCTATTTCCAATTTCATACCACATCTGCTTCTCAAGTTCTCTCAGGCCTCAGCACAATGGCCTCTATTTACTATGTCTTAAATCCTATGTGGCTTTACCTTTATCTCTAGTCACCGAAGCCACCAGTAAATCGCTTCATCTTTCTTTTTTCATACCCCCAATTCTTTTGTTCCCGTGGATTACTTTCCTGATTGATCAGAACACCCCTACTGATGGTGGTGCAAGATGTATTAATTTCCTCAAAAAAATATATATATATTTGAAAATTCTCAAGTGCCCGACACTGTAATGATATTTTTCTAACCTGCACTATTATTCTGTAAGATAGATTTTATTTATGTAATTATACCAATGAGAAAATTAAGTCTATAAGAGTTCCAAATTATTTGTGTTTACTACCACACAGTATCAAATGAATCAGAACTTCAGAACTCCAAACCCACAATTGTATCATTTTTAAAATTTTTTTGCTCCTTCCACTATGTAAAAATCTCTTCTCTTGGAACCTCATTGTTCTTGAGAGCTGACAAAAAAATCCTAATTCAATACTGAAGGCTTAATTAGTCATTCATTGCTGTTGTTTAAAAAAATTAATCATTTATAACTCAATGGTATAATTCTTCTTAAATTCTCTATGCAATTATGTCAACCTCCAACCTGCTCATATTTCTCACTCACAAGATTTTTGTTATTTTTTTAACTTACCTATCCAGAAGACTTCAGATTAAACAGGTCCATTACCTATACTTCCTCCAGCAACATTTCCAAAATTTGATTAAAAGTATAAACATATAAAAAATCAAAGGTATAAAGAACAGAGTCTGTGACATTGGATGATTCATGGTGTCATACAGTTGTAAGGTAGAAAGCAGAGGTAAGAACTGTAATTGATTTAGCAGACTGGAGAAGCTAAGTGACTAAATGGAGGAGAAACAAGTGGAGTGAAAATTAAATACAGAAGCGAATACATTCACACAGGAGAAACACAGTGGCTCTACAAGTAAAATCACTTAGGAGGGATTTAAGTGTGGCTGAAAATAGGAAGGCTAGATATCAACCTAATGACCAGTTAAGCCCTTATACACACTTGGTCCACAAAACCAGATGACCACCCCAACTTCCTTTCAGGCAGAAAAGGGAAGTTTATATTCCTTGGAGGCAAAGTCAGGAATAGCCTGACCTTGGTTACCAAGCTCTTGGGCTGTGTCTGTCATAATTAAATCAGAAGGATTTTCTCCTCACACAACACTGATACTTCCTTCCCCCTACCTTCAGCTTCTCTACCAGTTGTAGAGAAGTCACAATATGCTGATTGTGGACTGAGGATAAGGATTGGAGAAACCGTCCATCCCAGAGAACATTTGCAAATACATTTATTTGGGAATTTCCCAGCAAAAAAGTCAAATCTTTGACTAGTCACCCTGCTGCTAAAGCCTACGATCCTACCAGTCATAATTGCAAACAATAGCTTTAGAAAGCTTCTACATGAATATAAATGAACATTAGACATTTGTAGAAAAACACCAAACATATACTATGGAAAATGCAGAAGAGTGAAAAAAAATCAATAAACAGACAAAACTTTTAGACGTATACAGGTAATAATCATAAGAATCATCTAAAATATTTGACAATTGATGCCTTTGGGCATAGAACTGGAGAAATACATGGTCTATCTTGACCTGCCCTTTCGTATGAAAAAGGACATAGGACTTTTACTAATAGTTCATATTCTTACTACTTTGATAAAAATATATATACATCTCTTCCTTCCCCTACTCGTTGATTTTTTTCACCTGGGCCAATATTTATGTTCTTCTCATAGAGAACCTTTGCCTTCCTTTATTTGTAGACTAGATCAGTGGTTCTCAAACTTTCCTGCATATTATAGTCACCACAGTGGATCAGAGAAATACAGATCCATGCAGCATCACCCAAGTTAATTAAACTTGAATTTCTATGGGAGAAACAAAGGCATTTTTACTGATTCTTGTGTCAATGTCCAGTCTGAAAACCTGCCATCTAGAGATTTGCTAATCTGTGGTTTGCAGAATGGCAGCATTAACATCACTTGGGAGTTTTATAAGAAACTCGGGTTCTTAGGACCCCCACCCCCAATTCTATGGGATACTTTTTATTTATTTATTTTAATTTATTTAGATTTATATTGGTTCTTTTTAGTTCCACAAGACAGCAGAATCCATTTTGACATAGTTATAGAAGCATGGAATATATCTTGTTCTAATTTAGTCCCCAGTACCTCTCCTCCCCTCCCCTCCCCACCCTGCTCACTTCTCTCTACTATACTGATCATTCTTACATTTTAACAAGACCCCACACAACTCCTAACCATGTTAAGCTTCAAGGATCTTCGGTCCAGTTGTCACCCCTTGTGCTTTTCTCAGGATCATTTATCACCTGGACCCAGCACTCTTCAGCTTCCTTCTCACCACTGATTCCTTCTCTAGTTCATTTTCATGTCTATCACTTTGCATGATAAAAATGAAAAACAAAACCATAAAACTAATAGAAACAAGTAGCATGTTGTAGTTTTCATTGTAGAGGTCTTTACCTCTTTTGTTAAGTTTATTCCCAAATATTTTTATTGGGGGGGTCTGTTGTAGATGGGGTGGTTTTCCTAGTTTCCCTTTCAGTGGATTTGTCACTGATGTACAGAAATGCCTTTGATTTATGGGTGTTGATTTTACATCCAGCTACTTTGCTGAATTCATTTATTAGTTCTAGAAGTTTTCTGGTGGAATATTTTGGGTGTATTAGGCATAGAATCATATCGTCTGCATATAGTGATAATTTAGACCAATGGTTTTAGAAAAAAGGACACAGAGTCTTACCCACATAACTACAGCTATATTATATTAGAAAAAGATGCCAAAACTGTACTTTGGAGAAAAGGTAGTCTCTTCAACAAATGGTGCTAGAAAAACTGGACATCCATATGTAACAAAATGAAATCAAACCTTTACCTCTCACCATGCACAAAACTCAACTCAAAGTGGATCAAGGATCTAGGAATTAAACCAGAGACCTTGTGCCTAATGGAAAATAAAGTAGGTACAAGTCTCCATCATGTCAGATTAGGCCCCAACTTCCTTAATAAGACCCCTAGAGCACAATAATTAATATCAAGAACTAATGAATGTGATAGATTCAAACTAAAAAGCTTCTCAGCAAAAGACACAATCAGTGAGGTGAATGAGTTTTCTGGATTGGCTTGCTTCATGTAGCATTATATTCTCCAACTTCATCCATTTACCTGCAAACACCATGATTTTATTTTCTTTTAATGCTGAGTAATGTTCCATTGTGTATATATACTAAAGTTTCCCTATCCATTCATCTACGGAAGGGCATCTAGTTTGGTTTCATGGTTTAGCTATTGTGAATTGTACTGCTATTAACATTGATGTGGCTGTGTCCCTGTAGTATGTTGTTTTTAAACCCTTTGGGTATAGACCCAGGAGAAGGACAGCTGGGTCAAATGGTGGTTCCATTCCAGGTTTTCCAAGGAATAACCATACTGCTTTCCATATTGGCTGCACCACTTTGCAGTCTCATCTGCAATGTATGAGTGTGCCTTTTTCCCCATATCCTTGCCAACATTTATTGTTGTTTGTATTCTTGATAGCTGCCATTCTGAATGGAGTGAGATGCATTTCTCAAATTGCTAGAGATGATGAATATTTTTCATATATTTGTTGATTGATTGAATATCCTCTTCTGAGAAGTGTCTGATCGGTTCCTTGGCCCATTTATTGATTGGGTTATTCATTTTTTTGGTGGTAAGGTTTTTGAGTGCTTTATATATCCTAGAAATTAGTGCTTTATCTGATGTGCTTGTAATAAAAATTTGCTCCCATTCTGCAGGCTCATTCATTTGAGTTCTCACCTTTTTTTTCATGCATTTTCTTAAATTAAGCTGTGAGGCATATTTTCTCCCCTTTGTCATTTTGGGTACAGCTGTTATCTCATTGCAGTATGGAATTTTCTTCTATGGCAGGGAAATTGCTCCTCAAAAATGGACAGTGAATTTTAATAGGCTAAAATAACCTTATTAATTTTTACTGCTTGTGGCATTTGACATTGACATCTAGACATACACAACTTCTTTACACACTCATTTCTATAACTTGTGATGTAGTTAGAAACATGTATAAGCAGGGCTTTACTGATCTGAATTGCCTTTTTGTTCTGCCAATTTAAAAAAATTATTGTTTAAAACTGCAGTTTTAAATGTATTTTTTAAAAAAAATATTTCAGTTAAAATAAGTAATAAAAATTGCCCATACAATTGACTTAGAAAAACTGTCAAAATTTAAGTATACATTTTTTTCTAAGTATTCTCTGTATTTGTATGTGTTGATATACATGCATAAGCATCAATCTGTACTCTACATTGCCAATCAGGAGAATAGTGTTAGTCTATTAAATTGTTATTATATAATATTTTAACGATTAAAATTTATACCATTAAATGAACTAGAATTTTTTAACCAATACCCTTCTTAGACTCAGTTGTTTGTACTTTACATTATTATAAACAATATTACCTAAAACATCCTGAAATGTAATTTTATATTTATTCTGGGAGATTAATTTTGATTTAAATACCACAATCAATATATAAGTGTGCCTTTTCATACATTCTTATAAACAAGAATGTGTATATTTAAGAATGTGTATATTTGAAAACCAGAAATTATAAAATTATGATTAGTTAAAGCTAATACTTATTGAATTTTTTTGTAGTAATTTGCATACTGATCTTCTATATCATCCACAAAGGCTTTGTAGATTATTTACTACTTTTAACCCTAATTTCACAGATTAATAAATCAGGACTTAGAAAGTTGATGTATTTTATCCAATATAACACAGCTAATATTAACACCTAATTATAAATATTTGTCATTATTAAAATATTTGATGCACAAGGATTTTACAATTTTAATATGTGAACTATAATTTATTCTATGTTTCACTGGAATATTTAAATTTATATTATTGATTTAAAATAGGCCTTTTTATGTAAAGATATTTATACTGTATTTTTTCATACAATTTTATTTTTCCCTAGTTTATTTGTTTATTCTGTTACTTCTGGTAACTTGACAATTTGAAAGAATAGTAGTCAAAATCTTTTAATCATTTTGTTTTGATTCAGATGTTGGAGTAATGATTAAAAACTATTTCCTTGTGCACAAAATATATTAAATAATCTATTGTGTTAAATTATACATAGAAAGTTTGTTTCAGCTCACAGTTTAGGTGGTTCTAGTCCATGATGGTGGCCCCATTGCATTGGGCTGGTGTTCAGGAGCACATCATGGTGGTAGTGTACAACAGAGCATAACTATTCACCTCATGGCCAGGAAAGCAAAAGAAAGACAAATTAAAGATCTAGAGCCCCACCATCCCATTTGTGGGCGTGACTTCCATGATCTAAGAGTCTCCTACCAGTCCCCACCTCTTAAATATTCTACCCGCTCCCAATAGTACCGCCCTGGGGACCAAACCTTCAACATATAGGCATTTGGGAAACAACCTATAGCATCCGTGATTTAAAAACTACAATCCCTCTACATGTTTGGGTTTTATAGCCTCCCAATCCCACTGTATTTCACCTTCATAAAACAATATCCCACAATACATAGAGTAGAAATGCAGGACTCCAAGGAAAGATGAGAAAAAAAAAGGAAGGAAGGAAAGGCTTAGAGAAATGAACATGCTAGAATGTCTACTAAAAATGTCAGGCTGGGGATATAGCTCAGTTGGTAGAGTGCTTGTCTCTCATGCATAAGGCCCTGGGTTCAATACCTAGTACCACACACACTATATTCTTACCACAGGTCCCAAGAAACCTAAGACAGTTACGTTATAATTTTCTCTTTAGAGTCTGCTTTTTGGGAGAACCAACCTGAAATACTCATGTACTCAGTTCATGTGTTTACCCAAATATATGCTTTTTCATGTACATATCTTTGCCACTTTTTAATGGGAAACTGTTTACACATTATTAAACCATTCTGAACTTGTTTCACCATCTTTAAAATGGGGTGTTTGAAATTTACTAAAAGAGATTAACCATTTTTTTACTGTGAATGGCACATACAAAGTGTTCCATAAATATAGTTATTAACTTCTTTTGTTCATTTTTACAAAAATATAAAACATTGATTTTCTTGAGTAGTCTGGATTGAATTTAAATTCAGCATGGAGTTTGGCTAGTGTTGCTCAAAAGTAATACATCCTAACTTTCAAAATAATAGATGTGAAAGTATTCAATATGTGGTAGGATACCATTAAAGCAACAACAGATATTCAAATAATTGTGAAATAAAAAGAAATTTCCCAAACTAATTTCAAAACCAATTGACTGAAATGGATTAAGATGTAAATACCATAGTTCGTTCATAATATGTGTCTTAGCTAACAAACTTGAAAAAGATAAACAAAAATAAAAAACAAAAACATTTCAGGGGGCTGGGGATGTGGCTCAAGCGGTAGCGCGCTCGCCTGGCATGCGTGCGGCCCGGGTTCAATCCTCAGCACCACATACCAACAAAGGTGTTGTGTCCGCTGAGAACTAAAAAATAAATATAAAAAAAATTTTCATTTTTCTGCCTCCCTTTTTGCCAATTCAAGGCAAATTACAATGATTAATTAACAGGCAAATACATAAATACATGTCTCTTGATTATGTAAGTGCTTTCCTAAGGAATTTGAAGTTTTATTATTCCATATCTCATAATATGCATATATTAATATACTACAATCCCTCCAAAAAGTAACTATAAAGGAAGTAAGAAAGCCACTTTTGGAGGTGTTGAATTGAAACTATAGAAAGTCAAACTGATGACATATAGGAACATTTTGAGAACTTCTACAGAAAGTAAAAGGAAAAAAAAATCCATTATTTAGAGAAACAGAACAAACCTGAGGACAAGCACTTGCATCCACATGAGTCTATGTTTAAACTTCAGGTGTTTCTAAACTTGACATGCTCAGCTTTGCTAAAATTCTACCTACCGGTCTTGGCCCCTCAATGCCTCCCCATTGTCCCACTGATAAGAAATAAGAAGATTCACAAAGCATTCATTCAGTTCTCTCCGTTTTTGCTTGTCAAAAGATATTCATTCACTTGACAAATATTTACCAAAGAACTACAATGCGCCAGGCACTGTTCTATCTAGACATTCAAGAAGATGGCATTGAACAAAACAAGACAAAAATGTCTGATCTTTGGAAGCTTCCAGGTGGATGGTGTGTGCTAAATGTGAAAAGTTAGGCAGAAAATAAACATAATAAATAAATATGTTTATAGGTAATCATGGTATGGAGAATATTAAAACAAGGGAGGGAGATAAAGAGTTCCAAGGATAATAGGTTGACATTTTAGAAGGATGCTATAAGGATGTAGCAGAAGTTATAAAAGGGAGTTTCTGAAATAGGAGCACGAGTGCTACAGTCTGGTCTTCTTTTATTTAGTGTTGGTCTCTGTGGTTTTCATAAAACTGTTATAGAGCAATTCTTAGTCATATCTACTCCACACCTGGCTTTAGCCACCACACTGTGGATCAGGTGGTAGAGGAGGTTGAACTGTGCCACTGAACTAGTGATAACATCCGTGGAAAGATGCATGTGCCCTCACTTCAACTGATATTGAAATAGAGACTATGAAAGATGAATAGTACAGATAATATAAGCTCAACCTAACAACCATAGAATTTTCCCAGCTTAGAAACTCAAACTTGGTATAGAAGTAATAGCAATGTTATGATTTAAAATAACAAAAAACAAAGGCAAAACTTCCTGTGCTAGAAATAAAATCATGAATAATCATATAAAAATAATAGTACTCTTAGCTTAGCAATTAGAAATAAATCAACAGTTTAGGGAAAATTTCACCCATAATCACACTGTTGCATGGTAGCAAGAATAAATCGTTTGCATTTTTTCTATTGAATTTATTATGCATTTATTTATCATGATTACTCATACTGAGAACAAAATTTAGCAGGTAATAAATGGTCAATTAGACCTAAAGACCTTGTATATTTCCTATGCTCCTCTTCAATTTGATAATCTCTGAGAAGTACTGGGATAACTATGAGTTCACATCCCATGGATGTCCTTTCTTCCCTACAAATTCAAGAAAGCATAGCTGGTTTATATAACTCTGTTAAGGCAATGATCAATCCTTCCAGTACATTATTTTTTATAGTTTCTTTAGAAATTGGCTTATATAGTTCAGATCCTTCAGATTTCCCTTTCATAAGGGTTGAGGAGGGGAGGAATGAAAATGGGTGAGCATGTAAGAGATTCATTCTGTATATATTGCTTTATGCATAGTAAAACTTATTTTCAGTGCCCATTGTTAGAAATTGTTGTGAAATGAGCAATTATTCAAGTATAGAACTGGAATTTGACAAACTTAGCTGAAAAACAAACATCTTTCACAATACTTAGTAGACTTCCTCATCAATTATTCCTAAATTTCAAAGAGAAATGATTGAGTCAAAACCCAGTTTTTCTAGGTACATCTAAAGTCAGCCTTATATTATAGGATGTCTTCATTATATATGATATTGTCCTAAATACATGATAATTATTTTAGACTCAGATAAAGCAAGTCAAGCCATACCACCCAGAACCAAGTGGTAATGACTCAGGCATAAGAAAACAAGAGCTAGTGTAAAGCAGTTTGTCAGAGTGGGCACATTTGCAAGCTCCATCACAGACACAGCATACAACATTTGTATCAGGATCTTATGAACTCAAATCCATCTGCTAGTGAAACATGCTTTCAGTCATTTCTCCTTCTGTTCCCTTCCCCCTATTAATTACACTCCTTTGCTCCCAGGGGTCCAAATTTTACTTCAAGTTGCCCTACATTATTAACTTCAAAACCTCAATATCCTTAATATATTTTCAAATTAGATCTTTCTTCTGCTTAAAACCCATCTAACATTTCCCAAAGATGTCCTTAAGAGACTCAGACTTAACAGAGTATAGAAACTGGCTCTTAACTATCATTGAATCTCCAATATCTCTCACATTATCTAAGACATTATAGGTCCATAACAAGAACTTTATAAATAAGAAAATTAATAAAATCTTTGTAAATGTGATTTCTGGAACTCAACAATAAAGCAAATCATTGAGCAAAACAGAAATAAAATCTGACTAAACTGCACTACTTGGGGAATGTTATTTTGGAGGAGATTCAATGATCACTAATACAACAAAGGAATTAATAATAATATTTTAATACTAGGATATTCATCTTTTTTTTAAAGGAGAGAGAGAGAGAGAGAGAGAGAGAGAGAGAGAGAGAGAATTTTTAATATTTATTTTTTAGTTCTCGGCAGACACAACATCTTTGTTGGTATGTGGTGCTGAGAATCGAACCCGGGCCGCACGCATGCCAGGCGAGCGCGCTACCGCTTGAGCCACATCCCCAGCACTAGGATATTCATCTTAAATTACAGAATGATAAAGCAATATCGTGGTTCGGGGACAGGAGATGGAGCTTAGTGCATGCTAGAGTGCTTGCCTATCACATGTGGGCCCTGGGTTCAGTCCCCAATTAAAAAAAAAAAAAGTGTGGCTGATTTTATTATATGAGTGACTGCATTATTTCTCCCAAAATCATCTGCACTCAATATTTTTAAATGAAAAAGTTTATTAAAGGAACTTTAAACAAGTAGAAAAAATTAGGGGAATCCATGAACCAAAAATTCATGTGTCCATTAATCAGTTCAATAACAATAAACTAAACTCAAGATGAATCATTTATATCTCTACCCACTTCTTTAGTTCCAATGCTATTTTGAAGGAAATTCCAAAACTAGATCATTACCTCTATAACATCAATATATGATATCAATGATAAGGTATATGTCAATGATATGATATAATGTTATTAGTATGTGTCTCTGAATGATGATACCTCTTTAAAAATAATCACAGTAAAATGATCATATCTTTTAAAAAATCAATAAAATTTTCTTAATATCTTCAAATTATCAAGTCAGTGTTGAAATTTCCAAAAGTTTTGTAATTTTATTTACTTCATTTTCTCATTTTATACCTGGTTTGAATACAAACCAAATGAAATCTTTATATTGTGATTTGAAGTTATGGGTTTTTTGTCTCTTTGAAATTACATGTTTTCTCTCTCTCTCTCTCTCTCTCTCTCTCTCTCTCTCTCTCTCTCTCTCTCTCTCTCTCTCTGTTTTACTTTCCATCTCTGCCTCTCAGTCTCTCAATATATTTGTTAAAGGAACTATATTATTTTCACTAAAATATGTCCATATTCTGAAATTGCTGATTTTATCTATATAAAATCACTTTAACATCTTTTCATTTTTTCTGTATTTTCAGTATTTAATATAGACTTTGTTAAATTTAGGTATGATATTTGAGAAGACTGCACAAAAACCATTTCTTCTTCCAGTGAGAAGCCCATAATCTGGGGGCTTTCCTATTTAGTGAATTTATATAAATGTACATTTTTATGAATCTATTAATTCACTAGGATGGCAAAATGACTGTATGATTATCCATTCTTCATTATTAAGTATTATATTTCTATGAAACTTTCTCTTTTTCTACTTGGTAGTATAATTTAGATGCAAAGACAAGACACTCTCCTGATTTTAAGCCAAATGTAGTTGGTTAGCACCTAAAGATTTTATTAGATCTAGATCCTTGGACTGAACTTTGTATGAGGGTGAAACTTCCTTTACTATTCTTTATTCAACCCATCAAATTTGTACAGTTAATAGGCAAAAACAAAAAATGGTCACCAACTTTATCAGAGCTGAATATTGGAAAATTTTATGTCTTGAGAGATCAATTGAGATCTAGGTTGATTTTCCTGTAAATGTTACCCATCATTTTTCTGTCAGTCCTTAAAATTCTATCCTTATTCTGTAATGTTAGGCATTTTCATAATAATGTGCCTTGGTATGAGTTTGTTCTAATTTTGTATAATTTTGGATCCTGTAAGCCCCCTGTATTTGATTCTCCATTTTATTCTTTATGTTTTGGGAAATTTTCTGATATTATTTCATTGAAAAGATTGTGCTTTCCTTTCATTTATATCTCTAAGCCTTCATCTATCCCAATAAATCTTTTTTTTTGTTTTATTTTTTTTATTGGTTGTTCACAACATTACAAAGCTCTTGACATATCATATTTCATACATTAGATTGAAGTGGGTTATGAACCCCCAATTTTACCCCAAATGCAGATTGCAGAATCACGTCGGTTACACATCCACAATTTTACATAATGCCCTATTAGTAATTGTTGTATTCTGCTACCTTTCCTATCCCCTACTATCCCCCTTCCCCTCCCCTCCCAACTTCTCTCTCTACCCCATCTACTGTAATTCATTTCTCTCCTTGTTTATTTTCCCATTCCCCTCACAACCTCTTATATGTAATTTTATATAGCAATGAGGGTCTCCCTTCATTTCCATGCAATTTCGCTTTTCTCTCCTTTTCCCTCCCATCTCATGTCTCTGTTTAATGTTAATCTTTTCTTCCTGCTCTTCCTCCCTGCTCTGTTTAGAGTTGCTCTCATTATATCCAAGAAGACATTTGGTATTTGTTTTTTAGGGATTGGCTAGCTTCACTAAGCATAATCTGCTCTAGTGCCATCCATTTCCCTGCAAATTCTATGATTTTGTCATTTTTTATTGCTGCATAGTACTCCATTGTGTATAGATGCCACATTTTTTTTTTTTATCCATTCATCTATTGAAGAGCATCTGGGTTGATTCCACAGTCTAGCTATTGTGAATTGTGCTGCTATGAACATCGATGTGGCAGTATCCCTGTAGCATGCTCTTTTAAGGTCTTCAGGGAATAGTCCGAGAAGGGCAATAGCAGGGTCAAATGGTGGTTCCATTCCCATCTTTCCCAGGAATCTCCAAACTGCTTTCCAAATTGGCCGCACCAATTTGCAGTGCCACCAGCAATGTACAAGTGTAACCTTTTCTCCACATCCTCGCCAGCACTTGTTGTTGTTTGACTTCATAGTAGCTGCCAATCTTACTGGAGTGAGATGGTATCTTAGGGTGGTTTTGATTTGCATTTCTCTGACTGCTAGAGATGGTGAGCATTTTTTCATGTACTTGTTGATTGATTGTATATCCTCCTCTGAGAAGTGTCTGTTCAGGTCCTTGGCCCATTTGTTGATTGGGATATTTGTTATCTTATTGTCTAATTTTTTGAGTTCTTTGTATACTCTGGGTATTAGGGCTCTATCTGAAGTGTGAGGAGTAAAAATTTGTTCCCAGGATGTAGGCTCCCTATTTACCTCTCTTATTGTTTCTCTTGCTGAGAAAAAACTTTTTAGTTTAAGTAAGTCCCATTTGTTGATTCTTGTTATTAACTCTTGTGCTATGGGTGTCCTATTAAGGAATTTGGAGCCCGACCCCACAATCTGTAGATTGGAGCCAACTTTTTCTTCTATCAGACGCAGAGTCTCTGATTTGATATCAAGCTCCTTGATCCATTTTGAGTTAACTTTTGTGCATGGCGAGAGGAAGGGATTCAGTTTCATTTTGTTGCATATGGATTTCCAGTTTTCCCAACACCATTTGTTGAAGATGCTATCCTTCCTCCATTGCATGCTTTTAGCCCCTTTATCAAATATAAGATAGTTGTAACTTTGTGGATTAGTCTCTGTGTCCTCTATTCTATACCATTGGTCCACCCGCCTGTTTTGGTACCAGTACCATGCTGTTTTTGTCACTATTGCTCTGTAATATAGTTTGAAATCTGGTATCGCTATACCGCCTGATTCACACTTCCTGTTTAGAATTCCTTTTGCTATTCTGAGTTGGAGTGTGAACTCATTTATTTGTTGGTTTTTTCTTTTTTTGAGGAATGACCACCAGGCGATGAATTTTCCTCTTAAAACTGCTTTCATTTTGTCCCATAGATTCCGATATGTTGTGTCTGTATTTTCATTTATCTATAAGAATTTTTTGATTTCCTCCTTTATGTCTTCTGTAACCCACTGATCATTCAGTAACATATTGTTCATTTTTCATGTGATGTAGGATTTTTCCTTCCTTCTTTTGTCATTGATTTCCAGTTTCATTCCATTATGATCAGATAAAATGCATGGTATTATCTCCACCCCTTTATATTTACTGAGGGTTGCCCTATGGCATAATATATGGTCTATTTTTGAGAAGGACCCATGTGCTGCTGAGAAAAAAGTATAGCCATTTGATGATGGTTGATATATTCTATATATGTCAGTTAAGTCTAGGTTATTGATTGTGATATTGAGTTCTATAGTTTCTTTATTCAACTTTTGTTTGGAGGATCTGTCCAATGGTGAGAGAGGTGTGTTGAGTCACCCATAATTGTTGTGTTGTGGTCTATTTGATTCTTGAACTTGAGGAGAAGTTGTTTTATGAATGTCGCAGCACCATTATTTGGTGCATAAATATTGATAATTGTTATGTCTTATTGGTGAATGGTTCCTTTTAACAGTATATAATGTCCTTCTTTATCCCTTTTGATTAACTTAGTCTTGAATTCGATTTTATTTGATATGAGGATGGCCACCCCTGCTTGCTTACGAGGACCGTGTGCATGGTATATTTTTTCCCATCCTTTCACCTTCATCCTGTGTATGTCTTTTCCAATCAGATGTGTCTCCTGGAGGCAGCATATTGTTGGATTTGTTTTTTTAATCCATGATACCAGCCTATGTCGCTTTATTGGAGAGTTTAAGCCATTAACATTCAGAGTTACTATTGATATATGGTTTGTACTTCCATCCATGTTTGATTGTTTATCCTTTTTTTAAAAAAATTTAGTTTGTTTCTCCATGATTATCTTTCCCCTCGCCCTCTGTCTTTACTGAGACACTTCCCACTGATGGTTTTGGTTATTGTTTTTCATTTCTTCCTCGTGTAGTGTTTTGCTCAAAATGCATTGCAATGCTGGTTTTCTGGCTGCAAATTCTTTTAACTTTTGTTTATCATGAAAGATTTTTATTTTGTTGTCATACCTGAAGCTTAATTTTGCTGGATACAGAATTCTTGGTTGGCATCCATTGTCTTTCAGTGTTTGAAATACATTGTTCCATGACCTTCTTGCTTTCAGTGTCTGTGATGAAAAATTTGTTGTTAACCTTATTGGTTTACCCCTGAATGTAATCTGTCTCCTTTCTCTTGTAGCTTTTAATATTTTCTCTTTGTTCTGTATATTGGATATCTTCGTAACAATGTGTTTTGGCATTGGTCTGCTGTGATTTTGTGTGCTCGGTGTCCTGTATGCATCTTCAATTTGTATATCTGTTTCCTTTTTTATTTCTGGAAAGTTTTCTGTAATTATTTCATTCAGCAGGTTACTCATTCCCTTGGTTTGAATCTCTGTACCTTCTTCTATCCCGATGACTCGTAAGTTTGGTTTTTTTATGTTATCCCATAACTCTTGGATGTTTTTCTCATGATTTTTTACCAGCCTTTCTGAGTTGGCTAGACTCTTTTCAAGATGATATATTTTGTCTTCATTATCTGACGTTCTGGCTTCTACTTGCTCCACTCTGTTAGTGATACTCTCAATTGAGTTTTTAATTTGGTTTATCGTTTCCTTCATTTCTAGAATTATTGTTTGATTATTTTTTATAATCTCTATCTCCTGATAAAGATGCTTAACTTCTTCTTTTATCTGTTTATGAAATTCATTCTCAATGTGTTCTTTCGCTGCTTGAATTTGCTGTCTTGTATCCTCTTTAAGGTTCCATTCCATCTGTCTAAGGTGTTCCTTGAGTTCTTTATATGACCATTTTTCTGATGACTCTAGGTCATCCTGAATATTTAGGCTGTCCTGCATTGTTTGTACTCCTTTTCTTCCTTGCTTTTTGAAGCTGCTCATGTTACTTCTTGTTCTGTTTGACTACTGAGTTACTGTTTACTCCTGTAGCCGCAGGTTTCAATGAAGTTATCTCCTCCGCCGCAGTCTGATGACGTCAGTTCTCTGCCATGGTGGTATCTCTTGCAAATGGCGACAGTTCATTTCCCTTTGCCGGGCGACCAATGCAACGGGTGGGTCCTTACTGTCTCTCCCAAGCCCCGTTTCAAACCTGTGGCCACTACCTAGGAAGGCTTGGTAGGCATTTACCTCCATAGGATGAGAAGGGCCGACCAGTTGTTTAAGCCGGATGGATTAGTGCTGAGTCACAGCTGTTTGTCTGTGGGAAGCAGGCGAATGGGAGCTTGAATTCAGCCCATCCGGGCTCAGAGTGTGTTCTGAGAGGCCCAGACTGTTTGCCCCAGATCCACGTCAGCTCAGCATTGCCTAGTGATCCTGAGCAAACAGATTTAGGTCGTTTATGACTCCCTATGCCTGCACAGCTGAAGAGGTCAGAGACTTGATCTCTCTGCGCCCGCCACCATGTTGGAATCTCCCCCAATAAATCTTAATTTGGTCTTTTCATGATCTATTCATGATCTCTTAAGTATTCATGATCTCTTAACATCTTTTTTCCATAGTCAACTTTGTTTTCAAGATTATATATTTTGTCTTCATTGCCTGAAACTCCATCTTGCAAGTGATTAGGTTGTTGGTGATGCTTTCAATTGAATTTTTAATCTGGTTTATTGATCCCTTCATTTTTAGAATTTCTTCTTGTGTTTTCTTTTTCCAGAATCTCAAGGTCTTTATTGAAGTGATCTTTTACTTTCTGTATTTTCTTTCTAACTTCATTTCTTAAGTTGACCGTTAATTCACAGATTAGTTTAAATATGTACATTCTATACTCCTTCTCTGACATTTCTTCCACTGTGGTGTCAATGGATTCTGTTATTTGAGTATCTTGGTGTATTTGGGGTGACCTGTTTCCTTGCTTTTAAATGTTGTATGTATGTCTATCTATTTAACAGTATAGATCTGAAGCAGTAAAGTTTCTACCCTGTGAAATTATAGTGTCCCTGAAATGATATGATTGGTTAACTGACTACAATAAAAACAACAAGTTTGCAAAATGGTTTACAATTTCAAATGGTGAATAGGGAGAGAACATATGTGATATAGAATATGATGATTATGAGGGTGGAGGTAAGGTAGAAGTAAAATATTAAAGGAAGAATGAAATAGAGAACAACAGATTGAGTGATAGTGGAAGAAAAGAAATAAATCAAATCAAAGGAAACACAGAGGTATGAGAAAAAATATAAATATTAAAAATTTTTAAAAAGCAAAATAAAAGAATACAAACAAAACTAAAACATACTAACCGGGCTGGGGATGTGGCTCAAGCGGTAGCATGCTCGCCTGGCATGCGTGTGGCCCGGGTTCGATCCTCAGCACCACATACAAAACAAAGATGTTGTGTCCACCGATAACTATAAAATAAATATTAAAATTCTCTCTCTCTCTCTCTCTCTCTCACTCTTTCTTTAAAAAAATAATTAATCAATTTAAAAAAATTTTAAAAAACATACTAACCAAATATCCTAGTGCTCAAATAACTGGTCCATGAAAAATAACTGGCTTCAAAAATTCTAGAAAAGAGAAAACAAACAAATATTAGTATCTACAGATGTCCATGTACCATTCAACAGAGAAAAGAAAAAAAAGGAAAAAAGAAAATAAATCTCTATGAAGGATTAAAGAATTCTTTCTGTTGGCATTCAAAAGACTCTCAGTTTATCTCCTCAGAAGTTTTAGGTGGGGTACTCTGGAGCATTATAGCCTACCCTCTGGATTCCTGGAGTAAGAGAGATAATCCCTTAGGGGGAATTCCTGTAGGCAGGGTTTATGCTTAGGTGGGCTCCAGGTTCTTTGGTCAATGCCAATTTGCCTGGAGGATTTTATATCAGCACATCTCCAGGGCCCAGTAATTGCTGGTCCATGCTGGAAGGCTGTAATCCAGCCTGGGTTTCACTCAAAGTGGTGGAGGAGCCAATTCTTACTCCCCTATGTCACCTGTGGACCCCGTGTTTCCTGGTCTTGGGTTCAGTCTCCAAACTCAATCTCTCCGTGCCTCCCCACCCTTCTGAGTTCCCAGCCAGACTGTCTCTCCCAGCAGGTCATGAAAGCAGCTGGATTGAAGGGGGAGGGGTAGACCTGGGTAGTTTTCCACAACCAGTTTAAGCACATTATATGCCATGCAGTGTGCTTTACTGGACCTGTATTTCAGGTCAAACACAAGTTTGCCAGGAATTGACCCCCTCAGCTGCTGGCCCCTGTGCAGCAGCTGCAAAATGGCCTCTTTCTTTGTCCTCAGCATGCTACCTGGAATTGCACCTGGATCACAAGTAAAATCAAATCATTAAGTAAATAAATAAATTAAGTAAGCAAGACAGCTCTAATATATCATGCACAAAGCAGATGATGCCCTCTAACAAAAATTTTAAAATTTCCTCCCCTCCCATATTTGTACACCTTGAAAAATCTCTTAAATATATGAGGCCTTGCAAAATTACAGATGCCATGTCATTAAATCCAGGATCTTCCAAGTTGTATGGATAATTTTAGGATTTATCTAGTTTAAAAGAAAGGAGCAGATTAAAGAAGCTTTTGGGCATTTGGTGACCGATTTAATATTTTTATTCTATCCTTAAGTGAATATTGCTCCATCAGAATTGTAGAGAACATGTCAGTGATGTAATGTGAGGCCAGGGTCTCTAACTTTGCTACATAGTTCCACCTTCTGAGGAACCTTCATGATTCCAGTGCCCATTCTAGACCAAGTGAGTCTGAATCTCTGAGGGCTAGGCTTTGAAAGAGCCTCATGAAAAAAATCCCAGGTGACTCTAATGTGTAATTAAGTTTATAAGTATTGCCTTAAGGGAGAAAAGAACAAAAATAAGTATAATCCAACAAAGTACAAAGAAATGTGGGGTAACTCTAGATTATTGTGGTTTTCTCTTTATTAGCATTTTTTATTTTGTTTCATTCTATTCTGTTTTTAGTCTATTTGTGGATAGTTTTTTCCTGTAACAAAAATCACAATCTCTTATAATTCTCATTTTGAACAGCTCCAACAACTTAAAGTGAAGTATTTGAAGAAAGAGTGGCTTATGTTCATTGTAATGTATCAGCTCAGAATTAAAAGTAATAATAAAATAAAAGTAAAAATAAATAACTGCTTTCATTTCTCCATTATTTGCTCACCCTAGTAAATCCAAAAATATGCATTAGCTTTATCCAGTAAATGGCAATGATTTTGCAGTGATTGTCTTGTTGGTGTTGTCGAGAAAGCACTGGGTACCCTTTGGGCAACCTTAGGTGTCTTGAAGTTCAACTTCATTTTTAGAGTTATACAACAGTTCCTCAAACTAAAAGTGTATTTTTAACCTTTCTTTAAAAAAGGATTGGGGATATAGCTCATTTGGTAGAGTGTTTGCCTCCCATTTATAAGGACCTTTGTTCAATCCCCAAAGCACCACAAACAAACAACAATAAAAAAGCCCTTTCTTTAAAAAACAAAACAAAACTTAGCTAACAAACAAAAAACTCATGTTCCTTGATGTATAGTTTTCCTGAGTTCCCCCCCCCCACTATTCAGTTTCATCTGATAATAGCATTTAAAAATAGAATATCAATGCATAGGGAAATTCCATTTGGAAAACAGACTATGAAAAGACATTGTTGAATTCTAGATGCTTCTGATAAGTGATTGATGCAGAACATAGTTGTTGATTTTATATTGACATCATTGGCCAAATTCATTTTAACATGACTCTTCACTCTGACTTTGGAAAATGACTGCTGTAGGAAGGACTTCTGTTAGATTTTTCATAATCCCTTGCCCATCAGAGTTCCAAGTTCCTTGTGGATATTATTATTAAATAGCTAATGGAGTATCTGTAACACACTTAAGAAGCACTATTTCATTGCATTTTTAAGCAGATCTTTTTTTTTATTTTAAGCAAAAGTTGCATTTTCATTTTGAATAATTAATATAAAAATCAGAATCAGTTATACTTTTCCCTATTAGCAGCACTCAGTTGTATGCAGTATTAAGGGTTAACTTATTCCAGTTACTTTTGCAGAAAAGCATCATAGTGTTTTTCAGAATGTTTATTTTGGCAATACTGTGTAATTGCTAAAATCTCACAAAGGCCAGTAGGCAAGAATTCTCTCAGCATCTTTCCCCTCATGAGTTGACTTATAGATACTCAAGGAGAGGCCTTTTTGGTATTTGTTATGTATTTTTAATAACAGTAGTCACTATTAAAGGAATACTTAGCATTTTCATTTGAAGTTGCCAATATATTGAGGGACCCTTAACCTTATCAAAATTTCTTAGCTTATAAGCATTTCTAATGTTCTAAGGCAGTTTGATTAATGCTTTACAGTTGTTAGAAATCTTAGAAGTTTTTTAGTAAAATCTATTATTTAGAAAATATTAATGTTATGAGTTTTTCCAAAGTCATAATAGTAAAGTCTGCAATGGCTACTGAATTCAGGCCTTTTGTTTTAGGTATCTGTTCCCAGTTGCACTTCAAAATCAGAATCAGCTTTTAATAGGTATTTAGCCTGCATCCTTGGCTTAACTAGTTGAACTGTAATCATAGGAGTGTTCTTCAGAATCTATATTTTTTAAAATTCTTTTCAATTGACTCAAATTCACAGTAGTGATAGAGGCCTACTTATTATTGGCTTTTCATGCTTTTTTTTTTTTCAATGTAAGACCAATGTCTTCCCTGTATGGTGAATCTACTTGATACGTTGGAAACTCTAAACTGATCATTCTCTAGGTTGACCAATGCCATTAGGAAAAAAAAAAAAAAACTTAAATAAAACTGGAGCTTAAATGGTAAGAAAGTTGATGATGGCATTTGTTTGCATCCCAAAGAAGGTCAAAAGTACAACATACATCTTTTCAGACTACTCTGTTTGATTTGCTTCAATACAGTAAGGGCTCTTCAACAAATAAATCTTTCAAGAAATAAGGGGATTAACTTCAAGCTTGTCAGTATACTGCAAAATATCATTTTAATGTTAGGTTCTGTTTGATTCCAGAGTATAAGATCTATTAATTGCTTAGTCCTTTGCTTTGAGAATGGTTTTGAAAAGCCACCTCCACCCCAACAATATCATCTTTCCTTCACCAGAAGATGTTGCAGATTAGTAAAACTCCCTAATGAAGTACTTTTACTGTTTCAGGATCTATGGTTTGATACTACCATCATAAATTTCTGAAGCATGAAATTACAAGAAAAAAGAGAAATAGCAAACAAGAGCACAAGGGAAAACCAACCCAAACATTGCATCCTACTGCATAATAGCATCTCATGGCATACAGGATAAATTTTTTCTATGCAAAAATGGTTCCTCACTTCTATATTTCTAGTGGATTTTTTAAAAATTTCACAAACATAATTTATAATTCTACTATCTGAGAATTTAGGCTCTATAAAAATGGCATGTATGAAATCTTACACCTTGACCTTTTAGATAGCAGGAAGTCTAAAGAAAACTATTGCATGTATTTATAATCATAAATTTGAAATTAAAAATTAATATCATAGATAATTATCAATTATATATATTAATGAATTGTTTATAATTTTAATGGTTTTAAAATTTTTCTGAAATATATTTTGCACATTGAATTTACTCTGTGAGAAAGTCTTTTATCTAGAGATCATTCCAAATATTAGAAAATAATTTCTGGATTCTAAAATTAGTTAAATTCCCCTTCCAATAATTTTAAAATAAATAATTGGCTCTAATTTATTTAGGCAAATTTAGAGAATATTTATTCAACATCTGCTAGGTATATAGGATTATGATAATCTCTGAAAGGTGCTTTTGGAAGTTCCTCATTTAGCAGTGATAATGGATTTATATAGAATGACTTGCAATATACAAACCATAAGTACTAAAACAGAAATAGTCATAAAATAGGATGGAGTGTGAATGTCCTTTGATGACAATATATCAGGTCCTGATATATAAGATACCAGGAGCTGAAAATTTTTGAAATTAATATCAATTAGCATTTGATCAAAAATATTTGCACATTTATTTTTTATTTATAAGTTTGATTTATTTAACAAACATTTGATTCCTAAGCATCATTTTAGAGATACCAAAATATATAAGATATACTGTATATTTTGAAATAGCTCAGTTTATGGTGAGATAGATGTTAAAATTCTATTTTGTGATATGTTAATAGATGTCATAATGTCAGACACAAACACAAAAGGAACATTTTAATAGTTAAAAACATATGAGTCAATGCAACCTTCTTGGTTATTGTGTAAAGAAACTTCATGTTCTCATTGTTTAGAACTATGTTAACATAAGAATCTACATAAATATGTCATGTATCACCTATGTTTCTTGAAAAGGTTTGAAGATGAGACCGCATTTTGAGTTCTATTTCTCAATCTTCACAATCTTCAGTTTTGTAAACAGTGTGACCTAGGTAAAATAGCCAGGTCTAATGTTACTACTGTATGTTTTATGCTCTAGTTCTCTGGAACATTTTCCTTGTTTGCTCCCTTACCTTCTTCCCACCCACCCCCATCTCTTTCTCTCTCTGTCACACACACACACACACAACATACTCCCAATAACACCAGCCACACACATACTCTCACACACACATAAACTCAAAGACTGATCAGAGGGTCATAGAAACTTTGACGTTGAAACTCTTTAACCTGAAAACAGGAGTCAGCAAGGAGGAAGTATTGCAAAGGTAGCAGGTGCTTCTTTGGTGTTTTGATTTGGGACTCCACCATATTCCAGCTTATGAATCTGATACATCATAGGTATTATTGCTATATTGTAGTATACACCTTCCTAAAAACCGTTATCCTTAAAAAAGTCAGAACTCATGTGAAACTATAGTTAAGCACAGACCATTCACATCTGTGTAATATTGTAGACAGAACTCCACCTGTTTAAGTTAGCTTTTGCTTTGCTGTGACCAAAATACCTGACAAGAACAACTTAGAGCAGAACAGAGGTCAATTTTTGCACTGTTTCTATTGCCTGGACACTTAGGTTACAGTGACCCTTTTCATTCTGTTTTTCTACAAGTTTTGAGAGATTTTGAGTATTTCCTAGAAATCTGCTGTTCTCATTCTTCTTGCCCACAAAATTCTTAAATATAATTTCACTTATTTTGCTTTGAAAAAATATATGTTATTTTAGAACTCTCTTAACTTTTTTATTCACTTAGTACTTGGTTTTGTATTTATTTATTTTTATTTGTGCATATTCATAATGGAGTATGGTGAATTTCTTTGTGTATGTTTAGTTAGATAAATGCACTTCAGTTGGACTTGTATAGGTGAGATTGTGATCTGAGTTTAATCTGACGAACTTTGAGAAACAAAGTTGTAAACCTTTTCCTAATGCTGATAATGCTATTTCACTTAAAGGCAAGCAAGAGGATATTTCTTTTCCTTTTCTTTTCCTGTAATGAAATTTTTAATTCGAAAGTTTTGATTCTTTTGTAACAGAACATAAGAGCATTAACAAGCTTTCAGAGTTATCAAGAGTATACAATCTTTTGACTTTAGCTTTCAAGTTGAGAGGAAAGCTTGCTAATTTTGGAATCTACTGCCATCCAGGAAATACAATTTGTTTTTATTCTGATAAATTGACTTCCTAGGGCCTAATTTTGTGTCCAGGAGTTTTACCGTCAAAGGATTGAGGTGTTGGTGGTGGTTTGTGGATAAATGGTTTTTTAAAGAATGTTAAGCAATATGGCAATATTACCAGTCAAATAATTCCAAAAAGTAAATAAAGTAGTTTAGCTCAGTGGTCTGGATATTTTGGGAGATAATGAAGTGGCTGAGGATCGTGAATTACTGATACATTTCCATTCATAGTTATTTTTATTTCACAAGTGTTTAAGAAAAGACTGTGGGTAACCTGCATTGTTAGGTTCACAGGTGTCCATAGTAAAGAGAATTGTCATCATGATCAACATGATGAATATACTTAAGTGGAATTAATTTATATTATCATCATAAATTGCTGCAGCTCCATAATGCTCCAGTCCCCCAAATAATTCTGACATTACTTTCTTCTTCAGTAGTCTTGGATAACCATATACAAATGGTTTTACTCATCCAGGATACTACTGAAAGTCATGCAGGCTGACTTGCTTCTACTATTATCCTGGTTATTATAAAATAGACTTTACTCATTTAATATTTTAATTATATCCTAAAGGAAAGAAATCAATTTGGGATTTGAAAAAAAAAAACCTGATTCCCTTCCACCTTCTATACTCTTACAATGATACTTTGTCAGAGAAAAGAGCCTAATGGTGCCTAAGAGTTTCTTCACTTCTACCGCTACTGTTTAAAGGCTGTAAACTATACAGTTGGAATGTTGAAATCATTTTCATTGTGTTCACAGTTAAGTGTTTTTCACTGCTGTCTTCAGTTACCCATTCCACACACTAATCATCTATCATGTGCAGGCAGTTTTCCTATCTTCCCAAGGCTTGGTCTTTCCACAGTGAATACGAAGGTTTTTGGATCTTACCACTCAGTTTTGTGATGTTCATTTTCTAAGAGTTTTGAATACTTTCATCAGCTACATTTCTTTTAAGGCAGTACAACTTTTCTGAATTGGTTGTAATCTTTTATTAGATCCGAGGTTCTTTATAAGATTTGATTTTTAAAGGAATACTCAACAAATAAATATTTGGAGTGACAAGCTCACTGGTAAATTCATTTTCAGATGAAAATGTTACAGAATATCACATGAATTAAGACTTAGCCAGGATGTAATGAAGACTACAGTTACATACCACCAAAGTTCACCAAGAGAGATCTAAAAATTTTAATCTCAAGTTTTTCTTTGTTAATATCTGAATTGATTTCAGTTTCACAAGTCGACTATACAGAAGCAGAAAAGAGTAACCCATTTGTTCTCTGGCCTCAACAATATCCATGCACAAGATCATTCTCAACACCATAAAATTATGACTTAACGTTTTCCACTTTTAAAATTTGAAAACATCGAAACTTCTCTTAACCTTACATTATTACTCTTCTTACATTTTATTGCCATTACTGCTCCATTTCTCTAGTCTACTCTAAAGAAACTTCTTGCAAGAATTGCCTTTATACATTTCTTCATGTCCCATTTTCTCCTTAACTTATTTAAATTAGGCCATCCCTTCCCTGTAGCTCCACTGAAAATGTGCATGTTTACATGACTTTTTTATTGTGCAAGCAGGGACATGGGGAGGGGTGCGGGGTGGGAAGAGAGAGAAAGAGAGAGAGAGAGAAACATCACTCTGGTGACTCTTCTTGTAAGGACACTAATCTTATCTTGAAGGCCTCATCCCCATGATCCCATCTAAACCTAATTACCTCCCAACATCCCTGTTTCCAAAAATCATGACATTTGGGGTTTGGGAAGTCTTTCTGGAACATTTCCCCTACCCATACATTGCACCATGTTACCCAACCACAAAGCCCCTTGACTATTGGGAAAAAACACATTCTATAACCATCCTGAAGAGGTTTAAGCATATTGCAATATTGGCCTTTGCATTTGTGCATTTGTCACTACTACTGTCTATAAATTACTTTGAGACAAATAAAATATCTATTCATCTTTTGCCTCCACTTACCCATCACCTGAATATATTAGTCAAATATGAGTTAAATTAAATTGAATTGGCCCTATGTAGGTAGAACTCCAACCAAGCTGGTCTGGACTGCTGTTGGCCCTGTATGTTGCCATGTTTTCTGTTATCTCTTTAAATTATTTTGCAGTTTTTAGTCATTATAGTTATACATAATGGTGTGATTAATTTTTGAAATATTCATAAATTCATATAAAATAATCTTCTTTATTTCAATCATCAGAGCATCCTCTCTCCCTCTACTTGTCTCCCTTTTATTGCAATTTAAATTGAACTATGTTTGTAGGGGACAAAAGACATGGACAACTCCACTCAAGGTCACAATGCCAAATATTCAAGTGAATATGGTTAGAGCTATTTTGGTATTTTAAGAGGAATATCATATGATGATTTTTCTTTGTCTATAGTAATAGTATATATAAAAATGATCTTGATTTCAGCACTTGTCACTAAAATTACTATAATCAGAAATAATCTCTGGAACAGTACATTCTCCGTGAATTAAATTATAATTAGTAGATTTCAACTTGAAGTCCTTCATCTTTTGGAAAGATAATTTTAAGTTATCAGTCATTCTATGCACTGAATTGCAATCTAAACTCTTGATATTTACATTATGACTTTATCTTCCTATATTAACAGCATATGTATTCATACATATTGGCATATTCATGCACACACACTAGCATTATCAGTCCATTGAATATATCTATTAAGAAACTGATGCCAGTTTAGACATATAAGTAAATCTTAAACATCAGAATTCATCTTTTATACTTCTTGACAGGTGTTTTGATGTTAATAGTGAGCACAAACATTGCTGACACTGATAGCTAGGATAGTATCTTGCTTTGCATTTTAAAAATAAATTTTTGTCTACTCTTTATAAGATACAATCTGGCTACTGGACCAACAGAGCATATTATTTCTGAATGTGTAATATCTGCTCTCTCCCAGGTAATGAGCGATACTCAGGGTCAGGAATTACTAATCTATTCCCCCTTGGGTACGGAGGATGATACACTAGCAAACCTTCAGGAAAATTCCACCTGCTTGTTATAAAGAAGGATTTGGCAGCAAGTTCCTGCCAGGACTTCTGCCTGATGAGATAGACTGGATCATGTTCGGGCAGAAAGGACATCTTTTGTCTCTTTTGCATAAAGCGTAAATCAGGTGAGCTAAGCCTAATGCTTCTTGTCTCCTAATCTGGTATTGCCTTCTGGGTTTTATTCCTATATTTGTGAGAGATAAAAAGAGTTGCATTTGGTGAAACTCAGTTTATAAGTTCAGTCATGGGCAAAACATGAATATATTTTATTAAATTGATTTTTTAAAAAAAAATTTTGGCCCTCATTTTCCTAGATGTTGGGAAAACATCTTTTCATTAATTTTGTATTACTCAGGTAGGAATCTAAAGTTACAGGGGACTTATACAGTACCAAATCATGAGGTGATCTTATCCTTCAGAGTATATCTTTATCTGCTGGGCTGTCAGGTCATGTCTAACAACAAAAAAATGTTAAATCCACGGATTCATGCTGAGTGACACATTATTATATATGGGGTATGTCCTCCTTGGCCTAGTGACACACTTGCTCAAAGAAAAGTGGTTGCAATGCCAAAAGCTCCATGCCTCTTCCTTGCTGCTCATGGTTGTCATTTCACTGTTTCTGATACCTGGTTGGGGAAGATCATGGGACACAGCTGAATTTATGTTTTTATCCACAAACACACAACTATGAGCTTATTTTTTTTCCTCTTGTAGGGTCCTTTATCTTAGGCCTCCATCAAGTAAGAAACATATGCATAAGTTTTCTTTGCTTTTCCAGAACTTTTTATGGTTTTGTTCCTATTCCTTTAACTTCTCCAAATGTCTTCCATTGAAGAACACATGCACAGGATTCATTGCCAAAGATCCTTCCACAGAAATATGGAGTTTTCTGCTCTTCATCCCCCAATTCTGCCTGCTCTTGTGAAGAAATTCAACATGGTATTTGTTGACTACTTTTCATCTGTTTCATATGTTCCTTGAAGCATTAATCACTGGGTGCCCTCATCATCTTGCAGAAGGGCAAGAGTGGTACGTAAGAAACGTTTTAAGACTTGAAAATATAAGCAAAGAAAATGAATTAGAATAACAAAGATACCAGAATAAGAGACCATAAAGGAAAGTAAACCCCTCACTCTGTCTCTTTTCCTCTGCAGAGCACAACTAGTTTCACTGCTAGTATATCTTGACCAAACTGCACCTGACGCAATGGATGGTGGAACAGAAATTAAAAAGAAAGGTTCATAAAGCACAAAGAAAATATGTGACTATACAGGACAAAATCACCAAATCCATTCCCTTTATTTATTTCCACTAAAATCCCTTTCCAATTATTAGAGTCCCACATTTTGGAATAGTTGTACCCAAAACTCTAGTGAACCAGTGTGTGCTGAATGGATACAATCCAAGTTAAAGAATAAACCTTTGGGGATCAAATGTTTGTAAAAGTGGAAAGGACTTCTAAGGTGAAGAATTTGGAGACCCATTTTTCCTAAAGGATTCACTGGTAGAATAAGTGGAGGAAAGTTCACTTACGTGTTATTAGCCAACCAAATGCAGAATTTTGTCTTTTCCTTCGAAATGTGACCTTTCCCTAAAAATCACAAATTTAATAAGATCTCCTTGTATAGAAATAATATTGTCCTTAAGCTGTGATTTAAAGTAACTTGTTACTCATTTCAGTTACATTCGATATGTTAAGTTTACGTGTGTAAGTGTTTGTCTCCCTCACCAAGTTGTAATCTAGGACTTTATTTTTTCTTTTGTATCTGTTTTTCTTTATCTGCAAAATGAATGAATAAATGAATCATAAAAATGTTAATACTTTATGAATTTTATAATTTGCACTTTAAAAGAGAAACCAAGATGAGGATGACTTACTCCACATAGGAACTAATGGAACTATTATTTACAGGGACCTTAATTTCATAACATTTAACTGTCTGTATGACATTAGATAGTGAACACTACATGATTTTTCTAACTTGGTCCAGTTTAGAAATTGAGTTTTACTACTTTATAATTTTTTTTCTGATATTAAAAGAAAGCTATGGTTTGTTAGAAATAAATTAAATATTGCAAAAGAGCTCACACCATTCCTAATAATGTCTTCAAAGAAACTTATACCACAAATAGTAACAGGCTGCATGTGTAGCAGCCTTTTATAAAGTTGCTAGGTAATTTGATTCCCTTTTGATTTTTGGTCTTTCTTCATAATGATGTACAATTACTTACTACTACAAGAGACTATACCTAAAATAGACCAAACAATAGCAAAGAAAAATACAAAAAAAAGAATAATTTCTGAATAATAGTACAATCAGCCTATTTATTCTAAAAATACTAGGATAGAAATGTCAGTGTTTTGTAAAACTTATTTTTAATTAGCTTTTAAATTATAACATAATAGCCAGGTATGACATGCTTTGCTGAGAATGTGAATAATTAATTTTTAGTTCTCTGATTTAAGTAAGATTTCATTTTCTTTATACTTTGTCATTTTCTTCTCTCTCTGACTCTGTGTTACTATTTATAAAATGGATATATCCTTCCACCTATCATGCAGAATTCATCCGTAATGGATCTTCATTCTGTGCAAACTTTCTCTTATTGAGGATCGTGTTGAGTACATGAAGGTAATTAAGGAATAAGTTTCTGAGTTAATGCACAAAGATTCACATGAAATGCAGCAGTGAAACAACCAGCAGGAGTGCATAAAATCATGCTCTTCTAAATTTTCTGGAATTTGTTTTGAGATCCATGGATTTCAGAAATTTTAAATAAATGTTAGACAAATGCCATTATATGTGTCATCTAATGTATTCAGTGATATTTGGATTAAATTGAATTTAATGAATTGCTACAAAATATCTCAGAACAATGACTATAGCCCTTTACTATATGAATCTTCAAGAGAAACTATGTAGAATATAGTTTTTCTAATCTTATTACTGTAAACTGCGGGAAGCCGTCTGAAATACGTGAGTATCTTCTCTTAGCATGGAAGCCAGGGAGAGATAGGCTTTAGGAACTCTCCATGGCTCACCCACGACAATAGATCACCCAATGCATCTGACCTTTCCTCAGCTCTGCTAGAAAGGATCCTCATAGTAGCCCTGAAGAGGGGCAAAATCCACTAGGAACTGAACAGCCTAACTTTAACTTTTTTTGGAGAAGAACATTCTATGGAAGGCCTTTGATGTCTCCTGATATAAAGAAAGCAGGCATAGGTCCATTTTGCCAGAAGCTCCATCTGTCTGATAGCTTGCCCATTCTTCTTGCCTTTGAAACTACTTTTTGTGTTCTGTGGGTTTTTTGCTGTTTAATTTCTCTTAGCATTTATTTCTCAGCCAGCCCATTCCACCAAGGAGAACCGCATTTCCACCACCCGAGTGGGACGGAGACAGAAATAAACTATTTTTCACAGACAATCCTGCAGGAACACACTTCATTATATATATGTGTGTTCCATAGAGTCAATAAGAGCATTATAGTAATCAAATGTTATTTTGACATATTAATTGGTTAACTAGAAATTTTTTATTGATGCCTACATTATAACCATAAAACTTTTCTACTACTGAATATTTGAACTCTAAAAAAATAACGTTAGTAAGATAATTGTTCTATATATGTGCTCATTATTCAATCAGTTCCTTCTTGGTATTTTTCTCTAATTTCAATTTTAGTTGAATCTATTTTTAATACATTTTTGTTATTCCTAAAAATTTCGTAAGATGGACAATATTTAATTGCTAACTACATTTTGCCATCAATATATAAAATTGTCATTTTTCATTGATCCTTCTCTTTTAAAATATGACATTTTAACCAAGAAAGTAATTGCTTTATAGTTAACTTGTTATGCAGAATAAATTCTGCCAAATATGCATCTTAATTATAATTTTATAATATGTTGAATATGTAAATATATTAGATAAAATATTTTTTCAGGTAATCTTTCTGTCACCATTTTTAATAATTGTTCTCAACTTTAAAAAAAATCTTGCTAAATTTTCTTTGTTGTAGCTCTTTAATGTTTTGTCAAATGTATACACTGAAAAATTACAGGCTTTCTTAATTTCACCCATTGTCAGGATAGGTGATAAATTTATAAATTTATTAAAAGTTGCTTCCAAAAAATTAGGATGTTATAATATATAACTCTATAATTTCAAGATTAAACATATATAGCACTTCAGAACTCAATTTGTTCAGTTACCTGCTTTCTTCTAGCTTAAATGGATTTTTTTAGCTATTTTTCAAATGAGTTTTTTATAAACCTATTTTCAAATAAACTTGCAAAAGCATCAAAAGTTGAAGATTTGGTTTTTTTTCCCCTCAGTCTCCTTGTAGGTACTTTGATTGTAAATTTTCAAATGATTTTGAACAAATGCAATTAAGATTTTAAGACATTAGAAGTTAATTATCTCATGTGATTTTTTTATTTACAGTGTTACTTCTCAAAGGCTCAATATGTCTGTTCTAACTGATAATAAGCAGCAAAGAGAGAAAATTCCCCAGAATTTTCTTTCTGAAGTTTTTGATTATATGCAGCATCAGTTCCATTTGTGGTTTGTTCTGTTTAGTCACTGTGAGCATGTAAAACTATGTATTTTTAATTTTTTAACACAGTGGTTTCTACTTTAATTTGTACAATAGTGTAGTTTTTGGCATGTAAATAGGAATTCCACATGCAATTCACTTTAAAGAATATCTTTGATGCCATAAAGCTGAATTAACCAACTTTTTTGTCTTTATATTATCTTCCCCAAGCAATTTATTCTGTAGAGATGAACTTTGTAATAATTATAGAAACATTTATAATAACATTAGATATTTATCTTAAAGTGAAACTCCAAGAGATTTACTTGATTTAATGAATTGGATAAAAAAAGAATGAGTTTGAGAAACAGATAGATGTTTCTATTTAAAGCACCTCATGACAATGATGCAAAAGTTTCATCTAAATGTTGACATTCCTTTTTTGTTAGTTAAGGTAGCTCATTTAAGAAGAAATTATCTTCTTAAAATATTTACTAGATTTTTATATTTGTGTGAGGTATAAATTCATATTTCAGTTTTTGTTCTTTTTAGTTGTACATACAATAGAAACCATTTTCACATATTTATATAAGCTTGAAATATATCTTTTTAAAATTTTAAAAATTTCTGTTTTAGTCCGTTATGCATGACAGCAGAATGCTCTTCAATTCATTGTATACAAATAGAGCACAAGTTTTCACTTATCTGGCTGTATATGAAGTAGGGTTACACCATTAATGCAATCATACATGTACCTAGGCTATAATGTCCATATCATTCCATTGACTTTCCTATCTCCATACCCTCCCCTTCTCCTTCCTCCCCTTTGCCCAATCCAAAGTTCTTCCAGTTATCCCATCCCTGCCCCCATTATGGGTTAGCATCTACTTTTCAGAGAAAACATTCATCCATTGGTTTCTTGGCATTGGCTCATATTCCTTTTGCCTGTAAATGCCATGCTTTTATTATCTTTTATTGCTGAGAAATATCCCATTGTGTATATATACCACAGTTTCTTTATCCATTTATCTATTGAAGGGCATCTAGGTTGGTTTTACAATTTGTCTGTTGTGAATTGTGCTGCTATACACATGGATGTGGCTATGTTCCTACAGTATGATGTTTTTAAATCTTTAGGGTATAGACTGAGGAGTGGGATAGCAGTGTCAAATGGTGGTTCCATTCCAAGTTTTCGAGGAATCTCCATACTGCTTTTCAGATTGTTTGCACCAATTTGCAGTCCCACCACCAATGTATGAGTGTGCCTTTCCCCCCACATCCTTGCCAACACTTATTGTTTCTTGTACTCTTGATAACTATCATTCTGACTGGAGAGAGGTGAAATCTTAGAGTAGTTTTGATTTGCATTTCTCTAATTACTACAGATGTTGAACATTTTTTCATGTATTTGTTGATTGATTGTATATCTTCTTTTGAGAAGTGTCTGTTCAGTTTCTTAGTCCATTTATTGATTGATTGATTTTTTGGTGTTAATTTTTTTGAGCTCTTTATATATCCTGGAGATTAGTGCATGTGGTAAAATTTGCTCCCATACTTTAGGCTCTCTTTTCACCTCATTGATTGTTTCTTTTGCTGAGAGGAAGCTTTATAGTTTGAATTCATCCCATTTCTTGATTCTTAACTTTATTTCTTGTGCTTTAGGAATCTTGTTAAAGAAGTCAGTTCCTCAATGAACTTGGTGGAGATTAGGGCCTACTTTTTCTTTCATTAGGTGCAGAGTCTCTAGTCTAATTCCTAGGTCCTTGGTCCACTTCGAGGTAAGTTTTGTGCACGGAGAGAGATAGGGATTTAATTGCATTTTGCTACATATGGTTTTTCAGTTTTCCTGGCACCATTTTGTTAAAGAGGATATCTTTTCTCCAATATGTGTTTTGGGTGCCTTTGTCTAGTATGAGACAACTGTATTTATGTGGGTTTGTGGAATATACCTTATTCTAATTAGCATCCCAGTCTTATGGATATACATGATGGTAAGAACCACTGTGGTATATTCATACACATCCATGGGAAAGTTATGTCAGATTCATTCTACTGTCTTTCCCATTCCCATCCTCCCTCCCTTCCCTTCATTCTATTTTGTTTACTCCACTGAACTTCTCTTCTTCAACTTCTATCCCCTCTTCCTGTGTGTTAGCATCCATATATCAGAGAGAACATTTGTTCTTTGTTTTTTGGGGATAATCACTTAGCATGATTGTCTTCAGATCTATCCATTTACCAGTGAATGTCATAAAGTCGTTCTTTATGGCTGATTAATATTCCATCATGCATACATACCACAATTTCTTCATCTGTTCTTCTATTGATGAGCATCTAGACCAGCTCCATGGCTTAGCTCTCGTGAATTGCACTATTAAAAACATTGAATGCCAATGCTTCTTCAGTGAATTTTGTCTTCGTGTGAACTGTGATACCACTATGACCTATCATTCCCTACTTTTCCTTCGTGTGTGCTAAGTGTGTTAAATGATGACTATTTGGGCAAATTACATTTCTATTACCAGATTTCCTTAGAGATAAAAATATTTATATATTAAAATTATTAACCAACTTTTTGGGCTCACTATTGCATAAAATGTTTGTTGAAAAAAAAGTGTTGGTTGGGTGCATGGGGCATGCCTGTAATCCCAGTGGCCCAGGAGTATGGGTCAGGTGGATCTCGAGTTCAAAGCCAGCCTCAGCAACAGTGAGGTGCTAAGAAACTTAGTGAGATGCTGTCTCTAAATAAAATACAAAATAGGGCTGGGGATGTGGCTCAGTGGTTGAGTGCTTCTAAGTTCAATTTTTGGTACTCCCCCTCAAAAAAAGAAAAAGAAAAAGAAAAAGAAACCGGACTATTCCCTGAAGGCCTTAAAAGAGCATGCTACAGGGATACTGCCACATCGATGTTCATAGCAGCACAATTCACAATAGCTAGACTGTGGAACCAACCCAGATGCCCTTCAATAGATGAATGGATAAAAAAAATGTGGCATCTATACACAATGGAGTACTATGCAGCAATAAAAAATGACAAAATCATAGAATTTGCAGGGAAATGGATGGCACTAGAGCAGATTATGCTTAGTGAAGCTAGCCAATCCCTAAAAAACAAATACCAAATGTCTTCTTTGATATAATGAGAGCAACTATGAACAGAGCAGGGAGGAAAAGTAGGAAGAAAAGAGTAACATTAAACAGAGACGTGAGATGGGAGGGAAAGGGAGAGAAAAGGGAAATTGCATGGAAATGAAGGGAGACCCTCATTGCTATACAAAATTACATATAAGAGGTTGTGAGGGGAATGGGAAAATAAACAAGGAGAGAAATGAATTACAGTAGATGGGGTAGAGAGAGAAGATGGGAGGGGAGGGGAGGGGGGATAGTAGGGGATAGGAAAGGTAGCAGAACACAACAATTACTAATAGGGCATTATGTAAAATTGTGAATGTGTAACCGACGTGATTCTGCAATCTGCATTTGGGGTAAAATTGGGGGTTCATAACCCACTTCAATCTAATGTATGAAATATGATATGTCAAGAGCTTTGTAATGTTGTGAACAACCAATAAAAAAAATTTAAAAAAAAGAAATGTCAACAAAGAATCAAATGAATGTTATATTTTAATAATATAATACAGGACAAAATATTTGTACTCTGTAGTGTATATAGTCTAAGGCAGGACTGCTCAGCATTAATTTCTTACAAGCATTTTACATTCCCCTCTACCTCCCCATCAAACAGTTTAGCAGTTTTGTGCATCTCACGAGGTTGGCATGGCCTACAGTACAAGGGCTGGCACACAGTAGCCAGAAGTTATACCAACATTAAATACCATTCCAACTACTACTGAATATCAGAAGGTTGTGGCTCCTCCTAGTTTTTTTTAGGTCAAAAAGAAACTTCTTGATTTTCTTTTTTTCTTTTTTGAACTGCAGATTGAACCTAGGGACACTTTACCACTGAACTACATCCCCAGCTCTTTTTATTGTTTTTATTTTGATACACATTCTCGCTAAGTTTGCTTTGGACCTTGTTAAATTATTGAGGCTGGCCTCAAACTTGTGATTCTCCTGCCTCTGCCTCCCACATTGCTGGAATTACAGGTGTGTTCTACCATGCCTGTCTCAGCCATTCTTGAAAGAGAGTTATTAGGTTTTCCAAGTATAGGAAAAAAAAATCAAGAAAGAGCTCAGTTACCTTTGCAGATTTGCCTATCTTTCAGCATGTATTGGGGCAAAAATGAGAATGAAATATTTAAATGGGTAAACTGGGAAGGAAGAAAATAAAATTATCCATTTAAAGTTCTTACCAAAAGCTTCAGCCTGCATAGATTGTTCATTCTATAACATTGTTATTATTTCTACTCAACAAAACAAGTTATTGAAATAATGAGCAGCACTTATAGCCAAAGTAATAAATTAATAATATATAAAATTCAAGAAATATTTATTTTTTAAACTTTGTGTTAACTTGAGGACTTTGTTACTGAAAATACATCTCACATGCTATTAGACAAGACATAGGCAGAAGCTGAATATGTAATGGAGGCCCATCAAGAACATCAAGAACCACAGAAAGTGGTTAACATTCTGGTGTGCAGTTTATATATTTCCTTAAATGGGAGAAGTCATCTCCCCAAGAGAAAGATATTGAGCTGTCAATTTTTTTTTTATAAACAAGACAATGTATTCCTACTGGCAAACAAAATATTGGTTTTCACTGAAGAGTCCTTATCTTTGGAATGCTTTTAGCAGAATGTATCCCATCTATCTAGAATTGCTTATGGTAAACAAACCTTGAAACTGGATTTATGAGGCATGCCTCCCTGAGAAATATACAGAAAATAAGTAATTATACAAGTGCGTGGAGATGTTTCCTGACCAAAATGGCCCTTTCTGTGTAAGTGATGTGATTTCATGCATCAGTTAGAGACTATGTTTGATCCCAGAGTGTATTACACCTTAGCAAGAAAGGACCCCTGATGTACCAATGACTTGTTATTGCTTAAATTCTTAAAATTATTAGTACATCTTTATACTAGTAAAATCTCAGATTTATAAGAGTCTTATTAAAAACCCAATCCATCAATGTGTCAGATCATTATACTGTAGATATTAATAATATTTTATATTATTTTAATATTTCTATTAAAACATGTATAAATATTATTTATGGATATTTAAAATATGTTTTATATTTTAATAATTTTTATAACATATCTGTTAATTTAAAAGATTTAAAATGAAAGGACATGGTACAGAAGCTGAACCAAATACAATTGTAGGGCAGCAGGTATACACCAGACTTTTTCCTATTTATAGCTGGGAGAGTACAGAGCTCTGGGGAAGTCTGCTCTTTAGGACAGAAATCCACTTCCAGTAATTCTAGAAACAAACATTCTGGCATTCTCTTACTTGGTACTTTTGAAAATGAGGCTTTTCTCTTTTAGGAACATCACCTATCTATCTGCCTTGGAAGAACTGATTGGCTACTGCTTAGAAATATTTTTTTGAGCCATAATCTGGTATTAGTCTCACTATTCATTGACTTAAAAAGTGCCTATTGGGACCTATGAATGGGTCATGAATCCAATTTAGTGAGTATCAATAAGCATTATTTTAATAAAATAGAAAGGAATAGAATAGAAAAGAATAAAACAGAAAGGGAAATATCTGAGCACAATTGCCTATAGTAGATTCACATATTGCTTGCTTATAAATTTGTTTTGGTTATTTGTGTGTGTGTGTGTGTGTGTGTGTGTGTGTGTGTGTGTGTATGTATGACATAATACAAATATATTTAAAACTTACCATGATTATACCATGATTATGGAATACCATAGCTTCCATGACATAATATGCTTAGCAGGGTAAATGGACTTGATTGAGAGTACAGTTTTTTGATAATGTGAGCACCATAATCTTGATTGTATGGGTTTTGATATTGTATAGTAGTGTCAGTGTTTTAAGTAGGCAGAGATTGAGAAAGTTTGTAAGGCTAAAACCAAACATCAAAACTTCACATTCATATCTGAAACTGAGCCTTGAGGGTTCATATTAATTTCTGACTAGCAGAAATGCAACTTCTTATTAAAAAATGTCTCCATAAAATCATAGAATGTTTTTAAATATCAAAGCTTTGCCAAATGACAATTTAGTAGAGTATAATGATTCATTCATATGCAAGATAAGTTTCCTATAACATACAGTTGGGCATTTAATTAAAAGAAAAGTATTTTATAAAATGTCATTGTGAATTTTGTAAAACCTCAAATATTTGAGATAAAAAAACAATTTTATATGCTTGGATTATGCAAAACATAAAAGACTTGCTTATCTTTTGACACGCACAGTGGCAAAAATAAAAATGAAACCTTTAAATGGGTGAATTGGAAAAGAATAAAGTAAAACTATCCATTTAAAGTTTTGCCTCTGACCAAAAGCTTCAACATGCATATTTGGTTCCTTCTATAATAACATTATTATTTCCACTCAACAAAACAAGTTATTAAAATGAGCAGCAATTATGATTAATGTATTAAATCAATAATAAATAAAATGTAAGAGATATGAATTCCATCACTCCCTGATGGCAAGACTTTCCCTTCCCTATTTTGTTATGAAATCCAGAAGCAATGTGCATATCCAAGCCATATTATTATGCTGATATTGAGTGCCAGTACTTCCTGAACATATTCTATAGATGGGGTTCTTCTAAGTGCTTTTTGTTGACTCTCTCATTTAATGACTGTCACCACCCTCTGAGGTAGTTACTGTTATCATTGCCATTATAGGGTAAGGAAACTAGAAGAAATATAGTTCATCACCCAAAATTGAAAATATCAGAATCAACTCAGACCTGTTTTTATCATAAACTGTACACTTTCCCCATATTATCTTTCCTTCACAATTCTCCTCTCTTTCTCTCTCTTTTACCTGAACTTTTAGAATCAATGCCTTTTCTTTCCCCTTACATGTTCTCCACACAGAATTTAGCTCCTACTAATGCTTTTCTACCTGTGTTGTATAATAAGACCTATTATATCATTCAACCCAATGCCAGGAGTTAGCATTCAAAAATGGCTGACATTCACAATTGCTTGAAATATCTTTAAGAATAATAGCTACCCATATAACACTTAAGTATTTGTTAGCCAAATGCACAGCTATTCTAGTACCTAAAACTTTTAGCAGCAGGCAACTTTAAGTGACTGTTAAAGAACCATCAGTTTTAAGTGAAAATAAAGACTTATGGCTTCATTCATTTATTAAAGAAGTATTTATTGCTTATCATTTGCCAATCACTATTCTTGGTAGAGGGGATACATCAGTAGACAAACCAAAGATGCTACAATTTGTGAGATCTTCTGTCTTCTATTCAATTAGTCTCTAATGAATATACTTACATTTTTCTTACAATATTCTTTGTTCAGATGTTAAAAGATGGGCTTTATGTGCATCTTAAATTTTCTTTTCCCTATGTCACGTGTTTTCTCTTAAAGTGATATCTGTAGAAATTATTTTGAAAACCTTAATATTTATTCCTCTCTAGAAACTAAATATTCCTACAAGTAGCACAAAGTGTTATATTTTAATGTAAAATAAAATAGAATATTGACATTTAATCTAGCATGTCTGTAAACCAAAAGAACTATTTGGGTTTCAGATGAATTCTTCTATACATAAGCTAACTGATAAGGACTGATGAGTCTGGAAGTTTAGTCGTTCTTATAGAATTTCCTAGCAAGGACAGGTCTTTCTTATTTATTTCATTAATATACTCTGTTTGAGTTTCTCATAATTCCTTCCTACTCCCCTCCATCCTCCTATGAGCTTTGTACCCAGAAATTTTCAGGAAAAATCTCAAGCCTCAGTGGATTTCATGCAATATATATATATGAGCATATACAACCAAGGGTGGACAATGAGCAATGAGGAGCTACATACTGTGGCCAAGTTTGCACTATCATTTTTTCCACAGTAAGGAGTCTTAATCTTTGATGAAGGGAGACTGTGTCTTTGAGGAAAATAATATCTTTAAAATCCACTGTGTCAGGAACATGTTTCTGTCATTCTTTTCTAAAATCTCTGCTCATCGCAGGCTTGATTACTTCAAAAGGGCCAAATGTATATGTCAAATGTGCCTGTGCATTGTATCTGCCCAAACAGTTGCCTTGTAATGAGAACTACAAGTTTTGGTTATTGTCAGAAAATAAAGAAACATATTTGACCAAATGTTTTTTAAAAAAAGTCTGTGATCACAGAATCTTAAAATATGCATAAAAAGGAATTGTGAGGATTTAATTTTTTTCATCTCTTTGTTCTTGGAATTAATAATTCTTCACCAGTGCTCTGTGACTAAATTATGTAAATAACAGTTCTCTACTCTTGCTGGGTCCTCAATGAGTACGGACTGCACAGAGGAAAATTTCATTAACAGTACTGTCAACTCTCTTTCACTAATCTAAATAGGAATATTAACCTTCAGGAAAATGCAGATCAATGATGCTAAACCTTATTCTAGCAACTTACCATTTCATAGCAGCTTAAAACAACATACATTAATTTTCCACCAACATCTTGAAGGAATAATTCTGAAAAATAAAATAATAACCACTGTTTACAAATCTGGAAACTGTCAGCATTAAATTCTAAAAAGAGAGAAGGAGAAAAATTATCATAAAACTTATTTATTTGTATTCCTTCCTCTATCATGAGTTTTTTCTCTCTTTGGTTAGCGACTTGGATAAGAATCTTTTATATATATATATATAAATATACCTATATATATTTATATATATAAATATATATATAGTGCTAAATGTGTCTCTTTTTGATGAGCCTTTAGACATTCACAAAATTTCTTGAGATGTATCAAACATGTTCAATTATGTTTTTATTAATTAAAATTCAGTTATAGCAATTGTATTCAATTTATCTTTCTGACAACAAACTATAAGAAAACAAAATTGCTTTTCTTAATAAACAGTAAACCCACAGTAATTAAGTTATTTTCCATACCTTGTTAGAACTTAGTACTAATTAAATCTGGGGTCAAATATTTGAATCTGTTCTGTGTATAGCAATTGGACAATTAGCCTTAAATTCACTGCTTAGATATGTGCCTCTGATAGTAATAAGAACTAGACAGGGTGGAAGACTAAAGAGATTTTACTGCTATTTTTTGCAAAAGAAATCTATATAGAAATATTACAAAAAATAGCCATCATTTCAGTTTTCAATTTCATAGAAAATTATCAAAAATTTAGTAGCTTTAAACAACACACATTAATTTTCTTGCAATTTCTATTTGTCAGAAGTCTGGGTACAGCTTCTTTGAATCCTCTGTTTAGGGTCTCACAGTAACCACAGTGTTAGTCAAGCTTCATTCTCTTCTACAGACTCAACTAAGCAAGAATATTTTTCCAAGCTCATTTGGTTTTCATTACACTCCCATGGTGGCTATAGCATGTTATCACAAAGTGATATTCTCTCCCAGTTCTGAAGGCTAAAAGCAGGAATCAAGGTGTCGACTGCCACAGTCTGGCTGGGCACAAAATAACCGGGAAGTCACGAGCCACTTGTAGGTTCAAACAGGAACTACTTTATTGCCTAAACCCCACGGGAACTCTCCAGAACTTCAGGGAAACTCCTGAGAACCAACGGGTCAACAGGAACTCCGCGAGAACTCAAAAGTAGCGGGCACCCGAGGCGGAAAGAGCCACCCCACTGCCTGACAGCTGAGGTTTATATACACAACTGAATACACAGCTGGTTTCAATTTAGCATCATCCAGTTACAGCAATCAGTCATTATCTTAATAATTATACACAGCTTAATTATCATCATCTCAATGGCTCCCTGGCATTACTTCTCAACCACTCCTTCTGGCAAAATGCCAGGCTCCATCCCGACTTGGCTGTGGCTCTCAACAGTCCACAGGTTCATACTCCCTCTGAAGGCTCTAAAGGCTCTTGTCACTTCCAGTTTCCAATAGCTGTTGGCTTCTGTTCTCTTCCTTGGTTCATGGTCATGTGACAGTCTCTGCCATTATTCTCATATTCATCCTTCCTTTGTTTTCTGAAGGTATTGAACTTCTGTTGGATTTCTCCTGGAGGCTGCTCTCAAGTCTAAGAGGCCACCTTCAGTGTCTTTTCATTTGGTTTTTCCAATATAAATGTGTATTTCATCAAGCTGGCTAACACACACAGCTTTTAACATCACCGAAGGTCCAATTCCTCTTTTTAGAGCATTCACTTGATTAAGTCAGGCCCATCCAAGATCAATTTAATCTCAATTAAAATGGGATAATGGGATATCAGTTACCTCTGAAAAAATTCTTTACCTTTGCCATATTCTTACTTTTTTTTTTTTAAGTATGTAACAGTTTCTATCCAAACTAAAGTGGAAGGGGTTATGTAGGACATGAATTCCATGGGGCAGGCAACATACTGGATATTTGAGGGTCTTTCTGTCACTGTATGCCCAAGAAGTTTCCATCTTTTCTACAGTCAGTTTTCCTAACTAAAGCCAAAGAACCAAAGTTTTACTTGGTAGTTTGCACATTTACCCACATCTTCTTCATCTCCATCCATCATAAAATGTCAGTTCAATGTTGGGAAGGTGAAATCTCGTTAATTAAATTCTCTGAAGGCAAGAGAGTGTCATGATTACCTAGCTTGGTTCTACCTCTCCTTTAATGTCAAGTGCAGGAATTCATCTCTTTCTGTTAGGGACTCTTAAGGATTTTATCTTCTGTTTACATACATCCAATGACTGAATGATTACAATTTCAAGAAGTAAACTATTAACATTGTAGATAGAGTTGCTTTAAAAAATCTTTAAGTAAGCAGAATCATTTCTTTCTTTATAGGACAAACAAGCAAGGAAATTGAACTGTAGTGGGTTGACTATCATTTTCCCAAAATTCATATATACCTGGAATCTCAGAATGTGACTTTATTGGAAATAGGGTCTTTGCAGGTGTTAGTCGTTAAAAAGAGGTCATTCTGGATTAGAGTGGGCCCTACATTCAGTGATTGCTGTTCTTATAAGCAGAGCATGTGGAAACACAGAAAGACAATACCATGTGAAAATAGAGGCTGAGACCTGAGTTGCAGCTGCAAGCCAACAAATGCCAAGAATTGTTGATGACCACCAAAGGCAGAAAGAGTCAAGAATCATTATTCCCTAAAGCCAGCAGAAGGTGGAGGGTCCTGATGACACCTTGATTTTAGATGATCTAGAACTGAAACAAAGTTAATTTCTGTTGTTTTAAGCAACTCTGTGATAATTTGTTTTTGTAGCCCTAGGAGACTGTCAAATAGGCATATAAACACCTGTCCCTTCTTTTGCTCTGAAACATCACATTGTAAGCTTATTCTCTGTGACTTTTGACAGCATATTAAATGCCAACTCTAATCTTTCAGTTTGGCCTTCTCCAAGCTAAAATCAACATTTCTTTCAAACATTTTTAATGTAGCACAATTATATCCTGGTTTCTGAACCTCAAAGATTTATAGCTTGTCAACCTCTTATTAAAATATCACAGTGAAGAATGAACATATTCTAAATGTGGGATTTTGAAGACAAAGTAAAACATGCCTGAATTTAATCTCAGAACAGAACAATTCTATTATTTTCATGTAACATTATGTGAGGCTTTTAATAACATTGTAATGTTGTTGAAACTTATTGTTTGTTGTCTGCTAAAGTTCTCAGATCTTTTTCACAGGAAATTTATCCATTTCTGATCATGTCCTGTATACACTGTGCACAGAATTTATTTGGCAAATATATAGATTAATATACATTCTTGTTCAGTTGCTCTCAGTCTGAGGCTATACTTTAACCATAATAATCTTTTCTAATTTGGATTTTGGATGCTAGTGCACAAGATCTGTCCCCTAGTTTTTAATTGTGTAAGGATTTGATAAGCCTGCTCAATATATTTTCATCTAGTTGCTGATAGAAATGCCAAGCAGGTTAGGATAAAGTTCATAAAAAATAAAAGCAAAGTTAGAGTTCAGTGGTGTTTCCATATGGTATTTCCTCTAAGCAAATATCAACAAATTAATCAATATTTCTCAAGAAACTACTTGGTCAGAGAGGAATCAATAAAATAACATTAATATCAGCCAATATTTTTTCATATAATTTATCAGAAATTATAAATTTCCTATTGTAGCTTGTATTCAGCACCAACTCAGCAATGTTTTCAGTATTGTAGGAATTGTCCATAAAATAACAATTAAAAAATGAATAAACTCAAGTTATTTCCACATGACTAATTTGTATACAAATTCTGTTTTAAATGTTTGCTAAATGTTTACAAGCCAGTGATTTGATATGATAGTACAGATTTTTCTCTCAGGACTTCACATTTGCTTACATGTTTGTGGTTTCCTAAGTGAAACTTTTGTATCATCTTTAACATTTATACTGCTTTAAACATCTTAAATTATCTGAAATTTCATTTTTTTATAAAAATAATTAGCAATGTTTGTGCATCCTCACCTGTCCTTGCCCATTTTCTGTTTACGGCATGGTTCTGTTTTCTGGATAGAGGACCAGTCTCCTTGAAGGAAAAGACTAAAGAATAATAGACACTTATTAGATTTTCCTGATGTGTTAATATTACTGAATCCCTTGAGCAAGAATCTCATTTCATCCTTGTTCTTTTTATTATAAACATAGCAGATAGTATCCTTCCTCAAATGGCTTCAAGGAAGCCTGTGACTTTGAGGATGACTCTTAATACTCATGTTAGTCATCTTTCCATTATTGTAACCCAGTGTTTGAGATAATCAACCTAAAATGAGAAATTTATTTTGTCTCATGGTTTCAGGAGTTTTAGTTCATGGAGGTTTGGACACTCCCCTGGTGACTATCTTTCTTCCATTAAGCCCCACTTCCTAAAGTTTTTATTACCTCCCAATAGTACCACAAGCTAGGGACCAAGCCTTCAACATGTGGAACTTGGGGGGATTCTAGATCCACACTATAGCAGCACTTGTCTTCATGGCACTAAAATTCACAGTGTTTGTGTCAGTCTCTTGTGTTAAGACTTTCTTAACAGCATTCACCTGAGAAGGATGGATTTTATGTTTTCTGGTGAACTGTATCCTATAAGATCATTTATGAAACTGTGGTGCATGGGTCAATAGTGTTCTGAAAGGTATTGAGTGTAATGTAAAATTAAAACTTTTGTCTATAAATATATTTGAATAATATCTGCTCTATAGTTTTCCTCTTTCTGTCTCACTGTGCAGGAATGAAGGTCTTAATGGAGATGATAAATGCCACAGCAAAGCAACCTCTTTAACTTTGTGTGATATAGAGTTTATAATACAATTATAATACTTGAGCACAATAGGTTTTTTTGTTTGTTTGTTTGTTTGTTTGTTTTTTGTCCCCAGAACACCTCTTAACACTCATTCCTGAGACTATATTTGGGAAAGCATTGAATTAAGTCATTAACACATACGACTTTGGTATGAATTACTTGATCATATGAGTCAGAATGACGCAAAATAGCTGTCTAAATCCCCCTTCAAAGAAAAATTTCTGCTCAGCTAAGGGAAATACAGTCAGCACCCTGCCTCCAGCTGTGGGTTGTAAGAGCAGCTGTGCCAGAGTTCAGGGCTCCCAGGGGACTTCTTGTGGTAACTGAGCAAAGCAGTGGTTTAAGGCTGTAGTCTTTTAAGCCCAAGACAGAACAATTGTGATGGGCAGTACTTGTTCCAGAACTTCCTGCTTTAGTTAGCCAAGGCTTTTTTAGCCTCCATAGCAATTCAATGCCTTTTTTTCCCCTCACCTAATCCTATTTTCTCATCCTTTTGTTCTAAAGTGTTAATCCCCATCTTGCACCCAACTCCACCTCAGCATTTGCTTTTTGAGAACTTCTATTACAGTTTGAAGGCAGAATTTCTTAGTAACAAAAAATACTCTGAGGCAATTTCTTTGGAAAAGTATTTTTAGTGAGAAGTGGAAGGAGAAGGTAAGGTCTGGGGCACAGGCAGGGTTAGAGCAGAGCATGTTGGAGAGGTCCACTCTGTGTGAATTTGACACATGGACAGACCAACCATGAAACTATAGATGTGTCAAGGCAGGAACAGTAAAGAGAAGGAAAGAAAATGAATGTGCAAGACAAATATAGTTGTGATTTAACTACCTTACTTTGGTTGGCCTAATGATAGGTCTAAACATGCAGTGCTTCTGTGGTCTCAGAGCCAAGCACAAAGCCAACCTTAATTTCAAGTAAGAGTATAAATTAGGGTCTGGGCCATACTGTCAGCTCATTTCATTCTCTTGCATAATTTCAAACCTCTCCTGAAATTAGCCTCATGGTTAGCTGCAGGAAGTGGTGATGCTGATTCAGCAGAAATATTTTTGGACTGAGATTTACCTAGAGACAAACTCATCGATTTAAGGGAAAATAAAATTTTCTTAAAGTGGTTGTTGGGCTAAATTAAATCCTTCATTGAACTATTTAAGCCGGAATGTTATTAAAATATCTGGCCAAGCTTAACAAGTATTCTATAAAAATATTATTCAAATAAACATACACAAATTTACATCTACAATATAAAGGGCTACCTTTGACTTTTACATTTTGAATAAATTACTAAATTCAGTTCTCAAGTACTCATGCTTCTAGTGGACTAGTTTTTTTTTTTTTTTTTTTAATTGTGTTCTATTGGCCCACAGCATGTCTCTCTCCTTGACTCCTTCAGAGAAGTCTTTCTCATAGAAGCACATGTCATTTTGAGGTGTTTGGGAACACTGCTTTGTCAATCAAGATCTGATCTGAAGAGAAAGATATGTTTTATTTTTTATTTTTTTTGGTGCAGGCACTAGGCATTGAGTGTCCCTTATAGATCCAGAAAGTAAACAAACATAACTTTCTTCTAGAAATACAGTAATATTATGAATTAAGAATTAGTAGTATCATTATAAACTTTTTGAGTGAGCTTTACTTAACTACACCTAATAGATATGAGTCAAAATAGAAAAGTGAGAGATCTACAGATTTTAGTTATTTGTTCACAAATTTTAAATTTTAATACACTTTCAGGGAAAATAAACTTAGTGAAAGTTAATAAGATTGTCGATCCTCAGCACCACATACCAACAAAGATGTTGTGTCTGCCGAGAACTAAAAAAATAAATATTAAAAAATTCTCTCTCTCTCTCTCTCTCTCTCCTCTCACTCTTTCTTTAAAAAAAAAAAAAGATTGTCTCTAAGAAAGCTAACACATTTTCAATTTTGAATTTACTTTCCCTCCCATATTCTAGTCTCCAAAGGCATCTGTAGATATCAAGTATGAGAAATTATTTATGATGATCTGTCAAGATATAAGATATCATAAGCCATTGAAAATTACTTGTTTTTAGAGTCAAACCCAAGTCTAACTTCAGGAAAGATCTGTCATTTCCCTTTATAGTGGAGTCTACAAGTATCTGTGTTGAGGATTTTGATCATTTTTCAAAGAAATATTTTGTGGTCCTTGAGTACTGATAGAATTAAACCCTAAGAACATACATCAGTTACAATTAATTAGGTGATAACCAATTTGTTTGGATACGTAAATGGTTGCATAACACTCCCAAAAATTTTGTTTCAAATTTGTAGATATTCGATTTGCGCTTTAAGTTGTGGAGTCCATGTTTTTTCTACTTCATTAAACTCCCTTCATTAATGATGTGAAATCTGCAGAACCAAAACTGGGCTTGGTTGTTCCATTGAAACAGCTGTTCTCATTAACCTAGCTAATGTTATTCTTCATTAAATTTACTTCATTTTAAATCTTGAACCTCTTTCCAATAGCCTAGATGTTTGTCCTGCTGATTATAAAATGAAAGATCAATAAATTAAATTAATGCTCTATAGGGTCTGAAATTGTGGGAACAGATAGTGGCAAGGTACAAACCATTTGTGTCATTCTTATAGATGATACAGTTGTAGCCCGTTCTCTGATCAGCCTAACTAAAATCAAAATGAACAATAAGCCTGCATCTCCAAGATTACCCCATTGTTTCCTGGTTCTATCATTGTCTCAGATTGGGCCAAACATTCTTCATCATAGATTCCAGATATAGTGAAGGACTCTGCATTTTTGAGAACAAGTATGCCACTGCAACCAGGGCTTATGTCTATTGACAAAAATTGACTATTTTGTCCCACCAGGAGAGAAGCCACATTTCATGGGGCATGGTCTTTGACCTCTAGTAGCCTATTGACCATATTGAACATCTGTACTCTCAGTGCTACTGACAGTACCTCACCACCTTTAATATTTTCTAGGTTTTAGTTTATTGTCCCAGATATGTCATCAAACTTCTACTGTACATGGAGAGCCTTAAAACTAATCTGTGTCAATATTTGGCTTTCTAAGTCATTTCATTATGACAGTAGTGTGCTATTGGTTACAAAATCCCCTGAACAATAAGCTAAGTGTCAAGGTATTTGAATAACCTTCCATATCTTCTACCATCCATAGCTATCTGTTCAAAAGTCTTTCCAAAATTAAATAAAAATAATTTAAGACCTATTTTATTTACCTCTTTGTGATCCACATACCCTAGCAAGGCCTTTTTTTTAATTGAATATGACTATCCTGGGAAATGGTTCATTTTTTAAGGCCACGTTCTGGGTACTTTTTATAAAGGGGTAAAATATTATGTGGACCTATTTTCTAAATTTGATATTCTAGGGGCTGGAGGTATAATTCAGTGGCAGAACATGGGTTAATACATTGTGAGGCCCTGAGTTCAATCCCCAGCATGGAAAAAAATGTTTTCTGTGATTCTTCCTCATCATTCTTTTCTTTTCCCTACGGACAACTTCTGGTCAGTCTGGTTGGGACAAAGTGGTGGATATAATGTGTTTTAGTAAGTTTGACTTAAGTTTTATATTTTCTTTTTAACCTGAGCCTCCTGAACGAAGTTCTGGGTTTGAGTAAGAATTGGATGAAGGAAAAGATAAGTAATAGCTACTAGAATGGGATAATAATTTTGGTGCAGTGAAGAGAAAAGTATTTTGGTGGTACCTGAGGAAGAGAACCTTCAGTCCCCAGGTGTTATGATGATGGGAGGGACATTAATGACTTTTGTCTTTCAGAAGCACCTTGAAAACTTTCTCATTAAGGAAAACACTCTGATGTGGCTTCTACAAACCATTGCATAAAAAATACTTTAATTTAGTTGACTACATCTCCTACCAGATCCCTTTGATTATCATTTGACTACTATTCTTCTTAATCTTACCTACAAGACTATCAGATACTGCAAAGATGGCCTTGGTTCTTGTACCTTTCATGTAAAATCAGTTGTCAATACCTTCTAATAGCTTTCTAACCTCTAATTGTCATAACTATTGTTTATTCTTTTCCTTTCTGAACAAATCCCTCCTGTTTGGTAACACAGACAAACAGAAGAAGTGAACTGGTTTACCTCACAAAGTCCCATCCAAAACAAGATCTGGTCTTAACATATTTGAACTGAAATGAGAACTGTAAGGTCTATCTGTTGGTTGGAAGCCACAGTGAAGGGGATGGGTACCCTTTTGATGTAGGTCTCCATAATTGTAAAAGTATTTTCTTTGTCCCAAGGCCGTGTACATATATTATAATACTGTACTTCTTGTGTTGAAACCAGGCATTAATTTTCTTTCCTCCTCAATGGTGATTTATACCTTAGTGGAGGTTATAAAAGACTTTCATACATTTAAGAAATACCAGTATATCATGTAACCTTTGATTGACTGCAGAGTTCTCTCCAAAATAACATTACCTTTGATCACTCATGAGAGCTTCCAAGGAAAAACTAACTTGATGTTTATATAGGACATCTGAACCATGATGAGACTCATCCAACTAGAAATGATGGTATAAAATTTGTCTCTGACTTTAGCTGATATGATCCCATCTTGACCCTGAAAATCATTGAAGTCAGTATCAACGGACTGTCCTAGAATGTTTTATGAATGATAAAATTGCTGTAGGCATTCTTGCATGTGAATGCAGAGTCAGTGTAATTATTAATACAAATTGCTCTACTTGGATTACAGTCTCAAAGGAAGTTAAAAGGTCAACATAGGAAATTAAAGAGAAAGCCACCTGGCTTTTTAAGATAGACCCTTATAGTTTATAGGATATTGGATATATGGATAGCTGGTTGAGTATGAGACTCTAGAGGCATGTTTTGAGGGCAGTACTGCAGCTTGACCTCATTCTGTTGCTTAAATCCTATTGATAGTGTCCTTAATAAAACTTCATATGATAACAAATTGTAGGAATTTGGTCATAGACTCTGTCGGTCATATTAATCAGAGTGGCTGACAGAGCAAGAAAGTTCACCAAAAGTCAAGATGGTATATAGAAGAATATGGTGTAAAATTGAGACCTGGATGGTTAAGAGACATGTATCTTTCACACAGGGCTTTCACATTTCTGCTAATGTTGTGAGCAGAGGCATTTGTGGTTTTTATTACCATCTTTCCAAGAATGCTTATATAGTGAACAATTTTAAAAGATAAAGATAGTGCTTGCCTTAAAATAAGTAACCTTCAGATTAATGGATTCACAGTAGGAATAAAGGAGGGATTTCTACTATTTCAGCCACTTAATAGTTGCCCAATTTCAAAGGGCTGTTTTATGTAAAAAAAAATAGTCTCCTTCTGGACCAAAGAATTATGTGTTTATTGCCTGTCACAAAATGTTTGGGTTCCTTAATCTCAGTGTACCTCTCCTATAACATGAGTCATCTTGCCTACTTTATGTGGTCCTGTAGAAATTGTGTCTCAAGGATTTGGCATAGAAAAATGCTAATGTGTTTGCTACTTCTATACTATATGAATAAAGTATTTGTCTCTAGCCTGGCTATGTCTTCTGTAAGCACCCATTAACCAGAGGCAGGGTAACTCATTTAGCTTCTAAACATAAAGTAAAATCATAAGCATTTTATAGTTCTTGACATATAGTCCCCTTAGCAGGGCAGCAAAAATAATATTAAAATACTTCTCTATAGTCCATGTAAAAATGGGTGTAAGTGGAAATTACTAATTCCCCTCATACATAACTCCTAGAGGGCTGAGTTATTTTGTAGCACAATTTTATTTGGACTACAATTAGAAAACCAATCTTTTTGACAAAGGAGGTATCCCCACCAGCCTCCTTTTATGGTTACCAAGTAAGGAAAAGGATGCAGCTAATAAATGTAGTATAAACAAAGTGTATGCTAAGTGATAGAAAAATGATGTGTATGCCTAAGTAGACTAATAAAAATCAACATCAAATGACCCAGTAAAACAGATTGCCAGAAATTTTTTGAGTGAGTTTAAGGTAATAAAAATTAAAAAATAAAAATAAAAAATTAACATTTGAGGCTTTAATCTACAAATACAAATCACTACCCTGATTTGATTATTATATACTGTACATATATATCCATTTGTTATGTGGTATGCTATAAAACTGTACAATTAAAATAAAAATGAAAAAATGGATAAGTCAGGGTGTATATAACACCAGGGTTCTAAAACAAAGAAGCAACATCCCATTGCAGAATGTCATGAAATAAAAGAATGTGGGCCACAATGAGGATTGTTGGTCTAGAATAATCTAGGAAAACAGCAGTTCTAACTGAAATTTTGACGAGAATATTCTGTTAATTGTATTTGCTGAAGGTCATTTCTGACTATTGTAAAAGAAGGAGCTGGAAATTAGAACTACTAACAAAACATATTGAGTTCTAAATAGTTTTTTCTTAAGTTAATGTGCCACAAAATTCATGTAGATTCATTTATTTTCTGTAAATTGGTTTGTTATCTTCATATAGAAGAGAACTAAAGAGCCATTCCAATGCTAGGCATGCATTGGTATTTCATGACCAAAATGAGGCCACAAGAAAAGAAAATGGTGTCTCACAAGGACTTAGTATTTACTTATTGATTAATTAAGACATTGCTTGAGGTTAGTGAACTCAAATATACAGTATGAAGAATAACAAAATGCCTGTTACCCAAATCAGAACTATTCTGCTATGACTACTCTGGTGAGGAAAAGCAATTATGAAGAAGCAGCTTTTGGGCTGAGACTTGATGGGGCCAGGCAAAGAAGAGATACATTCTGAACAGCAGGAAAATCAAGTCCACTTGCCCAGAGACTGGTTTTGTAAATGTGCTGCACTTTTTTTTTTCCTCTTGTTTGATAGTGATAATGTTAAATTTTCACTGCTGGAATTATCCATTAATAAATATGAGTTTTTTTTGTTTTGCATACCATTTTTATAAAATAATATTTTTTATATATTTTGCTAGTGTTATCAGGCTAACTACATTAAATTACACACTTAACTTCATTTTGGAGTTAGCTGCTTATGTTAACAATACATTCAAATTTTTCAGTAAATTTTGCTTTATTTGCTTAATTTTCTCCCACATTTATTTCCCTCATAAAAATACTATGCTTATCTTTTTCTTCTATTGGATAAATAGATGGATGGAGAAATAGATAAATAGATAGATAGATTTTGTTTACCATGGAAAGATTATTGGATTCATGGTAGGAATAAAAGAGGGATTTCTGCCATTTCAGATACTTAATAGTTGCCCAATTCCAATTCCTACTTCACCTCTCTGAAGTACTATTAGCCTCTTTTATTTACCTTGCTGGATTGCTATAAAGTGTTAAAACTATATAATATACATGCAAGCATTCTGTATCCAAACTGCTGTATAAATGGGTGAGAGGATTATGACCAATAAAAGAGATAGCATAACTATTCTTTTTGCCTCAGAATTAACATGGGTGAATTTTTCAGCATTTCCTCACCTTTACTTGACTTATGAATGCTTGTAAAGATGGATTTTATAAAGATTTCTTTCACTTAATTTTTTTCAGTATTGTGTTGCTTGTCTTTTCCATCAAATAAGATTTTCTCAGATTTTTAGATAAAATGTCACTTAAAGTTTTTATGAATGATAATATTTACCCACTTCCAAACTATAAAATAAAAATCAAAAATGCTTAATTTGTTGATTACCCTCTCAGACAATTATCTATCCTGATAGTCACAATTCTTACATTCATTCAGTATATGAATATTTTGCCATCATGTCCAGAGAAGTATTTTAATGCACTTACAACTGAACATGGAACAAATTATTTGTTGAAAGTATAAAAGAACCATTTTAGTTCCCATCTTATGCATTTAAAATAAAATACAACTATAGAAATTCTATACACATTTTTCTGCTTACACCAAAGGGAAGCTTCAGTAAACAAAGCTTTGTGTTTTTGCAAACATGCAGTATAAATGATTGCAAGTTAAATTTATTGATTGGAATGAACTCAATAGGTTTTCTTCAGGCTACTCAGTATTGATTACTTGTTTTTCTTGGATAGTCAAAAAAATGATGAGATTGCAACCATTGCATAATTCAGGGAAAATGTCTTTTTTGGCAAAAAAAAGTAATAGAAATATTCATCTATAATAATAATAATAATAATAATAATAATAATGTTGAACTATGTCAGTTATCAAGAAATACTTTTAAATAGAAAATGTATTTGAGAACAATTTGTTTTAAAAAGTGGTAAAATATTAAGTTGTTATTTTGCATAACAGAAAAATTATGGACATTTTTGCTTTACATAGAGGATAATGTAGTTTTGCCCAGCTCTAATATGATGCTCAACATCATTATAATAATATCATCATCATCTACATCCCACAACAGAAACAGAGAATATTATACATAAATAGATGGTCTATAATTGCCTCAGTAGTTAATAATTTTTGTTATTTTTGTCACATTACTTTGAAAGATAAATATTATCCTCATTTTACAGAAATAAATCATATGACATAGTTTATTCAAGTAAACCAAAGACAGCTTCATATATTTCTGTATAGAAATCAAATATTCAGCTTAGTTTTGCCTTCCTTCATACTGTACTGTTCTTTTATATACACTATGCAGTCCACTATTATTAAAGTAGTTTTTCTTCCCATCGTTAGTCAGATATTTGCTGAAAAATAAATTCTGGCTAATACTGCAGGGGTGAAATCCAATTAAAGCATATGTAATTAATATTCTCAATCATGATCACTTGCCCTGGGATGGAAAGGAGCCCATTTGCTGTGTTTTGGCTATAAAGAGTATATCTTTGCTATCCAAACGAGGTCAATTTCAAATTGTATAAAGATAGATCATGATAGTTCCATGGAATTCAATTTTTCTATTTATTTTTTTTTAATTTTTACTTATTTTTCATTCATGGGTAATAATTATGCATGTTTATTTGGTACACTGTAATATTTTGATACATGAATATATTATGTAGTGATCAAATCAAGGAAATTAACATCCATTATCTCTAATATTTATCATATTTTTGTGATAAAAACATTCAAATTTCTCTCTTCCAGCCATTTTGAAATATACAATCTGTACTGTGAATTACACTCCTCTCCCTGCAAATAAACAGCAGAACATGTTCCTCCTATCAAGGTGCTACTTTGTATTCATTAACCAAACTCTTTCTTATATGAGCTATTTGTGATGACCATGGATCAGTCATTCACTATTTCCTGACATAAATGGCATTAAAACCACATTTTATCCATTAATTAACTAACTAATTCATTCATTAGTCAAGTATTATTTTTGGTGCTGGAAAATTAATAATAAATTATGGCCCCCTGTAGGGGAAAACATATTATATAACTATGTGGTACTTTGAGATCATGTAAGGGCACATGATGAACTAATAAAACTGTTTATGTATATCTACAAATATTTGAATGAGATCTGAAGGAACAACAGGTTATCTTGCATAAGTGGTGGTGGCAAAGGAAAAACTTCTCAGGAAGAGGCCACACTATATGTAAATTATACATTATACACCTGTATAGCCTATGTCAGGTACAGCCTGAAGTTCAGTAACTGAAGGAAGTCCCATAAGCTAGACCCTGTATAATACATGGCAAGGTATGTGTGAGCTGTGAAATACATTAGGTTTCAGCCAGGAGTAATTATAAATTATTCAAATGTTCTGAATGGGAGAAGAATGGAAGGATCAGGTCTTTAACCAAAAAGATTATTCTAATTGGAAATGTGAAGATGGAAGAGGTAGACATGGAAAAAAACAGTCAAAATCTCTGTGGTATTTGGAGTTGGAACAATTTGGGGAAAGAAGTCTGCTTTTCTTTTTTTTTATTTTTCGATTTTTATTTTAATTGACATGTGAAAATTGTACATATTTATGAGAAATCATGTGATTATACATTGTTTAATGAAGATAACCATGTCTAACTCCCTTAATTTCAATCATTTTTTGTGGCAAAATCATTTCACATCCTTTCTTCTAGCTATTTTAAAATAACACTGCACATTATCAATATCTACAGTCATCCTTCTAGGCAACAGAACCCCAGAATTTATTTCTCTTATCAAATTCTAACTTAGAATCTACTGGCCAATCTTTCCCCATCCTGCCTTTCTAATTATATTCAGATTAGTCTCATATTTGAATAGTCTTTGGAGTCTCAGAGTATATGCATAGAGTATGAATTTATTAAGATATATTTCTCTTTTTGGTACTGAGTATTAAAGCCAGGGTCAGTTTACTGCTGAGCTACACACAGCGTCCTTTTAACTTTTTATTTTGAGACAGAGTCTCATTAAGTTGTGAAGGTCTCGCTGTGTTGCCTCAGCTGGCCTTGAATTTGGGATTCTTCTGCCTTGGCCTCCTGAATCACTGGGATTACAGATGTGAACCACTGCTGCTGGCCTAGAGTATTCATCTACTTTTAATTTATTTAGCTTTACTGTGAAAACACCCCCGCAAGAGGGTGGAATAATAATAATCAATAGTTACCGTGTATTAGGCATGCTATGTTAAGTATTTTGAAAAAGTGCTACAGTATTTGAAGTAAAAAATATTTCAACCCAATAAGTGACAAGTAATCTGGTAAAAGAAGCAGTATTTTAATAGAAGCACTGTGCATTGTGTAAGTCAGTGTTAGCAGGAAAAGTAATCTGCTAGACATATGGAAGACCATGTTTAGGCACTGAAGAATTGATGTGAAAGATTAAGTTTGGCTGAACAAAGAGCTTGAAGTAAAGTGGGTAAACTTTGAATGAAGAAGAGGAAAAGCCTTGGGTTGTATCACCACAAATAAAATAAATTCAGCAGAAGGAAAATGTATTGTGTCTTTCCTACATGAATGGTAACAAGTAACAAGTTTAGTGGACTGATTTTCCATATTCTATAGATATAGACTTTGGAAAATCTTTTAAAAATGAGCAAAAAAAGTGAAACAAGCCAGAATGAGTCAGAAATGTAGAAAGCACGGAGGTACAAAGAAAGATAGTATGAATTAAATAATAATGACAATGGAGAACCAAAGAAAAGCCTGGAAGAAAAGAGAACTTATCAATACACTGTGTTGGTTGACTCATTCATTCATTAAGAGATACTGATGGATAGATGAATGGATTAAGAAATTGTTTTATGCATACACACACACAATGGAGTTTTATTCAGCCATTAAAAAGAATAAAATTATAGTATTTGCTGGTAAATGAATAGAAATTGAGAATTTCATGCTAAGTGAAATAGTTAAACTCAGAAAGTTTGAATGTTTTTTTGCATGTGCAGAAACTAGAGTAATATAAAAGAATAGGAGAGGGAAGGATAAGATAACATAAAAATCCAATTTAATACAAATTAGTAAAGGATTTAAAGGAAGTATATTAGAGAAAGGAAATGGGAGAGGGGAGGGAGAAAGGGAGGGGAGGGTGGAAAGAAGAGAAAATGAACTGAAATTGATTTCCATGCATACATGAGTATGTCAGGATGAACACTACTCTGTATAACCATAAAGTTCTAATAAAAAAGAGTGAGATTGATTGAATAATAATCCTAATGCTGGTAATGAAATGGTGGGCAGAAATAGAGATGGTTCACAATGTCATAAAGTATGGAAGCAAGCATCAGACAAAGACATTAATTATATATTCATGTAAATATTATGCTGGAATTAATGCCAGAAAGACAGAGCATGTAAAAATGAATAGCAAAGACACTTTACATAATTAAAGTGTCATATAAGATTTCTCTGATGAAATAAATCATTGAACTGGTGTTACAAAGATGAACAAATACTTACCAGTTGTGTGTATATATGAAAGGAAGATTTTTTAGAACTGGGACTAGCATGTGCAAAAGCCCTGTGGGAGCAGACGATATGATGTGGCTAAACAACTGGAAGAAGGCTTTGAAGCAAAGAGAATAAGTAGATTTCATTTAAAGCTGAGTAACTATAACAGAGTGAGATAAGGGTCAAATTAGGTCAAACTTCATACTATTTTTGTTAATTTCACAATCGTATAACATCTGAAGCAGACACAAAATCGAGCTTTTGTTTATACATATTTATCCCTTAGTAAGTGTTATTTGGCATTTTTATCCATTTCCATACAGGAACTATGTCATCTGATACATTGTACCAACACCAAGGAACACATAAGTAATGCAGTGAGAAAGGATCTGAATTCCCTATTGCATAGTAACAAAACCAGAATATCCACTATGCTGACCAGAGAGCCTTCTTAGTATTATAACTGCCAATATGAAAGAATAACATTTAGTGCTATCATTAGCCTGTTCTGTCATACCATTTTTCTAGGTTCTTGCTTTCTTTGAGTTTATTTTCTTTTTGAAAAATAGTAAACTGCTTCAGTGTTTAATGAGATCTGTACATAAAAGAAAGGCTTCCAAGGTGATGGATGAATGGGAATGGAAAGGAGAAAGGTACAACATAAATATAAAATTAATAACCACTTGCTGAAATATTTGCCACAGAAAAAATGAGATTTATAATTTAAGGATGCATTCGTGAAAGTATCTGAGCACCCACCCTTTTATTTAGTACAGAAATTGGGTATGGATAGTGGCTGAACTTTCATAAAGGCACAAAATACACAAAATTTTAAATGTTGTAGTATAGGAAGATGTGATATTATAGAAAATTTTAAAAAATAAGAAATGTATAGATTTTTAATGTTATAGAAAAACATGAATCAGAAAGAAGAATACATTAAGGGATAATTTGAATTTTTTTTTTTAAAGAGAGAGTGAGAGAGGAGAGAGAGAGAGAGAGAGAATTTTTTTTTATTGGTTGTTCACAACATTACAAAGCTCTTGACATATCATACTTCATACATTAGACTGAAGTGGGTTATGAACCCCCAATTTTACCCCAAATGCAGATTGCAGAGTCACATCGGTTACACATCCACAATTTTACATAATGCCCTATTGGTAATTGTTGTATTCTGCTACCTTTCCTATCCCCTACTATCCCCCTTCCCCTCCCCTCCCAACTTCTCTCTCTACCCCATCTACTGTAATTCATTTCTCTCCTTGTTTATTTTCCCATTCCCCTCACAACCTCTTGTATGTTATTTTGTATAGCAATGAGGATCTCCCTTCATTTCCATGCAATTTCCCTTTTCTCACCCTTTCCCTCCCATCTCATGTCTCTGTTTAATGTTAATCTTTTCTTCCTGCTCTTCCTCCCTGCTCTGTTCATAGTTGCTCTCATTATATCAAAGAAGACATTTGGTATTTGTTTTTTAGGGATTGGCTAGCTTCACTAAGCATAATCTGCTCTAGTGCCATCCATTTCCCTGCAAATTCTATGATTTTGTCATTTTTGATTGCTGCATAGTACTCCATTGTGTATAGATGCCACATTTTTTTTATCCATTCATCTACTGAGGGGCATCTGGGTTGGTTCCACAGTCTAGCAATTGTGAATTGTGCTGCTATGAACATCGATGTGGCAGTATCCCTGTAGCATGCTCTTTTAAGGTCTTCAGGGAATAGTCCAAGAAGGGCAATAGCAGGGTCAAATGGTGGTTCCATTCCCATCTTTCCCAGGAAACTCCAAACTGCTTTCCAAATTGGCCGCACCAATTTGCAGTCCCACCAGCAATGTACAAGTGTACCCTTTTCTCCACAACCTCGCCAGCACTTGTTGTTGTTTGACTTCATAGTGGCTGCCAATCTTACTGGAGTGAAATGGTATCTTAGGGTGGTTTTGATTTGCATTTCTCTGACTGCTAGAGATGGTGAGCATTTTTTCATGTACTTATTGATTGATTGTATATCCTCCTCTGAGAAGTGTCTGTTCAGGTCCTTGGCCCATTTGTTGATTGGGTTATTTGTTATCTTATTGTCTAATTTTTTGAGTTCTTTCTATACTCTGAATATTAGGGCTCTATCTGAAGTGTGAGGAGTAAAGATTTGTTCCCAGGATGTAGGCTCCCTGTTTACCTCTCTTATTGTTTCTCTTGCTGAGAAAAAACTTTTAAGTTTAATTAAGTCCCATTTGTTGATTCTTGTTGTTAACTCTTGTGCTATGGGTGTCCTATTAAGGAATTTGGAGCCCAACCCCACAATCTGTAGATCGGATCCAACTTTTTCTTCTATCAGACGCAGAGTCTCTGGTTTGATATCAAGTTCCTTGATCCATTTTGAGTTAACTTTTGTGCATGGCGAGAGAAAGGGGTTCAGTTTCATTTTGTTGCATATGGATTTCCAGTTTTCCCAACACCATTTGTTGAAGATGCTATCCTTCCTCCATTGCATGCTTTTAGCCCCTTTATCAAATATAAGATAGTTGTAACTTTGTGGATCAGTCTCTGTGTCCTCTATTCTAAACCATTGGTCCACCCGCCTGTTTTGGTACCAGTACCATGCTGTTTTTGTCACTATTGCTTTGTAATATAGTTTGAAATCTGGTATCGCTATACCGCCTGATTCACACTTCCTGCTTAGAATTGCTTTTGCTATTCTGGGTCTTTTATTTTTCCATATGAATTTCATGATTGCTTTGTCAATTTCTACAAGATATGCCGTTGGGATTTTGATTGGCATTGCATTAAACCTATAGAGAACTTTTGGTAATATCGCCATTTTGATGATGTTAGTTCTGCCTATCCATGAACAGGGTATGTTTTTCCATCTTCTAAGATCTTCATCAACTTCTCTCTTTAGGGTTCTGTAGTTTTCATTATATAAATCTTTCACCTCTTTTGTTAGGTTAATTCCCAAGTATTTTATTTTTTTTGAGGATATCATGAATGGAGTGTTTTTCCTCATTTCCGTTTCAGAAGTTTTGTCGCTGATATACAGAAATGCCTTTGATTTATGCGTGTTGATTTTATATCCTGCCACTTTGCTGAATTCATTTATTAGTTCTAGTAGTTTCTTTGTAGACCCTTTTGGGTCTTCTAGGTATAGAATCATGTCATCTGCAAATAGTGATAATTTAAGTTCTTCTTTTCCAATTTTTATGCCTTTAATTTCTTTCATCTGTCTAATTGCTCTGGCCAGTGTTTCGAGAACTATATTGAATAGGAGTGGAGATAGAGGGCATCCCTGTCTTGTTCCGGATTTTAGAGGGAATACCTTTAACTTTTGTCCATTCAGAATGATGCTAGCCTGAGGCTTAGCATAGATAGCTTTTACAATGTCAAGGTAAGTTCCTGTTATCCCTAATTTTTCTAATGTTTTGAACATAAAGGGATGCTGTACTTTGTCAAATGCTTTCTCTGCATCTATCGAGATGATCATATGGTTCTTATCTTTAAGTCTATTGATGTGGTGAATAACATTTATTGATTTCCGTATGTTGAACCATCCTTGCATCCCAGGGATGAATCCTACTTGGTCATGGTGCACAATTTTTTTGATGTGTTTTTGTATTCGATTCGCCAGAATTTTATTGAGGATTTTTGCATCTATGTTCATTAGAGATATTGGTCTGTAGTTTTCTTTCTTTGAGGTGTCTTTGTCTGGTTTCAGAATCAGGGTGATGTTGGCCTCATAGAATGAATTTGGAAGAGCTCCCTCTTTTTCTATTTCCTGAAATAACTTGAAAAGTATTGGTATTAATTCTTCTTTAAAGGTTTTGTAAAACTCCGCTGTATACCCATCCGGTCCTGGGCTTTTCTTGGTTGGTAGTCTTTTGATGGCTTCTTCAATTTCATCCATTGTTATTGGTCTGTTCAAATTGTGTGTATCCTCCTGACTCAGTCTGGGCAAATCATATGACTTAAGAAATTTATCGATGTCTTCACTATCTTCTATTTTGTTGGAATATAGGTTTTCAAAATAATTTCTAATTGTCTTCTGTATTTCTGTAGCATCTGTTGTGATATTGCCTTTTTCATCCCGTATGTTAGTAATTTGAGTTCTCTCTCTTCTTCTCTTCGTTAGCATGGCTAAAGGTCTGTCGATCTTATTTTTTTTTTCGAAGAACCAACTTTTAGTGTTGTTAATTTTTTCAATAGTTTCTTTTGTTTCAATTTCATTGATTTCCGCTCTAATTTTAATTATTTCTAGCCTTCTGCTACGTTTGCTGTTGTTTTGTTCTTCCTTTTCTAGGGCTTTGAGATGAAGTGTGAGCTCATTTATTTGTTGGTTTTTTCTTTTTTTGAGGAATGACCACCAGGCGATGAATTTTCCTCTTAAAACTGCTTTCATTGTGTCCCATAGATTCCAATATGTTGTGTCTGTATTTTCATTTATCTCTAAGAATTTTTTAATTTCCTCCTTTATGTCTTCTGTAACCCATTGATCATTCAGTAACATATTGTTCATTTTCCATGTGATGTAGGATTTTTCCTTCCTTCTTTTATCATTGATTTCCAGTTTCATTCCATTATGATCAGATAAAATGCATGGTATTATCTCCACCCCTTTATATTTACTGAGGGTTGCCCTATGGCATAATATATGGTCTATTTTTGAGAAGGATCCATGTGCTGCTGAGAAAAAAGTATATCCATTTGATGATGGTTGATATATTCTATATATGTCAGTTAAGTCTAGGTTGTTGATTGTGATATTGAGTTCTATAGTTTCTTTATTCAATTTTTGTTTGGAGGATCCGTCCAATGGTGAAAGAGGTGTGTTGAAGTCACCCATAATTATTGTGTTGTGGTCTATTTGATTCTTGAACTTGAGGAGAGTTTGTTTTATGAATGTCGCAGCACCATTGTTTGGTGCATAAATATTGATAATTGTTATGTCTTGTTGGTGAATGGTTCCTTTTAACAGTATATAATGACCTTCTTTATCCCTTTTGATTAACTTAGTCTTGAAGTCGATTTTATTCGATATGAGGATGGCCACTCCTGCTTGCTTACGAGAACTGTGTGCGTGGTATATTTTTTCCCATCCTTTCACCTTCAGCCTGTGTATGTCTTTTCCAATCAGATGTGTCTCCTGGAGGCAGCATATTGTTGGATTTGTTTTTTTAATCCATGATACCAGCCTATGTCGCTTTATTGGAGAGTTTAGGCCATTAACATTCAGAGTTACTATTGATATATGATTTGAACTTCCATCCATGTTTGAATGTTTATCCTTTTTTTTTTTTTAAATATTTAGTTTGTTTCTCCGTGATTATCTTTCCCCTCGCCCTCTGTCTTTACTGTGGCACTTCCCACTGATGGTTTTGGTTATTGTTTTTCATTTCTTCCTCGTGTAGTGTTTTGCTCAAAATGCTTTGCAATGCTGGTTTTCTGGCTGCAAATTCTTTTAACTTTTGTTTATCATGAAAGATCTTTATTTTGTTGTCATACCTGAAGCTTAATTTTGCTGGATACAGAATTCTTGGTTGGCATCCATTGTCTTTCAGTGTTTGAAATACATTGTTCCATGACCTTCTTGCTTTCAGTGTCTGTGATGAAAAGTCCGTTGTTAACCGTATTGGTTTACCCCTAAATGTAATCTGTCTCCTTTCTCTTGTAGCTTTTAATATTTTCTCTTTGTTCTGTATATTGGATATCTTCATAACAATGTGTCTTGGCGTTGGTCTACTGTGATTTTGTGTGCTCGGTGTCCTGTATGCATCTTCAATGTGTATATCTGTTTCCTTTTTTATTTCTGGAAAGTTTTCTGTAATTATTTCATTCAGCAGGTTTCTCATTCCCTTGGTTTGAATCTCTGTACCTTCTTCTATCCCGATGACTCGTAAGTTTGGTTTCTTCATGTTATCACATAACTCTTGGATGTTTTTCTCGTGATTTTTTACCAGCCTTTCTGAGTTGGCTAGACTCTTTTCAAGATGGTATATTTTGTCTTCATTATCTGACGTTCTGGTTTCTACTTGTTCCACTCTGTTAGTGATACTCTCAATTGAGTTTTTAATTTGGTTTATCGTTTCCTTCATTTCTGGAATTATTGTTTGATTATTTTTTATAATCTCTATCTCCTTATAAAGATGCTTAACTTCTTCTTTTAGCTGTTTATGTAACTCATTCTCAATGTGTTCTTTCGCTGCTTGAATTTGCTGTCTTGTATCCTCTTTGAGGTTCCATTCCATCTGTCTAAGGTGTTCCTTGAGGTCTTTATATGACCATTTTTCTGATGACTCTAGGTCCTCCTGAATATTTAGGCTGTCCTGCATTGTTTGTACTCCTTTTCTTCCTTGTTTCTTGAAGCTGCTCATGTTGCTTCTTGTTCTGATTGACTGCTGGGTTACTGTTTATTCCTATAAATTTATTTGATGCTAGGGAGGAAAGGTATTAGAAGGGAAGGGAAGAAGTCACTAAGGAGAATGAGAGTAGGCAGGTAGAATTCAAGGAAGGGGGGATAAAAAAATGAAAAGACAAAAGAAGAAAGAAATAGGAACTAAAAAAGAACAAAAATTTTTAATATTTATTTTTTTTTTAGTTCTCGGCAGACACAAAATCTTTGTTGGTATGTGGTGCTGAGGATCGAACCCGGGCCGCACGCATGCCAGGCGAGCGCGCTACCGCTTGAGCCACATCCCCAGCCCGGATAATTTGAATTTTAAAAGATGATTAGTTCATGACATTCACTCTCTTATTCATTTTTATCTGTAATTTTAGAAAACTTCCCATTTAGGAAAGGTATTCATAGGTGTTATAAAAAATGTTGAATGATCAAATAAAACAATTTTAGAAGTTCCATTAGTGATGATTCTTCAATACAACTTATTTAGTTCTGCTTTATAATTAGAGTTTTTGTCAAATGTAAACACAAGATGAAGCCAAATACCACTAAAAGGGAAACAAGCTCTTTGAATTCCTTAAGTAGAGAATTGCTTGGAGACAGGAGACAAAATGTATTTTAAGGAGCTGTGTGGTCCTATTAGATAATGGTTTGTGAAGTGCTTTATTCAATCTTCAGTGACTTTCAAATAGCAAGTAAATTATCTTTGAAAACAGTTGGAAATCGTTGTGATCAAGTGATGTTTTTTCTTGTACTTATGAGTCGGATAAAAAAATACTATGTTGGCCAAAAATAAGTTATTGCCAGTTCCTAGGTATAGTTTGAATCTCCCACAAGGATCCCTATCAGCTATTCTTGCAAGAAAAACACTGAAAAACATTTATCACCATCAAGTTTGATATGCTCATTTCAGTACTCTAAAATGATCCAAACTGCATCCAACCTTGACCTAGTTAATCTATTTTTGGTACCAACAGCAAGAAATCATTAAAGTGATCTCAGTGTCTTCATGTTAGTGCCCCCATTACCTCTCCAATCTCGCCCCTTCTCTCACGGCTTCCTGTCTTTCCTCAGTCGTAGAAGGTGAAATCTCTGCTCCGTGTTGTGTGCACTTTACCTTCTGGATGGACTGTTCTTTTCCTGGATAGATTGAATCTGGCTCAGTTTTTGAACTCTCAGATGTAATCTTACTTAACTTTCCCCTGACTACAACACTCACACATACAATCCACCTCATCTGACATCTGTATTCTCTATCGAAACACCCAACTTTAATTTTCTCCTTAGTTTGTAGCATAACAATGAAACTACTCATTAATCCTGTTTGTCTTTTTCCCTCATGAAAATAAATATAAGCTATATAAGTAAGGAGAGTGGTTCCCTAGTATAGAAAATACATGGAGAAAATGGTCTAAAGACACCAATCAGAGCTCAGATTAGCAGACTGACTCTTTAAAAGTGAAACCCAACTATATGGTATCACAAGAAAATGGCTCATGTGGAAATGCACAGAATCAAAATTAAAAAATGGAAAAAAAGAGTAACAAGTGAACAATGATAATAATAAAGTTGAATTAGATAAATATCAGATTAATGAAACTCCAGGAGAACTATTACCATGACAGGCAGGAATACCTTGTAGTTTGAAAGAACTGAATTTATTAAGAAGGTGTAATAATTCTAAATAAAAAGGCAACTAAAAATGAAACATAAAATATATTAAATAAAAGTAACCGACTGATAAAGCAATCAGTCCACAATTACAGTTGTATACTTGATCTTCATCTCTCAGTTATTGATGATCAAGTACATAGAACATCAGAATACCAACTCAACCAACAAAATATTTCCTTTTCAAATAAGCTGAAACTCTAATCAGTACAATATGGGTATAATGCTGTCAATAGCTAAATAAAATCAGAAGTATGTACATTATTTTCTTTGATAACACTAGAAATACATAACAAAATAACTGAAAAAAATAACAATCTTTGTTTAGAAATTAAACTGTAAAATTCAAACCTACCCATGGAGAGAATTAAGAAAAATAATAGGATGTTTCAAAACATTTTAAAACTATGGGAAAAAGAAATAATCACATGTGAAAAATCATAGAATGCAAATTTAACATCTCTTAGAAAGAAACTTAATTTTAATACTCATATTAAAATTCAAGTCATTGGGGACATGCCTTTGGTGCATATATTTTGTCCCTGGAAAGAGGGACTATCTCTCTGTTTCCTGGTGCCATTTCTTGAGTTGCTTTCCTCCACTACATTTTTCTGCCATGATATTCTGCCTTACCTAGCAATACAGACAGCTAGCTATCTATGACTGAGACCTCTAAAATCATTAGCACCAAATGAATTTTTCCTCCTCTAAAATTGCTCTTGTCAATCTTTTGGTTAGAATTGTGACAAAACTGACTAAAACACATTATTTCCAGCTAACTCTGAATCCACTGAGGTGTACCAAATTTCCTAATAATGTTCATTAAAGCAAAAAGATCCACTTCAGAATCATGTATTACCTTAGTTAGCAATTCTCTAAATTTTTATTTTCATTCAGTGTGAAACAGTTACTCAGTTCTCTTTTGATTTTTATGATCTTGTCATTTTTGAAGATTACAATTATTTGATGAGATGTCTCACTTCTGTTTTGTCTCATATTTTCCTTTTTTTCTTTCTTTTTTTATTTATTTCTTACAAACATGACAATAGTGGAGTGCATTACATTCATAATTATCCATTCACAGCACAATTTTGGTAACTGTATATAAAGTATGTTCACACCAAATTATGCCATTATACATGAGCTCTCTTATTTTTTTCATACAATTCTTAATACACTTTTATACCACCATTTATCATATCTCTGTTTGTATATAAGGTATGTTGGCACCAAATTCACATCTTCATACATGTATATTGTATAATGATGAGGGTCTCTTTCCACCATCCATGCAATTCCCCTTCTCCCTCCTTTTCCCTCCCACCCCTATTCCCTATCTAGAGATAATCTTCCTCCCATGTTCTACCTCCCAACCTCATTTGAAGTCACCCCCCCCCCTTATATCAGAGAAGACATTCGGCATTTGTTTTTGGGGGGTTTGGCAAACTTCACTTTCCACTGGTAAAACTCGGATTCAGTAACTTCAGCAGAGTTGAAGTGCAGCTGTATTCACATTTTATTTGGTAGGGAACACTCTCAGTTTGTCACATTACTTCATAGGGTCACCATGATCACTAAAGTGGTAGAGTCTATACCTAAAATGCAAAAGTTTTTTTTTTCCATTTATAAATTCCAAATATATTTGGAAATGTTATAAAAATTGCATAATTGCATTCATCATCAAAATTGCATAATAATTTATGTCTCTACATACTCAGTTTTCTATTTTTTTCCAATAAGTTAAAATTTATTGCTTTATTTATTTTAAGGTTTAATTCATTCTGACTTTGGCCTGTGAGGGACCTTCATGCTGGCTCCCATGTGCTTTTGTCATATCTCTATAATCCATTGGTACCCTCTTCACTTACTGGCACAAGATAATAAAGGCTCATTCTATACTTTCCCAGTGGCTGACCTTGACATAGTCATTTCTTCAAAGAGCTCTAATTATTTTTAATAAAAAATAATATCTGAAAGTTAAAATTTTGTGTCTAATAGTGATAAATTTATTTATTTATTTATTTGTTTGTTTGTTTATTTATTTATTTATTTATGGTGTATCTCTCCACATATGTAACAAAAACAATGAATTCAAATTTCCATTGCCAGCCCACATAATTTAATGGACCTAGATTTCTTTCTCCTCATATTTATCTTATTCTTTATTCCAGTGAGAAAAATAGACCATTATTATTTTTGTAGTAAAATATTTTACCAAATGCCCCTAATGCATTACCAGTTTTCTCTTGCTGCTGCCGCCCATTCCCCTGTGTAGATGCATTCCACGTCATACTTGGCCTCTACACCCCTTGCTGGTTCACTCCTCTAGGAGTATGTTCTCCTCAACCTATTTAGATTCTTCCAGCTGAACCACTGAAAGTTTCAAGGAGGATTTCATTGTTGTTATGAGAGCTTTAACTGGAACCAGTGTTCTTTCTTAGAAAGGAATCCCATACTGCCTCTTGTTTCTGTGTTGAGATACGCGGACTTGTTGCAATCCTGGACTACCCTGAGCTTCTCCAATCCATCTCCTCCAGAGGAATTCCAAAGGGCATCTTTGAAAACAGAAACTTGCATACACAGATTGGATTATTATTTTCTGGTGATAATCCAATGACAATCCAATTATTTTTCCAAGATAATTAAAAATAATGATAGTGCTATTTTAATTACATCATATTATGACTTTGGTTACCTGGTCAAGTTGATGATTTTCATGTTTCTCCACTGCATAATTCTTATGATCACTCATATATATCTTTTTCAATGTCTAGGATGACTGACAGAAACAGGCAGTGAGGGTTTAAAAAAAGAGGATAACAAGGTTACAAGTTTCAGAAGAAAATGAAGAGATTACTGGGTAATGATACAAATGGGTAGGATTACCTTGGCTTGAGATGAAGCACAGATTCCTCTGAGACCATAGGGAGAGATGCTGGGAATCATGACCCCATGGTTATGTTCAAGCCTGTCTCAAGTGTTCATTTTTTTTTAAATTGGATAGTTTATGTTGTTTGTTTGGTTTGGTTTGTTTGTCTGAATGAAAGGAAGTGGTTGAGACTAGTCAAATAAGAAAAGAGAAAATTCAAACAACCAGAAATTAGGGGAAAAAAACCATCAAGTAACATTTGAGGGTCTACTTGAGGTTAGAAAGTATCAGTTTTTCCAGATTATGTAATTTTATCCAGACCATACAAATGGACCATTGGTTTGAACCACAGTTGAGAATTGGCAACATTGTGTGTGTTGGAAGGTCATGGGAGTGTGAGGTTCTAGTGAATTCTAGTAGAGCTGAGCTACCAGCAAAATAAACTAAAATGAAAGCATGAAGCAACCAGAAGACCATGAAATTTACAAAGAGATAGCAAATGGGTGGCTTGAAGTTTGAGTTTAGTGACATGATTTAAATAGATTTGTTACGGTTTGGATATGAGGTGTTCTAAAACTCCTGTGTTAATGAAGGATATTCAGAGTAAACTCATTGGATTGTGGGAGGTATAACCTAACCAGTCTCTCCTAGGCTATGTGGACTAACTGGATAATAACTGTATGTAGATGGTGCATGGCTTGAGGAGATGAGTCACTGGGGGCATACCCTAATAGGTTTCACCTTCACTGAGGCCCCCCTTTCCCTCTCTCTCTGCTTTTTGGCCACCAAAAGGTAAGTAGGGCTCCTCTGTCTTACCCTTCTGCTTCACCTTGGACCCAGAACAGTGGATTCAGTCTGCCATTAACTAAACCTCTGAAACCATGGGCCAAAATAAACTTTTTCTCCCCTCAATTGTTCTTGTCATGTATTTTGGTCACAGCAAACAAAAGTTAACCTTAGAAATTGAGAAGTGGAATTGATTGTGGGTACTGATTGTTGTGATTAACTTAAGTGTTTAGTTCAGAAGCCTTTGGTAAAATGATTAGGAAAGTTTGGAGATTCAAACTGGAGAAGACATAAAATGTAGGCAGAGCTTAATGGGTGATTCTGATGGGAGTTCAGAAAACCAGAATGCTGGCTGACAGAAATGCACACAGTAAAAACCATGCTTATGAAGTTTCAGAGGAAAATGAGGACTCTATTGGGAATAAGACAAGAGGCATTTGTGTTACATTCCTGAGAATTTGTGTGAGGCTGAGTTTAAAAGTGATGGACTAATTAATCTGGAAGAGGAAATTTCAAGGTAGCACAGCATTTGGGCTATGGCATGGATTTTGCTGGAAGTTTTTAGTTAGTTCACTCTGATTATGTGAAGCAGATTCCAGAGCCTAAGGATGTTAAAAACTTGCAGTTTGGTGAGAAAAGTGGCTGTAAAACTGGGGCCAAGGAAGGTGTGGTTCTTGAAGGCATTGCCAACCACTAAGGAGAAGTACTTGGTACAGAGAAAAAGTGATGGCTTGAGGATATCCCAGGAATTTGAAAGACCACACCATTGTAGGCTCAAGGGTTTGGAAATGAAATTTTGCTCAAGATACCTTGGGGGAACCCTACCTTCAGAGGGGAACTGAAAAGCTATTTTCCAAGGATTCATTTTGGTCACAGCAAAGAAATTTTAAAAGTCTGCTCAACCACCCTGGCACACAGAGGTAATTGCAGCTATGATCTTAGTGGGACTAGCTAATGCTCAAGCTGTTGGCAGACCTTGGCATCATACACCTGCTGCTATTTCTGCAGTAGAATACTGTAGTTAGAGGGTCCTGAAGGCTTCTACTGAGATTTCAAAGGAAATGCATGGTAGGCCAGGCAAATTGTAGCAAGGTCAGAATCCCTGCAAGCTGCCCCTGAGAGGTAGATGCATAGAATTGTAAAAGTGAAATAAAAGCTGAAACGGGGATCAAGGAATTAAGAGATGCCAGCAATGTGGACTGTCTACAGAGAGAAATTGCTTGCTGACTAGAGAGGTAGGCCAAAAGAGAGGCCGTGTGATCTGCAACTTCCAAGGCCAAAGGAGCAGGACTGTCCCAACCCTCTAGAGAGATCATCTTGCTACCATGTAACCTAGATGCTTGATGAAGAGCTACAGAGACTTTTTGCCCAGTTGCATTTTAGTTTAGTTTTAGTACCATCCCTTCTTCTATGCCCCCCTTCTTTCCTTTTGGAATAGACAGATTTACTCAGACCCATTTTATGTTGGGACATTTTATGTGTTGATTTTCATAAAGCCTCACAGCCAAGAGTTCACCTTTGGTTTCAAGTAAGATATTGGACTTTGACTTTAGAGCAGTGCAGGAACTGTTGAGATTATAGAACTCTTGGAGATGGACTAAATGCACTTTTATTGTGAGATGAACCTGAGCCTTGGGGAGCAGGGGGCAGAATGTTATGGTTTGGATATGAGGTGTCCCCCCCCCCAAACTCCTCTGTTAGTGTAGGAATTAATTCAGAGGCACAATAATTGGATTATGAGAACTGTAATCTAGTCAGTCCATCGTAGTTTGTACTTACCCGATATAACTATTAGTAAGTGGACATGGTAGGACAAGTAGGTCACTTGGGTCATGTCCAGGAAGTAGGTTATTTTCCCTGAGGCCTCCTTCCAGACACTGTGTCTGCTTTATGACTGCCATTAAGTGAGCAGCGTTCCCCAAACATACACTTCCATCATGATGTGTGTGGCCTCACCTTGGGCCCAAAGCAATGGAGTTGGCCCATCATGATCTAAATCTGTGAAACCATGAGTCAATATAAACTCTTTCTCCTCTAAGTTGTTCTTGTTGGATATCTTGATCACAATATTCACAATATCTTTTGGTCACAATATATTTTGAAAACCAAAGACCCTGCATCTAATAGAAGAAAAAGTAGACCCAAATCTTCATCATGTCAGATTAGGCTACAGCTTCCTTAATATGACTCCTATAGTGCAAGAACTAAAATCAAGAATAAATAAATGGGATGGATTCCAAACTAAAAAGATTCTTCTCAGCAAAAGAAACAATAAGTAAGGTGAATAGAGAACCTACATATTGGGAGCAAAAATTTACCACTTGTACATCAGATAGAGCACTAGTCTCTAGGATATATAAATAACTCAAAAAGCTAAACACTGAAAAATCAAATCACCCAATCAGTAAATGCGCTGAAGACCCGAACAGACACTTCTCAGAAGATGATATACAATTAATCAACAATATTGAAAAAATGTTCAACATCTCTAACAATTTGAGAAATACAAATCAAAACTACTCTAAGATATCATCTCACTCCAGAGAGAATGGCAGCTATTAAGTATACAAACAACAGCAAGTGTTGGCAAGAATGTGGGGGAAAAGACACACTCGTACATTGCTGGTGGTACTGCAAATTGGTGCAGCCAATATGGAAATCAGTCTGGAGATTCCTTGAAAAACTGGGAATAAAACTATTATTTGACCCAGCTTTCTCACTCCTCGGTCTATACCCAAAGGATTTAAAAACAGCATACTATAGGGACACAGTCACATCAATATTTATAACAGCAAAATTCATAATAGCTAAACCGTGGAACCAACCTAGATGCCCTTCAGCAGATGAAATTTTTTTTAAAAAATGTAGTATATATGCACAATGGCATAATACTCAGCATTAAAAGAGAATAAAATCAAGACATTTGTAGGTAAATGGAGTTGGAGAATATAATGCTAAGTGAAGTTAGCTAACCCCCCAAACAAAATATTGAATGTTTTCTCTGATATAAGGAGGTTTTTTTTTAAATAATTGATTTTAATGTAGATGTACACAATACCTTTATTTTATTTATTTATATATTTTTATGTGGTGCTGAGGATTGAACCCAGTGCCTCACATGTGTAAGGCAAATGCTCTACCACTGAGCTATAGCCCCAGCCCCAGATATAAGGAGGTTGATTCATAGTGGGGTTGGGAGCCAGAGCCTGGGAGGATTAGAGGAACTTTAGATAGGGCAAAGGGGAGGGAGGGGAAAGGAGGGAGCATAAGGGGAAAAAAGATGGTGAAATGAGATGGCCATATATAAAGACGTGAATGGTGTGAATATATTTTGTATACAACTAAAGATTGAAAAATTGTGCTCTGTATGTGTAAAACGAAATGTAATGCATTCTTCTGTCATATATAACAAATTAGAATAAAAAAATAAAAAGTAAAATATTTCAGTGTGTGGGAGAAAATGCACTTGCTTTGTGGCAACATGAAAATTTTGTCAAAGTAGAAAATTAATTTTTTAAAAAAGCATTAAATTTCAGGATCTTAACTGTGAATCTACCTGTGTTTATAGTTATGCACATTAAATATATTTTTTTTGTTTTGCTTTGCTATATCTATCTATATGTTATTTGTTCTTTTTAGATATACATGGCAGTAGAGTATATTTTGACATATTACGCGTACATGGAGAATAATACTGTAATTAGGATCCCATTCTTGTGGTTGTATATGATGTGGAGTTTCACTGGTGGTGTATTCCTATATGAACATGGAAAAGCTCCTATGTCAGATTCATTCTACTGTCTTTCCTTTCCCTTCATTCCCCTTTATTCTGATGATGGTGGCTTGTTAGAGTAAGAAGAAAGTTAGTCAATAATTGTGACAAGGATAAAAAAGGAGGGATATTTTTGGAATTTAATAAGACTGTTAGTGGTCAGTATAGAACCAAAGGAATGCGAAGACTTCCAAACTTTCTTTATGATGATGGAAAAAAATGTGAAAATGAGTGACCTTCTTTAAAGAGGAAAGCAAAGATAGTGAAAATGGTAGGTTTTAGCTAATAAGAGAATGTCATGAATTAGAGAAAGATATATATTGTCTATTGTCATTAGACACAGCTCAAAAACCCATCATTGAGACTATAAATAAAAAGTCTATGAATGGGAATATTACACAGCAATATTGTGTACAAATATTGTTACACCCAACAGAATAAGAAAGTCTCACAAAAATAAATTTGAGTAAGAAGAGCTGTATTAAATGGAATATACACTGCATGTATCCACTTACATAAAGTCTAATAAAGGTTAAAAGTAGGCAATATAACTGAATAAATACATTATGATGTTAGATACAAAAGTAATTTCTAATTTCTAGTAATTTCTAGATATAAAATTAATTTCTTTGGGTTCAAGACATAAAGAAGTCTATTCATATGCAATTGTTCAATTGTTCAGGCTCCTTTTCTAATTACAGTGATATATACTTATGATGTACCATGCATTTTATAATAAAAAGTTTATTTAAAAATCACAGAGAGAGAGAGAGAGAGAGAGAGAGAGAGAGAGACAGACAGACAGACAGACAGAGAGGGAATTGTAAGCTAAGTCCTGGATACAATGATAGATTTAATGAAAACGTTGACTTCCACTTTCTCCAAAAATACTTATATAATTATTTGTATAAGAAAAATAAAATAACAGAAACAAAGATAAGAACAAATCTAACAGTAATGATGAAGAAGTAACTCAGATTTTCAAAAGCACTATACCAAAAAATGGTTCCGTAGAAGAGAACTGGGAGGGGGGGAAGGTTAGCTCAATGATTATGGCAAATGGCAATGTGGGGCCAAATCTACACAAAGCAGGGGCTTTTACAAATCAGAGCAGGTCCGGAGTTTCTATATAGATTTCTTCTTTAAGAGGATGAACCTGGAAAATCTTGCTATTATATTTAGGGACATAGAAAGAAGAGATTTACAAAGCAGAGTACTCAGTTGTGGTAATTAGTCTGAAAAAATATGTTTACTAAATAAGAAAATTAGATCAGTTTTAATTCCCTGAGAGAACAATAACTTTTAATACTCGTGTCTTTGTTCAAGGAGAATGGGGGAAATGGAAAGTGAGAGTTAAATACTTGTAGAGTTAAATACTTGTGTATGTATATGGGTACATAAAGCATATCTGGCTGTTTCTCTTACATACTAGATAAGTCCCGTATTTCTCAGAGTTTGGTCCACAGAACCCTGGGATCCCTGGGATGCTCTTAGCAGGTTTGTGGTTTAAAGACTATTTTTATAATACTATTTATTTCTGTTTGCCTTTTCTATTTTGTGCAGACATTCACACAGTGGTGTTAAAACCACTGATGTACAAGAACAAATAAAGTCTGTGGCACCAAAACATGCTAGTCACTGTGTACGTCATGACCAGAACTCATAGACTTTTAGAAAATAATTATTATAAGAATAAAACATATTATAATAAAAAGTTTATTTAAAAATTACACACACAGAAATATAAGCTAAGTGCTGGATACAATAATTATATAAGTATTTTTTTAGGAAGTGGAAATCAATGTTTACATTAAATCTACCATTGTATGCAGCACCTACATTTCTTTGTGTGTGTGTGTGTATGTGATTTTTAAATAAACTTTTTATTATAAAAAAGTAAGAATTTTCTTGGTGAGGTAGAACATATTAATTTTATTAAATTGTGTTCCTTGGGTAGAAATTTTAAATATTCTATATATTGAAATGATATTTACACATGAAATGCTTTGCTAATATTGGTTCTAATGGTTGTTTTAAGGCAAAATATTAGTGCAATTGCTTTGTTACCTAAACTTTTTACAGGTAATGCCATTTTTTTCTGAAAACAAAGACCACTAGACGAATACATTTATTCATAGTTGAGTATTTGACAGACTTTTGCTGAAAAACAAAGTGAGCCTGTCATTTCAAGGAAAACAACTGTCAGTATTTATTGTCAATGATAAAATTTGAACTTTCAAATGTAGATGAGATCTTTACATATTTTATGTGATCTGACAGCTTCCCAATACTTAAAAATTTTTTGATGAGATTACTCCTAGCATTAGTGAACAAATTTTTCATATTGTGTAAGAAAATATGTTAACACTGGATGAGCTGCATAAACTAATGAGCAAATATTTTCCAAATACAATGCACATATGTTACCTATTATTAGATAAAGGAACCCCGAGGTGCAAAATAGACTAGTAAATTTTAACGTAAGAAGTCATTGATATGGTTTCAAATTCATATTGCAACTCTTAAGAAACATTGTTTATTTTGATTTGTCATAAAAGAAAAAATATCCACAATAATGTGATAAGATCCCTGGATTTTCTTTATGTCTGACTAATACTCCATTGTGTATATATGCCACATATTCTTTTTCCATTTATCTCTTTTTAAAAAATATTTTTATTGGTTGTTTATGGACATTTATTTATTTATTTATGGTGCTGAGAATCGAACCCAGTGCTTCACACATGCTAGGCAACTACTGTATGTCTGAACAACAACCCCTGGATTTTTCTTATGTGCTCCAAACAAAGTAGTTTTCAGACTCTGACGATAGAATTTGGTTAGAGAATCCATTAATGTCTATTAATATCTTCTTTTTTTTATATTATTCTTAATAGTCATTAAAGTCTCCTTAATAAACATTAAAGATATTTGCAAATGTAAAGCAATCCCAGTATTTTAATTAAAAAAATTTATTTTGGAATTTGCAATCTTTCTTCATAGGATTATTTTATTTTATTTGTGCTAATTTCTAATACATAATTATATTAAAATTGAATTTCTTTTATATCTAAATTTTAATTTATAGCATGACAAATATTAGAAGGTATTATAGAATGCCTATAATCCCAGTTACTCAGATGGGCTGAGGCAGGGGATCCTAAGTTCAAGGATAGTTTTGGCAATTAACAAGATTCTGTCTCAAAATAAAAATAAAAGAGTTGGTGATGTCATTCAGTGGTAAAGTACTTTGGGTTCAATGTCTAGTACTGCCAAAAAATAAATAAGCAAAAATAAAATGGTATTATCCATACAAAGAAAAGCTCTACAATTTTAAGAATTATAAAGCGAGACCTGAGATGAAATGCTTGAATACACTGGAGTATATAATGCTTAGAACTGAAAAGTAGACAGAGGCTTAACCTAAAATAATTGTTTAAGATTCTCAATTTTTAAAAGTAAGCATGGTCTTATCTTGGTAATTTGGTAATTTTGGTATAAGAGAATCATATAATCATATTATATAAAAAGATTATATATTGACTAATTTCCTTAAATGTTCTCTTGCCCAAGACTTCCAGTTCTAAAGTTACAAATCATTTAAAATAAATAAATATTTTGAGTGCTTATTAAATACAAATACTTTCCCCTATGTTGTTTCTTCACTTTATTTTCATAACAGTAAATATAGAGATTCTTAGAGTAAGAAATTGAGGACTGTGAATTTAAGTAGTTTTAAAATTTTGTCCAATAAGAAGAAAAGATGAAATCTTAAGTCACATCTACTTTACTCCATGCTCCCTCCCTGTGTGGGATATTTATCTTTCATCAACATTCCTGGAGAATAGTTGTGGGGAATATGGAGAGTTATCATTGAAGCAGTTCATTCTAGGGGTTTGCTTTTGACTTAATCATTATATATTTGCTTTTGGTGCAAGAATTGGAGAAATTGGCATCTTGAAGTACTGAATCTCTGGAGCATGACTATAATAAAAGCAGAGTTCAGAAAAAAAAAAAGTCAATAAAGGATTTTGGAGACAGTTTTTTTCCAACTTTACCAAATGTCATAGGTTTGTTCCTTTTATAGATGGTCAAGTAGACACTGAAAGAGTTCCAAACTCAAAATGTGAAATACAATTTACCCCTAGAGTCTCAATATACCAGAGACAATGTTATTCATTAACTTATGTGCAGATGAAAGAAAGAGAACTCTTTTTGGTGTCTGACATTCACACTGCCTTTGGATTGGACAGGGATATACCAAGGACCAATTCCAAGTCTGGCAGACAGATAAATAGATTTTTAAATGTGCTTTCAAACAATGCAACAAACTTGAACATTTCTCCTTTTATTAAAAATATGTTGTTATTAAAAATAACACAGGGATTTATTGGTGAAGACTAGTACAACAAATGGTATGTCTAATTCTGTAAATTGTTATAGACTCTCTGTTCAAGACAATGATACAAGCTGCTGTTCTTTTTCTCTAATACTAAATCAACAAAAGCCATTGTCAAAAGAGTCCACACATATGGTATTTATAAGATAAGTTCAGTTTACTTCATATGATATTATTTTACTCTGGGCTTCCTGCAACTCTATTCTTCCTTTTCAATTACTGAAGATAATTTAATAATGCTGTTTTTCTTAGACAAAGAACTATTCATTGTTTAAAATTGAAGAATGACTTTAGAAGCTTTAGGGATGAGAGTATTTCTATTTAAACTTTCAGAAATTTATCTGTCACATTTTACAACACTAGGTTTTACTAATATAGCTATTCATGAGCAGGCATTATTTAAAAAATTAAATATTCCCATCTATTAAAAAAAAACCCACTGATAAAATATTGAACTTTCATTTAATATTGCTAGAAGAGACTCAGAGGTCCTTTCCTAAAATTTCAGTGATGTATCAGTTGGTAATACAAGCTACTTGGAACATCCAGTATGTGAAGTCAAGCAGAGCTTTATGAGAAAAGCTGCAATAGTTTTGAATTCTTGGAGTGATATTTAATACACTATTTATAGACAAGAGATATAATTTATTGCAAATTATCTTTGCAGATGTCCACTTCTTTAAATACTGAGGACTAGGAAATGGTAGTAGAAGGAAGTGTCTGTGCAGACCAAGAGAACTACCATGATAAACACATTATAGAATAAAATTACATGGTGGTATTTATTTCTCATGGTGGAATACAGTTGGATTGTGACATGGCTTAAATGGATAATTCACACTTGTTAGTTCACAAACATGGAACATGTATATGTCATTCTTATTTAAAGGATGAATCAAAAGGGAAAGAAATCATTTAGACAACATCACAACATAGAATAAATTATTGACTTTAAGAAATTGTAAGCATGCAAAGCCTTTCCTAAAAAAATCAGAATATTTTCAATTTGTGTATCTCAAATAAAATAAAATAATAAGTTATATTATACAAAAAAAGAGATTCAAATGGAGCTCATTTGTTGAGTTACAGAATAAAAGAACAGTAAACAGAGAAAGAATAAGATTAACTAAAACCACAAGACTGAATTAAAATGTGCTTTAAAGGTACCAAGCAGAATTATACCTCTGATGTTGAGGAATAGAGAATTTTTTTAAGAATACAAGAGATAGAACAAAGAGAATAAAATAAAAAATAAAATGATAGAGGAAAGAGATGACCCAATTTATATATTATCAGAATCCTAAGAACCAGAATAAAACTGAAAAAGAAATAAACAAATATGTAATATAATCTAAATATCTAGATATTTAGAGCAAGACTATATATTTAGATTATTTATATTATACATACTATATAAATTCTGGTAAATTTCTTTATAAAAATAAAGAAAAATATCCTTCAAAAATACAAGGTTGAAAATAAATGATAGTCATATAGCATGGGGAATGTATTTAATTAAAATTGACAGATAGTTAAAAATATGTATTACTAGTTGGATAGCATGCAGTTTACAAGTTGTTTCTTTCCAGGAATACAAGGGTAGCTTAATTTTGGGACACTCACTGCAGTAATTTGTAGAGTCTTTGGACTGCCTAACTCATTTCTTACCTTGCCCATTGCAAGGGAGAGGTGTATGGGGCAGAAGAACAGAGTATCTTTTGCTCAGAATTACACAAGAAGAACCCCTTCTGAAGTCTGGGAAAAAGCAGTTGTCATAGTATAATTTGATGGCAAGAATAAATAACAAATTTTGACTGGTATTTACTTAACTCTTATTTAGAACTACATGATTTCCATCAATTTGTGTTGAAATTTGTTTTTCTAAATTAGAAATACAAGTTAGCCCTACAAGTGAGAAGGGCTTCAAATCCTTCCTTGTCTTATCATGAAATTTTACTGAGCAGTCTCCTTACAATTATTCAATACACAAAGCAGTTTAATTACATTTCCCAATATAGCTACATTGTCATTTTTTATAGCTGTCATTTTGATTCTAAAATAACCATGGTCTGTTTCCTGTGAATGTTAACATATAATCGACAACAACTCCCATAAAGTGACCTTTTCTTAACCCAAAGCTGAAAAGAAATGGCAGTATATAGTTTCATACTCAAAAGGCCACTTTGAAAATTAGCAAACTGTTGAGAAGAAAGGCTTTTGTTAGCCTTTTACAAATCTCACAATATATTCTCCAAATTTCTTTTATAAATTTATTGTAACAGACAAGTAACTTATATCCACAAAATATAATAAAATATGGTCTCTTCCCATCTTTTTACTTAGGATGTCATCAGTTTAAGAATTAGAGTGATTAGATATTATCAGAAAACCTAAGGGTTTATGAACTTGAACTCCAGACTATGTTTCCTGTGGTGATTATTTCCCTGAATAAATGAACAAAATTATGCCCACATACTGTCTCATACTATATATGTTTATGTTACTAGCCAAATTAGTTTACTCTGAGAGGGTGACCCACTAGGATTTGCTTATTATTTTACTCCCATTTTAATAAAGATATTTAAGAAGGAAAATCTATAGCAAACAATCCCTGTCAAAGAAAATTATATTTAATATCAGTCTGATTTAAATTATTTTTTCTCTCTCTAGCTATTTTGTGATTATACAACAAAAAATGGAAAATTTGGAGGTACAGAAATATTTCTAATTGCTTTTAATAAGGTGGGACCATAAGTCCATAAAGACATTGAACATAGAATTACACAGTGTAAAAAGTGACTTTCTTTATTTTCTTGCGATACCTGAATAAAAATTTGAGTCAAATAAATGCTTTTAATTGTCTTTTTTGGTTTTGTCCTAATGTGTTATTTCTTATATTATCTCCAGTAGCCTAAATATTCAGTGTTTTAGTAAACAGCAAATTGGGTACCTATTTTGAGTACTCTCTTTTCCCCAATATTTTATACTTTTATTCATACTTCCTTCAGTTTCATATACAAACTTGAGTTAATATTACAATCTTGTTTATACTTTAATTATTATATTTATTTATGTCACCATTTCCTTCTTTTTTTCCTCCATTTTTTTCCTCCTCAATTTTCATTTCTTGCTGCCATTGCTTCCGTCCACACAGGTAATGCTCTTCTGTGTTTGCTATGTCATTAAATATTCATATATCTTTGTATAAAATGTAATTTTGATTATGTTCCTACGTTTTCATATACATTGATAGAGATATGTTGAATAGTCTTTTTCCATATAATTTATTTTTATTATGTGCCAGTAATTCACAAATGTATTTATTTTTTCTTCTAACTATTATATAATATCTTGGTCCCAGATACTGCATTTTTTTAGTCAGTCTTTCATTGCTGTAACAAAATGCCTAAGATAAACAACTTAAAGGAATGAAGATTCATTTTGCCTCATGCTTTCAGAGGTTTCAGTCCATGGTTGGCAGACTTCATTATTTCTGTGCCCATGGTGAGGTAGTATGTCATGGTAGAAATGCCTGGTGGAAGAAAGCTATTTGCCTCATAGCAGTTGGAGAGAAGAGACACAGAAAGAGAAAGTGGAAAGAACAGGGGATAAGATATAGCCTTCCGGGATATTTCCTCAGTGATCTATTTCCTCCAACTAGGCCCTACTTCCTAGTTCTACCATTTCCTAATAGTTTCATCAGATTGTGAATCTATCAATAAATTAATCCACTGACAAAGTCAGAGCACTTGTGATCCAGTCTTTCCAAATGCCCCATCTCTGAACATCGATTCATTGGGGACCAAATATTTAATACGTGAGACTTTGGGGAACATTCTAGATAAAACCCACAATAATTTTAATTATTTGTTACACTCATAATGGGCATCTTTCATGATATCGTTTATATAGGAGCTGTCTCCCAAAAGTTCATATGCAAGTCAATGCAAAGTGTTCTTAGGTGAAATGTGTAGAGTATGAGAGGTATCATCTGATCAGTGGATTCATCCTCTGATATGGATTAACTGGGTGGTAACTGTAGGCAAGTAGGGTATGACTAGAGGGGGTGATCCTTTGGGGTTCATATTTTGTTCCTGGTGAACACAGCTCTCTCTGCTTCCTGGTTGCTGGGTTCTGAACTACTTTCCTCTGCCATGCAATTCTGCCATGATGTTCTACCTCATCTTTAGCCCAGAGATATGAAATCAGCTGACCATGGACCAAATCTCTGAAATAGCCAAAATAACCTTTTTCTCCTCTAATTATTCTCATCAAGTCTTTTTGTCACAGTGACACAAAAGCTAAAACATTTTACCACAAACAAATGAAAAACAACAACAGTAATTATTATGGAATTGAGAGAGAATATACATTCAGGAGTGGAATTCTTGAGTCAAAAATATCAAGGAAAAAAAAACACACTGAAATAATATTTGTTCCAGATTATTAAAATGGAGTTGAGAAGCCATTTTTAATCACTCAGACATGTTAAACTCACATATCTCTTGCTGTATGTTTGAACTGGACTGCAAATATTGTTTACCTTCCCTGGTGTTCTGTACAATGGACGTCTTCCCCTAAAACACCCAGAGCCTGAGACTGCACCCAATTCCTTTCTTTAGGTACTGACAACAAATGTGATAATTCCTGAAAAACAAGTGATATAATTTCTCCTTGCCCTTATGGTTTAAAATTATAGATATAGATAGATGTATTTTTAAAACCTAGGAGCATATTTTCAAGACAGCTTGAACCTTTATTTTTTCTGTATTGGAATCCTAATTAGCCTCCAATAAATGCACTTTTCTCTGTTGTTCACTAGGTTGAGTTCTACAAAAGCACTTTTAGAGTGTCTGTAACAATTTAAGCTCTCAAGAAAAGTATATCAGGTCTTTAATATTTCCTCATCCTGCTCAATTTGATATTTTTTTGAAATTTGCATTAACATGCTTTCTAGTGGATTAGCATATCAAATATTTTTTTCCTGTTTTAGACTTGAGATCATTTTCTAGATTTTGGTTATGGAAGGTGTCCTTTGTTGATGAGCATAATAGCACAAAACAGGCTCTGTGATAGTTATGATTGACTCTAAAATCTATGCCCCTTAATACATAAAACATCATACAAAATTGGGTGCAGTTCTGACTGGTCTATAGAGCAACTGCTCAGGCTGGGGACTTAGGGATCTAAAAGATTTTAATCTGTTGGTTCTACATTATCAGGTATTGCCTTTACTGCTGAGAGAAAGGGAAAGCAGATATCATGATATAATTTCATAGCTTTACATAAGTATCTTTAACAAGAAGTAATGTATACATTTTGTTTACAGCCCATTGAACAAAAAAATAAAAAGGATATAGTTTCTCAATTTAGCTGTGTAAGACATAAAACATATTTGATGAAGATGTAAGATAGAAATTAGTACTTCTGCCCCAACCCTCAAAAATGAATCAAATTTTCACCTCATGATTTATATTTTAGAAAATCTGATTATGAAGTATTTCTCTACCATGAAGGTATTCTCCCATATTTTTTTCACATTTAGCTTTATAGTTTTACCTTTTGCCTGTTTGTCTTTCATCTACCAGGAGTCCATGTTTGAGTATAAGGATCTTTACGATGTTATGCTCTTAACTACAGTGACTTTCCAAGTCTATTGCACTTAACATGCTCTTCTTTCTCCATTGCTCTGCGATACCTGTATTGCCATGTATCCAGCTATTATAACAGAGGCCTAAGTGTATATGCCAGAAAAGATGGTGGGGAAAATAGTGAGCCAGGAAAAATTTAGTGAAAATGGATTAAATAAAAAGTTCAAAGATAAATACACACAAAATTAATGTTGCAGAAAACAAATACTCTGGAAAGAATTGATAAGAAAAAAGGTCTACTTCTGAAAAGATTCTTAACATAGGCAGACCTCGAGTTATACCTATGAAGAAAAAAAAGAGAGAAAGTGAAAATAGATAAGACATGTGAAAGCAGGATTACTTTCATCCACAAATATTACTAAAATATGACAGGAATTACTTGAAAATACTTGATAATACATGTATAAAATTAATAGAATTGTTAAACTCCTATTAAAATGCATCTTTAAAAAAGGCTAACAAATCGGAAATTATACCATTCTATGATCTTGAAAGGAGTTCCATAGGTAGACGAAAATCTCCCCACAATAAAAGGTGGCAGATCCAGTTTTATAAATGAGTTCTACTAAGTTTCACACATGCACAAAAAACAACTTTTTCTCATCTTCTACTAAGAGTTTTCCCCAGATTAAATAGAAAAACAATAACTTCTCCTCATTCATCCATAAAGATAGTAGAGTTGTACCCAAGTCAATACCAAAATAAATATAGGAAAGAAAAAAATGAGTCAAACAAAATCTATTCAGGTAAAAAAAAAAAGATGTTATATCCAACTTGGATTTATTTCAGGAGTTTAATATTAGAGAACACCCAAGAGTAATGCATCTTGGAAACATATTAAAAGAGGGAAATCTTTTCACTCTGCTTTGATGATGCAGATTTTTATATAACAGGCAGCAACCATTTATAATATAATTTCTAGCAAACTAGAAAATGAAGTAAATGTCTTAATAAATTCCCATGAAAACATTCTTTTTGATTTACACACATTCATTTTATATTAGGAAATAACAAATGGTTCCTGCTACTGATTTTTTTCATTGCACAATGAACTGAAGCAGCAAGTCATCATGTCAGTGTAATAATAATGATGTTGTTAAAATTAAATTTAAAACAAGAATTTGAAAAGAAGAAAATACATACCTAAAGGTATTCAGAAATATACATAGTCTCAATATATAGAAATTTCTTCTATGTATTAAAAATTATTTCTATACATGGAAAATAAAAGAATCTTCAAATTAATCAATAGGATCCTTTAATATGAATATATAACTGTACTGGTAGACATCAAGTAAATATACAAAAATTGTTCATATAGTTCTGCTTTGGCTGCATTTACAAAGTGTAATAGGAAATATAGGTTTTGTATTATGTAACTGTGGAGTTTAATTTCTTATAAAAACATACCAACCAAGTGTATATAGCCAAGGAAGTGAGCTGATTTTTCACTTAATACAGGCTCAAAGTTTCCATTCAAGTAAAATTTTGAAATCAAACTAATTTATGGAAAAGACTTTAGTCTAAAAAATTCTGCTTTATATATCATAGTCAAACTAACTTATCTGGGAAAGGTGTAAATCAACTCACATAGTTTTTAAAAATTAATAAAGAATCAAAAGAATGTTTCTATTTGTGCAATACTGTTTGCATTAATTATACTTTCTATGGTAAATATTTGCTATTCAAAATCTGTGATTGTCAGGGTAGTTAGGTAGAAGGAGTGGTTTCCTTAAACATCAGAAGCAGAATTTTCAGTGACAAGAGTCATTTGTGGATGGATTGTTATCATTTGGCTGTCACGAGAATATTGTCACTTAGGGACTTTTGACTTGGTTAGAGATATTTTCTGCAGCTGTTCGCCATATATTATCTGCAAAAAAATTATCTTAGGTGCTCCATTTTGACAAGAATAGAAGGAAAAAAATCAACAGATGATCAGTTGCCCGTTTGGGCAGAGAGACTTGAGGAATCTACATTAAAGTGACCAGATATTCCATGATGCCTTATCATCAGACTATTTTTCTTTCAGATTTATCTGACATATATTACATACTTTAACTTTGCTCCCATGATTTGTTAATGTTCCTCATTTTCTTTAATACATTATCTTCATAAAGAATGTTTTTACTTTAATATTAATCTTTCAGGACAAGATCAGATTTCAGGCAAACTTAACTTGCAAATAATATTGTGTCATTCTTATACTCTGGTTATTGTTTAATTAAATATCTCAATAATAACATAATTGAAACTAATAGTGGACAAATATAGGATATAATTAGTACAAGGATTGAGGCATATTTTAAAGAACAGGGGCTTCCTAGATTTTCTCACTCTAGCTGCTTAGATTACTTTTTAATGTTTTATGTTTTTAATGTTGTGTGAAAGTATTATACATTTAGTTTGCCATTCAATTTAATATAAATTCATCCATTTTTTTCTTTTAGAGTTACCAAGGAATAGCCATGCCATAGAACTAAGAATCTAAACTAACTTAAATATGAATAAACTAATTCGACACCTAATGCTGAATTAACCAATAGTTCTATAATTTTTAGAAAATAAAATGTTATTCTTTAAAAAATGAAGCTAATAAGACCTGATCATTTTCTGAAAGTTTAGCTGGCTTATAAATGAGTCAGGATCAACCCTCATTATTCAGGATGGCCTTTGTGGTAGGCAACGTTTTAAGATAGTCCCGGTCATAGCTCCAACTATTATGACAAATTACCATGGACTAGGTGGCTTAAATAACAGAAATTTATTCCTCATAGTTCTGAAGTCTGGGAAGTCAGGCAACAGGGTGCTTGTTGAGTCCTGATGAGTATGCTCTTCCTAGTTTGTAGATACTCTTGCTGTGTCTTCATGTGCCAAAAAGCAGAGAGAAAATGCAAGCTCTCTCCTACCTCTGGCCTCTTCCTCACAAACCTTTCATAAGTCATTTGAGCCTTTGGTCCACATAGACATCCTCTCCCTCTCTCATCTCTATGTCAGTTTTTTTTTAACTTCAGGAAGTAAATATATTTGAAGATAGCATCTATTTTCATCTATTATCTTACTCCTCCCTTTATTTCCCTTGACACTGCTGTAGTGTGACCTATTTGTCCTTTATTTTTAGGTATTCTCTATTTTACCTACATCATATGCACAGTTCAACTCAAGTCCAAATAGAGATTTGGCATTTTCCATCCATAAAAAGGCCTTCAATTATCTCTTCTAAAAGTCTGCATCCTAATAAATTATATATGAACGCAGTATATGCTTTCCTTCAAAATCCAGAACCTATCTTTTCATTCAAATTTCCAATTGGCTTCCCACCACATACCAGATGCACCTCGTATAAAAAGTAAATTCTCTGTCTTGTTTAATTTACTTGTTGAATGCTCTCAAGTTCCTTATTACTTGCTTTACCATAAATGCCATTTCTACATACTAAACCCTAACATAGCAAGGTCCCTTTCAAGTGTGACCTCCTCTGAGTAGCCTTTCTTAATATTGTTCTAAAAAAGCTGATTGCTCCTCTTTCTCTCCCCTACCTAGAATTTGCTTGTTGGTTTAATAGGAGCTAGAATGTTCTCTTTGATGATTAAAGTCAATATTCCTAAAGAGGTTCATACATAATTTCTGCCTTACCACGTGTATTTGCAGTGTCTATGCCAGAGTTTTCCCCATTATTCTCTATTTTTGAACTTTGTATATAAAGCTGCTCTACCAAGCTGTCAATTTCTTGCAACATGAGGAATTTTAAAAATTCTTGGTGCCCAAAACAGTGCTTTATACATGTCTACTACTGAGTTGAACTGTGAATCTAAAAATCATGCCTTAATATTCTTTCTACCTAAGACCACTTTAGTGTACAAAAGTAATTTAATAGTGATTATGTGTTAGCTAGTCTTCAAATGCATCAGTTTTCTAAGGGAAATTGTCATAATTTTATTGGAATAATTAAAATAGAGCACTCATAAAGAGCCTACTCTATAATATAATTGCATTAGGTACTATTATTATATTTATGATTATCATTGATTCTATTGTTAGACTACAAAAATGTCTATTTTTAGGATTTTTACATTCTTTTCTTAGACCTAATTAATCTTTGGTTTTCCTTAAGAGGTAAAATAAAAACAAGACGACTGTATAAATTCTCAAAGAAACAAAAATTGAGCACCAAGAAATAAGACGACAGGCAGGTCTTTTTCTTTTGCCTGAGAAATGAAGCATCAGAGCAGTGGGTGAAACCAAACTCAACAAATCACAACCAACTCTGCAGAGTGCACAGAGCCCCCGTGGCCTTTAAGAAACAGTCACTGTAAATCTCCAAAACCTCTTTCCACTTCCCCGAGGACAGTTTAAAAAGCTTCCTGACCCCATAAAAAAGAGAAGTAAGCACCCACACTAAGTAAGTAAGTAAGTGGCCGAAAATTCTGGTGGACAGAATCCCATTCACTCTGTTTTATATTTTATCCTGATTAAAAGCAAGAGTGAAATGGCAGATTATAGTTGTCCTTCCAGGGGCTTTTACTGGTAATCATTCTTAAAATTCCTATTGTGACAGTAATGTTAAATAAGTATTTTAGAATATGTGAAGTCCCAAATTTACTGCCATAAATACTAGGTTGTAAAAAGTGTCTGAACTTCAAAAACATACCAAACCTATAATAAGTAAACAACCCTCATTTTAAGCAATAATACTTATTACTCTGCCTACTGAAGTCATGGGGTTTTGTTTGTTTGTTTGAGTTTCCTACTAAGTAATATAAATTAGAAACAAAGAACATTTTTCCTAAATTAAAGATGAAAGCATATACAAACATAACATTTAAGATCTATCTACAAATGTTACCCTTGTCTATTAGAGAACCAGTTTTTCCTTCAATAACCTTTTTATTCTTTGCATAAAGCAATCTTTTAAAACAGTTATAGTGCATTTGAACAAAAATCTTTCCACCCTTATTTTCTCTTTGGTAGGAGTAAAATATGATATTTAGATTATCTTTATGGCTATTTTAATTTGCAGGCTAACAAGCACCTTTTGAATTAATAACATGAGTTGTTTGATTTTTTTTCAATTTATGAACTAATCCTGTATGAACTGAAATACATCTAATGTAGTCAGTGAAAAGCAGAGTGAAGCATAAATTATAACTCTCCATATACCAAAAAGATTATAAGCATCAAGAAAACAATAACTAGTGTATTTAAAACAAACAATGAACTAGCTTCCTTTTCTTTCTTGATGTCACTGATGGCTCTTGCCCAAAGCAGTCCTCGCTGCTTTAGTGCCAACCTGTACCTATCCTACTAATTTTCACAATGTAGTACATGGCCCCAAAATACAAATGGAAAAATCATGTGACATCATAGGTTTTTTACTAACCTACTTTTTGGATTGATCAGGTTTTAGATTGCATGAACATAGTTTAAATGACTGTATTAAACAATAACTGTTCACCTTTGTCCAATATCCAAATTGAGACTTACACTGGGACTTTAAAAAGGAAGAGGAATAAGAGTCAGTAGGAAGAATTCAGAATGTCCATGTGCCTAACAAAGGTATCTGCACTTTTGTTACTATTACCAGCAATTTTCCTGCCTGTTCCAGGTGAATAAGAGACCTATCACTGTGAATTATTTTGGTGATTGCCTCTATCCTGGGAATTAGAAAAACAGAAAATAAGAGCAGGACAAAATAAGTTATTTCATGTTATTGCTTGTTTTGAGTAGATTTTCATCTTTAGGAATGACTTTCTGGCACTTTCAGAGAGAGAATAAATTTACTTATGAAAAGCAAAAAGAGTCCACTAAGGGCAATATTCAACTATGTGGCAAAAGATAAATACAAGGTGCTTCCAATATGATGTAAACTTTTAAAATTGTTCCAGCCTAGTTCAAAAGACTCTCATAAATTTCACTTAACTCAGTGCAAGTTATTTTTCCAAATGGTTCACACATCTGTAGTTCCCATTTAAATGCTTTTTTTATTCCTTGTTGGATGCATTTTCATTTTGCTGCCAAGGAAAACAGAAACCTTCTTTCAGTTCTATCCATTTGGAAGGAGAATGACATCTAATGACCAGTTAAGTTGAGAGTATTTATTCTTTAAGGGTCATAGTTTCAGTTATCCTTTAGAGAACACTACATTTGAAAGTGATACTAAACTTTTGTGTACTATAAAGTGGATTTTTGAAAAACACATCTTGAAAAATAAGCAGGGACTCTGAATTTCATTTCAGAGTAAAGTTTGACTATTTGGATAAAAAAAATAGCAAATTTAAGTGAATATGCAACAAAACACGATAATTATCACCTTGACACAACTGTTCTTCTGAATTTATTTTCAATTAAATGAAAAATCATCTCCCAATGAAACGTACTAACATTTTCAGTGTTGATAGAAAGTGCTTGAAAAGAAAGGAAGGATTCAAGGAAATTTTCCTTGGGTAATTTTACTTTTCTCCCTTTTAATTGTTGAGGTTAAATAAAAATTAAGAAATAAAATAAAGGGGCTGGGGATGTGGCTCAAGCGGTAGCGCGCTCGCCTGGCATGCGTGCGGCCCGGGTTCGATCCTCAGCACCACATACCAACAAAGATGTTGTGTCCGCCGAGAACTAAAAAATAAATACTAAAAATTCTCTCTCTCTTTCTCTCCTCTCTCACTCTCTCTTTAAAAAAAAAGAAAGATGAAAGTAGAAAACAATAAAATTAAAAAAAAAGAAATAAAATAAAAAGGTTCTAGAACTTGTGGCATTTGAGCCTTTATTTTCTACCTTACAAAGTGAACTCGTGCATATCAGATATTTCAGAATTTTCATGTTTATTCATTTACAAAATGCTTATTACCATGTTTACTCCTTCTCTTCCCTATCCACAATGAATTCAAATATGTTCATTTGTATTATGCTCTGCTATGATTTTAGAGTTTATGTAGGTACCTATCACTTAGTAGGCATTCAATAAGAATTCATTATTGTGGTATTTGTATAATTAACATAAAGACTATATATATATATACATCATAGAATGAGAAAAAGTGGATTATAATGTGATACAGTCATAAAAATGTGCCACTAATATGTTTGGAGGGAAAACTAATAAAACTCTCTAATTATTACTCTGAAATTTTATCAGTGAAGAAAATATTCTGTTTATGAAATTTGTATTAGACATGATTGTGACATTTCCAAAAAAAAATATTGGAGAGAATGTGATACTACTGTAAATTTTAGTAAGGCCAAACTATGTTGATATTTTTCTAAAATTTCAAATATAGCCATGCTGATGGCCATTTAATTCATTTGTTGCCAGCATACAGTTGGATGAAATTAGTAATCTTTCAATGAACAAAATTCATCAATATTATCAATTATATTCATGCCAAAGTTATCAAGCTATAATCTTAAGTCGTTATTTTTATTGAGAAACAGAAAAATCATTATCATTCATGGCTTGGTTTACTATTCCATTTTCAGTGGGCAAAATGAGTTATGTCTACATACAAATATCAACACTTCCCATAAGGATATTCTAAATCTATGATTACTTTTGGCTATGTTGCACTCTTAAAGATTGAAGAAGAGACATAGTAGGATTTTTAGGGACAAAGGCAATACCTCTTCATTGAAGATGATGAAAATTATAAGTTCTAGTTAAATTTTCTGCAGAGAGAACAATGACAAATGCCACAGAATTGTTTAAGTGGTATTGATTAGGATATTTAAAATTGATTATTTTCTTGCTGGCATCAGTGATACACAACTTGCCAAAGTTAATGGCATTGGCTTGAGGACAAAGGTAATAAATTCTTCCTAGTTCAGTGTAATCTTGGAGCATTCTGATAGTCCAGGAAAGAAATAGACAAAGTGAACTTGAAATCCCCAATTTATTTTGCATTTATTGAGCAACAGAATCAGAATTTAATTTCGATTGAAGTTAAGAGATAAATTCCTAATTGACAAACATAAGATCATTTTGAAGGCCACTCTCTTCTTTGTGCCAAATAGGAAGCCTTCTTCATGTAATTCATTTTTTACTATTTCATTGTTTTTTTCTTTGCTCAGACATTTTCTTCTCTAGTGTTTGTATTCAACCCTTTGCTCCACTAACACATTTGCAAAGAAGACAGTGATCAAAGTCAGTGTAAAGTACACTCTCTTCTCCTCCCTTGTTACCATTACATTATCCTTTGTTCACAAAACACAAAATTATATCAACTACATTCCTTGGGAACCCCAGAGGAAAGAGTCCTTTCTCAATAGTCCAGAAAAAGTGCAGAAATTGTCTCTTTAGATAATATAGATCATGTGTTCAATTTTTAATCATCCATGCATAAACAAGGATGTTTAAGAAACAAGGATGGTTTAAGTCAATAGACCAGCTTAGGGTTTAAATGTGCAATTCTGGAATAGACAAGGGGTCCCTTAAAAAAAATCAAGATACCAAATGCTGAAATGGACAGAATGCAGAATTATAATAGTACTTTATCCCTATACCCAATGATCTTTAAATTCACTTATAATTACTCCTCCCCCACCTAGAATAACTCCAGAAATATTACATTTTTTAAATGTCTGAAAAACATGTCTAAAAATAATGTCTTCATGAGCTTTAAGAATATTTTATGCAACAGACTATTAAAAGGCATGAAACCTTTACATTTATTTTGCATGAATATTTTCAGAAAATAATACTCAAATGTAGCAATTGTTTAAAGATTAGATTTTATTTCATAAATTCTGGGTTTAGATTTAGATTCTACTAGTAGTAACTTACTTTTCTTCTGAAAAAAAATTATAATTTCCTTATTCCTTAACAAATTCATGGTGAAGTCATATATTAAAGTGTCATTGAATACAGGGCCAGCTGGTGTTTTCATACTTATTTTATTGCTCACATGTTGAAAATATGTTTAACACTTGTACATATGATAGCTTTTATTTTTCTTTTCAGAATTTGGAAGCTAGTAGTGTGACTAACTTCTTGACAAAAAAACTCATATTTTTATGGAAATACATATCAGTTCTTATTGATTGAACAACTCAGTAAGAATGACTGTAAATCTTTACTTACACTTGATGTATCTCTCTATAAGGATGATGTGTGAGTGTGTGTGTGTGTGTGTGTGTGTGTGTGTGTATGTAGTTTACCTCAGTTGTTAATTGAAATTGCTTTTAGTTCAAGTTGTTTATCTTAAAAGAATTATTTTATATTATTAATCTGCTTCAAAAAATTAATCTATTCTGTGCAATTGGGATTATTTGTAACAGATTTCATTTCTGCATGGTTGGCTTTAGAGTTAGCAAATAGAGTTGAAACCAGGACATCTTGTTAAAATCCAAGTGCCCCTGCTTCTAATAATGAATGAAGAAAAAGTAATTTTCCCTCCCAAAGTATGACATCCTAAATGCAGTGCTGAGATCAATCAATACCATTTAGTGAAAATCAAGAGCAGTAAAATGCAAAATACCCTCACTCAAGAAGAGAGAATGTAAGGATTTTGGTACCTCTTAAATGATTATATCTAAGTTTAGCCAGTCTTTGATTTTGTACTTTCTTCCCTAATCACATGGTTCTTTGACAGACATCTGGGTTTTTTCCCCCCAGTGCAACTCAAATTCTGTTGTGTTCAAACAATGCAAACTTTGATATACTAGTTAGGCCTGTTCGATGGGCAAGAAGTGTAATTAATTACTGTTATTCTCGACAGCCTGAATTTTTTTATATTAAATTTTCAGTAGGTTATTCTTTTATGAATCTTAATGTGTTGGATGCTGTGCTGGATGTAACCAGAGCCGAAATTTAGTGAAGTTCAATACAGATCAGGACATTTTTAAACCAGCCTGCACAGTAAGCTGAAGAAGTGTAAATTCCCTTTGTTTGCAATTTAGGCAGTAGGCTTTGAAGTGGAATCCAATCAAGGAAAGCCCTTGGGCCCTCCTCAACAGAAGAGATCAATTGTGCAAGGGTAGATTATTAAAGGTCATTTTGTCAGAAGGATTTTTGAACTAGATTCAACACTACCCCCCTCTTCTAAATGTTATACAAAATACCCTGTGCTTTTTGGTTTTCATGATTATAATTTTCTAAAAGCACTTATTCCTTTAATTTATTTATCTTGATGATTGAATTAGGATTCCCAATAAAATGCAAGCACAATTTTCAAGAGGAATTGGCTTGTGTTCAAAATCAGTACAGTACATGACTGATTTTAAAAAGAAAATTGAAAATAAATCATTTCTAAAAAAGGATTGCTTGTCAGGAAATGACAGTTTAGACATCGTGGTCTTGATGTGTGTATAGTATAATTGTCATTACTTTAGATCAGTCCACATAAAGACACTGACTACCTATGTGCACTACCAAGGATTTGCATGCAAATATAAATTAGATGTGGTAGAAAGGAGATATAGTACTACAGTAATTAGGTCCAGATTAATTTTTACAAATCACTCAGTTACATTTTGAGGACATAGATCAGTGACCAGTGTCACAGTCGTATCATTTTTTTTTTTACTTTAAAGAAATAAACAGTTCAATAAAACAGGATTCTTGCCTTGTATTTTGTTGCTACTTATGTTTGTGCAAAATTTCTGTTTCTATTAAAAAAATACCTATTTTGGTCAGCTTTGCCTTGCTGTGACCAAAATACCTGACAAAGACAACTTAGAGGAGGGAAAGTTTATGTGGAAGCTCCTACCATTTCAGAGGTGTCAGCTCAGAGGCAACTGAGTCCATTGCTCTAGGGTCAAGGTGAGCAGGCACATGAGGGCAGGAGGATGTCCTGGAAGAGTGCTGTCTATTCATGGCAGCCAGGAAGCAGGAAGAGGAAAGAGAGAGGGGGAAAAAGTGGCAGAAGAGATGGACCTTTCCATGGCATGCCCCAGGTGATTCTTCTTCTCCAACCACACACACACACACACACACACACACACACACACACACACAAACACACACACACACACACCAGTGCTACTTACATACCACACCCTGCCTGCCTAGTTACCACCCAGTTAATCCATTCAAACTAGAGCAAACTGATTAGATCATAGCTCCTAAAATGTAAGTATTTACCTCCAACCATTAGACCACTCATGCATTTACAGAAACTTTTGGGGAGCCACTCATCAACACACCCAGAAGTCTCTTAATCCAATCATGTGAACAATCCAGATTAACTATCACAAGTCCACCCCTTGTTAACTTGACACCCTAACAAATCTCTTTATCACACTTAATCTCCAAATAAACACAATAACAAGGTCATAATTATTTCTAACATTCTATAACTATGGTTTGTAAAATCAAAACCACACTGATTTATTTCCCAGAATATGAAGCAAAGTTTTTTTGGGTTTGAGTACTCTTTGATATACCACAACTTAAATATTATAATGTAGATTAAACATCTGATGTTAAGTCAATCAATATTATGCTACATGGTAAGGAAATACGTGAGGAGGACCTAACAGAAACAACTTAAAGGAGGAAAGGCTTATTTTAATTCATACTTTCAAAGGCTTCAGTCAACAGTCACTAGGTCCTTTGGGCCTGTGGTGAAGCAGCACTTCATGGTGGGCAGTGCTTGGTGGAGAAAATTGACACCTTACAGTGTCAGGGAAAACAAAGAGGAAGACAAGGGGTTGGGGGTTCCCAATATCCTCAACAGTGACATGTCCCCAATGACCTAACTTCCTTCCACCAGGTCTCATCTACTTAAGAATCCAGCAGTTCCCAGTAGCCCCATCAGTTAAGGACAAAGTTTCAACACATGAGCATTTTGGGGACATTCAAGATGCTATAACATATTAAAACTATAAAGCTATAACATATTAAACTGACTTATATTTCCATTTTTGTGCTACAAAAATAAAATAAGAAAATAAACTACCTGTTCACAGGCATATGCAATGTTATAGTGACCAAGGTAAAAGACTGAAGTAAAATTAGTGCAATTATTTCCTGTTCTTGAGTTTGTGTGTGTGTGTGTGTGTGTGTGTGTGTCTATGTGTGTGTGATATAATTCTGTAATTCTAACAGACTCAGTCAGATTTACTTTTTATATCACCATGTAGAATAATTTCCTTTGACATAAATGCTTATAAACAAAAGTTCATATTTAGTAGATAGACTCCATTAAATAGATATTTAAACCCTGCATGAATATAGGTCTTTAACTCACCAAAGAATTAAAATACAACATGTAAATAGCACTGGTGTGTGTGTGTGTGTGTGTGTGTTAATCATACAGATTATTATATTTTATATGAATTTCTAGACTTGTTTTAAACTACTTCCTGAATATCAGAAATACAGTAAGTAATTTTTTTAACATTAAGAAATATAGATTGTCAGATGGGGTAGCATATGTCTGTAATCCCACCTATTCATAAGACTGAGGAAGGAAGATCACAAGTTTGAGGACAGCCTAGGAAACTTAGACCCTGTCTCAAAATAAAAAATAAAACAAAGGGCTAGGAATATAGCTCAATGGTGGAATTCCCTTGGGTTCAATCTCATAGGAAAAATAAAAAGAAAGAGCAAAAATAAAAACTATTTTAAAGTTTCTAAGTTATAATCTAGGAAACATTCAATAATCATATTTATTCTCAAAAAAATATTTTGCATGAGATACTTTTAAAATTTGTTTGCTAAATCCAAGTAAAAACATGGCTACCTACAATATAAATCTTCCAGTTATAATCTTTGGTTTCCTAATGAGGGTTTTACAAAGTAGAACTCCATAAGCCATTGTCATCTAATACACTGTCTTCCACCTGATTGTCCTCATCCAGCTCCAAACCAAAAATAAGGCCTTGATTGGATTCTTTTGAGAAATAGCATTTGCTTCTTCACCTTTTGGAGGCTTGCAAAATGTCTAGAGGCTCTAAAAGTCTTGCATTTAAGTATCTTTATGTAGCCCAACATTTCCTAAAATAATTTAGCCAAAGAAATAAACAACAATAAGAATTTATTTATGTCCTAAGGAACTATTTTCCAAAGAAAAAATTTGGGAAAAACTGTACAGTATCAGTGATGATAAAGAAATTGCTGCTAAGAAAGGAAAGAGCAGAGGTGCTTTATTGATAAATTTTCCCTCAGAATTCTATTAGATACTTCATTGTTATCAGAGAGTTCTGCTCTGTTCTAGTTAAATAGTTTACAACTTTTATAGAGTATTTTCTGAAATAAATAAAAATTTTAAACGGGGTAAAAATCTATGTCATAGATTTTTTTTAGGTGGGGGTTGGGTACAGGGATTGAACTCAGGAGTGTGTAACCACTGAACCATATCCAGCAAACCCCCTCTTTTTTAAGTTAAAGACTAAGTTGCTTAGGGCTCCCCTAAATTGCTGAAGGTGGCTTTGAACTTATGATCCTCTTGCCTCAGCCTCCAAAGCCACTAGGGTTACAGGTGTGTGTCATTGTACTCTGCATGCTATAGCTTTTTAATGAGCACATAATTTCCATAGCTGCAAAAAGGAAGAAACTTCTTTTTCTTTATATATATATATATATATATATATATATATATATATATATAATTTTTTTTAAGAGAGAGCCAGAGAGAGAGAATTTTTATTTATTTATTTATTTTTCAGTTTTCGGCGGACACAACATGTTTTGTTTGTATGTGGTGCTGAGGATGGAACCCGGGCCGCACGCATGCCAGGCGAGCGGGCTACCGCTTGAGCCACATCCCCAGCCCCAGAAACTTCTTTTTCGATGTTCCATTCTGTCTTTCATCTACCAAGAGATGAATAAAGGAATACCATTTTCACTACTTTGGGATGGAAATGAGATAGTAAAGGAAAAGACCAAGGCCAAATACTACAGCCTTAGCATTCTCATAATGGTTACACTGGAGAAACTCACAAATTGAATCTACAATAAAAAATAACAGGGCTGGGGATGTGGCTCAAGCGGTAGCGTGCCCGCCTAGAATGCGTGCGGCCCGGGTTCGATCCTCAGCACCACATACCAACAAAGATGTTGTGTCCACCGAGAACTAAAAAATAAATAAATATTAAAAAAAATAACAAATCTGAGAAATTCATCATTCGATGATGCATCCTTCAGACACTCAGTCCCCTAACAGGTTTTGAAGTATTGTTCTTATTTTTTACTCAGTAACCTGGTTGAGTCTCCTTGTTGTTTTAAGGATGAAACTCATCCACTGAGGATGAGCATCCTGCTCATCCTGGAGTGTTTGTACTCCCCAAGTCTTACCCCACCAGTCCACCAATGTCCAGTGAATCACAGTATTGTATACTCACTACTTATAAGACTGAATTTTGCTAATAATGCAGAGAACAATAATTTGCTAATAATGCAGAGCTTATAAAATCGTCTTTTACCTGATAAAAAATTCATGTTTTACATGCCACAATTCCCAATTCCTTCTTCTTCTTTTTTCTTTTTTAAGAACACAAAGGGAGTTCATAAAAGTTCACTCAAGCTGTCATCTTTCCTGGGGTCACACAAATTACTATTTCATAGGATCATGCCTCCCTTCATTGACTTGTTATTAGCTCATTGTGAATGCTACTTGTAAGGACTTGGTTCACCTTAACATAATGAGTGACTGCTGTGTGCTAAAAAAAAGCCATTGAAAAGTTTGAAACATTTCTATTTATCATGATGTACTCTTATCAATGTTTAATGAGACTTTAGTAACAGAGGCTGCAAAATCATTGCCAGGGCACTGATGTACAGAAAGTTTGGAGAAGCACTCTGTGCAAAAGCCTACTTTTCACCAGTACATTATGAGCTACACACAAAGCCACTGTGGGCATCATTATTAATAATTGATGTGAAGGATGCAGGTGAAGTTAGTATTAATTCCTCATAATTTTAAAAGCAGTACCACCTGACTTTTGTCTATCATAAAATGAAATTTCCTTGTGTAAGAGCACTAGCTTAACAGTATCCACTTCAAACTGATTCAAGAACATTTTCAATCATATGATCAACCCATTGCTAGCTTCTCATTACAGTCTCTTTTTAAATTGCCTTCAAATAGGAAAAGAAAGAAAGAAAAAGAAAATCTACCAAATTGCCCTCAGTTATTATCTGTGCAAGATTTCTACAACAGATATGAACTGCATTTCTGATTAGAAAGTGATCAATAAATCTTATGTTCAAAATGTTTTCTTTTTGGAGTATTTTAGAGGTACTTTTTAAATCAATGTGTCTCTTTCTTTCAATTCTTGCTGTGAATATGTGTGCATATTCACTTTCTGTGTGTGTGTTGAACATTTAGGAATAAAGAGGTAGGGAATTAAATAAAATCACACAAAATACACATTTAGCTATTTCTATCTTGTATCTTATAACATTCACAAACTATTTTTTTCCTTCCTTCCTTTACTCATGTAGTCATCATTTATGCAACAAATGTTGAAAGTCAATTGTGTGCCTTTTACTGATAGTGTGAAGGCAAAGGTCAATATAAAGGTCTGTATAATGGGGCAAGCAGGCACATAAGCAAAGAGTTGTACTGTAAAGTGATATCTGCAATAAGAGAGATATACAGAGTTGAAATATTATAAATAATATATACACCTGAACATTTAGTACTCAAAAAATTTGGAAAAATAATGCTAATATTACCATGGTATTTGGGACATGGAACATCAAAACTTTAGAAGTAGAGTTTCATTGTTTATCCTCAAAGGTCTAATATCAGAAACTATGCTTTGTAAATATGACTAAAATATAATTAGGTATATAATTGTTGAGTAAGGATGGTAAATTATTCACTCACAGATCCTTATACAGATTCATAAGACTACACAACCTTTTGTCTGTTACTCTGCATTCAGAGAACATACTTGATAATATTGATTTTGTGTTTAATACAGATATGTATTCTGGTAAATACAATTTCTGCAGAAAGCTTCACTATGAGTTTATTAACTAGATCAGTACTTCACAGTCAACTAAAATAATTTAAATTCATGGTTTGTTTTCTCTGAGTTTGATAGAATTCTCTCAGATAGTTTCAAAAAAGGAGAAATTATCCACCCTTGTCAGGACTGGAGTTAAGGGATTAGTTCTTGTTCTTGACAACATTTATGTTTTATTATACATATTTTATATCATTCATTACAGTGTCTTGCACATATTTGAGACATAATATTAAATGGAATATCATTTATAACTATCATTTATTTGGCCTATTTTATTTTAATTGTTAACAGTATCAAGAATTAAATTATTCGTAACTCATCTTAGAATTGAAACTGGATGACACCTGATGTAATTTCAGGGGTAACAGGTAAATTTTCTAGCACTGAATATCGAATAATTCTTTATTGGAACATAAAGTTAGAGGACAATGATTGTATTCCTAAGTGTTCCTCAGAGTATGGCCATTAATAAATAATTTTACTTCTGTTAAATTGAATTTTCTGATTTGAAAAATGAAGTTGGTAATGTTTGTTTCAATGAGTTCTGTTGAGATTTTTTTAAAGAAGATAAAGAATGTGAATGCATATTTTAAATTGCAAAGCAGTATATGTTTATTTTGGATAAAAGTCATATCAATTTTTGGGATGATAGTTCGTTAAGACCTACAATGTGGAAATGGAATCATTAGATAAAACTGGTACAGAAAAAGGTGGACAATGGGAAAGAGAAAAAGAAAAGATAAAACAGAAAGAAATACTTCCTATGTTTCTAATTGTACCACATCTGCATTTGGCCAAATTCACCCTAAAAACAAGATTTTTAAAACTTTCCTTTACCTCTTGAGAAATAATTCAATGAGAAATATTTAAAAAGAAAGTTAGTTACTTTACATTTAAATTATAGACATAAGTTTGAACAAACAAATTACTAAAATCCAGCTTGAAAAACTAAGACTGACTTAGGCCAGTGTTTTGTATAACATAGGTTAAGCTCAACCTAGTGTTTTTGATACTGAATTCATAATAAGAGTATACAAAGCATAGGAGAAAAATTCGATGTGAGAAAAATGCAACAGAAGAAAAAGAGAAAAAACTAATAGAATTATTATCTACTTTGTATAAAATGATAAGGTTTAAATATATACTTTCAATGTGAGGAAGAAACAACAAGAAGACAAGTTTTTTAAAGAAATAAATAGAATTTAATGACATGGAAAGTATAATTGTTGAAGCTAAGAATTCAGTAAACCAGAAAATCCCTTCCACTCCTTCCATAATGGAGCAACCAGCAGTTGATGGCAACACCATAACAAAAGAGATAATGGAATAGCAGAAGAGTATTCAGTTGTTAGAGTATAAAAAGCTCTGAAACATAAACAAAATGACTATTGAAAAGACATTATGAAAACAATCAATAGAATTTTTTAGTGAGGAAAAACAATGTATCTGAAATGAAAAAGTACCAGAGTGTCTCACTGTCCCCTGTGAGCACAGGCACTCTGGCAGGGTCTCAAGGGATCCAGACTGGAGTAGGAGCCAACAATTGAGTGATTGAAGCTGGGAGAGCCCCAAGATATGTTGGGAGCTGTCCTGGTCACCAGGGACAGACAGGAGTTTGTGGGGGCCTCCTCACCTTCCCTGTTGCCTGGGATGGGGAAGGCTGTCACTGTGGCTCCTGGGTAATCAGCCATGGGCTAGTAGCCAGCTACAATACCCAACAAAGATAGATACAGAAATAAGGTACTGTGTTGTAGACCAGCTTCTGCAGGAAGTTTACTGGGCCACCAATATTCCCACATGGAGATGGGGATCTAGCAGATTTTATTAGTGGAAAACATGGTCAAAGAAACATCTAGAAATGTGGATTTTCAGATCTTTATTTGTGGCAAAGAGAAAGAACAGACAGAATTTTGTTTTCATGGTGAACCTCCTCAGGCAAATGGTGACACTCATATTAGACACAGTTCAGATAAGATTTTTGAGAGACAGCCAACCAACTAACATCACATGCTGTAAAGGTTCCAAAATGTGTTTTGTGCATGGCTAGTCTTCTCATGGGGTTGCCCATTGAAATGAAAGTATTAACAGAACTCAATGAAAGGCTCAAAGTTTTGAGCTGTGAAACTGGCAAAAAAAAAAAAAAAAAAAAAAACAATGTATCTGCCAAAGCAGCCACAGAAAAACAAAAATTGATATTTATTCATTGGAAAATAACAGTAAAATGGAATAATTGCTATTATATATTTCTTGGAAAATATGAAACAAGAAATTGATAATTTCTATCAAATGTGTGAAATGTCTCAGTTTACTTATCTCATTTTTTTTGGTCTCCCTCATCAAGGACTGATTGGTTGAAGTACAACTTGAATATATTATTGAGCATGTCAATCATTCTATACACTTAAATTTCTCTCTCTCTAATTCTTCTTCTAATTTGGCATCTCTTATGCATGATTCATCTCTTATTAGTTTTGAAAAATATTTTTTAATTGTTGATAGACTTCTATTTTATTCATTTATTTATATGTGGTGCTGAGAATCAAACCCAGTGCCTCACACATGTCAGGCAAGTGCTGTACCAATGAGCCACAACCCCAGCCCTCTTATCAGTTTTTTGTACTGGGCTACACAAACTTGGACAACTCCAGTTTATTAGACAGTTTGCTGTGTTCCAGAATCATAGTATGATATTGTAAAGTGTTCTGATTGTGGAAATTTCTGTATACTTGCTGCAGGTAAAGTAATATCTGTTGCTCCTGTTTCAGAAACAACATTTAAAATTGTTAGAACATTTTCATGTATAGGTAGGTTTTAAAGATGCTTTTTGTAGTCACATAATTCCCCAGACATAAGACTTTCTTCCTGTACCTTCAAATCATATGACTATTACAAAAGGAACAAGATTGGTTTATCCAGGCTTAAGATATGGAAGATTGCAATATAGCTTCTCAACACAGTCTGTCAAAAAATTAGTGAATAAAAATGGAATTTTCACAAATTTTCAAGTTATTGACTTCAAGGCTATTCTTGAGAAAGATACTCATATGCTTATAAAGATGCTGCTTTGCAATACATATAATTTGCTGAAAAAAGAAAAAATCTATGATGGGAGGAATAATAAACCGATGATTATTTAAGCCCTAGTTTTTAAATATCATAGACATTAATACCACAAAAACTGTATATGCAGAATCTAATATGGAACTCAAGTAGCTCTACAGACAGTGTATATTTCAGAACAGGAAATATTACCAGTGATAAAGAAGGAGATAGATTTAATAACCAAAGAATTCATTTATATGGGTTATAAATATTGTGAACTAAGTAATATTGATAGCAAAGTCCTTTAAAATTTGTGAGAAAGATTTAAGAAAGTGCTTAAAGTGAGATATACAAGTTGTAATACTTAACATTGAAAAGAAGAAAAATCTCACGTCAATTATCTACTTTTTCACCTTTAGAGGCTATGAAAACAAGAGTACATTAAATCCAAAGTAAATGAAAGGAACAAATAAAGAAAATACAAATGCAATAAAAGAGAATGGTAGAAAATGTGTGAAGTCCAAAGTTATTTATTTTTAAAGATCAATAAAATTCTGTGGACCTCTAGCTTTATTGATTAGATTTAAAAAAGGCATATTTGTGGTGAGCCGTTTCTGCGGACTGTGGTCGCCATTACAAGATGGCGCTGGCTCCGCTGTGGTCTGTAACAAACAACTCCTTATTTGGGAGAGTTGGCGCATGGTTTTTTAACACCCTATGAGAAAGCTCCACGTGGCAGCTTCGCATTGGGGCTTGAGATGCTTTATTAAGGCTGGGAGAGGCATCCGAGAGGGAGAAGAAGAAATATCAAGGACCTGAATAAACGGCTGAAAGAAGATTCCTGTTGTTGCGTCTTCCTTGCGGGCAAGGGGGTCGCGACAAGTGGTGCCGAAACCCGGGAACCAGAACTTTCAGTCGTCAGGGGTGGTGCACCGGATAGTCCCAGGTAAGTGGGACCCGCGACCAAAGCGGGGATAGTCCCAGTAAGTGGGATCCGCGACCAAAGCGGGGTCAGCTCCTCTACAAAGAAAGAGAGAGCCTCATATTTTATTGCAGCTGCAATGTGTACTTTCACTTTTGTTTTCTGTGTTTCTTTTGTCGTCTGTGTCTTTTGTTTTCTGTGTTTCTTTTGTTGTTGTGTCATGGGTGCCGCATCTTCAAGTCCGCTTCTTCTGGCCCTAGATGGCCTGTTACGTTCCAAGGGCCTGGAAGTGAAGCATCGTACTTTACAGAGATTTTTACAGAAGATAGATATTGCTGCACCGTGGTTTGCATTTTCGGGCAGCCTTACCATACCTAGTTGGGATAAATTAGGCAAAGATCTTGACTTTGCTTCTGAGCAGGGCATATTAGAGGGCGGGGTGATACCCCTTTGGAGAATAGTCCGTAGTTGCCTCACAGAGGACAGATGTCATGACGCACTTACTAAAGGACAGGAAGTTCTAGAACAATTACATGAGGAGAAATCAGAGACGGCAGGAAGTGAGGTATCTCGGGAGGATGGAAGTGTGCGGAGCGTGAAACAGGGGAAGAGGCGATTGTATCCAGATCTCAGTGCGCTGCGCACACCTCCATGTGAAAGTGGGTCAGAGGAAGAGGAGAATGAGGAGGAGGAGCTTGGGAGGCTGTCTCGCCAGCTAGGGAGTTTAGCTGTAGGAGAAGGGAGCAAAGATAAGCAGGGGCTCAAGAAATGTGATCCTCCGGATCCACCGCCGTATGGTGGGGGTGTTTCGGGGAGAGCTTTCCATGCTCAAACATGGAAGGCTGTTCACGCTGAGATGGGTCTTGCTTATCCAGTTTTTCAGGACGATAATAGGGGAAGATTCCATGAGCCTTTAGATTTTAAAATTGTGAAGACCCTGGCGGAGTCTGTGCGCACTTATGGGGTGGATGCCGCCTTCACACTAACTCAGGTGGAGAGTCTGTCTAGATACTGTATGACTCCCTCTGATTGGGCTAGCCTTGTTCGGGCTTGTGTTTCCCCAGGTAAATATTTGGACTGGAGAACATTTGTGTTAGAGGGCGCAATAGAACAGGCCGCCCAAAACCATGCGGCGGGACATCCTCATTGGGATAAGGACATGCTTTTGGGGCAAGGTAGATTTGCTAATCAACAGACAGGATTCCCTCTTGAGGTATATGATCAAATTAATAACATTTGCATTCGGGCATGGAAGTCACTTCCAAACAGAGGAGAGGTATCTGGTAATTTGACCAAGATTATACAAGGCCCTACAGAACCCTTTTCAGATTTTGTAGCAAGGATGGTGGATGCCGCTGGAAAGATTTTTGGGGATCCTGATAGAGCCATGCCCCTTGTTAAGCAATTGGTCTTTGAGCAATGCACCAAGGAATGTAAAGCAGCAATCGCTCCTTATAAGAACAAAGGCATAGAAGCATGGATGAAGGTGTGTAGAGAGATTGGAGGACCTTTAACTAATGCAGGTCTTGCAGCTGCTGTCCTTCGGATTGCAAAAGGGGGCGGTCCTGTCGCCGGAACGTGCTTCCATTGTGGTCAACCCGGTCATGTCAGACGTGAATGTCCCAAAAAAGACAATTTTACTGGACCTCCTCACGGTGGCCCTTCCAATGGCTTTCGTCTACCGGGGTTGTGTCCAAGATGCAAAAAGGGGAAGCATTGGGCAAAAGAGTGTAGATCAGTGAGGGACATTCATGGACAACCTATTTCAGCTGGGCCAAAAAACGGCCGACGGGGCCCTCGACCCCAGGGCCCACAAATATATGGGGCAGTGGAGAATGTTACACCCGAACCCGAGACATGGCCATCTCTACGCCATCCCATGAAACGCGGAGAGCCACTACAGGTGCCGCGGGATTGGACCTCTGTTCCACCTCCAGACTCGTATTAACACCTAAGATGGGAGTCCAATTGGTGGAAACTGAGTTCAAAGGGCCTTTACCACCTGGCACTGTAGGTTTGCTAATTGGACGTGCATCCTCTATTTTACAAGGTCTTCGTGTTTTCCCCGGAGTCATAAGTCCTGATACTGTAGGGATAGTAAAGGTTATGGTGGAAGCTCCAGGGGGCATTGTGTCCATCTCCCCAGGAGATCGGATTGCTCAATTACTAATTTTGCCTAGTTTGCATAATCACTTCCCTGCTGACTCTTAGGGGTGATCCAGATCTTACTTCCCCTCGTAGCCTCACTAAAGAGGCTAGAGCGGCCCTTATGACAGTAGAAGAAGCTATACAACATGCTACTTTATGCAGGCTCCAAAGTGATAAACCTTTCCAATTATGTGTGCTTGCCACTATGCGGCAGCCTACTGTTGAGCGTGCTCATCGCACCTTAAAGGAAACTTTACAAAAACATAAGGGGGGAATAGGAGCTGAACATACTCCTAAAGAACGCCTGTCCTTAGCTCTCTTTACCATTAATTTTTTGAATTTGGATATTCACGGTCGCTCTGCGGCCGATAGACATGTGTCCCCTCAGCCCTCTGTGATTGGCTATGTTAAGTGGAAAGATGTTCTTACGGGCCAATGGAACGGCCCCGACCCCGTGCTGACATGGGCACGAGGATCTGTATGTGTTTTTCCCCAGGATCGCACGGAACCATTGTGGGTCCCTGAACGCCTGACAAGAAGAGTCTTGACGCCAGCTACTCAGCAACAAGAAATACCACAGCAATCCCGTGATGAGGATCTTCATTCTGCTGAGCGCTCTGGCTCTGGTGCTGGTGCCGATGACATGGACGACACCAATGCAGTGGTGGGCAGCGGCACGGGCTTGGCCAATGCCGATGCCGGTTCATGATTTAATGATTCCAGGAATGCCTCCCGTATCATTGGCGAATATTTGGCCGGAAATTGGTCCAGATAAAGCTATGATCATACAAGCTCTTGCAGCTTTAGAAAATGGCATCTCACCTCAAGTCTGGCTTGCGCAGATTAAACAGTAAATCTTTGACATGGTCGTTGCACCCCAAGTTTTATGAACATTGCACTGGGATCGACATGTCTTTCTTTGTTATTCTCTTAGTGTTGGAAAGCCCTTGCACTCTGCCGGCTTTACTGCCATTGCACGCAGATGGGTTTCCACACTAGTGCTTTTCTATCGCCTTAAGACCCGTGCCTTTCTTTTAGGGTGTTGCCAACTTGTTTGTCGTCGTATTTCTATACAGCCACAGTTCAGCCTCAGCCATCCCCCTTCGTCCACCATCATCACGATACAGGATGCGAGGCAAGGCACTGCACTTGAGTGATCCTTGAAGTGGACCTCAAGGAGAGCATGTCCTATTGCATGCGGGTTAGACGCGTCCACGCCCTGTCCCACGAAAAAAGGCGTCGGCTGATATGGCCTCAGATCTGGGGAAGGGCCCTCCTTGGGGCTGAGCCATACTATGCAGCCACTTCTGCACAGTGGGATAGGACCTCTACTCTCGCCTGTATTGTTTTTGGAAAACAAAAGGGGGAACTGTGGTGAGCCGTTTCTGCGGACTGTGGTCGCCATTACAAGATGGCGCTGGCTCCGCTGTGGTCTGTAACAAACAACTCCTTATTTGGGAGAGTTGGCGCATGGTTTTTTAACACCCTATGAGAAAGCTCCACGTGGCAGCTTCGCATTGGGGCTTGAGATGCTTTATTAAGGCTGGGAGAGGCATCCGAGAGGGAGAAGAAGAAATATCAAGGACCTGAATAAACGGCTGAAAGAAGATTCCTGTTGTTGCGTCTTCCTTGCGGGCAAGGGGGTCGCGACACATATTAACTATGTTCCAAATAGAAAAGAGGCATTCTCTACAAAGCCTGCAGATATTAAAAATTTTGTGACAAATAGTGTGCCAAAAAATAATAAATCACAGGAAATGTATACATTACTTTGATGTAATTTAAATTCTTTATATCAAAATGTATGCAAGAGGAAGAGAATAGTAATATCAAACAAAGAAATTGAATTTGAAGGCAAAAAATTTACAAAAGAAAAGCAAAGAACGGTTTTCTTGTCCAATATTTAAAGAAGAAATAATTCCAATTTTATATGAAATTCTCCCAAAAGTAGTGGGAGAAAACACTCCCCAACTTATCCAATGAAGGCACAATCACCCTCATGCTATAACCACACAAAGTATTTACAAGAAAAATATTAGAGACAAATATTCTTTAGCATCACAGATCCCAAAACCTTTTAACAAATGTTAAAAATTGAATTCAGTAATATCATTAAAAGAGTAATGTATTTTGAACAAGTAGGAATGTAAAGTTAGTTTAATCTAAGAAGCTCAAGTAATATAATTCACTATATCAACAGATTTTTTAAAAATGTGGTCATCTAAGTAGATACAGAAAAATCTTGCAAAACTTAGCATCTATTGATATTCAAATCATTAGCTAAAGGGCTTTGGCTGTAGCTCAGTGGCAAAGCAATAGCCTAGCATATATGAAGCACTGGGTTTGATCCTTAGCACCACATTAAAAAAAACAAATTAAAAAAAGGCATGCTGTCCATCTACAATTACAAAAAAAAAAAAAAATTGTCAGCTAAAAACAAGTTAGTGTACTCAATTTGTAAAGGATATCTACTAACTGTAGTTACTATTATAATTAAAAAGGAACTTAACAAGTTATTTCCAAGGTGAAGAGAAAGGTAAAGATAAATAAAAAATAAATCATTTGCCTTATTTTTATGCAAAGATAATCTGATCATATATATATATTTATATATATATATATATATATATATATATATATATATATATATAGACTAATAATGGTTAACAAACTTTGTCACAATAAGGGAAAGAAGAGAAAATATGCATATATATATTCAGTATGTTAATCAATTTAGAGCTAGAACTCATATAAATTAACAATGTTTCATGATAAAAACTCAAAAATTAATTATATTTCTATGTACCAACAATAAATTACTATAAATAAACCTTAAACCACCAATGAGAGAGCAAGAAATAAGAAGTGTTTACAGAGAAACTTAAAAAGAATTTTCAGTATATGCACACTTAAAATGTTGACAAAATATTTGAGAAAAAAATGAACAGATTAACTATATTCATAGATGGGATGATTTAATATTTTAACCTATAAAATTTGCTCAAATTAATGTTGATTAATTTTAATCTGAAGTAAATCCATAAGAAATTTTTAGACATAGCATTTAATTTATAATTAAAATACAAAACAGTAACTGAAACAATTATGGAAAATAAAACAGCATTGGGAATTTACATAATCTGATCTCAACACTTCTGTACATAGCCAATAAATGCAGCTTTCACAAGTACATTCAAATCTTTACAACTAAGATAAGAATCAATGATAAATTATTACTGGAAAATTCTTTGACATTTAAAACTATACTTATAAATAAGTTATAGATTGAAAAAGAATCCAAAATGGAAAGTAAAAAGTATTTTAACTTAATGAAAATGAAGAGACAACATACCCAAACTTGAGTGATTCAGCTAAATCAGTGTTTTAAAGAAAATTTAGAGGTTCAGATTTTTGCATATAAAAAAAGACATATACAAAAAAGAAAGACTAATAATGATTGATAAACTTTGTCACCTAAAGGGAAAGAAGAGAAAAATTCCAAGGAAAGTAGAAGAAATAATTAAAATAAAGACCAGAAAATTAAAGGTATGACGTGTGCCTATAGTTGTAGCCACTCTGGAGGCTAAAGCAGGAGGGTTGCAAGTTCAAAGCTAGCCTCAGCAACTTAGGGAGGCCGAACAGCTCAGTAAGACCCTGTCTCTAAATAAAATATAAAAAAGGGCCGGGTATGTGGTTCAGTGGTTAGGCACCCCTGGGTTCAATACCGGATGTTAAAAAACAAAACAAAACAAAAAATCAAATGTAGCATTATATGACAAGAATCAGGATTATATTGGTTATTGTAATTTTCTGAAACTATAATATTGATTTAACTTTTAAAAATTAAACAATTCATTTAACCTGCTAACAACGTGAAGAGAAAAAAATCTCAGCAGACATAAAAAAAAGGCATATAATAAAACTCAATTTTTTTGATGATAAAATTCTTCAGCAGATAAGAAATGGAAGTGAAATTCCTCAATCTGATACAGGACATTCATGGAAAATTTACCACAAGTATCATGCATGAAGCTGAAATGTTATAAGTATTTTCCCTTTCAGATTGGGAGCAAGTTAAGAATGTTCAATATTGACATTTTAATTTAGTGTTTCACCAAATGTGAAAGTGAAGTACAACAATAAATAAATAAATAAATGCCTAGACAGATAAACAAGCACTTTAAAAATATGAATATAATGATTTATTTTTTAAAAAATTCTAATCTGTTATAGATAGTAGAAAGCTCTCTGATTCATTGTACAAAAATGGAGTAGAATTTTTCGCTTCTCTGTTTGTACATAGAGTCACACCATTTGCGCAATCATACATGTACCTAGGGTAATAATATCTGTCTCATCCCACCATCTTTTCTACCCCCTAGTCCTCTCCCCCCTCCCCTTTACCCCATTCAAAGTTCCTCCATTCATGCCCTCCCCCCCATTATGGATTAGCATCCACTTATCAGAGAAAACATCTGGCCCCTGGTTTTTGGGGATTGACTTATTTCGCTTAGCCAATAATGTTCTCCAACTCCATCTATTTACCTGCAAATGCCATAATTTTATTCCCTTTCAATGCTGAGTATGTACCACAGTTTCTTTATCCATTCATCTATTGGAGGACATCTAGGTTGGTGCCACAGTTTAACAATTTTGAATTGTACTGCTATAAACATTGAAGTTGCTGCATCAGTGTAATATGCTGTTTTTAAGTTCTTTGGTATAGACTGAGGAGTGGGATAGCTGGGTCAAATGGTTGTTCCATTTCAAATTTTCTAAGGATTCTCCATACTGCTTTCCACATTGGTTGCACCAATTTGCAGTCCCACTAACAATGTACGAGTGTGACTTTTTCCCCATATCCTTGCCAACACTTATTGTTATTTGTCTTCATAATAGCTGCCATTCTGACTGGAGTGAGATGAAATCTTAGAGTAGTTTTGATTTGCATATTTCTAATTGCTAGAGATGCTGAACATTTTTTCATATATTTGTTGATCGAATGTATGTCTTCTTCTGAGAAGTGTCTGTTCAGCTCCTTAGCCCATTTATTGATTGGTTTGTTTGGATCTTGGGTGTTAAGTTTTTTGAGTTCTTTATATATCCTGGAGTTCTTTATATATCTGATGTGTGTGTGGCAAAAATTTGCTCCAAAAAATATAGGCTCTTTCTTCACCTCATTGTTTCTTTTGCTGAGAAGAAGCTTTTTAGTTTGAATCCATCCCAGTTATTGATTTTTGATCTTCTTTCTTGCACTTTAGGAGTCTTGTTAAGGAAGTCGGGGCCTAATCCGACATGATGAAGAGCAAGTTAAGGATGTCCTCTATTGGCATTTTAATTTAGTATTTCAGCAAATGTCTTATGTGGTGAAGTATAATAATAAATAGATAAATAAATGCCTAGAGAGATAAATATTTTAAAAAACATAACTATAAGGATTTCTAAAAGACAAACTTGCACTCACAAATCATATGATTAAGTACCTAGAAATCATACAGAATTCACAGCTATTTTTAAAAAATAATAAGAAAATTCAGTATGATATCTGTGTGGGGAAATAATACACCAATTGTATTATGTCGTTTAGCAATGAACTAAGAATTATATTTGAGAAGTTACACTTTAATACGTAATCTATGATGAGGAAAAAAGTACTGATATTAAGGTGCAGAAATGTTTTGCAGTGAAATAATCTTTTTGGCAGAACTGACAAACTTGAAAACTTGGTTACAAAATAGAGAAGTAATTGCTTCCTGTGTTTCCTCTGCAAACCTTTCACCCATTAAAGAGTTTTGTTGCTCAAAATAATACAAGTTATTTTTTAATCATATAAAAGAATACATCAATTATTTGGGATAAGTCTAGCAAAACACCCTGTGTTTTCATTAAGTAATACATTATCTCTGACTTCAAAATCATAGGAAGTGAGGCACACACACACACACACACACAAAAAAAAAAAACCACTGAAGCTTATCAGGAAGACATGTTACCTCAGTGAAAGCCTGGATAAGTTCATGTTATAAAACAAATGAGTGCTATTCTTCTTTTAAAAAAGTAATTTGGCAGACAACATGGAAGACCAATTACAGTAGAGAGAGAATCATGTTAGGATGTTTGCTTCTTAAAGTTATTAGTTTTTTAAAACAATTATATATGTTGGACACTATTTCCTTTTTGTGGATAGCTTTGTAGATTTGCTATTAGACAAGAAAAATATTGATTCAAATTATTTCTTTTATTTAGTTCATTATCCCTAGAAGTAACTTTATAGCACCTAACTAAAGAGAGAAAAACTTTTTTTAAAGAGAGAGAGAGAGAGAGAGAGAGAATATTTTTTTAATATTTATTTTTTAGTTTTCGGTGGACACAACATCTTTGTTTGTATGTGGTGCTGAGGATCAAACTCGGGCCGCACTCATGCCAGGCGAGCACGCTACCGCTTGAGCCACATTCCCAGCCCAAGAGAGGAAAACTTTTTAAGAAACTTTCTGAAGAAGCTGGCAATAATTTCACTTCCCTTTTAGACTTCAATTATTTACGTGTTGAAGGATAGGTAAAATCAGATCTTAAACAACCAAAAGAAAAATTTAATTCCTCCAATTTTAAAATTCCTTTTTTGGATCATTTCAGTCTATGACAATAGAACATTTAAAAATAAAAGAAGCTACCGGTACATGAGCAGGCTCTGCTCTAGAAAATGAAGTCGGGTTAAATTCTATATATGCCCAAATTGTTCGTTAGATAGATTATAGACAGATTGACAGGAAAAAGACATATGAGAAAGAAATTTTTGATAATTATAAGAATTGAAGCCACTCAAGGTTTTGAAATATTTATTATTTATTATTATTTATGTAGATTATATGATTTTATACACAAATATATGATAGGTGTGTGTTTGTGTGTATGTGCATGTGTGCACACACTATCTTATTTGTCATTGTAGAATATGGCTCAAAAGAAGCATAAATAGAATTCTAGGTTGAGTTACATGGAAAGAAAATCTAGAATGTGTATAGAAACATTAAATAATCCACATACTACCTTAAAATTTTAAAAGTTTGAAGGTATGAAGTCATTTTCCTACGTAGGTAAGTCAGCTTCATAAGTAAATCCTTTTAAAAGTATACCACAATACAAGTGTTTTTTTTAAAGGAGATGTTGAACAGTAGGTTATAAGTCCTTCCTCTGCCTCCTAGAGTCTGAGAAGTTAGAGCAGGTGCAGAGACTCCTGGGGTACCTTCCCAAAATGTCCACACAAAATGGAAAGAAAATGACAATGTTGGATACTTTTTCCTCCCTCAGAAGATTTCTAGATGAAACCAAGTACATGTTTAATGCAATGAAGAAAGCAAGCTAAGCCACCCTAAAGGAGTGTAATGTACATTAGTGCAGAATTTCACTCTGAGGTGTAATTTTAATTCACACTTAATGGCTCCACAATGTATCCCTCTGTCCCTGCTGTGCATAATGGTATTTGAAAAGAACTCATTGCACTGCCTGCTTTGGAGATTTCCTAGATAAGGAGAATTATGTGGCTGCCTAATCTGCAGCAAAGTGTTAATTTTAGACTTAGGTGGAGTGAATAGGGTAAGTTAGTGTTTATTCTCCATTTCCCCTTTAAGTCTCTGGATGTGCAACATTTTTCCTCCCAGAACCAGGATTTAATAGACCACAAAAAGGGATAGGAGTAGTTTTTGTTTCTGTAATATTAACAAATAAACAATTTAAGCAGACAAAGCCAAACAAAACCCAGCAAATTAAGAAATGTTTCAAAATGTTACTCACTACACAAGCATTTTGTGAACATGAACCGTGTCCAGCACCATACTAACCTCAAAATTATGCCTAATTATTGCCCACAAAGAATTTGCTGATGTGTGTTCCCCAGGGGGTTGGGTAGGATCCTGTTTGAAAAGCTTTCCCATTTCTTTGATATTGGTATCTTCCCAGTCAGGAGGTGAGACACTGTTCAACTTTCCAGTCAATCTTTGCTCTTATTGTTGCAAAGGCAATTTCAGTCCACTTAAAGTCAACACAAAATTTTTGTAACAACATCTCTCAGTACTAAGCAAAGCTTTTGGTTCTCAAGTGGAGAAAAAGTAATGCTGGCTTTCTTATCTAATGATTCCTCCTTGATTAGAAGGGGAAGAAAGAAAGGCTCCAAATCTTGAAATGAAATCCATTTTTTTCTCAGCAAGAGAAACAATAAAAGAGGTAAATAGAGAGCCTACATCCTGGGAACAAATTTTTACCCCTCACACCTCAAATAGAGCCATAATATCCAGAATGTACAAAGAACTCAAAAAATTAAACAATAAGATAACAAATAACCCAATCAACAAATGGGCCAAGGACCTGAACAGACACTTCTCAGAGGAGGACATACAATCAATCAACAAGTACATGAAAAAATGCTCACCATCTCTAGCAGTCAGAGAAATGCAAATCAAAACCACCCTAAGATACCATCTCACTCCAGTAAGATTGGCAGCCATTATGAAGTCAAACAACAATAAGTGTTGGCGGGGATGTGGGGAAAAGGGTACACTTGTACACTGCTGGTGGGGCTGCAAAATGGTGAGGCCAATTTGGAAAGCAGTATGGAGATTCCTGGGAAAGCTGGGAATGGATCCACCATTTGACCCAGCTATCGCACTTCTCGGACTATTCCCTGAGGACCTTAAAAGAGCGCACTATAGGGATACGGCTGCATCAATGATGATAACGGCACAATTCACAATAGCTAGACTGTGGAACCAACCTAGATGCCCCTCAATGGATGAATGGATAAAAAAAATGTGGCATCTATACACAATGGAGTATTATGCAGCACTAAGAAATGACAAAATCATAGAATTTGCAGGGAAATGGATGGCATTAGAGCAGATTATGCTAAGCGAAGCTAGCCAAGCCCTAAAAAACAAATGCCAAATGTCTTGTTTGATATAAAGAGAGCAACTAAGAACAGAACAGGAAGGAAGAGCATGAGGAAAAGACTACAGTAAACAAAGACGAATGGGGGGAGAGAAACGGAGAGAGAAGGGAAAGCATACGGAAATGGTAGGAGACCTTCAATGATACATAAAATTATAAGAGGTCATGAGGGGCAAGGGGGAGGGAAAAAAAAGGGAGAGAATTGAACAACAGCAGGGGAGGTAGAGAGGGAAGATGGGAGGGGAGGGGTGGGGAGGGGGGATAGTAGGGGATAGGAAAGGTAGCAGAATACAACAGTCACTAATATGACATTATGTAAAAATGTGAATATGTAACAGATGTGATTCTGCAATCTGTATTTGGGGTGAAAATGGGAGTTCAAAACCCAATTTGAGTCAAATGTATGAAAGATGATATATCATGAGCTATGTAATGCTTTAAATAATCAATAAAAAAAATTAAAAAAAAATCAGTCCAGAGTTTTTATATTCCCTGGGTTCATTACAGTTGGGTAAGAGACTAGCTTCTAAAAGACAGTGCAAAGAATTTCAGAGCAGGTGCATGTTTATAATAGGAGTCACATGTTCTGATGTCCCTAAGACAAAGTTAGTGTCCTGCAAAGGAGTGGAAGGACCCAGGTGCTGGCTGCAGAACTTGGGTGATCTGTCTTGAGGAAAGCTGCCACTTGTCTCCAAGAGATTGGCAGGGATGGCAAAATCATGGCCCCTGAGGACATCCATATCCTAACTTCCAGAATCTCTAAGTTATATTATTGCATGGCAAAGAAGAATTAAGGTAGCAGATAGAAATACGGTTAGTGATCATCTAATCTTCAAATAGGGAGGTTATTAGATAGGGAGACTCATTTCAGACATCAACTATGCAACTGTAAGCTAATCAAGCTGTGTAATTCTATGGCACTAAGTTTATAATTATCTGTTACTGATAGAATAGCTACATGTACTCTGGTGTTGGTCTTAATAGATCTTCCCATTTTAAAAGCTTGAGATGCTCATTTTTTTTTAAATGAAAGCCAGTAGTTTTTAAGCCTTGTCAATTAATTCAAATGTCATCAGCAGTTTTTAAGCTGTGCAGCAGAAGTGTAAGAAACTATGTGCTGCTACTTTGAGATTTTTGGTACATATAATTTTATATCCCCTGGTCAGAGAAAGAGAGATTTACTTCACTATTTGTATTTATTTTCTCACTTTCCAAAATTAGCTCATAAATTATGCAGACTTACTTCAGTAAACGTAATCTGGTACAAAACAAAAGTAATGAATATAATTAAATATCCACCAGCCAAAATCCACCAAGAACCCATCTGTAGTAAAAATAAAATAAAATAAAATAAAAAGTGGGACTTTTTACTTGCAGCTGCAAGGAGGTTGCCAACAGTGGGGAAACATGATGTATCTTGGTATGAAGGTGTTATAGTTCCATCTGGAATGTTCCTCAAAGACTCATGTATTAAAGTCTTGGAAACACTATTGGGAGGTGGTGAAAACTCTAAGACACATGACCTAATTACAGGGAATGGTCCTTTGAGGGCTTGTCCTTAGGGACTATATCTTGTTCCAGACCTATTCCTATCTCTCTCCCTGCTTCCTGGATGCCATGAGGTGAGCAGCCTCCTCTGCCACATGCTTCACCTTCCACAGTGTTGTGCCTCACCTGTGGTCCCAAACAATGAGCCTGAAATCATGAGCCAAAATAAATCTTTCCTTTTTAAGTTGTTTTCCCTCAGGTATTTTGTCACAGCAAAGAAAAGCTAAGAGGGAATTTGGGGAAGAGTATTCAAGGACTTGGACTTTTGGTAGGTCATCTTGGAGAGAGGTTAAGAAATGGGGCCTCTGTCTTCAATATGTGATGCGAGAAAGTCAGGCTATGTAATGACAATGATTCTCAAAGTCGAATGTGGATGAGGCTTACTGCACAGTGAATACTGTCCAAGTGTTCATGAATTAATGCTTAAATGTGTTAGTATCTTAGTTCAATATTATCATACTATTATCTACAATAAATTTTTAAGAATTTATAATATTTTTACAAAACATTACAGATTATAATTTTTATAAATTTGTCTAAGAAAGAGTTAAAACACACAAGGTCATTCTCTTGTAGAGAGAGTAAAGAGATCAAACATTGTATTTGAATTTATCATAAATCACTTTTCGGTATCTCAAATGCATACAAGCCTTCCAGGCTTTCCTGCTGAGAATTTACCGCATAGTGTATGAGTGGTTATAGGAGCTGAGTTGGGGTGTGCATAGTCAATTGATGATAGTGATTGATTCAATTTTACTGAATTCAATTTTATGGGGCACGATCATTAATAAACTATTATGCATTGAATACTTTATTAGACATCTGTGGCAAAAGTTGTGATTAAATGAAAAACAAAGAGATTCATGCAAATGACACGTGAAACTACAAAAATTATGAACTTAAGGCAGAAAGCTGGAAGTAAAAAGGGCTTTTTGCCTCATAATACTTGTGTCAGTTAATTTTACATGTCAACTTGAGTGGACCACAGTGTTCAGACACTTGATAAAAAGTTATTTTGGTTGAAAATTTTGGGATGAGATTAACATTAAAATAGGTGGTATTTGAATAAAGCTAATTGCCCACCCCCTGCCAAATCCTATGGGTAGGCTGTGCCCAATTAGTTAAAGGTCTTAATAGAAGAAAGTCTACCTCTCCCTGGGGTAAGAAAGAATTCTGCCAGTAGAAGGTCTTCAGATTTTAACTGTAGTATTGGCTTTTCCTGTCTCCAGCCTGCCAGCCCTGTCTGTAGATTTTAGACTTCCAGTTTTCATTATTGTATAAGTTAATTCCTTAAAATCTATCTCTTCTTCTGTTCCTCTGCAAAAGCCCTAATACACTGTTTAACAAAATATTTTGTCTAATTACCTTAAGACAGCATGAAGTTTTGCCCTTTGGAAGACTTTGTGTTTGCTTACTTTTATCAGTGCCCTTTAGCATATTCATGCATGACATGCAGGCTTGCACCTGGCCCATCTCTGTCCTGTTGGTGGAACCACATGCTCAAGAGCACCTCCCACCTCCACCAGTGAACATAATATGGAATTTGGGGTCTGCCTCCATGTGCTTGCTACCTACTTCCTATTCATACTGATGATATTCTTGCTATGAAATTTCTGCTCATTTTCCTTTGTTTTCTCTCGTATTTGAAATTTCAGTTTTAAAATGTGTATTTTAAATGAGTATGAAAATTCCATTCTTTTAGGATAGCATAAGGTGTGGGTCATTTTCATGTGTGGCTCTGAGTGATTTATGGGATATATATTTTAATCTGGAAATCCAAGCCCTTCATATCTGGGAAAATACCTGGTACATTTCCTTGATGATTTCATTCTCTCCTTGCTTTTTCTTCAATTTTTTTCTGTTCTTTACATTCCTTCTTGTGTTTTTTTTTTTTTTCTTATCTGTCCTCATAAGATAACAATATTAATTATTGATGTTGATATAGTACTTATTAAGGCTTTGGTTTGCTTATTAACTTCATTCAACCCAATGAGGTAGGAAGTTTTATTTGTATTCATTTTAAAAATGAAACAAAAAAATTAGGAGTAAGTTGGTTCAGTAAGATGCCCAGCTTGCTCATAGAGTAAGTGGTTGAGTTGCAATTTCAGTCCAAGCAGTCTAGATCTGAAATCCACAGTTTCTATCATTAGAACATATTGCATCTCAGATGACTGGTCATACTTCTGAACCCATGAAGAAGGAGTGACAAGAGCCCAGTTTGGGAGTTCTGAATGTACAGGTGGCACCTGGCCATTTGTGCATCATTGTAGGATCATCAGAAGGAGCCCTTTGACACAGAACCCAAATGCCTATAACTTCCTGTTTTCCCCTGTGGGCTAGAAAATGACACTATGTTCTCTGCTCCTAGAAGCACTGGCTGTTGGTATTCAGAAGCTGGGAGAGATTGGGGGTGGACTCAGCATTCAGCATTCTTTTGGCAAAACCAAGAGTCTCTGGAAGAGAAGCCACCAGGCAAAATTAGCAACCCAGATGGTGAAGTAAAATTAAATCCTCTTATGCACCATTTCTTGGTTCTCTGGTTTATCAAGATTCTGTCTTAAATTTTTTACCACCACTCTGGATTGTGTCTTCAACTCATGGTGATAGGCTTCAGTCTCACAACTCCTTTGACATTTCACTTGTCACGGTCACTGGGACAATAGTACTAACAATGTCAGTGGCCCTTCTCCTGCACTCAGCTTTCCCTGCTCTCAGCCACCTTTGACATAGCTGAAAATTCCTTCTTTCTTGTAACTTTTGTTCTTTGCTGTGAAATCAAATTTTACTCATTTTATTTTAACTTCACAGGCTATATGTATTAGTCATGCACTTTCTATCTGTGTTTTATGATACTTGGCTACCCTAGGGACTTGCTGATCTTATAGATGCTCCTCCCAGGTTAGCTAATTCCTAGAAAAAGCAAATGATAATTCCCCTCTAAGAGCACCTTTCCTATTCAGACTTAAAAATGGAAAGTTAGTTCATACTCCCCCAAAACTTCTCTTTTTTCCTTTTTTCTTTCTTTTTTGGTTTTGTACTAGGAATTGAACTCAGAAGTTCTCTACCACTGAAGTACGTTTCTTATTCTTTTTTTATTTATTATATTTTTAATTTGAGACTGAGTCTTGCTAAATTCGGAGGGCTGGCCTTAAACTTGTGATTCCCCTCACTCAGCCTTCCTGGAGTCCCTGGGATTACAGACCTGTGCCAACTAGCCCAGCTCTAAAACCATCTCTATAGGGCATTCAAGGGAAACTAACAAGCCTACTCAATACTACCCTGCCTTAATCATTCAAAGGCCAACTACCAGAAAACTAGAGACAGCCTCTGTGTCCCAGAGTCATAAAAAATGTTCAAACTAGTCAGTCTTACCCTATCTTATCCATTCCTTCTTATGAAAACACATAAAGGTTTTTGACACACATTTTTCCTCTACTTCTTCTGTTGCCTGACCAAAGCTGCTTGTTCACGTGACCCTGTGTGGCAGCATATGCATCCTCTCTCTAGGGATGTGTAGGTAAATAACTGTTTCCTTTATGTGCCAGTGCATCTTACCACTTCTAATTAAGACAAATCCCTGGTACACTTCAAAAACACTATATTTTTACATTTCCTTTTACAGTGTTTTTATGGTCTGCCAAAGCAATAAATGTCAGTATGATTACAAGATTTCTCTTAAAATGTTATCTTTTTTTCCTTCAATAGGTAAGTTTCATTTCTGCATCTCCACTCTGAATGTCTCCATTATTCTTGATTTTTTTCCCCCATAGAGCTTTGTGTACCCAAATGTTTAAATGTCAGACTGTCAGACTTTTAGAACATAAACTGGTTAAAATAGGAGTCTTGATTTTTCACCAAAATATGATTTTTCTCCCAGAATTTTCTTAATTAATTTACCCCCCACTGACCAAACCAAAAGTTGCTATTATTCTTGAACATTTTTCTTTTCTTCTATCTCACTTTCCCTCATCTTCACAGTTACTATGTCCCTTTAACCCATGTCCCAAATGGACTGTTCCAGCAGAATCAGAGTGATTTTAGAATTTACATCAGGGCATTTCCCTGCACTAACTGCACATCATACGTTGAAGACAAATAAGATCCTACAAATTTTGCTCTAAAGCCAACTTTAATGCCCACTATTTCATCCTGGCAACAGATTTGTCTCTCTAATAAATGCATACTCAATCCAGCCACAAGGCCTCTTTTCTGCCATGCACACAATCTAGATGCAGCTCCTTCCATCACCCGAGGTCTTTGTACTGGATAATTTTCCTGCTGGTGACTATCACTTAAAAACTTTTCACAACCTTTTTTTCTTGGACATTCAAACTTTCAAAAATCTTCCTCTGCTTACTTTTATTTAAATCACTTAACACTTTCAGAAATTATTTTACCTCTTTACCTGACAAATATCAATATAAGGTGTTACCTCTGAATTGGGAAATTACTTTCATTCATATCCACAGCATATAGCAGAGAGCAGTGATTGGTGTCTGGCTGGTCTTCTATAAACTTATGAAGACTCAATGAACTATAGATATAGGTATCCAGTTGCAAATGTATCTAGACTTCTATAACGTTGTTTGCTATAGATCATTTAGTGATAGCCTTTAAATGTTATGCTTTGCTTAATAATTTGACTGTTCTGACATTTTCTGATATTTGGGAATCCCCTTTCAATTCTCTCAAATTCATTCAGTCCTAAAACAGAAAGCCCAATTTATAACTTTGCTTTATAATTCGATAATTTCTTCTTGCTCACAAAACACTGTTTTCCTCATGCCAAGTTTATCTTTTGAATAAGACAGCTTGAAAGATGCAATGGGTGTTTGGGAAAACCATAGTAAGAATTGGTGGAGATTTTAGAAATTTCCATTAATGTTCTAAAGCCAAGTATGTAACAAGCAGGACTTGAGTACAGAAAGTATTACAAGTGTATTGTAAAATGACAGTATTTCTAATTGATGGTTTTTTACAGTTTTAGTATGGAAAGACTGATGTTAAAATTGATATCTTTACAATACCTTGAAGGTAGTTTCTTTTATGAAGTTATTTTGACAACAGAATGTTAATATTTACAGCTTTTTTTTCAGTTGAATCAACATATATATTAATAAAAAGTAATTTAAATGGTGAATTTTATCTGATTATAGAGTGGAAATAGAGGTTTATTTTGAAGAACCTCCCAGTATTTAGATAGATAAGGGAGAAGAAAGAGCAATTCTGCAGTAAAACAAAATTTAAGAGACAATAAATATTTGGAGAATTTGGTATCTTATCTAATTTGCATTTCAATTTGAAATCTGAGTGCCACCTGGTGGCCATTCTGGCCCCATAAGGATGATGAGACATGGCTGCTCTTCAGAGACCCTTATCTTCATTTTTTATGTGTGTGTGTTTGTTTTCAAAAGTTTTGATACCAATATTCTCGGTTATTATTATTATCACTAAATTACAAATATAGATCTACAACATTTAGAACACTGGCATAGAAGTTGCAGTAGTAGATATTTTAATTATATGACTTTCCTGTTTTTTCTACCCATCCTAATTGTTTTTAATGCTTACCATAGGAAATGCACATGCTTAACACCCAGTAAAAAGATCTATGTTTAAGATAACTTCTGTAGTCTCTCCTAAGTTTTGGACCATAAATTTCTATTCTTTAATAAGATTGTCAAATTCTATAAAAATAAACAATAGGATTCTAAAGTATATATGGCTTACAAGACAAGTGGAAATCAACGGTTAGCATGGCTCCATGCTTATGACACCACATCCCCAAGCACTTTACAGATGTTGCTGTAATTAATTGTCTCAGTTGCTTAATAGTGTGGGCACATTAATATGCCCATGTTATAGATGAGGAAACTGAAGCCCTCGTGAAATAAAATAAATTGCAGAAGACATATATATAGTCAGGTTTATGATCCCAGACAGTCCACCATTAGAGCCCAACCTCTGAACCACTACACTATGGTAACTCCAAATTTTTCATCTTCCCCTGCTGCTTTTCTCAGTCCTTCCCTCCATCTCTCACTATTTATTTACCAGGCCCTAAAGAATAATCTGAAAAAGTGAATCTGTAAATTTTTCTCACTCATTGACAAACCCAGAGATAGACAGATTATAGCAAACACAGTATAACTTTAGTTATCTAATGTAGTATCTTTGGTAATGGATTGTTGGATTTTAACCAGGAAATTACTAAGAAAATACTAAGTTTCTAATAATTTTAATTAACTGCATTTGGACAGATGTTTATGGATATATTTTTGTGAAGAGAATTCTTTTGACTAAGCTCCCAAATAAAATCATTTAGTGTGCTGACTTCTCTGTCTATATGGAAACATAATATGTATCTCTATGTAAATTTATTGGTTTTCATAATATCCAGTATCCCTCTCATTGACTCATTTATTTGGTACATAGCTTTTTATATCTGTCCTGCACCATTGTAAACACCTCTAGGGGATGCAGAAGTGGGCAGAACTAGACATTGTGTCCATAATTATGGATACACATATGATACTTTATGGAAGACTGATATTCAAAAACCACTCAAATAAGGGTAAGATTCCAATGTGATAAATACTACAAAAATGGAGAGGGACTATGAGAAGTTTTAAATGGGAGATTCAAATTTGTTTGGAAGGTAAAGAACAAGGTACTTCTATATAATTGACTGATACTTGATAAATAAGAGTCAAACACCTCTCTATGTGCTTAGTGTTGCTTTGTGGCCCTTAAAGAGAAATAACTTAATTTGAAATGGTTATGTTGGTATACAAATAACTCCTTCTTCTTATCAAATGGAAATGGTCATGTCAGTATACTGACCTATATTTGTGAACAGTTTTTTGATGTCTGTTTCTTGATTATGATATTTAAACTTATGATTATTTTGAGAAATTCATCAATAATTTCCCCTAGGGATATACTAACAATATTCCATTTGGAAAATTACTTGCCTGATATATTAGGGTCTAGTTTACTGGATCTGAATGGTTGAAATCCCTCCAGACAATGGTCCTCCATGAGAATCTATATCGAATCTGGGAATCTCAGGGCCACTGAGCCTTCCTGACCCTCACAGCCATAAAGATGTGTGATGAAAGACACAAAAACTGTATGAATGCATTTGCCCTTTTACATTACACTGCTTGCAGAAATCGCAAGCATCCCTCCTGCATGAAAATGTCAGATGGGATCATAAAGCCAGCTGGGGTTGTACCAATTCTCTTTACCCAAGTCTTGTAAACCTGTAGTGTATCTCCCACAATACAGAGTTTTAAATACTGTAACAGAAAGAAACAAATGCAGTTTTTATCAGAGGCATTCTGGTTTAAAGACAAAAGCTTTATCCATTACACTATGAAAAGTCTCATAAAATTGAGTGTATATTTTATGGAGGGTGAGCCATTACCATCCAGAGAGTCTATTAGTCTGACTTCTCACAGATATGACATTTACTTACAAAACAATTTCCCCATGCCTTTTGGTGGCATTTTAAGTTTAAAGCTCTTCAGAATTGCACTTGAGGATTTTTCCTGCTAATAGTCACTGGTGATGATCTATCCACACCGAGACTAACTTTCCTTTCCCATCTCCTTCTCTCTCTTTCTATTTTTTCTTTCTTTTTTTTTTTAGATAAATGTTTATCCCTAAACACAAACTCCTTTCATGAATAGCGTTTCTTCATTGTGTCTTTGATTTAGTTTCCATGAACTAATTATATTTGGCACATAGATAAAGAATGAACATAAAGCTTGGGGAAATTTTGGGCAAGAGTACAGGAGAGTTATTTCAAAGGGGTTGCACAAACCCTCATTTTTTTTCCCCAGAGCATCTGAAATACCAATCTGGCAGTAGCAGTTAAGAAAATATTTATTCACTGTTCCAGGTGCAACAGGTTGTCTTTGTATCATCATTCAATACAATTGTGAAGGGCATGACCTTAGAAAAGCTAAATAACAAAACCAAAAGTACTTGATGGTTCTTCACCTTCAGTTCTCCTCTCTGGGAAACTCTGCTTATTCTTAATATCATGGCTTTGACATCACTTTCTCAGAGCATTTTCTCCACACCTTCATCCTACTCCATCTTTGCCTTCTACAAAAGGTCTCTTGCCATCTGCTTTCACAGGTTTTCTACATGTCTTGGGCAGAATTCATTAGTCTTGTACCTGTTTAGTTGATGTCTCTTATTACCTATGGAACTGAAAACTCCATATGGGCTGGGTCTTGGCCAATCTGTATTTATTATCCTATACTTAGCACAAGTATAGTTGACATAGTAAGTGCTCATTAATATTTTCCTGAATAGTTGAATGAATGAATGAAAGTTGACATGAAGTCTGGAAACATTCTTATGTCACTGAGAGGTTTGTTCCTGATTTTTGTTTTGTTTTGTTGTTTTATTTTGGGTCCCAGGGATTGAACTCAGGGACAGTCAACCACTGAGGTACATCCCCAGCGCTGTTTTGTATTTTATTTAGAGACAGGGTCTCGCTGAGTTGCTTAGTGCCTCCCTTTTGCTGAGGCTGGCTTTGAACTCAGGATCCTTCTGCCTCAGGCTCTAGAGTCACTGGAATTACAGGCGTGTGCTACCTTTCTCAGCCTGTTCCTAAAAATTTAAAGTCATTTTCCCCCAAATTTGTGCTGAGCGTAGGCTTCATTTATGCCTGGATATGTCAGGTTTTTTAAAGTGTCCTTTTTGAAATCCATTTTTTTTGGGGGGAAGGGAACTAAAAGATCATTTATACAAAATTGTATATGATGGCTGGTAATGCATGGAGTTGCCCTTATGTTATGAAAAGGATCACTATCTTAATATAAGAGAATAATAGAATTTTCAGAATGACCTACTGAAAAGTGTTAGCTCTATGGACCAGCAGTCAAATTTAACAAGACACCTGTCTTTGTAAATAAAGTTTTATTAAAACATTATCATGGGCTGGGGTTGTAGCTCAGTGGTAGAGTGCTCACCTTGCATGTGAAAGGCACTGGGTTCAATCCTCAGCACCACATAAAAATATAATAAAGGTATTGTGTGCATCTAAAACTAAAAAAAAGTTTAAAAAAACGAAAACATTTTCATGCCTATTTATTTATTTAGGACTGCTTTTATATTTCTAGAGTGTAGTTGAATAGTTTGACAGAAATTGGGTGGCCTGCAAAGCCTAAATTATTTATTATCTGTTTACAGAAAACAGTTTGTTGACCCCTCATGAAAGTTAAAGAATTTGTTTGTTTCAGCTAATCTTTTAATAATCCCTATGTTCAGATCATCTAAATGCTGTCCTGCCTGTGTACAGGAAAGATTGGTTTTGAGTAATATAAAAAATATTAGTACTTGCGACCCAGCTTTCTGATAGCTGAATAAAAGTGTCATCATCAGGCAACAACATTGTACACTCTTCCATACAACTCAAAATTTGTAGGCATTGGAAATCACATGGTGGAACTGAAGAGTGATACTGAAAATCAAATAGAGGGTGTTTTAGGAAGACTTTAAACAGTTCCATTAAACACTAAAAGAAACTGTGGTGTGAAATGGAATGACATGCATGTTTTGGTTGAGTTGCCAAATAATTTCCACATTTTTCTTTACTCAAGCTGTCCACCCTATAATAAAGAACACATACGATACCATAATTTGTCCATATTAATACATTTTTGTCATGAATACAGTGATTTGCAGGTCTGCCTAGACTTACTGAGCTTACATGCAGTTAGGTAAGATGGGCAGGGTGGTGGGCAGTGGATGTGAGGGGTCCATTCCTCTCTTCCATCTGTCTTAACCTTCTTCCAGCTGGGCATGGTGGTGCATGCTTGTAATTCTAGCAACTTGGCAAGCTGAGGCAGGAGTATTTCAAGTTCAAGGGTAGCCTGGGAAATTTAAAATAAATTTCTCAAAATAAAACAAAAATGACTGGGGATGCTGATGAGTGGTAAAGCACTTGCCTACCACAGGTGAGGCTCTGAGTTTGATCACTAGTACTGACAATTAAAAAAAAAAGTTGTTCCAATTGATAAATTTTTAGACATAAAATTTTTGAACAATTCTGAGAATTGTTCAAAAACTAGCCTTGTGTCTTTTCTGTCTGAAATCAAAGCCTGAGACAGAGAGAGAGAGGGAGGGAGGGAGGGAGGGAGAGAGAGAGAGAGAGAGAGAGAGAGAGAGAGAGAGAGGGAGAGAGAGAGAGAGAGAATTTTAATATTTATTTTTTAGTTTTCAGCGGACACAACATCTTTGTTTGTATGTGGTGCTGAGGATCGAACCCGGGCCGCATGCATGCAAGGCGAGCGCGCTACCACTTGAGCCACATCCCCAGCCCCAGGTGACTTATTTTGTAACTTCAATTGCACTCTCCTGATTTTGATAAGTGCAAAATCTTTCATACTTTTGACCTGTTGCACATTACAATGTAGCACAAAATAAACTGTTGTTTGCTGTGTAAATTGGGTATCTTTACTAGTCATCTGTGAAAATGAAGAGCAGTCTCTTTGGAGCTATGTGAAATTGGCAATTGCGTTTTAAGCTAAATAACTTCTTTAAGAAAGTATGATAAAATTTTAAAAACTGTGGTTTGTAGCTTAAGAGGCTCTAATTCTCCCTATAATGCTTGACTTATCCTACACAGACTCCCAGCATCAGAATAGACTTAAAGATTAGCAAAGTGCCTTCATCTATAAGGCAAGTGGTTCCTTCCGTGAATGAGCTGGATGCTTTTGGTTTTGAAGTGGATATCTATCTTTCTGATGACAAGTAAGCCTCTGTACAACACGTCCAGGAATTTTTGCCTTAAAGAACTAACAGTTCATTATTCTCTCTTTGACCACTTGAATTCCATTGACTATTCCAGTGAAATTTCCATCTGTTTATCAGACTCCTGTTGAAGCACTCAGCGGTGGCCTCATCCAGCTTTCATGATATGGGATGCAATGATCTCCAAATATTACAGGGCCAATGATAACAATATCCTAAAAATGCTCATTGAAACCTGCTTCAAAAAATAAAGACACTCTCCTTGAAAATGCATATTGACACTAAGCTTTGTAGTTTAGTTTACAATCACTAAATGAAATTTTTATATCTATAATGTTTATACAGACTATATTACTTAATCATAAAATTCTGAATTTAATTTTTAATAAAGATTGCTAGAATATCCTAAAAGAAGTAAGTTGGGTAAATTTTATTTCTCTCTTTGCAATGTTTACATTTTTGTTTATTTGTATTCCCTTAGAGCAATGGCATGGACTTCTATTGCAATGTGAATAGAAATGTACTAGCAAGCATCCCAATTCTGTTCCTTATTTTAGAGGAATGTATATATACCATAATTAATATCACAAATATATATTTGAAATAGAATAATTTCAGATACCATTTACCATATTAACAAAATTCCTGTTATTCCTAGTTGTCTATGAGTTGTATTTTTTTAATCATGAACAAGCACTGAAACAGAGCAAACTTTCTGTGTTTGTTGGCTATAATATGATTTTTCTCCTTTATTATGCGAATGAGTTTATTTCATGAGCTTTCTGTTATTGCCATAACAGTTTACCAGAAACCAGTCAAATTAGCATAAACCAGTGAATGAAAACCAGTCATAACTGTCCCAGTGGGCTAGCATCAAGGAGTCAACAGGCCTACATTCCATTTGGGAGACACAAAATCCATTAAACCACAGATTAAAGAAGTGCTATGATCCACCTAAAAGGATGAATGACTTTAGAATAACATCTAAGTGCATGAGTAAAAAGTGACACAGAAAAAGTACAAAAAGAAAAAAAAATACCACACTCGAAAATGGATTCTTTACATAACTTAAGTTGAAATACTACCAATGCTGGTAAAGAAAAAGCCTACAGGACCCCAAACATTCAAAACCATAATAGACCAACTCCAAGACATATAATTATGAAGATAGCCAACGTACAGAACAAGGAGAGAATATTAAAAGCTACGAGAGAAAAGAGGCAGATTACATTCAGGGGTAAACCAATTAGGTTAACGACCGATTTCTCATCACAAACTTTGAAAGCGAGAAGATCCTGGAATAATGTATTTCAAACGCTGAAAAATAATGGATTCCAACCAAGAATACTATATCCAGCAAAATTGAGCTTCAAATTTGACAATGAAATTAAAATTTTTCACGATAAACAAAAGCTAAAAGAATTTGCAGCAAGAAAACCAGCTCTGCAAAGCATTTTGAACAAAACACTACAAGAAGAGGAATTGAAAAATAGTGCCCAAAACTAACAGCAGGAGGTATCTCAGTAAAGGGGGAGGAAAATAACCAAAAAGCAAAACTAGCCAAACTAAAATAAATAAATAAAGAAGCATGACTGGAAGTACAAATCATATCTCAATTGTAACCTTAAATGTTAATGGCCTTAATGTTTTTTTATCAGTCTAGAAAAGTCGTGGTCCTTAGATTTTCAAATATTGTTTCTGTTCTCATTAATATTAATTATACATGTGGTAAAACAAAAACAAAAATAAAATTATCAAGTCAATGGGCTCTGATGTTCTTTTCCATATTTGTACTCTTTTTAAACTCTCTCTGATTTGGTTGGATTTTTTTCAACTGCTTTAAGTAGAAGGTTATTAAATGAGCTATTGACTTTTTATTTAAGACTTATCACATATATTTTTAGCTATAGCATTGCAATTTGATTCATCTTTATGGATTCAATTTTTTCATATATATATATATATATATATATATATATATTTATATTTATATATATACATATATATACTATGTAATTTTCTAGCTTTTTATCTACTTTAAAAATGTACCAATCATACATTTTGTTGTATTTTTCACCATTGTGGCCATTAGTACATTGATATTAGATTAGAACATTGTCTAATATCCTCAATATCTGAATAGTCAATGGACCTATTTCTATTTTCTGTTTCCTTTTTTCCCCCTTTCCCATTTTGGTTTTTAGCTATTTGGTCTTATCTCTTAGTATAGCTGTATACTTAAAAATAAAATTTTAGGCATTTTATATGAAAATTCTCCTTAGCCTTTCAACTTTCTTTAGAGAGAATCTATATTTTCCTTTTTCAGAAACCACTCAAACTAGAAATATGTCACCTTCATCCAGACAGAAATTGACTTGATTAAATGCTGAATTTCAGTTTTATTGCTCTTGTTTGTTTATTTTGTAGGTTTTCTTACTCATAGGGCGTGGTAGCTTAGAATATCAATTCAGAGTCTAATTTCAATTTCCAGGCCTATTTTGTTGAAAGGCACTGAACTTTGACATGTGTTTCCTCACCCATGTGGGACAACAGACTTTATGTGTCAATTTCTGCTTATGTTCTTGTGCACAGTTTGGAATTGACAGAAAGCCTCAAGGAGACAAACTGCACACAATATCAGACTCACTTCTCTACAAATTACTTTCTTTGGATCTTGCCTTTTAATATGATGGCTGCTTGGTAACTCTAAATTCCAATTTTTGTGTACTCAGCCTTATGAGACAGTGAAAAGTACTTTTCTGCAATTTATCGCTTGTTGAAAATGCCTATACAGGAAAAGTGTCAGATAATTTAGAATTCATCAAGATGTATTTCCCTTTGTTCTGGGGTCTTGGCCCCCTAGGTCTATCTGCTTTGTTTCTTTTCAATGCTTTCAAAAAGCTTATTTTGCTGTTCAGTGGTAGTGGTGCTGGTTGTGCATGTAGTATTTTCTAGATTGATTTTTTTTTTTTTTTGCGGCAACATTGACTTAATATAAGCTCATCTTTTATAGCTAAAGCTACTCAAACACAATAGACACAAGCCCCCATCCTTGTCACAAAATACATTCTTTATTTTCAGGGGTTCTTTCTCCTATAAACTTTGGTGGTCTTGTGAGTTATGCAAATTGTCTAAGTTACTCTCTATTGCTTAGAACTCTGAGGATCATTCTCACTGCTCACATGGTCACACAATTTCACCTGAGGTCCTAAGTTCAATGCTATATAGTCTTTATTACATACCCTGCTACTAGTAATGGTAAAAAATACTCGCAGTTTTATTAAAATATTATATGTATAATTCTCCTCCTAATATATCAGATAAATGAACCACAGTCTAAAAGTCTAAAATACAGAATATTAAAAGTCAAGAAATTCTTACCTCCAATACTGGAGGAATCATAGGCTTAAGGACACTGAAGGATTAGACTTAAGTCTTCTCTAAAAAGATTTCTTCAAATACATTCTTTGTGCAAGTACAGTTTTGTGATGGATCATTCACTTCTCATTGTTGTAGGCTATTCTCCTTTCAACAAGCTCTAGTTATTATAAGTTACTGATTTTACATTGAATCAAATCCCTCCTCCCTGGTCTGAAAATTGTCCTTTGATATCACAAGGACCAGGCTTAAATGTCCTTTAACTTGATATTCTATGCATAATTTAAGACAGCAATCCTATCCTGTATATGCTCATCTCCCTGAGACACACTACTCTGGTTTTGGACCTGAAAGAGCATTGGGCTTTGTATTCTTTGATTTACTCTCATCTGGGAGTGATCCAGGTTAAGCAGAACTTTCTTGCTAGTTTCCAGATTATACTTGATGCTCAGTCATGGGATGAACATACCACGGTGCCATGTTCCTAATGATTTTTAAAAATTCTCTATATAATACTATTAATTAAATTTAGAATATAAATTAACAATCTGGTTATTAAACAGTTATTATATAGTCTAACTACTACTAATTTAAGAAAAATATGTATTTCTATTAAAATGCTATATTCTTAAGCTATATCTTTAAAATCACATGGTTCCTAGTAAATTTCATTTTCTAAAAAGTAGTTCATTATTTCTGTCTATCAAGGTGTTTGTGGAGTTTCAGTTTATCATAAAACTTTGAAATAGCTAAGAAATCTCATTTAAAAAAAACCCTACAAATAAATACACTTTTTTGTCAGTAGATGTCTTTGCTAGTTGCTATGTGATATAATGCAAAGGACTAAAAGTCATCTTGCTTTTGTTCTTCTTGTCTTTGATTAAAACTCTTCTTGTTTATCGTCTTTCACCAATAATAAAAGTGAGTGGATATAATGACGTAAAATATACACAGAATTGACCTATTTTAGAAATGTGTGATGATGTTAAAGTGGAAACAAACCCATCTTTTAATGAGATCTTTAGTCCAAGTGATTAGTTGGCATTACTATCATTAGTTCTAACATCTAAAATTCAAAGATTCTAGTCACTCCCTTAGGACATTTATGTGTTAGAAAAATAAAGTTTTACTTTATTTAAATCAATTTTATTTTGAGTATATTAAATCTTCAGAATCTGTAAGTATATGACAGTCTTAAAAGAGGAAGACAAAGAAGGCAGAAAGCAATTCAGAGAGATGTGACAGGAGGACTGGAGCCACTGTTACTAGCTTTGAAGATGGAGGAAGGGTTGTGAGGAAAGAAATAAAGGCAGCCTCCAGAAAACAGAAAAAGCAAGGAAGCCCTGATGGATCTCTGAGGATAATTCTCACTGCTCTCAGAACCCCCAGAATGGAGCCCAGCCCTGCTGCAATTGGTACAAGCCTGGTAAGATCTCTGTTGAACTTCTGACGTCCACTATTGTAATGTATTAAATTTGTGCTTTGTTGTTGTGATTATTATTTTGGCCAATAAGTTTGCAATAATCTGTTATGGCACCAAACAAAAAATGAATACACAGTCTTACAAAATCAAGTGTCTTACTTATGAGTGCAATGACAACTCTATAAACTTGTATCTCAGATATGAAAAAATAAGATAGGAAAGCAAAAATCTATGAATATAACCTTTAAAAAGTTAATATAATGTTAATAATATATGACACCAAAATGATCATGGCTGTTTCTGATATTTGTCTAAGCTACATGATAGAAAACAAAATCAGACCCTTAATTGGCACTTAATATATAGCCTGCATATTGCATGAGCACCTTGAAGTCCGTTACTGATACCTGACACATCCAAGTAAAACCTAAATTAAATTACAGAGATCTTCAAACATTAATCAAAACCTTATGGCAGGTTTCATAATGAGTTGCCTAACATCAGGATGCTGCTCTCCATTCCCCTCCTTCTTCTTCTTGGTACACTGCTCCAGGCTGCTAGCAAGCTTGCTAGGCCTCCTATGTACACCCTGTGGGAATTTCTGCCTTCTGCTTTTACTGGTTTCTCATTTCTTTCTTCTTGCTCATTGAGTATGGGCCTGAGAATATTACCTCACACCTTAAATATGAAACTTTAGTTACCTACGCCGTTTCTCAATTTTTATGTTATTTGCTGAAGGGGGAAAAAAACTGTTGCTTTTAGAGTTAATGATACAGTTACTTAAGAAAGATCAGAAATCATTTTGTGCCTCATTCATCATCCAAATTGTCAAATGAGTTCTAATTTTGAACATTATTATTCCTGATGATCTGAGAAAGAAAACACTGTGCTTCCTATAATTCAGCTTTACTTCACTGTCTGACTTTGTGAAAAGGCAATTTTTTATTTGTAAATAGAGAAAAGTCATTGACAGGGAATGCATGATTTTGCTTTCCAGAAAATACATCTTAATCATTTTTATTGATTAAGACAATAGCATATAAACATGGAATGTTTTTAAGGCCCATTTAATTTCTACAATGGAGAGGACAATTTTAGTCTGTGCTGCAGAGAAAGGCCATAAATTCTTATATTGCTGCAAATGGTTTGTTAAAATTAATTGATGATTTTTTAATGTCTCAAGGAGTTCTGAATTTAATCGAAAATGGGAAAAAATTAGACTACCAAATGCCATCTACCGTTCTATAAATCTCTGAAGTCTATGCTTATTTATCAGAAAGCAATATCCCACCTGGGCAAATAATCAGTGTGAATTTCATTGAGGTGAATGTCCTAAATAGAGTTCTGCTTAATGACCTGAGATGAGAGAGGATACAATGAATATATCTCTGGTTTATGAATTTCTGTAAAAAATCATTATTCTTAATATTAGCACATAAACACCATGCTTCTGGATTCAGTCTTTTCCCAACCATAGAACAGATCAATATTTCTCCTTAAAATAATGTGTGGACACTTTTAAAGATGTTTTATTTGTTTGAGAAACTATAAAACTATAAACTGAACCAATAGAGATATAAGCCTGTTTTTGCCCAGTTATTAGAATGATTACTAACTAACTTCCAAATCAATTAACAGGTATTACTAATCTGCCTAATGTTAACCTGGCTCTATGAACATCAGCAGCTTAAAGGTCTAAAAATATAGTTGCCACATCCTGAACTAGCAACTTTTATATCTAAAATTAAATTACATAAGAATTTACTATATGCTCATTATTGAAAAATGGAAAATATAGAAAAGTGGTGGACAAAAAAATAAAATCATGTTTGATGATGAATTTATAAATTTAGTTTGAGCAATGTGATATTCTAGAATATAATATACATTTATTTTTGTCACTTTAGGAATCAGGATATATTTTATGGTAACATTTTTAACAAAATATATTTAAATGATCAGTCATGTTTTAAACAAGTTTTAAATGTATGTCTTTAAAACTTTATCCTAATGTTTAGAAAATTATTTCATGGAAAATACATTGCAAACTGAATTTCTAACTTATGTCACTGGTTAAAATTTATCACATGATGTATTATATAAGAGAGTTCTAACCAGAACATGTATGACCAATGTATTAGTCCATTTTAGATTGCTGAAACAAAACACTTGAAACTGAGCATTTGATAAAGAAAAGAGAGTTATTTAGCTCACCGTTCTGGAGATTCAAGAACATAACTCCAGTGTCCCAGCAAGGACTTCATTGACTGTACAGCCATTTGGCAGACAATGGAGAGAGAACTGACTGTTCAGTAGAGATCAAGCATGTGGAATGTCTACACCTTGTAAAAACCTATTCTTATGAGAGCTAACTATCTCTGTGAGACCAGCATTAATTCATTCTGAAGGCAGAGCCTCCATGACCTGATTATTTTCCACTAGATCCTCCTACCTCTTCATGGTTCCACACCAGTCTGGGAACTCAGCTTGTAGCACATGAACCCTGAGGTCACACTCAAACCATAGTAACCAGGAAATAGCATAAAGCTTGCAATATAGTAAAACCTAAGTTTCCCTTATTTAGATTCTTCACAGTTGCAGCAGGATATTAAAATGAATCTTTTCCTGCTTTCTCAGAATTTCAGCTGTGCCTGCAGAGGTCAAAAGAAAGGGCATTAAATACCCGCTAAATTGAAAGTGAGGCACTAGATCAGCTATGCAGAAAGTGCTAAGGTAACCCAAAAGAGAGATGGATAAACTTCTGGCACTGTGGCACTGGCCACACTGTAAAATACCTCAGTCAACACTCTATTCTGCCAACCATGTTTCTCTGTCCCAACCATGAAGAGTTGAGGCAGCAGGATATGTGGGAAAAGGGGTGAAAGAAAAGGAGGAAGTGAGTAAAGTATATTTAAAAAAATGGAAAGAGAGAAACAAGCCCTGATCCTTTCTTCAATGCATATCTCTAAGCTTTAATAGCTTATGTCTGGGGGCATCAAAGACTGTGGATTTAATAGTTGAATACGAAGCTGTTTATTAAACTTCAAAGTGGAATAGAAAAGATACAGGAAGCTCATAAGCTTTCATCTAGAGAGAGCAAAGAATTGGCAGAGTGGGTTTAACAGCATAGAGGCGAGGGGGAAACAACCATTCTCAACTAACCACTGTCTATTTGTATCTGGCAGAGTCCTGCTCCCTCACTGAACTCATTGCATGATACTCAAGAAAATTAGGGGTATTTGAAGCAAAGGAATAACTGCAGTTCATTTACATTTCTTCAAACGTGAGTTTCTATCTTAGTTTGGGTATCCCTAGAAGAAGACCCTGAGATAAGTGTTAGAGTGCAAATAATTTATTTTGGAGATGATTTCCAAAAACACCAGTAGGAAGGAAGGAGAGTCAGAGTGACATGAAGGAAACATTCATTTTTTTTTTTTTTTTAATGGGGATGGAAGCATGGCTCCACCGCTGAGTAACACCCCAGCCCTATTTTGTATTTTATTTAGAGACAGGGTCTCACTTGAGTTGCTTATTGCCTCAAGATTGCTGAGGCTTTCTTTGAATTGAGGTCCTCCTGCCTCAGCCTCCTGAGCCTCTGGTACTACAGGTATGCGCCACCTCTCCTGGCTGTAAACATTCATTTTAAAGTAAGTTTGCACCATGGGTCACTAAAGTTTAGTACTGAAGTGAAATATGATATGTCAAGAGCTTTGTAATGTTGTGAACAACCAATAAAAAAAATTATGTAAAGGAAAAAAAAAAGAAAAAAAAAAGTTTGGTACTGCTGGGGGGACTGTGAAAGTCAGGGGAGGACACATGCTTCTGAGTTATCTCAGGCAAGATGCAAAGAGCCTGAGTGTCCGTAAGTCAACTGCTGTTAGTCTTTGTTTGAAAAGCTATTTATTTGCTGGAATTTCCAGACTGCAAAGTAGATGACAAAAAGACACTGCCAGTCAGGGAAAGCCCTCAGGCTAAAATACCTGTGCTGGAAGATTTGCACTGGAGGGTGGCAAGAAAAGGTGAACAGAGTTCTGAGAAAATCAAGTTCATTCAATGGATAGTTCCATCTTTTTCACTAAAAATTTTTAAGAATGGATTAGCATTCTATCCTAGGGAATTTTATTGCAATGTATTTAAAGCAAAGGATATTGAATAAGTCCTATAGGTTTCCATTAGAGCAATTAAATTGTTATTAACATGATATTTTTATTTGTACTGTACATTGTATTTTTATGGTTTAAAAATGTTTTTCATTAGAAATATTTAAAAGAAGGAAAAGATCCCATTTGAATAAGAGTAGAATTTCTTCTGATACATATAAAAGAGTGGGAGTTAACTGGGATCTTTCTTTGTAATTCTCATATATGAGATAAAAATGATAAAAGCTAATGCACTATTGTAAAATGCTCAGTGACAAAATTTAAAGCATTATTTATATAACTAGAACTTCAAGAGATGAACACATTTAGAAGGTATGTGAACATTTGGCAATTATTTATTAATTTCTATTTGGTTTTCAATATACAGGCATAAGCAATATAATGAGAACAAGGTAGTAGAAAGAATTCCTACTTTAGTGATGGAGATCAGTACAAACAACAGCAAATAGATAATCTAATTTCATAAATCATATAATAAAAATATAATTGCAAATTGAAAGCACTGTAAAAGAAAAATGGTGGGCACTTCCAAAGTTTAAGATTTATGATAGGTTTTTATTTTCGTATAATATTATAACTACCCCCTGTTTGAATGGTGCCTTACATAAGGTAAATATGGCATGTAATACTCATAAGTACATAAGGTAAATATGGTATATATGATATATGATAATTATATAGCATGATATATAATACTCTTAAGCTCCTCACCAAAGCATATACCTCAGATACACAGAAACAGAGGGGAATTGTGATTGGAAGCGGCAAAGAGGAAAGGAAATGGAGAGACATGGGCCAAAGAGTACAGACTTGGGATTATATAGAATGAATTAAGTCTAGAGATAGTGTGCAGCATGAGGACTATGGTTAATATTATTTACACCAAAATTAATGTATTCTGCTGATCAAAGTATACCATTAAGTAAATGGATAGGCAAGGCACAATTAAAAAAATTAACAAAATATATATTGTATAAAGGATTTGTATCCAAGAGCTATATCAATATTTCATTTCTAGTGCTCATTACTAAAAAACAAAGTAATAAATGATGGGAAAAATCATGGCCAAAAGGATATAAATCTCTTCAACTTCACTATATATTGTGTAAATGTAAGTGAAAACACTGACAAATACCACTAGACACTTATTAGAACAGATAAAACCTAAGAGACTAACAGCGCTATGTTGGCCAACTTGTGCAAAAAATGAACTCTGGTATGCTATTGGTGAGGATGTGGAAGTGGACTGCTTGCCAAAATCTTTGAAAATTCTGCAATTTTACTCCACTTGAAAGTAAACTATTAGCCTGCCACAGTTTCATGGCTGGTGGAAGGCTGGATACTATGAACTACAGTAAAAAAAAAAAAAAAAAAAAAAAAAAAAAAATCTTTTTTTTTTTTTTTTTTTCCTTTCTCAGAGCAATAGCAGTAGCTGAAGTATCAGGCTGAAGTATCAGCATTTTCCCATGGGTTATAACAAAGTGATGTAAACGGGACTAGATAAAACCTGCACAGACAATGGGTTGCACTATGAGATGGGATCCCTGGATCTTTTATAATTGACAATAAGCCTGCTGTTTGTTCTGGAGGGAGATAATATCTCCATTTTTCAAGGTTGTTTGCTGTACAAACAATTTGTAAAGATAGTCTGAATCAAAGAGCAGTTAATGTTTTTCTTGCTAGATTTGTGCAGAAATATAAGCCATCTATAGAGAATTGCCTCTCAAAATCACTTTGGAAATATGCCTGGCAATTTCTCAAAAAGCTAAACGTAAACTCCCTATGCTCTATCAATTCTTACATATTGGGCCATGAGAATGAAAACATATGTTGACAAAAAAATACATGAATAAAAATGTTCATGACAGTTATCTCGACCCAGATATTCATCAAAGAAAGCAATAGAAAACTATCCACGATATATTTGTGAAATGGGATATGTCTTGGCAAAAAAAAAAAAGAGGTAGGATCTGTTGATATAAGCAGTGGCATAAATGAATCTTGAGATATTACACTGACTAAATTATGCTTTAAACAAAAGATGCTATACTCTATAATTCAATTTTTATGACATCCTAGAACAGCCAAAATTACTGTATGTTGAAAAACCATTAAAACAGTAATTTTCTCTGGGTATGGCTACAGGATTTTATTGGAAAGGGGAAGAGGAAATTTTCAGAAGTGAAGTTAATATTCTCTACCTTCAAAAGTTTTAGCTAAACTCAGAATATACTTGTATGCATTTCAATTTTAATTTTACGTAAAAAGTATTATAAAAATGTAATATATATTTAATGACACAATTGCTTAAATATTTAAGGGAGACTACTATTGATTACAAATTATTTTAAAGTATATTTTATAAAAAGCAAATTAGTAGATGTGTAGAAAAATGAAGAGTTTGGTACATATAAAATAAAACAGGTAGATATAAAATAAAAAAAAATAGCTAGGTGGTGGCTAGAAGGTATTTATAAAGCTACTGTTGTTTTAAATGTTAGGAAAACATTCTACCACAATACAATGATTAGAAAGCTTTATATGGATCAGTTAACTGTGTTTATGGTTTTTGTTTTCTTCTCTTCTTCTCCTTCTCCTTTTTCTTGTCAGAACTGGGGACTGAACCCAGAGGTACTACAACTGAGCTACATCCACAACCCTTTTAATTATTTATTTATCTAGAGATAGGGTTTTACTAAATTTCTGGAATTAGCAATCCTCCTGATTCTGCCTGTTGAGTCACGAGGATTACAGGTGTGTGCCACTGAGCCTGGCAGTATATATGGTTTTCAGGTAAATGGTCTTTTAATTACAAACTTTATAATAGAATTAAAGGCTAGTGACTTTACCTCTTTCTTACAACCTCCAAATTTAAGATCATAATTCTTTGAAACCTTTAGTATCCTCTTTGTAGAGGAATTTCTTTTGCTTGGTACTTTACTCCTGTTGGTGTGTAGTTCATCACAACTTGGATCCTGAGTGTCTAAGATGATTTTCAATACATGGCATTTTCTTAAAACTTTATATGTGAATTTGAATCCAAACAGTCACTCCTTTTCACTGATTGCCTATATATTCCTGCATGCACTTATGGATTGTGTAGTATCTTCTCAGCATGGAAATCTTGGTTTAGAAAATCTTTGCATCTGTCAGCACAATCCGTTTTATGATTAGTTTAGTTGATATGTGGCATCATGAATCTCTTCATAAAATAATTACCTTTTGTCTCTCAATCACCAAGGAGTAGTCAATAAATCTAATTACATTTATAAAATTATGTGTAGTAAAACATTTAAATTTTTGAAATTTATGTAAGATAAATAAAACTTCCTGGGGATGATGCTAGACAAAAACAAAAAAATTTGCTCCTTGATTTGAGTAAACATTCAATGAATAGGAACTGAGATCTTAGCACTACTTATCTGGGGCATTTTGTCCATACCTTAGATAAGTCTTGTTCAGAATTATCTAATATATGCCACTGAGATTAATATAACATTAAAAATAGAATTTGATTTCTTGTTATTTAAAACACAGACTCAACAGAAAAAATGTGCATCGTTTTCCACTTGGACAATGGATTTGCTAACTCATGTACATTTAGTTTCCTTCTCTTTCTACAATATTCATTGCTCTTATTGGTAACACTTCTAAGCAAAACATTCAACTAATTCTGCCAATCAGTGGTATCCAATGTGCTTTCTGTGCTCAATAAATCTTAAATTACAATTTTTTTATGTTTTGCACAGTATTATGCCTATGATCTAGTGGGATCCATATGGCATTAAGCAGTTTCATTTTCTGTAAAAATGAAAGTATGATTATATGTTTTGAAGCACAAATTGTACAGAGGTTTTACTCAGACTCTGGGTTAATTGTTCTTGCTTTATTAAAATCTGAATGTCATCAGAACCATCATATATCTGAAGATAAATTGCCTCTCACTCTCCAACCAAATTCTCAGCAGGTCCACCACAATTCAAAAGGTCATGTATGTTTACACATGGTTCCTCTAAAACAGACATAGTGTGACATGTTTAGTATAACCATCTCTCTCTCTCCCTCGCACCACACACACTCTGTTGGGTTGGCCCCTTAAGACACATCTGGCTTAATGAAAATACACATATATGACTAATAGTTTAATAACATTATAGCATATACTAAATGAAACTTTTTTCAGAAATAGTCCTTCTAGTGTGAATGGACACATCATACTGAGACCCAAACTAAGGACTACTATAGACTATAATAAATAGTGTTCAAGTGAAATGAGTCTTTCTGACCAATCCAAAGTCCTCAGGTCTTATTGTCTTTATATAAATTAAGTCAGCATTCTGGTGATAGAGTTAGGTTACTTACTTTTAGCAATGTGATACTTCCATTCCTCCTTCAGACTCCCTGTGTGCCCCATTAAAGAGATTCTTCAGATTTGAGCTGATAATCATGTGGTGATTACCATTGTTTTCAATCATGAAAAATATCTTTATATTGAAATTTTATTTAGTATAATAAATTCATAAAGCATTAAAAGATAATCATGGATTCCTTAAAGAATAATCATATGTGAATCCTTTAAACAAAAACAACTACCAGGAGACTTGGTCTTCTTGAAAGAAACCTAGAAACCACTCTTGAGCCATAGTTCGAAGTGTATAACACAAGAGGCAGTGTTCATGAACTTCTGCATGGCATTGTTGCTAAGTTTTCAGTGAATTTCCATGCTTTCAAAGCAAGAGTAATTCTCTTTATTAGTAAGGCTTAAAATTTAATTAACTCATTTATTTATTCACTCAGTAAACATTTATTAATCTTTCATTTTATCCCATGCTTTATATTAGCATTTCTGTTTTTATTATGACTGGCAACAACCTCGTATTCCTCCCTCTGATCTTTACTCATAAAACATAACTTCCAGATTTTTTTGAAGAATGACATAAGGACATTCATTTGATTTATTGCAATTGATGCAAAGCACTGCATTTTGAAACATTTTTCAAACTTTATAAGATACTAGAAGATGAATATCAACTTTTGAAATTTTTCCAGTTGTTTAAATTCTTAACTCAAAGCATGTTTATTAACATAGGATTTCTGATACATGAACCATCATTTATTCTGATTGATCTGAAGATAGATTTCTTAAGAGCACCATGAATCCATTATGTCCATATCCAGTCAGGGGATTTATTTGTATAAGAAAAACTTTTGTTGATTTGATTTTAGTTAGTTCCACATGTATCAATAAACCCCTAATACAAGCATGTTATTATTTTTCCTTACTTGCACCTGTAGGACATGCTTCCTAGGGTCCTCTATAAACACAATCTGCTTTTATTTCTTTATTTTCTTTCAAAAATTCAGGTCTAGAATTTATGATAGAGGTGGAGATATGTCTGACGTGGAGAGTCAGTGTCCAGGAATGTCTTTTAAATTCCTAAAGCTCCAATGAAAACATCTGAAACCCCTTTCTAAGAGTAACATTGCATTATTTTACCTCCCACTACTTCAAAGAGTAAAAGGGTGCTTTATTTTTCTTGCTTTAGACCCATCTCTTCAAAGTATTCATACATTCCCCATTTCTGCTTATGTGCGGTTGGTAAATAATTGCCTCCCTACCAAATCTCTGAGTTTAAAACATTAAGGTCATTGATGAACTCTCTTTATATTTTCATAATAAATACAGTGATAAATATTGCAATTTTAGTTTCTCTTCAATGTGAGAATTATCCATTCTGAGTTAATTATTATTCCCTGGAAAACTTCTGGTCCATAATTTATTTTTAAAGTTTGTCATTCATAGGTTTTCATTGTATTTCGAGATCTTATACAATCTAACCATATCATTCAACCACTATAAGTCAATCTTGGTAGGAAAAAATAAAGGAATATATACCATTGCTTTTAATAGAAATTCTGGTGTTAACCAGATGTCCCTTTTCTTTTGACTTTGTGTTTTTAACATTCACTAACTTCCATCAGAGTGGGTGAAACTCAAACTTCCCCTTTTCTCTCAAAGAACATGGATGTGAGGTATAAAACAGGCCAACTGTTGGTGATCAGTAGGGCACTGAGAATGTTCAATTTCAGACTTAACTGGTTTGATTAAGCATGCTTTCAACCATGGAAAGACAGTGGAACTCACTCTTGAATTTAGGAATAAAGTTCTCTAAGTCCATATCCTGCATCATCAAACTTTCAGCACCACTCCCTTGACTCCCCACTGAAAAGGGACTCCATTCCTCAAACCTCTATGATCAGCATCAGACATGAATTTAAGCATTTACAAGAAGCCAATTGATGTGAGAAGGAAATATAGTAAAAACTATGCTTCCGACAAAAAGAGTTTGTGTAGTGCGGAAGGCTTATAGAGGTCCTACTTTTAATGGAATGGGACAAATACTGCCTCAGTAACACTCCTTAGAGAAAACAACTTCAATTAAGTAAACTTGGCACTTTCAGGGCCTGTGTTGAGATAATAGAACCAAGAGAGACTACCTTAGATTTTGAAATTGCAGCAGCACACTAAGAACTGAAAGACCAAAAGAAGCTGGCAAATAATCATTATGATAGGCATAAATAATTTGTTTCAAAGTGCCTATAACTTTAATAATTATATTATTACATATTTGCCCTATACCATTGCCTCACATATACTCAGAAGACAAAATTCCCACTTATTCTAGTAAATAGACAACTTGCAATGATTAGAATCATAATCCTACCATTCATAAACCATGTTATGTATAAGCTACTTACATACTTATATCCTAAATATTTTTGTTACTATTAAATGGAATAAGACACAAAAATACTTATCTACTTAGCTCAGTACCTGGCATACTGAAAACATAGTAAATATATATACATATATATAACTATATATGTAATTATATATTTAATAAGTAGATGTTGTAACTTTGTTCTCTATTGGATGCATAACTCATTGAAGAAATGTTCCAGGTGACAGATATTGCCATAACATAATAAATGATACATATTAATGAAAATTTAGTAGCATACCTCTGAAGAGTTCTGGCATAGTGAATTTAATGACCATACAAATTCAGGGCTTTAGCTTACAAATTAAGCATCATATTTACATTTATCTATAAGATCTATGCTCAAGCGATGACATAAAGATATTTCATGTTTTCATTGGTGATCTTACATACTGCTTTCTTTAATGTTTAGATCTAGTCGCAGGCATAGTGATGTGTATTAGTCCTTATTTGCTTTAACTCTGGAATTACTAAAAATGTTTCTATTGATATCCATACATGAAGAGAATCAAAACTACTTGCCACTGATGCATTTAAAATTATTTTAACAGAGTACTGATTTAGAGCAAATTGTTTACTTTCATAAACTTCGGCTGTATACATACAGTGGCATTCTGCACCCCCCACTCCATCCCTAGCTGAGGATATGGTGTCAACTTCTAAGGAACCAACATCAGTGAAAGTATTTGCATAACTCTCTCTGCATAAACAGGTCACAAACAAAAGTTGGCTTATGTTTGAGCTCATTCAGTATTGTAGTTGCAAGGCTAAGCTAAAGCATAACATAAACGTTTGGGCCAGTGGCTCTATAAAGTTCCCATCATAGCATTCACATAACAAATTCCTTTGATGGAATGCTTATGATTGTTTCTAAACTCAAGCATTGATTAAACAAATCTTTCTCTCCTCTAGAAACAGAGACTGTCTAAGAAAAAATAAATAGATAACAGAAACTTAAATTTCAAAATAACTCTCAAGTATGGGTCAATTTGAATGTGATTCTTCTTTCATTTAACATATTTCAAAGGAATTAACAAGTAGTTAAATTATCTTTCAAACTGTGTGTGTGACTATACATATGCATATACTTTGTGTGTGTGTGTGTGTGTGTGTGTGTGTGTGTGTGTGTGTGTATTTCGGTCTAGAAAATTGAACACAATTTTCACCCCAGCATTTCATATATATCAAGACAAGTCAACACTTTGAAGTTAAATGGAAATGAAGTTTTATAAAAATACAGGAAGTTGATGTAAAGTGCACTAGAATAAATCTCTTTTAGCTGTTTAGCGAGCCCCAAGGTAATGGCTTCCTCCCCAACCTGATCTTAATGTCTCAGTTCAACAGCTGTTTTAAGCTGAACCACAAGCCCTTATCTCAGCTTTCCATATGGGCCCTTTAGGTGCTACTTTGACCCTATAAAGGGTAATTGCTTAACATTTGAACAGGGGTGGCACATGTGGCAACAAGCAGCTAAAAGGAACAATTTGAGAAGAAATAATAGGATCTGGATTTTAATAATTCATAAGATTCCTTAAGAGGAAAGATTTTAATTACATCTCTATCAGCTGTCCCTTTCAAATTCCAAATGCAGCACAACAATAAACAACTTAACATTTTTAACACCAACATTTATTAAGGGCACACTCTTTGAAAATGCATTTTGTGTTTTTCTTGCTAAAACTGTGTGAGCCAAAATGCAACCCCATAAGTTTTTAGGATAATGTTAAAATATAAGCTTTTCTGACAGTAGACCTAAAAAAATAATTGAATTAGATTTTATCTTATGTTCGATATAATTAAAAGACCTATGAAACAAAATTAAATTATTTACTATGATATAGTAACACACTGTATAAAAATTTGTATTCTATATATACTCAAAGACTTCTTCCATTTTATTGTTCTATCCATACAGATTGTATATGAAGTAGATGCATGAGATTCACTCCATATCTTTATTCTCACACCATAGACACTCCTGAAATTTTGCTTGTGTTCTTACCCTTAATTATGCTTTGGGATGTCAGGGTTAGGGCTGACATCCTAGGGTTAATGTTTTAATTACTTCTTTAATTTTAGCATTTTGAATAACTGAGATAAAGTATATCAACTCAATCAGTATCTTCCACTGGTAACTGAAACTAACCAATGGAGGTATTGGCCCTAAAGCCCACCTCCATAATTATCTTAGTTTATTCCTCCTTATGCCAAGTGAATTAAGTTAACCAACTGATTGTCTTATCTAATAATACCAAGTCATTTATACTGATGCTGCTATGCCAGCCAAAGTAACTGATTGCTTGGCATCGCTACATGGTTTGAGGAAAGATTCTGAAATTAGATCTGTTTTCTTCCATGTTACAGTTCAAGTGTATATATATATATATATATATATATATATATATATATATATATATGCTGAGTTATTCATAATGTAACCAACCAATCACGAGTGAATGAAAGTCCGAATATCTTTTATTTTCCTTTTACTTTGAGAGTACTTAACCCTTTTCATTTGGTTTCATGTTAATTATCAGAGTTCTTTAATGTGGTATATGGAATTGTCTTTTAGAATATTTGGGCACAGGATGTGAGGTGTCCCTCCAAAGCTCATGTGTGAGATGATACAAGAACATTCAGAGGTGAAATGATTGGGATATGAGAGCTTAACCGAATCTGCAAATTAATCCCCTGATGGGATTAATTGGGCTGTAACTGAAGGTGGGTAAAGTGTGTCTAGAGGAGGTGGGTCATTGTGAATGTGCCTTTGGGACATATATTTTGTATCTGGAAAGTGATGTCCTGATCATCTTGTGGGTCGCTTTTCTCTGCCATACTCTTCCACCTTGAGGGTTTGCCTCACCTTGAGCCTTGAGAAATGGAACTAGCTGTCTGAAGACTGAGACCTCTAATCTAAAACTATGAGGCCCCAAATAAACATTTCCTTCTCTAAAATTGTTGTGGCCAGGTCTTTTAGTCAAAGCAGTGGAAAAGATGGCCGAAAGATCAGGAAACAGAAAAGTTAATTAAAATTGTCTTTAATAATGAGATCATTGTTTTCACCATCACCATCATCATTTATGATACTAAAGAAAGTCATGGTTTAATCTAAAGTTTGTTGATCTCATCAAGAACCCAGATATTTTCCCCTTATTTGTGTCAAATATTTGTTCTCCATAATCTTTCTTTGCAAGTTATGAAATAGCAGTGGCAGTTCCAGGTATCCTTGTCCAGGACACAAATCTCCAAAAGAAGAAGAGAATATTATTTCTTTTAGCTTATTTTAGTTGTTTTGGTATCACAGATTGGACTCAGGGGCACTCAAGCACTGAGCCACATCTCCAGCCCTATTTTGTATTTTATTTAGAGACAGGGTCTCACTAAGTTGCTTAGCACATTGCTTTTGCTGAAGCTGGCTTTGAACTTGCAGTATTCCTGCCTCAGCCTCCTGAGGGAATTCAGTCATGCACCACCATACTCAGCTATTTGTTTTATTTTTTGAAGAATAAGTAAATATGTCTTGAAAGACCTCAAGGAGGAACCACCTCTCATTTCATTTGGCACAATTGGAGCCTATGACAAATCCTAAAGTAGTCCTAGGTAAGGAACATGGAACTACCCTAATTCTATATTGGTAAGGATATCTCCTTGAATTTAGAATTTGCCAATCCCCTTGAAACCATGATTCTTTGATGAAAGGATGATATTCAGAAGCAGAAATAAGGCATGACTGTTTGACAAATGTGATATTTAAAAGAATATAGACACTTCTCTAATTTATTTAATAAAAAGCAAGTTTCCAATTCCCTCATACATTTAGATTTATATTCACATTACTCTTACACATACGTCCTACAAGAGACAGACATTGAAAAATTTAGTTTTAAATAATAATAACCTCTTTCTAAAAGCATTACTACATTTGATTTATATTTTTTTAAAAAAAACTGAACTGTTGTTAAGAAGGGATTTTTTTTCATTATTGTTCAAATAATGGTCTAGATTATTTTTGATAAGTGGAAAGCTGGGTGGGTAAATGATGCTTTCTGCCCAATAATATGGGTACATCACGCTAACTACCTTTCAGAATTTTGTATATTCAGCTGATGTAGAGATAGAGTCCATGAATGCTTCAGTTGCAACAGAAGCAGCCCTGCCACGAGTAGTAACAAAGCAGTCATGCAGGAGATTATGGAGATGATCCAAAATCTCCCCAATTTTCTTATGCCTCTTTGAGCTGTATGTTAAAAGGATAAAAGGATAGAGCTCTTTGGAGCACAGCCATTTTCAGTATTGTGTGCCATTCTCACTATTTAGTCTCAGTGGAGAAAAGCTGGTGTTAGACCCAGAAGCTGGAAGTAAAAGGCATTACTTACCTGTAAAATTGTTATCTTCTTGCTCTCAGAGAAAGATAGCCATCCTCCCCATCCCTCTTTCTGTTCCAAGGCTTATATTCCAAAGTCATTTTCTTTTCATTCCTTTGTTAATGAGTACTTGCAGTGAAATTTTTGACAATAAAACAAATATTATTATTCTTTTGTATTTTTCTACTTTGCTGACTAATGCATAGAGATTGATTCTTGAGCAAAGCTCTATTTTCTTGGGGTTTTGGTCTCTTCTCTTTTCATAAAAACTCCTCTGTAGATGATGTAACTTGCTTTGCCTCTTTGTTCTCTTTTCTCATCCTGGTTAGATATGATGAGATACCTGAAAAGAAAACTTTTTTTTTTTTCAGATACCTGAAAAAAAAGTCTCAGAAGAGTAACTAAACATAAATGCAAAAAGTCTTAGAAAAGAAAGATTTAGGGAAGCACTTAAAGATCTGAAGTTTCTTACAACAGATAAGGTTACTTTTATACATTCATTTTTTGGTGGAGGGGGTGTACCAGGGATTGAACTCAGGGGCACTCAACCACTGAGCTGCATCCCCATTCATTTTTTAGACTTTATTTAGAGAGTGGGTCTCACAAAGTTGCTTAGTGCCAAGTTTTTGCTTAGGCTGGCTTTGAACTTGTGATCCTCCTGCCTCAGCCTCCAAGCCTGGGATTACAAGCATGCTCCACCACACCTGGTTTATACATTAATTTTTAATTTTAAAGCATTAAAGACAAAAGTTATAAAAAATGATGACACAAAAGAACAGAAAACTATGAAGTGTATTAAATGCAAACGTGATATAGAGAAATTCTAAACAAGGAAGTAGATTTGAGGAAATTGAAGTCCAAAATGATTTTTGTCAATTATCTGGATTTTGAATATAAAGTTGTAATTCTTGGGCTGGGGATGTGGCTCAAGCAGTAGCGCACTTGCCTGGCATGTGCAGGGTGCTGGGTTTGATCCTCAGCACCACACAAAAATAAAAATAAAAATAAAAATGTTGTATCCACTGAAAACTAAAAAAAAATATATTAAAAAAATTCTCTCTCTCTCTCTCTCTCTCTCTTAAAAAAAACACTAAAATAAAATTGTAATTCTGGATTATTTGAATAATCATCTTTGGTCTCTAATTATTTTAAAGTTATGATTACAAATGGAAATGATACATAGGTCAAATACTATATTAATTTTAGTGAAAGAGAAATAATTATTCTTATGCATGAAATAGCCTCCTATCCCAAAATAGAGACTCAATGGTAGGGAGGAATTAAGTTCAACAATTATTTTTAGCAAGAAAATGGGCACATTATAATTTTCCATTTTCATTCTTCTTCTTTCTATTTAATTCTGTACACTTGCATTACCTGGGGTTAAAAAATAACTTTGTATAAATATAAGGCAAAATATTTGCAACTTTTAATAATGAAACAGATTTGAAATTACCCCAGGTATTTTACAATGTTTTTCTTGCCTTTTTATTCCAAAACTGAGTAGGTGAGCTCTCTGAAAATGAAGAAAATTCTGCCCTCCTACTTTCAATACAACATGTGATTTGTATAATTTTCTATATATATTGATGGATTGTTATAGGGTGAAGAGAATTATCAGTACCTATTCAATAAACTAGCAAGATCAATATTCCAAATTTTCAGCAAATTTATTTTAATATTTCTCTATTTTTTTCAGATTTTAGTATTTGAGAAAGCCCAGAGAATGCCTCCACTCTATTTCTGCCCGAGTCATAAATCAAATGGGAACATACAAGAGAGTCATCAGATGGAAAAGCAAAACATTACCTGTTTCTCACTGAGACTGGGTAGTGGGACACAGCTTAGTATGGTAGTTAGAACTGGGTTATTAATTCCTTATACCTAATATTGGTTTTAGAATTACCTACTGATAGAGGATCTGAGTTTGCAGGCATAGATTGGCTTCCCCTGGTTGATGCCAGTAGTAAACGAGGGAAACATTTATCTACCAGAGGCTTACCAGATTACCAGGTAGATTAATTCCAAAAGAGAAAACACATGGATCAATGGTGAATCCCAAAGAGAAAAAAATGGATTAATTCCAACTCATTTTTTGAGGTGGGAATAGTACAGGAGTGTTTAGAGAATAGCATTCTTCATAAAAGGCAGGAAGGAAAGATGAAACCACCTTCTAGTGGCCTTTGAAATCCTTTTATGAAAGAAACAAACTTTAAATTAAGCTGGCACGACTTAAACATAGAGAGAATATGCTAACTTTTTAATAAACATGACTACCCAAAGCGGCTAGTGACTATTGAGGGTCATGTACCTTATTTAACTGTGTAAAACAGATATATTTCTTTATCACATTCTAAAGTTAATGAGTAGGATATGAAATGGCAGGATTCAGGAAATGTAAAGAAAATCAAATGGGAACAGAAGCAAAGTGCAGAAGCAAAGTGGCAGAATAGCAGGATGGTAGAATGGCAGAGAGGCAGAAAAGCCCTTGTCCAAGCTGCCAGACTTATTTATATCAATTGGTTACATTAGGTCATTGGCATCAGTAGTACATTATTGTTCATTGTGTCATTAGGCAGGTTACAGAGTTAGCAACATTATGCAGCTTATTCCTCAATTGCATACTATAGTTGCAATGTGCAATGTTAGGATCTTTGTGTAGCTCTCAAGAAAGTCCACTGTTTAAAGTTACTGTTATAATTTTGGAAACGTTATAGAAGAGCTTGTATGAGTGTGTATGTGCACATATGTGATGTGTTGAGTAGTCAAGAAGCAAGGAATTGTAATGGATTTCAAATTATTTTAATCCACCTTCTCTTCTGAATCACCACCACTCTTATTTAGTGAACTACATGTGTCCTCAATATCCCTGTGGTTCTTGGATTTTTTGGCCATAGGCATTTAGCTTTGAAATTGTTGGACCAAAGTGAATCATTGTGGGGAGTCTTCAACCCCGAATGTGAGGTGACAAGTCTTTTAGCCTGTTTTGTAAAACTGCCTGAACTGTAGCTCTTTAAAGTTTAATTTTAATATAGATTGTATTTAAACTTTGGTACCATTTCATTATAAAACAACTTAATAGGCTCAAAACATTCCCTTATTTACTAGAAACATTCTTATGAAAACTCCTGTTTGTCAGAATTTTTCATTTCTTTACAAATACTATGTAGTGAAAATTATGTGCCATGAAAATTCATCTTTATTGACTTGATTAAAAACTAACAGACTTGGAATTACATTGGACATCAATAAAATATAATTTCTAAGGAAATATATTATGAAATTCTCTAAAATATACTTAGATTGGAGCAAGAAGTTCTAGAATGGTATTGCATAGTAGAGCGACTTAATAGAAAATGTATTAAATATTTCAGAAAGCTAGAGGAAAAGAATTTTAATATTTTCATCACAAAGGAATGACAAGTTTTTGAAAGAAAAGGTATGTATAATTTTTGTTTTGATGCATCAGTTTAAATGAGCTTAAATTTAAAGATGAACAATAAAATGCAAAATACATATTGATATAATTTATTAAGGTATAATAGAACAATTAACCTACTAGTTACATATTTATTTCATTGTATCTAATGACATAATCTCCAAATTGATGAAAATAGCAGAAAACAGCATTTTAGACTCAAAGGAGGTTTTGAATTTGTGAATCTGTGTGAAAGAGACTGAATGAGAAACTGAATTGAAATTGATATATAATCTTAAATTCCAATAAACATGCAAACGTTTTATCTCTCAATAATTCATTAATATGGTACGAAAACTTCCTCAGAATTACTCAAGTTTAAATTTCCTAAAATATTATATAATTAGATATTTCTAAATATGTATTATTTTAAGGACAATTTTAAGATGGTGCTAGAAGCAAAATAGCATCACTATTTCTACACAAAGCAATTTAAAAAAAAACAAGTAAATATGCTCCAAAGATAAAGATTTGAGATAATAAACAATCTATAAAAAATAAACTAAATATAATACTATTATTATCAGTATTTTATACAGAAAAAGGAGAAAAGCACAGATTTAGAGAACAATGGTCTTTTGTTTGAGTTTTGAAAGGGGCTTGGATGTAATTATCAGCATATTGCCAATTGTTTTTAAAAACACTTCAAAATTTGGAAGTATCTTAAAGAGCTGAAAATCTTTATTAAAATATGGTTATGAATAATTCACTGCAAAAACGATAGCTTATAATGGCTAATGCAGTCTGACAATGATTCAAAGTTCATTAAGTTCAAATACAAGAAAAAACTTCCCATTAAAAATTATATATATATATATATATATATATATATATATATATATATATGTGTGTGTGTGTGTGTGTGTGTGTGTGTGTTTATACACACACACACACACACACATATACTTCATAGCATTTAAATAAGCAAAGGCTTTTTTCTCTTGAAATAAACAGAATGAAAAATAGTTCTTCATCCCTTCACTTTTATGTGTGTTTACATTAGATTTTCTGCCAGAGTCTCCTCCATTGGATTTTGTTTTTTAAACTACAAGAACATTGGTGTTTACAGACATTATATTATTATTTGACATTCATGTAACAAGTGAAATTAAATTAGATTTAGTAATTATTTTAAATTTCAATAATTAGAATAGACATTCTAATATAATTAAAAACCAACACATACTGAGTTTCACCATTTTTAATACTTACATGTTTTAATAATCTTAAAGCCAAATCTACAGAGTAGGAATTGTTAACTATGTTTTGGAGATGGAGAAATTGAGTTATCTATGGTAAGGTATTGTTTCCTTGCTAAGGTAACAGATGAAATGGAGACACTACACCAGTCACACCAAACCTGAATGGACTCCTCCATTTTAAATGAACTTGTTTGCAGAAGGCAATTGTCTGATGGGGGCTGAGGGACAATTACCTTACTTTGTAAAGATATTGAACTAGATAATCTCTGAGCTCTTTTTTAGCTTTTATATTTTATGTTAAAAATCTGATTTTTCAGTTTGACCAGCTATTTTAATATTTAAGAATATCTCCCACTGTTATGTATTCTGGTACCTCTATATTAAATTCCCAGCTTCTAATAAAATCTTGTCCTGTTTTGTTGCAGGTAGCACAAACAGGAAATGCCAAATGACAGACACAACATCACCACAGCTACTTTTGAATTATTAAGTACAAATTATTAGAAATTAATTGGTGCAGTAAATAAACCTCGTTTCAAACAAGGTTATGTAAAAAACTTAATTCACATGGATTAGAAATACATCAACACATTCAAAACACTTGAGGCATGATTGTGAATGTATATATTTCCCTTGTTATTTTATCTTCTCAGCAGCTTCAGACTCAAATGCAAGGAAAAAAAGAAAAAGGAACCAGTTGAAAAAAGAAGATTAATATTAATGAAAGTTTTTCATATGGAAAATGACTTTATTTCTGCCAAATTTTATGACTTTGTTTGGGCCATGATCTAATTCATGGATTCAATATTTTATCCTGTTCTTGCCCTGCTCCTTGTGTGCAGAGAACTGAGTGGGGCCAAAAGCAGGTGAAATGTTGAGCTAGAAAAGTTAGAAATCATGATCAAAACAAGCCACAAGACAAGCAACAATACAAAGCATTATTGTTTAAGGACAGAGAGAGAGTGGCTATATAATTCAATTTACCTTCCAAACTAAAATATTTAAAACGCTGCATTCAATCTTGTCATATATTACAGGTTAAGAATAATCAAAAAATATAAACTCTACTCAGAAATTTGCAACTGTCAGAAATGAAGGGCCTAGAATTTGAATGCAGTATTTTGATTGACTAATACAGTCATAAAGCACTATTCCTTCTGTTATTGCCAAATAAATTTAACTTTAAGTTAATATCTATTGTTTGTCATTGTGACTTTACTGTTTGTCCTCTCAAAATCCAATTAGAGCAGATTAAATTAATAGAACTTTCACTAGGAAATATATAATATAAAGGGTTCAAGTTGGGAGTGATTTTTATTTTAAAGTCAGGATCTTAGACATTGCATTTAGATAATGATAAACACTATATTTTATTATTTCGTGGGTAAATATTAATTATTAAGAACTTATACTATTAGTGTGTGTCCCTTACATTTTGGAAAATTACTTACAACTTCAAAAAATACTTATGGGGGCTGGGGATGTGGCTCAAGCTGTAGTGGGCTCGCCTGGCATGTGAGCGGCCCGAGTTCGATCCTAAGCACCACATACAAACAAAGATGTTGTGTCCGCCGAAAACTGAAAAATAAATATTAAAAATTCTCTCTCTCTCTCTCTCTTTAAAATATATATTTATGGTGTTATAAAATGAGGTCTATACTTTCATGCCTGCTCTGGGAGTGTGAGCACATTTTTTCCATTGACAGAGTGTGAATGTCCTTTGAAATCCCATGTTAGCCAGAAGCATCAAAGCTCTCACCAGATCACCTTCCATGTCTATAGCTGTTATTGAATATTCAAGGAGCAATATCTTGAATTACCCTACAACCAAGGGAAGAGCAAGCTAGAAGAGAGATAACCACCTTTGCAGAACTACTTCCTTTTTATTTGATGAGGAAGAAAGGCACAGTGGCTGATGATGGTGGGGAAGCCAGAACTCCTATCATGACACCCATTGGATGCCTTCTGGCAATTTGATCATTACTGTCTTGAAGGGCATAATAGGGCAGATCAGGTGGATCCCTGACCATTCACTGTAGAGTTGTGGTTTTTAGGATTTGTGTGCCTGAGAAAAATTTGGGAAGCTTGTTAAAATTAATTTCCTTGTTATATTCTGAAAAAGAATCCTATGGTTGGCCCAGATATTTTGTATTTAATAGTAGTCCTGATAATTCTGATAGTACAAATCCCTCTCAAACGTTTGGCAAACTAGTTAACTCCCATCTTGAATGTCTTCAAATAACAATGTTAGTTTTTTACTTAATCACACACTTATCTTAAAATGTCAAAGCCTGACTGATTTTATTGACAATGTTACTTATGGGGAAAAGTACTGTTGGTAAGACCAAGACAAGTATCAAAATCTGGGATACATTAGAAAAAGAACTTTCAGAGAGTAAAACAGATTGTCAATGACCTGCTTAAAATACAATGGAACAAAGCATTCTTCACAAGTAAATGGTGGCTGGAAAGTCATTATAGAACTGCTCTAAATTGAAAAACTTTTGGGCACAGTGGTGCACCCCTGTAATACTAGCTACTCAGGAGGGTAAGGCAGGAGGATGGCAAGTGTAAGGCCATCCTGGGCAACTTAGAAAAACCCTTCTCAAAATAAAAGATGAAAAGGAATGGTGATGAATGAATCGGACATTATTACCTTAAGTACCTATATGATTACACTGCTAGTGTGAATCTACATCATGTACAACCAGAAGAATGAGAAGTTTCTACTATCATATATAACTAATTAGAACAAATAAACAAATTTAAAAAAAAGGACTGGTGATGATGTAGTTCAGTTAGAGTACAATCCTGGGGTTAATCTCCAGTATAGAAAGGAAGGAAGGAAGAAAGGAGGTTGTAGATTAGTTGCACACAAATGAAGACTCCAGGGGAAAAATATGTACTTCTATTATATATTCAAATTTAAGATGACGTCGCAACATAAACTAAATGATGCTACCCATTTAGTAATCTGCATGCTGCTATTAAGCAAATAAATATAAATTAGAAGGATCTTTCAATGTAGAGTTTACTATTGAAGGATTTTGTTTGCTACAGCAGTTTTAATGGGACTTGGTTGCCAAAAATCAAAGTACAATTTGCTTAGTTTTATATAGTTGCTTTAATTGCACCTAATAATTCAGATTTTTTGCAGTTTCCAAAAAATCCATCAAGAAGTTATACTCCTTGTTCATAAAAAACCAACAAGCAACAACAAAAACTGTGAGATTGATTCAAATCTTCAACATATATAAAGACAGAGAATTAAAAAGAATGGAAATATTTACGTATTTAAATAAAATTTGCAGCTTAACCTTGGAGGTGAAAAAGCACATTTGGTAAGCAGCCAGATTCTCCACCTAGAACCATAAACATCTACAACACACTAGAGACTAAGGCACTCCTGTGGATGTTATATCAGCCTTTCTCTCTCATTGTCTATTATTAGGAATGGACCTACCACTGTGTTGGGACATCTGGAGCACTCCCAGCATATGCTATTGTAGCCATTATGGCATTTAACAGCTGTCAAAGGAGGAGGTACATTGCAAACTTCCTGGTTGGAAACTTGGAAGTAGACTTGGCCTCTATGGTGAAGGAATTAGAAGCCATTGTGGGCTGATTGCCTGCAAACTGTTTTGAGAGCTTCTAGAGGACTTTAATGCAGCATTGTAGCAATCTTCTGGTTTTGTGGGGGAAAAAATAATCTGTTTTCAACAAATAAATGCAATGAAATTTTTTTGAGACTAGAACCTTCCCTTTTAGTGCTTTTAACTGTGGTGATACAATACAAATTCAGTTTGCTTTTAATCCCTGAGAAGGAGTTGGGGAAGTGTCTGTGAATTTCTGAGCCAGAGATAATATTTAGGATTACTATAACATGATTAAAATGTGGACATAGGGCTGATTTTAAACGCAACAAAAATCGACTCTTCAGGAGGAAAAATATACATGTTTTGAAGGAGAGCAAGCAAGCAAATAAAAAACAAAAGCCAGACAATTTGGGTATTTCATGGTGCATTTTAAAATAAATCTACTTCAATGAGTAACACTAACATAGCTAGAAAAATAAACAAATAGCTGATGAACCTGAAGAAATAGAGCTGAGTGGTATAGCATAAGGATGTAGCTTATCATTATATTTCCTTGTTTTGCTATCCTATTTCCAGGATGAGTTGTCTGTGTAGTGCAACGATTTCAGACTGTTTTCATTACAGTGCACATCTTGATAAATATTAGATGAGTTTTACAGCTTCCCATGGTGCATGCTGATCCCTGGGGTCACACAGCCTCAGTCTCTTCAGGAGTGAGAACTCTCTTATTGTCACCACATATCACCCAGATTCCCAGCACTGAGTGAAATGGGACAATCTGCTTTTTCCCTCAGGATTTTCTAACATTATCTGTAAAGTACTATAAATCTTATTAATTTGCTCTGATTTGGGTAAATGTTACAGATTTTCAGACTGGGTAAATGTTACAGATTTTCAGACTCAGAGCTTTATAAAATATTTTCTTGGTTGTCATAAATATTTTCTGGCTCATAAAAATAGAGATTTTATACTAAAAATTACAGATTTTTATTGTAACATTTATAAAAATGTACTGCAAAAATAAAATTCCAAAATCTATAATCTTTTAGTTTTCTGATTTCTGTCTCCTCATTTACCAAAAAGAAAATGTAAAATCACAAAAACACAAAAATACAGCATATATTATATGTATAATTATATTTGTCCTAAAAACTTATCCTAATGAAAGAGATAAGCCAAATGAAAGCTCTTCTGTTTTACAGATAATATTAAAAGGAGTTTTCTTTATCTCTGAGACAGGTGAAACCTAAGAAAGCAAAAGCAAGAAATTGAGGAATTGATATATTTAATGCATACAACTGAAATAATTTTCTTGTAATTTGAATGGACCTGCAAAACTCTGGAGAAGAAAAAATCATAAGTGAATGAACCAAATCTATTGATTTAAATCCAATCTGTTCCTCACATTTGAGTAGGTGACTGAGAATTGCTCGACCATTTCAAAATCAAATAAAAAGTAATCATGGGACTGCTGGGGTTGTGGCTCAGTGGTACAGCACTGGCCTATCATGCGTGAGGCACTGGGTTTAATCCTCAGCACCACATTAAAAAATTAAATTAAATAAAGATCGGGACTGGGATTGTGGCTGAAGAGGTAGAGCACTTGCCTAGCATGTGCAAGGCCCTGGGTTCTACCCTCAGCACCACATAAAAATAAATAAATAAAATCAAGATATTTTAAAAAATAAAGATATTGTATTCATTTATAATTAAATAAAAAAAAGTTTAAAGTAACCATGACTACCAAACTATTTCCAGGGAGTACATGTGAAAATACTTATTAGAAATAAAGGAGAAATCAGTAGAAAATATATCATTTGAAGCAATGTATTAATTTCTTTCAGGGAATGGTCCTTGCTTAACAATTAGATGTCAAAAAATACAGTCCTAACCTGAGTATAGTCATGGCAGCATTGTGTTGAACTGCCAGATGTTTCCACATCTGCAGTGCATCTGTTTAAACAGAAGTACTAGAGAATCTGCAAAGAATAAGAATCTAGTAAAATATAAATTCTTTTGTACAACATTTGCTCTGTTATCAAAGGAATTTAGTATCCCAGTTTATTGAAATCCCTAATTCAAAGGTTTCTATAAGGAGAAATTTATTTTGAAGACAATAATGCTCTTTTAGGCAAATCAAGTCATGTTTTACACACTTGAAAACAAATGGATTATTTAAATATATTAGATATGCATGTATATATACATATTAATAAATTGAGTGAAGCAAAGACTACTAGAATTTTAAGTTAGTTTTACTTCTGATTTGCTAGTGACATACAGTTTTTTAATTTTTTTTTTTTATCCTGGTAACAAGGATTGAACCCAAGGGCACTTAACCACTGAGCCACATCTCCAGCTCTTTTTAAATTTTTTTTTTATTTTGAGACAGAGTCTTACTACACTGTTTAGAGCCTTGTTACATTGCTGAGGCTGGCTTCAAACCTGCAATTCTCCTGGCTCAGTCCCCTTCAGCTGCTGGGATTACAGGTGTGTGCCACCATATGCGGTATGACATATAGTCTTTTTTTTTTAATTTTATTGTTGGTTGTTCAAAACATTACATAGTTCTTGATATATCATATTTCACACTTTTATTCAAGTGGGTTATGAACTCCCATTTTTACCCCGTATACAGATTGCAGAATCACATTGGTTACACATCCATTGATTTACATATTGCCATACTAGTGTCTGTTGTATTCTGCTGCCTTTCCTATTGTCTACTATCCCCCCTCCCCTCCCCTCCCCTCCCCTCTTCTCTCTCTACCCCCTCTACTGTAATTCATTTCTCCCCCTTGTATTTTTTTTCCCTTTCCCCTCACTTCCTCCGGTATGTAATTTTGTATACCCCTGAGGGTCTCCTTCCATTTCCATGCACTTTCCCTTCTCTCTCCCTTTCCCTCCCACCTCTCATCCCTGTTTAATGTTATTCTTCTTCTCATGCTCTTCGTCCCTACTCTGTTCTTAGTTACTCTCCTTATATCAAAAAAGACATTTGGCATTTGTTTTTTAGGGATTGGCTAGCTTCACTTAGCATAATCTGCTCTAATGCCATCCATTTCCCTGCAAATTCTATGATTTTGTCATTTTTTAATGCAGAGTAATACTCCATTGTGTATAAATGCCACATTTTTTATCCATTCGTCTATTGAAAGGCATCTAGGTTGGTTCCACATTCTTGCTATTGTGAATTGTGCTGCTATGAACATCAATGTAGCAGTGTCCCTGTAGTATGCTCTTTTTAGGTCTTTAGGGAATAGACTGAGAAGGGGAATAGCTGGGTCAAATGGTGGTTCCATTCCCAGCTTTCCAAGAAATCTCCATACTGCTTTCCAAATTGGCCGCACCAATTTGCAGTGCCACCAGCAATGTACAAGTGTACCCTTTTCCCCACATCCTTGCCAGCACTTATTGTTGTTTGACTTCCTAATGGCTGCCAATCTTACTGGAGTGAGATGATATCTTAGGGTGGTTTTGATTTGCATTTCTCTGACTGCTAGAGATGGTGAGCATTTTTTCATGTACTTGTTGATTGATTGTATATCCTCCTCTGAGAAGTGTCTGTTCAGGTCCTTGGCCCATTTGTTGATTGGGTTATTTGTTATCTTATTGTCTAATTTTTTGAGTTCTTTGTATACTCTGGATATTAGGGCTCTATCTGAAGTGTGAGGAGTAAAGATTTGTTCCCAGGATATAGGCTCCCTATTTACCTCTCTTATTGTTTCTTTTGTTGAGAAAAAACTTTTTAGTTTGAGTAAGTCCCATTTGTTGATTCTAGTTATTAGCTCTTGTGTCCTATTGAGGAATTTGGAGCCTGACCCCTATCAGACGCTGTGTCTCTGATTTGATATCAAGCTCCTTGATCCATTTTGAGTTAACTTTTGTGCATGACAAGAGAAAGGGATTCAGTTTCATTTTGTTGCATATGGATTTCCAGTTTTCCCAGCACCATTTGTTGAAGATGCTATCCTTCCTCCATTGCATGCTTTTAGCCCCTTTATCAAATATAAGATAGTTGTAGTTTTGTGGATTGGTTTCTCTGTCCTCTATTCTGTACCATTGGTCCACCCGCCTGTTTTGGTACCAGTACCATGCTGTTTTTGTTACTATTGCTCTATAGTATAGTTTGAAGTCTGGTATCACTATACCACCTGATTCACACTTCCTGCTTAGCATTGTTTTTGCTATTCTGGGTCTTTAATTTTTCCATATGAATTTCATGATTGCTTTATCTATTTCTACAAGAAATGCCGTTGGGATTTTGATTGGCATTGCATTAAACCTATAGAGAACTTTTGGTAATATCGCCATTTTGATGATGTTAGTTCTGCCTATCCATGAACAGGGTATATTTTTCCATCTTCTAAGATCTTCTTCTATTTATATCTTTAGGGTTCTGTAGTTTTCATTGTATAAGTCTTTCACTTCTTTTGTTAGGTTGATTCCCAAGTATTTTTTTTTTTTTTGAGGATATTGTGAATGCAGTGGTTGTCCTCATTTCCATTTCAGAGGATTTGTGGCTGATATACAGGAATGCCTTTGATTTATGCGTGTTGATTTTATATCCTGCCACTTTGCTGAATTCATTTATTAGTTCTAATAGTTTCTTTGTAGACCCTTTTGGGTCTGCTGGGTATACAATCATGTCATCTGAAAATAGTGATAATTTGAGTTCTTCTTTTCCTATTTTTATGCCTTTAATTTCTTTTGTCTGTCTAATTGCTCTGGCCAATGTTTCGAGAACTATGTTGAACAGAAGTGGTGAGAGAGGACATCCCTGTCTTGTTCCAGATTTTAGAGGGAATGCCTTCAATTTTTCTCCATTAAGGATGATGCTAGCCTGAGGCTTAGCATAGATTGCTTTTACAATATTGAGGTATGTTCCTGTTATCCCTAGTTTTTCTAGAGTTTTGAACATAAAGGGATGCTGTACTTTGTCGAATGCTTTTTCTGCATCTATCGAGATGATCATATGGTTCTTATTTTTAAGTCTATTGATGTGGTGTATAACATTTATTGATTTCTGTATATTGAACCAGCCTTGCATCCCAGGGATGAATCCTACTTGATCATGGTGCACAATTTTTTTGATATGTTTTTCTATCCAATTCGCCAGAATTTTATTGAGGATTTTTGCATCTAGGTTCATTAGAGATATTGGTCTGTAGTTTTCTTTCTTTGAAGTGTCTTTGTCTGGTTTAGGAATCAAGATGATATTGGCCTCGTAGAATGAATTTGGAAGTTCTCCCTCTTTTTCTATTTCCTGAAATAGCTTGAAAAGTATTGGTATTAGTTCCTCTTTAAAGGTTTTGTAAAACTCTGCTGTATGCCCATGCGGTCCTGGGCTTTTCTTAGTTGGTATCTTTTGATGGTTTCTTCTATTTCCTCAATTGATATTAGTCTGTTTAGGTTGTCTATATCCTCCTGACTCAATCTGGGCAGATCATATGACTTAAGAAATTTATCGATGCCTTCACTATCTTCTATTTTATTGGAGTATAAAGATTCAAAATAATTTCTGATTATCTTCTGTATTTCTGAAGTGTCTGTTGTGATATTGCCTTTTTCATCCCATATGCTAGTAATTTGAGTTCTCTCTCTTCTTCTCTTCATTAGCATGGCTAAGGGTCTGTCGATTTTATTTATTTTTTCAAATTACCAACTTAGTTTTGTCGATTTTTTCAATTGTTTCTTTTGTTTCAATTTCATTAATTTCAGCTCTGATATCAATTATTTCTTGCCTTCTACTTCTTTTGCTGTTGTTTTGCTCTTCTTTTTCTAGGATTTTGAGATGAAGTATGAGATCATTTATTTGTTGGTTTTTTCTTTTTTTAAGGAATGAACTCCAAGCAATGAATTTTCCTCTTAGAACTGTTTTCAATGTGTCCCATAGATTCCAATATGTTGTGTCTGTGTTTTCATTTATCTCTAAGAAATTTTTAATTTCCTCCTTGATGTCTTCTATAACCCATTGATCATTCAGTAACCTATTGTTCATTCTCCAAGTGATGCATGATTTTTCCTTACTTCTTTTATCATTGATTTTTCAGTTTCATTCCATTATGATGAGATAAGATGCATGGTATTATCTCTACTCCTCCTTTATATTGTCTAAGAGTTGCCCTGTGACATAATTTATGATCTATTTTTGAGAAGGATCCATGTGCTGCTGAGAAAAAAGTGTAACTGCTTGATGTTGGGTGGTATATTCTATATATGTCAATTAATTCTAGGTTATTAATTGTGTTATTGAGTTCTATAGTTTCCTTATTCAACTTTTGTTTGGAAGATCTGTCCAGTGGTGAGAGAGGTGTGTTGAAGTCTCCCATGATTATTGTATGGTGGTCTATTAGACTCTTGAACTTGAGAAGAGTTTGTTTGATGAACATAGCTGCACCATTGTTTGGGGCATATATATTTATGATTGTTATGTCTTGTTGGTGTATGGTTCCCTTGAGCAGTATGTAGTGTCCCTCTTTTTCCCTTTTGATTAACTTTGGCTTGAAATCTATTTTATTTGATATGAATATGGACACTCCGGCTTGTTTCCGAAGTCCATATGAGTGATATGATTTTTCCCAACCTTTCACCTTCAGTCTATGTATGTCTTTTCCTATCAAATGCGTCTCCTGAAGGCAGCATATTGTTGGGTCTTGTTTTGTGATCCATTCCACTAGCCTGTGTCTCTTAATTGGTGAGTTTAAGCCATTAACATTTAGGGATATTATTGAGATATGGGTTGTTCTTCCAGCCATATTTGTTTATTTATGTTACTAAACATGGTTTGTTTTCCTCTTTGATTATTTTTCCCCCTTTACTGTACTACCTCCTGATGTTGGTTTTCATTGATATTTTCCATTTCCTCTTCCTGTAATATTTTGCCAAAGATGTTTTGAAGAGATGCTTTTCTAGCTGCAAATTCTTTTAACTTTTGTTTATCGTCGAAGGTTTTAATTTCATCTTCCATCCTGAAGCTTAATTTCGCTGGAAACACAATTCTTGGTTGGAACCATTTTCTTTCAGTGTTTGAAATATGTTATTCCAGGATCTTCTAGCTTTCAGAGTCCGTGTTGAAAGATCAGCTGTTATCCTGATTGGTTTACTCCTAAATGTAATCTGCTTCCTTTCTCTTGTAGCTTTTAAAATTCTCTCCTTATTCTGTATATTGAGCATCTTCGTTATAATGTGTCTAGGTGTGGATCTCTTATGAGTTTGCACATTCAGTGTCCTGTAGGCTTCTAGGATTTGGGATTCTGTCTCATTCTTCAAGTCTGGGCAGTTTTCTCATATTATTTCATTGAATAGATTGCTCATTCCTTTGGTTTTGACCTCTATACCTTCCTGTATCCCAATGATTCTTAAGTTTGGTCTCTTTATGTTATCCCATATTTCTTGGATGTTCTGCTCATGGTTTCTTAACAGTCTTGCTGAGCTGTCTATGTTCTTTTCAAGTTGAAATACCTTGACTTCATTGTCTGATGTCTATCTTCTAAGTGTTCTACTCTGTTGGTAGTATTCTCAATTGAGTTTTTAAGTTGTTTTATTGCTTCCTGCATTTCTAGGATTTCTGTTTGTTTTTTATAACCTCTATCTCCCTGTATAGTTGATCTTTTGCTTCTTGGATTTGTTTATGTAATTCATTGTCGAAGTGATCTTTCATTGTCTGATTTTGCTGTCTAATGTCTTCCTTGAGACTCCAGATCATCTGAAGCATGTATATCCTGAATTCTTTATCTGACATTCCATCTGCTGCAGCTATTACCTCTTCTAAAGTTGAGTTGACCTGCATTGCTTGTGGTCCTTTCTTTCCTTGTCTTTTCATACTGCTCGTGTTTCTTTCTGCTTGGTGAAACTGTTGTGTTATTGAATTTTCCCCCTATATATTTATATTGCTCTTGTATAGTTGAAAAGTCTCCCTTGCAGGGGCGGGAGGAGGCTGTGCTCCTCCTCCAATTGGGGTGATCTGTCTACAACGCTGACGGGCTGCTTGGCCTGTTCTGTCGGTCGGTTGCAGGTCTGCCTACCTTGCAGGCGCAGGCGGCGGCTCTACTCTGCCTCTACTCCAATTGGGGTGACGTGACTACCACGCTGGCAGGTCGCTGGGCCTGTTCCAGGTGCAGACTGCGGCTCTGCTCTGTCCATACTCCAACTGGGGTGACGTGACTCTGACATATAGTCTTAAATAATTATGTTTAATGCACCATCAAAGGGTTGGTGGCCATCATATTAAGATGTATAATAATGAAGATTACACTGTAAATCTGACTATCAATTTCTATAAAACTCTTCCTCTTCTTCTTTGTAAATTGTTGAAAATCTTTTTTTCTAGTAAATTGCAAAAAAAAAAGGTAAAAATGATGTAAACAAACATCACCATTTTTTTACCAGCTATGAACTAATATATTTCACAAAGATAGCATACTCAATGTACAAACTATAAGCAAATTTCTTGAATGTCTTAATTGTGTGGCTCTGAATTCTGACACTGCCTACTTTCATAAAGGCATTATTGATCACTTATTAATTGACAGATATTATATTAAAACTTTAAATCATATGCTCAAGACTTAAAGAGACATGATCTTAGTTTATACTGGCTGCTTATTAAAACATACTCTCGATTTGTATCACACCTATCTTTCAAACAATTATTATTTTCTTTCCCAGATGTCTAATGAAGAACATCACTAATATCTTTTCAAGGTTAAAAGGGGATAGCTATAATCTTCACTACTACTGAAAGGAATTTAACCCATGTGGGAGGTTTTCCAGGAAAAACTGACTGAAAATAAGACAGGGTTCATTCTCCCTATCTTAATTCCTAATGTACTTATTTTATAGATATATTTTGGTTGAGAAAATTTCAAACTAGTATAATCTGATCACAAGATAACCATATACCTTTGATGTGCATTAACATTTTATGTGTTAAAATTGCTTGAAACCTGTATGCAAATAGTTATAACCAGGTACCCCTTTCTCTATCCCCCTAAGACAAAAATACTACTATTGCATTTTCCCCAAAGTGTAACTTGTACAGTATCAATCCAGTAAACCTGACAATGAGTTCCTGTAATGACCTAAGGACTCTTTATTCCAGACTCATGGCTTTTTGCCTGATTTCAAATTATTGTTTTTATAATTGCTCTTGGGAATAACTTCTTTTAAAATGAATACTTATTACTTAGATGGTTTCAGTCTTTCTTGGTATTACTTTAGTTCTTTGGTTTTCAAATCGTTTAGGAAATGCAGCATTTGGGGGATCCTACTCTTTCTGGGAACTTAAATGTTTATTTTGTTAATTTTCTCCAATTTATTTAAAACTAATATCTATGTTTATTCATTTAATATTAATTTATGCCACTCAATTTATCTGTGCTCTATAGATCTGTAATTTTACTGTTTTAGCCCATTGTCTCTTCTAATCATTAATACTTTGCCTAGTGTCAAAAGAGGGCTGGAAAAAGATGTGGAAGTATAAAATTGAGAGTTCAAAAAATTAAAAAGGTAACTTTTGGTGATTAGAGTATAGGGCACATGTGTATGTAAAAATTCTGTCTTGAGTCCAGAAAATTCTATGAAGTTTAATATGAAAGATTATGAACTCCATTCTTAAAGTTTAATAGATTTTAGGAAAAAAGGATTAATATTTTTAAAGTGAGCAATTGATATTATAATTTGTTAAAAAACTAATTTCAGTTACCATTTGATATATGACAAATAGAGATCTTTTAGAAATACTCAAGTAAATTGAGAAGTCACAACCAGTCAAGAGGAAGAAAGGTTATCAATATTTTCTTCGAAAATTAAATGTTGAGGGGCTATAATTTTACATCTGTAAATAATCTGTTTTGCTATTCTGATTTAATGCAGAGAAATTTAATAGAAATAGCTCAAGAGCCACTTTTAAGAAAAATAGGAAAATCTTGCCAAATCAATGAGATATAACATTAAGTAAGCTCCAAGAAAATGAAGTAGCAAGTCCATCTTATTTGAGGAATTAATAATTGAATATTTTAAAATAATGTGAAGAAAATTTATTTTATGACTTAGAGGTTAAGAGAATGAAAGTATAGAAAAGTGTTAATAGAAATGTTGATTGAGAATGTAGGCAATGTCTCATAACTACACTAAAAAATAAATGTTAAGTTACAGTCTCACAAAATAGTAACAAACTAACTTGTTAGCTCACAGACAGGATAAAACCTGCCTCCAATATCTGTCACAGTTCTCTTTCCCTTTTTTAAAGCATATAAAGCAGAGTTTATTTAAAAAGGGATAACATAGACTTCTCCCAGGAGGCAGAAGGGGCCATAGCTGGTATCCTTGTATCCTCATCTCTCAGTTCTTAACAACATCTATGTTACTTCAAATAGTAGCACTAAATAAGAAAATGCAGTCACCATTCCCTCATGAGTTATTCAATAGTAGTTTTAGATTTATTCAATCATACTGAAAAAGTTAAAAATTATTGTTCCCATCCATTTATAGCAGACCCAATAGCTTGACAATAACTTTTCTAAGAACCTGCTAAAAATCCTGAATAAGATTCAGAACACAGATAAAATTTTAATTGTTCATATTTATTTTCTATCTTTTGATCCCAAAACATGAAAAATAGCTCCTAATTAAAAGGTATAAACCAATATCCCTTATGAATATATATTGTTGCATTTTTCTGAGTATTAAGATTATCTACCATAACAAAAGAATTTTTTTCCAAAAATAAACCAAATGAAAAATATGAATTAGGCAATTTATTTTTGTTAAACATATAAAAGCATCAGGTTAAGTAAGCAAGCCATATATAATAATTATAAGATGGCAAAACCTTTATAATAATTTAGAAATAGGAGAATGAGAATATAACTTCACCACAAATTGAGTATATATTTCAAGCAAATAATAGTTCATCTGTGTACTTGGCTTTCCCAATATGTGCTTAAGCATAATTCTACTGGAATAAAAGGGGTCCATGTGAAAATAAGAAATGCAATTTCTGTATTGCTATTTTAGGAATATAATGTTCAGTAGGATAAAAGCAAATCAAAATTATTTTCAAGCACAGTTAAAAAGTGTCTCAGTGGTTGAGGGGCCCTGTGTTATCAGATTGGAATATTTTTATACAACAGAAAAGAATTGAGCCCCAAATCTTTGTCTTTTTACATTGCCTCTCTGTGTCAATATATAAATGTTGGTACAATTTTTCTCTGGTGCTTGTTTGTGGTGGTTATTTTCTTTCCTTTATATACTTTGAAACTTTCATATATTTTACAAAAAAAATATGATTTGATGAGAGAAAAGCATGGGTTTCATGTGGTGCGAGAGACTGGGTATGAGACTGGTAAATCATGCTGAGGCTTTCCCTTTGTCTTTCCTGAGACCTATCTCTGCTGAGGTAGAGGAATTACAAAATGACCACTTAAAAGTTTTAGGATGATGTTTCCTGAAATTAATTTTACTTATCAGATGAGGACTTTAGCTATGAAAAGTCATACTTTCTGCACAATCTTAAAAGATTTCAGGTTTCCTGGCATTGTATAAATCATGTCGTAGTACACAAAAGGGATAGAACAGGAGACACATTTTAATAGATTCTTTTAATAATATAAAAAGCATGTCATTTATTATATGCAAAAGTTATTTATAGGAAATTTACATCAATGATCACTGGATTTTAAATATTTTTAAACTATGACTTAAATTCTAACTTTTTACCAGTTAGTTACCTTTAAAAATAAAAGTCATTGCCTTTAATTCTAGCCTTTGGGGACTGTGATAATTTTCAGGAACATATTTCTAGTACTCAGGAAGTGCATATGGGATTCTGCCATACAATTGTTTGGCAGTCTAAACATAACTATGGCTGGCATATCCATTAATCAAGTACTCGATAAATGTTCTGCCAAACATACAGTGCTTCTTATGGGGTAGAAACTTAAAAGTGATAATAATTGATATTTATTCGGTGTTAAAATAACTTCATTACTTCACTTACATTCACTCAATTAGTCTTTAATATATGTATATGGTAAATACTATACTCATTTTATAAATAGGAAAACTGGACCCTAAGAGTTGTACTGATCACAGAGTAACTAGTGATGAATGAGATTCCAAATGGTTTTAGATTCAAGATCATACACGCCCACTGCCATTATGCTATGCTGTGTGTAAGAATTAAACTTAGACCTTGCCAGGCTCAGTGGCTGTAATCCCAGCATCTTGGGAGGCTAAGGCAGGAGTTCAAAGCCAGTCTCAGCAAAGGTGAGGTGCTTGGCAACTCAGTGAGATCCTGTCTCTAAATAAAATACAAAATAGGGCTGGGGATGTGGCTCAGTGGTTGAGTGCCCCTGAATTCAATCCCTAGTACCCCCCCTCAAATAAAAATAGCCAAAAAATCAGTAAAAACTCAATGAACAGGATTAAAAACAAATAAGAAAGCCAAATTAATAAATTACTGAATTGAAAATCAATTGAAATACTTTAAACTTCAGCATGGGGAAAATATAGGAAATATTTCAGATAAATGGGTAGAGTAAAAAATACTTAACAAATGCTTAATCAAAGTTCCATGAGAAGCAAAGGCATTAATGGTTCTGAGAAAATATGTGAGGATATAATGTCTATGACATTTTTAGAAATAATGAAAGACCATTCTACAAATTCAAGCCCAAATATATAAGAAGTCATCCAAAACTAAATATTTCAGGGAACAATTCCAGAAACAAACAAACAAAAATATTTGGAGCTATTGGAGGAGAAAAACATATCTTCCCTTCAAATGAATGGCAGTTACAGCGAAAGCTAATTTTCAAATGGGGTTGGTAGAAGAGAGAGGAGGAGAGAAAACTAAAGTTCAATAGAAAAATATCTACAATGTGATGAAGAAAAGTTACCAACTAGAGTTTTATACTCACAAAATTATCCTTTAAGAAGGAAGGCAAAATAAAGATTTTTTTTTAGAAAAAAAAGCAGAAACTTTGACAAGAGAACATCAACAGTAATTCTAAAGAATGTATGTAAGAAAAGTCATTTATGATAGAATTTCTGGGGTACAAGAAAGAAAAAGATAGCAATAGAAGTAAAGATGTATAGATAAATTTAAAAAGAACACTAGTCATGTAAAAATCAGAGCACTATGAGAGAAAAGGATATAGTTAAATTGCTATAGAGCAATAATATTTAAATCAGATTGTAAAAGAATGAAACTAAATTGTGCAGCATTTCTTGTCTTAACTTGGAGGATAATATTATATGTCACTGGTTCTTATCATACGTCAATGAAAAGAAAAAGTTATGTAAATACTTTAGTGTTAGAGAAAAAGGTTTTATGGCAAAATTTTTCTGGGAACAAAGACAGATACCAGAAAATTATAAAAATTACAATTTTTACTAGTTTTCTATGGGTGCTGTAACAAAGTGCCACAAACTGAATCATTTAAACAACAGAAACTGATTGTCTCATAATTCAGGAGACCAAAACTTTTGGTATTATCCAAGCAACATTTGGTGCTTTTTGGTTTCCAAATACATCTAGATCTCAGCCTTTTTCATAAGACATACTGTGGGGTATGTGTGTGTGTGTGTGTGTATGTGTATTCTGTCTCTAAACTTCTCCTTTGTAGGAGGACTTCAGTCATATTGAATTAGTGTCCCATCCTATGCAAGTAGGACCTCATTTTAACTAGTAGCATCTATAATGACCCCATTTCCAAACAAGGTAACAGACTGAGATATAATATAAGTTGGGGCTTCAACGTGTAAATAATGGGCACTATTCAAATCACAACCTTGAGAAAATGTTGCAGTTTTGTGTTTGTGAACATTTACCAATATGGGAATGCAAATTGATCAGGAAGCCTCCTTCAGCTGAGGACAATTCTTGCATAGAACTTCAACTGTGAGTGGTCATGGGGGAAGATCTAAGTTCTGCAAAACAATATCTAACATGGAACTCAGTCATGAAAAGATTTTTTACAAAATTCACGTTTGGAAATGAAGAAATATACTTCTAATACATCATGAATCAGAAAAGAAAATGATAGAAATTAGAAAATACTTGAATGATCAATAATGAAATATTGTGCATCAAAGTTAATGGTTTACCATTAGCTATTCTTTAAGGAAAATGTGTAAAATGCATGCAGGAGAAAAGAAGAGAGGTAAAAATTAAGGGAGTGCAATATTCATCTCTCTACATTAAAATATCAAAGAAATAGTTCTTTTGTCTCTGGAAGAGCCCCTTCCTACTGATTATGAGCTATAACTTCTCTCTTCCAGGAGAGATCGCATTTGCATATTTCCCTTTTGTAAATATAATTAGTAATTTTAATATGCAGTTATTCTTCTGAAATGAAGTAAGTGCTTAGTAACTGCATTTATATTACCTAAGTTGTTGCCTTCTTGAACAGGAGCATTTGTTTTTGTATTCCAAATATATTCCATTCTTCATTTAATATTCTATATTCTTTTCATAATGTTCCACATCCATTTTAGGCAGAGCTATTTTATTTCTATTGACGATGCAAATAATTCATTCTGGTATGACATTGTCAGTTTTTATATTAATTAAATGTCAAAGAATACAAAGATGTTAGAAGCAAACTTTCTACTCACTATGAATGCATGTGTTATAATAATTTGCTTTTAATCGACTATTTTAAAGCAAAACACAGATAAAATTACTTTATTTTTAAATTTTAAAATAACTTGTGATAAGTAACTCTAGGTGTGCCCCATACTGAGAACTCATTACATATTATAGCAATGGTGTTTTTTCCCCAGAGCACAAAATCAACAACTGATATAAAAAGCAGATAATATAGTTTTGTCATGATTATTAAAGTGTTTTCAATGTGTTAGAAATTATTTGTGACTATTCAACCCTCAAATAGAACTTAATTCAAAAATGTATGTGATTTCCCTTGTCCTACAAGTTGTTACTTTTTTATACTACAATGACTTTACACAATTTCATATAAAATTATAGACTTATTTAGTATCATATTATTACTTGGAGTTCAATTTTTTTTTTTAAAGAGAGAGTGAGAGAGAGAGGGGGACACAGAGAGAGAGGGAGAATTTTAATATTTATTTATTTTTTCTTAGTTCTCGGTGGACACAACATCTTCGTTTGTATGTGGTGCTGAGGATCGAACCCGGGCCGCACGCACGCTAGGCGAGCGCGCTACCGCTTGAGCCACATCCCCAGCCCTCAATTTTTAAATTTGTTTTAATTAGTTATATATGAGAGTTCAATTTTTAATCCAGAAATTATCTACATTTTTTATACATGATGCAAAGAAGGAGATGAATGTAAAGACTAGAAAAGTCCAAGTTGTACCATCACAGGGTCTGTGTCTAGCTTCAGATATATTGCAGAAGCATCAGTGATTTGATCATTCACAGCTTTTCCACATCAGATTCCTGACTTAGTAATGCTCTTTTCAGCCTTCCAGAAGACTGTGGAAACCTTTTCTTGTTTCAGCCTTAACTGTTGTGCAACACAGGAGGCAAAGATGCTTAGAAATGCTGTAGACATTCAGAACTCCATACTGAGGGAATCATAGATGGTTTGCAAATATTTGAAATACCAACAGACAACATCCAGGACACCTCTACACAAAATCTGGAAGATATAGTCAATACTGTATAATATTTAATAGAGTGTAACTTCCATAAAATTGTATGTATTAATTAAAACGAAGACCAGAACTTCAGAATCTACCTCTCTCTCTTGCTTATCCAAGACACCAGGATGACTCTTCATGTATTCATTCTCATACCCATTTAAGCTTTACTGGAAATAACTGAAAAGTTTTCTAGGCATCTTGAAAGCATTGAATACAACCACCTGCTAGTGAACAAATATATATGCTTCATAATCACAATTGGAAATGCATTCATATACTAATTAAAATAATGGACAGATTATTCTTTTTAAATACAAGCTGCCTTTCATAAAAATTATTTCTTATACATGTCAGCAAGATATGTTAATAGTCATTCCTTTTTTTCCACGCTATTTATTTTAAATGATATCATACTTTTATAATGTATGATGTAAAAAGAGCCATATCTTTTGGCTCAAATATAACATTTGTTGGCTATGGAATTGAACGTTTTTTGGCTTCTCTGTTATATTCTGTTTTCATATTATTAGCTAACCACACAACTGCAAACTCAGGCACAGCCACCACACACGAGGAACTTCAGACTTGATAAATACAGCCAGCTGCCCTTGTACCACTATGTCTTTTCTCTTCTTGGCAGTGAGCCTTTGTGGAAAGGCATTGTTTCTGAGAAATCATTGCTGCATTCCCTAATATATACAGAGGAAGTGTTCTCTTCTTTTTCTAAATCTGCTACAATTTTGACTCACAAAAGGATACAGAACAAAGAAAGTTAAACTGCCTTAAAGAAGATTATGAATTAAGGAAAGTAAATGCAATAGAAATGTGGGATCAGATTGTTGTATCTTTCCTGGTTTTCATTATTTCTCCTTGAACTCACAACATTAAAATTTATTTTATTATTTCCTTTTCTCCTCTTCCCATAACTAGGCTAAATTATTCCTCAGACAATGTCTTACATCAACGTGTCTTCATTTCATCTTTGCATTTTATTTCCATAAACACTGATTCTAGACCAGCTTCCAACCATATAATATTTTTTATAATCAGGATTTTATTTTAGCATCCACCTAATGTTGATAATAACCCCTTGTGTTATTATCCTTAATTCTGATAATCCTTTGGGTATTTCCAAATGTACTTACAAATGCCACCTGAAATGTTTGTAGACCTATATATACAGTCATAAAACTCCAGGAAAATGTTAAGTGATATTAGGGTTGACATCTACTTTGCAGAATAGCTAATACATAGTAATCACTCAATAATTACACAAAATGGAATGAACCTGATGTATCCACTTGCCATTATCAGTGGCTCTTTTGAGGCAGAAGTTTTAAAGGCATTTTCCTGCAGTTTAGGTCCACAGTACAAAAGTACCTGAAAAAGTTTGTAGAAATATTGTGAAAGAAAGATAATAGGTGTTAAAGTTGAGCAGTGTCAGTCCTCTAACTTTTTCCTTCCCATACAGTATTTAGTTAGTTATTCTAGGTCTTTTACTGCCCTGTGTTATTTTTAGAGTTCCTTCCCTGATATATACCAAATAATTGACCAAACTTTTGATTGGAACTACAAGAATAAAGTGGAAGATCAAGTACCTTGACAATATTGGGTCTTTCTACACATGAATGTAGAATGATGTTTAACCTACTTAGTTCTTGCTAAAAACAATCCACAATAATTAACACAGTGATGTACTATTACAATAACAGCCACATAGATCAATGGAACAGTACAGACTGCTAAACATTAGCCCAAATAAATATACTTAATTCATTTTGACATTGGGGTGAAAGCAATACAATAGAGAAGACTCTTTTCAACAAATGGTGCCAGAGCAAATGAGCATCCATGTGCAAAACAACTAATGCAGACACAAACCTTATATCCTTCAAAAACATTATCTTAAAAACTAATATAGAACTCTATGTAAAATACAAAATTATAACTCCTAGGACATAACAGGAGAAAATCTAAATGATTTGAATTTGGTGAAAGTTTTTTAAATGTTACAAAAATCCATATTCCACAGAATGAAGAATAAATAAGTTAGCCTTGATTAAAATTAAAAATCTCTGCTTTGTGAAAAACATTATCATGGCAATAAAAAGATTATCCACTTAATAAATATTTCAAGAATTACACAGATGGAAAAAAGGGTAAAAAAAGATGCTCCACAGCATATGTCATATGGGAAATGGAAATTAAAATAATAATGAGATATAACTACATATCTATTAGAATGGCCAAAATCCAGAAAACTAACAACACCAAAAATTGGTGAGAAAGTGGATCAACAGACCCTTCATTCATTGTTGGTGGGAATGCAAAATTTTATAATCACTTTGGAAGACAATTTAGTGGATTCTTACAGAAGTAATCACATCCTTATCATATAGTCAGCAGCAACTGTACTCTCTGGTATATGCCAAAAGGAGTTAAAAACATATGTCCACACAGAAACTGGCACATTGATGCTTGTGAAAGTTTTATAAATAATTCTCCCAAATTTGAAAGCAATCAAGATGCCCTTCAGAGGGTGAATGAATAAAAAATTGGTACCTCCTGACTCTAGAATATCATTCAGGGCTCAAAGGAACTATCTTACAATGAAAAAACATGAAGGAAACTAAAGTGCATGTTACTACATGAAAGAAAGCAGTCTTAAAGGCTTTATAGTATATGGTTCCAACTATACGATATTCTGGCAAAAACAAAACTATAGATTTAGTAAAAGATTGGTGGTTGCCAGAGGTTAAAGGAAGGCAGCACACAGAGGATTTTTAAGGCTCTAAAATATTTTGTATGATAACATAATGGTGAATAGATGCCAGTATCCATTTGTATAAATCAGTAGAAGGCATAGCACCAAGAAGGAGTTCTAACGTAACCCATGGACTTTGAACGAAGATAAAGTGCCAGTGTAGTTTCATTGCTTACAGTGACAGAAGATGTTGATAATGGGGTAGGTTATGCCCACATTAATATGAAAAATCTCAGTTTTTCTCAACTTTGCTCTAAACATAAAACACTCCAAATTTAAAAATAAATACAATCAACATAGTGACATCTCGACACTTTCTTAAATTTTATAAATAAATTGGCTTTATTTATATAATAATTACTATGATGTTAAATAAGATACATGACAATATCATCTGCGTTCATAATCTGATCTTATTTCAAAATAAAACACGGTCAGGATAGAATTTCTTCAAAATTTACCATTGTTGAAACATTAATTTCAAAGATGGAAAGCACTCTGTGGAACTCTGTTCCCCATTGGCTATGGATGCCAAATTAAAATTTATAATCATTTATTTTCTCAGGTAATGTTTATAACCTCTTTTAGACTGGGTCAGGAGCCATGTATAGTTTATTTTCCCCAAAATACAAGTTTCTAACACTTAGTTGCTACTCAGTAAATATTTGATGAGTGAATCAATGAAAGTGAAAATGCTGTTAGGTAACTGCATGCACCTTCAGCCTAGAAAGTCTTTTAAATTTTTCAAAAGCCTAAAAGCAGTGGGAATTTTCTAAACCTCCTGCCACTAAAACCATGAATTCTTAACAGACTAAAAGTCGGTAGGTGTCATAATAACTGGAAATCATGAATAAATTGGCTTGATTCTCAGCCGGAATTTACATGGTTTGTTCAGATGCCATCAAATTGTCACCTGTCATCACATGCTGAGATTGGGAGTGCAATTTTCAGTGACAAAGAGGAGTGTCAAGAAAGAAATGTGTCCATTTAAGGAAAGGTCAAGTAGCAATATCTTCCACTCAAACCCAACAGTGAGTCTAATTTCATGGGATGGGTTTGTGGTAATTTTGACAGTTAAGAGGTTTTATGACAAAGTTTTGACATAAACATTCTATGAAAGATGAAGAGATGCAAGTGAAAAAAGCTTAAGATCATAACATTCATGAAACATTTTCTTAGCAAAAATAAAAGGTAGGCAATCACTTAGTATTATATTTCACAGTGATAAAATTGGGAGGATAGAAGTGAGAAATGGATGTTCATTATTGCAGAAATATGTTTTACAGGGCCGTGGAAACTATATGAAACTTGCTATTTATGTTTTATAAAATATCTAAGTTGAATTAAAGACATGGTCTCATGGGTAAGAAAAGTCAAACAAAGCTGATTGTTCAAGTTATTGATGGAATAGAATTTACCCAGATGCAAGAGTAGATTCAAAAATAAGAGCCATCTCTTGATCTAGAAGCAATGGTAGATTATATATTATTTGGCATCTTGTAGCAATACGGTAGGGATAAACAGAGGTCAAGTTAGAAAAAAGAAAAAGAGAATTCAGGATGATATTTTAAAACATTCTTAAAGACATATAGATGTAGACAAGCATATGTTGTGTTCAAAGTCTAAGTGACTCTTGACTGTAGCATAAAGTGTTTGACATACAGTAGTGGAAGATTGAAGATATTTGAGGTTAAGTTACAAAAACTACAAACCAACCAAGGGATGTTGGTGTTATCAGAACATATGGTACGAAAGTGAGAAATATATTCACATCACAAAATAATCAACTATATGTTTGAAAACAACCAAATTAAAAAAAAAAAAAAAACTCAAGGCTGAATTGCTGGAGACAGAAAATGAAGGTAAGAATCATATGAGCAATCACTGGAGAAACTCTGATAAGAAACTAGCTAATGAAATAGTAATTGGGATGAGCAAAAACCAAATTCTATAAATAGTACTGAATCCTACAGAATTCAGAGGCACAACTTGCAGCATTTAAATTTCTAAATTTCTAAAACAACTTCTTCAATGTCCAAAGATTAAATACTAAAATCCATTGGAAAATATTAAGTAACATACAATATCTAAGTTTTGAAAGCCTACAAAAATTGTTTAACTAATCAGAATGCTTTGATGGAATTGGATTTTATGAAACAATATTGTTAAATGCTGATACTGTATATAATACAACACAAGTGCTGTTCTAACAAATTGTATTTAGAGAATAAGTCATCTTAGGAAAAAAGATCAGATATTTCATGGTTAAAAACTATCAAATTTTCCAAGGTAGAGTTATACATTCAATTCAAAATTTTATTTTTTTCTGGAATTATCTTTATTGATTAAATAAATTTGCTATTAAAGTATGACACCACATACAGGAAGTATAAAATAATAAGTTATTGTTTTTTTCAAATTAAAACAATTTTTTTATGAGTTCTGACTTATTGAGTTTAACATGCCATTTAATTGAAAATGCCTTATCACATAGAACATACAGACTTGTGGGTTGTTTCTTTGGCAAAAATAAGTAATACAGCTACTGTTGGATTTCTGAATATTATAAATCAAAATTATTAGATGAATTTCTCAAGTTATTCATTTCCTTTTATGTGTATAAATGACCAGAATATTTTTGAAAGGCTTATAAAATTCTACTAAAGAGGTAAAATGATATTATCTTTTCCTATTTTTGAATACCTAGTGACAAACAAGAATAGTAGCCTATAGAGTCCCTCCATTTAAAAAGCAAATATTAAGTGAAAAAAGTCTTCATCCAAGTATTCACTTACTAAAAAACATCCATTAAAACAGGATTTTAAATCACTGAAAAAAATACAAAAAAAGAAGAAAGTAGAAGTAAATTGTGTAATGTGATTGGTAAGTGAATTACCTATAATTCAAGACAAATTACAGTCACTTCAACATTAGCAAAGAGAAGCGTGGTGCCTATTAAGAGTAGTTAATTATTTAAAATTAATTTACATGAATAGTAAACAAATTGACAATTATAGGAGAGATGCACATCAAAAATTGAATCACACAAATTTAAAATATTCTATATTAATATACCACAAGAGTTCAATGATTGGTTCTGAATGACTTCAGGAATAAGCATTCACATGATTTTGAAAACTTGTCCAAGGACCATAAAAACAGGAAAATACCAAATGGGTGTTTTATCTACTTTTATGGGATATCTAGCTCCAATTATTAAACTTAGTATTACAAGAAAGAAAAATTGAAGGCAAATTTTCAAAAACCAAAGTCAAAATTCAGTGACATACAAAAGTGACAAATCAGTTTAAATTTATATTAGGACAGTATTGATGTAACTGATTCTAACATGCTACTGGATTTCACAGAAATGGGACACCTAATTATAGTACATCGAGTGCCAATCATATGCTAGCTTCTGTCAAAGCCACTAAGTGGTAAGGTCAGACAGGCCCAGCAGCAGCATATTTAACATGGAATTGCTCCATATATCCAGGCAGGAGCACAAGCATACTGTATAGAGAGGTGTCCTTGATTCTTTTGTCATCTACCACTATTATATCAGTACCTTTCCTTCAGTTCATGCATATGGACTCAGGGGAGTTTATGATAATTAGCCAACAGAAAGGAAAATTCAGATCTTGGTTCACAAAAGTTCAACTGGTATATTTGTTATACGGCCCAAAACAGACTACAGCTCCACTAGACCCCAAAGACAGTGGTTAAGGGAGATTTTCTCAATGGGCACGGCTTCAAGAAATTCATTTCCTCATTTACTTGGTATGAAAATAAAATTGGCTTGAATGTATAATTTCATGAGCAGTGACTAATGGTTTTACTTATTGTTTGAGGCCTGAAAGAAAAAATATTGGGAGACTACAGTCAAAGAGTTCTAGGGTAAGACTGTGCAGATGAACATATGGATTTAGTTATTACGTGTTAAAGATCTGTGTTTTACATGTTAGTACCCACCAAGGAAAACAGTTCACAGAGATGCAATGAAACACCCAGTGGACCAAATGAATCGCTAGTTGACATGAGCCAGCACCAAAGTGGCAAATGGTCAGATTAATGGAGTGGCTAGGGTGGCAAGGATGGAGATTATTCAAGGAATTAATTTCATAAATCCTGTCCCACTTCACTCTCTCCACCCCCACTCCGAGCCTGCTAAGCAAGCTTTCACAACTGAAAAATCCAACTACTAGTAAAAATAAATTCATGCTGAGTCCCTAATTTAACACTTTTCCTGGAAGAAACTTATTTCTTGGTTGGACTCTTCTCCCCCAAAGAGGCAAAGATGTATCTTGACTAGAATGACACACATTTGTGCATAATACATTTTCCTTTCAAACCTGCAATGTCTTAGCTTGCTCCAGGACCGTGGGATGTCAACTGCCCTCCTCTCTAGATCCTTTGACCTGCTGACACAGTATCTAATCCAATATCTGAACAGATCTCACTTTGTAACAAAAGATGTGATCATGGGAACCTGACCAAAATATCCCCTGATTCCATTACACACTTCATCATCCAGAAACTGCCGGTGTGATAAGTGAATGGAAAGGGCATTTGAAAGCACTGTTAGAGCTTTAGCTTGGGGTTGATATTCTGTGTGAAGGGCTCAGTATTCTCTAGGAAACAACATCATTCTGGTGATGTAAGCAGAGGACTCTGACTTCCCATTTCTGTAACTGAGCTATTCGGGTTTAGAGTTCCTGATCCTCAGAGGGAGAATAATTCCACCAGGGAATATCATAAGAATTCTACCAAACTTTAAGCTGTGGGTTCTCCTGGTCTGTTCAGCTTCCTTGTGTCAAAGAAACCAGCAGGAAAGAAATGGAGTTACCATCCTGACAGGAATAACTCATGATCATCAGGGTCAATGGTAGGATCCTGTTATACAATTGTGGCTGTCTCTACCCAGGTCTACTTCTTTCACTCCCTCACAATTTAATACTTTGACATGTCCAGTATGCTCCCTGCAAACAAATTTTCCAACTCAAACTACTTCATGGGAAACCTGTCCTAGACAAACAGTGTTAGACACATTGGTTGAGCATGCCATCGTGTGTTGAATAAATAATCAGTATATAAGCCAACTAATAATAATGATCGCTAATGTGTGTCAGAAATGTCATCGAAGTTCTTCATGTTATTAGTCAATTTGATCTTACAGCAATCCTAAAGAGCCAGTTATATTATTTTCTCTATCTATGAATAAAGAGAATCAAGGATCACAGAAGTTGATCTGTAGTGCTCACAATTAAAGAAGGCATTTTTCCCTCACCCACCTAATTAGCTATGAGCATTTAGATACTTCGTCTTTCATCGGTTTCCATTCTTTTCCTTCTAAAATTAAGTTGGAGAAACTTGAACCAAAATTTACTCTCAAATTAATCTATGTCCCTTGTAATGGGAAAACAACAAAAAAAGATTTTTTCAAGCTTCCTTCTACTTTTTTTTAATCCCCTTCCTTGTTCCTTCTATCACTCATACCTCCCCCCTTGAACTTTCTGGAGAATAAACCATGCAATGCCTTGCCCTTTACTTAATATGTAGGCCATGTTAATGAGGAAATATTCTAATGTCTCAGACCCAAGACTGTTCTTGTGCTATTAAAGGCAAAAGAACAGATCCACGAGCAAATACAAGCAAACATTAGCACATAAAAATTATAGTTATTTATGGGTTACAATGTGAAGTTTTTATACATGTGTACATTGTGTAATATTCAAATCAGGGTGAACATATCTATATCCTAAAACATTTATAATTTATTTGTGGTAAAAGCATTCAATGTCTTTCTTCTTGCTTTTTTGAAATACAAAGCACATTGCCATTATCCATAGTCCCCCACCTATGCACTACAACACAAGAACTTATTTCTCCTACCTAATAATTATTTTGTGTTCCTTGACCAACATTTCTCCATTTCTCCCTCCCTGCAATCAGCCTCCGCTAAGCACCATCTACTTTCAATTTCTATGAGATCAACGTTTTAAGTTCCATATATGTGTGAGAACATGTGGTGCTTGCCTGTATATTATTTAGCATAACATAATCCAGTTGCATTTGTGTCTTTATGATTGACAGGATTTCATCTATTTTTTTATGGCTGAATAGTATCTTATTGTGTATATGTACCACATTTCCTTTATCCATTGAACAGTTGATAGACACTTAGGTTGATTCAATTTCTAGGCTATTTTGAATAATGCTTCAACAAACAGGAGTGCAGTGGTCTTTTCAATATACTGGTTTCATTCCCTTTGAATCTACATCCAGTGGTGGGATTTCTGGATCCCATGGCAGTTCTAATTTTAATTTTTTGAGGAACCTCTATATTGTTTTCAATAATATATGTTTTAACTTATATTTCCACCAACAATATAGAATTCCTTTTTCTCCATATACTTACTATTGCTGGTTTTTGTTCAATGTTTTGATAGTATACATTTTTACTGGGTGAAATGATATCTTTTTGTAGATAATAATTACTGATGTTGAAAATTCTTTCATATACCTGCTGGTAGTTTGTAGATATTCTTTTGAGAAATTTCTGTTCAGGTCTATTGTGTATTTTTTCAACAATTATTTTATTATTATAATTTTTATTCTTGAGCTTTTTCAGTTCTTAATATATTCTGAATATAAACCCCTTAACAGATGTATAGTTTATGAATATTTTTGCCTATTCCATAGGTTGTATATTTCATGTTTGGAATTGGGGTCTTGTCCAAAACCTTCTTGCCTTTTCCAGTAATCCAAAGAATTTCTCCTGTGCATTCTTCTGTGTTTCATAGTTTCATGTCAAACATTTAAGTCTCTAATCCATTGTGTATTGATTTTTGAGAATGGTAAGAGTGGGGTCTAGTTTCGTTCTCCTGCATGTAGATTTCCAATTTTCCTAGTACCATTTATTGAACACTGTCCTTTCCCCCTGTTCTTACATACATGCTGTAAATGCAAAAGTCTACTTTCACACTCTGTATTCTGTTCCACTCATCTGTCTTTTTGGTATTTTTCTGATGCTTGCTGTATAGCCAAAAGATGACCTCATTTCCCTTTCCTTATATATTAGTCAGAGTTATTTTTTTAAGAGAGAGAGAGAGAGAGAGAGAGAGAGAGAGAGAATTTTTTAATATTTATTTTTTAGTTTTCAGTGGACACAACATCTTTATTTTTTATTTTTATGTGGTGCTGAGGATCAAACTCAGAGACCCGCTCATGACTGGCAAGTGCACTACCCCTTGAGCCACATCCCCAGCCCAGTCAGATTTCTTAAGAGGAAAGGAATATGTTTTGTGTGTGTGTGTGTGTGTGTGTGTGTGTGTGTACACACTCATATGCACCTATGCAGGTGCTGGTGCCCATGTGTATTTATGTTATTGTCTGATTCAATTTTGTAGGCTTGGAAGTGCTACAATCTGCAATCTGAAGGCAGGAGAGTCAGAAAAGTAAGTAATATAGTTTGAAGGTCTGAGAATTGGAAAATTGTTAATGTGGATTTCAGCCCACATCTGAAGGCCTGAAAACTGACAGCACCAAGAACAAGTAAAGAGAAATTTCAAAACAAGCAGAAGCAGGGTAAGAGTGATATTCCCTTTCTATTTCTATTCTATTCAGTACCTCAAAAGGATTAATTGTTGCCCTCTCACTTGGGAAGTACACTGCTCTTTACTAAGTTCTTCACCAATTCAAATACAATTCTCTTCTGCAAGCGCCCTCACAAACACACCTGGAAATAATATTGAACTAGATATTTTGGCATCCTCTGATCCTCTCAAGCTGATATATAAAATTAACTATCATACTTTGTTTTAGTCATCAGAAGAGTATCTGTATCTGTTTTAGTCAGCTTTTTTTGACACTGTGATAAAAGACCCAACCATAACAATTATAGAGGAGGAAAAGTTTATTTGAGGGCTTATGGTTTCAGAAGTCTTAGTCATAGAAGGCTGGCTGCATTCCTGGGGCACGAGGTGAGGCAGAACAACATGGCAGAAGAGTGTGGCAGAGGCAAGCAGCTCATATGAAGATTAGGAAGCAGATACTCCACTCTCCAGAATCAAAATACATAACACATAGCCACGCCCCCAATTAACCACTTCCTTCAGCCACACCCCACCTACCTCCAGTTACTACTCAGTTAATACCATCAGGGATTAATTCACTGATTAGGTTAAGGCTATAAACCAGATCATTTTTCCTCCAAACCTTTTTGCTTTGTCTCACCCAGGAGCTTTTGGGGAACACCTCATGTCCAAATCACAATAATATCACATGTTCAAATCACTTTTAACAAGAATATTAGGCTTAATTTTGCTCATACTAATGCTACTGAAACAGGCTTAGTAAGAATATTTTCTTTAGTTAACAGAGACAAAATTTCTCAATCAATTACCTACTATAGTGAGAAGAAGACAAACACTGACCTTAGTGATTATACACCAGTAACAAATAGATATTCATAAATAACTAAAACACATAGACTTCAACTAATATATACTCAATGTATTAGTTAGCTTTTCACTACTGTAGTCAAAGTACCTGATAAGTCCAACTGAGAGGAGAAAAAGTTTATTTTGACTCAGGTTACAGAGGTTTGATCCATGTTTAGAGGTCTGCATTGCTTTTGTGCCTGAGGTGAGGAAGAACATCATGGCAAGAGGGTCACTCATGGTACTCAGGAAGCAGAGTGAAAAACGTGAAGAAGACCCAGGGACAAAATATAATTCCTAAGGACATGCTCTCAGTGACCATTGTCCTCCATCCGTGCCTCATTTGCCTATAGTTAGCACCCATGATCCACTAAAATTATTAGTCCATGAAATGGATTCAACTACTGATGAGGTTACAACTCTCACAATTCAATCATTTCATTTCCAGACATTCTCATTTATTGCTGTGAGTTTTTAGGTGGACATCTAACTCCAAATGATAATACTTTGATTTAATGATATACTGTTCTAATTACTCAAATTAGTCTCTTATTTGACTCTTTGCAATTACTTTATTTATTTTTATTTTTAAGAATTCCAAAGGCTAGGGTTTTGGCTCAGTGGTAGAGTGCTCGCCTAGCACGTGTGAGGCCCTGGGTTCAATCCTAAGCACCACATAAAAATAAATAAATAAAATAAAGATATTGTGCCCAACTACAACTAAAAATTTTAAATATTAAAAAAAAGAATCAAAAAGAATGAAATGCATCTACTCAAAGATTTTAAGTACAGAAGTGAGAAAGGCTTAATAATAGAGACCTCACAAACAGTGAGATCTGGGAAAGGATTTCATACTCAAACAATAAACATTTGAGTTGCCTTTATTTATTTACATGTTTTTTTAATTTTAGTTGAACACAATACCTTTATTTTATTTATTTCTTTTTATGTGGTGCTGAGGATTGAACCCAGAGCCTTGCACGTTCAAGGCAAGCGCTCTACTGCTGAGCCACAACCCCAGCCCCTGAATTACCTTTTTTAAAAAAATTTTTAAATTCCAGTCCTTGAGTTGCCTTTATTTTTTTAATAGATAATTTTAATTCACATTTTGGGTGCAAATGTTTTTATCTTTATAAGTACATATTGATATTTCCATCAAACTGCATAATTGTTCAAGATTTGGACATATAGCTTATGAAACAAATAACACAAGGACACTTAAGATATAGCTTTTTTAAAAAGATTATTTATAAATATTTTACAGAGCTTTAAAAATAGTTAATATTAAAAGGAACAAATGTGAAAGCAGGAATATAGTATATCAACATGTTATTCATATAAATAGTATTTCATTACTATGAAGTGGATTTAATTTTATTTTTTATTCTAATTTATTATATATGTTAGCAGAAGCATTACAATTCATATTAAATATATAGAGCACAATTTTTCATATCTCTGGTTGTAATCAAAGTATATTCACACCATTCTTGTCTTCATACATGTACTTAGGGTAATGATGTCCATTTTACTCCATCATCTTTTCTACCACCATGTCCCCTTCCTTCCTGTCCTACTCCTTTGCCCTACCTAGAATTCATCTAATCTTCCCATTTGGCATTTGGTTTTTGAGACTGGCTGACTTTATTAGCATTATATTTTCCAACTCCATCCATTTACCTCCAAATACCATGATTTTATTTTCTTTTAATGCTAAATAATATTACATTGTGTATATATATCACATTTTCTTTATCCATTCATCTACTGAAGGGCATCTAGGTTGCTTCCACAGTTTAGCTATTTTGAATTGTGCTGCTATAAACACTGATGTGGCTGTTTCCCTATAGTATGCTGTTTTTAAGTCCTTTGGGTATAGACCAAGGAGTGGGATAGCTGGGTCAAATAGTAATTCCATTTCAAGTTTTCCAAGGAATCTTCATACTGCTTTCCATATTGGCTGCACCAATTCGCAGTCCCACCAGCAATGTATGAGTGTGCCTTTTCCCCCACATCCTCACCAACACTTATTGTTGTTTGTATTCTTAATAGCAGCCATTCTGACTGGAGTGAGATGAAAACTTAGCGTAGTTTTGATTTGCATTTCTCTAATTCCTAGAGATGTTGAACATTTTTAATATATATTTGATGCCTTTTGATTGTTTTTTTCTACTTAGACATAATATTAACAGAATCACATATCATCTTAACACATTCATCAAATGTTTTTAAATCATCTAGTATAAGTTAATATTGATTAGTCATCTACCAATTATTCACCCTTCTATTCTTTTATCATTTTGTATTTATTTATCATATTTAGTTTTGTGTTTTCCCCTCCAAACTTCATTGGTTACCTTCTCTAACTCTACATACTTAATATTACTATGTATCCTTGGCTTTTCCCAAACATATTATTTATCACATGATAAATGTATTTTTTGTTTACCAGATTTCCTATTGAATTATTTTTATACATTTACCTACTCTCGTTCACCAATGTTTTTCTATTCTCAGAACCAAGAGATCCTATCAAGTATTCTTTAATATATTTACAAATCATATTCACTGAATACTGTGGTCTCAGTCTAACCTAACAGTAATCTTGTTAGTAAGTGCTATGTCCACTTTAAAAGTCAAGATTTATAGTTCTTTTTACCTAATAAGTCACAAAAAATAGTCTTTGAAGAATGATTTACTGTTGGTGCAAGAAAGATGCATCACTAACCTAACTTACATTAATCTGATACACTGAAAATTAGTATTTAAAATAAATGTTAACAAAAATGGTGCTACCCTCATGTCAATTTTCAGTATGCAGATTTACATAAGTGGTTTTCTACATTTGTTTCTAAAAAATTAAATGATATGACTAAAAGTAAGTTCTGTTCAATATACCAATTCATTTCCTAATAAGATTAAATAAAGATTTATATGTAATTATCTTACTACATTGAAAACCTATTTTCTTTTTAGTAGCTTATTTCCTCCAAAAGGCACAAATGACTTAGGAGCAATAGAGGCATTGGGGGCTATATAGATTATGGTATACAGATGATATATATAGAGAAGGAAAGGAACAAACTCTTGAAATATGATGAGGAGGAAACTTAGGTCTCATGTTCATTTTGATATGAAATATATTTCAGGACCAGAACATTTTGTAGTTAATAAATTCTAGAGTGAAAATTTATCAAGATGCCTGAAGCTAGCAATGCATTTTTAACCTCTTTATAGCTTTGAGGAAACTGATGGACTATATGCATACAAAATGCAATCTGCATTTTGAAATATATAAAAACCACCAATCATTCATCACCATAGTTGTCTCACTTAAAATACAATGGCCCTCAAACCTCAAAACTTCTCCTTCAGGGAATCAGTTCAAAAGTTGTAAATAGAATATCCGAAATAATAGATATTCCTTCTATCTTCAGGGAATTTCAGTGGTGGTAACAGACTACTTTTATAACAAAGCCACCTATCTATCAGTTTAGTTGTGTGACACCGTATCCCCTTGGTACATATTTTACAGTAAGCTTTACAATAAATCTTTAGATAACTAGAATTTCTTTTAAAAAAAAAATGTATCCCTGTAGTGTTTCTCAATCTTGAGTGTGCATCAGGATCACCTGAAGCACTTTTAAAAATATGTTTTTGTATCCCAGAATTTCTGATTTCATATTTCTCGAGTGGGATCCCAGCATTTGTATTGTAACAAGTTTCAGATAATGTTGATGTTTCAAATTATACTGCCAGACTTTGAGAACCACTATGTTACAAAAACAGCACTCACAAGAAAAATCATAAATCAGGCTTCTTTATGTTTATTTTTATTATTCCTACCACCTGGATAAGCTGAAGTCTAAACGAGACTTCTTTTAAGGATTTCTACATTAAAATGAATGTCCTGATTTTTCATTAACTAATTTTTTTTTTCACATATCATTCATTTGAAATGTTACTTTATTAAGCACCTACAGATTTACTATCAGTGAAATGGGTGTTGAAATATTTGACATCTTTACCACCAGAGTTTCTTCACCTCATCCCAACATCCGGGCCAGCAGAAATACATGACTTTGTTATTTATTTTCCTTCCAACAGAAGGAGTCAATGAAATGCTAAAAAGTGCTATTAAATATCTAGAATCAAATACAAAGTCTTTATTTTTAGCAGATAAAATTGTGTAAAACAAATGATTATTAAGATTACTTTGGGTAATACATGTTATGTATAATGTCAATTAAAAAATGACAAGGTTATGGGGAAGGAGACACTGAAGTGTTTTTAAAACACATAGATGCTTTTAAATAAAAGAACTTGGCAGAGAACTCAAAGATTTATTTTGTGGGGTTACAAAACCAGTAAATTCCTGGAGAATAAAACTTAGTTTTATATAGCTTTACAAATAGTAAATAAATTGTGGACTAAAAACTATACTTAAATTATATTAAGCCAGAATAAGTTAGAGTGTTGGCAAATGTGTAGTAAATTTATCTATTCACTTTCAAATATTTAAAATCCTGACACAGTTTGAGGTCTCTGAGTTATTAAGATTGTTATGGAAACTACTCAAATTTTCTCAACCATTTCTTTAACTTTGTATTTTCTGGGCCTAAACAACTGTATTAATTCTTAAAGACTTTTCACAGAAAGAAAGATGGAAGGAAGGAAGGAAAGAAGGAAGAAAAGAAAAGTCTTATCTTCGTAATTTAAACACACTAATGGGTAAGAAATTAATTCCAAAAAGCTAAATTGTGCACTAGAATACACTGATTAGTTTCTTTCTAAACAACCAATCCATATTTTGAACAAATACGATTTAGAAGAGTGTAAAGCTCCTCTCAGAGCAATAAGAAAGAATTACATTCATATTTTAAATATACCTAATTGATATTTCACCAAACATGGAAGGTCTGAAGAGGAGAAACTGAGTAATGAATACTGCTTTGTAAAACTTGGGATGTAGTAATCAAAACTTGACTGAATACCGTTGGGTTGGTTAGCCATGAACAGATGGGTAGAGGGAAAGGACAATGAAGGCCAGACCTCAGGCCTATGCACCAAGAAAAGTCCAGGATCCTTAAAGCTGAAACAGGTGGGTATTTTAAACAGGCAAGCATTTGGGAATGAGATCAGGAATTCCTAACCTTCCCCAAGTTGTAGAGACTTAGAATCCCTTGAGGGAATTATTTCTTAAAATCCTGGGGACACTAACTAAAACAGATAAACATCAGAGAAGTGGGGGTCTGGTACATCAAGACTGTGCCCGGCAGCTACAGCTAATTATGACCCCTCGGGAGGCACTCTAGTTTCCAGACAAAATGTCATCATTATCACTGGCAACCAAGTTATGGAAGCCCTCCCTTATTAGGACACTAATTCACAATCATCCTGTCAACAAGAAAATGGACACCTTCATAAAGAAAGTTTGCTGAAGGTTGTCCTGCAGTGGCACCCCCTTTCTCCACATAAAAGTCTTAACTGGGCTTCTCCAGAAATCTTCACCATGGCTGATTTTGGAACTATAAGCAAAAGAGTCTCTGCAAAAGAGTTCAATGTAGATAAAGCTCCTATTTTCGTGTTGCCCTTTCTTTCTTGGCCACTGGCCGGGAAGATACCAGCACTCCAGGTGCTGGACACCCCTTACTAGTTTTTTACAAACTTATCCAATGTAGTAGTTTGTAGAAATGTGTAAACAAGGCCTCTGGCCTTGAGCTGGGCTTCACAGAGATGTCTACATTCCTAAGATAAGAGAAGTTACCAATTGGGCTCCACGGTAACAGCTGGTAGGGGGAGGAAAGAAAGAGAAGAAGAAGCTCTCCCCTTCTCAGGTGTTGTCCTTGAAGGGTTAACTTGCCCAAAACAATGAAAGAAAAAGCTGCTTTTATATGAACTTCTGCAGACTGTGAACTTCTGAACCCCTTTCCTTACATGCTGGGTATAAAACTTTGAAACTACCTGAACTCTGGGTTCAGGGGATTGATAGATTACAACAAAAGCTGTGCCCTCTGAACCTGGCTGCAGCCCAATAAAACTGTTTCCTGCTTTCTTTGGTGCCTTGCCTTGTCTGTCCCTACAAAAGTCCAAAGGTAATAATCCAATAGAGGGGACACAAGTAAATGAAGGCAAGAACAAAGGACTCAGTTTCCTTCAACACTGAGTACTACCTCGTCCTCTCTTTGAGGTGGTCCATGTAATCTCTGTGCTGCACATTTCCCTTGCTTCTCTATTAAACCGTTGCCTACTACTCAGTTTTGCTTGAATTCCTTCTGGCAAAGTCACAAGAACTGGGACCCAGGGACTGTGGTGGCTGCCTGGCTCAACCTGGCAGGCCCCCAGCCTATATCATTTGGTGTTTCCACCTGCTTTCTACTTGCCTGAGCTGAACATTTTCTATATTGTGCCTCAGATTCTTGGTGGCTAAAGAAAAGATCTTAAGTGGTGGTGTTTTTGACTAGAGCACTCTCTATTAAAGACCTGAAGCCCTCTAGATTGGAACTCAGGCACCATGGTCTTTGGAGTAAGAGCTGAGGCTCTTCACTCTTCACTCTCTGAAACTCATTTTATTTCAGTTTTCCTATTCTTTTGTGTACTAATTACAAGGAGACTGGGGGTGGGAGCCTAAATTAGAAGTAAGGTGTATACGTAAGTGCATGCTCAAACACACACACACACACACACACACACACACACACACATACAAAATCCGGAGTCACTCTAGAATCAGCAATTATAAAAGAGCTTGAGTCGTTGCTTCATCTTGTGCATAATTAATAAAGACAGGAAGCTTAGAGAGAATAAGCAGGAATTCAAAGCTTTTATGCAAAGCAGCATTGAGTCCAGCTTTTAAAATCAGAATAGCCTAAATTAACCTGCAGTCAAAGCCCTTAGAGCTGTCAGGGGTTATTTCAAGGCTGATTCCCTGAGTAAAACTCTGGGATTTTGACTTTGAACAAAAGAGAGCAGTTCTGTTGTAACATGGCTGGGTGCACAACAGAGGATAAGTTTGAAATATTACATAAGGCTTTTGACCAAGAAAAGCATTTCATTCTGTTGGCTTATATATCTAAGAGAAAGCAGATTTGTTTTGAGAGAGCACTAGAAAGCAAATCATGGCTGGTTTGAGCATATGTTTTAAGTTTAATAAAATAGGTCGTTCCAAATTGTTATTTCTTTGTCTGGTAACTATTATAAACTAGTTATGTAAGTTTTTTAAACCTATAATTTTCTAATAAATTATTTAGTTTGCCTTAAAAAAAGTTTTCTATTGCTAAGAATAGAGAAGACCAGTAACCAAAACTTCAGGTGAAAAAATAGAGATAATTGACCAATTTTCTAACTTATACATATTGTCCTAATTTTATATAATATAAAAATTAAAAACAAACATATGAACAAAAGTTTAGTGACTGAATATTTAATAATGAGCTAAACCAGACAAGGTATGTTCCCAGGAATATATGTTCTCTGATATTCATTAACAGAGTTGTTACAAGAGATATTAAACATAAGTCCTCAGAGTCCTCAATTTATCTAAGAAAAGAACAATTTCTCTAAAAAAGCTTTTCTTTTTTTAACCTTCTTTGAGACTAAAAAAGATTCTGCAGGGTGGAATGGAGAGATTTAGGAAAAACTAGGTCAATTAAATTAATGTGATTCCTTTCTTTATATTGTAGAAATCTGAGTAAAAAGAATTTATATACCACCTATTTTGTTAAGTTGATTCCCAAGAATTTTATTTTATTTTATTTTATTTTTTGAGGCTACTGTGAATGGAATAGTTTTCCTAATTTCTATTTCAGAGGATTCCTCACTGATATACAGATGCATTTCTATACAGAAGATACAGTGACAAACACACATAGATACAGTTATCTCATACTAGACAAAGGCACCAAAAACATACAATGGAGAACCTCTTCAACAAATGGTGCTGGGAGAACTAGAAATCCATATGCAGCAAAATAAAAATAAATGCCTATCTCTCACCATGCACAAAACTCAACTCAAAGTAGATCAAGGATCTAGGAATTAGTCCACAGACCCTGTGCCTAATAGAGGGGAATAAAAAGGCCCAAATCTTCTTCATGTCTGATTAGACCCTAATTTCCTTAACAAGATGCCCAAAGCACAAGAAATAAAATCAAAGAATTAATAAATGGGAGGGACTCAAGCTAAAAAGCTTCTTCTCAGCAAAAGAAACAATCATTGAGGTAAACAGAGAGCCTACATTTGGGGAACAAATTTTTGTCAAATGCATATCAGACAAAGCACTAATCTCTAGGATATATAAAGAACTCAAAAAAATTTACACCAAAAAAACAAACAAACCAATCAATAAATGGGCTAAGGTGCTGAACAGACATTTCTCAGAAGATATACACTCAATCAACAAATATATGAAAAAATGTTCAACATCTCTAGGAATTAGAAAAATGCAAATCAAAACTACGCTTAGATTTCATCTCACTCCAGTCAGAATGGCAGCTATCAAGAATACAGACAACAACAAATGTTGGCCAGGATATGGGGAAAAGGCACACTCATACATTGCTGGTGGGAGTGCAAATTGGTGCAACCAATCTGGAAAGCAGTATGGAGATTCCTTGGAAAACTTGAAATGGAACCACCATTTGACCCAGCTATCCCACTCCTTGGTCTATACCCAAAGGAATTAAAAACAGCATGCTATAGTAATGCATTCACATCAATGTTCACAGGAGCTCAGTTCACAATACCTAAACTGTGGAAGAAATCTAGATGCCCTTCAGTAGGTGAACGGATAAAGAAATTGTGGTATATATACAAAATGGCATATTACTCAGCATTAAAAGAGAATAAATTTATGGCATTTGCAGGTAAATGGATGGAGTTGGAAAATATCATGCTAAGTAAAGTAAGGCAACCCCAAAAACCAAAGGTCGAGTGTTCATTTTAATAAGTGTGATCCCATTTATGGATGCTGATCCATAAATGGGAGGGGGGAAGGCATGGGAAAATGGAGGAACTTTGGGCAATGTGGAGGGAGGGTGCATGGGGGCAGGAAAGATGGTGGAATGAGATGAACATCATTACCCTAAGGACATGTGTGACTGCACATGTGATGTGATGTTACATTGTGTGCCACCATAGAAATGTAGTATTGTGCTGCAGTTATGTACAATGAATCAAATGCATTCTGCTGTCGTATATACCTAATTAAGATAAATTAATTAATACAAAAGGATTTATATACCAAATTGTAACATGAGAGAAACATATGAACATATGGTGTTTGTTTAACCTGGTAACTTGGAAACTCAATTAAAGAATATGATTTTCTGCTTTCTTATTTGTAAACTAAACAATCATCCCTAATGTTCCTTCTATCCTTACCCTCCTGCCATTTGCTAAGTGATCATTATTAATGCTCTCTAGACCTGTTGCAAATGTGTTGTCATGAGATTTCTTTTCCTATCATACTCGAATAATTTATTAAGTTGAAATGTCTCCTATTTTTTTTTTTGGATTATGTGCTCTCTTTTGCCTTTACCCTTCCTTGTTTTGGTGAATTCAAATGCCAGTAGCTCTATGATGTTACAAATATGACAACGATGATAAGGCGAGTGAAGATAGTACTTAGCTTCTCTGTATTGCAACAAACTCATCTCCAAAGAACAATGGACCTCTAGGCTTATGGCCAAGCTATTGTGCTAAAAGCTCTAGTAATTTTCTAAGAAATTCCCCTTTCTTTCCACTATTGGACCTCCTGATTCCTTGAAATTCCTGGAATTGCATGATCTTTAGTTCTGAGATATACTCCTGAAAAATTTGATGTGACATAAAATCCTTCAATGTGTTCAGTCTCACCCATCCCAATGACCTGCTTTCTTCTCCTTTCCCGGGAATGAATTTCCAAACATCTTCTCGGATGGTGTAGGGAAAACCAGCTAGCCAAGTGTGGAGCTAAGGAGTTAAGTTCTTAAACAGTTTTCAATCAATCATCCTCATTTGGGGATCTCCCTGCATCTTCTATCCAGTTCAGTAATCATCTAGAACTATCAGTTCTTAACCTTATTGATGTTTCTCTTTTGAATAACAAACCAATTATTGGCTTCCCTCACTTATAGTAAGAAAAAGTTTTGAATATTAGATTTCATTTCCATCCTCAGCATTGAAAAAAAATCACTAGGAATTATATCTCACAAGTCCTCAATAGAGTTAAAATTCCCCCATCTGCTGTCTAGCTTCTGACACATCGTTGCTGTTTGCACAATATTCCTGTGTGTTTGATCAACCAATATTCCATCACACTTTATTCCTGATGACAGTCTGTCATTCCCATTTCAGGTGTTTCATACACCCTCAACTTCCTTTTCCTGCTCTTTTTTATACTCATTCTTAATTTATAGAAAACATAGTTCATTGACTGCAGACTTCGAAGTAAGTCTGGGATGTTTCTGTAACACAATATTGCTTCTATACAACATATAGCTTCTAAACAATATGCTTCTGCTTCTATACAAAATATTTAACTGAGTCCTTATTGATTTTCCTTTTCCATTTGCCTTTCATTTGGAATCAGATGTTTCTCAAATCCTACAGATTGGAGCGAGCAGACAATGTCCTTTCCATCTCTGTCTCCTTTCCATCTAAACTCTAAATTTTCCTAAGTGAATACCTTTTTTCATATGTTATTACATTTCAGGGTAGCTTGTAATATCCTTCATATCTGAGGAATAAAATAATAGGTCTAACAGGAGAATAAATCTGCTAAAGGAACTTGACCTTTGCTGGTTTTTTATTAACATGTTTAATTATACATATTAATGGGGTTCAGTGTGATATTTCAACACATTTTACAGTGTGTACTGATCAAATTAGAGTGGTTAGCATTAACCTCTCATTTCTTTAGATTTGGAGTCTTCAAGTTCCTCTCTTCCAGGTCTTTATAAAATATATAAAGGAACCAAGTTGATATGCTGAGAACAGCAGAAGAGATAGACAGAATGTTTCTGGACCATTGAACTTGGAAACTTGTGGAGAATTTCTACCTAAGAATTTATTCCTATGTTAGAAAGCAAATATCATTATTGTTGAAGACTTTAGTTGGAATTTTTATTATTTGCAGCTCAGTGTATCCTCATAAATAAAATAATTGGCAGCATTTGCCTTCCTAAATAAATAGACTCCATTGATAGGACATGATTTCAATAAAAAATGTTTTCACTCAGTCTGGTCATTGTTAAAAGGTAAGCCAAAAAATAATTTGACTTGAAAGTAGAGTTCATTCATAGAAATGAACTTTACAAATTGCTGAGATGCACAGTCTGCTGATTCATAATGAGATCACGTGTGTGAACTTAGATAGGGCTTCTTACTCTGAAGTGATCATGTCAAACACGGGTCACTTTTTTTGTGTGTCAAGAGATTTTATCCAGTTAATGTTAGCATCCAATTTATAAAACTGCACTGCTTGAATAAAACATTTTATTCAGGTGAAAGGAATATAATTTGGGAATTTATTGATTTATAAGGATCCAAAAGCAGCATTCCAAACTATTTCTCTGTAATCATAATTTCTACTTGTTACTCTTAAAATATGATACATTTAATCATTTTCATTTGGTAAACATTTATTGATTATGTCACTCTTCCAGAGCTAGACATTTACATATAAATATAATATATAAATAATGCTTAAATTTGATCCTCACGGTTCTTAATTCTGAATCTTAAATTTGGTTATCATACTCATTTTCATTCCTCTCCTAACTCTTTGATTTTTTAATTCTCACTGTATATATAGTTGAGGCTAGTCTGGGCAACATAGCAGAACCCTGACTCAAAATAAAATATAAAAAGAACGGGGAATGTAGCTCAGTGGTAAAGCAATCCTTGATGCAATCCACAGTACCAAAAGAAACCGGGAGGGAAAGAGAAAAACAGTCCTTTTAATTCCCTCATAGTTATGTGCTCTACAAATTCTGTACTCTGATACAAGTTGTTTTTCTCTACTTCTATCCCAGAACTGTTGTTCAAGAGAAAACAGACTAGTGACATCAGACAGGAATGGTGAGTCACTGATTCTTAAAAAGAGGTTCTCTCTTTCCTTTTTGCTTGTCTTCCTTTACCCTGAGAAAGATGTTAAGTCTCCCATATTCATTAAAGCAAACAAATAGAGGAAAGTAGCCTTAAGTAGAAACCTGCCCCTTGTAGACTGATGCCAAGTCTATATAATTTTTGTCTGAGCCAACTTTCCTAAAAATGTAGAAACAATTTTTTTTTGCTGCTTCCAGACACTTTGAACAAAATTATTGAAATTTGTAGTGTTTCTGTCATAGGAATTTTTAAAACATATTTTAAAATACTTCTTGCAACTATTTTTCCTAATCTTTAGGAGGAGACTTTACTTTGATGTGATTGATCTTAATTTGGAGAACACATTGTTGAATTCTTTGCTCATATAAAGATCCAGTTCAGGAGCCTAGTCTGGGATGGTGGTGGTGAGGTACTAGGTAACCATATAACAAAGGGCATTTCTCTTGGGTGAATCATTGTTAAGGTCATAGTTGATTAGCACTGTTTGCTGAGTCTTGGGGACCTGGGCTTCAGGGAGGAGAGAATGACTGAAAAGCACTGAACCAAGAGGAACCAGGCTCAGAAACATGTCCCAGTTAAGGGCAAAGCTTGAGAGATACCAGATGACCCTGGTAGACATGACATGTGCACAGATCTCCAGGAGCAGTGATATCTGGATTAGTCAGCAATCTAATTATCTCCTATTACAATTCTTTGTAACATACAGGGCATCAGCTTCCTCCCAGGTCTTTTCTCTGTGCCAGTATGGGGGAAGCTGTATCATTTCAAGACAGAGAAGGAAGTCTCAGAGTAAGATTCTGAACTGGTATGAAAAACAACATCTGGGAAATGTTAGATATTTGCTATAATTCTAAAAATATTAAACAGTGGGATTGCTGATTCAATCATTACTAATGTGGAGGTTCAATTATTTTTATTTGACTATTAAGACAAAGTTTTGATTCAAGAAATTTATGAAACTGCTTCTTTAAACATATAACTCAAAAAAAAAGGAATCAACCTTAGATATTGTCTTAATTTCTTTTTGGCATTTAAGATTGTTCTCTTAAAATTTTCTCCTTGAAATTAGATGAGCTAATGTTGTGTTTTAATTACTAGCAACAACAAATTCTGATAGAGAAACTGTTTTTTTGGAATTAGGAAATTTTAAGTGAGAAACTCAAAATCATGGAAATGATTAAGTCAACTTGAGTGGGGAGGAGTGACTATTTTTCTATTCCATAAGAAATAAAATAGAATAATAATACTGTCCTTGGCCTTTGGGTCAGTAAATCTGGGTTTAAGTCTTTTTTAACTAGCAATAAAGTAACAAACCATCCCAGATTGTTCTTGAAGGTATTGATTTGAGCACTAAAAATCTCAAGTCCTAGGAATCCTCTCAGTACTATGCAAACAGGAAACCAGGATGCTTACCTTTGTCTTGAATAAGCTAAAGTTCCTTTCTTTCTTTTTGTTTTATTTTATTGTTCTTCTTAGTTATACAGGACAGAAGAATCATTTTAATAAAATTATATAAGCATTGGGGTAGATCTTATAATTAGGACCCCCCATTTTTGTAGGTGTGCATAATGGTAGGATTCACTTAGGTATTTTCATATATGTATATAGGAAAAATACATTAGATAAATTCCTTTCTTTACAACTGACATAGTCATCGTCCCTATGACCTATGGATAGAGAGAAACTAAGTTGAATAAACACACATATATGCACACACACACACACATATATATATATACAGTAAAAATAAATATTTATAACAATAACTTAGATAACACTTACCAACTGCCAGACTTGGGACTGAGTTATATATCAACACATTAGCTTTGCTATTGCTATAAATATTGAATCAAAAGATTCAAACCAACCCATATGCAAGAAGACAGAAAAAAGAAAGATGAATAGTTATTTATCCTAGTTGAGAGGCATTTTTATACCTATGACTGAGGATCCATGACTATTTAGGTGATAAAAATCATACATCTCCTGAGTTTTGAAAGATGAATTTGAAGAATAAGATACTAGGCTGCATTGGAAATTGCAACGTGGCTATTTTGGAAGAGTCAGAAAAATTGAGAATGTTTTCTGTTCTTCATATTCCAACTAAGCACCCAAGCTTTGCATTTCCTTCCTGTAACAGTTGTGGGCAGCCTTCCATGAAAAATGAGCTCAATTTCACATTGAAGTCCCTTATTTTCCAATGCTCTAAAGTGAAATATAACAAGCTACTTTTAAACTAGGGTATTAAAAAATTAGAACTTCCAGGCTTGTTGCTTAAAGCTATAAAAGAAACAGAATCCAAATTTATGTATCAGTACAAAATTTCTGACTTCCCATATTATCTAGTCATTTGCCTAAATGAAATTGAGTCAAAACCAAGTAAGTTTTTAATGGAGCTGTATTTCCAGACAATCCCCAGGCCTGTCAAAGGGGAACATGGTATTGTTCAACATCTAAGACATTCTCACTGCCCAATATACTCCCCAGTAGGAAAATAATGAAGACAACCAGCACCTCAATATATACATAAGAGGCAGACAATGGACTGCTTCACAATAAGGAGAAACTGGCAATGAACCTTCTCTGCTTCCAAGAAAGTGAATAAACAAAGGGATGCCTCAGGACCTCTCATGAGTTGGAAAATTATGGCCATGGCTGTGTGTATCTAAAGATTTGTCACACACATGTCTGGATCCTGGTCTGCAAAGATTTAAATAACTGGGTTTCTCTGGGTCTCTCTCCAGCAGCTCAGTTCTCTTATGCATTGTAACTTCAGGGTATCCTCACATTTTACATGTTGGCTGAAAGTTCCTGTGCTCTGGGTTTAGAGAGAAGGAGAATATGCCACATGGAAGTCACAATGTCACTTATGACCTAGCCTCTGTAATAATGTGCTTTCATTTTTGCTAAATTTATTGTCCAAGGCCATTGGAAAAGGGAACCTATATCCAAGGAGGGAAACATAGGCATTATCTTTTGATGGAAAAATGTCACATCATCAGAAGACCATGAGAGTTGGGATGTACAGGGACGGACATCTTTACAAACTACAGTCCTCCACAGAATATTTTTAAAAAATAATTTCATTAAAAAGGATAAAGAGATTAAAATATGGATATTAGAAAGTCCTTTAGCATTTGTGATTTGAATCCTAGTTGTTTCTGAGGTATAGTTGTATTTTGGTCTTTTACCCACTGTGTTCTATAAGCTTCTTGTTTATTCTAGTTACTATAGTTTTCAGGGTTTTCGCTAACTCAACTTCCAAACCTCAATGAGAATATCTGAATTATAATGAAGTAGTTCCATCCTGGACATGCACATACATATCTACAAGGAAACTCAAAATTCAACTTGCTCCAGGTTCATTTTACCACATTTGCCTTCAACTTGCTTCTCTTCATTCCTTCCTCATTTTGGATAACATTACCTTTATTGGAACTCTTGTAGAAAATGCATTGATCGATTTATTATAATATCATTCTTAATTTCAAGGACTAACATTCCCTACAATCCCCCATTTTTCAAGTTTGTGAGAAATATTGTGTTTTATAGTCTGTGTTTTGGCCACAGTTGGTTGATATATATTTGACAGACTCACCACCCCAGTATTTTGAACTTAAGAACAGGAAAACAAAACAAAAATGAGTCAAATATTCTAAGGGAAATACATTTGAATGGCTGGCGATGCCACTAACTGAAATAAAAATAGAGAATGAGGAGAAAAATTTTAGAAAAGAATTATGAACTGTGTTTTGCATTTGCATTTGCATTGCATTTGAGGTATCTGTGTAATAACCATGTAGAAACTTATTATGGCTATTCTGTAGGGAGAGGAGAAACAATAAGAAAAAAAAAAAAACAAATCAGAAGTAGGAACACTATTGAATTCGTTAGGAATTAAAATGTTGTCTAATTGACCAGCATCACTTTCAGTAACACAACTTCCTTTTTAAATTATTTTCTAAGTGCAGATTCTAAACATTTCAATGCTATGCTCCAGTAAACCCATAGATAGGCATGTTAAGAGCAGCTAAAATACAAAATATGTAAAGATAAATAAGCAAATAACTTTTTGTTTTGATTTTTTTTTAAAAAAACCACAACTTTATTTTAACTTAGGTCTAGTTTTCCTTTGAATATTTCTACAAATGGGTAGCCCATATTTGTTGAGCATAATGCTCCTCCTGTTTGCTGGTTGGGAACATAGGTGGCATGTGCTGTTTACCAGGTAATGGATTTTAAGCCATTAATTTAATCTCCAGCCCTTCACTAAAAGGACCTGTTAGAGGCCCCAACTATGTTGCCTGATTCCTGAAAGTACTGACCTCCCAGGCTATTGAAGAAAGAGCAAGGAATCAGGGACTCTTGCTTTCACTCCACACAAGCCAGGTATGTACAAAGCTTAGAAGTATACATCAGAGATAAATACATATATGGAAAATAAGAAAATGTGAAAGGAACATGAAATTGAAAAAAAAAACAAAGAAATGTTTAGGAATTTGAAATAGGATTTAAGAGAAAAATATTCAGAGTAATGCTTCTGAATCCAGCCTATTTGCATGTTGGTTTAAGATGAAAACAGATCTTCTGATATACATTTGCTTCCCATAATCTCCTTCAACTTCAAAGTACAACTTTAAGGCCCCCAAATTTTGATTGCTTATTTTAATATGTTGCTGAATATTGAGTATCAATTTACTTCCTTCTGAGGTTAAAGATTTGATAACATACTTCAAAGGTTTTCTCTTAAATAATTTCACTCTCTTTTAAGTTCAAAGAATACTACTATACTTCCTCTGTGAAAATATTTCATAAACAGAAAATCCACTTACCACAAATAGTTACAAAATAGGCAAAATCTACAAAATAGATACAAAGTTCAAAACAGATATGAATTAAAGTCTGTTTTTATAAACTTATTTTGAAGAAATGATAAAATTTTACCTAACTAGTCTCTAAGTTTAGTTTGTTTTCTTATCTCAGTGAATGAACTATCTTGTGTCACTTGTACACAGAAATAATCTAATTGTGAAGAGTTTTAGGAAGAATAAGATTCTTAAGCTGATATTCAATAGATATAGGAAAAGTATCAAGATATGGAATTTAGGAGCAGAGAGAAAAAGTATTGAATCATCAGAAACTGAAAAATACGAACACTAAAAGAATACCAAAGGAGAAGAATTGGACAGTAATTATATGCATGCTTTAAAATCTGATGTTTGATGCTATAAAACAGAAATATTAAAATGAAAATTATTGAAATGAAAATAAGAACAGGGGAGAAGTGTCAGGATTAATTGTAAAATGCTTTTAAAAATACAAGTTTATGTGCAATATGTTAACCCTTTCTGATACAAAGACTCATTTTTTTTTCAAGCACAGAAAGAATCAAGGAAAGAACATGGAAACCAACTTTACTTTTTTGATCTTTATTGATTAGTCAATAGTATCACTAGATAGGTCCATAGTCTCTCCTTGCTCAGTTTATTTTCATGTGGCTACCAGAGTAGCCAGTACATTCTCCTTTTTCCACTCTGATGGTTCTTTATCTATTTTCCTGATTCTATGTGGATTCTTCAGTCCATAATCCTACTCTACCTTCATCATTCTCCTTAGGTGACAGGATCATGTTCCATGGCTCTAAGAACCAGTAGCCAAATACAGACTCTCAAACATTTCTCTCAAACATTTGCTTCCAACAGCAGCACTATCAGAACTTTTTGATTTCACACTCTCATCTCCTTATTTCTTCATTTTCCATGTCAGAAAAATGCACCATCATTTGCTGTTATTCATGCCAAAAGCATAAAAGAAATAGTTTTACCATAAAGTCAAGGAAGTTTAAATTTTAAGGGCTTCTATTTGCACAGGCCCATTTCAGGAACAGGGATATGATTTTGCATTTGTAATGCTATATTGTTAGTTAGGAGGGCCAATGAAGCTTTTAAGCGTCAATCCCCAAAAAAATCCTAAGAAATTTTTGCTAGGGAGCCTTTCCTGTCTCCTTCCTTTACCTTGAACTTCACAATCTGTCCATTGTTAATTTCTATCAGCTATCCCTTAAAATTTTTTTCATTAACTTAATTAATTCTCACCAGCTTCTATTCAACCACCCTGCTTTGAATCAGCATCCTCTCACCTTGACTCCTATAATTGCTTCTGTACTGATTAATTTGTCTTAATTATTGCTTCTTATAATTTTTCCCAAGTAACAATTAAAAACCTAAATTGATTAGATGCAAAAATCCTCAGCAAAAAAATACTAGTAAATCAAATCCACCAATTTGTAAAAAAAAAAAAATTGTACACCATAACCAAGTGGAATTTATCCCAAGCACTAAGTGGTTGGTTTAGCATTCCAAAATCCATTCATATAATTCATCATATACATAAGTAAGCTAAAGAAGAAAAATCACATGCTTATATCAATGGATACATAAAAATCTTTCTTCAAAATGCAAGGAATTCCACTCAAGGAATAATTACTTGTTTAGTCCATCTTTTAATTTCTTTCATCAGAGTTTTTTTAGGTTTTTAATATAGTTCTTAGAAGTATTTTTTTAGATTTATATCTAAGTATTTAATTTTGGTCTATTCTAATATACAACTATATGTATATGTACATATACATATGTACATATATATGTTACTTCAGATTCCACTTTTTCATCATTACTAATAAATAGGAACAGAAGGACTTTTGTATACCAACATTGTATCCTGCAACCTTGTTACAAGTTTTTGTTGTTGTCAATGATGATTCTTTTGGATTTCCTGCCTAGAAAATCAGGCATCCTTACTAAATCTCCCCTCTGAAGATCTTCATATGGGTCATTCTCTCCTTTCATTCACATCTCTGTTTAAGTATCACATCTTCAGAGTGTCTTTTCTTTCTACTGTGTACAAAATAATGCCACCACCCCATCACTCTCCACTTTTACACTGCTATTTCTTCATGCAACTATTTATCTTACAACATTGAATTTTACATTTATTATTTATATTTTGTGTCCTCAACTAAGAATAATAAATCAATACCATTTTGTGATTACTATATGTCAGACACTAATTTAAAGACTTTTCATGTATTAGAGTATTTGATCCTCACTAAAGTTTATGAGGGAGTATACAATCAAAGTACCCTTATTTACTGATGAGGGGAAAGCTATCTACAGCTATGTAGCTAGTTTACATGTAGTTTACACTGGGTTTGTGTCTGACCTAGGTGTTGAATTCATGTGCTTTGACCCCATAATCCATTGTTTTAGCCACTATCATTCATATATATATACACATACATACATACATACATATATATTCACAGAGTGACTCGAATAAATTTCAGAAAGTGTTTTTTTCTATCTCTTTATCCCTAAGTCCTAGATAAGTGTCTATTACATTGACAGGCATTTAGCATTCATTTTGTGGAATAAAGAATAATGAGGGAAATAATTCTGATCTATAGACAGTCTACTGGAATCTATTTTGTCAGCATTTCCAGAACTGATTACCTGTATCATAGTTAATCTATTAATGAAATAATTTCTTTAATTTTATTCTATAAATTATCTCCATTATCTCTATGCAATTCTCTGATATTGCTACTGATATTTAAAACTATGCTATTGATATTTAAAACAATAATGAAAACTGAACACATAAAAGTATATTTTTTAAAAAAATAATAGCAATAAATGCTATGGAGAAATATGGGGATTAATTTTCAGATATCAGAAGTGTATCATAAGACATTTGTAACATAATTATGGACACTTTCAATTGTGTATTATGCAATATTTAAAGTAAACAAGGCTTTCATAAAAACAAATACAATGTATTAGATATCAATGCTCTGTAACAAATTATCTTGAAAATTAGTGGCTTAAAAGCCAATATACAGGCAGGGGTTGTAGCTCAGTGGTAAAGTACTTGCCTAGCAAGTGTGAATCCCTGAGTTTAATCCTCAGCATCACAAAAAGATAAATAAATGAAATAAAGGTGTTGTATCCATCTACAACTACAAAAAAAGCAAACAAAATATACTATATATTCGCATTCCTTAGGGTCAAGAATTGGGGAGTTTCTAGCTCAAGGGTCAGGAATTGGAGAGAATCTGGGTATTCTGAAACAAAAGATTATACTTACAGAAAATCTATGGGATGACCTACTATTTAATAAGCAGCATTACCATGTGTAGAAACTACAATGGAATTGTTGAGAAAATATGGCAAAATCCATTTTATTCTTAACAACACTTAGTGAAAGAAAAAACATTAATTAAGGCCAGGTCAAAGAAAAATATATGCACTGATTTTTAATTAAGAGATCCTGAAATTTTGGATAACTCAGAGGGAATATGGGAGAAATGAAAATGGGAAAAATACATGAAAGTTAGAATAATTAAATTAGGTTTTGGTTAAAATCAACATAATGCACAATAGTGGAACAACAATATTACTGTGAAACATTATTCTACATGGAATAATGAATAAACTTTTCCTTTGGGGTTATTTTCAAATTATTTAAAAATTTAGAGGGAGGCAGAGACAGTTATGACATCAAGAAGATAATGAAGTCTTAAAAAGAAACATGAAAATATGTTTCTCTAGAAGGGAAAAAATAGCTGGTTGGTAGCTATTCAGTTGTTAGAATTGAGGGAGCAATTTGGGTTGTACATAAGTAAAGATTTTACTTTTCTTTTTATGCCCAAACTCATTCAAAAGAAGTATTCTGGTAGGGTCTGCAGTTCTTCAGCTAAGCAATATTTAGAAAGAGACTAGGAAAATATTTTCACATAGTATTTCAGACGTTTACCTGCCTAAAGGCAGACAACTTGAATGGCAGATTTCACAAGGCCCTTATGGATCCATTATTTTATAATTCTATAATGTCATGGTAATTCAAACCACTTTACACTGTCAATATTCTCCATTTATGTGAACAGACATCAACTCCTGTATCTTATTTCATTTATAATACAAGAGCTTGAAAAACACCTTCAGACAGCAATTTGTACATGATCTGATACATTTTCATGGTTTTGTAAGCATGAAAGATTTAAAAGAACAGTACCCAGGATTGCATTATTTATAAAGGAAAGGTATGAAATAGCATGTCATAAAAGAAATTAAAACAGAAAATCAGTAGAATGCTCATAAAAGCTTCCTTTGTCTACTGGGTTTTCAGATCAAACACAAGTCTAAACTTTGAGGATGGTGGTGGAGGATTATGAACGTCTTCCAGCAACCACAAAGAAAATTTCTTCTCTACTATAATGAATGAGACCACATGATATAGCCAGAAAGATTTCCTTTATTTTCGTGATTTCCTTTATTTTCATTTAGGGGAATTCTAAGCCTTTGGCATAGTAAACATCTATGTATTGGAATATTATGGCTTACTTTTCCTTATACTCTGGTCAAAAACAAATTTGATCAACACAAAAAGAACTTTAACATTTACTGAAATAATAAACTACATGTCTCCACTTCTTTATCTGTAAAATGGAATAATAATAATAGAAACTATCTCCAGAGAATTAAATGCTTAACCCATTTGAAGATTGATAGTAAGGACTGGTTTCTATTAGGTATTTTGATTACTCTAAAGACTTTCTTAACTGATTACTGCTCAATAAATGTATAAAATTAACTAGTGCTCTTTTCTTCCTACATAAAATATGGTGATTAATATTATCACAATGTTAAATCAACTTAATATATCAAAGCAAACCAATGTGTATGTAACTAGAAGGCTCTCCTTACATTCCTTTGCAAAATCCTGCTTAGAAAGCTCTATGCATATTATACATATTGCAATTACATAATGTAAATACTTATCAATTCAGTTAATATGACATAGTCACTCCTATGGAAGTTTTGTTGAATACCTTTGAAATCTTTAAAAAGAGAAAGACGTTCCTCTCAAATATAGCTACCATATTAAACCACCATAAGTTAAAACAGGGGAAACATTTAGATAAAAAATAAAAATATCAGTACTTCATCATTTTAGATCACATAGAAAAGTCTCATTTTATTCGATTTGAGAGAGAAAATGTTTGGAAATTAGGAAGATTATTTTGTATCATAGTTTATGACAGAAAGGAGATATAAAATAGCAATTTAGAATCATATAACTCTGATATATAAAAATCTGATGCATTAATATGCGACACATTTTAAGATATTTATATATATATATATATGATATTTCATAATTCCTCAATTTAAATAATTGTTCCTGTTAGCTAAGTAACTACTAAATCCAAGTCTGTTAGAGGTCTCAGGAGGTTTTATTTGTTATAAAAAAAATAGATGTTTTAGTCAACTTTTTTTGCTCCTGTGACTAAAAGATCTGACCAGAACATCTGTAAAGGAGGAAAAATTTGTTTGGGGACTCATAGTTTCAGAGGTCTCAATCTACAGATAGCAGGCTCCATTCTTCGGGGCTCAAGGTGAGGCAGGACATCATGATGGAAGAGTATGGCAGAGGGAAACAGCTCACATAATGATCAGAAGGCAGAGAAAGAGGTCTCTACTTGCCAGATACAAATATATACCTCAAAGCCATGCCACCAATTCCCATCACCTCCAACCATATCCTACCATCTCAGTTACCACTCAGTTAATCCTAGTCAGGGGATTAATTCACTGATCAGGTTAAGACTCTCACAATCCAATAATTTCTTCTCTGAACCCTCTTGCAGTCTCACATGTGAGTTTTTGGAGGACACTTCACATCCAAACCTTAACAACAGAGTAGAGAGCATTTGAATATCACCTTTATCTTTTTACCTGAATTCTCATGTGTTTGAATATTTTTTTTTTATTATGAAACAGTGAATAGGATAAAGGGGAATTGAGAAAATAATGAAGAAGAGGATGGATAAACATTGAAGTTAGCTGAAGGTTAAAGATGGATTAAGGCTGGTATTATGGTTCTAGAAGGAAAAATGCAGAATATTTCAGATTTGTATGCTGATGTTTCTTAGGCAATACGGAGAATGTAGGGCAGGCCCAAGATGGCGATAGTTAGGCTCCCTTATCAAGGTTTCTAGTTTGCCATATTTTTAGCATGTAGCCAAGGTCAAAATTCAGAGTACATTTGCCTTTCATAATTCTACGATATGAAGTGCCTTTTATTAGAGTATGAGGCAGTGGATAGTGGGAAGGCAGAGATAAGATTTGGCACTTATATCATCAGAAGAGAGACATATTTAAGAATCAATTAGGGAGAGGAAAGATGGCGGCCAGCGAGGAAACAGCACGTTCAGTATCTCTACAGTAACGGGATCAAAAAGATCCATTAATACACCCAGATTCTACCTACTGATGAACTTCGAGCAAAACTCCGCTGAAAAGAGACCTGCCGGAAATTAGTAAGTTGATTAGAGGTGAAAGTTTGTCCCAGAGGAGTGAATCTTGGCCACGCGGTGCAGAGGACTAGTCCCACTGCCAGCCGCCGCCAAACGGCAGCCGGCGCTGCCCGCCCGGTTCTGCAAACGGCCCCCGGAGGCGGGACCTGGCACGGCGGGAAGGGTCCCTGCTGCCTGCCCGTTCTGCAAACGGCCCCTGGCTGCAGGACCTGGCATGGCAAGAAGGGTCTCCGCCCGCTCATCAAACAGCCCCCAGCCCGCCCAGCCCAGGAGGCGACGTGAAGGGAATCTAACCAAGCCTCTATGAAATAGCGAACTGGGCTGCGTACGGGGGTGGCTGAAGTGCTGAGCCTGGAGCTCAGAGCAGAGGCTTTAATCGAGACTTTGCGCAGCTTGTTAGAGCTCCTTTCACCATTAATCTGTAGTGGACCACCAGGCCAAGCAGCAAAAAAAACAAAAAGATTGAAAAAGAGACGCTTGGCTCCCTGACGCTTTTCTCCCCAGAGCCACGGGCGCTTTAAGCCCATCTGCTTCCTCTTCCACTTCGCTCCCCGCAGAGAAGCTGAATGGGTAATCAGCAGTGGATCCTAAGTACCTGAGGCTAAGAAAGCTCAGTACACCCCGCCCTTTTTTTTTTTTTTTTTAATATTGTCTATACAGGGAGAATTAGTGGACTGAAATTGTTGGCTGGGCTGGGGTTTCGGGGCCGAAAATCCACTCCGCAGGAGCCGCCATTTGCTTCCGGCATGCTGCCTTGAGGGCCCTGTCTACTCGGTCTAGCTGCAGCAGCTAGAGACTAAAACGGGGCGGCGTGCCGAGCCCTGTCCTCTGAAGGCTGGGTCATTCGGCATCCCCCTGCGAGAGGACCCGTGCTCTGGAGGAGGCGGTTGGAGAGCCGCGGTGGCAGCCGCTTGGGCCCCGTGAGCTAGGCACCGGGCCGAGGAACAGCGGAGGCTGCGGCGGCGGCGCTGCTATCTAAAGCCTATTTGCTCAGGATCACTAGGCAATGCTGAGCTGACGTGGAGCTAGGGCGTACACTTTGGGCCCCTCAGAAAACGCACACTGAGCACGTATCTGCGGCGTTTAAGCCCCGGATCGCCTGCTTCTCGTGACTCAGCACTAACGACCCAGCTGAAATAACTAGTCGGCCCACCTGATCTCACAGAGGTAAAAAAAAAAAAAAAAAAAAAAAAAACAGAGCACCATAGCCAGACCCAGGGAATCGGGAGTGATGTGGGACTAGCGGCACAGAATTCCCGGCTATCGCCCCCACCAGGGCCGACAACAGAGGTCCCTTGCACCACCTACCAGGGGAGTTGCTACCTGAGGGCAAACAAATTCGCTGGGGGTCCTCAGCCCCAAACCCTACAAACTTAGGGCCTGAGGGAGGCAAACAGAAAGGGTGTGCCCAGACATCCATGAAAACAGGGCTCCCAGGAGCAGCAGACCTGTGTAGACAGTAATGCGATAAGCACCACAGGCGAGTGGGGCCCGGATTGAGGAACCACAAGAAAAGGACCCAGGCATTCAGGACTGGAGACCCGCACAGTCTGGGAAGAAGAGCTGAGACACAGTGATTGGCTTCCACCTATCAAGAGGAGAAGCCTGGCCCAGTGGGCACAGCTCCACCCACTGGAAGAGAACTCAATCGAGCTTTATGACTGCATTTATTATTAGTAATTTTTTTTATTTTTTTAAAGATTATTATTAGTATTTTTTTTTTATTCTCACTTTTTGTAGTTGACGTTGTTGTGTTCTTTAACTTTCTTACTAATGGTTTCAATTTTTTTTTGTTAATTTTTCTTATTCTATTATTATTACTATTATTTTTTAAACTTCAAGTTCCATTTTTTATTACCATTATAATTTTTTTTTTCGTTTGTTTTAAATTTCTATTTTTTCATTTTTTCTCTCTTTCTTCTCACTTTTTTTTTTCTTTTGTCTTTTCATTTCTTTTCAACTTTCTTATTCCCCCTCTCTTGAACTCCACCTGCCTACACTTGCTCTCTTTAGTGACTTCTTCCCTTCCCTTCTAATACCTCTCCTCCCAAGCATCAAATAAACTTATAAGAGTAAACAGTAACTCAACAGTCAAACAGAACAAGAAGTATCATGAGCATAAAAAAGCAAGGAAGAAAAGGAATACAAACAATGAAAGACAGCCTAAATATTCAGGAGGACCTGGAGCCATCAGAAAAATGGCCATATAAAGAACTCAAGGAACACCTTAGACAGATGGAAAGGAAACTTAAAGATCACATTGAAAATGAATTACAAAAACAGATAAAAGAGGAAGTTAAGCATCTTTATCAGGAGATAGAAATTATAAAAAAAAATCAAACAATAATTCTAGAAATGAAGGAAACGATAAACCAAATTAAAAACTCAATCGAGAGTATCACTAACAGAGTGGAGCAAGTAGAAGCCAGAACGTCAGATAATGAAGACAAAATATATCACCTTGAAAAGAGTCTAGCCAACTCAGATAGGCTGGTAAAAAACCACGAGAAAAACATCCAAGAGGTTTGGGATAACATAAAAAAACCAAACTTACGAGTCATCGGGATAGAGGAGGGCACAGAGATTCATGCCAAGGGAATGGGTAACTTACTGAAGGAAATAATTACAGAAAACTTTCCAGAAATAAAAAAGGATACAGATATACAAATTGTAGATGCATATAGGACACCGAGCACACAAAATCACAATAGACCAACGCCAAGACACATTGTTATGAAGCTATCCAATATACAGAACAAAGAGAAAATATTAAAAGCTACAAGAGAAAAGAGGCAGATTACATTTAGGGGTAATCCAATAAGGTTGACAACGGATTTTTCATCACAGACGCTGAAAGCGAGAAGATCCTGGAACAATGTATTTCAAACACTGAAAGACAATGGATGCCAACCAAGAATCCTGTATCCAGCAAAATTAAGCTTCAGATACGACAACGAAATAAAAATCTTCCATGATAAACAAAAGCTAAAAGAATTTGTAGCCAGAAAACCAGCATTGCAAAGCGTCTTGAGCAAAACTCTACACGAGGAAGAAATGGAAAACAATAACCAAAACCATCAGCGGGAAGTGCCTCAGTAAAGACAGAGGATGGGAGGAAAGCTAATCATGGAGAAACAAACTAAATTAGGGAAAAAAAAAAGAGATAAATAATCAAACATGGCAGGAAGTACAAACCATATATCAATAGTAACTCTAAATGTTAATGGCTTAAACTCTCCAATAAAGCGACATAGGCTGGTAACATGGATTAAAAAAACAAATCCAACGATATGCTGCCTCCAGGAGACACATCTGACTGGAAAAGACATACACAGGCTCAAGGTAAAAGGTTGGGAAAAAATATACCAAGCACACGGTCCTCGTAAGCAAGCAGGCGTGGCCATTCTCATATCGAATAAAATCGACTTCAAGACTAAGTTAATCAAAAGGGATAAGGAAGGACATTATATACTGTTAAAAGGAACCATTCACCAACAAGACATAACAATTATCAATATTTATGCACCAAATAATGGTGCTGCGACGTTCATAAAACAAACTCTCCTCAAGTTCAAGAATCAAATAGACCACAACACAATAATCACGGGTGACTTCAACACACCTCTCTCACCATTGGACAGATCCTCCAAACAAAAGTTGAATAAAGAAACTATTGACCTCAATATCACAATCAATAACTTAGACTTAACTGACATATATAGAATATATCAACCATCATCAAGTGGATATACTTTTTTCTCAGCAGCACATGGAACCTTCTCAAAAATAGATCATATATTATGCCATAGGGCAACCCTCAGTAAATATAAAGGGGTTGAGATAATACCATGCACTTTATCAGATCATAATGGAATGAAACTGGAAATCAATGATAAGAGAAGGAAGGAAAAATCCTACATCACATGGACAATGAACAATACGTTACTAAATGATCAATGGGTTATAGAAGACATAAAGGAGGAAATCAAAAAATTCTTAGAGATAAATGAAAATACAGACACAACATATTGGAATCTATGGGACACAATGAAAGCAGTTTTAAGAGGGAAATTCATCGCCTGGAGGTCATTCCTCAAAAAAAGGAAAAACCAACAAATAAATGAGCTCACACTTCATCTCAAAGCCCTAGAAAAGGAAGAGCAAAACAATAGCAAATGTAGCAGAAGGCAAGAACTAATTAAAATCAGAGCAGAAATCAATGAAATTGAAACAAAAGAAACTATTGAAAAAATTAACAAAACAAAAAGTTGGTTCTTTGAAAAAATAAATAAGATCGACAGAACCCTAGCCATACTAACGAAGAGAAGAAGAGAGAAAACTCAAATCACTAACATACGGGATGAAAAAGGCAATATTACAACAGACGCTTCAGAAATACAGAAAACAATTAGAAATTATTTTGAAAACCTATATTCCAACAAAATAGAAGATAGTGAAGACATCGATAAATTCCTTAAGTCATATGATTTGCCCAGACTGAGTCAGGAGGAAACTCACAACCTAAACAGACCAATATCAATAGATGAAATAGAAGAAGCAATTAAAAAACTTCCAACCAAGAAAAGCCCAGGACCGGATGGGTATACGGCAGAGTTCTACAAAACCTTTAAAGAAGAATTAATACCAGTACTTTTCAAGTTATTTCAGGAAATAGAAAAGGAGGGAGCTCTTCCAAATTCATTCTATGAGGCCAACATCACCCTGATTCCGAAACCAGACAAAGACGCCTCAAAGAAAGAAAACTACAGACCAATATCTCTAATGAACCTAGATGCAAAAATCCTCAATAAAATTCTGGCGAATCGGATACAAAGGCATATCAAAAAAATTGTGCACCATGATCAAGTAGGATTCATCCCTGGGATGCAAGGATGGTTCAATATACGGAAATCAATAAATGTTATTCACCACATCAATAGGCTTAAAGAGAAGAACCATATGATCATCTCAATAGACGCAGAAAAAGCATTTGACAAAGTACAGCATCCCTTTATGTTCAAAACGTTAGAAAAAATAGGGATAACAGGAACTTACCTCGATATTGTAAAAGCTATCTATGCCAAGCCTCAGGCTAGCATCATTCTGAATGGAGAAAAATTGAAGGCATTCCCTCTAAAATCTGAAACACGACAGGGATGCCCCCTATCACCACTTCTATTCAATATAGTTCTGGAAACACTGGCCAGAGCAATTAGACAAACGAAAGAAATTAAAGGCATAAAAATAGGAAAAGAAGAACTTAAATTATCACTATTTGCGGATGACATGATTCTATACCTAGAAGACCCAAAAGGGTCTACAAGAAAACTACTAGAACTAATAAATGAATTCAGTAATGTGGCAGGATATAAAATCAACACACATAAATCAAAGGCATTTCTGTATATCAGCGACAAAACTTCTGAAATGGAAATGAGGTAAAACACTCCATTCACAATATCCTCAAAAAAAATAAAGTACTTGGGAATCAACCTAACAAAAGAGGTGAAGGATCTATACAATGAAAACTACAGAACCCTAAAGAAAGAAATAGAAGAGGATCTTAGAAGATGGAAAAATATACCCTGTTCATGGTTAGGCAGAATTAACATCATCAAAATGGCGATATTACCAAAAGTTCTCTATAGGTTCAATGCAATGCCAATCAAAATCCCAATGGCATTTCTTGTAGAAATAGATAAAGCAATCATGAAATTCATATGGAAAAACAAAAGACCCAGAATAGCAAAAACAATTCTAAGCAGGAAGTGTGAATCAGGTGGTATAGCGATACCAGACTTCAAACTATACTACAGAGCAATAGTAATAAAAACAGCATGGTACTGGTACCAGAACAGGCGGGTGGACCAATGGTACAGGATAGAGGACACAGAGACTAATCCACAAAGCTACAACTATCTTATATTTGATAAAGGAGCTAAAAACATGCAATGGAGAAAGGATAGTATCTTCAACAAATGGTGTTGGGAAAATTGGAAATCCATATGCAACAAAATGAAACTAAATCCCCTCCTCTCGCCACGCACAAAAGTCAACTCAAAGTGGATAAAGGAGCTAGATATCAAACCAGAGACTCTACGTCTGATAGAAGAAAAAGTTGGTTCCGATCTACAGATTGTGGGGACAGGCTCCAAATTCCTTAATAGGACACCCATAGCACAAGAGTTAATAACAAGAATCAACAAATGGGACTTTCTTAAACTGAAAAGTTTTTTCTCAGCAAGAGAAACAATAAGAAAGGTAAATAGGGAGCCTACATCCTGGGAACAAATTTTTACTCCTCACACTTCAGATAGAGCCCTAATATCCAGAGTATACAAAGAACTCAAAAAATTAGACAATAAGAAAACAAACAACCCAATCAACAAATGGGCCAAGGACCTGAACAGACACTTCTCAGAGGAGGACATACAATCAATCAACAAGTACATGAAAAAATGCTCACCATCTCTAGCAGTCAAGGAAATGCAAATCAAAACCACCCTAAGATACCACCTCACCCCAGTAAGATTGGCAGCCATGATGAAGTCAAACAACAACAAGTGCTGGCGAGGATGTGGGGAAAAGGGTACTCTTGTACACTGCTGGTGGGACTGCAAACGGGTGCGGCCAATTTGGAAAGCAGTATGGAGATTCCTGGGAAAGCTGGGAATGGAACCACCATTTGACCCAGCTATTGCCCTACTCGGACTATTTCCTGAAGACCTTAAAAGAGCACACTACAGGGATACTGCCACATCGATGTTCATAGCAGCACAATTCACAATAGCTAGACTGTGGAATCAACCCAGATGCCCTTCAATAGATAAATGGATAAAAAAATGTGGCATTTATATACCATGGAATATTACGCAGCACTAAAAAATGACAAAATCATGGAATTTGCAGGGAAATGGATGGCACTAGAGCAGATTATGCTTAGTGAAGCTAGCCAATCCCTAAAAAACAAATACCAAATGTCTTCTTTGATATAATGAGAGCAACTAAGAGCAGAACAGTGAGGCTGAGCAGGAAGAAAAGACTAGCATTAAACAGAGACATGAGGCGGGAGGGAAAGGGAGAAAAAAAAAAAGGGAAATCACATGGAAATGGAGGGAGACCCTCATTGTAATACAAAATTATATATAAGAGTTTACGAGGGGAATGGGATAACAAACATGGAGGGAAATGAATTTCAATAGATGGGGTAGAGAGAGAAGATGGGAGGGAAGGGGAGGGGGGATTTTAGAGGATAGTAAAGGTAGCAGAATACAACAGTCACTAATATGGCAGTATGTAAAAATGTGATGTGTAGCCGATGTGATTCTGCAATCTGTATTTGGGGTAAAAATGGGAGTTCATAACCCAATTGATTCTAATCTATGAAATATGATTTGTCATGAGTTTTGTAATGTTGTGAACATCCAATAAAAAAAAAAAAAAAGAATCAATTAGACTTTGCCACCATAAGTTGTTAAATGGTCTAAATATATGGAAGAAATTTGGTAAAATAATAAAATCCTTCTATTTCCTCTCCACCTATTTTCAGCCCAAAATGTTTCATTTTCTCTCTTAAATATCTTTTGATTCTCTCTGAATCTGCATTCCCTTATTAACTACTAGCATTACTTAGTTCAATCCCTCATTATATTTCACTTGGAGAATTAGTGTGACTCTCTTAGTATGTCTGTGTTTCAAATTTCTCTACTATTATAATCTTCCTAAAATAGAAATAAGATGGTATCATTTCCCTACATAAAACCACATGTGACTGTAGGGCTTGCAAGACAAAGTTCACACCCCAAATATGGCAGCTATGGTAAACTATGATATAGGTCTCATTCAAAGCCAGATATAAAATTTGGGGGCCCTATGCAAAATGAAAGCATTGGGCCCCTTTTTAATAAATTATGAATTTCAAGATGGAGACAGAAAAATATTAAATGTATAATGGGTTTTCTTTATTTTAAAATTTTTATTTGTTTTAATTAGTTACACAGGTCAGTAGAATGCATTTTGATACATCATATATAATGGAGTATAATTTCATTCTTCTGATTGTATATGATATAAAATCATACCATTTGTATAGTTATATATGTACATGGGGTAATAATATCTGATTCATTCTACTTTCTTCCTAACCCCATACACTCTCCCCTCCCTTCACTACCTTCTACCTAATCTAAAGTAACTCTATTCTTCCCTAGCTCCCTCCCCATTGTTAATTAGCATCCAACTATGAGAAAAAATGTTTGGTTTGTTGTGTGTGTGTGTGTGTGTGTGTGTGTGTGTGTGTGTGAGTGATTGCTTATTTTGCTTAGCTCCATCCATTTACTGGCAAATGCCATAATTTCATTCTTTAAAGCTGAGTAATATTCCATCATACATATATATGATGATAAATATATATCTCACATTTGTTCTATCCATTCATCTGTTGAAGGGCACCTAGATTGGTTCCATACTTGAGCTATTGTGAATTGAGATGCTATAAACATTGATGTGGCTGCATCACTATAATAGGCTAATTTTAAATCCTTTGTGTATAAACAAAGAAGTGGGATAGCTGGGTCAAATGGTGGTTCCATTCCAAGTTTTCTGGGGAATCTACATACCTCTTTCCATATGGTTGCATCAACTTGTACCTTTTCCCCCCACATCCTCACCAACATTTATTATTGTTTATATTCTTGATAATTGCCATTCTGACTGGGGTGAGATGAAATCTTAGTTTTGATTTGCATTTCTCTAATGGCTAGAGATGTTGAACATTTTTTTCATATATTTGCTGACTAATCATAATTCTTATTCTGTGAAGTTTCTGAGCCCATTTTATTGGGTTATTTATTTATTTATTGGTGTTAAGTTTTTTGAGTTCTTTATATATCTTGGAGATTAATGCTCTATCTAAGGTGCATGTGGTAAAGGTTTTCTCCAAATTTGTAGGCCATTTCTTCATGTTATTGATTGTTTACTTTGCTGAGAAGAAGCTATTCAGTTTGAATATTTCATTTATTGATTCTTGATTTTACTTCTTTCACTTTAGGAATCTTGTTAAGGAAGTCAAATCCTAAGCCAACATGGTGAAGATATGGGCCTACTTTTTCTTCTGTTAGGCACAGGGTCTCTGGTCTAGTGCCTATCTCACATATTTTTCTGTCTCCATCTTGAAATTCATAATTCTACTTTGAATTGAGTTTCATGCAGAGTGAGAGATAGAGGTATAATTTCATTTTCTAATGTGGATTTCCAATTTTCTCAGCACCATTTATTGAATAGGCTCTCAATTCTCCAGTGAATGTTTTTGGCACCTTTGTCTAATATGAGATAACTGTATTTAGGTTTGTCTCTGTATCTTCTATTTTGTACCATTGGTCTATGTGTCTATTTTGGAGCCAAATATCATGTCATTTTTGTTACGATGGCTCTGTAGTATAATTTAAATGTCTGGTATTATGATGCCTCCTGTTTCCTTCTTCTTGCTAAGGATTGCTTTTGTTATTATGGGTTTTTCATTTTTCCAAGTGAATTTCATGATTGCTTTTTCTAGTTCTATAAAGAATGTCACTGGGATTTTAATTGGAATTGCATTAAATCTGTATAATGCTTTTGGTAGTATGGCCATTTTGACAATATTAATTCTGCCTATTGAGAAGCATGGGAGGTCTTTCCATCTTCTAAGACATCTTCAATTTCTTACAAGGTTGGTTCTACATATGGAAATAAATAAACATAATTCATCACATCAACAGACTTAAAATAAAAACCAGATGATCATCTTAATAGATGCAGAAAAATAATTTGACAAAATTCAGCACCCCTTCTTGTTCAAAATACTAGAAAACAAAGGGTAGTAGAAACGTACCTCAACATTGTAAAAGCTATGTATGCTATACCCAAGGCCAACATTATTGTGAATGGAGAAAATTTGAAAAGTATTTCCTCTAAAAACTGGAACAAGACAAGGATGAAAGATCACCACATCAATTGAAATATATTATTCATATATTACTGACCAAGCATATTTCTTCTTTTGTGAAGTGTCATCTTCTGTGAAGTCAGAGCAATTAGACAGGAGAAAGAAATTAAAGTGATATGAATAGGAAAAGAAGAACTCAAACTATCACTATTTGCCAATGACATGATTTTACATTTATAAAAGCCAAAAAATTCCACCAGAAAACTCCTAGAACTAATAAAATGAATTAAGAAAAGTATCAGGTTATAAAATCAACAACCATAAATCAAATGCATTCCCATACATCAGTGATGAATCTACTGAAATAGAAAGCAGGAAAATTACCCCATTCACAATAGCTTCAAAAAAAAATAGAATGGGTTTTCTAAGCATGAGGTCCTAGGCAATTGTACACCAGCGAAGCTGTTCTTGATCTTATCACTTACCTCAACTCCTTTTGACAAGTAGCCTCTGGTTTATGAATGTCTAAGTAAATATAAATCCTGAAATGCACTTTGTGATTGCCCTATCAGTTGTCCATAACATTATTCATTCTTTCTGACTGGTAAGTTCCTCTATCCAAGATACACTGGGGAAAAATATTGATTGTCCTTTAAGAATTTAACTAAATTCTCTTTTAATAGTTTAAAATTTCTCTGAAATATTAACATTTTGATTACTATTTCCTAAATGATACATTGTAATTAGCATATACTTTATGGTTGAATTTATCACATAATTACAGATTTAAATACATATTTTGTCTTCAAATTTGTACTAATCCCAATGGGAGGCTTACTATGTTCATTATATTTTAATCTCTAATATTTGTTTCAGTGTTTGGCATGAATTGGGCACTCAATACAATTTTTAATGATTTATATATAACAATTTTAAATATTCTGAAGTTCTGAGCTACTAATGTTTGTTTACCATGCTTATGGAAGTTCTAAGTATCATATTATGATTTTAGATCAAATGAACAGTATTTTGGATTGAAAATGTTGGGATAATTTGAAACTTTTGTATTTGAAGACATCAGGAATGGTCAAAATAGTGTTTTAAAGTGTAAATTTCATGTGGTATGAAACTTATTTTCAAAATATAGTCTGAGTTGGTAGATTCAATCAATTCCTTGCCTCTAACTAGGGAAGAGGAACCAAATGAGATTTTTATATTTCTACTGATATTTTCAGTTTTTAGATACAATCAATTTCCTTCTTCTCACTAAGGATGAGGAACCAAATGAGATTTTTATATTTCCACTGATATTTTCATCTCTACTTTTGCTACCATCATTTCTGCTTATACTAGAAGTCTTCTAGATATTGTGTGAATAAAATACTACTTAATAAAAGCATTGATCAAAACTTATCATAAATAATGGTTTTAAACATCAATTGTTCAAGCAATCAGATATGTTATAGGCTTCTCTATAGAAGGCAAATTATAGTAATTGGAAAGATCCATAGAACATAAAAAATGTATTAAAATGGCAAGAGTAAAAATAGAAGAGCAGTACACTAGCACTATACCTTAAAATAGGCTATTTTAAAACCAAGTTTAACTTTATGAAATAATACTTTTTTGGTTAAATATATAATGATTGCTTACATATACTATATAGTGAAGAGTGAATGGCTGTGCTTTATGAATAAGTCTAAGATCATAACAAAAACTATCTTGGTGCTGGGTATGTCACTCAATCATAGAGCACTTACCTAGCATGCGCAAGGTCCTGTGCTCAATTCCCAGCACGAAATTTTTAAAAAAAACATAATCTCCAAAAAAATTCCCCTACGTTTTGTGTCACATTTGGAAATCAAAAGTAATATGTCCATTTTTGTTTCAATTTTATATTTAATCTAAGGAGTAAAAGTATGGTATTTTATACAAATGTCTGTAATTAGGATTTACATGTCAGAAATTATTTTATTTAAATTTTTAGCACTCTAAAAATTGTTGGTATGGATGCCACCTTGACCTTATTTTATGATATGATATCTTAAATTAAAGAGAGAGAACAAAAAAATACAAAAGAAGTTTTTTGTCCAAAATAAATATATAAGTATAAAAAATAAGTTATATAAATAAATTATTAGGAAAATGTTCTGCAGAAAGAAACAGAGGTATAAGGGTAATTTGGTTGACAATTACAATGATTTAAAAGGAAAACTTAAACAAATAAAAATTCAATGGTTCATGCTCAAACCACCAGCTTCTTATGAACCAGTATCTTTAATAAATTATTAGAGGATCCTTGAGGTTTCTTGGAATGCTAGTCCAGTGATGGTTCCATTTTCCAAAGCCTGGAATAATTCTATTGTAAAACAGGCAATTTTTCATGGTTTTATCCTAGAAAGAACAGATTATTAAAAATGATTAATCCGATCATCCCCCAATTTTAAAGCTTAAAGTAGTATTAATAGCATGAATTCCACATAAAAGCAAATAGAAAAAGGAAATAGAAGACTCTTAGAACTTCTAAGAACAGAACTTTTACTGAAACAAAATTTGTAGAATATATAATAAATTATATAAAGTTATTGCAATGTTTATATCTATGAATTACTTCTCAATGAAGTTACATTACATTTAAGTTTTAAAAACAAGTGTAAGGGGAGAAACAGTAATACAGCATTGAATTTATGAGGCATGCTTTTATTTTCCTATTGTTGATATTAAGCAGATAATAAGGAATTATTTGCCCTACTTTAATAACTTGTCAAAATCGTTAAGTTTATATTATCCTCGAAATATGTAACATCTCTCTTTGGGACCTCCCTTACAAACAACCCCCACATATATAAAGAGGCTTAGATGCCTCTGCTCCTTGAGGTGGTGCCTGCAGTAGCCCTGCAACTTGCTTCTTTACATGTAATGCAAAGAGATATGAGGGACACCATTCCAGGAAGAAGCTGTGGGAGGCATGGAGTATTTCCTGGTTGTCTGTCTTTCTTCTGGTGAAAACAATGCTCTGAGTTCAAGCATGATGCAAACACAAAATCCTATGTTGGGCAATTGGGTGAGCAATGAACTTTTTTGTTGAGAGTCACTGACAGCTTAAGGGTCATTGGTACAATGGAAAAATAAAGCCTGATTGGGATAATGTCATTAGTATTTTAAAAACATATCTTATTCTATACTTTATTTTGTTTATATTGCCTTCACCTATAAAAACAGAGGATAAATTAAAAGCCATAGGGAATAAGTGAATGTATATGGTAAGGAAAAGGAACAGGTTTGTGCTGCTAGCCTACGATGTCACGTTCAACTCTCAAAATAATCCTGAATAAGGAGGAATTTATAATTGCGTTTAGATGAAGACACTAAGGCCATTTCAATATAAAATTCTAGCTAATTCCCGTGGCTGATGTGAATAATTACATTACAATGTTACTTAAATATATATAATAATATAATTAGATTTTAATTTTTGGAACAGGAACATTTTGCAACTATTAAAACAAATGTCCATGAAACAACTATAAAATCAATAATACTCAAATTAACATTAATTTAAAATATAGTTATGCTGAAACTGTATCAGGCCTTAGAAAAACAGAATAGTTTCTATTGTTAACAGAATTTTTTTTGTTTTTATTTCAGTAAATTTATAGCATTACATGTAGTGTGTTATTTTAATCTTATACCACATTTCTTCTTTGGAAAGATTAATGTACTTTATTCACCTCACTTATCCTACTGTTAATTTTTTTTCCTATTTCAGGGGTATAAAAAGTACAGATAGATGAATGGATAAAGAAAATGTGGCATATATACACAATGAAATATTACTAATTAATAAAGGAAAATAAAATCATGGCATTTGCAGGTAAATGGATGGTGTTGGAGAAGATAATGCTAAGTGAAGTTAGCCAGTCCCAAAAAACCAAATGCTGAATGTTTTCTCTGATATGAGGAGTCTGACTCATAGGAGGGTATGGAGGGGGGAGCATGGAAGGAATACACAAACTCTAGGACAGGGCAGAAGGGTGGGAGGGGAAGGGAGGGGGCAGGGGGTTAGCAATGATGGTGGAATGTGATGGACATCATTATCCAAAATACATGTATGAAGACATGAATTGGTGTGAGCATACTTTAAATACAGATATGAAAAATTATGCTCTTTATGAGTAATAAGAATTGTAATGCATTCTGCTGTCATGTATTTTAAAAATAAAACCAATTAAGCAACAAGCAAGACTACTACACGGATTTATAATGAAGAGATCTATGATATCATACAAATATGAATTATTTCATTGAGATCTGAACAGATGGAGCCATGGAACCAGTGTCCCATAAGCTGAAAATTCCCAAATTAGGGCTTTAGATGATAAGTAACAACTTGAATTGTTCACTTCAAGAGTGGTGAAGCTCAGATCAGAATTCAATTCAGTCTCCTGCTATAAAACAGAAGTTCTAAACACAGCATAATCCTATTATAGTCAGTAGTTCAAAAAGCACACAAAACTTGTAATTTGAAAATATTGACTGAAATCTAAACAAGAAGAAGCATTTTGATCAAGAGAGTAACAGAGAAATATATCAAAATAGGGACCATGAATAATAGACTCAGACACAGACACCAATAGAAATAGCAGTTTTTTGGAATTAATGCCAAACTTGTTTATATGTGCCTATCTTTTATTTACTTTTCTATACTTGCAAAAGGATTAGGAATCATTTTCAAAAAGACATAACAAAATCAAAGAAGGCCAATAAAGTCAGACAAAAGGATATTTCATAATACAGATAATAATAAAGTAAGAAAATTAATTTAATAAAAGGCACTGTATTTTAGCACCAAATAGAATTCTGACTTCATAGGCAGCTATGTTAAAATGGTATTTTACTTTACAAATTTCATGACTTGTATTACCTTACAAAAGAAATCTCTTTATTAAAAAATAATCACACAATGGATGGTAAGATATAACATGACTTGAAGAACATATATTCAAGAAAAAGCAAACTGGTCCTAAAATTTACTCTAGCGTAGATTATAAAAAAGTAATACTACTCTAGGGGCTGGGATTGTGGCTCAGTGGTACAGTCCTTGCCTAGGACATGAGAGGCCCTGGATTCAATCCTCAGCACCACATAAAAATAAACAAACAAAATAAAGATATGTGTCCAACTACAACTAAAAAATAAATATATATTTTTTAAAAAGTAATACTAATTTTCCTACATTAAATGTAATCTCTCAAAATTCCCTTCTCTGGACTTGTAGGAATTTGAATTTAGTCATTCTTGGATATCATTTCCAGTCTATTCATAACAGTGTCAATGTCATGGATCTAATGCAATCAGGCTGTAGAGGAGGAACACCTGGTCTCTGCAGGGTCATTTATGACATGTTCTGCTTTGAGCCTGCTCATCTCTTAGCCCTGGTAACTCCACCGCCTGTGAGAACACAGTGTCTGTGACCCACTCTCTGTAGGTGCATTGCATAGTTAACTCTCTGAAGTGTGCTACCTCAGTGGGTACTATGAGGGAGCTGGCACATGTCCACTTTCTTTGGGTACATTAAAAAAATCATTTTGAAATTTTGTGAGAAGCTCTTTAAATTCTCCTTAAATTTCCCATCATCTACCAACCACAAGAAGCCTTTCTCTATCTCAACTGCTTCTCTGGACTGATTGCTTGGACACCCACTCACCCACCCACCCACCCATTAAAGCCCCAATTTTAAACACAATGTTTCTTGGAGTTTGAAAACTGGATACTAGTGATCTTTATTCTTTTTATTCTTACCAAGTTACTTTGTTAGATATACATTTTTCAAAAGGCTAAATCCTAATAAAAATGCTAAGTTCTATTGTTTCTAGTTGGTGTTACATTAGACTCACAATATAGGGTTTTATCATTTATTCAGTTTAGCTCATTGAGTTTTAATAACTGAAGACAGACAAAATGAAAAAATAAAAAAAAATATCCTTTTAAAATTCGGGAATTAGAATATTGTTAAAATCTATTCTCTTATACTCTCATTCTCTCTCTCTTGTAAAATATACATAACATTTATTATTTTAACTCTTTTAAAGTGCATAATTCAGAGGCATTATATTGTTGTGTATTCCTCACCACTACTGATCTCCACAATGCTTTAATCATTCCAAGCTGAAACTCTGTACCCACTAACTAATATATTCCCATACTCCCCCCATCCTGGGGAGCTCCATTCTATCTTCTCTCTCTAAATGTGAGACTTTGTATAAGGGGAATCATAGGATACTTGCCCTATCATGTCTGACTTATTGCACTTAGAACAATGTCTTCAACATTCATCAATGTTGCAGCATAAATCAGAATCTCATTTTCCCTTACGGTATTTTTTCCTTAGCTGGAAAATATAACTGTGTTTGGCAGCAAAACTAAAAAGAAATTGGAATTAATGAGTTTAGTGGACAGAAAATTAAAGCATATCTTTTTGGAGAGAGAGAGTGTGTGTGTGTCTGGGGAACTGAAAGGAAACTGTGGAAGCTGATACTATAGCATATTGCATTTCCCCAATGCACTGGAAAATTAATCTGAACACTTTTCAGCACATCTTCTTTTGTGGTAAACACTTGACATAGAGCTTTTTTAGATTTATTGCTTGGTTTGAAAATGGACAAAATCTTTGCATTAGTCACTCTATCCATACTTTCCTTCTCAAGTTTATGAAAAACAGCAGGTTTTTCTATTAAAAACCTAGTCTTATGAATCATGTAGGAAGATGTCATTGTTATAAAACAATGAGGACGAAAACTGCCAAGTTAAACACAAAGGGTAAAATCTGTTCACATAGTCCCACACCCTTAGACACTTATTTCACTGTGAATTTCCTGTGAGTTCTGATGACTGAAGTTGGCCCACCAAACAATTTTTTCTGAGAAGGGCTCAACTTGCTCCAGAAAACGCGTCCCTATTTTGCAGATGATTATGTCTTCTATCAAAAGCAGCAGCTGAAGAATGGTCAAGCCCATAATTAGAAAAGTAGTCCAGCTAAGAGAACTGATTTCACCTGCAGGAGAGCGAGACTGTTGTTGTTTTGGATTCTCAAAACCGTTCATTTCAAGTAACCAAAGATGGAAAAACCAGGGATCATCAGATGACAAATGACTTTATTTCTCCAGAATATGAAAGAAGTTATTTACAAATATAATTTTTATTCTTTTTTATCTTTGAAATATATGAGACAAAAGCATCAATGAATGTCAAATACTCAGGGCAAAATTAAAGCACCATAAGTGTGTGCATAACAATTTTATAGCTATAGATATGCCTTTACCTCTATGTCCATAATATATATATATGCTCTTTAATAGGTATATTGAATATTTAATACATTTTCCATATATACATATAAATATTTATATGTGTTCCATGTATACATATATATATGCATAAACTTATTATTAGAAAACATATTATAAATTTGAAAATTATCCAGCAGACTTAGCCTTGTGCTGTAAATAAAAGTCCATATAACCTTGTCTATATAAAGCAGCGCCTGCTAACATAGTGACTTTTCTTGGCTCCATAGTTATCTATCTGGTAACACCCTGAGGATGAGATCAGAAGGCTTTTTTTTTTTTATTTCATTAAGGTTAGTGGTATACTCTATGTACTCTACCTGTACTCTATGTGTGCCATTTTGTGAACCTGCTTGCTTTATTCTGGTACCTAAGAAATTATTGACTCCACGAGACCAAACTTGCTTGAATTCCAAGTGTGCATCCTGATTCCAAACTGTAAGTTATGGTTGTCAAAAGATTTCTTTTGTGGCCTGGCTTGGCCCTCTCCATGTTGAGTCCTGCTATATGTAATCAAATGTCAGGCTTGGATATCTAGATACAGAATAAATAACAAAACAACAAATCCCAGAACACTGTCTTTCTATATAGACTTTAAACTTTTTCTTCCATTGGGGCTTGAAACACTAATTTTCCCTTCAAAACTTGTAAGAATAACGCACTCTCCATTTCATATGGAGTGATGCCCTAGTGGTGACTGAGCTGTCTGTCCTGTTGCCCTGACTGTCATCCCTGAATTTCTCATCCTTTTTTCACAGATAAATGGATACCATCCTTTTGCACAGTGAATGCAACTGATCTGTGGATAATTTGGACAGATGGTATATGGTTTAAAACCACTGTTTTAGATAATTCCTGAATTACACTTGGCCTGAAGAAATACTTACATCTTTATAGTAGGAATCATTGTGACTTGGGTTTTATATTGAATGAACAATCACAGACTTGTATAGATCCAACATAAGGCATTTGATGGATAATACAAATTAGCATTAAAATTTTGTTCACAAAGAGAAAAATGAAGGAATTAGAACAGATTCCTTTGGAATACTTTGAATTATAAATGCTAGTATGCTATAAGTTCAATATCTCGTTCTAAAATTTAAAGAAAATTCTAACCTTTGAAAGGAAAACATGTACAATCGCTACAAACTTCCACACTTAAGTATTGTAGTTTAAAAAAAGAACAGATAAACCTATAAAAGTATGAAAAACAGCTCTTAGTAAGCATATATTAAATAAATTATAGAACTGAAGAACATTTTAATCTAATATAAAATAGATCAATCTGAGATGCCAGATGACCTTTATGTGGGTAGAATTTATATGCCCATTTATCCCTACAGGCAATTTAGATAACCTGGTATACATGTGTACTTACACATACAAATGAAAAAATAAATCAAAAAGAATTGTCACAAATTATCTTATAATAACTAAGGACTCTGGGTTTAGTCTTTAAAAGTTCAACAAGCAAATTCAAGTAATTCAAAGGAAAAAATGTTAGATGGACCAAATATTTTATAAATTTGCTTATTATATGCACATGATTTTTATAATTTTATAATTTTTACATCTCCCATTAAAAAGACCCAGGAAATTTCTAAAATCAGGGGCTGTTTCATTTATATTTACTTCTGATTACTTAGCCAGACACCAAGTAGATTTTAATGAATACAAGTAATCCATATGATTTTTTTTTTTTGCATTTCAGGAAACAATGAGTCATTTGAATTATTTAGATATGGATCCACTTTCATCATTTGACTCATTAAGGTGGGCCTGTGTATCATTTCTATGCTTCGTATTGGAGCTATTTCTATAAACAAAGGACTTGATCTTCAAGGAGCCCAAATTCCTACAAAGAGAAGGATCTGATACAATGTTCTCCAAAAGATAGAAAGAAAGATCACGTCAGTTATTCATGTAACCAATTATAGATAAAGTTTAATGGATTAATAATAAATATTTCTTTTCATTATAATCTCAATGGGAATAATGAGCAAATTTTATGATTAAAATCAATAGCTGGTATAAGCAAAAAAAAATAATAATAAGATTTTTGCTTCTCAATAGTGTATTTTATTTCAATCATAAAGACTAGCCTGAGGCACCAGGTCAATTAATATAATACCTTAGTATATAGAGACTTAGGCATAACAAGTGAAATTTAATTTAGTAGTCTCATGTTATTCATTGAGGGTGCAGAAGAGAGCAACAACATAATTAAAGAAAAAGGAAATAGGATTTATGAAGGGAACTGAAGGAACTAGTGAAATATAACCTTGAGAAGAGATACCTAAAAGATATTTAATTCCACTTTTTTAACATTTAAAGAGATATAGATATTATATAGATATTAGAGCAAATAATTGTAAAATGCTAATATGAATGTGAACTAATAATTAAAAATATATGTGTTGCTAGAACACTCAGACACTTTAAATTTATTTTAAATTTTCCCCTTAGAATTACATGCTGTAGGCCCTGGAGTCAAAGATAAAAAATAAAAACTTACATTGGTTGTAACTAAGTGAGGAATATTTTTTTCTCTCTTTGTAGGTATTTTCCTGAGGTTGAATTGTGCTTTTGTAGCATAGTTTGGAGATATTTGATACATTGTGTCTTAAAAGTAATAGTAGTTAAAAAGACAAATGCTGAATATTTTCTCTGATATAAGATGACTGACTCATAGTGGGGCAGGGAGAGGGAGCATAGGAGGAATAGAGAACTCTAGATAGGGCAAAGGGGTGAGAGGGGAAGGGAGGGGTATGAGGTTAGCAATGATGGTGGAATGTAATGGGCATCATTATCCAAAGTACATGTATGAAGACATGAATTGGTGTGAACATACTTTATATACAAACAGAGATGAAAAATTGTGTCTATATGTGTAATAAGAATTGTAATGCATTCTGCTGACATGTATTTTAAAAAGAAAACCAATTAAAAATAAAAAGAACAGAGATGAGGCAATTGCAATACTACTTGCCATTCAAATCTTTATTTTTGTAGTGCTTATAAATATGCATATATCAAGGACATACTCCCTATTATTTGAAAAGTCACATTAAACATTTTGGAGTGAGAATATAAGAGACTAAATTGGTGTTACTCAGCTACAATTTCTTCAAACTTAAATCAGACATAATAACAGCTGCCTTACCTTTTACTCGGTCATGGAGACTCTCCAGTTACCTTGTATAGAAAAAGTGCTTTGAAAACTCTAGATAAATATAATGCTTAATTTTCAATGAAGTAAAGAATATTTGGGGTAATTTTAAAGTTATATAAACAAGATATAAACAAAAAAGAAAGTAATAGTAGTTGATATTGTTATATTAATTTGAGATGCTTAATAAGTGTAAAGATTCTTTAAAATAAACCCAATAAACTGTAACATATCCCTGCTAACATTAAATGACCAATCCTTGCCCACCAGAACCCTTTCCTTAACTCACAAAACCAGTTAACCCATGAGAAAGGCAAAACTATGGACCAAAACTGAGCCCATATTGTACTTTTATTTTTGCAACTTATTGAAATTTCATATTAAAATTTGAAAATAGACTTGAAAATTTATGTGGAGTGATTAATTCAGATACCTTAAAAATAATTATATTCTCTTTTTTTCTAGGGCTTTTATTTGCTTCAGTTTTGGTTGCGCTAAAATAGATTTCGATGCTGACTCGCAACTTCACTCTGATTCTTAATAATTTTATTCTTCATTCAATGATTAGATTGTCAACCAAAATCTCTCTTAGGAGAAAGAATTTGAATGAAGTAAATAGATTGCAATTATCATTGTCTTAAACATTTTTCATTCTAACTCTTAAAATATCTCAAATATTTTAAAGTTATAAAGCCAAAACCTGATAAAAGCATTAGAAAACTTTTACTCAAATTATTATTCTTTCCATTTATTATTCTTTACATTCTTTGTTTTTCCTTTGTGTTTCATGCTATTCTATTCTATATGGTCCCTATTCACAAGTGCATTAAAATATACTTAAAAATAGAAAGGAAGGCACATGTATAAAACATTAGCAAATAATAATTCAGAATGTCACCAAGTGGCTAATTGTAAATTATAGCCCATACTCGCTTATTTGGAAAGGGCTCGAAGAGGGAGCTAGGTGCAATCAGGGAATATGTAATAGAGAGTGGTGATTATTGTTTGAAGAAAGGACAGACTCTAAATTGATTGAGGAGTAAGGGAAACATAAAGAAGAGAACTGAAATAGAATTTGGAAGAATAAGAAAACTAAACGAAATAGAATGGTCATAAAGACAAAACCTTGGATGGCAAAAATGAAGCACCAAATGTTAGATGTTTGAGAAAGCCAAACTTTCTCAGAATGGCAAAGGCGTTTAACTAAAGACAGGAATGGCAAGACTATCTGATAACAGGTCTTCCTTGGTGTAGAGTGTCTAAATAAATATAATAAACAGGAAGCATAAATATCAAATATTATTCATGAGAAAATTTAATTTAAAAGAACCAGCAAGAACAAGTAGAAACACTATATGGCTATGGAAAATCCTGGAAATGTTTTGACTGTTGTTAGGAATACTGAGAAATATGACCCCCAATTTTCTACCTTCTTGATCTTTCTTATTGTGCTATGAAGTCATCCTACCTCTTCAGACAGTAGCCCCTAGTGCTGGTAGAAATGCTCGCCATCTCATCACTTCCTTCATCTTCTGGGCAATTTAAATTAAAAGTCAGTTTCCAGGACCAAGTTGGTGAGCTATGTTTGTGTAAGTACATAACCTTACAAGATGCCAGGAACTGGTGGTGGGCTGGAGCAGGCTTACAGTCCATAAGAGCCAAATGCGTGCATCCTTTCCCAATGGCACATTCAGTGACATTGTGCTGGGAACTTCAAAGTAACAATAATGGACATATATCTACCAGGAAATTGGCAAATGCTACAAATCATAGGCTTTTTTTTAAAGAATGTGGGAGTAACAGTCTATTGAATATTGATTAACATACCACAGTGCACAACTAATGTGCTTTTCCATTCTCTTTCCAATTAATTGTTTCTTTGTTCCATTTTTTAATGAATAAATCAAAAAATGCCCACAGAGGATTTATTTTGCCTTGAACTGTTAGACTAGAAAGCATGAATCTGAAAGCTGGCTTTCTCTTCTTGCTAATGCATGTATAATGTCTACAAATTAGGAAATTTGATGTGCTCCCTCTCATGAGATTATTTTAGTCAATGTATAGGTGTGTTCTGATATTCCCTGATGGATATACTATAGGGAGAAAAAAAATCAAGGTTGACTTTCACAACAACTCATTGGCAGTAGAACAGATAGTCTGCCAGGACCAATCATCGAATGGCGGGTAACATAGAGATCTATAACAAGAATTTCTGTGGCAGTTGAACTTGCATAATTGGCAAAACATCCCATATCCTAGGGCTTGGGATAAGAGCAACCATCTTTAGATACAGCTTGCAGAGCTGCCAAGAAACCTTCTCTCAAGCAGCTTTGAGGTGACATCCATACAGTTATGACATATTTATTCTGGGCCACCTCAACAATAGACGCATCTACCAATGGCATGTATGTCATTCATTCATTCATTCAACATAAATATTGAATTTTCATTATGTGATAGCAACATATCTCTCCCTCACTGAAATCAGTCTAGTAGTGAAACTGACAACACACAGGTACAAGTTACTTTATGTAAAGGTATCTCAAATGAGAGAGAAAAAGGTCTTTTAGATAAATGAAAGACATTCAGGAGGGCAGGAGAAGTTGGAAAGAACAAAATTTTTACAATACTACATCTATTTGAAACAATGAGATATGGACATTAGGAAAAATGGAAATTATTAAAATGTTTTGTTTATTTAACTTGATGAAAATGAGTCAAGAAGTAGTCAAATTTTATTTTAGAAACAACTAGAATTTAAAAGAAAAAGTACTTATCTATTTCAACAATAATTTAAGCCTAATACCTTATTATTCTGAAAAATGCAATCACTTATAGGAATAAATCAGAGCTCATTGATTGACAAGAATATGAATGAACTCATAAGAATCAGCTTAGAAAAAACACAGAATTTGGACTTTATCAAGGCAAAAGCAAACTGCACCCTGCCAAAGGTTGCATCATTGCAGATGGTTATGGAGGAAGTTTTACTTCGGTATTAGTCCCACCCACTCTTTGTCTCACTGTTCTCCTCTTACCAGAAATAAATATTTGGAAAGGTTTTCAGAATAGTCCTTCTTACTAAATGGGTCAATGTCCCCTATCTACCCTATACACCTATAAAACAAAAGAAAGAAATACATATGGGCTTAATTATGCAGCTCTCACTTTGGGATTCCAGAGTCAGAGATAAAAACTGAATCTTTTGAAAAGCCATGATTCTTGCTCTTATTTATCTGATGAATCTATGGTTCATTGGAATATCTTTGTCTTATAGACTCTTTTTGCTTGTTTTGTTCGGGTGCTAAGGTTTGGATCCAGGGCCTTGTGTACGCTAAGCATGAACTTTACAAATCAGCTACACCTCCCGTAACTTTTTATTTTATGAAAAAAATGCCCTCTTTAAAATCCCTTCCTGACATTTATACTTTCTGTCGATGGTGTGGTGTCTTGTACCACATTCATTTAAGCATTAGCCAGAAATATAAAGAGTGGTTACTACTTTAAAAGACAACACAAGGTTGGGTGCAGTAGACCTTGCCGGTAATCCAGCTACTCTAGAGACTAAGGCAAGAGGAATGTAGGTCTGAGACCAACTTTGGCAACACAGTGAGATCATGTCTTAAAATAAAAATAGATAAGTAAGTAAGTAAGTAAGTAAGTAAGTAAATAGGACTGGTGATGTAGCTCAGTGGTAAAGCCCCATGGTTTTTAATCCCCAGTTCCACAGAAGACAGAGATGCAGTCCAGAGGGAGAGAGAGAACAGGAGAACACATTGGTCCATTGTCTTAGATCTTTGTTACTTATTTTCCTTTTGTATTTTCTACTTATTTTTGAGACTATGTTTCTCAGATGTGCCACAACATTCAAGTGATCCCTCTTTGTTTCTCATCACATTCAAAGTTGTACACAAATGAGATGTTTAAAGGGTTTTACCTTTGCTGTGTATCTTTTATGAGGTGTTGGATAACTAATGGAGATAGTAATGAGATGATAATGGTAATGAAGATGAGGGTCCTGGCAATTTTTCAAAGTGCCAAAACTCTGGATTAACCCCACAGCAAAGTGAAAATCAAGATTTTTTTACCCTTTGGCATACATATTACAAAATAAACACACACAGTTTTAACTTCTCTTAGTAGCCACATTCTATAGCCCAAAAAGAAAATACCATAAAATTACAAAGAACTCATTGTTCCAAGAGTTGGACGCATCTGAGATACCTAATGTATTTGGCATTTGTATTAACTACCTGTGCTACTTAAACACTTGATCTCTCCAGTCCTTAGTGAACTCCTCCATAAGACAAGAAAGCAGTACTTGTAGTTAAGGAGCTAAGCAAGGCAACACATATAAACTACATAGCACACAGTATATGTTTAGTATATATCTCTGTCTTTACATTTGGATTAAAAAATAGTTACCATATGGAGGTAATCTGTATATCTCTTAAAAGACTGTATTAAGCTGGGTGTGGTGGCACACACTTATAAACACAGCAGCTCAGGAGGCTGAGGCAGGAGGATCATGAGTTCAAAGCAAGACTCAAAAAAGCAAGGCATTAAGTAACTCATTGAGACATGTCTGCAAATAAAATACAAAATAAGACTGAGGATGGAGCTCAGTGGTCAAGTGCCCCTGAATTCAATCCCAGATACAAAAAGAGAGACTGTATTAAGCCATAAAGAATTAAAAAATATATTTTTCATTGAAATATTTTGTCTAACATGCATTTTTTTATAATTATTTTTTTTCTCCTTAATATTTATACTCTTGGATGTTACTCATTTAATATTGTCTACTAAAAGGAAAGAATTGGTTATCCCATATATTTTCATGTGTAGGTGGTAGTATACCTTGAACTGTTTCCATTCCTTTTGCTTTGTCTTCTTCAGATATTCATTTTTGACATCTTCCTACAAAAAAAAGCACAAGATTAGATTGACGAACAAAACCATTTTTTTCAATTATTTAGCAGTTCATTCTGTGTATCCAACTTCTAAATTTACAATCCAAGCAAACTTTGAATGCATATCAATGTGGACAGCTTGGAAATAACAGCAGATGAGTTGAATAGGCACATAGTAAAAAGAAATGAGATAATATAAGTAATACATCAGATATGAAAAATGAAGTTAGATCTTTAAACAGCCTTTTAAAATATAGTTTTATTGGTACTTATACTGAACAACTATCATATAACTTACATACTTAAATATATATGTATATATATATATATATATATATATATATAATTTAGATGTATTTATTAGAAAGTGAGACGCACCCACACTAGTCTTTTCAGGCATTCTTCCATCTTAATAACACTACCACTTCATAAAACACAAAGCAAGTAAGAAACAGAAGGGTGAAGTTGGACCTGTTCCCCTGTTTTATATGAAGATTTGACCAGCATGAACTCTATAGTGCTATGTAACACTGTTGTTCCATTTCTGCTGTTAATTATCCTTTCTGTTCCTGTGACCTTTAAATATAAATCATAAACAGAAGTGAATAGTATCCCACATATGCCCTGAAAAAATGTTTAGGTAACAGGTACATAAAAATTTAAAACAACTATCTTCATAATAATCTTCCATAGAGCTTTTAGTTATCAAATGCATAATAGCATTTTAAAAAGTATTTAAATTTTGTTAATTAGTTTTACATGACAGTAGAATGCATTTATGCACTTTAATATATCAAACACAAATGGGGTATTATTTCTTATACTTCTGATTGTTCATGTTGTAGAATCACATGGGTCATGCAGTCATATATGTACATAAGATAATAATACCTTATGTGCATAACAGCATTTTTATAATTTAGAAGAATGTAATTATACATTTATTGCACTTTACATATATTAGAAGGATCTGACTAAACACACAAATACATAAATAAATTTCCTAAAGGAAAAGAAAGCCTTTCCTAACCTTACTATTATTCATATCTAGCCTAGAATGGTACTTAAAGCTTATAGATGATCAACTTAATTCAAATGATAATGAATTTATCTGCATACCTTGACACATATAACAAGAATATAAAATGCATATAAATTTTTTTCTGGAATATTGTCTTTCACATAATAGTAAGTTTTCAGTGGTTCATCGTGACCACACAGTAACTGATAATTAACAAAAAATAAAATAAAAATACAGAATAAGTCACATGGTCATTCATTTTTAGCAAATATTTCTGAACTCAAACTACAGTAAACATAATTTAAATGTTAGATAATTTACCAGACATGCTAAGTATCTTAGCTTATTTATTACTTGTTCTTACTTTAGTGTTCAGAAAACACCAGTTTACAATGATTCCTGGGTGATCAATGCTGTATGAAATGACTTTGTTTTTATTTGGAGTCTGGTGATAGATTGGCAATCTCCATTGAAATCATGCCTATAATGATTCTTAGTGTGAAGCAAACTTTGGAATTAATTGTGGAGGATATGGCTTTCCTGACATTATTATTCCTCACACAAAAAATAATGTTCTGGAAAACTTCACATTGTAGAATAACTAATGACCCCATTCTCTTTTTGGCAATCCAGTGAATACAAAAAACAGATGTTCTGCATTAGCAGATGTCCAGGGTGACATACTAACCATATGCAGGGAGTGGAAAGCCTAGATTTTCTCACATGTGTGAGAAATGCTGAACAGGGACACAGGTTCCCACTTAGCATCATTTGGTTGTGTAAGATTAGAATTTCATTCATGTATTAGATAATGATATCCTCCTGCATTCTAATCTCTGCCCTGTGCCCAAAGTATTTTTTTCCAAATAATAGTAATGATCCACAATTTAAAGCCATAATTATTCTCTTTTACTTTCCTGTTATTTCTTCATACAATAACAAAATTAAGGACTATAATTTTTAAAAGCTTATCTGTTCCATCAAAACAAATTATGAAATTTATTTATTTCATTCCCAAATTCCAAACAGCCTCCTTCATTATTCATTTTGGGACTACTCGAATGTAATATTCTCCATGTGACTACCCTTGTTCCATCCAGAAAGAGTACCTGGCATTATGCACTTATTTTTCTCTCCACTAGAAAATAATTCATGAAGAAAAGTCATCTCTTTGTTGCTTATCTTTTTCCAGTGTCTAGAATAGGTGAGATATCAGGTGCTTAAAAAATATTTGTTCAACAAAAGAAAGAGAATATAATATACACGAGTCATTTTATTTTAATCTGTTTCTTTCTTCCTTTCCCTTTTTGGGGTGGAAGAGGGGTTATTCTTTATCAAATCAGTGCCTGAGTACCCTGCATTTGGTAGACAAGCAATAAACAAATGTCATTCAGATGAATTAAAAGCTTTACTCTAGCCCCTTTATAAATGATGCTTTAGAGGAATTTTTTAACTATGGTATAAATTATTACAATTATATATTTTTCTTAAAGTTTTGTTCAATAAGTTTTGAAGATTGTGTATATATGAACAAAACAGGGAAGTTATATATTCCGGAAATTGTCTTCAAACTTTTTTCCATCTAACTTCTCTTCACAGAGGAAAACACTTACTGACTTCTTTATTTTAAATTTTTTAATTTGTTTTAATTAGTTATACATGACAGTAGAATGCACTTATGCACTTTGATATATCATACATATACGGGATATAAATTTCTCATTTTTCTGAGCGTACATGTTGCAGAATCATATTGGTCATGTAGTCACATGTATACATACAGTAATAATGTCCATTTTATTCTACCATCTTTCTGATCCCCACATCCTATCTCCTTCCCCTCCTATCACTTCCCTCTGCCTTATCTAAGGTAACACTATTCTTCCCTGGTGCCCCCCACCCCTCACCTTATTGTAAATTAGCATCCACATATTAGAGAAAACATTTGGCCTTTGGTTTTGTGGACTTCTATCACTATAGACTAGTTTTGACTATTTCACCAAGTGAAATCTTACAATAGGTGCTTTTGTGTTTCAAGTTTTGTTCCTATCAACTCATTTCTGTAAGAATCGCTCCTGTTTATACATGTATAGATACCTTTTATAGATGAGCAGTATTCTATTATACTACTGAACCACACTTTGTTGATTCATTTTCCTGTTGATGAATATGTTCACTAACACAAAGCAACTTATAGGAGGAAAGGAGTATGTTGGGGTGTGGTTTCAAAGGTTTCAGGTCCTGTTGAAGGCCCTTGTAGTGAGACAATACATCATGGCAGCGGTGCATGGTGGAGAAAGTTTGTCCACCTCATGTAGACCAGGAATTGGAAAGTAAAGAGTTGGGGGTCTCAGTGTCCTCTCCAAGGTCATGACCATTATAACCTGACTTCCTTCCATGAGGTCCCATGTCCTAAAAGGTTCCACTAGTTCCAATAGCACCATCAGCTTCGGACAAAGCATTTAACACACTGACCTTAAGATTCAAACTGTAGTATTTTTCAAATATTTTATTATTTTGACTTAGACTCCTCTGAACATTCTTATAAAAAGTTGTGTTAATTTCTTTTAAACCCTTGGGATAAATACTTAGTAGTGGAAATATTTGGTCATAGGGTCTGAAGGACTAACTTCAGAGGAAAACAGTCAAATCTCTCTCGATGCTGGTTGTGTGATTTTACACTAACACCAGCAGTGTGCAATAGTTTTTCAGTCAATCTTTATTCTGACATATGCCAATTTATGACACTGAAGTCATGAAAATATTCTTCTATGTTGACTTTCAGAAGCTTTATGGTTCTGGGTTTTCTGTGCAAGGTTAAGTGTTTGATTCACCTAGAGTTATACATCTTATTATTTTTAATAAAGTAAGGATAAGGACTGTGGTTCATTTTCTCCATAAAGATATTCAGAATATTTTCCTTTTTGTTAATTGTACATTTTATCTACTTCAGTGAATAGGAAGTAGTACCTAATTTTGGTTTTAAATTGATTTTTCCTAATGACTAATGATGGTGAACATTTTTTCATGACTTACTGGTCATCCTCAGATTTTTTTCTGTGAAGTATTTTTTCAAGTCCTTTGTCCATTTTATAATTGGTATTTTATCTTCTTACTCTTTTTATGTAGTAGCGCTTTACATATTTTGCCTCTGCATCCTTTTGCAGTTTTACGCACTGTGCATATTTCCTAGGCCATGGATTTCTGTAATTTCTGTAATTTCCTTTTCAAAAGGAAATATTGATAATATTGATGAAGTTTTTAAAATTTAAATTTATTTTTAAACAAATACATTTTTAAAATTATATTTATTTGTGGGTTCCTATGTGATGCTTCAATATATGTATATATTATATAATGTTTAAATCAGGCAAACATTCCTATCTCCTGAAATATTGATCATTTATTTATTGTGAAAACACTCCAAATCTTTTCTTCTAGCTATTTGAAATATATAGTATATAATTGCTTCCTGTACTTATCTTTCTGTATGCTATCATACACTGGAAATTCTTACTTCTATATTAAACTTATTATTAAAGTATAACTTTTAATGCCCATTGATCAACCTCTTCCCTTCTCTCTTCCCCTAGTCTAACCATCTTCTGGTAATCACCATTGTATTCTCAACTTTTATGTGATTGACCTTTCTGGTACTTGCCCTCCTGTGTCTAGTTTATTTCACTTAACATAAGGAACTCCAGTTCTATCCACGTAGTCACAAATTAGATGATTTCATTCATTTTTGTGGTTGAATAGTATTCCAATGCACCATATTTTCTTTATCCACTCACCAGTTGATAGATATCCATTTTTTTGACTATGTGAATAGCACTGCAGTAAGCATGGAAATGTAGATGTCTCTCACACACTGATTTCATTTCCAATTTTAGAAAATTTTATATCTGTTATTTTTTTTGTCCTAAGAAGTATTTGCCCCCACCAAGGTCATAAATATATTTTCTTTTGTATTATTCTATAAGTTTTATGGCTATGGGATTTATATTTAAATATTTGTTCTTTAATTTTTTTTGTAGAGCAAGAAGTTAGAGATTAAAGTTCATTTTTTTCTATTGAAGTAATTGTTTATAAAGATCATACTGTATTGATTGGAATTTTATACAAAATTCTATTAACCACATATGGGAGTTCATTGCTGGACTCCATTGTGTTCCATTGGCCCATTTGTCTCATGTATGCCAACACGATATTTTGATGAATCTTAGAGCTTTATTCTAAGTATTGAAATTAAGTATAAGTTCTCTAGCTTTATTCATTTTTGTTTGTTTGTTTGATATTTGGTTAGTTGTTTGTTTTTCCTTTGACAGTGCTACAGTGTTGGGAATCAAACCCAGGGCCTCATGCATGCCAAGGTTTAGTATTCCCACTTGAATTTTAGCAAACCTTATTTGCTTATTTACTATAGTTTGTAACAGAGAAAAAAATCTGTTTTATAAATATAATGACAAATTTTCATAGATCCAAATAAAATACATACTTATTTGCTAGAAAAGCTTAAGTTGTGACAATAAAACAAAAATATTGTTTGCCAACCCAGTGATAAAACAAGCATATTTTACCCTTAAAAACTTGAACAAAGTTTATTTTCCACCTAATGTTTCCATTTGCAATTTAGAAAGAATTGTTTCAAAGCTGATTAACATGTTAATCCATTCTGCTTGAACCATTGGGATAAAACCTAATTGTTGTTCATTGTTCCCTACATTTGAAATTAAATATTATAGATATGTATGTGTATATATCTAATAAGTATAGGTTTATTTATTTAAAAGTTTTAAAAGCTAGAATCTCAAGTTTTTTATATTTTTATAAATCCATTTGTCTCTTAAGAAAAAATCCCTCCTGTGTTCCTTCTTCCTGTCTCTCCTTTCCCTCCCTCATTAGTCCCACAACTCATTTACTTCTCATTCACTTTTTTTTCTAGATTATACATCAAAGAAATATACAAAGATCAATGTCACATTATTTAACTCTACTGCAAAAGGAATTCAATTTTAATAATGACATATTTTGAAGGTTTTGAATATCATGCAAATTGCTAGCCATTACCAATGTCCTTTGCAACATATTACCCACTGGTAGAACCATGAGGTGTGCTTCCCATACGTAACCATCTCTCCAGACCACAGAACATCTTGCCTTTTACAGTCGATACAATGAAATAGGCTTTGTGACTATTCTATGACCATTCCACCTTTGTTCTCTATTTCAAATAAACTATAACTTGAGAAGTATTGAATCCAGACTGGAGCAAAGGAAAATGGAGAAGGAATGATCATGATAGGGAAATCTGGATACTGAGAGGAAATGTGAAAATGTAGTATAGCTGTACATCCATTAAGAAAGTGAAAAGAATCTGATGAACCACTGGAGAGCATCTGTCACAACATTATTTCTAGGTCTTTGTATACTACTAGGATATTTTAAGGTTGGTCTTATACAAGAAATTTAGGTAAAAAACTTTTTTAAATAAATTCAGTGTTAAGCAATGTTTATTTAAGTTATATGTAACTGTCATAAAGAAAAATCGATTTGCTTATTTTTTTAAAAAATATCTGAGATGGAAATGGGATTAATGAGTACCTGTGAACTGGAAAGACAGGAGAAGGGAATATGTTAATCTTTCCCATGTAAATTTGTCATACCTAGTTATTACTAAAGAAATGTCAAGTGTACATTTCCACTTAGTACCATGTCCAGGGAAAAGCTTTCTCAAGTTTATTAGTGCTTACTTATTTCCTAATATCCATTGTTGATAAAACCAAGCTAGAGAAGATGTATAATTTTCAGAATGGGTACTTATCAAATTAGATACCTCAAATTCAACATGGCTACCAGAATATAAGGGGTGACCATCTCCACACCCAAACTGCAATGAAATGGGACAAAAAATATTAACATAAGATCAAATCCATAATAATGTTAGAAAAGAGAGGAAAATAAACCAGTTAAATAGTATATGCATACTGTAATTAATATAGTATAAGTTAGAAGTCATGTGGCATGTGGACTCTGATAAACTGATAAAGACGATCACAATCTCATATAATTGTTAGATATAAAACATAATTAATTTCCTGAAGAAAAAATATTTGCATGGGAGATTGTCCAGCTAATTAGTATAAAATGTCCCCTTGGTATCCATGGACATTGGTTCCATGAGTCTCTTGGATACTAAAATGTTCAAGTTCCTTATGTAAAATGACATAGTGTTTATATATTACACATGTACATTCTAATGTGTACTTTAAATCATCTCTAGGTGACTTAAAATATCTAGTAAAATCCAAGCATTGGGGCTGGGGATGTGGCTCAAGCGGTAGCGCGCTTGCCTGGCATGCGTGCAGCCCGGGTTCGATCCTCAGCACCACATACCAACAAAGATGTTGTGTCCGCCGAGAACTAAAAAATAAATATTAAAAATTCTCTCTCTCTCTCTCTCCTCCCTCACTCTCTCTTTAAAAAAAAAAATCCAAGCATTGTGTAAATAGTTGTCATACTCTATTGTTTGGGACTCATAGAATGAAGGAAAAAAGTCTAAATGTGCTCATTGCAGATACAATTATTTTATGAATAATTTCAATCTACTCTTGGTACCTGCTGATATGGAAAGCCTACTATGTGGAAATTTTAAATCTTTCTTTGCACTCAGAGTGCTGACTTCAGCAGTGTCTTAGAATAAAATAGATAATTCTACAACTAGAATGGCAAATTATGAACTTTAATTTAGAAATAGGTTTTGTATCAGAGAAATGGGAAAGCATATCAGAACTCAGCACCACCCTCAGTTAGCATTCTGCTCACATGTCCCCCAAGAGAAACACAAGCCAGGCCACACCCTATTCTTAAATTCAGCAACTGACTCATGAAGTCCACTACCTCTCCTGATCAACAGAGCTATAAGGTTCCTGTTAGCAGAATCTGCTTTCCTGGTTTTGTATGGAATTCATATGTGAATTGAAGATCAGTATGCCAGCTACCAATCTAGAGTCTCATCTATAAATCCAGACATAAATTCAAGAACCAGAAAGATACATGTGCCACAAATTATGTATTTGATGATACATCATTCTTAGAAATTAAAACTAAGGAATTTTTTAAAAGTCAATGCACTGAGTAACTAGTAACATGAATATTATTGATTATTTTCACTGGTAAACTATAAGATTGAACCAAGGTTTTATCTCAACACATTGAAAAGGAAAAAGAAAATAGAAAAGAATAAGAAAGTTAGAAACATGAGAATTAATTTAAGGATTTTCAAGATTAACTTTACACATGCAAGAAAGAGGTCACAGAGAGATGAAATTACTTTTAACATGAAGACTTTTATATTCATGTGCCACAACTATCTTTCTAAATTAATCTCCTTCCACTTTCATCTGTACTAATTTCACTCTAGTTATATCAGCTGCCTTTCTAGTCCATGAAGTTATTTGCCACATTCTCAACTCCCATAAAATTTGGATTTATACAAGGCCATTGCCTCTTTCTGGAACACTCTTTGTTGAAATACATATTTGGTTCATTCCCTCAATTCCTTCAGGTCTTTTCTTAATGTCAGTGTTTCTATAAGACTTCCCTGTCTATGCTTTACAAATATACCCCCCAATCCAGGCATTCTATTTTTTCTCTGTCTCTGCTGTATTTATCCTCACAATGCTAATTACAATCAAAACTATTCATTTTTCTGTTTTCAATCTCCTTTGTCTGACTGCATGCACTGGCTTTGTGGCCCCCATACTCAGTGCACTAACTGGAACTCAGCAGGCATTTAATAAATGTTTGAAAATGAAGAAGTAACAATGGGCATCAAAGAAATGTTCCTAAGTTTTGGAAAGAGTTATATGATAAGGAAAAAAAAAAGTCAAACTTTCATCTGCAAATGACCTACATGTAGAAATATTCTTGTAAAACTAACTGCCTCAGTAACAAAAGAGAAAAACAGAAACTTAAGAGAAAAATAAAACACAGGGGAAAAAAAAAACAAGGATTAGTTTAGACCATTCGTATGCCACAGTGAGAGTGAAGTAATAAATGATGTTGAAAATGTGATTATTTGCCCAAATAAACTATCATTCAAATATGAGTTGGAAATAAAATGTTTTGGCACATGAAAAATTTTTTAAGTGAATACATTTTTTTTAAAAAGCCAAATGAGTAAAATGCATGTTTAAGACCTGAGAAACATCAAGCAAAGTAAGACTTTTAGGGTAAAAAAATATTATCAATTATTAGAAATATAGACTTTGAAATATTTAAATAAAAACTATTAGTAAGAAAACAGAGGCAGGCTTGAAGAAATTGCTAAACTTCTGTATCCATCCTCCAGATGACTTAACAAACAACATCAGGTGAAATGGAATTTAAGACAGGACATCAGCATATTTTATTCACATCACATCTGCTTTTTATTTTCAAATTCATTTTGAACTGGAAAATGGAAATAAGTATCTGGATCATCAAGTAACGTGTTTATTGTGATTTCTGTATGCGCATATTTCCAGTGGAAATGTTCTCTTCTATTTTGTATTGGGAAGAAGAAATATTAGGGAACAAGGAGGACTTTAGTTTATTTCATTTATCTTCTATATATTTCATCCTTGAAACATGTGAGTCATGATTTTGGAAAAAGTAACTGTATCTTTAAACAAGGATATTAAAGATGATATCTAAAGAAAGGTTTTTTCCAGCCCCAAATTATTTCAAAACTCCAATATAATAAAATATTTTCTAAATAGTTGTTGAATTATATTCAGTGTGACATAATTCTTTACTGAAATAATAATATAAATGCATCCTATTTTAAAAGTTTCAAAACAATAAAAAAAGATGTGAAATAAAAATAAAAACTCCTGTCTTCTGACTCCCTCCAGTCACCTGCTCCATTTTAAGTAACCACTGACAGACACTGACATGTTTAGCAAGCAAGTTGTAAGTCTGATAGGAAAAATATAGGTTTTCAAAGATATGCTGTCAAATAAATTACTCATATGGATACCAAAAGGATTTTTTTTAAGAAATAATAATATGATTTTCCTGTTTTAAGACAGGAAATCAAAGTAATTCAATGCTAATTCTTATAAGAACATGTATTATTGGGTTATGGCCCTTCTCATATTTTTCAATACAAAACTGACATATAAATGCATTACTTGAACCAAAACAGTCACTTCACTTGATTTTTCTGTTTAGCACTTTGATAATTCTAAATAAAATGTCAATTAAAGTTTTATATAAAATGACATTTTCAGATTTATGTCAACCAGTCTTCATTTATAAGAGACAACAATTAGACCAACTTGACTCTTACATTTTCCTCATGCTAACACTTGAGTAGAAGTTAGAGGTATAAAGAGGAAGGCACTGCTCCTGTACTTAAACAACCTTCACATCAGGTTTTTTTTTAAATAGGTAATTATGAACAACACATGAATGAGATTAAATTATATGCAAGCGACAAAAGCAATGTAGAACAGGAAAAGAGAGGAGAGGTCCCAGCAGGTGCATGGCCTGAAGGGAGGCTGCTGATAGCATTGGGAATGGCTTCAGAGAGAAAATTTCATATGCACAGGATTTGAAAATAAACTCACCTACAGGATGACAAGAGAGCAAAAACATGGGCAAAGTCACAGGGTTGTAAAATGAGTTGATGATTTAGGAAATCTCAAGCCACGTGGAGTTAGTCAAGCAAAGTAAAGAAGAACAAATGGCAGGACAGAGCCCTGGATAAATTGGCAGGGGCTGTAATAGGGCTTGGCTTTGTTAGTTAAGCCCAAACTTTAACCTATAAACAACAGATATGAATGAGTGGGCTCCAGAATTGATGGGGAGTTTAGAAGCTACATTAATCATATCTACACAGGAATTTCTAAACCAACTATGAAATGTAATCTGTAAATGACCAGGAATCATTTATATCTATAATTCTATCTGTATCTAATCCAGCTCTCATTGGTTGTCGCTCTTTCATCAATAAAGGAGGCTGTTAATTAATTGATTGATTAAACATTTACTGTGTCTTCTGTTATATGATATATATGAGGATAATAGAATAAACACCAAAAACCTTGCTTTCAAAGAAAATGTATATTCTACTGGACATGGTAGCATATACCAGTAATCCTAGTGACTTGGGAGGCTAAGGCAGGAAGAAAACAAGTTCAAAACCAGCCTCAGGATCTTAACGAGGCCCTAAGCAACTTAGTGAGACCTGTCTTAAGTTGAAAATTTTTAAAAAGGTCTGGGGATATGGCTCAGTAGTTAAGTGCCCTGGGTCCAATCCCTGATACCAAAACCAAATATATATACATACACACACACACACACACACACACACACACACACACACACATATACAGAGAGAGAGAGAGAGAGAGAGAGAGAGAGAGAGAGTGTGTGTGTGTGTGTGTGTGTGTGTGTGTGTGTGTCAGGGCAAGTACACAAGTTAAAATATCCCAAGAAATATCTGTATCATAGGATGCAAAAGCAAATGTGATATAGGTGACAATAGAGTTTACCATGAAAAAAAAGTGTGTGTCATAAGTAGAGAAAAGAAAAATAGACATTCAAATCAACATAAGTAAAGACACAGATACACAAGTGAGATACACAGTCACATGTCCCATTTTAAGTAACTACAAGGAATCCAGCATGGTAGGGCTAGAGGGGTTTCAAATGTTAAGCAAGGATAGATGCACAGCAGAAGAAATGGGCGGAGGCCTCTCTGAATACCAGGTTAAGAATTTGAAATACTGATCTGTAAGCAAAAGGTAGTCACTGAAAAAATAAAAAGCAAACAAAGTGTCATGATCAGACTTGTTCTTTAGAGAAATCACTCTGGAAAGAGTACAGAGAATGGATCTGAAGAGGTTAAAAACGTTGACTCTATGGTCAAAGAGACAAGCATGGTTTTTTAGTTTTTATTTCCAACCCTTATGAACTGTGTGGCTTTGGATAAGTATCTCATTTCTTCTGGTTCCTGGTTTCCTCACCTGAAAATACAAATAATAGCCCTCTATATGTTATAGGATTGTCATGAGTTTTAAGTAAGTAATACATGCAGAACCCTTCAATAGTTACCAGCAGGTTTTCTGATAACCAAGAATAAAAGGAGGAAACAAAGAAATTGTCAGACTTCAGAGAGACTGACATTTTACCACCACTAATTCAATTGAAGTATTATTTAATGGTATCCTAAAATAGACTGTAAAATTCACTGAAAGAATGGAATTTTCTTGTTTATATTTAAATGTCTCATTCCCTAGAACTTAAGATAAAATTTTCTTAAAGCAGGTACTCTAAAAAAAATTCTATTAAACACTGAAGATAAAATCTTTAGACTGATTAGTCGTTGCTTTTGACATTTTTCTTAAAGAGAGAGAGAGAGAAGAGAGAGAATTTTTTAATATTTATTTTTCAGTTTTCGGTGGACACAACATCTTTATTTTATTTTATGTGGTGCTGAGGATCAAACCCAGTGCGCTGCGCATGCCAGGCGAGCACGTTACTGCTTGAGCCACATCCCCAGCCCTGCTTTGGACATTTTAATGGAAAAAGAAGGTGTTGGTTTCTTGACATTAATCTTTTCTAAACTATAATCAATCAAAACGATCCTTCCCTCAGTTTATTAAATTTAAAATACATCTCATATGTGTCATTACTTGTTTTATTATGTTACTTTTGTAAGTTGATAAAATATTTTTGCTATTATAAGGATAATTAAATGAATCAACAAAATCAGCTTTGCTTTTAGATAACTAGAAATATTACTAGACTTTGTTGAAAAATGTCATTTTGGTTATCTCATAATGTTAAGTTTCATCATTTTCCAGCTTGGTATATATTATCACCCACAAATATATATTATCATACAGGCCATAGTATATCTGTCTATGCTAAAATATTATTAAGCTGTGTGTTCACTCTTCAAGTATAAGGTATAACCCTTTGGAAGATGTTATCTATTTGTATCTATGTCTACCAAATATATGCAACCATCTCTTTTTCTTAATATAGAGGAATTTAAGCTCTGCTTCACCTTCTACTAAACTTCAGCATTTTCAGAACCAAATAATCCTCCTCTGGAGGCTGATTAGGAAAAGAAAATAGAAGAAAAATTCCCAGAATTTTATGCACATGTTTAGCCAGGTTCATCACAGTTTTAATTGTTTTGTGATTACATTCTGCTATTGTTTATAGTCTCCCTCTTCTCACAAGATATATGTCATCATTGTTTAGAAGTCATGGTTCCAAAAGAGAGAATGGGGTTCTATTCTCTCCTTCATGCCACAGGGTTTCTGAGTGGTTTTAGCTTGTCATAAATTTGTCCTGATTTTTCTGAAGTTGATGTTGAGATGAGTAATAAAAATAATGTATCAGAATCCTGCATTAGGAAGTAAAGTTTTGGGCAGTATACTCATGCTTTTGTCTACAAAATATGAGAAGGCAGCCACATTTTATGAATTGGGCAATCTTCCATGGCCCGGCATGCACTGACTAGGCTCTACTGAGATAGTCCAGATGTGACAGATGCACGAATCCCACTGAGCAGATCTTTATCCTGGAGGAAATCCCAGAATGTTTTGAACAGAGCAAGGTGAAAGAAAGCGTTTACAACTTGAAGTATAACTTCATGTACAACTTGGAGTCCAGAAGCAGTAATGAATAGCTTCCTTTTTATATATATATATTTAATATTTATATAACAACACCCATTACAAAATGCCATAGGGCATATGTATTATGAAAAATAAACAAAATTCTAAGAGCCAAAAGTCATTTTTTAATTAACATATCAATTACAAAAAGCTCCACTGAGCAGATGTCTGTTGCCTTGTGCCCAGAAGTTCGATGAACTGAAGCTGTCAGTCAAGAGAAAAAAACAAAAAGAAAAAAATGTGCAATAGACTAAAAGCCTCAAGACTTTCAACAGGAAGACTCTTGTTGATTTTGCCCTTTGTGACTATACATAGATATAGATATTCCTCTAAAAATACCAAAGGCCCATGCCATATGTAGACTCATAGATTATATTTTAAATCCATTACTGAACAATTACATTTAAATCAAAGCATTTCAATATAAGTGTTTTAAAGCCACGGAAGCAAGCATGCCTACAATAGGTAAACAGCACCAAACCCCTCCTATACCCACACCCACGATTTATTCTCCACATGAGTTACTTTTCTGAAACACAGATTTTATACCTTCCTACTTAAGAAGGTCAGTGGAATCCTAATGAAGTTAGGAGATTTAGATGTACAAAAATCAAGCTCTTGCAAAATGGGGATATCAAATTACTTCCTGTACTCCCACAGATATCTGTTATATTCTCTTCATCTCAAGTTTGTTTTCTTCATGTAGTGTTCCAAGAATAGATCACCTCACAATTTCTACCATTGCTATCCAAGAAAGCCTATTCATTCTTCCAGACTTAAGACAATATGGTACACTCCTTAAGTAGATGCCTAGGAATTACCTTCTCTATAATTTCTACCTGAAAAACAAGTTGTTCCTTCTGCTTGGCCTTTTCTTTGGGTACAAGAATGCATTATAGCCAGACATGGTGGTGCTCGCCTGTAATCCCAGCAGCTCCAGAGGCTGAGACAGGAGAATCACGAGTTCAAAGCCAGCCTCAGCAAAGGCAAAATGCTAAGCAGCTCAGTGAGACCCTGTCCTCAGTGAGACCCTGTCTCTAAATAAAATACAAAATAGGACTGGGGATGTAGCTCAGTGGCCAAGCGCTCCCAAGTTCAATCCCTGGCACCCTTCTCCCCCTGAAAAAAGAATGCATTATAGCCTTAAATGGCTTAAAGAAATCCAAGGTTGATTGGATGGATGTTATAAGTCTGTGAGCCAGCTGGGTGTCCAGTTCACTGATGCCCTCAAGAGGATCCAGCTAGCTTCATGCTATAACATCTTTTGTGTGTGTGTGTGTGTGGGGGGGGCGGGGAGCATTGTCACAATAGGGTCACAGCCTGCACTCTAGACCAGATGAATGGAAAGGACCAAAACATTTTCCTTCTAAGATTTTGTCTGTTTCTTCAGAAGTCAAGCCCTTCACAGAGAACATCTCTAAATATTTCCAGTTAGAATTGTGCTGTTGGATTGCTCCTACCTACAATAGAGTCTAAAAAGTGGAATATTTTTAAATTATAGAATCTACAGAAAATTATATTTAAACCATGGGATTGTGAGCTACTCCATAGTACCTCCTCAACTGCAATAAAGCTGACCAATTTTGCTGCTGTATCGAAGATAATAATAATGTTAGTGATGATCAAGTCTGTTTTCAAGTCCCTGGAAGGAAAAGAACTGTAACTTTAATAATTTTATCCTTCATGTCAGGAACAATTTCAGACTCTATTTATTGAATTAAGAGCTCCAAAAAAGAGAAGAAACTTTGTTAATTCCCCGACTTTTGATGTAGGACATCAGAAATCCTTAAAACTAGAAGTGGGCCATCTGAAAATGGACCAGTGTTGATTGAATCAAGGTACTTTTCCCATAATCCTTCCCATTAGGAAAAAAAATAAAAGTTTGAATTCTCTCTGGAGAAAACAGATATCATCCAGAGCCTCTACAATGTTTAATACATGAAGTCAGGTATTCAGTTTAAAATATCTGTGTTAATTCCCCATGGTGGCTTGATAAACCACCACAAACTTTTGGGTAAATTATTCTGTTACATTTCTAGAGACCACAGGTCCAAAATCAGCTTCACTAGACTGCAGCAATGCACTCTGAGCTTAAGCTCAAGAAGAAGTCCCATTTGCTTGCCATTCCAGATCCTGGAGTCTCTCCCAACCAGATCCCTCAGTTTGTGGCCCCACATCACATTGTCTCCCGTCCCCAGTGGTTCCACCATCATATCATATTCTCCTTCCTTTTCTGTCTTCAAATTTCCTCCTGTCTCCCTCTGACCAGGACACAGTATTACATTTATGCCCTACTGAATACTAAAGATATTGGTATTAAAATAGCATGTAACATAACTATAGTATTCAATAGACAAAAATACAAGAAATATTATAGGCAGGAATTATAAAAATAGATATAAGAGAACTCAATATATGGGTTTATGAGAAAATGAAGAAGAACACAATGTGGATTAAAAACTAAAAGACATGTCAATAGAAAATATCCAACTTGCAGCACAGAGAAAAAAATAAAATAAAATAAAGTTAAAAGAGCATATTATAGGAGGATATTAAATAGGCCTAATATATTTGATACCTAAGACTCAGAAACAAGATTAAAATATCAAAACAGAAGCAGAAATTGAAGAATTATTGGTAGAGAATGTCCCAAATTAATAAAAATGTTAAATCATGGATTGAAGAATCTCTTTTAGCCTCATTAAATATTTAATTAGCAATAAATAAGTCTATAGATAAATATTGGTAATTATATATGACCTATATAGGTATCTAAATACACTCACAGCTGTAAAATATAAGATAAAAACCTAAGGCAAAGAAAAATCTAACTACTGAGAGGATAAACACTATCTTCAAAAGAGAGCAATGAGACTTACAACTGAGTTCTAAACTATAATATCAAAGAAAAAAACAATGGAACTAATTGAATGAAGTTTTATTTTTAAAAAACAAATTTCCAAAGCTCACTCTAAAAGACATTCAAAAGTACATGTAATTCTATATTTATCAGATAATTTAATCCATGACTCAAGGCCTAATTGGCTTTTCAAATTAAATTTTATGAATATTTTATTAAGAGATACTCTTGGGGCTAGGGATATAGCTCAGTTGATAGAGTGCTTGCCTTGCATGCACAAGGCCCTGGGTTCAATCCCCAGCACCACCACCACCAAAAAAAAAAAAAAAAAAAAAAAAAAAAAAAAAAAAAAAAAAACCTCTTATCTAAGGAGAATACATTTCAGATCCCTAGTAGATGCCTGAAACCATGGATAGTTCCATACATATGATAAAGCTTTATAAAATAAGCACAGTAAGAGATTGATAATCATACCTCTAATAAATAATAAAATATAGCTAGCTATAATTATAGTTAACTATAGTTAATAATAAAATAACTATTATAATGTACTGTCATAAAATTGCCAACATCACTATCCTGGAATTTTGGGCTATTATTAAATTAAATAAATTTGACTGAAGCATAATCTTTGCAAAACCATGACCATTACAAAAATAGGACAGCTACTAAGTGACTAACAGTGGGTAATACATACAGTGTGGATTCATTGGATAAAGTGGTGCCTCTCATCATGGGTAAGATGGAGCAGAACAATGGGAGAATTCAGCATGCTACTTAGAATAGCATACAATTTAAAACTTGTGAATTACTTCTGGAATTTTCCATTTGATATTTTTATACAATAATTGATTGAAGGAAACTGAAATGATAGAAAGTAAAACTGCAGGAAAGGGGAACTATTGGAATGCCCAATTAAAATGTACAGTTTCATGTGAAGGAAAAAACAGTTTTAAAATTTCTCAAATTGCCTTTAGAGTTCAGGAGAACATTGAGACAAAATGGAAAAATATACTAAAAAGGAGAAAAATGACAGGGTCATCACTCCTACCTACTTAGATGTTAAATATATCCAGTTCAGTATTACTAAAACATAGGACCACATTGGTTTTATTACAGAATGATATTGATTTAATATATGAAAATACATCAGAATCTTATTTTGAAAAGATAAAGACAAATTTCTATTATCCTTTCAATAGATGTTAACATCATTCAGCACTCATTTAATAAAAATGATTAACACTAATAATTTTCTTGATCTGACACATATGCAGTATATAAGGTGAAATACTGAAACTGTTCATCACTTATATTTCATGTTTTACTAGATATGCTAGTCAATATAATGAGTCAGACAAATGAATTTTTAACTATAAAAAATGGGAATAAGTAACATCTGTCATCCACAGATAACATGATTATACTTACCAACATAAATGTTAATGTAAATTTTATTTTGTATATTTTCATTTTTATTTTATCTTATACTAAAAATCGTTTTGAAGGTATTTTATATTCATTATTCAAGTCGTCCAAGTCTAATGTGTAATTAACACAGAATATTTCAATTTAGACTAGCTACATTTTCAATGCTCAATACCACATATGGCTAGCAACTAATGCATTAGGCAGATTAATTATTAAGCTGGGTGACCCTAAAATATTTAAAGCTACTACATATTTTTATTGATTAGTTTTAGGGAGAAGTTATAGGATACCTATGTGTCAGGCATCATTTTCAGCCTGGGGTTTAGCAGTTATGAGAATCTCCTTAGGAGTTCACATAATAGACATCTTTTAATAATTATACTGCATGGATCTTATGTCAATCCTATGGAGAGTAGATAACTTTTTTTTTTTTTTTTTTTTTTTTTTTGGCAGGCAGTAAACCTATTTAGGTTCAGGCTGCAAGTTCCAAAACACTTTCTAAGAGCTGTGGTTCACTGTCAGCTTGTTTTTCAAACTCTTTGAAGTACACCTAAGAGCTATGTTTGATGGGTGTCATTCAATGGCCAGCCAGGTGGTTCTATCTGCTGGCTCAGTTTTCAAACTCTTTTTAAATGCTGATGAGTATCAGATCTATGCATGTGCAGCTTTGAGCTTGGTAGTTCTCAAGCAAATTTGTGGGATCCCTTTCAGAAACACCATCATTTCCTTTATCTCCTTGTTATTTTCTAGTTCCTGTGTTTCTTCCTATGCCTTTGACCAGAAAGCTGGGCATTAGTAACTCCATTCTGCCTTGCACTTCCGAAGCTGTACTTACTTAAAGGGCCAAGAAGCATGAATATGCAGAGGAAACATGCAAAATTTACTGCCTATTTTGTGTTACTTTGGATTCTAGTTTTCTTCCCGAATCTACCTATTATTTACTTTTCAGATTGCTAAATAACTACTCAATGCATTCTGTCCAGGTTCTATAATTGCATTCAGTGTGAGAGCTGGCAAAGAGTGAATTCAGTCCACTCTTGGAACTAAAACCCAAAGCATACTCTTTAGTAAGTAAAAATTAGAAAAACCAACATGTTCATTAATGGTAGAATGAATTGTTTATATTCTTATCATAAAATAGTACCATATTTACTCCATGAGTCTGTTCATTAATGTAAAGGAACCAATAGCTTCTACATAACAGTGGCATTGATAGTTTCCATAGACATATCATTAGGGGCAAAAGCCAATGACAAGATTGTACATGTCCCATGATTCCACTTATATAAAGGCCCCGAAGTAAACTAACCTTTGATGATAAAATCAGACCACTTGTTATCTTTGGGGAGAGAGCAGTAATTGGGAGTAGAAATGAGAGAGGCTTTTCAGGTACTATTAGTGTTGTATATTATGACCTTTGTAGTGATTATATGATTGATGCTGCTTCATAGAAATAAGTTGGCCCTACACGTAAGAACTGTGCACTTTTACTATCTGCATATTATGTTGCTATTTAAATGTCTACAAGAAAATTACAAAGATTAACTGAACTAATAATAGCCATGCTAAATTGATATTTTGATTTTTATGAAAAAAACCTTCCAGTATAACTGTAATTGCCATTTAGTTAATGTGTATCATTGTTTTTATGAAGTTAATTTAACAAATTCTATCATCCCATCTCAAACTCTCTCTTTTTTTAATCTTTCTCATTCTTTTTGCTCTGCCTCTCATATACGGATAATTATACCTAAATCATTATGCAATTCAATCCTGAATCATTTGAGTTTAGGGAAGACCTAAATATAATTAAATGTTTATTGCTATGTAAAAGCATATGAAACAAAACTTGAATAAATGATAAAATACTTCAGATTTTTGTTAACCTCTCTAAATACAAAGTGTAATCTTCAAAGGTATGAAGAAAATAGCCATAGTACTATGGAATTCTGTTCTTTAGTAGGAAATCATTGCTTTCCTTAGAATCAAATACTCTAGTCCTAAGAGTAAATGTGGGACTCTTAGAAAGCCACCACATGTGCATAAGTGATAATCACTGAATTGAAGCAGTGTGGTTAGCAACAAACTTGTCACATATCAAGTTTTTAATTTATGTCTGTGGAAGAAAAAATAAATACTTCACTGGTGACTTTAATTTATTACTACATAGAGTTGAGACAATGACAGTGGAAATTTTTGGATCATTAGTACTTTGGGGAATGACAGTCAACGCTGTAAGAAATATAGCTTTAGTAACTTCCTCTGCTATTCAGTTAAATACAGACAGAATCATTTGTATGCAATTTATTTAAGGACCCAATGGGAAAAGCCAAACAACATTAATTACATAATAAATATCAGGCATATATTGACTAATTCATATCCACTATCTGTACTTTATGTACTTGTGAAGAATAATATATTGCCTCCTACACATATGTATAAACAACAATTACAGTTTTGTTGTTTACAAGAGTAGGACTCTTGTTTCAAAAATGAAACTCCCATTAAAATAACAGAGAACCCCAAGTACTCTTTAATGTTTTAAAATTATTTATGCAAAGCATAGTTGTTCCAATAAGTGAGATGTCTTTAGAAAACTTGAGAACCATTTTCACAAGAATAAATCATTACCAAGTTCTAGAATTTTTTTTGCCTTATTTTTTCTTCTGGAAAATGTGATTAGAAACAAAAGCATTTCTCACAACAATGATGTACAAAAAGAAAAGAATATTAAATAGTGTAATTTTGGGAGGACAAAACTTTGCACAAATTAAAAGCAGAGCAATTTTCATATTATAATGTAAAATTTGCTTCTTATTTTTAAATGTTATTTTTATAACTGATCTGACAGAAATGTAAAGTTAGGCAGTCACATTTGATCCTTTGAAAATTCATATATTTCTAGTTGTTATCTATAGTTCTCTTGTAGATCATTTCATCTTAAAGTTTAAATTTTGCCATTATATAGTAGAGATGATGAACCACAATCATAATTTTTATTACTAGAAATGTAATAGAATAAATTGACTGTATAAATGATTAAATGCTTGCCCAGTGAATCTATTCAAAACCTATCTAGGGCTAGGGATGTAGCTCAGTGGTAGAGCACTTGCCTAGCATGCATGAGGACTTAGATTCAATTCTAGAACTCAAAATAAAGACAGAGGAGAGAGAGAGAGAGAGAGAGAGAGAGAGAGAGAGAGAGAGAGATCTGTTTTTATATAAGTAAAATATCTCGATTATATTAATATTAAAATTATTCCCTCTGTCAATTCTCCTTTATCATACATTATTAATTCATTGAGCAAGTAAAATAAAACAAAAAACTGTCCCTAAGGATCTCTGGTAGTAATCTTTGCTGTTTTTATGTATTTACATGTTCTTTGAATTGTGAATAAGATAATATACTAGTAATCAAAAATATCACCAGTCATATTATTCTGACTATATTGATTAATGTTAAAAATAATTTAAATTAAAGTGCTGACATATGCTGATAATAAAGCTGAATTCAGTTTATTTTCTTTTCCTGTTGAAAGATATATCTTAAAAGCTTTTCTTACAAAAATCCATATGTCCATACAAAATAAAATAAATGAAGACTGAGTGAAAAGAATTAGGACAGAGGGAAAATGAGGATAGAAGAAGGGGGTGATGTCAGAAGGGAGATGAGCACATGGAAAACATGCTTAATGTTCCCTTACATCTGCTACAGATGGGTCACGAGTTTAGCCCATAGCTTTCTAGTAGTCAACATGAAGATGGATCAATGATTCATTTAATGGGTCACAGTATACTTGAAATGAGAAACTAGTTGTCATTCAGGAGAAGACCTATTCTTGACACTATAACCAGAAAAACATGCTTCATGTGTCTTAATAAAAAGAATATTAGGATCACATCCACACCTATATTCCTACCCTGCCGACAGAAGAGCTCTGACATTTCTAGTAATAACATCCTCAAATTAGGCTGTGCTATCACACAGAACACAATTCAGCAAAGCCAAAGCAATCTAATTTGGATGGAAACAACTATCAGATAATATGGCTTAACCCAGAAATAGACTACAGAGACCTGAGGCACTGAATTTTCTATTTTTACTCTGCTTCTGGTGCTGTCTTAGGTGCCTGCTTGTGTTGTCTTGTGTACATATGAGCACACAGACAAGAGGAGAACTAATATCGTTCTCAAAAAAAAAAAAAAATACCATCATGTGTTATTTTGGGGTTTTATTTTTATATATTGTACATAACGCATAGGTTTTTGAAGTTTTCGTTTTTTAGAACATTTCAAAAATTTATAATTAAGAAGAGGTCTAGACAGAATTGTTAGGAGCCTCAACTGAGAATCAGTGACAGTTATTTCTAGGTTATCCTTCCTGACAGCTTTTATTTAATATTACTATTTTACATTTTTTTCTAGTATTATTTCTTGACCAATTATTTTTCAGAGTTGGTGGAACTAAAATAAGATTGTCATCATCTTTTTAAAATAAGTTGTATGATAAGGAAAGGACATAACAATGCCTGAAGGGACAACTTAAACTTACCCAAGGATCTGAATACTAGTTTAGCTTTTATTTCAGGATTAAAATTTACTTAAAAATACTTTGGAACTAATGCCAGAAGGTACTCCTAATTTTAAAGAATGTTTTAATAAAATATCTCATGAGAAACTAAAAAAATAAATAAATACAGATGTTGTATATCTATTTAAAATACCCTGAGCTCAAACCTGAAAATGGAAATGGGACAGAAAGTACAACTTAGGTGTCCCTGATACCTATTCCATGTTGAGACTCTTATATTTGAAGAGGATCAAAGAGGAAAAAAATATTTTAAAATAATTCTTTTAGAGTTCATTCTACTATGAAACTGGTACACAGTTAAATGTCAATTAGAAGCTGGAGATAATACGTCCACCACAAACATTTTGAGGTGAAGAAAAGTTCCACCCACCAATTTCCTCCATGTTGCTCTCTCATTGTCTTTTCTGTCTGCAAATGTCAAAATGGGGTGGTGAGTGAGGAATGCCAAGAGCCCAGATTTGGGAATGAATATGCTCATGAATATGTTCTCCTAGTTGTGTGTGTTTTCTTTTTTCACCAACATTCTGCTCCTAATTACTGTCATGTATCACTCAACAGAATATTCCACATGTAATACAAAATTTTTGCCAGGCAAAAATAGGAGATTGGAACAAGCCTAAATAGACTTTTCCAGAAAGTATTTAATCATGCTCTACTTTATAACACACATATCATTACAGAGATTTTCAGAAAGTTTCAGAAAGTACCCTGTTCACTGACAGATGAACTTAAGGACTAGGGAAGATCCAAATAAAAAGGAACTTCTTAATTTTTCTTCTGTCTTAACCATTTTACACACTTCTTAAATTTCTTTAGTGAAGATTTTATATTTATATTTGAAATTAAACAGAATTTCCCAATTATTGCAAATATGATTTTGTTCCAGAGTAATAAGACAATGACTTGTCACCAACTCCAAAGTATCCAAACTGTTTTTCCATTTTAAAAATACCCAGTTTTATTCCCCCTTGTATGTTTCACTGAATATATTATCCAATGCTAAGGGTAAAACTTATAGTTTAGTTCAATATGGACATTAATTCATCATATTTTTAAAAAATATCATTCCTAGATCACTTCACTAAAGACAGAGAAGATTCTTAGAAGAAACCAAGAAATTATGAAACCAAATAAAAATTCAATGGAAAGCATGTTAAGACCACTTGAAAGACTGAACCTCAGGCAAGGAAGGCAAAATATATAATTCTGAAAATAATGTTAAACCGAACTTTCAAGAAATATAGGATAACACGAAAAGACCAAATTTAAGTTTTATCAGGATAGATGAAGGCACAGAGATACTGACCAAAGAAATGCACAATCTTTTTAACAAAATAATATCAGAAAATTTCCCAAACCTAAAAAATGAAATAGAAAATCAAATGCAGGATACCCACAGGACCCCAAATATACAAAATTACAACAGATCCACACCAAGGCACATTATTATGAAAATGCCATAAAATAAGAATAAAGACAGAATTTTAATGACTTCCAGAGAAAAATGGCAGATAACATTTAGAGGGGAAATCAATCTAGATCTCAGCTATTTCTCAAGTTAGACCCTCAAAGCTAGGAGGTCTTGAAATAACATACACCAAGATCTGAAAGAAAATGGATGCGAGCCAAGAATACTATACCCAGCAAAATTAAGTTTCCAATTTGAAGATGTAATAAAAACCTTCATGAGAAACAAAAGTTAAAAGAATTCACGCCTAGAAAGAATGCACTACAGAATATTCTCAGAAAAATATTTCATGAAGAAGAAATGAAAAATAAAATCAAAACCAGCAAAGGGAGGACCTACACTAAAAAATAGTTAATCAAAGAAGAAACTAATTCAAATTAAAAACCAGGCCTTGAATCCCTGGGATGAATCCCACTTTATCGTGGTGCACTATCTTTTAGATATGTTTTTTGTATGAGATTTTCTAGAATTTTATTGAGAATTTTTGCATCTATGTTCATCAGGGACATTGGTCCAAAGTTTCTTTCCTTGATATGTCGTTGTCTGGTTTTCATATTAGGGAGATACTGGCTTCATACTAGGAGTTTGGAAGGGTTCCCTCCTTTTCTATTCAAAGAATAATTTCAGGAGTAGTGGTCTTAATTCTTCTTTGATGATCTTGTAGACCTCAACTGTGACTCAATCTGGTCCTGGTCTTTTTTCATTGGTAGGCTTTTAATGCAGTCTTCAATTTTATTGTTTGAAATGATCTGTTTAAATTGTGTAAGTCTTCCTGATTCAGTTTGGATAGGTCATATGTCTCTAGAAATTTATTGATGTCTTCAAGATTTTCTATTTTATTGGAGTAAAAAATTTTCAAAATACTCTCTGAGTATCATTTTTATTTCAATAGTGTCCATCATGATGTTTCCTTTTTCATCACATGATTAAAAGCCAGAAATAAACCAAAAGGACTGAAAATACAAATCATGTCTTAATAATAACTCTGAACATAAATGTCCTAAACTTATCAAATCAAAAGATATAAACTTGCATATTGGATTAAAAAACAAGACCCAACAAGGTTTTCTCTCCAGGAAACTCGTTTCATATGCAAAGACACCCAGATTGAAGGAGAAAAGATGGGAAAAAAGCATGTCAATCACATGGATCTTGTAAAGAAGCAGGGTTTTCTATCTTCATATCAGATAAAGTGAACTTCAAGCAAACAGCTTATTATCTAAATCTTTTAATTAAACATATTCTAAGATTTTGCCATGTGCATGAAATGAATATTCTTTCTTTCATTTCTTCTTGGTAGGAAAGCTAAATTTCAAGGAATGTATTTAGTGACTGATTTGTTAAATAAATGAGGCTTATGGATATAATGGATGTATGACAACTAAATGAATAACTCTTACAGAACATGCAAAAAGGTTTTTGATACAGAAGGATCAGATGTTACCATTGTTATTATTAACAAAATACATATTTATGGGATATAGTGTATGATAACTCAATAATTGTATATACTATATTTAATAATCATATTTGAGGCCTGTTCAACATACAGAAATCAATAAACAGAATTCACCATATCAATACACTTAAAGATAGAAATCATATGATTATATCAATAGATGCAGAAAAAGCACTTAACAAAATACAGCTCCCCCTTCATGTTCAATACATTAGAAAACTGAGAGGTAGTAGGAATATTCCTCAACAATGTAAAAACTATCTATGCTGAACCTAAGGCTAACATCATTCTAATTGGGGAAAAATTGAAAGCATTCCTTCTAAAAACTGAAATAAAACAAGAATCCCCTCTTTCACCACTTTTATCCAACAACATCCTTGAAACTCTAGCCAGAGCAATTAGAGAGAAGAAAGAAATTAAAGGGATAAGAATTTCAAAAGAACCCTAACTAACCCTATTTGCCAATGATAGATTCCATGTTTAGAAGACCCAAAAATTTCCACCAGAAAACTTGTATAATTCATGAATGAATGCAGAAAATTAGCAGGATATAAAATTAACACCCATAAATCAATTGCATTCCTATGTATCAGTGATGAATCTCCTGAAAGAGAAATTAGGAAAACTACCCCATTTACAATAGCCTTAAAAAAATACCTGTGAATCAATCTAACAAAAGAAGTGAAAGACCTCTACAATGAAAACTACAGAACACCAAAGAAAGAAGTTGAAGAAGACCTTAGAAGATGGAAAGATCTCCCGTGTTTTTGAATAGGCAGAATTAATATTGTTAAAATGGTTATAGTACCAAAAGCACTATACTGATTTAATGCAATTCCTATTAAAATCCCAGTGAAAACTTCATAGAAATAGTAAAAGCAGTCATTAAATTGATTTGGAAAAATAAGAGACCCCAAATAAGCCCTAAGCCATTTTTTAATAAGAAAAATGATACAGGAGACATCACAATACCAGATTCTTAAGTTATAATACAGGGCTTTCTTAACAAAAATGGCATGGTATTGGCACAAAAACAGACATGTAGACCACTGGTACAGAATAGAAGACACAGGGACAAACTCACATAACAATAATTATCTTCTACTAGACAAATATACATTGGAGAAGTGAAAGCCTCTTCAACAAATGACGCTGGCAAAACTGAAATCCATATGTAGCAAAAGGAAAATGAACCTCTATCTCTCACTCTACATAAAACTCAAAGTGGGTCAATGTCCAAGGCATTAGACCAGAAACCCTGTGCCTAACAGAAAAAAGTAGGCCCAAATCTACACCATGTCAGCTCAGGAACTGACTTCCTTAACAAGACTCCTAAAGTGCAAATAATAAAATCAAGAATCAACAAATGGAATGGTCTAAATTTAAGGTCTTTTTTCTATGACTATCTGGTTTTCTCAGCCATCTGTTATTGACAAGATTATTCTCTAACCACTGAACTGCATTGCTGTAATTTTGGCCAATTGGGTGACTATGCATGTAGGAATCTATATATTCTCTGTTTCATAAAATAGTTGCAGTTATCCATCCTCACAATAATTCCACAATGGTTCAATTTTTGAAGTTTTAGCTAATAAAAATAGACCATTGACAAGAGTTCATTCCAGATGGACTGTAAGTTAATTATGAAAGGAAAAGCAATAATTTTTTTAGTAGAAACAAAAAGTATGAGAATTAAACAGTTTGAGCAGGTGAGTGGGGAATGAGGCCCTATTCATGAAGCTGGCTGGCTGTGGCACCACACATAAGAGTGTGGCTTTATTTAAAGATCCAATTATTATACGGGCAAAACTGAGCTATGTCTGAAACTCTTCATTTTTATAAACTCATCAGAATAATTCCACGTCTGTGGAAAAATGCTGATCAGCAGGAATAAAATGCATGAAAGTAACAAGCGTGTGCTATCAAGACATATGATCTGCTCATTTAATTTTGACTCTGCCGGAATATAATTAACAGAATAATGCTAGCTTGTGCAAAATACCAGAATAGATGCCCCTGAAGGAGGCAAAATTCAGAGCAGCTCGATAACTCACAAAGCAGAATAGCGACAAATGCAGAATTAAAAATGAACACTCACATGATTATTAACATGCTGCTAGAATAAAGTGTGTCTCATTCTACTGTTCCTGCATTTGACACAGATGTGGCTGGCTTAGTATGCCACATCTGTTCTTGCTTCCACAGAACTGGAAGATGGAGTTTGCACTTTATTCCATTCAACATGAAAAACGTTCTATTCACATCAGAATCAGTGAGCAATTGACGATTCCAAGGGAAAAACAGAATTAACTCCAAACCTGACACTGCAGCACAACTTAAAAGAATTTAATTGAAAATATCTTTTTTTTTTCTTCTAAATCGCTCTCTGGATACATTTCCAACCTAGGATTTTATCCTTGCTCACTTTGCTGTATCAGCTGCCTTTCAAGTGTGTTCTCTGTGGATACCTCACATTCTCCTTTATGCCTGGACCCCTGGGAAGCATAATCCAGATTTCTTCTCAAGAAAGTGGCAGCTCCAGACAGTTAGCCCTTACAAGCGTTTCCTGTTCCAGCAAATCCTGGCAAATTACATTCTTACATTCTTTCTGTCTAAAAACATGTGTCTTCTTCCTCACCAAAAACAAAACAAAACAAAACAAAAGTTGCAAGGAGAAGACAGCACCCAAGATTTTCTTGTGACACCCAGGGCTCACTTGACCCCTGGCTTAAACTCCTCTCCCAAGTTAGGGATTGAGAAGGCTCTCCTCTTGAAGTTGCACTTCTTATCCCATTGTTATGGTTTACATCTGAAGTGTCCCCAAAAGCTCATGTGTGAAACAGTACGATAAAGTGAAATGATTGGGTTATAAATTCCTTAACATGATCAGTACAGTAATCCACTGATAAGGGTTGATTGGGTGGTATAGGCAGGTAGGGTGTGGCTGGAGGAGGTGGGTCCCTGGGGGCATGCTTTTGTGGTTTATATTTTGTCTTTTATGAGCGAGTCTCTCTGCTTCCCAATGACCTTATTCTGAGCTGCTTTCCTCCACCACACTTCCACCATCATGTTCTGCTTCACCCCAGGCACATACCAGTGGATTTGGCTGCCTATGGACTAAGAACTCTGTAACTGAGCACCAAATAAACTTTTTCTCCTCTAAGTTGTTCTTGTCTGGTCTTTTGATCACAGCAGTGAAAAAATTGTACTAAAACATCCAGCCTTATGGCTTAGCTAAAAAGAAAATATCTTCCCTCAAGTTCAGATTGAACTTCTCTGTCCAGGCAAAGTTCCACTTGTGTCAGCTGAGGTCAATAGGTGGAACTTAAGGGAACACACAATTACTACTGGAACTAACAGAGTAGCACCAAGACTTGCGAAAGTGTTTCTTATAATGTTCCTCTCTTCTATAAGGTCACATTCCAACTACCATCATGGCTTGTTTCATTTGGAAATCATGGTGAGGAAACACTTTGTCTCATTTTCGTCATTTTGACTTAATCCAAAATACAGTTCAGAGCCTCACCTTCATTTACAAATCCCATATGAGTTCTCAAAACATAACCCAGATGTTGCCTCTTTCGAGGGGTGTGGTACTTCTCTTCTCACCACACTTTGGTCCTAAAGGAAGACTCAACATGTGTTCAAATTCAACCATAAGGAAACATTGACAGCATCAGAGACAGTCATATGGATCTCACTATGGATTTTGTTGGGAGGCAGAAGGAAGAGTTGGCATTTAGCACCACACTATAACCTAGTCAGTCTTTAAACTTCCCTCTCTCTAGGTATTGCTGGCCTTTAATGACACTATTTAGCTAAACTTCCAGTCCATTTCCTTCTCCCTTTGACTTCTGTCACAATTCACAGTGACACCTTTTAACACCAATTCCACACGGGTGACTTTAGGGATGTTTCAGCCATTTAGTTCTGCCATCTTTTCATAAAGAATAATGCCATCAGGACATCTGTGTTTCTATAGCCACTTTAGAATGTTCTTGACTTGAAAGTTCTTCCTATTTTTCATTGTACCATAAAACTTGTTGAAAGTTTTAATAACAATCCTTGCATAAATTATTTAATATTCTAGTATAGACTAAGGCATATGGATCCTCTATACACATTATAAATATTGGAACACGGTATATTTATTACAACTATGAGTAATATTTTATTCACATAAAATGGACATGCTAAAACTGAAATAAGAAAAATCATAAAAAATTTTTACAAATTTCCTGTTCTGTTGTTTCTTACAGAGTAAATAATATTAAAGTCACTTTAATAGGAAGGCTATAGATATTAAAATGCAATAAATGGTTGCTTATGTTAAATTACCATGAATAATGATGTTTAGTATGATTTGAAAATTTTGCTTACTTCTGTCAGATGCTCAAAAGTTGTTTTAGCAGTTTGGATCATAAGTTGCTGGGTCAGTTGATCTAATTCTAAAAGAAAACAAAATATTTAGACTATCTTTAGAAGTAATTTTTAAATTCAGGAAAAAATAGGGAAGTTACTAATCTCTTCATTATCTACATCAAAATAGCACAAAAATTGGAATTCACCTAATAATAAAATTGATTGATAGGCACTTGACACAAACCAAGAGAAAGCATATAATTTATCATTGAAATGTGGGTATGTTTAAGAATAAAAAATGAAGAATTAATAGATGTACTTTTTGGAGTGTACCAGGTTACCCAAAACAAACCTAATGGGACTTAAAAGGAATTGTGCAGGGGGAAGGGTGCTTTGAAAAAGTCTAAATTCAAGAACAAAGAAACAATCCAAGATAGATAATAATCATTTGTGTTTTGGACATGATGGATCTCCACTGCATGAAAAAATAGGAAAAAAGACTATGTCAACACAGGGAAGATGATTAAGTTAAAACAGAAAAAAGAAACCATAATCTTCACTGACATTATTGAATATTCTTACATGGCATCATAAATGACCTTATCTTTAAATTAGCTTTATTTTTAATTGTTCAAAATCAACCTAAATGATAAATATAAATATGCAATAAAATGTAGGACATTGACATTTTGTGCATAATCCATTAAATTACTAGACCACCTATTTTTATCAGTTTTCCTCCCTTGGTTTAAATAATGTTTATATTCTCTTTTTTTCCTCAACATCCAATATATGATGAATCCACTAACATTTTTTAAGGTAAAACAATGTCAGTTTCACAATACACTACATAATGTGAGTAAAACTATTAACTGACCTGAGAGTCTATTTAAAAGTCAATATTCATAAAAATTATGGTGCAACTTAATACTTTGAAAAACATTATTTGCTGCTCCAAATAACAGAAATTAAAAAGCAATAAAAATACAGACATCTTTAAAGCCCAAATTAATTTGATTGTTATGAATAGAGGGCATGAAAGCCAGCTAATCTAAGAAGGACATGCCAAATAATGTAACAGACTCTCAGGGTACGGCCAATGGAAACAGTCTGAGAGCAGATGTCTCAGAAACCAAGAATGTCATCTCTATACCCTGGGACTTGTATGGCCCACCACATCAAAGCCTTTGATTGCCCTTAACATCATCCACCCACCTTCTCCCTTCCTCCTATCATCTTATGTACAACTAATGTGGAATTGTAAACCCAAGTTTATATGATGTTGTAATTCAGTAAACTACCAGTTTGGACCTAGTAGTTTTGTGATAAAGTTTTTTTTAAATCATTTTTTATTGAAACTTATTCATACCTATAAAATTGTTCATATTAGGTTAAAGGTATAAACCTGATTCAATTACATCAATTAAGGCATTCTCTTTCCTGGGATCTGTGAATGGCGCCCAGAAATGAAATTGTCTGGTACAAGAAAGAAGTGAAAACAATTCAAATTTGACTGTGCATATTAAATGCTAAGCACCATCCAGACAATGTTCATGTTATCTCAATGAAACCTCAAATGATTTCCATAAGACAGTAATCTTGCCACAATTTTACAAGTGATAAATTGACATCTCAGGAAAATTAAGCAATTAGCCCTACAGAGTTTGGTCAAGTTTTGTCTAGCTTGATGAAAAGATAAAAATGGATAATTACCTCATTGTAAATTATAGATATGATTTCTGCTAATGGTTTCGTTAAACTGTATAAATTTCCCCTAGATTTTATAAAGGATAGGAATATTATTTTGTCAAAATAGATGTTAACAATATTATTCCAGTTGGTTTTTTAACACCAGCTTTATATATCTTAGAACATATTGTTACATTTAATAATTTCTAAAATCAACTTAGAGAAAAATATGCAACTGTTTCAAAATAAAAAGTTCATTTGTGGTATGACTAAATTATTATAACATACTGTACTTGAATATAAGATTGTTTTTTAAAAAACTAAAGTGAGTAGTCACTCAAAAAGCAGATATTAAGATGGGCTGTATTTTGTCCCTCAAATAACTGCAACAGAAAGGAATTCAAAATAGGAAGATGTCATTTCTGAATTGCAGTCAACGCTGGCACAGAAAACTTTTCATTCCTTTTCTAAAGGCATTTTAAGAAGCAGAGATGAGTACAGAAATACCATATGATTTCATTTCAGCAATTATGATAGTCATAAAAGAATTCTTGTTTCCTTTTCTTTATAGCTTCAGAAAGACCTCAGGAGGAACAGCTGAAAAAGTAATGTCAGATTGATCTACAGGATATAATTCAAAGGGTCCTGCTGTTAGTAGGTTTTCCTAAAGAGGAATGTCCTCAATTTTTGACATGTTTTCATTAGAGTGTTTACATGACGCCCTGAAGCCTCAATGATGGTGAGGAAAGTGGAACTTTGCGGATTTATTGAACAAATAACAAAAAATTTTAAAGTTTCTGAAAATGACTATATGCTGTTTCTCATTCATTCTGTAAATGTAGTGAAATATATAGGTTTTTTATTGTTAGTTAATCTTAACATTTCTGGAATAAACTTGATACATAGTACTACTTCAGATTCAGTGTCTTAATATGTTGTCTTACTACTATCTATATTGTATTAGTACTATATACATATACAATACTATATATGTATTGGTACTATTCTGCTACTATTCAGCATGTATGCTTATTTATGAATTAGCCAGTACTTTCATTTTCCCTGTAATTTCCTTGCCAAGTTTGAGTACAAAAAAAGATGACAGCTGATTAGCATCCAGTCAAGTTCCTCAACCTTTCCTTCAGGAGGGTTTGTGTAGGATTGATGTATGTCTTCCCTTACTGTTTTTTCAGAATTACAAGCTATACCAAATGAATGTGTGTGTGTGTGTGTGTGTGTGTGTGTGTGTGTGTGTGTGTGTGTGTTGGGGGGGCCTTCAAATTATGTATTCAGTTTCTTTAATAAACAAAGTATTCACAGTTTCTATTTCATTTTGTGAAGATATTTTAGGTTTCACTTTTCCAGAAATTTGTCCATTTCATCTAGATAATGAAATATTATTGACATAGTCATTTGTAACATTTTTTAAATGTGTGCTCTTGATACATAACACACATTCCCCCTCAACCCTGTATAAATCTCTGCAGAGTTGTATCAATGTCAGTACTCTCTTCACAGTCATCTTGTGATTTTATTGATTAGCTCCTCAGCTGGACTTTTTTTATATTTTAAAATCCTACTTCTGTTGTTTCTTTTACGTATTTTATTTAAGTTTCTCCATATTTCTAATATCTTGGATCAAGAGATAGGCTCTTTGATTTCATCACTTTTGTTTCTCCATTTACAACTTTTTATTTTTTTTAATTATTTTTTGTACCAGGGATTGAACCCAGAGGGCTTTAATCACTGAGCCACATCCCCAACCCTATTTATTTGTTTGTTTGTTTGTTTATTTATTTATTTATTTGAGACAGTTTCTAAGTTGCTTAGGGTCTTGCCAAGTTGCTGAGGTTGGCTTTGAACCTGTGATCCTCCTATCTCAGCCTTCTTAACTGCTGCAAGTGCAGGCATGCACCACCATGCCAGGCTAGCTACTAACTTTTCCTGTAATTGTGATGACTTTTATTACAATCAACAAGTTTTTATATATAATTAGCAGTTTCACTTCAATTAAACAAAAACATTTTTTCTCTTTTCACTGATCTCTTCTTATGCCAAAGATTTTTAATTAAGACTCTTAATTTCAAAACAATTGGACTTTTATAGTTATCTATTTGTCATTCCTGGATTAACAATAGAACATATTTTGAAATCATTTGAGATCTGGTGAAATATGTTTTATGGTACAGCATAGGATGAATTTGTACAAATATGTAACAGCATGTCATCCGAATCTTGAAGTTTTTATTGAGATATAATTTCAGCCATTTAAAGTGTGTAATTTGGTGTGTTTTGGTATATTTGTGTAATTATCATTACTAATTAGATGCATTAGGCTTTGGAATAAATTTCTCTCCATTTCCACCTCCCTCCTGTCTTAGCACACACTAATTTATTTCCTGTCTCTGTGGAGTTGATTATTCTGGACATTCCATATAATTGGAACAATATAATATGTAGCTTTTGTGACTTTTTAGCATAATATTCAAGGGTCACCCATGTAGTTTGTGGCAAAAATTTGTATTTCATTGCTTTTTATGGATGAATACTAGTATCTTGTATGTATATACCATATTTTCTTCATTTACTCATCAGTCAATGGACATTTAGGTTTTTTCCATTTGGGGGTATTAAGAATAATGCTGTCATGAACACTCAAGCAAAAGTTTTCATATATATATTTGCAGTTCTCTTGGACATATACCTAGAAGTGAAATGTATGAAAACTCATGATTTGCTCTTTGTAGACTGTCAAACTGTTTCTTGAAGCAATTGCACTATTTTTATTTCCTATGTGCTATGTACAAAAGTTTTAGTCTTTCTACATTCTCTCCAACACATTTGATTATCTGTATTTTTGTCTTACTAAAGACATGACTTGGCATGACATTATTGTCCCAATTTTCATTTCTATTAATTTTAGGAAATTATCAGTCATTTACTTTTCAACTGAGTTATTTCTGGGTTTATTACTGAATTATAATAGTAATTCAAAAATTAAAAGAGTTGTTTTTTCATTTCCTTGTTAGAGTCCTTCATAAAAATTTTAAACTCTAGTGAAGCCCAGTTTATTCATTTATTTTCCCTTTGGTTGCTTGTTCTTTAGATGCAATATGAAGAAAACAATTTTCTAGAGCAAGATGGTAAACATTTTACCTATGTTTCATTCTAAGAGTTTTACAGATTTTGCTGCTATATTTACATATTCCATGCTTTTTAACTTATTTTTTTGTGTATCATATAAGGTAGAAAACCAAATTTATTTTTTGCATGTGGGTGTTCAATTGTTTCTCTATCGTTTATTGAAATTGTCTTGGTATTGTTGAAAATCAGTTGACTATAAATGTATGGGTTTATTTCTGAACTCTCAAATTATTTTCCATTAGTTACTATCTCTACCATTACTCCAATATCACAAAAGTAGAGCTACAACAAGATTGAGTAAATTTTAAAATTCAGAAGTATGAGTCCTCTTACTTTGCTATTTTTTTTTTGTCAAGACAATTTTGACTGCTCAGAGTCCCTTGTATTTCCATATTCATTTTAAGCTCAGTTTGCCAATTTCTACAAAAACAGATAATAGGGAATTTGATCTAATTAAGAAAAATCTGCAGGAAAATCTAGGTAGTATTGCCATCTTAACAACATTGTCTTCCATCCATGAACATAAAACGTCTTTCTATTCATTTAGATTTTCTTTAATTATTCCAAATGCAGTTTGTAGTTTTCAGTATACAAATCAAACACTTTATTAACTCTATTATTATGTATTTTATTCTTATTGTTATTATTATAACTTACTTTCTTAATTTTTTGATTTTTCATTGCTAGTATATAGAAATATCATGGATTTTTTGTATATTGTTAATATATCTTTTGTAATCTGTATTAGTCAGCATTTTTGTCACTGTAACAAAAAGACTTGACGAGAACAATATAGAGGAGAAATGTTTATCTGGGGCTCATGGTTTCAGAGGTCTCAGTCCAGAGACAGCCAACTCAGCTGGTTTGGGCGGGGGTGAGGCAGAACACTATGGGGTAAGGGAGTAAAAAAGGAAAGCGATTCAGGACATGGAAATCAGGAAGCAGAGAGATCCATTTCCATTCACCAGGGACAAAATATAGACCCCCAAAGACATGCTCTCACCACACCTACGTCAACTAGCCACACCATACCTGCCTACAGTTACCAGTAACTCATTCAAATGGATTAATGCACTGATTAGTTAAGTATCTCATAACCCAGTCATTTCACTTCTAAACTTTCTTGCAATGTCTCATACATGAGCTTTTGGCGGAATATCTCATTTCTAAATTATAACAATTGTCAAACACATTTATTTACTCTCATTGCGTGTGTGTGTGTGTGTGTGTGTGTATGATTTTCTTAAAATTTTTTGTATACAAGATTATATCATCAGCAAACAATGGTAATGTTATTTATTCCATACCAATTTGGATATATTTTCTCTCTTTCTTGACTAATTTCACAGATGATGAACTTTATTAATTTATTAATTTATTCTATTCCTTTTGATAATTTTTATCAAAATGATTATGTGGGTTTTTTTCTTTATCTTATGAATTTGATATATTAAATGGATTGATATTACATTGGCAAAATTTACAGCACCTGAATGTGTTGCTTTGAATGCAGATATCAACCTGCTTTACTGGGATAAAGTCTACTTCAGTGTGCTGTGTAACATTTTTTAGATGGTGTAGGACTCAGTTTGCTAATGGTGGAGAATTATTGAATCTTTTTTCATAAAAATGTTGATGTGTATTTTTTACCTTGTGATATCTGTGATAGCTTCATCTGTATGGGGTACTATTGGCACCATGGGTTGAGTTGGAAAATGTACCCCCTTCTTGTATTATTTTGGTTAGCCTATTACATGTCCCAACTGTTATCTGCAGTTTTCAGGAACTGCCAAGTTCAGCTAATTGCCTCTTATTATTTTCAAAAACATCTCCAGGGAGAAGGATTTGCACTGGGTGGACTGAGTTGTGTAACATGAAAATTACCTTCCTAGTTGAACCTTTTAAAGAACAACCAACAAGTCAAAGATTGACACTTTTTTGGGATTAAGGTTTTGAAGGGCTTCCATCTCTTCTCTGGCCTCTCCAATTGCTGCCAGATTTTCAGGGTTCAGGGTTCATCATGATTATGGACTATTGTTTTTCAAGTGTGCCTCACAGTTAACGAGGAAATGTGGTTATAGGCAAATTAAAATGCCACAAATGGCAGTTTTGACAGGGTACAATGGCAGCAGCTGGGTCTGCAGCGGGGGGGGGGGGGGGGGGCTGATGACTATGTGGGAAAAGCAAGAGTTCTACCAGCTTCTATAACATCTGATCTATACAAGCTCTATGGCGCAGATGCAAGTGGAAGAAATCTATGAAGACATCCCGGATCCTCATCCAAGTGTGAGGGCTGCAGCCTGGACTACATCTGGCTACAGATTTTGCACCTAGTTTCCAAAAGAAATTCCATGAAACAGTGATTGCAGTTTTGTTGCACACCATGGAAAATCAAGGTAATCAGCATGTGCAATCTCATGCAGCTTCTCCTTTTATTATTTTTTTTATTGAAGACTGCCCCAAGTCATTGCTAGTTTTATATTAGGATAGTATGGAGAAAAATCTACATTCCATAACTTCAATCCTCAATTCCAGATGGACTTAAGTTAGCCTTGGAACAGCTTGTGACAACAATTGCCTCAGTTGCTGATAAAGTAGAAGAAAAATTTTGTTTCAGGTTGTCATATATTTGTGCCCTCACTAAAGCACATTGTTGAGTTTGCTGTACAGAAAGAACTCAAGCGTCTGAGAGGAAAAACTATTGAGTGGATTAGCCATGTTGATATTGCCACTGGGAAGAAAAAAAATTATGCAAAATGCATCTAATGTGATGCAGCTATTGTTAAGGACAAAATTCAGATTTGAAGAATATGGAGGGTTTTGACCCTCAGACCTCTTACATGGATTCAGTGTGGGCTAGAATGTGTGAAATTCTTGGAAGAAATTTCCACGAGTACCTTCCACTGGTTATTGATCCTCTTATTAAAAGGACTTTCAGCTAAACCTAATATTGCTCTCTTAGACACACAAGATGTACAGAACATGAATGATGACAATGAATGGCAATTTGTAAATCTTGAAGACCAACAAAGTTTTGAAATTAAAACTCAGGACTTTAATCAAAATTGACTGCTTGCCAAATGTTGGTTTACTATGCTAAGGAGTTAAGAGAAGGATTTGTGGAATATGCAGAACAAGTTTTGAAATTGGTGGTTCCCTTACTGAAATTCTATTTCCATGACAATGTTTGAGGGGCAGTGGCAGAGTCCATGCCTATTTTCTTAGAATGTTCAAGAATTCGTGTCCCAGAGTATCATTCACAGAAGTGGCAGTTCATATGTGAACCTCACTTAAGACTATTGGAACTGAATCCCAACAGAGGTACTCTCACTCAGAACTAATGAATTCTTTTGCTAAGTCCATTGACGTAATGGGAGATGGTTGCTTTAATGAGAAGCACTTGGAGGAACTGGGAGAAATACTAAAAGCAAAATGTGAAAGACATTTTAAAAACCAAAAATTATGACTGGTTAAGTGACAAGAAGAAAACTATGACCAACGGGTTGAGGTGTCTCTGCAAGATGAGGATGAATGTGATGTTTATATTCTGACCGAAGTATCAGATATTTTGCACTCATTTTTTAGTACTTATAAGGAAAAGATTTTACCATGATTTGAACAGTTACTTCCATTAATATGTTCAAGTAGATCATGGCCAGACAGTGGGGATTGCACATATTTGATGATATCATAGAGCGCTGCAGTCCGACCTCATTTAAATATGTAGAATATTTTCAGTGACCAATGCTACTAAATATGTGAGATAACGACATTGAAGTCAGGCAAGCTGCTGCTTATGGCGTGGATGTTGTGGAACAGTTTGGTGGAGTTGATTATCATTCTTTATGTTTAGAAGCTGTTTTACTACTGGTAAAAGTTACTAAAATGTGTAAATTCCAAAACCAAAAAAAAAAAAAAAAAAAGTGTCATTGCTACAGAGAACTCTATCTCAGCAATAGGAAAGAGTTTTGATGTCTAAGTCTAACTATGTAAATGAAGATAAAAGTTCTTCCACACTGGTTATCATGGTTTCCACTGCAGGAAGAAAGAAAGGAAAGCTATTTAGACCTTTGAGTTTTCTCTGTGACTTAAATGAAAATAACCACCGAGTTTTAAATGGTCCAAATAATTCTTGTATCCACAAAATAATCAGGATAATTTCAGAAGGAAAAGTTAATAAGACTATTACCTATGAAGATCCTTGTGCCAAAGACCTTGCAAACGTTCATCAGGTACAGATGTCTGAGAAATTATGGTTGGAATGTATATCCTAATTTGATGATGAACAGTAGGAAGGCTTAAAGGAGTTGCTAAATTTCACCTGAAGCACTTTAGTATCACCTGAATATCATTTATATGAAAGTAAGTACAAATAAGTGTGGAGGGGATTCCATTATAAAATAGAACTGTTCTCTCTCTGTTAAGCAGTTCATATTTTTCCCCATGATTCTCCAGGATCAGTCAATGTTACAGCTTTCTGTTCACCTTGCATGTTTGATATCTTAAACATAGAACTTGGTGATAACCTATGCTTCCATTTGTTTTAGAATTTTTATCACCTTTTCCTTATTTGGTGTGAAGTATAGAGATTGCTACTATTTGTCTGAAATATTGATGCTGGGCAATTAGTACACTTGGTGCCAAGATGTTATACTGATGGTCGCAGGATGCTAAGACCTTACAAAGATAAGATTGGAGAATTGCCAGGACAAACATCTTGGGAATGGAGGGCGATGGATATAGAGGAAGGCTTATTCCTCATTGATAATACTCTTGGTTTTGGTAATAGTAGTTTGGTAGAAATAAGCAAGACTTTCAAGATACAGTAGTGGATGTGGGAATTTTCTCTTAAATGTATATGAACATTTTTATAATATACTCCAGAGAATTCAGCAGGAATACCAATATTCTAGTTCCTATGGTGTCCTGCTGAGAGTTATAAGAACTCTTTTCTTTAACCAACCTAGTCTACACTTTTAAAATTATCCAGAATTCCAAGAATCATGGTTGCCAAAAAGAGGGTCCTAATACATCTAACATTGGTAGCATGTAATATACTAATAGTGTTTGTAAGCAATCTATATTTGTGAGAGTCAGTCTGTGTTAGGTATTTCAGTGCAGTACAGTATTGCTATTGATGATGTTCATGCCCACACCCACAAAGCAGCACAATAAGAAGAGCCTGGATTTAGAATGGGGCTTAAATAGATTTCTATTTCAAAGATTGCTAATATATTCTATAGTAGCACTTAAGCAGCCTGTTGTGTTAAAAAAAACTTAATTTTACCTTTATACATAAAAAGGAAACAGCCTTAAAACTTGTCATTTATCAGTATGTATATATTATCAGAAAATAGTTCTATAAACCAAGGGTTAATTGTATAATTGTATTGTTAGTCTATAATGTTAAGCTTTTATAGGGTAGAAAAAATTCTATTCAGCAAATTTTCAATCTAAAATTTAAAAATGAATCTACTGTGATTTCCCGGGGCTATTGTGTGTACTGTGAATATAAAGTGTTTAGAAAATATTTAGGACCTCGTAAGTGCTCAGTAAATCATCACTGTTATTACTCTTAAAAATGCAACTACATTTTTGGTCTTACTGAGTTTCATCTGTTTTTCTTGAATATATGATCCCCAGATTGCTACAGGTCTTTGGTTAATTTGCAATGAACTGAAAAAGTTTATTCTTACATTTTTTCCAGTGTTCTTAATAATTTTCTAGAATAGAGAATATTTAGAGGTACTTACTCTACCATTGTTGGTAGTTTCCTACCTATTATTTATTACCTAGTGTATCCTGAAGAAATCTATTGCATCTCTGTTTAGAATTGTGGATTTATGGATATTAGTTCATGATTTTGTCAAATTTTTCTTTATTTCGTTTTTAGCTATACTGTTAAGAATACAAATATGTAGTTGTTATAGCATTGCAAGAACGTTGTTTTAATTAAAAAGTGTTCAGCTTATCTCTAGTAAAGCTATTTCTCCTCAAATATTATTTAATTTTTTGTATGGAAGTACAAATCGTGTATAAGCTATTTTTTGTTATTGTTCACATGAAAAATATTCAGTGCTTTTTCTATCTTCAATAGTTCATGTCATATCTTATAAGCAGTATGTAGTTGGATTTTATCTTTTATTTTACCATTTTCTTTGTTTTTCACCCGTGTTATTTTCCTTGTTTTTCTCATTTACAATCTTTTTATTATTCTTTTTTTCATTTAATTAATTGCATACATATATATGCACTCCTACTATTTTTAAAAATTAGCACTATTCTTATCAAATTGATTAATATTTGGTAATTTAATCAATTTCTAGAATATTATATTTCCATTTAATCATCTGAAAAACTTATGTTATCTAGTTTTTACAGCTTTTTTGCAGGAAGTTTATCGAAATAACTCAGTTCTTCATGAAAAACAACAGAACTGTGACAGGGATCTAAACTCTCACCAATGCTGCCTTAAAGTGAAGAACAGAGACAGAAATGAAAATGCAAAGAAAAAGTTGCAGGAATTGCAACAGCTGGTCACTGACACAGCTTTATTCAACACACACAGGAGCAAAGGATAATGGCGTGTCAGGGTGAGGTTCTAGGAATTAAGAGATTGCACATCTTTGTTCGGCAAGTGCTCTTTTGAAAAGGACATCTACAACTTCACCAATATAGAAAACATCAGGACCCTAAAACAGGACAATTTAAGGCTAACTGGAGTTGCAACCTATGGCCACGCCAGATCCTATGAGGCAGAGGTTCTCACAGTTCTCTTCCCCAACAGTAGCTTCAGTAACTTGGATCTCCTTAGAAATTACAAATTCTTGGACCTCAATCCAGATGTTCTGAATCAGAAAGTGTATGCATGGGGAGCAGTCATTGACATACTCTCTGAAAATTTAGTGTTCCTGGACAGAACTACACTGCAGAGAAAACTAATGCCTCATACTTTAATGTAAATACCTGTGTGAGAGAGGGTCTCCTGATTGTACTCAGACCCCGCATATAGCAGAGAGGGCCAGCTGCCCCTCACATTGCTCCTCACTTGCAGGGGTCACAAGGCACCCAACAGGCTTCCCTCACCATGACTATCTTAAGTGCTTTGTTGCTGGAGGAAATAGATCAGCAGTATCTTGGTCTCCAGGTTCGAGAGCTGACAGGGACAACCAGTTCCATATCACACCTAAAAGTCATTTGGTAAACTACACCTTTTGAAGTTCTGTATACATTATAAATAGATTCTTCACTCAGTATTTCCCATTCAGCTTGCTAAAGAGAATTAAAACACTGAGTATTAAATTTTACAGAAAACACTTTGAGTATTTTTATGTTAGATTTAAAGAAGCAGCAATAATTTTGAAACAACCTGAATTAAGAAAAATAAATAACAACGATAATCAGTAATGATTACTAAATTAACAGCTGTTCTAATAACACCATATGATAAAATTGTATAAGGTATAGTATTACTAGCATGTGTCTGCAGACCCTTATTTTCCTAATCTTCTTAACACATATACACAGTATACATTTTCAAGTGTGCACATGACAGACATATTAAAATAGAATAGCAAGAACAAAAAAATACAGAAGATAGGAGAAAGTCTGACCATTAGGCAAATGTAATAATAGCATGAACATTTATACCCACAGTGGTTAAGCTGTTTAGTTTCACCAATTAAAATTCAAAAGTTTTAATTGAATTAGAGTACAAAATCCACCAAAGTAAATAACTAAAACAAAATAACTCTAAGTATTTAAAATAAAAAATAAAACAATCTTTCTGAATGAAGATTTGAATCATTTCAAAATGCAGCAGTAGAAAGTTTAAAGTAGGAAGAAATACTAATGTGAAAATATAGTGCCTACTACTATAGTAAGAAGATCACATTTTCTTCATATTTTATACCATAAGGAAGTTTAGCCTCATCTGCAATTGGGAAATAATTAGTTGAACAGGGAATGTGTGGGTGTGTGTCTTTCAATGTATCAGAACACAGGCCTGTCTTAGTAGAATAACTTGCGTATGAGAAGCACATCTCTTTTAATCTAACATTTGCAAAGCAAATCCTAGGCATCCTGGTGATATCTTGACAGTTTTACAGTTCTGGCTTTGTTAATTTTTTAGTTTGCTTTGAACATAGATGTCACTGTAGCCCAGATATAATATTTAGAAGGGACTTGTACACTATCACATGGTGTATGGGATTGGAATAGTCTATTTATTATAACAGATGTTTTGTATAAAAAAATGAACCACATTTTCCAAACTTACCTAAACAGACAAAACAATGGATAAAAGCTTCTCAGTTTGAGCTAAAAGGCTTCTCTGGTTGCTTAAATTTTTTCCTGAACATTTTAGTATTTCACTTTTTAAAATTTTTTTATTTTTTATATATACATGTCAGTAGAGTTTATGCCACATACATAGAGTATAAGTTCTCATAATTCCTCTGGTAATGCATGATATGGAGTTATACTGGTCATGTATTCATATATGAACATAGGAAAGTTATCTCTAATTCATTCTACTATCTTTCCTAATCCCCTCTCCACTCCCTTCCCTTCATCCCCCTTTGTCTAATCCAATGAACTTCTAAGTTCATTTTAGTATTTCAAATCTAAGATATTGAAGTCATCTCTGATTAACAGTAAAGGGTATATATATTCAAAAAGTCATAATAAATGTGTCAAAGTAATCCACAGAAAAGCTTATTTGGTTGCAACAGTGTTAAGAAATTTTCAAATATTTTCCGTATATAATCAAAATACCTCCTTTAAAAATATGCATGTTGTTTAAAAAATAATATTGTTCACAGCTGTACTTCATGATCTCATCTAAGTAATTTTGAAAAAGTAACATTTTTAATGTCATTAAGGCAGCACTTAGTACATCATTGCTATGACTGTCTTAATGAAAAACATCCATAAATTTACAGGGAATACTTCAGTACACATAATTTAGTGGGAATTCGGGAAACATTCATGAATATAATACAATTATTGTAAGAGTGGGCATAAAATATCCTAAAAATAACATGAGAATTTAGTGTGATTAACACAAACTCACTAAAAATTCTTCAATAAATTCTTACCATATAATTTCAAGAAATATACTTCCAATATGTGTCTTATTATTTATTGTTCATTTGTTAATACATTTCTAAAGAACAGCTTATTTGTTTGGTTAAAAATTTTCTATAAGTGCTTATCCACATAACCTCAATAAATCTACTTATAATGTATAGCTTATTGTTTCCTGTTTATTTATTAATGTGTATATAAGGAACAGCTTATTTGGTTTCAATAATCTTTAGAAAGAGTTTTTATTAAATCATATATGTGTAAACAAAATAAAGATCTATTTAAAGTATTTAAAAAATAACTTCAAGCTAATTTCTGCCATCAAGTACAATGTAAGATCATACCTGCAGCATATGGATTCATATGTAAAATAAATGTTGTCTTTAGTTGAATAAATATGCTTAACTTATATGTTCTTTTTAAAATGCATTGTAAATTTAGTATGATTAACAAAAACTCACTAAAAATGTTATTGAATTTATAGCATGTTTCTTCTACTAGGTATTTTGTCAATAAAGTCATCAATAATAATATACTTTAGATATCTATAAATAATTTTCATTTTTAAAAAGTTTCTCCATATGTGAACAAGTATTGGACTCAATGGTTTAGATGATATACTGGGATACAGATCATTATATGAATGGTCTTGTAAATTTTCTCTTGATTGAATGATTATCTAATTAAGAGAAGATATATTTCAAATGACTCAAGCAATCAAAACAGTGTCTGTAGATTGATGAAACCTAAAACAAGAGCTCCAGTTCAAGCTTCACAGAGAAATATATTAAGACAGATGCATGAGCGCTGGGATTTCAACTTGTCATTGGATGATCGATTTCCCCAAACTCTCTAAGCATTATCAAATCACATAATTGAGGTTTACCACATCTAAATTTTTCACTGCTGAGATAAATATCAATAATTCTTATATTTATAAGATGGATTGCAATAGAATCCGAGATGATTTCAGAATCTCCGGACACATTGGCCACAAAATATTTAACATGGGCTTTCCTTCTGCTATTGGCATCATTACTCAGGTTTCATACCAAAGAAATGCTCATATCTTAGGGATGGAATTTCCAAGAGTTGCACAGCATGAGCAATGATTACGCCTTGTTTGCTCTATTCTTTCCATGTGTTAGTGTCTCACGCTGTCACCTTAAAGTCATTTACTGGTTTTGGTACTTCACAAAAATCAAAGAAAAGTAGTGACCTTGTCTCAGGCAATAACAAATCACTAATGATTTATTGCTAAATAGAGGCCATATGAATTTGTGATGTTGTAACAGAATCAAAGAAAATGGTTACATCTTATGAACTTACAGTTTTCTCTTGAGAATATTACTCTTAGAGCATTCTACTATTACCTAATCATTTCGATGTAAATAATACTAGCTATAATAATGCTGCTAATTGCCAAGAAGTTTCCATATACTATTTCTAATCCACAAAATACATTTTGTAGTAAAATGTTACTGCCATATTATTGCTTAAAAAAATACTAGGGCTTATATAGATTAGAAACTTGCCTTGCCTTAAAAAAAAATGTCACATAGCTCTTAAGTGTGATTTTCACTCAAATATTTCCCAAGCCAAAGTCTGCTTTTTATATCTATTATTTTGCCTCTGGAACAATGGGTGAGTACATTAAATTTTGCAGGTAGATCTTCAGACAGAATAATCCGTTTACATTCTAAAAGTATGAAAATGATTAATTTTTCCCTCAACTCAGCATCGATATGTGTGATAGCAGTTTATGACTCAGAAATTCTTTCCTGCTTTTTCTCAGATATAGCTCAGTCAGGTTGTGATCAAAACAATCACCAAAAGTGAGTCGGTGGAACTCTAGACAAATACATACATATGTATAAATGAAGCAAAGAGGCATTTAAAAATGTAGTTCCATCACATTTCAGAAAGTTCTGGAAAAACATTGATGCCTGCAGAGAAAGATTCAATTAAAAAAGATGACCTATTAGTAACAGAGGATTTAGCTATTAAATCAAATGGTAGATATTTGTTACTGTTCTTACATACTGGAAAGAGAACATCTGGATTTATATCTTTCGAACAAATATACAGGCAGGCCAAAACATACAGAAATATACATATAGTATATGACTGGCAGTACATACTACAGACTCATTTTTTTTCAAACAGGGTATAAATTAACAAAAGTACCAAATTTAATAAGCAACAAATTTAGGGCTATATTTAAATCCAGTATAAGCTGTATTAATTGATGTCAAGAAAGTTGCTATAACAAGAATAACTAGTTCTTGCAAATAATTTCAATATAAGTCTCACCCTGTAAGGACTGGAGTGAAAGTTGGAGGGGTGGGATGCAATCTTATTTTTTTTGTCAAAATAATAAGAAAACAGGGTAAAAATATTGGCAGTTAAAGACAGGGGGGAAAAAATTAACACCAAAGTACCAACTGAGGTAACTCAGCAGTGGTGAAAAGTGATGAGCAAACCATTTCTGAATTGTAGCAGTTTGTTAGATAACACAAAATCACTAAGTCAATATTGTGTGAACCATGAAAAGGCTGCTTCAACTTTTGAACTCACCCCTGCTTTCATACCCCTGCCCCCTGCTCAGATTGAATCTCCTCTACTTCCTGACATAACTTCCATCAGTGTCCTCCCTGCTGTGTTCTTCTTCCCTCTTGATCTAACGCCCTCCCTGCTTCTGGCCTTTTGTCAGACAGTTCTCTGCTGGATCTGTCCTCAGAATGCTGGCACCAATCCACTCTCTAATAAGGCCCTTGGTTGACCTAGACATCTAAAATATAAACTAAAAGAAACATATTGTCAATAAATCATGGTCATTTACTGCTGAAACGGTACTATTTGTACTATAAGTAAATCACATCGTTGGGGAAGAGTGGTTTATAGAGACTTGATCTGGTCCCCTAATCACTATGGACAACAAATTCTTCCTTAGGTGAAATGCATCCAAGGATCCAGAAATGTGAAAACACAAAGACTTTGTGTTGCAGCATGTAAGAGATACACTGAAAATTGTGGTCAAGTTATTTACTTGGATTTACTTAGAAAACACCTCATCTCTAGCTCTCTAGTCATTATAGTTAGAGTACATATAATGATTTTCAAAAGTAACATTTCCCTTTAGTAAATACCTACTTGGCTCAAGGCAAGAATAAGAATATAGAACATTGAGCCACACTTTATATATGGGAAAATCTAACCTGAGGAAGTAAAACAATATTTCATAAATTTCAAAGAAAACCCAAGTACATCTGATTCAAAATTTGTTTCTTTTTTTCTTTCTATAATCATAACAGTCATATAATTAAGGAATAGAATTGCAAGAAGAAATCCAAGATACAACAATTTATCTAGGGTAATTCAGGAAGTAGAGATAACACTTTTCTCAATTGACCATATCCTTTTTCCCTTCCTTCTGCAGCAAGTGATGTGTATTTCACATGTCATTGCCTATAGAGTTGGATACACATTCTGAGACAAATAAAATTAACTGCTGTGCAAAGAAGGGGTACAGCCAAACCTCATGCCCACCAGTAGAATGTTTGATGATGAATCCTATGCTGTATTTTTGAAAAGTACATTGACAAAACATTAACAGAATGGTATTCTTAAAAATTATATCAAGTGCTTCTATATTTTCAGTGTTTTAAGATTTTTGTGATATTCCGTATAAGGGATTCTGATGCCATTTTTTTAGTATGAGGCAAGTAAAAAAGTCATTTAATAAGAAAGCAAAATAATTCACCTCAGTTTGTTGATTTGGATTTCTCCTTAGCTGAACTTCATAAAGTACATAAATGAATGCTCTATTTTGAGAGACAACACAATCACATTATACAAACATTACTTTAGCAAGTGCGTGTGCATGTACAGTAATAGCTCTCTTCTTCAATATTTATTCTCTGAACTACTTTGAACTACTCTAATAGGCTCCACTAGATAGCTTTGCTTCCATCTTATTCTTTTCATTTTCATTCTTTGTTGTATTCCATAAGTATCTGAATGCCAATCCTTCCATGTTGGTTTTCTAAAATATTTTATGACACTACATTTCCAAGTTGATGAGCATTAGCAAATATTTAACAAAGAATAAGACATTCTCTGTGATTTGACCCTTATTAATTTTTCTGGTCCATCATAATATGATCTGTATCACAGATTGCAAAACAGAAAATAACGAACAAATTTGATACTCCCAGCTCACTGATAACATTTTGCTTCTGTGCCTTTGCCCATGCTAGGTCCTTATGTCCATTTGTTGCTTTAAATAGGAGTTAAAAAATATCTAACCCAAACTTCCTTAAATAGTAGGAAATTTATTGGTGTATATTAATGCAGAGACTGTGTAGTTTTTAAGATTTGTTGGTTTAGTACTGTGTGTTTTGTAAGAGTGAAAAAGAGTGCTGTCTGAAAGAGTTGAAATTAACTAGTCAGAATTAGGTCACATACCCTTTTCCTAAGGCAGTTGTTTCAAAGAAAGACAGGGCACGTAGACCATTCAGGCCTACCTGCTAGTCCAAGTTCAACTGTCAGATGATATGTATGTTCTTTAATTTGAAAAAGTTAGTATCTGATTATAGCAGCCAAAGTTAGCACAGCTTCTTTCCCATATATAAACTTTGAAAATATCCATTCTTCACTTAAACTTTTTAACCTCTTACCAAACAGGAGACAAGTTGAGTCACTACATCTAGTTCAAAGGCCAGGTAGATACTGTTGTGATATCTGTCAAGTTTGGAGGCAGACCCTCACAGCACAGCAAGCTGGCTGACATATGCATTCTTGGCTACAGAATAGGAAAATAATGACAATGACAACAACAAAATAACATCCCAAAGAGTAAACACACGAGATCACATTTATTCTTGGTTTTGGAGTGTAGGAATTCCTGTTGCCTTGCTGCAAGTCTTGGTGCACAAACTATTCCTGAGGTCACAAACTAATGGTTTTAAATTGAGATAAATCAAAACCTGGAGTATCTTCCAGGCTACATTCCAGAGACTTCTTCAAACAGAGAGAAACTTCTCTCTACTAGAAAAATTACTTAGAAAACTTTTTCAAAAAACAACCTTCAAACCACTGTCTAAGATAAATTAATTAAATAAGAATTTCAGGGGCTGGGAATAGTCAGTCAGTTGGTATCCTCTAATCATTATTTTTTAATAAGCAATATGCTGCCAAACCTGAAACCACTCTCTTACCAGATATTTGCAAGAGGTGTAAGACTACAGATTTATATTTTGCCTAATCTTATTCTGTAAGAATTCTTCTACCTCTCCTCCTCAGAATATCAGAACTTAAGTTTGGATTTTAATATACTTTCTATAATGCAAAGAATTAAATTACTAATCTTTCAGTCAATTTGTGTGGAAATGCATTGTCTGTAAAAATTATCTTTTATTTATTTCTTATGTCATTAGAAACTTAAAACTTGTCTATTTTGAAAACATGTAATGATAGCTGTAAGAATTAATCAACACACTGCAATATTCTGATATTTTTTCCTAAGAAGTCCCTTAAAATATTCCTTTTATTTTAAATATACAAGTCATAAATTAACCAAATACTGTATTTTTGTTTGTTTTCTTCCATTTTCTACCCAGGAATAATTCATTCATTCAGCAACTCGGTTCTACATGTTAGGGTGTATCAATTTCAGAAATTCAGTCCTTGTACCAGATTCTTCAATGGTATCCTGAGCTGGAAACCAAAGAAATTAAATCTGATTCACTTAAACAGAAAAGAACGAGTAATTCTTAGCTCACAAATTTTACGAGAATCCTGGACAATTAGTCTAAGGCAGAAGTAAAGGGAAGTAAGGCCCAACCAGGATCTCACCACAAAATGACCTACATAATAAGGTGATATCACTGGTGCCAGGACCACTGATCATTCATCTGTGATGAAGGCAATGTGTTTTTGGAGGTTCTATGTTTCCCCTTCCAATGTATTTGAGTATATCTCTTAGCTTGTAGGTAAAAACAGGCTTCTTCTTATAAAAATGTATCTGGAAAAGACCTGATGTAAATAATTTTATTGATGGTTCTGAGTTACTCTAGATCAGGTGAACTAGGTAAAATATGGAAATACTTCCTCACCAGTTGAGTTTAATAATCATTGTCAAAGCACTCAAAGCACCCCATATTGTACATGGGCAGTATGTGAGGTCCATCCAGCTCAAGGCTGAGCATCCTCAGGACTAGTACTTATGTAGCAGCTGTTTTAAAATGCTCCTTTCTGAATCTCTGTATTTCATATTTATATGTAGAAGAAATGTATCAATAGTAACAAAAATATACATTTTCTATTGAATTTTCTCATGTTCAACTGATAGATAACTAAAATTAATACACGAAAAGAGGAATATAGATTCCCATTATAATAAAATATATAGATGGAAAAAATGATTTTATTTTTATATCATTAAATATCAGTGGGAAATATCTCCTTGATTCAATTAAAGAATCAAGTAAGAAAGACTAACAATCTCTTTGACACGTAGAAAAAAAATATCCCAATGAAGAAATATTTTATCTTCACAAGAAAATAAACAAGTCTAAAAGTTGAAGTGGTAAAATGTGTATGTCTGTTTTGGATTTACTGTTTCTCTTAGTCTGAAAAGAATATTAACAATAGAATTACAGCCCAATAAGTCACAGGAGAAACTTTTAAAGATGGCATGTAGAAGAAGCCTTAGGCAAAATGTGTTTACTACCTCATGTACTGAGCATGGATGACATGGAGAATTTAAACTTCTAAGACAGAGGAATTATATCCAACAAAATCTGTACCTAAGTGTGTAAATGTATCCAGAAGATCTATAGGAAAATATAAAAACACTTCAGATCCATTAATGTAACAGGAGAATACCTGCAGGAAGATGATTGCCTATGACACAGATATAATCCACACCATAATGTAATTAAGCATGCTGACAACCCAAAAACTTAGAGAGAATTGATGGTCATAGCTTAAGGATCCATTTAAACTGATAGCAGAATTGGATGACAGAGAGAAGATGGCAGACGAGAGGAAGGGTGCGTTCTCCAGCAGTTCTTCAGCTCAGAATTTCTAAAGTGGGACAAGTGCTCCTCATGAGGAAGGTGACTAAGGGAATTCACTGACATCCAATATTGAACAGCAAATTAATCACAGAGATATGGAAAATCAGAAATTTTGAACATAATATCTTAAGAGACACACTAGCATGGCTCGCAGTGAAGTGAGCACTAACAGCTCACTGCCAAAGGGAAGGAAAGCACAGCAAGTAAAACTGGCTTAGGAACCTGTGAAACAGAGAGGGGACTGATCTTAATTGACCCAGAGACCATGGGGGAAGTTACAGGGTAAAAAGGGATTCAAATCACTGGGCCAACGCATGGAGAGTCTCATGGGTATCCAAGTTACAACGGTGGGAACTATTTGGGGGTGGCGGTGTGGCAGCAAGAAGAGGTTAGAGATTGTGAACTCATGAAGGGAGTGTCCAGTTTGACCCAGCAGTCACCTGTTTTGGGGTCCAGAGTGTGCCTAGACCAGCACTATTTAAACCGGTGCAGAGAGGACTTTGTCAGGGGTAATATAGGCTGGGGATATCAAAGACAGAGAGTCCCCTTTATTGCTGATGCTCCATAAAAACATGTGAAAAGACTCCAGTAATGGATCAAACAGTGCCTTTGCACTTAGGTATAATCCTCAGTAATTCACATTCCTGGGGGTGGAATATGTGAAGTCTATTAAGGTTTAGACTACTCACTCTGCAAGTAGAATTTTGGGGAGGCCCCTGAGACCCAGATATTCAGCAAAGATTTGCATCTACCCAGCAACAGGAGGTATGGATCAAATCTCAAATATCCACTTACAGAGTCCCAAGGTCAGCCAAGATCAAGCCCCAGTTACTAGAATTTCCAAATCGGAAACAATCCCACTATAGGAGTATACCGATACCCGTTGGCAGCTCTCCCCAGTCTATCCCATCCTGTACTGGTAAACACGAAGTTGAGAGCTTTCTGGTCTTAATAGCTGGCAGCTTGGTAATAAACATAATGACATGGAACTTAACAGCACCCAATCCAGCAACAAATATGACAAAACCAAAAAATAAATACAAAGAATGGCACAAAAGCATAAGCAATGGATACTCACCCTTGCCACCAGTTTTGACAGCTTCAGTGGAAACAATCTCTTTATTTCTCATTAAGAATTTGGGTTTTTTTCTTATTATTCAAAGAAACTGAATAGGCACTTCACAAAAGAAATACCAATGGTCAAAAAATATGAAAAAAACATTCAACATTGCTAGAGAAATGCAAATTAAAAACACACTGAGATTCTATCTTTATTCCAAGAATACAAGTAACAACAGGAGTTGGCAAGGATGTCGGGAAAAAGGTAAACTCAACCGTTCTGGAAAACAATATGGAGATTCCTCAGAAAACATGGAATAGAATCACCATTTGACCCAGTTATCCTACTCCTCGGTTTATACCCAAAGGACTAAAAATCAGCATACTATAATGATGCAACCACATCAATGTTTACAGCAATTCAATTCATAGTAGCTAAACTACAGAACAAATCTAGGTGCCCTTCCACAGATTAATGGATAAAGAAAATGTGTTATACATACAGAATGGAATACTACTCAGCAATAAAGAAAAATGAAATTATGTCATTTGATGGTAAAAGGATGGAACTGGAGATTATTATGCTAAGTGAAATAATCTATTCCCTAAAACGAAAGGCTGAATGTTCTCTCTGATATATGGATGCTAACCTACAACAAGAGAGGGTGAGGAGGGAAAAACATTAGACAAAGACAAATGAAGGGAATTGAGGGAAGGGAGGGGGTGAATGGGAACAGGAAGAAGAGTAGAATCAGACATCAGTTTCCTTTGCTCATAGATAAATACACAGCCAATGTACTTCTACATACTGTACAACCATAAGAATGGGATCCTAAATAAAATGGATTATACTCCATGTATGTATGTCAAAATACACTCTATTGTCATATGTATATAAAAAAAGACAAACTTTCTCAATGTAGTTGAGTAAAAGTAAGTTTTGCCATTTAACACTTTAATCATAGAAATTTTTATTTTTGGTTGTTATTAATTCTATATACTTAGTATATTAAAGTTTACAAGAATGAAGAGAAGTCATTCTGTAACTGTAGAATATTGTGTCATTTTTTTTTTTTTTTTGGTACAGGGGATTGACCCCAGGAGAACTCAACCACTGAGCCACATCCCCAGCCCTTTGTTAGATTTTATTTAGAGACAGGGTCTCCCTGAGTTACTAAGTGCCTCCTAATCTGCTGAGGCTGGCTTTGAACTTGCAATTCTCCTGCCTCAGCCTCCCAACTTGCTGGGATTATAGGTTTGTACCATCACGCCCAGCCAGAATGTCAAATAAAAAAAAAAAAAGGATTAAAATTTTTTTCCACTTTTTCCTATTTTTAAACTGAATATTTATTTTCCTATTTTAATTTATTTTATTCTATTCCTTTTTAGTTTTTTTAAAGTTATTTCCATTCTGTGTGATTATGTTTATGTGTATCTGTGTGTTCTTGCTGACAGGCTTGAAAATAAATATATTCATATAGTTTTTATTTCACTTTCGTTGCTTTCTTCTTCACTCATTTATTATTTAGCCTTTGTTTGATGTTGGTAGAATAAAATTTTATGTGAATTTGACTTGCTTTGATCTTATATTTGTTTTTACCTTGTTTTTTGTTTCTCTTATTACAAATTCTTCACTGTCTTCTCTCACCAATAGCCAAAGTTCCCTGCTCCTTCTTTCTTGCTTTATTTTATTACTTTTAGTTACTTTTAGTCTTCCATCTTTATAGTCATCATCTGCTCCCTATCTCCTGTTTGTCCTCTGTTCATTTTTTTTATATTTTTTTTGGTTGTTCAAAACATTACAAAGCTCATGATATATCATCTTTCATACATTTGACTCAATTGGGTTATGAACTTCCATTTTTACCCCAAATACAAACTTCAGAATCACATCGGTTATACACTCACATTTTTACATAATGGCATATTAGTGACTGTTGTATTCTGCTACCTTTCCTATCCCCTACTATCCACATCCCCTCCCCTCCCATCTTCCCTCTCTACCTCATCTGCTGTTGTTCAATTCTCTCCCTTGATTGCCCCCCTTTCCCCTCACAACCTCTTCTTTGTAATTTTGTGTAACATTGAGGGTCTCCTAACATTTTCATGTGCTTTCCCTTCTCTCTCCCTTTCTCTCCCCCCACTCGTCTTTGTTTAATGTTAATCTTTTCCTCATGCTCTTCCTCCCTGTTCTGTTCTTAGTTGCTCTCTTTATATCAAAGAAGACATTTGGCATTTGTTTTTCAAGGATTGGCTAGCTTTGCTTAGCATAATCTGTTCTAATGCCATCCATTTCCCTGCAAATTCTATGATTTTGTCATTTTTTAGTGCTGCATAATACTCCATTGTTTATAGATGCCACATTTTTTATCCATTCATCTATTGAAGGGCATCTAGGTTGGTTCCACAGTCTAGCTATTGTGAATTGTGCTGCTATGATCATTGATGTGGCAGTATCCCTATACTACGCTCTTTTAAGATCCTCAGGGAATAGTCTGAGGAGGGCGATAGCTGGGTCAAATGGTGGATCCATTCCCAGCTTTCCTCTCCATACTGCTTTCCACATTGGCCTTACCAATTTGTAGTCCCACCAGCAGTGTACAAGTGTACCCTTTTCCCCACATCCTTGCCAACACTTATTCTTGTTTGACTTCATAATGGCTGCCAATCTTACTGGAGTGAGATGATATCTTAGGGTGGTTTTGATTTGCATTTCTCTGACTGCTAGAGATGGTGAGCATTTTTTCATGTACTTGTTAATTGATTGTATGTCCTCCTCTGTGAAGTGTCTGTTCAGGTCCTTGGGCCATTTGTTGATTGGGTTATTTGTTTTCTTATTGTTTAATTTTTTGAGTTCTTTGTATATTCTGGATATTAGGGCTGTATCTGAAGTGTGAGGGGTAAAAATTTGTTCCCAGGATGTAGGCTCCCTATTTACCTCTCTTATTGTTTCTCTTGCTGAGAAAAAAACTTTTTAGTTTAAGTAAGTCCCATTTATTTATTCTTGTTATTAACTCTTGGGCTATGGGCATCTTATTAAGGAATTTGGAGCCTGACCCCACAGTATGTAGATCATAGCCAACTTTTTCTTCTATCAGACGCAGTGTCTCTGATTTGATATCTAGCTCCTTGTTCCATTTTGAGTTAACTTTTGTGCATGGTGAGAGAAAGGGATTCAGTTTCATTTTGTTGCATATGGATTTCCAGTTTTCCCAGCACCATTTGTTGAAGATGCTATCCTTCCTCCATTGCATGCTTTTAGCCCCTTTATCAAATATAAGAAAGTTGTAATTTTGTGGATTGGTTTCTGTGTCCTCTATTCTGTACCATTGGTCCACCTGCATGTTTTGGTACCAGTACCATGCTGTTTTTGTTACTATTGCTTTGTAGTACAGTTTGAACTCTGGTATCGCTATACCTCCAGATTCACACTTCCTGCTTAGCATTGCTTTTGCTATTCTGGGTCTTTTGTTTTTCCATATGAATTTCATGATTGCTTTATCTATTTCTACAAGAAATACCATTGGGATTTTAATTGGCATCACATTAAACCTGTAGAGAACTTTGGGTAATATCGCCATTTTGATGATGTTAGTTCTGCCTATCCATGAACAGGGTACATTTTTCCATCTTCTAAGATCTTCTTCTATCTCTCTCTTTAGGGTTCGGTAGTTTTCATTGTATAAATCTTTCACCTCTTTTGTTAGGTTGATTCCCAAGTATTTTATTTTCTTTGAGGATATTGTGAATGGAGTGGTTTTCCTCATTTTCATTTCAGAAGTTTTGTTGCTGATATACAGGAATGCCTTTGATTTATGCGTGTTAATTTTATATCCTGCCTCTTTGCTGAATTCATTTATTAACTCTAGCAGTTTCTTTGTAGACCCTTTTGGGTATGTTAAATATATTATCATGTCATCCGCAAATAGCGATAATATAAGTTCTTCTTTTCCTATTTTTATGCCTTTAATTTCTTTTGTCTGTCTAATTCCTCTGGCTAGTATTTCAAGAACTAAATTGAATAGAAGTGGTGATAGAGGGAATCCCTGTGTTGTTCCAGATTTTAGAGGGAATGCCTTCAGTTTTTCTCCATTTAGGATGATGCTAGCCTGAGGTTTAGCATATATAGCTTTTACAATGTTGAGGTAAGTTCCTGTTATCCCTAGTTTTTCTAGTGTTTTGAACATAAAGGGATGCTGTACTTTGTCAAATGTTTTTTCTGCATCTATTGAGATGATCATATGGTTCTTGTCTTTAAGTCTATTGATGTGGTGAATAGTATTTATTGATTTCCGTATATTGAACCATCCTTGCATCCCAGGGATGAATCCTACTTGATCATGGTGCACAATTTTTTTTGATATGCTTTTGTATTTGATTCGCCAGGATTTTACTGAGAATTTTTGCATCCAAGTTCATTAGAGATATTGGTCTGTAGTTTTCTTTCTTTGAAGTGTCTTTGTCTGGTTTCAGGATCAGGGTGATGTTGGCCTCATAGAATGAATTTTGAAGAGCTCCTTCTTTTTCTATTTCTTGAAATAGCTTGAAAAGTATTGGTATTAATTCTTCTTTGAAGGTTTTGTAAAACTCCGCTGTATACCCATCCGGTCCAGGGCTTTTTTTGGTTGGTAGTCTTTTGATGGCATCTTCAATTTCTTCCTTTTTTATTTGTCTGTTTAAATTGTGTCTTCCTGACTCAATCTGGGCAGATCGTATGACTTAAGAAATTTATTGATATCTTCACTATCTTCTATTTTATTGGAATATAGGGTTTCAAAATACTTTCTAATTATCTTCTGTATTTCTGTAGTGTCTGTTGTGATATTCCCTTTTTCATCCCGTATGTTAGTAATTTAAGTTCTCTCTCTTCTTCTCCTCGTTAGCATGGCTAAGGGCCTGTCGATCTTATTTATTTTTTCAAAGACCCAACTTTTAGTTTTTTCAATTTTTTCAATGTTTTTTTTTGTTTCAATTTCATTGATTTCTGCTCTAATTTTAATTATTTCTTGCCTTCTGCTACATTTGCTGTTGTTTTGCTCTTCCTTTTCTAGGTTTTTGAGGTGTAGTGTGAGTTCATTTATTTGTTGGTTTTTTTTCTTTTTTTGAGGAACGAACTCCAAGAAATGAATTCCCCTCTTAAACTGCTTTCATTGTGTCCCATAGATTCTGGTATGTTGTGTCTGTATTGTCATTTGTCTCTATGAATTTTTTTATCTCCTCCTTTATGTCTTCTGTAACCCATTGATCATTCACTAACATATTGTTTATTTTCCATGTGATGTAGGATTTTTCCTACCTTCTTTTATCATTGATTTCCAGTTTCATTCCATTATGATCAGATATGGTGCATGGTATTATCTCCACGCCTTTATATTTACTAAGAGTTGCCCTATGGCATAATATATGGTCTATCTTTGAGTAGGATCCATGTGCTGCTGAGAATAACGTGTATCCACTTGATTATGGTTGATATATTCTATATATGTCGTTTAAGTCTAGGTTATTGATTGTGCTATTGAGTTCTATAGTTTCTTTATTTAGCTTTGGTCTAGAGGATCTGTCTAATGGCAAGAGCGATGTGTTGAAGTCACCCATAATTATTGTGTTGTGGTCTATTTGACTCTTGAACTTGAGGAGAGTTTGTTTTATGAACGTTGCAGCTCCATTGTTTGGTGCATACAAATTGATAATTGTTATGTCTTTTGGTGGATGTTTCCTTTTAACAATATATAGTGTCCTTCTTTATCCCTTTTGGTTAACTTAGGTTTGAAGTTGATTTTATTCGATATGAGTATGGCCACTCCTGCTTGCTTCTGAGGGCCATGTGAGTGGTATGATTTTTCCCAACCTTTGACCTTCAGCCTGTGTATGTCTTTTCCTATCATATGAGTCTCCTGAAGGCAGCATATTGTTGGATTTGTTTTTTTGATCCAGATTACTAGCCTATGTCTCTTGATTGGTGAGTTTAGGCCATTAACATTTAAGGTTACAATTGAAATATGATTTGTATTTCCAGTCATGTTTATTTATTTATTTTAGTTTGGCTAGTTTTTACTTTTTGGTTATTTTCCTCCCCCTTTACTGAGATACCTCATGCTATTAGTTTTGGGCACTATTTTTCAATTCCTCTTCTTGTAGTATTTTGCTCAAAATGCTTTGCAGTGCTGGTTTTCTGGCTGCAAATTCTTTTAGCTTTTGTTTATCATGAAAGATTTTAATTTCATTGTCAAATCTGAAGCTTAATTTTGCTGGATACAGTATTCTTGGTTGGAATCCATTATTTTTCAGCGTTTGAAATACATTGTTCCAGGATCTTCTCGCTTTCAAAGTCTGTGATGAAAAATCAGTCATTAACCTAATTGTTTTACCCCTGAATGTAATCTGCCTCCTTTCTCTCGTAGCTTTTAATATTCTCTCCTTGTTCTGTATGTTGGCTATCTTCATAATTATATGTCTTGGAGTTGGTTTATTACGGTTTTGAATGTTTGGAGTCCTGTAGGCTTCGAGGATTTGGCAATCCATTCCATCTTTCATCTCTGGGAAGTTTTCTAGAATTATTTCATTTAATAGGTTGTCCATTCCTTTGATTTGATTCTCTATGCCTTCTTCTATCCCGATGACTCTCAAATTTGTTTTTTTTATGACATCCCATATGTCTTGAATAGATTGCTCATGGGATTTAAGCATCTTTTCTGTGTTGACTATATTCTTTTCAAGTTGATAAACTTTGTCTTCATTGTCTGATGTTCTGAACTCTACTTGATCTAGTCTATTTGTAATTTTCTCGTTTGAGTTTTTAATTTGGTTTATAGTTTCCTGCATTTCTAGGATTACTGTTTGATTTTTTTTAAGATCTCTATCTCCTGGTAAAGCTCATTCTTTGCCATTTGAATTTGTTTGTTTAATTCATTTTCAAAATATACTTTTATTGCTTGGACTTGCTGTCTCATGTTTTCTCTAATATTCCTTTCCATCTGAGTTAGGTATGCCTTGAGTTCTTTCCCTATCCATGTTTCTGATGCTTCTAGGTCCTCCTGTGGATTTAAGTTGTTCTGCATTGTTTGTACTCCTTTTTTCCCTTGTTTTTTCATGATGTTCATGCTACTTTCCAGCTCTATTTGATTGCTGTGTTTCTGCTCTCTTCTATAAATTTGTTTTGGTTTTTTATCTCTCTGTTGTCTCTCCTTTGTGTTGGTAGACTATGCCTGCTAAAGTGGATTCTGCTGGGAAGGAATTCCGACGGCCGAGCTCCAGTGACGTCACCTCTCTGCTATGGCGGGCCCCGGGCTCCTTGCTGGGGTGTCTAAATGGGGGGGTGGGACTGGACTGTCTCTGGTTGCTTTCAGCTCCTGGTCGCCAGCAGCCGGGCGGACTCCAGCTGCCCAGTCGCGCGGGCAGGTGATCGGTCGCCGGCGGACGGTGGGTGGGTGATCTCTAGCCGCCCAGTCGCGAGGTCGGTCGCCAGCGGGCGGGCGGTCTCCAGCCGCCCAGTCGTGCAGACAGCGGGCTGGCTGTCGCAAGTGGGCAGGCATTCTCTAGCCCGCCCAGTCGCGCGGTCAGTTGCTGGCAGGCGGGTGGTCTATAGCTGCCCAGTCGCAGCAGCAACGGGCCGGCTGTTGCTGGCGGACAGGCGATCTCTAGCTGCCCAGTCGCAGGGGCAATGGGCTGGCTGTCGCCGGCGGGCGGGCGGTCTCCAGCCGCCCAGTTGCATGGGCAGCCGACGGGCGATGGGTCGCCCGCAGGCGTGTGGTTTCCAGCTGCTCAGTCTCAGGGGCAATGGGCCGGCTGTTGCTGGTGGGCGGGTGATCTCTAACCACCCAGTCGCAGGGTCAATGGGGCGGCTGTCGCTGGTGGGCGGGCAATCTCTAGCCACCCTGTCGCGCTATCGGTCTCCGGCGGGGGGGGCGGACTCCCGCCGACCAGTCACGCGGGCAGCGGGTGGAGTTTCGCTGGTGGGCGTGTGTTCTACATCCACCCAGTCGCGAGGGCCTGGCCTCTAATCCCCTGGTTTCTCCTGCTAGTCCTGGTTTCTCCTGCTAGACCAGATTTCCCCTGAGTGATGCCTCTCGGCAGTTCAAACTGTACTCTGGGCCTGCCGTTTGTTGGGTGTGGAGGGTGGCTATTGAGAACCCCGGCACTCTATTGTTTTGATTTTTTCCGCTTGCCCTTCCCCCTGTGCTGGCAATACAGGTTTCATTTTCCCCGCTGATGGGAGGGGGTGTTGAAGGTCGGGTGTCTCTAGTTTTCCCCGAGTCTTTATGCAGGCTTGCTCTGATAATCCCTCACCTGGAGAGCCTAGGAGAGATTTTATGCGAATTCCCCGCTGTATGGGAGATGAGCTGAGTAACACACACCTGTTTTATTGTTGCAATCTGTTGGAGAGTGGCGGTGGTTACTTCAGCTCTCCAAGATGGTGGCCGCTGGTTTCCTTGGTGGAGTTTCCCTTGTGGGGGATAGAACTGTATCGCTTCCTTCCCTGTCTGAAATCCCGAACTCAGCCCGGGGCTCCGTGAGTGCTCAGGCGGCAGGATTCCACAGAATCTGCAGCAACGTTTCTCCCTACTTGCTGGTCGCTTCTCGGCGGCTCCCTGCTGTCTGTAGCCGCGGGGCAGGCTGTGCAGATCAGTCAGCCCGGATCTCTGGTCACACAGTTGGCTCGTGTATGAGACTCAATTACCGGACCTCGGTGCTGGAAATCCTTCCTCTAGGTCTCGGTGCACCCCCACTTTGCTGTAAGTTCCTAACAAGATAATTTTTTGTCATTCTAACTCATTCACGCGCGCAGTGTCGAGGTACATGGGGTGTGATGCACTCTATTCGTGGCCATCTTGGGAATTCTCTCTGTTCATTTTTTAAAAATATTTCAAACTCTCTCTTACCTTCATACCATACATTCCCTTTTTGCTTAAGGAGCTATAATATCACTGATAGAATTATGTAGTTTATATGACTCATACATATCCCATTCATATTGTTGTGATTATTAATATAGTAGATGATCTAGTATACACCTGGTGTTTATTGTCTGAACCAGTTCATGGTTGCTTGTTGTTGGTGCTAATGTTAAATGCCGATGCTACCATTCCTCTACAGGTGGTAATTAAAGATGTCAAACAAAAGACATTTACTATAACGTGTACATTGGTTGCAATATTGCTGTTCCTTACACCCCCTTTCTCTAATAGGTACTGGAATGTAATTAAGACAATTTAAGTTCATGTAGGGATCCTCCTGCTAAACAACAAATTCAACTCAGCAAATTAACAGCAAACTTCACATCACACATGATCTGCCCTCACTCGAGCCTGAACAATATTTCAACACATTTGAGGATTCAGAAACCCCAAACCATGTAGAATCAGCTATAGGGGAACCTTATATCCCACTCTGGGACATCTACTTATATAATAAAAACAGAGAGAAGTCACTAGAACAAAAAAGATAACTATAAATCAAAGGACACATATATAAAAGAGGATCTCAAAATTGTCTCCTCCATATTCATAATCCCTCAAGAAAGGAGTACATGAAATTTCAGTGAAAGAATATAAAAAAATTATTAAAATGTTTATGGACTAAAAGAAAATCTAAGGATGAATTAGAATGGCAAATAAAAGAGGTGAAAGACCATTTTAATAAACAAATAGAGATATGGAAAAGAAACCAGTGGAAACTCCTAGAAATGAGAGACACAATAAATCAAATTTAAAATTCACTTGAAGGTATTATCAACAGAAAAAAAAATTGCATACACAATAGAACTTCAGAATTTAATATTTCAGGCCTTGAAGACAAGGGTACATGAACTTGACTATATTGCGTACAATAAAGGAAAAATAAAATAAAATCAGGCTATGATCTGACTATACAAGGACTCTGTTACAATATCAAGAGAGCAAACTTAAGCCGGGCATGGTGGCACATGCCTGTAATCCCAGTGGCTCAGGAGGATAAGGCAGCAGGATCATGAGTGTAAAGCTAGCCTCAGCAACTTAGCAAAGCTCTAAGCAACTCAATGAGACCATCTCTAAATAAAATATAAAAAAAATAGGCTAGGGATGTGGGTCAGCGGTTAAGTACTCCTGAGTTAAATCCAAAATGGTATCAAAAAAAAAACAAAACAAACAAACAACAACAACAACATCAAAAACCTGAGAGTCATTGGGATAGAAGAGAACATGGAGATAAAACCTAAAGGCATTAAGAACATCTCCAGCGAGATAACAGCAGAAAATTTTCCTCACCTTTAAAATGAGATAGGCATCCACATACAGGATTCATATAGAACCTCAAATAGCAAGATTAAAAAAAGAACTTCTCCAAGACACATCATAATCAAAAGCCTAAAATAGAAAACAAAGAAAGACTATTATAAGGTGTAAAAGAAAAAGGTCAGGTCATATTTAGAAACCAATAAAGGATCATTTCTGACTCCTAAACTCAGTTCCTAAAATAAGGAAGCATCTGGAATGAGATACCCAAAGTTCTAAAAGAAAACAATTGCCAGCCAAGATTTATATATCTAGCAAAGCCATCTTTCAGAATCCACGATGAAATAAAAATTTTTCATGATAAAGAATAACTGAAAAAATTCACAACCACTATCCAGCACTACAATGAATATTAATAGATATTATTACACAGAGAGACCTCAAAAATAAACCCCCAAACTACCAAATTGCTGAAGTTCATTAGAAGAGCAACTAACTAAATGAAATCCAAGACAAATTAAATATAGCAATCAAATCAAAGTGGCAGATACCATAATACATAATAACACTAAATATAAGCAGTCTCAACTCCCTAATTAAAAAGACATAGATTAGCACAATAGATTAAAAAGCATGATCCAACTATTGCTGTTTGAAAGAGAAATATCTCATAGGCAAAGACCCTCTAAACTGAAAGTAAAAGGATGGAAAATGTATTCAAAGAAAATGGAGTCTGAAAAAAAAAACTGAAACAGATATTCTTATATCTGACAAAGTATATTTCAAGCAAAAATTAATCCAAAGAGAGAGAAAACCACTACACACTAGAGTAAAGGAAACAATGGAATAAGATATAGTGGATAGTAAATATTTATGTTTCTAATGTCCTAATTATGGAAAAGGGAGGTGGGTTGGGCATCATGTAGACAGAGGTAAGATCAGTACAGTAGAAGGAGATTGAAAGGGAGGGAGGAGATAGGGGAGGTAAAGCCAAATGGATTGGACAAATATTCTACGTTCATGTGTAATTATACCACAGCAATTTCCACCTTTGGATATATCTGCAAGTCATCAATTACAAATAAATAAATGAGTATTAGATAAACCAGTAAAGAAAAGGGAATAGGGGGAGGAGAAGTGAAGGAAAATGGGGGCGGGTGAGTCACTAGGGACAAAAATGGAATAACTTCAATTCCATACAAGTATGATTATGTCAAAATAAAACTAACCATTATGTACAACTATATTGCAGTAATAAAAACCAGCCCATAAAATACTCAGTGTAGATGTCCCACCAACAGGTGGCAAAATATATCCTTTGGTCATGTCCACAAAAATATATATGCACCTATAAATTGATATCATTATCATTATTATTATTTCACATTTAGCAGAGGATCAATTGATTAGACTCTCTTTTTCATTCAGACTGGTCATTTATTCAACAAAATTGAATGCATATTGGGTTCCGTGAATTACTGACCTTTTGGGTAGTAATTTTTACTCATGATCCTTAAATAGCTGATATGTAATTTGGCCTTTCCACTTGCGATTATATTTGGTTCCCCTAACTTTGGGTATCTGTCCCTCCCCATCAATGTGTCCAAATTTGCTCTCTTTTGAAGCACAGAGAAATCACATATTTCACAAGCACTTTCTGATTGCACCATCTCACAAGGTGGTTTTCTCTCTTTCTACCACAACATAATTCATGATTTCTAACACTCATCCTGACATTTACCTTTCACTTCTGAAAAGTATTATATATCATATGTATTATATATCATATATTGATCCCTTATTACTTTTAAAATTTCCATCATTTTGTTGTCCCTGAATTTTTCTTTAGAGCCAGATTTGTTTCTCTGTACATCTAAAGAAACAATGTTTAATATTTCTTTGAAATTCTCAAAGCCTAGAAAGCAGATGCTTTTTAAAAACTTGAACTCATGTTGGACAAAACTCAAGGACTAATAATGATTCAGTGCATATGCCCACTTTCAAATCCCTATCTTTGTGATTCTAGGAAGCAATTCACATAACTTGATCACACCTTTTCTACTTGACAGCACAGATGGACTGCTTCTGGAGGTAGAATGTTACTGTAAGAGCAAAAAAAAAAAAATGTTGTCCAGTTATGGTAAGAACTACACTTGAGTTCTATCACTGGGAATAATTTCTCCCACTTTCTGCTAACCAGCAGACTGTGTGTAACTGCTTACTGGAATAGCTACCTGGTAATATTCTAGTCTCTATGCAATTAGCATACCTAAAAATAACTCTAGATTCCAGTACTCAAATTACTTCTGATATTCCAGATTTTAGCAAATGAGATCACCATTTATACACACACACACACACACACACACACACACACACACACACACACACCAGGGATTGAACCCAGAAATGCTTAACCCCTGAGCGACACCCCCAGCCGGTTTTTTATATTTTATTTAGAGACAATGTCTTGCTGAGTTGCAACTTGCCTCAATAAGTTGTTGAAGCTGGCTTTAAACTTGCGATTTTCCTGTCTTGGCCTCTAGAGCCTGTGGGATTAGAGACATGCCACTGTACCTGATGAGATCATCATCATTTTTTAATTCTTCTGTTCCAAATATTATTTTCATTCCCCAGCACTATCATCAAAAACATGAATAAATGAATCTTCAGAATAACCACTAATAATATAATCTTGAGAATAACCACTTGAAATCACCATTTTTATAGATTTTTAATAGTTAAAAGTTAACAATGTCACATCATTTGCCCTAATGTATCCATAATCAGACTTTCCTATCACCTTTAATGTTGTTATTGCAATCAAAGCCATCATTGTTGTCTTTGGGTCAAAAAAATTAGCAGTTTTATTCAGATATAATTCATATACCATGCATTTTTTCCATTTGAATGTGAGCAAATATAAAATGTGATCTCATGGTTCTAATGTTTTGTTTTAATAATTAGTGATGGTGAGCATCTTTTCAGGTGTTTATCAGTCATCTGTGTATCTTCTTTGGAGAGATGCTTTTTCATCCCTTTCAATTATTTTTATTATTATTATTAGTCCTGGGGATTGAACCCAGGGCCTTATGCATGCAAGGCAAGCACTCTACCAACTGAGCTATATCCCCAACCCCTTTTCAATTAATTTTTAATAGAGTTTTTAGTATTTTTTTATATCCTGGGTACAAGTTCCTTATCATAGAAACTATTTGCAATTTTCTCCCATCCTATAGATTGTCATCATTTTCCTGATAGTATTTGTAGCACAAAAGTTTTTAATGTTGAATAAGGTCAATTTTATTTTTTTATTTACTTATTGTTTAGTAGTGTTTTTGGTTTCTAGAAAGGATTTGCCTAATCCAAAGTAAAAGATTTACCACTAAATTTTCTCCTAGGAATTTGTAGTTGTAGTTCTTGCATGGTTTGTGACTCCCCTTATCACCCATTTTGAGTTAATTTTTATATTTAGAAGGAAGAAGGGATTCAGTTTCACTATTTTTAGAATATCTTGTCTACTAGATGAAATGGTCAAATTTAGCAGAGTTTCACTACACAATGAACTGTGCAAATAATGCGTAATTAAAAACTACTTTTTTCTTCCCTTCAATGGTGTGTATTATTTAACAGTATGTTCACTGAAAGGACATGTCAACTGATTTTGAAGACTGATATAGTCTGAAATGAATGAATTTTGAAAAAAATTCAATTTTCAACAAGTCAAATATACTAATGTCATATAATCATTACTAGTCCTGGCAAAGAATAAAATTTATATAAACATGTTCTAAAATCAGAGGACCACTGACATCTTATAAATAATATTTTACACACGAAAGCCAAAGAACATTTAACTTGTTCACCATTCTATTTTTAACTCTACAAGATTTGGAATGTGCTGCTGGACAAGTCATTTATCCTTTCTAACCTTAGGTTGTATTTTCGTAAAACAAAGCTAATTCAACTTGCTGCCATTTATAGTTTCTTGTGCATTTGTTGAGAAAGGCGACATGATTCTAAACACGGGTTAATTTTGAATTTGGGAATTGCTACTTGAAAGAAGAAAAACAATTCCTGTAGCATAGAATTTTCATTATGTGTAGAGAGAAACATAATGATGTTATATGAATGAAAAAATGAAACAGTAATTGCATGAGAAGTAGTAGGAGAGATGAAGAAAGGATCAGAATCTTTGCATGATTGTTGACTCTGTACTTGCTAAGTGTAGGAATAATAGAAAAACTAAACAGCATGGAGATTTAGTTCTTTACCTCTAAAAGAAAACTTTATAACACTTAATATAGTGCAGACATATGAGAGATATTGAAGAAATGTGTGGTATTTTTCTTCATTTTGCTAAGGATTATCAAATGGATGTCACAGCAAGAATAAAGATCAAAGTCTACATAGGCATATGTAGTAACTTCTAAAAAAAGCTATTAATATGTCCACTTTTATTTTTAATTAATATTCTTCATAATACAATTACATCAAGAAAAATGAGTAATTTATTACAAGTTTGTATATTTAAAAAATTAGGAAGCATGAGGTCAGGTCTGCAATATGTATCTTTTTTGCTTTCTAAATATTCTTTATTGATTTTTTAAAATTCTAAATGGCATATATGCTCCTCAGTTCAAGCCCTGATAAAAGAACATAACCACCTGTACGTTTCCACTCTTTTATGTCTTCTTGTAAAACATTTACATAGGACTTTATTTTTTTTCATTTGCATATATACGCATATCCAGATATACATATTTGGAAACATCTTCTTATCAATATGTACAAATCTAATAAGGACAACTATTTTTCATCTTCCAAGCCAAGAAAGGCTGTACTATCAAAAATTACTTTTACTCCTTTAGTCCCTGCACTCAAGAGACTGAGGCAGGAGGATCATGAGTTCAAAGCCCACCTCAGCAAGGCGCTAAAAGCAACTCAGTGAGACCCTATCTATAAATAAAATACAAAATAGGGCTGGGAATGTGGCTCAGTGGTATAGTGCCTCAGAGTTCAATCCCCAGTACCAAAAAAAAAAAAAAAAAAAAAAAGAAAGAAAGAAAAAATTACTTTTGGGCAGCCATTCTAAATTTGAACTGTCCTGTGGAAATCAGGATATATGATCAAACTAGATCAAACTCATTATTGGTAATTTGAGAGTACCTGGTTTTGTAGTTATTCCATAATTTAGTTAATACTTTCTTAATTGATGTTCATCATTGAGGTTGTTTCTAGTTTTATGTCACTTCAAAAATCAAACAAAATGCTGTAATAAGTATTCATTTTCTGGTGCTTATTTTTCTGGAGGATGCAATTATCAACTATATCACCTTACTCAGTGAGTAGATATATGATTTTTTAAAAGTTAAATATTTTCAAATATTTTAACTTTCTTAAAAAGTTGATATTTTCAGAACATATTCCAATTCACATTTCCTTTAATGATATGGAGAGGGACTATTTGTCCACAAGAGAATTCCACAGTTATATGAATTTATTTCTTGAACCTATCCCATAATTAATTAGTATTTTTTGTAGTAGTATTATGATTTTACTGAAAATATATTTAAAATTGTTAACTGTATTTTCTTCTAAATGTTTAATATTCGTTATTCTACATGAATGAAAAATCATCTTATATAGTTTATATCTAACCAGCTAGTTTTATATCCCAGTGGAAATTCTGAAATGTTGAAGAGGTTTATATTTAAGTTGCAAATACATTTTGAAGAAAGTGACCTTTTAATAAAACAAGTTATATGTGATGTGTCTTTATTTGCTTATGCAAATATATGATTCAATGTATAACATTTATATTAAAGAGCATATTGTCGAATTAATCTTATTTTTGTTTTCTTAAATTTTATTGTAATAGGAATGCTAAACACAAGATCTGCTCTATCAACACATTTTTAAGTGTACAACACAGTATTGTCTACAAGTATAGTGCTAAATTGTAGATATCTAGAACTTATTCATCTTCCTAAATTGAAAGTATATGCCCATTGAGTTGTTGCTTCACATTCTTCCTTCTATCAACCAGTCATAAACATCATTCCCACTCCTTGATTCTTTGAAGTTTACTATTTCATATATATCTCATATTAGTGGAGTAATGCATTTTTTGTCCTTATATGTGTGGTTTATTTCACTTGGCATGTGTTTCTGAGGCTCACCCATACTGGGGCATTATTCGGAATTTTCTTATTTCGCATAATTTTCTTATGTATATAACAGTACATGTAGCAGAATGATACACTTCAGTCTTAAAAGGCATTTTCTTTATGCATATCCATATTTTTTTATCCATTTATTATTTGATGAACATTCATGTTTTTCCACATGAATAGTGTTTCCGTGAACATGGTTCTAGTAATATTTCTTTTGAGATTCTGATTTAGGTTTTCTGCTAAATACACAGAAGTAGGATTGCTGAATCATATGGTAATTATATTTTTAATTTACAAAATTCTACACTGGTTTCCATAGTAACTGTACTAATTTACTTTTCTACCAACAATGTTTGAATCCCCTCTTCTTGGTATTCTTGCCAGTAGTTTTTGTTTGTTTTGTTTTTAAATTAGAGCCATTCTAACCAGGGTGATATTTTATTGTGGTTTTAATTTGAATTTTACTGATGATGAATACTATTGAGGATTTTTTCCATATACTTGTTGGTCATTTGTATGTCCCCTTTTAAAAAATGTCTATTCAGATCATTTGCCAACTTTTACATTGAATTTTACTTTGTTTTTTTTTTTTTTTGCTGTTACATCTTTTTCATTCTTTATATATTTTCTATATCCGGGATATTAATCTTTTTGGATAAATAGTTTGCATATATTTTCTCTAGTTGTGCTGTTTGTTTTTTTTTCCTTTGCTATGCAGAAACAAATTAGGTATAGGAAGAATATATGTCCCTCTACACAATAAACTCTATACATATGACAAAGCCCAGCCAACAGCACACTTAAAGGGGAAAAGGCTGAAAGCATTTCTTCGAAAAATTAGAATAAAACAAGCATAGCCACTTTTACCATTTTTATTCAACAGAAGAATTGGAAGGGAGAAAAACTCATCAGACGAGAGAAAGAGATAAAGTGCATCCAAATGAAAAGGTGGAATTCAAATGATCCATGGATGCAAGTAACATTATTTAATATGTACAATATCTTAAAAGATCCATCAAAAAAGCTGCTAGACACAATAACAAATTCAGTAAATTGCAGAATAAAGAATCAACATAAAATAACATACATAAAACAATGGCAGGTAAATGGATGGAGGTGGAGAATATCATGATAAGCAAAATAAGCCAACCCAAAAAAACCAAAGGCCGAATGATTTCTCTGATAAGCCAATGCTGATCCATAATGGGGGGGTGAGGGTAGGGAAGAATGAAGGAACTCTGGATTATGTAGAGGGGAGTGAGAGGATGGAAGGGGTTTGGGGAATGGGAAGGACAGTGGAATAAGATGGACATTATTACCCTACATACATGTCGGATTACACTACCAGTGTTACTCTGCACCATGTTCAACCAGAGGAAGGAGAAGTAGTGCTCCATTTGTATACAATTGTCAAAATGCATTCTGCTGTCATGTACAACTAGCTAGAACAAATTAAAAAATAAAATAAAATAAAAAATAAACAAAAATATTAAACAATGGTACTATTCTACGACAAAAATAAACTTGCTGAAATGGACATCAAGAAAATAACCCATTCACAATAGCTATAAAACACCTAGGAATAAATGTAATTAAGCAAATGAATGCTCTCTACAATGAAAATTATAAAATACTGATGATTTTTCCCATAATACAAGGGGGAGAAATGAATTACAGTAGAGGGGGTAGAGAGAGAAGAGGGGAGGGGAGGGGAGGGGAGGGGGGATAGTAGAGGATAGGAAAGGCAGCAGAATACAACAGACATGAGTATGTCAATATGTAAATCAGTGGAAGTGTAACTGATGTGACTCTGCAATCTGTATACGGGGTAAAAATGGGAGTTCATAACCCACTTGAATCAAAGTGTGAAATATGATATACCAAGAACTATGTTATGTTTTGAACAACCAATAAAAAAATAAAATACTGGTGAAAGAAATCCCAGAGAAAGTACAAAAATATATATCCCATATTCATGGATTAGAAGAATCAATGTTGGTTAAAGGACCATACTATCCTTAGCACTTCAATGAAATCCCATCACAATAATAATTATGTTTTTCACAGAAATAGAAGAAACAAGCCTAAAATTCACATGGCAACACAAAAGGCATAGAATAGTTAAAGTATCTGATGAGAAAAAAAAAGTTGGAGGCACCATTATATATGATTTTAAAACAAATTACAATGGTAGATAAAGTAACCAATAAGGTATGATAACTGTCATAAAAGCAAACATATAGGACAATGATACCAAATAAGGAAACTTAGAAATCAATCCATGTTTATACAAAAAGGCACCAAGAATATACATTAGAGAAAGGACAATCTCTTTAATAAATGGTACTGGCAAAACTGAATACACATAAGCAGAAGATTGAAACTAGATATCTACTTCTCCCCCAAAATCAACTGAAAATGGATCAAAATCTAAATATAAGACATGAAACTACTAGATGAAAACATAAGGAAAACACATTAAGACTAGTGTAGAAAAATTATTTTTTTTGGATAAGATCCCAAAGGCACAGGAAGCAAAACTGAAAATTGAACAATGACACTATATTGTAAAAGTGGTATTGAGAGCCTCCTCTCAACTCAGTGTGTGAAGACATAAGGAGTAGATGGCTGTCTGCAAACCAGAAAGCATTCCCTCACCAGTTATTAGGTTTGCCAGCACCTTGATCTTGGACTTTCCATTCTCCAAATTTTGAGAAAGTAAATGTTAGTTGTTTAAACCACTCAGTCCATGGTAATTTCTTAAGGTAGCCTTAATTGACTAAGATAATATCTAAAAGATTAGTGTCTTCACAATAAGTCTATAGTAAGTGATAGAGCACAAAGCTAAATCCTTGAACTTAAAGTTCAGGATTTAACTTATCACTGTCTTCAGAAAAGCAGAAAATCAATGAAGTGATATATAACTTTCAAGAAAAGAAGATTTTCATGTGGGTCATAAAGACTACATAAGATTTTGATATGAATTTAGGAGAAAAGAGATCTTTGATACTGACCAAAGGATTACAGTAATAAATAAGAACGTCTGCTATGGGAAAAGAGACCTTAATGATTCTACCTAGTAGGATCAAACAATATGCATTGGGCAAGAGAAAATACATAATTTAGACCTGGTGGAATATGTCCTGGAGGAACTCTTCCTAAACCCACTAAAGCTGTTCTCTTACAACTGGAATGTAATACTATACCCTATCATAACCTGGAGAACCTTACTTGATCTGTCTCTGTTTACCTCTTTAAACTTCTCTCTCTATTCCTCCCTCATTGTACTGCCCTCACCACACAAGCCTGATATTCATGATAAATTCATGATATCCTGATATTCATGATAAACTCATTCTTGTCTTAAAATTTTTGTTCCTACTATTTATTGCCTGTCAGTTTAGCCTGCTCATCTCCAGAACTTCACAGACTGGCTCTTTCTCAAAAGTCACCTTCCCAGAGAGGTAGGATAACTCACATCTAACCAAGTGTCTCTAAGCATTTTTTAGCCTGTCCCCTGTTTCTTTCATTTACTTTTTCATTCACTGGAAATAATCATTTGGAACCTATTTTTATTCTTTCTTAAATTGTATCTAGTCTGTCTCTAATCAAAATGTGAACTAATGAGATTAGGTTCTTTTCTGTTGTCATTCTCTTAGAATATGGAGGAGTACCAAGATAACACAGGTGCTTTAAAATATTTGACTAGGGTTGGGGTTGTGGCTCAATGGTAGAGCACTCGCCTAGCATGTGCGTACCCTGGGTTCGATCCTCAGCACCACATAAAAATAAATAAATATATTGAGTCCAAATACAACTAAAAATAAATATAAAAAAATATTTGACTAGCTGAATGCAGAATTTTTGTATTTGGGCTCTTTGCTCACCCGTCATTTGCAAGACTGGAAGGTAACACACAAAAAACGTATTCTTCATTTTCCTTAACTTATCCACCATGGCCAGGTGAGAAGGCCTACCTCTGCCTGCAAAATTTCATGCACCCACCTTTGATCTGAATGCTGAACATAGCCTATAAAAGCATGTAGATAGTGTCTCAATTGCCAGTCTTTAGCCAACTACCAAATTTAATTTTTTTTTCTTTTTGCTTTGTTTTGTTTTTCAAACCTGTAGGCAAGATTTTGACCCATTTTCCACTGAACTTTTACTCATATTCTCTAATTATACATTTCTGATTAATTCCTGTATCAAGCCTCTCTGATTCACCAGCTGAGTCCATTATTTCTCTTCATTCACTTTCTCATTCACCCTGCTTTTAAGTTCCAGGTCAAGCTTATCTTTCCTAAATACCTCATTTCTAAGTTCCTGCAGTGATTATTTGTGTAAACACTTCTTAATTTATTTTTAGACAAACTATTATCTTTTAAAATACATCTTATTTTTTTCTGACTCCAATAAAATACCAATGCATAGGTGTTCTTATAAGGATTAAATGAGCCTATCAGAAAAATCTAGCTCAAACACACAGCAAAACATACAACGTAGAAGACTCTCAGCAGCTGCGGACATATATCATCTCTGGTCTTATTTGATGTTATGATCATTAGTATTAAAGAATTTCCTAATTTTCAACCAAAATAAAATTAAATAGTAAGCTATTAAATATTTATGGCATAAATTACAATTCCTCTTGTAATAAATCTATGAATTTATCAAATATTTTTAATAGATCCAAGGACTAAAAAAATGATAGGCATGTGATCATGGATGTATCTTATAGAAGTACATCAGGAAATTGATTCAGTGCCTATAATATTCTACCTACACTAGACATAGAAATTTACTTGAATTGAATGCTATACATATGATGGGCATTTTGAATTTTCTCAGTAAATTCACTGATAACTTCATTTACAATTATTTCTAGGGCTGTTTCCCTGACACTTGGTAAACTGTTATATAACATGTTCTATTGAAGTAATTATGATTATTGATTTGCCTTTCTGTCTTCTTTTTTAAAATGAAATTCTACTACCTCTGCATTAACAGACATCACACAATATATTCTAGGACTTGTTTTATGTTAATGGCAATATGTAAGAAAGCTGTAAACTATTTTTTTAAAAAATAAGCTGTTGTCAAAGGATTATAAAAGTGAATTAATTTTTTAAATGTCTGAATTCATGTGTCTGCCATCTCTTGTACCTACAATGTTCTTGAAACAAGACTATTCCCCAAATGCTCTAAAACCTATTCTAAAACTTAGATATAGCAGAATGCATCATCTTTATGTACTCGTATTTTTCATTTTAGAATGTGTCTTAAAATTCTTTTTGAGTGAAAGTTTTCTACATGCTCAGCATAAAAGAATAATCATTTTTCATAAGCATTTGTTCTCTCTCCTAATTTGGAAATCAGTACTTTTAAAGAAATCCTCAGAAAATCTTGCATTTTTGCCAGTTGTATGACTCAGGGTAGCACTTCCTAGTTGCTATAACAAACAAACAAAAATCTTGGTTGCTTAATTCAACAAATGTTTGTCACATACACAAAGTTTAATACAAATATTCCTGGCTGAGCTTTTCTTCTGGACAGTTCCATCCAAGAAAAGAATCCCAGGGTTCCAGGTTCCCACTCTCATGTAATTGTACTAATTTGGAGCCTTTCACTACCAGACACTGAGTGAGATCATGGAAAATTCTATCTTTCATTGCCAGGCAAAAATAAGTTCCCTCTATTCTATTAATCACAGCCAGTTACATGGCTGCAACCTAACTGCTAGAAGGTTGGGGAATTTGATCTTTTTCTGTAGTCAGGGAGAGAGATTGAAGATTGTTCAGTCTCTGGATGGTATCTGCCATACAAGGCATAAATCTAAAACACTTGAGGAAGTAAACATTGATAATTAAAAAAAAAATTCTCCATGATTGTCTGTTTTGTTAATGTTGATCTTATTGGCATCATGGTTTAAGGGCTATATCTTAAATACAGTATTTTATTTATGCACCACTTTCTAAATAGAAGTGATTTTTATCAAATTTCTTAGAAGACATATATTGTTCCATTAAATCTTTTCCTGTAAAACTGAATGACAGTCAATATTTAGAAACCAACCAAGACATGTTGTCAGAAACACTACAAAAAACCACCATGGCATAGTACACAAGAAATTCACAGTAAAAATACATTATAGTAACTGTATTCCATTGGTTATATTATAAATTGAACATAACTGTCATATATGCAATTATGGAGACATTATTACCTACATATTGATTTTCTTTTTATGAATTATTTTGTAAGAGAGTGGGGTATTAATTTTTCCAAACAATATAAACAAACAAAATAGAAAAATACTGCATTGCAAAAATATAATGTTTTAAAAGCTTATTGGAATTATCAGTAGTTGTAACACTAAATTCATTGGATGTCAACTATGATAATTTACAATAATTAAGCAATATTTTTCAATAGAGGATAAATATTAAAACTCATCAGTTATTAAAACATAATTATAAGTTTATAAAATAATACTAACTCATGCATAGAATTGGTCTCTCTTAAAAAATATTGAAAATTAAAGTTATTACAGAAATTTGTTCTGAAATCTTATGTGAATTTATTATAAAATAAGTTTTAGGGGCTGGAAATGTATCTCAGTGTTACAATATTTGCCTAGCATGTTTGAGCTCTGGGTTTTACTTATTTTTTTCATAAAATTTTGGTTAATTCAAATATGATAGCCCATAAATATTGTGTTGTCTGCTAAACTAGTAAAGCATTTTGTAATGGCTTGAAAATTTCTTAATGGCCAATATTTTTGTTCTTTCTTTTTTTTACAATTATAATTTTGGAGAATAAAAATCATTTTCTAAGAAAAAAGATATGTTACCTATAATTTTATATGTCCTCTTATCTAAACTCCTTGCCAAAAATAAATTAAAAAGGCATCATATTTATAAGATTGAAGAATCCAAACTGGCATATTTTAAGGATTAAAGCTAAATTAATTATTATTCTAAAAATGCTTTATGTTCACATAAGCAAAAGATACATCAAGATCCCTGCATGCAATAATGCCTTAAAACCAAAATTCTCACTGGCAGCATTTCAAATTATATTATTCACACTCAAGGCCAACTATCTATTTCAATATCACCTATGTGGTTGGTGGCTTCACTTAAATCCATTGAGCTAATAATACCACTGTGATTCTGGGTCAATAGAAATATTACTAGTCATTAATCATCACCTCCAGAAAAGTCTAGTTTCCAATAATATTTGCTTTTTATCTGAGAGGAAAGAAAAATTGAACCAACACTCAAAACCCCATTCTTGATTTTAAAAACACGTAACTTTGCCTTTATTACTAGAATAATTCATCTCAATACTTGATAAAGGAATAATGTTTAAGTTATAATATATCTTTATAATAAATGATCCAATATAAGATAAATATATAATTATATTAAAAATATTAAAGTAGTAAAAATGTAATAGAGAGGAAAATAATCACACGAGTTTACTTAAATAAGGGAAGCTACCACAATTAGAGAGTTCACATTGTTTTTCCTGAGAGCCTAAGAAAATATCATGATTCATACTACCTATGAAAAATAAGTATACTGTTTCATAAATGGAAGTAAATTAACCATATTCGAACTAATTGAACTTATACCATTAAGAACTTTGTTTCATTAAAGTTTTGGACATTTTAATAATCTTTGATATGTAAATGAAAGAGTCCACTTATTTTTGTACAAATAAATTATTATGCTAATAAAGACCTATTATTGGATTGATTGATTATTAAGGTCATCTATGTTTGTAAAATCAGTTTTTTTTCTTACCTATCATAATATTCTAAGAACTCTATCTTGAAAGCACTATAGATGGTGACCCTAAGTCTGAAAACCAACCTAGAATTTCTGGAGATGCTTGAAAATCAGTGGATCTATGAATAAATATTATAATGTACTGATTGTTCATTCAGTGAGGAACCATAAATAATAGTTGAAAACATCTAAAATTGGAGAGAAGGCAGCAAGCTACATCTTTAAGAAGTTCACTGTGGTGGCAAAGTCCTGGAATCCCAGCTCCTTGGGTGGATCTCAAGATAGAGGCCACTGAGTCGGGCACAATGTCACATGCCTGTAATCCCAGTAGCTCAGGAGGATTTGACAGGAGGATCATGAGTTCCAAGTCAGCCTCAGCAAAGGCAAGGCAACTCAGTGAGACTATGTTTCTAAATAAAATACAAAATAGGGCTGGGAATGTGGCTCAGTGGTTGAGTGCCTCTGAGTTCAATCCCCAGTATCCTCCCCCCAACCCCACACCCACCCACCAAAAAAGATAGAGGCTAGCCTGGGAAACTTAGAAAGATTCTGTTTCAAAAAGATAGAAAGAAAAAAGAAAAGAAAAATGATGAAGGTGTGGCTCAGTGATAAGAGTATCCCTGGGGGTTCAACCCCCAGTACTCTGCAAAAGAAAGAAAAGACAATATAAATACATATTGTTTTGTCTTTTCAATCACAGAAAATAAAGTATACCACTCAAACAACAGGTGGGGAAGGTTAACCTAAGAAAGTAATTCTTTCTACTTCTAGTTTGGACATTGCTCACTGTGTCATGGATTTCTCAGTTGGAGGAAAAGTATGTTTTCTATTAAATATTCGAGAACACTGAAGGTCATTATTAGATATTACTTATACAATTACAGAAAATATGATGAAATAAAATACGTACATAGAGATATTGGATTGAAGAGATTATAAAAAATCAACAGTTGTTAGTAAGCAAACTCATTATAATATGGACTCTGAAGGCAGATGTGTTTGGATTCCCTGATCTATTCCTTAATTACTATATTATTAAGCAACTCACTAAGAAAGTAAAAAATAAAAAAAAGGAGGGAGTATTCATCTAACTTTTGACACTGGACTGCAATCATAAATCACACAGCACAAATCCCAACGCTATAAAAGATTCTCTCTAGTACCCTCTTATTGAGATAATTTCCCTCACTGTAATGAGTAATAACCCAGCTCAGTCAACTACAGGTGTGTCCTTTAAGATTGTTGGATAAAGGATGTTGATAACACTTAACCTTTTTGTACCTGTTTCCTCATGTGTAAAAGAGATATTAAATGCACATATCTCATGAGTTTGTTATGAACATTTATTCAGATGAAACATGTAAAGCATGTAGAATAATGCCTGGCCTAGTGAATGTTCCAAGATAAAAAGGTGAGAGAGCTGGCTTAGAAATTAAGGCAGCATGTCTCACAAGAAGGTATCAGTTTTTCAAAATGAATGTCAACAAACAAGTCCCGAACTCACATTGAGGTTACAAAAAAAGGCAAGAATGGAGCTTCTTAGAGAATTTGTAAAGAGGATTTCTCTAAAGAATTCTGCTCTAAGTTTTACATCCATCTCTAAAGGGGGTACAAAAAAATATCTCTTAATCCCCTCAACTGAAGAAGACCTTTAAGGACACCATACAGAGAGCTTTATATACATTACAAAGCAGAAGAATTTTGCAGATAAAATTAAGGAAACCAACCAATTGACCTTAGAATAAGGAGATATCCAGGTGGGTCCAAATCTAAACACATGAGTTCTTTAAAAAGCAAAGGCTTTTCTTTAACAGAGAGAGAAAAGTAGGAAAATTTTAAAATGCAAGAAAAATTCAGTAGAGGCAAGTCTTTATTGCTGAGACTGAGAGGATAATATGGGTGAGGCATCCTATAGTGGTAGAAAATGACCATGAGCTGACAACCAGCAAGAAAAGAGAGACCTCGGATCTATATCTGCTAAGGAGCTAATTTTTTTTGAAAATTTTATGAGCTTGTAAGTGGACTATTCTTCAGAGACTCTGTGTTAGAGTTTTATCTAACAATTTTTATTTCATTTAAGTGAAACCAGAGAACAGAAATGAGTCAAGCTGTCCAGACATCTGATCTTCAAAACTGTGATAGTAAATGAGTGTTGTTTTAAGCTAATAAATTTATGGTGATTTGTTATTCAGCAAGAGAAAACTAATACAAGCATGTAGCAAGCCTATCAACCTTAAATCAAGTTTAGACACTTACATCTTATCAGGCTAGATTTATTAAAATCTTAATTAAGAATATTTTGCAACTAAAAATGGCTTACAGAATATTTTATAATTTAAAAGTGATCATGAAATCATTATACTGAAATTTCAAAGGACAAGGAAAGAACTTCTATAACAACAGAAAACAAAGAAAAAGACACAATAAAATCCTTTGTGAATTCTTTCTTTAAATTTTACTTGTTCAGTAAATGAGTTATTGGATATCCAGCAATATTGCCTGTCACATTAAAAAAAATACAGAGATATTAATTTTAAATTTTTCTATACTAGTAAACACAATTTTTATATTTAAACTTTAAGTATATAAAAATTATGTGATATTATTTTTATCAAAAACAAATAAACCCACTGACAACTAGATATTATTGTGGGATGTAGCATGATAATGCAATTATAGAACATTTGAGTCACTATACATAAAATTCATCAGAGATTACATTTTATAGTAGAACTATAATTTTTTTTCTCTTTTCTTTTCTTTTGGCAGTAATGGGATTGAAACCAGGGGAACTCTGCCACTGAGCTACATCACCAGCCATTTTTCATTTTGAGATAGGGTCTCACTAAGTTGCCCAGGCTGGCCTTGAACTTGAGATCTTCCTGCCTCACTCTTCCAAGTAGTTGGGTAGAACAAATATATTCAGTTGTAGTACAGGTTGAACACCAGCACATAGGAAAATGGAAACACATTATTTGATATCTTATTGTTGCTTTTCTTATAAGAGCTAATATCAACTCTGTCATTTAAAAAAAAAAATCTTAAAATCAACTCAGTCATCCCAAACTCTACAAATTGAAATGGTTTAATATTTTTGTTTGGGAAATTACTCACTTAAAAGCCAAATTTAAGTGTATGTGTATAGACAGATGGATAGATATGATATAACATATAACGGTAAACATTATTTTCTGATTCATGTTGTCTTTTCTTTCTTTCTTTTTTTTTTTTTTCTTGCAGTGCTGGAGATCGAACCCAGGGCCTTGTGCATGCAAGGCAAGCACTCTACCAACTGGGCTATATTCCCAGTTCATATGTACACATATTTATAAAGATTTATGATATATAATATTTTATAAGATAAATTTAATTTTCCCAACTAAGGATTACTTTTAAATGTCAGTATGATGTTCAAAATGATTAGCTGGTTTCCTTATTACATAAACAGTTCTTCAATATATTTATTTATAAAATACATACTGAGTAACACTTTTATGTTATGCATTTTTTTCATGTAGACAAAGCTTTTTGCTAAATAAAGTAAAAATTTTACTAAAATGTATTTGCATTTTCTCTTTCAACATAATTAACAATTAGTTTAAAGAATCATCAGAGAACATCTTATTTTTATCCTGTTTTTTAAAAAGAGTGCTATGTTTTATTTTTAAGTTGAATGCATTTTTACATCAAAATTTCTATTACAAAGCAGAAACAAAGAACAAAAGGGAAACATATTTCCTGGGACAACTGTTCAAGAGTTAAAACTCTTTTGATTAGCATTGTTAATAAGGAGAAACTTGCTTATAACTTGTCTCAGCATTCAGGAAAAATATTGATGTATTTTTTAAAAAGAATATATTCAGTGCCCCTAAAGAGACTATCAGGCCTATTTATGGGGGGGGGTCTCATATCCTATGCTTTTGATCAAGTGAATCATTATGAGAAACAAATGTGTTTGGAAATTCTTCCTGTTGAAAAACAAACAAAAACTTTCAGATAATTTATACCAATGTCAGCTTGGAATTGAATTTTCCTTGGGGAAAGATAAGCTAAATCCATTAGCTATCCCTTACTTTTAAATCATACATGGTTGAATGAGATATAATAAATAATAGTGGTAAATTCATTTTTATATACAAAGTGATTCCTTTTCATTACAAAAGTTGTATGCTTGTTTTAAAGTGGAAAGAGAATTTAAGAAATCAGTAAAATTAAAATAGTTATGTTTGCATTACCTTTAAATTACTTGAGGTATAAATTCATCTGGACAAAAATATATTATCTTCATAAAAATCACAATCAGATAAACTGTTCTCTTTCCTCACATCAATGTAGTGTAATCGCTAATAATAACCCTTGATAGCAAGATGACATATAATGGGTTTGTATCATTTTCATTTATCTACAACCTGATATTTTTAAGGCTCATTTCACATTTTGGGGGTCCTATTCCATGTCACTTTATAGAGATATGCCCATATTTTAGATGATAAAAAGAACAATACAAAAGGAGTGGAATAAAGAAATGTGAAAACACAAACTAAAGATTGTTTTTCTTTTTTTAATATTTTTTTAGTGGGCTGGGGATGTGGCTCAAGCGGTAGTGTGCTCGCCTGGCATGCGTGCGGCCCGGGTTCGATCCTCAGCACCACATACCAACAAGGATGTTGTGTTCGCCGAGAACTAAAAAATAAAAATATTAAAAAAAAATCTCTCTCTCTCTCTCTCTCCTCTCTCACTCAATTCTCTCTCTCTATCTCTCTCTCTCTCTCCTCTCTCCTCTCTCTAAAAAAAAAATATTTTTTTAGTTATAGACGAACACTAGATCTTATTTTACTTGTCTATTTTTATGTGGTGCCAGGGATTGAACCCAGTGCCTCATGCATGCTAGGCAAGTGCTTTACCACTGAGCCACAACCCCAACCCTAAAGATCATCTTTCGTTTTGAAAAATTAACCACCATTTTATTAGAATCATTTCTCTTTTAAAATTCAACTCCCTTAGAAAAGATACAAAATACTTAGAATGAAGAGTAAAAATATGTTCTGTAATATACCCAGTGTGTTATTTCCTTGTAGGCTGTGGCAAAGTAAAGAAAAGCCCTCAAGCTCAGTTCTCTCTCTTTAGGGAAGTTGAATTAGGCCCATACCATGTCAGTATCTTTTATAACATCATTCTCAAATGAATGGTTTATCAAATAATATTTAAAGTATGAATAGCACACATACAACACAGTTAAATTTAACTTATGCCATCTATTTGAATTTTAGTCTGTCATATGACAAAACAGATTCTAATATTTGCTTGAAAGAAACACTTTCATGTATTTGATTATTATTTTGATGTATCAGTTTGAGTTAAGGAATGCTCAGATGAATTATAAAAGCCTATTTCCAGGTATATCTGTAAGGATATTTCTAAGAAAGATTAAAATTTGAATTAGTAGAGTGTTATGGAAGATCCATAGTCACCATTGTGGGCAAGCAATATCCAATACATTGAGGGCATCAATCAAACAAAAAGGCAGAGAGAGGGAGAATCAATTCTCTCTCATCTTCAGCTAGCACAGTTTCTTCTTCTCTTGGATGTGTTGGTTCAAAGGCCTTCAGATTCCAGGATTTAAGACAAGCTTCCTCCACCCCACACATACACAAGTGTTAGGAGCTGTGGCTTTAGACTAGGAGTTACACCATCAGCTCCCTCAGTTCTCAGGTTTTCAAACTTGCCCCAAATTACAACACTGGATTTGTAGGTCTCCAGCATACAAACAGCATATCATGTGACATCATGATCTCACATTATCATATAAGCCAATTCCCACAATAAATCTCCTCTTATATATTTATACATAGCAAATTGGTTCTGTTTCTCTGGAGAATCCTAAAGAATACAATGTGTGATATATTGATTTACATAAACGTGTCCACAGTGTATTTGCTTTGGACCAGTTAACCAATTAACATAGGAAAAGAAAAACATGGCCTATATCAAAATGAGAATATTATAATTTTACTCTGTGGTTAGTAATTATTGTTAAGTGATATTTACCTTGGGAGAGGTTGTATTTGAATATCACAGAGGAAAGAAAATTAACAAATGTCATTCCAAATTTATGACATTTTACAACTTTTAAAAGTAGATACATGAATTTGAATTATTCTTTTCATTGCAAATCATAGTTAACAAGTGTGGGTTGTACATTCTCTAGGAGACAGAAAAATACTTGAAATTCAGGATAAGAGGATTCTGTCAAATCCACACATGAATAACATGAAAATCTTTCAAATTTATATAAGCAAACTTCTCATCCATGTTAATTTCTACAAATTTCTCTTATTCTTTTTCCAATGTTTGACATTCTTTAGCTTTATTGTATAAAAAGCTACACTTTAATATTTCATTGTGTTATCACTTAACTATTATTCAATTCTCCTCATTCACAATTGCTTGTTTTAGCACTTATAATATTTGAGGACCAAATACCAGTGGAAACGTGATTATACTTTTCTTATTCCTAGAGCTCTAAATTTTCAAAAAAAGGCTTAATTTCTGTAACTGATAGCTTTTTATATATTCTTGATCTAGATGGAACAGTAAGAATATTACATACTTGATCTAAACAAAAACATAAAAGCAATGACCTTAGATGTGAAAGCTAAAAGATATTCAAAAAAGGGAGGAAATATTGTTTTTTTGGGTAACTGGAAATTAGCAGAGATTTTTATTAATTTCAAATCAAAGTCTTTTAAAGTATTACTAATATATCTTAAAGTAGCATAATTGAATCACAATATGGTATCAAAGGGGCTCTCTATCAATATAAATGTTGTCTCTTTAATAAACATATATACACATGTTTGAGTGTCCTAAGTTGTCTATAAAATACAAAATTTCAGCCAATAAAATGGTATAACATTAAAAGTCATTTATGTGTTACCCAATATGTCTTTATCCTCAATGATTGCCATCTCGACCTCTGTTCCAGCAATGACTGTGCAAGGGAAAGGAACTTGAAGAAGAACACTGATCTCACCAAATGACTCATTTTTCTTAAGTGTACCCATATAAACAAGTTTTCGAATTTTTTTCTGTAAAAGATAATTGATATCTATTGAAACTATTTGCATACAATGAATAACTATTAAAATTATCAGAAACTCACTTATTCGTAAATAATTTTACTATGTAAGTATATTAGCAATTTCATAAAATCAGAGGATATATTAATTCCTATATGTGTTTATACTAGAGCAACAGTAAATTCATAGACAACTTCAGCATATCTAAGAAATTGAAAGCAGTGTTATTTAATGGTCTGCCAATTAAAACTTTTAACCCATGAAATGTTCTAGGAAATATTGAACTAATTCAATCTTTCAAGATCCTAGGGTACCATTTTAAAATCAGAGCTTGCTTAGGATGTTTTCTGAATTACAATTGTTACCTCAGCCCCGAATGTAAGGAACAGTGAGCTACCAGACTAACACAGTAATAAGAAAATAAGTGAAAAGTATCACAGGCAGAAGTGACGATGTAAAATGCTTCTCTGCCTTTCTTTTTTAAATTTGAATATATAAATAAATAAAGTAAGGAGTAATTTAGGTTCCAATTAGGAACTTTGGGGAGAAAGACCTACCACAGTTTTAGTATAGATGGTTCTGGAGAAAAAAAAAATGAGAACTTACATTATCTTTTCTCAGAGATCTACTCAGTATTGAAACAAGGATGATTTGGTGGGCAGTAAGATATATAAAAACAGAATGCAGCCTTCAGGGTAGGAAGGTGATAGGGACTTGGAAAAAGTAGAAGTCTTTACCAAATATCCTGGAGTCAGAGCCAACGTGGCTGAAATCTCTGCCATATCTATAAATGGCAGATCTTTACACTGCATCTGACTGGTACAGTAGATTTTTCAAGTCAGTTTCGTTATTTAATTGAATTCTGTTGAAGATCATCTGACCAATAGAGTTTAGTTCTTTTTAATCACTATCTATTCGTTGTTTGCTTGACTCATAAGAATAGAATCTTTATGATGAACTTTTTGGGGTTTGATGTTTTTACCTAACCTAATAAGTTTGAAATTCCTGCATATTCTTTTTGTCTCATGTGTTCCTTTGATTACTGTGTGGCATTCTATTACATAAATATACCACAATAATTTAATCCATTCAACTGCCACTAGACACTTGGATTACTTCCAGCTTTTGGATTATGAGAATTGATGCAAGTCTTTATGTAGACACATATTTTTATTTCTGGAATCGCTGGATCATATTACAAAGCATATTATAACCAATTTGATATGCTTATAGTAGTACCTTCATATGATTTGAAATTGTATTTCTCTGATACAGAAGTTAACCATCTTGTAATGTATTTATTGACTGGTCTTATAACTCAATAAGTATTGTCTTACACTTTATCTAACATCCTCACATCTTACAAATTCAATATAAAAAAGAAATCTCACAAGAAAAGGTCAAAAAATTAAACTGATATTTCACAAAGAATACAAATTAATGCTCAATAAGTATGAGAAAATATATTAGAAATACTTCACTCATTTAAGTAGATTAATTATCAAAGAAAATCCACATGGCTTAAAACTTACCACTTTGTTTTTTTGTAGTTTCATAAGTCCTATAATACTTCTATAAATGTTACAATATCCAGAAAGAATATAAGCCACAAAAGAAATGATATTTCCACTTTTTATAATCACTAAAAGAAAAAGACATAGATTATTTCACACTTTGTTCTCTATTATAAATTATTTTAAATAGTTTGACAATAAATGTTAGCATACATTAAAAACTATTCACATTCAATTTCTTAGTGGATGCTAGTTTGTAGGCAACATTACTTGGTATACAATTTTGAAAATTATGGCTGTTATATATGTGTATAACATAATATAGAATAAAAAAATGGACAATATTTGGCAAAGGCAGTGGGGTGCTAGTAAATACCTGAGGGGAAAAGAAAAGGGAGCATTAGAGAAATTTCAAACACTTGCTAATAGTTTTGGTGCAAATGTTTATACCATGGCTGGTTTTAAACTGCTAGTGATTTAACAACTGACTCCCAGAATATTTACCAATTATCTCTCCAGATCCTATACCTTGAACTCAAGTCAGAGCTAGAACACTGAATACAGCAGGGTAGTGATTACAAAGAAGCAAGTGTTTGAGTCCATGCTAGCCTGATTTTTAAGCCTGTTCTGCCACTTTCTGGGTGATTATTGACAAATTAAATAGTCTCTCTGGGGGACTTTTTCATCCTTAAAATGACAACATTGTTAATTCATTTTCTATACCTTATATGTGGTAACTAACTGCACATAAAGCATCTTGTATAATGCTCAGTACATATCATTGCATGATGAATCATTAATATCATTACTATTTCAAATTCATGGTGCCATCTATGATCCAAATATTCTTGAATTTGAACTATATCATAACATTATAACTGTCAGTATATTAAAGAGCAATAAAATAAAAATTACCTGATCTACATAACATCTTTTTTTTTATTACATAACATCTTAAATTGTCAGCATTATTTAAATATGTAGATCAATTGAAAATACTCAAAATAAATAATAAAATTAAAATTACTATTTCAAATTAATTTTCTAATTTTTTCATTCTGAAATATATCAATTTTTTCTTAAAAACTGCAAACCCATCAGTGATAACCTAAATATAATGACACATATATATCTTTTCTATAATTTTACGAAACACACAATAAAAATAAACTTTTCTATTACTAAAAACATTTTTTTTGTTTCTCATGTATCAGAGTATATATCAACATAGCAGATTATTCTGACTATCAAAATAACACAGAAGATAGAGAAGAACAAGTATCTTTAAAAATTATTGTTAAGCCAGGCACAGTGGTACAAGCCTGTAATTGCAGCAACTTGGAAGCTCACTGCAAGTTCCAGGCCAGCCTCAGCAACTTAGTGAGACCTTGTCTCAAAATTTAAAAATTATAAGTGCTAGGGGTTTTAATTCCCAGTAATAAGCAAAATATAATAATTAAAAAGAACATGATAATAATTGGTAAATATCATTTATTACCAGCAAAAATAAACACCAACATACAACAGAAAAATACTTAAAGATAAATGAAAGACATTTCAGTGATTTGGCTGATATACTTTTTTTTATTTTTTTAGTTATAGGTGGACACAAAATCTTTATTTTATGTGTATGTGGTGCTGGGGATTGAACCCAGTGCCTCATACATGGTAGGTGAACGCTACCTACCATGTCATATAACGTTCAAAGATGAAAGATCATAATAGAAAAATTACAAGGCTACTCTAGTTTTCCCAACCACATATTTTGTTTAAACAAAAATTTATGATGATGCTTTTATTGTTTTATCATTTTGCTTACAGCCAATGATATAAAATTATCTTAAGAAGTCAAAGTGTAACATGTGCAATATGTAGACTGCAAAGTCAAGAGGAAATGTTCTTAAAGTTCTTTCTCTTAAAAAAGAAAACTCCTGTACCAAATTATCGTGTTGCAAACAGTTACCATTTCACTCCTTTTAGCTAATCAGTGAGAATATAAAGGAAAGTATAGAATCTAACAATAGTTACAGTTAAAACAAAGATGCACTATAACAAATAGTAAATAAACTCATAATTCTTAACATCTGTACCTCCACAACTATAAATCTTTTCTTAAAAGTCAAACCAAACACAGATCATAGGGAAGTATCTATAACACCAAAGAAGATAGAGGGCGTAGAAATTTTTCCCATAGAAATCAGGCTAATAATGGAAAAGCCAAATCATTCCACAGAGGGGCATTAGATACATGAACAGTTGTTTATGTTTTTATGATAATCATCATGAATGTTCATCTCAAGAAGATAATACAGAAAACCACTTCTCGTCTAGGTAAACAACCTGAGTTTAATAAGGCACCATAAAAATACATATCTTCATACTTACAAAAGGAAGAAAATAAAAATAATATTACTTTCTTGACTGGAAAAAAAACTCATTAAATGCTAAGGAGGTACTTTTATGAGCAATCTTCTATGCCTATGGAGGAGAAAAACTGCTGTCCTTAAATAAATGCTAATGGTCCCTTAAATGTTTTTGTTGTTTATTTCGGATAAGGTCCTTTAGAGAAACTTACAAAAAAAAAAAAAAAAAAAAAAACCAACAACAGAAACAACAACCAAACTTTCTGTGTCACTCTTTTTAGGTGACCTAATATTTTAGTATCTTTCTGATGCTATGAGAAAATGCCTGAGAAAATCAACTTAAAAGAGGGTAGATTTATTTTAGCTTATGGTTTCAGTCTATTTAGTATTTCCACTGCTTTAGGCCTGTGGCCAGGTTGAACATCATGGCAAGTAGCATGGTGGCCAAAGATGCTTATCTCATGGCAGCTGGCAAGCCAAAGAAACCTCACTTTTTTATCAAAGGTCATTCCCCCCAAACCTGCTAAGTGATAAAACCATAAATGGAATAACACAAAATTGAGGCCAGAGCCTTCATTATTCAGTCACCTCTGAAGGCCTCACCTCTGAAAACTGCTGCCCTGGGGACCATGCCTTCAACACATGTGCCTTTGGGGGACACATAAGGTCAAAACCATAACAGAGTAAACTCTGCTCAGTATAATACTAAATTCTTGTCCAGAAAGCATTTATATCCATCATTTTTTAATGTGTTAAGCATGACCTTGAACTGAAATGCTTAAGAATGTGCCCACCTCTATATGTGATGGTAAGTATTTCCTACATTAATATGTATGAATCGTCCAATAAAATCCCATTTCTTGTTTTGTCCAATGAGACACTGCTTTGAAATTACCTTCAGTGTACTTCTTGCAACAAATAATTAGCATTTTTTCACTCTTTTATCTCCTGGTTGAGCTTATCAACTTTGCACTCATTAAGGGACAAACACATTACATTTGGTTGCAAAAATCATACCGTTGTCTATAAACCACCTGCTTCCTCATTGTGATTCTGCATTTTACTCATTCAGCTTCTGATCATGGCTCCCATTCCTAAGAACTATATCAGTAATGTCAAGTTAATGGCACCTACATAGCTTCCTCCTGGGTTACGTAGAAATGACAACACAAAAAGATCTACAGGTTTACACGACAATTTTAAATGAAAAGATTTAATCATGTAGTCTTAAAGATGAAATTATATTTTTTTTAAAAAGAGAGTGAGAGAGGAGAGAGAGAGAGAGAGAGAGAGAGAGAGAGAGAGAGAGAGAGAGAGAGAGAATTTTTAATATTTATTTTTTAGTTCTCGGCGGACACAACATCTTTGTTGGTATGTGGTGCTGAGAATCAAACCCGGGCCGCACGCATGCCAGGCGAGCGCGCTACCGCTTGAGCCACATCCCCAGCCCTGAAATTATATTATTATTTCAAGGCCATGTTCACTTATGTTCATAAAATACTACAGACTTTAAGATCCTCATTAAAACTCAGACTCATACACTAAAATTTGAAAATTTAAGACCATTATGAAGAGAACAAATGAAAAGGAGAGGAAATTAGAAGAATTGATGGAAAGTGAACATTGGTCACTGTTCTTCTTCTTTTGGTTGTTTATCATGTACCACGGAACACAAGTCTTAATAAAACTTTTCTATTCCAATTTTTGAGTCAGGTAAAAGAAATCATGATAAGAAGGATAATTCCCTTCTGGCTATTAGCATCAACATTGGGACAGTTAAGGTCTCAGTTTAAATGAAACAAAGTGATTAGAAAGGTTGTTAAAGAACATCCTCTTAATGAAGATGAACTCCAACCCATTAGCCTAACATAACAAACATAGTTTTGGAACAGAAGTATATGTGAGGATCAAGAATATCAGCTTCTAGCAAGATGGTCATTAGCTGAATGAATATCAATTCTCATAACTCTGGACTATTAGAGAAAGAGTAGTATAGAAGAACTGTACCATTAATGCTATTTTTTAAACTGTATTTTCCCTTTGTGGATATTTTTCTGAAAATATTTTCCTTATGAATCTATTTAGTTTGCATTTAAACTATTGTTAAGACAGTTTGGTGAGAAAGGGCATTATTATTATTATTATTATTATTATTTATTATTATTTTAGTTGTAGATGAACACAATACCTTTATTTTGTTTTTATTTTTATGTGGTGCCAGGAATCGAACCCAGTGCCTCACACATGCTAGCCAAGTGCTCTTGAGCCATACTGAGCCACAACCCTGGCCCCAAGGGCTTTTTAAAAATCTCTATAAAAGCTGTCTATACCATTATCAATACTAAATAAATACTAAAAAACATTATGTGCTACTTCTTCATTATTAAAAATGTTTATGTATACACAGATAAATATATGTGTGTGTGTATATATATATATATACAGATTATATATATATATATATATATATATATATATATATCACTTATAGCTAAGTAGAGAAAAATTCTGAAATAGAAATGCATATGAAAAGAATCAAACATCGATTATATAATTTTGAATTATACAATGTCATCTGAATCCTATTAAAATAGGTTGTTCTTGTAAAGAATGCATATTGTATGTAAAATATCCTCAAGTATGTTAATTGCTTATCACTTTGCATAAAATATAAAAAAATAAATGTTTTTACCTCACAAATCTGTGATTTATAAAACAGGTATATTTAAATCTAATAATTATCGATTGAGGAAATCTGGAGAAGCATAAATGAATAAAATTAAAAGTTTGAGTATGCCTGTGATAGTATTCCAATTAAAGAATCTGCTAAAACAACACATTTATAGGACTATTTTATAGAAATTATCAAAATATTTATAGTATGCAGTCAGACCTAAGTAATGGGAACATGAGGTTAAGAGAATGACTCTATAAAATGGACCTATTGTTCTGACCCACATGCTTTCTTTTCTAAAAAACAAGTTACCTGGGCTGGGGATGTGGCTCAAGCGGTAGCGCGCTCGCCTGGCATGCGTGCGGCCCGGGTTCTATCCTCAGCACCACATACCAACAAAGATGTTGTGTCCGCCGAGAACTAAAAAATAAATATTAAAAATTCTCTCTCTCTCTCTCCTCTCTCACTCTCTCTTAAAAAAAAAAAAACAAAAAAACAAAACAAAAAAAAAAAACAAACCAAGTTACCTGTAGCCATACCTGGCTTAAATTGATAGGATATGTTATATACCTCAGCAAACTACCTGTAATAGGCAGAAGAAATTCAGGTCCCAAATACCAATATTAACATAAGTTACACTGATGAGGGGATGAGGTTGCGACCCAGAACTCAGGGATATAAGAATAATTTCCCGTAACCATAAAGCCTCTAAGAACAGGTTCCAATTAGAACCAGTCAGCATGGGCCAAAGTGACCTAGAGTTGTCATGGCAGAGGGGACTTAAAAGTCTGATGTCATTGTGCTGTAAGTCAAAATTCAAGAGGAGGATCTGGGCAGGGCTCTCTGAAAACTTCCCTGGGACCCTCAATAAAACTGGAGGGCAGGAAAGTCGTGCTGTTCCTTCCTCTCTGAGAGGACCCACCTTCTCCCTTAAACTGACCCCTTTTCCTTTCTCCTATCTCTTCTAATAAACATATCTGTTACTCTGAGCAACACATCTGAAATCTTTCTAGCCTGATCACAAGAATCAGGATGAAAGGGAACTTCATGCTCTCTCAGTTTTACTGAGTCCCCAGCCCTGGAACAATATGACTACTCACTGCAAAACAGAGGAGATAAAGAAGGGTTAGATTTGATTCTAGGTTCCCATGTTATTAATTGTTGCTCCTACATATTCTCTAATCTTACTTTCTTAGTATCCAAAATAGGACAAATGCTGAGGCTATGAAGCCATTCACAGGTCAAGTCAATAGAAATTATACAGATTCAATGTCAGCCTAACAACTAACAATCATAGACTTACTCATTCTCAACTCTTTGCTCAAATCTCATCCACTCAGTTAGATCTATAATAAGAAGTCCACTGTACGCCATAGTTCAACTCCCTTCTCCCAACTGCTTTACCCGATTTTGGTCGGTGTGTGTGTGGGGGGGGGGATAAAGGTTTCTTTGTAACTATTTAACTAATTTCTAATTCATTGATTGTGCTTATTGTATACTGAATCTTATCACCATTAGAATGTGAGCTCCACCAAGACAAGACAAGAATCTTTCCTTTTATCTACTCTTCACTTGTGGTTCTACATATAGTCACCCAACAAATATTTGTTGAATGAATGTAAGATCTCACTATAGAAACATGAGGTTATCTACACATAAGAGAAAGCTCAGAATATGGTGGCTTATACTTTTCTGAAACCCCTCCCCCAAGCAGTCCAACTAAACATTCCAGATAAAAATTTTAAGCTATAGAAGATGGTAGAAAATTTTAAGCTATAGAAGATGGTAGAAAAGCAACAAAATTTCTCCAATAACAGGAATAAAAAGTAAATGTACAGTCACTAAGGTAAGACAGTACTGGAGCTGGTGGCACAGTATGTGTGAAAGGTCAGATGCAGAAATCTTCCTATGCAACCTGCAAAGGGCAATACTTTCATTGGGAATTGAGAAAAGATCACCTCACAAGAAGAGTCTCTGTAGACATTTTCCTCTCCTAGCCCTTGTACTGAACAGAATGGAGAAATAGAAAGGAAAAAGTCTTTTTGAAAATTCCTAACCATAAACTCATAGTATTGGGGCTAAAATCCACACCACCTGTGCAGCAATAAATTCCTTTAATTAAACATTTATTTTCAGACTATGCTGGGTTTTAGTTACTCTAAATGCCTTGGAAAAGAAAAACAAATTCTTTTTGAATGAACTAACCTAACCTACATACCAAGGTCCAAAAATTCCAACAGATAGTTAGAGAATATGATTTCTCAATAAAATATATATTAGCAAATATAGAAGTAAACCAGTACCATTACTGTCACCTCACTATTATATGTATATAAATGTAGACACACTATAATGTTTATCTGTGTATTGTGATGTGATGTATGTGTGTGTCTGTGTGTGTGCACACTCGTGCACGCGCGTGTGTGTATGCTATCTGACATTAAAATTAGAGGATAGGAAATAAAATTGTATTCATGGAAGAGACCCAAAAGCAATCAGTTGAATTATGAAAAAATAACCAGAAACATTTCAAAAAATGCAATCAATCTCAAAAAAATATGACCTGAATTAAATATGAAACTGAAAAACTAATGCTAGATACCAACTTACTAACGAAAATAACTTAAAGATTAGTATTTTTAAATATCATAGCCAGGGTCACACTCTGTAAATAGGCCAATAAATTCCAATTCCAAAAGAGTATATATTTCAATATTACTTTATTTGAAGCCAAATTTAAAAAAATGAACAGTCACCTCTTAACGCTATGTACCAGCATACAGTACTTTGAATCAAAGTGCAAAAGTCTTAACCAAGTTCTTTATCCTTGGTAGTCAACCAATTTAACATTTGTGCCTGTACTTCACAAACCCCTACCCCTTCCCCTTATAGCAGAAATCTCCTTTTCTTACAGTTGAGGTCATGCTCAGACTGTACTCTGTTCTATCCTAAAAAAGTCAGCTTCTCCCCGCCCCAAAAAATCTCTTTCATATTCCAAAAAGACACAAACTAATATTGTTCCAGTATTGATCATAATCTCCTCTCCCTAAAACTTTGCATTAAACTTTAGACATACATGATTAAGTTCACATTAGTCTCCAGCTATGAATTTTCTATTCTTTGCCTATAGAGGTAAAAGAGATCAACCAAGACAGAGACAGTGGACAGGTATTCAAAACCAGAGGTTCCTTTGTTCCTTTTTCACATATTGCCCTATCTTTTTATTTTATAAATTTATGATACTTTTAGAGGACTGATGTTCAAAGATCTGTTATATTGTTCTCTGGCTAATATTGTAGTTCTTGTTACTTTGGCTTTTGAGAGTCTACTCTTTTTCAGAATTATATATTTGATTTTCTCTTTTTCATTTCAACTTTGAACATTTAATTTCCCCTGTGCTTGATGACTAATTTAGTAAATATATGAAATGCATGTAGCCATGTCTGCCACAAAGTAAATGCTGCCTATGAGATTGCTGTTACTAACTCCAAATTTTGATCCTCAGACTTTCTCAACTGTAACTAGGATCTTAGAGGGAAAAAAAATCACTGAAGGAAAGAAAGCATCATAAGTAAGACTAAGTATAAACTCCAAATACAACAAACACTACAATTGACAGATACGGAATATATAAGGCTTGTATATGAAAAAATGAATGATGCAAAGGTGCTTTCTGGAATAACTTGTGTAAGATGCTAACTTTCTTATAAGTTTGGGAGTATCCATTAATTGGATCAGATGATCCCATTGTTTTATTTCTTTTTAAAATGATCTTAGGTCTTTTCAACCTTTGTAAATCATCTTCCTTTGAATATCTTATATTTTCTAAAACATATACTTTCCATATTTTTTCAATTCATTAGAATAGTTTATAAAACTTTATTCTTAAATCTTAATTGTGTCTTTATTTACTGTATTTCATTTGCTTATAGTAGCTTTTTCTCCAGATGAAATGCTTTTATAAAACAGCATTTTATTTCACAAATAACTATTCTTTCTGTGTGGCTTGTATATGATTGTTTCCTGATTCATTCATCACTTGCCCTTTTTATTTTATTTTTGAAAGTCTTAAATGCATTTTATTCCTATTATAGATTGAAATGGATCTTAACAAACTGCAGCCAGGTTCCCTTCTACCCAACTACAATTGGTTATTCATTATAGTTACATCAAATTGTCACTGTTACTCTAGCTGCATGCTTCTTTTCCTCCTTAAGCCTTAGCATATATTATTGTCTTGACCCTGAGTAATTTTTCTACTCGCTATTTTATCTGATAAAACACTCATTTTTCCTTCCAAATTCAGTTTAAATATTAACTTTTCAAACACTTTCTAAATTTTCCCAGGCTTACTTAATTTAATCTTGGTCTTCCCTTTAATTCTTTTCTATATACATTTATAATGAAAAGTATTATATTTGTTCAATGTTCTGTCTCCTTCACAGTATTTTTAGTTCCTTAAAGACTGGAACCCATTGAATCTTGAAACACAAACATTTACTTTACTATCTGGGACACTTTAGTAATGTCTGTTGATTACTGAATAAATTAGTACATGAGCATGTTAAGACTTAAGACATTTCCAGAACATATTTTTTTTTCAGTTGGCGTTAGGTCTTTTTATTGGCTCCATAATTCTAAGAGGGAAAAGGAATACAGTTCGAGGTCAAAAATGGTTAGAACAGGAATCCAAGATACAGGGGATAGAAGTTCATTAGATTCAGCAAAGAGGAATGAAGGAAAGGGAGGGGAAATGGGAATAGGAAAGACAGTAGAATGAATCAGATATACTCTTGCTATGTTCATATGTGATTATATAACCAGTGAAACTACACATCATATACAACCATAAGTATGGGGTCCTATACTCCAAGCATTTATATCAAAATATGCTCTAATGTCATGTGTATCTAAAAAGAACAACAAAAAGTCTTTCCAGACCATTATATACAATATATTCAATAGAATAACGCATTGAACAGTGTTGTTCAATCTGTCCTTATTATTTTAAAGTTTTTATTTCTTTGGATTTGCTTTTTATTTTTTAAAATATCTGGTTTTAAATGCCTAACTCCTTCATTTTTCATTTTTATTTCTTTAAGATAAATGTTGTTAACACAGCATATTTTATCCTGTGTAACAAATTAGCCATATCCCATTATTCTGAAATCACACTTGATTTCTATCATACTTTGGCTGGAAGTTTTTATTATTTTTTCTTTTAATCAGGAGGGTATAAGAATAAATTATTGTTTTAAAATAATTTTAAATAAACTATTTTGTTTTTAAATATTTTGGACTGTACCTTTGGCATCTTTCTAAAATAAAATTTAAGGGTTTTTTTGTGTTGTTTGCATTTGATTTTACATGACCATTATATACAATATATTTTTGTAAATATTCCTTATGTAATATATGTTGAGAAAAAATCTGTTGGATATTGAGATATCAATATTGAGATATCTGAATATATATCTAACATCTTTTTTAAGTTTGTAAAGTTCAGCTTATAGTTGTATTTACTTTTTGTTAAATCTATTTATCAGATTCTGGGAAAATTGTATATAAATATCAAACTATAATTATGATATTTATTTGTCTTTATAAGCCTTTTACTTGTTTCCAGATACATTTTTAAGTGATTCAGTGTATATGTTCCTAATGGTCACACTTACTCCCTCATACCTTTGGCCAATATTTAAGATTTTTCTTTGCTTATTATAAAGATACTTGTTTATTTTGGTTTTACATTGATTCTATTTTGATCTATGTTTAAAATTGTCTCATTGGCTTAACAGGAGAATGTGAAATAAATAAAGACATCATGTCCTTAATGTTCAGTGGCGTGATTTCCTTTTAAAAATTATTTATTTTTATACATTTGTCAGTATGTCCTAGTTGATTTTCTACTTTAGGATGTACAGATAAACATCACTATTTTAAAAAGATTTCTATAATAAAGAAGTACCTTAATTTAGAAGAATGCAACCATTTTTTTCTCTATAGTTGCATCTTAAAATCTGACAAGAATTGGTATTTAAAATATACAACAATAAATTCCCTTCACAGATATCTGCAGAGGTGCCAAATTTTGTAAAAATTATGTTATTTATAACATGCTAATAATAAATTGTAATGGAATATAATTATTCATTTAGTTGGCATGTTCCTTACTAACAGGTAAAATCATTTGCTTATATATTTTCTATTTTTATATCTTATGAATGTTTTTGATCATATTAATTATGCATTTGAATACTGGAGTCTTAGTCTAATTTATTTATAGTAACTTCATAGATTAAGGTTATTTATCCCTTATCATTATATATGTTGAAAATATTTTCTTCCAATTTTTCAGAATGATTTTATTCATTTATAATTTTCAACACATAATTTTTATCATTGTATGGTCGAAATGGTTAAGACTCCTTTCATAAATTCAGATATGAAAAGTTCACATAATTTTAAAATAAATATTTTATATTTTGTTTCAATGTATTTGTAGTGTTTCTTTAAACAGATAATATTTCTTAAAATCTATAATGTGAATAATGTATGAAGTAAAAATTTGTCTCAAATGTCAGAAATTCTCAAAATAATTGCTAAAAATTCCAGTGTGTTTCTTTTGATTTAAAGTGTCCTTGTTATCATGTATAAGTTGATAAAAATTATGACATTCTTTCAGGGCCTATTTTTCTGTGATTCTGTTTCTATTCTCTTTTAAGCATTTTATTATTAGGATATGTTTTGGTGATTTCGAGATAATTCCCACAGTGAAATCTTATCAAAATTTTCTTAGATCTCATTGTGTATGTACTCTTCCAGATAAAATTATGATAGCAAACTTTTTTTTTGTACCAGGGATTTTACTCAGGGGCACTCGACCACTGTGTCACATTCCCAGCACCTATTGTATTTTACTTAGAGACAGGGTCTCACTGAATTTCTTAGCACTTTGCTTTTGCTAAGGCTTACTTTGAAATCATAGTTCCTCCTGCCTCAGCATCCCCAGCTGATAGGATTACAGGCATGCACCACCATAGCTGGTGGTGGCAAACATTTTAAATCCATTCTAACTTCCTTTGCTCTTTTCTGTTTTCTGCCACAGGATACACATTTTCACACATTTCATTATCCAGTCTTCCCTACATTTTGATTTTTTATTTTTGTTCAAATTTGGTCAATGGAATAGAAAAGAAGAAGAATGTAGATGAGATGATTTGGGGTACTTATTCACCTATCTACTTCTGTGAATCAACCACCATGTGGCAGAGACTGGATCCCTGTGCCAAATACCCTCTATTCCTACAGGAACTAAGCCTGCAGGTACAGGCAGATTCTAATAATTCTCTTCCGACTTCAGACCTAGACATGGTGGCATTTCAATTATTTTTTCTTATACAAATTTGTTAATGGTCGGAAATGGAAACTAGTTCTTGGTATAATAAAAAGGAAACTTTTGAGGAAAGAATTGGCATCAACCTAAAATCAATTAGTTAGGATGCTACATCTGAACAAATCAAGTCTAATAATTTTTATATTCGACATAATTATTCCACAGATAAAAAGAGTATTGTGCAAATTTGCTCAACTTCCTGATCCATGGAGGATTAGGTTACCAGGGCAGAATTTAGGTGACATTGCCAAATAATTAAATTAATTAATAAACAAATATGATCATCTTTCAGAAAACACAGGAATTGTATGATTCCTATGTTCCAAAAATATTTCTAACTCATTAATATTACTCTTTGTCTAGCATTATGCTGAATCTAAATATCAATAGAAGTAGGTATGGACATTAAATATATTTTATATTTATGTTTAAGCTCAATACAATATTGTATGTTAGGGAAAGTGAGCATTTGTGTTCATCCTGAACACAAATTGATTCTGAGTCAAAAGGTTTTTCTTTACAGTTGAAATGGTAAAATGACCTGATCTTACAGGGTTCTAAAGAGAACCAAAGTAGATAACATTAGTTAGTCTACAAATAAGAATTCTTTATAGCTAGTACTAAATCAACAGAAGAAAATTATTTTTATATTTATGTTAAAACAAAATTACAAAATTTTCAGTTCTGGCAGAACTTTGTAATAAATCCTAGTTAATCATGATAATTGTCTATTTATTAATGATATGTTGATTAATTACTTCACCCCACACTGCTTAACCACAGACAGTAATTTCAGTTCACTTACTTCAGCAGCATTATTTCGGAGGTGGAAAATATATATTAAATGTATAGGCCTAAGGAAGTACATGGATGGTATGATGACTTCACTCATTTGTATATACCTTACAAGATGATTAAATTTACCTATTTGTTGAGATAATGGGTTATCTAATTAACTTCACAACAATTAATTTAGATCCAAGAGTTATTCCACTTGGCATATATTAAAGAAATCTGAATAAATATAGATAAATCATTTGAAGTAAATGGATTTGTTTTATTATACATGGTTATTTTTACTCAAATTAATTCAATCACTCTAGAAGACTTTTATACAAAATAACATTTCAGTAAATATACTGCTTATCTAATCTTGATTTTTGTGCACAATATTATTCTGGCAAGGAAAAAAATGTGATTTTTAAAATTTCTAACATTTTTCAAACAATGTTAAAATTATATGATAAATCATGTATTAGAATTCTTCAGAGACACAAAACCAATAAACACTATATGATAGAGAGATGAAAGAGTACTTATTAGCTCACAATCTATTAGCTCTTTTTTTATTGGTTGTTCACAACATTACAAAGCTCTTGACATATCATATTTCATACATTAGAATCAAGTGGGTTATGAACTCCCATTTTTACCCCAAATACAGATTGCAGAATCACATCGGTTACACATCCACATTGTTACATAATGCCATATTAGTGACCGTTGTATTCTGCTACCTTTCCTATCCTCTACTATCCCCCCTCCCCTCCCCTCCCATCTTCTCTCTCTACCCCATCTGCTGTAATTCATTTCCCTCCTTGTTTAGCTCTTAATAATTGCCTCACACAATTATGGAGGCTCATAGTCTCACAACAGGCCATTTGCAAGTTGGAGACTAATATTCTAGTAGTATATTTCAGTCTAAGTTGAAAGATTTCAAAGCCATGGAAGGCAATGGTATACCAAGGTCAAAATCCTAAAAACCCCATGGACTGCTGGTGTGAGCGCTAGAGTCTGAAGATTGGGGAACCTGGGGTTGTGATTTTGAAAGACAGGAGAGGAAGAGTATATTTCAACTCCAGAGAATAGAGGGACAGATCAGCTGTTACTATGTTTTTGTTTTGTTCTCATTAAGACCCCAGCTGGTTTAATAGTGCCTGCCCAGACATACCCCTAAAATCATACCTTGCCAGGTTTCTAGGTATTCCTTAATTCAGTCAAGTTGGCATCTAAAATTAACCATCAAAATTCTACCACTTGTCAATTTGGCACCAGTATGAATCTCTATACACTGAACATAACCTCTGAGTACCAACAATCAGAAGATAACAGTTCCATAAAAGTCATGAAACTATCTTGCACACATCAAAAAATGCACTAACCCCTTCCCCAGAAAAAGAGGTAAATTCCCTGGATGACATTTACACTTCTGTAATCTCATGACTTAAATACTATGATGCAAAATTAACAATACTTAAATACTGTCACAAAGTCAATAAATCATTTGATAAAGGAGTAAGAAAGAAATGGAAACAAAAGTATTTGCTTAAAATATATACACACAATATATTCTTAACAAAATTAGAAGGAATTACTTATAAAAATTTAAATCCTCATTTCTATAACTGGTCATAGCTGGTACTTATAGCTACCTTCTTCTACTATTCATTCTATATTTCCTTTTCCTTCAACAAGCATCTCAGCAAGTTGAGGTTCTTTACCTTGCAGGGTGACTGAAACTTATAAAAGGAACGTAGAGGTATTATGTGTTTATGACTAGAAAGCATAACAATCAAACTGTTAACATGTTCGTTTTCTAAAAATGATCTACAGGTTTAAGGCAATCTCCATAAAAGTTCCAGCAAGTTGCTTTCTGGATACTGACAAACTCATTAGACTTTTTTTTTATAGAAAGAAGCAAAGATCTAGAAGAGCCAACATAATATTGCAAGAGCCTCCAACTCTTCTAATCCCAAAGTTATATGTTAATAAAGATACAAGGTTAATAAGCAAAAGTCCACCACTTTCCTTTAAGCCAGCCATAAACAAGAGGAATTTGAAATTAAAAACATAACACCATCTAAATTAGCATCCCACCAAAATTATAGAGTGATATTTCTGATTCCAAGACTTATTATAAAATTATAGAATCAAGACTGTGTGTTATTAGCAAAAAAAGGGACTAATCAATCAAGAAAATGGAAGAGAGAGCCCAGAAATGGACCTGTATAAATATAGGCAATTGCATTTTGACAAAAAAGCAAAGGCAATACAATGGAAACTGATAGTCTTTTTCAATAAATTATGAGGAAACAGCACATCCACAGGCAAAAAAAGTGAATCAAGACACAGAATTTGCATCATTTATAAAAATTAACACAAAATGTATTACATACGTAAATGCAAAATGAAAAAGCATAAAACTCATGGAAGGAGATAATTTGAAGAGAGAGAACTAGACAATCATGGATTTGATAATAATATTTCAGGTATGACACTAAAGTAAGAATATGTGAATTAATATCAGTGCTTTAAAAAACACTGAAAGAGAATTGAAACAAGCCAGAGCATGGAGGAGAATGTTTGCAAAAGATATTTCTGATAAATGATTGATAGCCAAAATAGAAAAAGAACTCTTAACAATAACAGCAAGAAAATAAACAGTCTGATTTTTAAAAAGACTGTAACAGAACCTTACCAAAGAATAAAGAGAGGGCAAATAAACCTATAAAAATGCTCTATATCTCATATAGCATCATGAAAATTCAAATAGAAAACAACAAGGAGATACTGTACACACATATCAAAATGGCTCAAATCTAGAAGCCTGGCTTTACAAACGCTGACGAGGGCATGCAACAATAAGTCTCATTCATTGCTAGAGGGAATGCAAAATGGCACAGTCACTTTGTAAGACAATTTGGTGGTTTCTTTCAAACCTAAACACACTCATGCCACATGATCTAGTAACCATTATTGTTGGTATTTACCCAGAGAAGTTGAAAACTCAGGTCCATTGAAAAACTTGTCTCTTGTCTAGTCCAAAAGACTTACTATGCATTTAAAGACACACATAGATGAAAAGTGAAAGAATAGAAAATGATATTTCATGCAAATTGCTGTCAAAGGAAAACAGTGGTAGCCATATCTATATTAGACAAAATAGATTTGAAGTTAAACATGCCCAGAGGATTCTGCGGGATAGTAAAACAAGCTGCATATGACACCATGGTAGCAGATACACACCATTGTACATTATCCAAACTCAATGAGTATATATTATCAAGAGTAAACCATAGGGCTGGGAATGTAGCTCAGTGGGAAAGCACTTACAAGGCCGTAGGTTTGTTCCCCACACTGAAAAAGAATAAACCTATGTAAATATAGGGGCAGATGGTAGATAGATTTGCTCTTGACCTCTGAATTTTTCTCAGAACCTAAAGTTGCCTTATATTTTAAACTTATTAAAAAATTAATTAAACACAAAGGAAGACAGCAAGATGAAAAGGCAGGCAGGTTTATGGGTTACATGACAGAAAAATCTGAGAATTCAAAAAATGATAAATTCTTCACTAGCAATAGATACTTTTAATGTAAATGGACTGAATTTTGTAACCCAAATACACAGTGACTGAAAAAAATAAAAACAAAAAGATTCAGTAATATGTTTTCTATATGACTCAATTTAAATGTAAAGACATATGTAAGCTGAAAGAAAAATGTTGGGAAAGGATATTTCATGAAAATTTTAACCAAAAGACAAAAGGCATGGCCACAGCTACCTCATATAAAATACACTTTAAGTAAAATATTGTCATGGGAGATAAAGGAAAAGATAATATAATGATAAAAATGTCAATTCACCAAAATTACTTACAATTATAAACATCTACACACTCAAAAATAAGGAACTTAAATACATGCAGCAAACTTTTACAGAATTGAGGAAGAAATCTATAGCAACAAAATAATTATAAGTAATTTTATTATCTTATTTTCAATAATGGATGAAAAATACAGATTATCAGAAAGGAAGCAGAGAACTTGAACAACAGTACAAACCTAAAACATATACAACAGATTCCAACCAACAGAAGCCAAATGAACACCCTTTTCAAGTCTAAAGAAAGCTTTCTCCAGAATAGAGCACACATTAGGTCACTAAGATGTCTTAAAATTTTTAACATAACTGAAATTTTACCAAGTATCTTTTCAAACCTCCATGAAATATAAAAATAAAAATCAGTAACTGAAAGAATAGTGAAAATTTATAAATACATGAACATTTAAAAATATACCCAGGAACAACTGAAGTCAAAGAAATCAAAAAGGAAACTTAAAAAAAATCTTGAGACAAATGAAAACACAACATAACATACCAAAAGTTATAAAAAGCAGTGAAGGCAGTACCAGAGGGGTGTCTATAGCAATAAATGCCTACTTTAAGAAACAAACAAACAAAAAAGCATCTCAAATAAACAAATTCTACACCTCATGGAATTTGAAAAAAAATCAGAATAAGCACAAATTTACACAGTAAATGAATCATGTGTGTGTGTGTGTGTGTGTGTGTATAAAGCCTGAATAGAAGTCTATTCAGTGAACCAAATCTCCCAGAACCAAATGGCTTCACCAAAATTTAGACATGAATTAACATCTATTCTACAATTTTTCCAAAATTTGAAGCAGGAAGAATGCTATATAACTCATTTTATAAATCCAGCATTACCCTGATAGTACAATCTCAAAACATTGTTATAAGAAAATCATGGGCCTGTATTCATCATGGCTATGGATATAAACACCTTTGACAGAATAGTAGCACACCAAATTCAATAGGACATTAACTGGCTCTTACAACATGTCCAGGAGAGACTTATCCAAGAGATACAAGAATGATTCCAAAATACAAAAATAAATCAATGCAATATTTCACCATTATCAGAACAAAGGATAAAAACTACTTGACCATTACAATAAAAGGTACAGAAATAGCAATCAACTAAATTCAACACCATTTAATGATTAAAAAAAAAAGTAACACTCAACAAACTAGGAATAGAAAAGCACATAGTTAATATACTCAACAGCAAAGAGTAGAAAGCTTTTCCTCTAAGATCAATAATAACCTCTGAAAATAGCTTTAGAAATATTAATACAATTGTCATAGAGATATTAAAAATACGATACATTCTAAGTTTGTAGACCAGAACTTATTGCTTTTTTTAACTAAAACTATAAAAACAAAACTAATTAAATTATTTCAATTAATTAAACAATTAACATACTTACTACCATGTGTAAAACACTACAAATTCTACTCTTTTAAAAGCCTGAAATATAGTTAATTTGACAAAGCAATTAGTGAAAAGTTAAACAAGTATAAGAGAATTAAATGATATTTATTCCAAAACAGTTTTTAATGTTTTCCCTTTTAGAGTTAAAAGAACATCTATCTCAGTGTCATGAAATTCAAACATCAGTCACTCAATATTTTTTTGTTCATATGTTTTGAAATCTGGACTTGATTTTGGAATATGTCATTATTCTAAAAGGCTTTCAAATTAGGGGACATAACCTTCTTTAAAAAAATTTCATCAGATTATTTTAAAATAGTACAATTACTTAAAAAGAGAAGGGAGAGATGAAATTTTGTTGTTAAATATCAAGAACTTCAAATAAAATTTAATGCTATCATATTAAGCCAATTATGCAGTTTGTAACACATTACCTTTATCACTTCTCTGAATAAAATATGAATAGATTAAAAACTACATAGTATTTATCTTATTTTTCCTGATTTGTTAATTCCCTAATACTGTGACAATTTCATTCTTACAGATCATTGTTATTTTTCAATTAATTTGACACTGTTGATTAAATAAAAAATAAATAATTGAGGTAAAATGTTTACTTTCTATAATTTCATGCATTTATTATTTATGTACTGAAAATATAATTTCCTTGTGGCTACAAAATTTTGCTAATAGTTTTATTCTTACATTCTATATATTTTTTGCCTAGCAGGAATTTTTCAATGAAGTATATTTATGTTATGCTTATTTAATTTATTCCTCAAATGGAGATCATATAGATTATTTTTATGAGAACCCTTCTGAGCTCCTTTTAATGAGGTAAAAATTCTTCAATATTGTCAATGGAGAAGAGAATTGTGTCCATTATATGTTGGTTTTATCTAAAGTATTTAATACTTTTCCTCATAGGAAAATCGGTCTTACTACTTTTTATTGGACCCTAGGTTTATTTTCCATGTTGATCATCTCTACTCCTGCACCAACAATTCACTTATTTTCACTACCTTTCTTCTTCCTCTGCTACTTCAGAAATAAAACTACTTTCTTGTAGATAATTAGTGACATTGTCAATGTGAAATAAAATGCTGCCTTTCTCCATCAATGTCCTTCATTTTCTATCAGCCTTAAGGGAATACTCTCTGGTATTCCCTTTCCTCCTTTGAGTTATACTAGCATATATATGGACCAGCACATTGTGTGTATACTATGAAACATACATTGTCTTATCTTTGTTATCTCTTTATTTGGTTGATTCTTTTAATTGCTTAAAATTTCCTTGCTCCAATGTTCTTTTATCCTTATTCTCCTTCTCAGTATATTGTAAGCTGTGATCCCTCAGAGGTGTCAATCTTCAATGAAATGAAGTGTTAGGGTTTAATTATCAAAGAAGGTCATGCTAAGGTATCACTGAAGTTACTTACCTAACTCCATATTCAGCAAAATTTACTCTGAAATTCAGCTAAGTCTCTGAGATCAACTTTGCAATAGATATTTCTGGGGTTGAGGTTGTGTCACTGTCTATACTAATTTCAGTTTTCTAAATGTCTCTGTCTCTTCCCTCAGCTCCCTCTCCTCATTAGAATGTTTACCAGGCTTTTCATTCTCAATCTTTTTATTTCAAACTCATTATCTTGCTAACTGCCTCCAGCTCCTTATGGAGGGTGCAATGAATATCCTTCATTTGAGAATACTACCCAAGTCTGTTAATAATCACCAAAATGATCAGAGGAAACACTTTCTAATGTGCACACAGGAATGAGAATTGTTTCTCTTTCCATTACTTAAAGAATAAAGGCTGAAAATATCTGGTTAATTGGAAAGAGTTTGAAAAATATTTTGCCTCATGAGTGAGGAAATATTAGACCTTACATTAAACACTGTTCTAATCTTGCCTAAGAAATATAAAAGCAAGATAAGAAAATTTCAACTATTGCTGAATACTTAATGGTTTCCTAGAACAAAGCTCAAGAAAATTTAAATATCAAAAATTCAGTATGGAGGGCTGGGGTTGTGGCTTAGTGGTGGAGCACTTGCCTAGAATTTGCGAGGTATTGGGTTCAATCCTCAGTACCACATGAGAATAGATAAGTAAAATAAACGTATGTGTCCATCTACAACTAAAAATATATATTTTTAAAAATCCAGCATCAAAGTAAAACTAGAATATTTAGAATCCAATGCGAAATTACAAATTATTCAAAGAAATATATGATGCATTACAAAGAAGAATCAATTCAAAGAAACTCAGAAAAGATATACATGACAGAATTAGAAGGAAATAAGTCAAAAACCATCATCACACACATATTCAGTGTGTTAAAGAAGCCAGTAGAAAGAACAGCATTTTAAGTAGAAATGTAAACAACATAAAAAGATCCAAATTGAATTTCTAGAGATGAAAGATAAAATGTCTGATATCAAAATGAAATTAGTAACGATGTGTAGTAGACTAGACATTGTAGAAGAAGAGATTAGTGAACCAGAAGACATGCCAATATAAATGATCTAAAATAAGACACTAGGAAACAGGAATAAGGCACATACATGTGAGCATGTATGTATGTACACATGAAGAACACAGAAATGGTGTGTTATGGAACATATTCAATAGGCCTAATGTACATGTGACTGAGATATCTGCCCCCCAAAATAGCAGGCATTTGAAAAAGTGATGTCTGAAATATTTCGCATTTGATTCAAGCCAATGACAATAGAATATACATTGCTTACAAGTATATTACCAACATTAAACATATTCTGGGCCATAAAAATGGGTCTCAACTAATTTAAGGTGATTCAGATAATATAAAATTTTTTGACAAAAATAGTCACATTAAAAGTCATTAATATATCTGGAAGAAATCTGAATACTTGAAAATTTTACATTGTCAAATAAACCACAGGCCAAGGTGAGATCAACAGAAAAATTGGGAAGCATTTCAAGTGAGGTGAAAACTAACACTAACATATCAAAATCTGTGTATACATGAAAAGAATAACTTAGAAAGAACAGCATTTAGTGAATCCATTAGAAAAGATTAAAAATATGTCTGCAGAGAGTGAACTGAAACCCAAATAAATAAGCAGAAATAAAGGAAATTATAATAAAGAATAGAAATCAATGATAAATAAAAAACAAGAGAGATAAATCAGTGAAAGTCAAATCAAGTACTTTAAACAGATTAATATAATTGATATGCCTCCTGCAGAAAAAAATACAAAAATTTCTTATAGCAAGTTTCTCAGATAAGTACCATTATTGTCTCCATTTTACAAAGAAGGAAAATGAGGCACAAAGGAGCTACAGGTGGTGTTCCTAAGGCATCCTGAAGACAAAGATGTGCAGCTAGATTTCATTATCCCTGAGTGATCAGATTTTTTTAGCCATGTTCTAAAATACATAGTATACTATATAATGTGTATTAATATAATTACAACTTATATTGATTAATATTTATGTAGACATACAATTGCATATCAGTCAATAACAACACATGACCAATCATTCTCTACATGTTCGATGCTTTTCACTATTTGATGTATTTTGGACTTTACAGTGTTTTTTTTTAATAAGTGCTTTCTGGTCTTTTCATTGGCCATAGTCTCCCACTGTACAAATATTTCACAGTTTAGTTAAGCCACCTCTTCTTGAAATAGTTGTTGAAAACAAAAGTACAATAAATATTATTATACAAACATCTCTGAACAAACAAGTGTAAGTATATCAGTAGTATACACTTAAGACATAGACTTGGCTGATATATAGATTTTACATTATACAGATTTTGCTGAATTAATTGGAAACATATTGTACCTCTTGGCACACTTCTCCCAAATGTGCAAGATTCTTTGTTTTCTAATTTTCTAGACAATCTTTTAAAATAACGAAATTTGAATATTTGCTAATATCATGGGTGGGAAATACTAATTAAATAAAATCAAATTTTCAAAATTAAAAGTAAAGTCAAATTATCCAGGGTCTTGTGTTCTCTCATTGTGAATTGCCTTTTCAGTATTTTAATTCTATCCTTTTTCTTTCCTTTTCCCCCATTCCCTTAAAAACTTTGCCATTCATTGAAAAGAGCCATTTTAATATAAAGACATAATTTTCTCCTGTTGGTAACAACTTTATCATCTTTGCATGTGTATATTACTCCTTAGTTTATAAAACAAGTTTGTTATGCATAATACTGAATTTTTATTACTCTGAGTACACCAGTTTATGTCTTTTATAATTTTCTTTTTATACTTAAGAAGGCCTCCTCCATTAAATACGAGAAAAACATATTTGTCGATGTTTTCTTATAGTGATCATAGTTCACACAGAAATTTTTTTCTTTATTATATTATTTACTTATTCTAATTTGTTATACATGGTGGCAGAATGCAATTCATTTCATATTACACATATAAAGCACAATTTTTCAAGTCACTGGTTGTACACAAAGTATTTTCACACCATTCATGTCTTCATACATGTACTTAGAATAATGATGACTAACTTATTCCACCATCATTCCTACCCCATTGTCCCCTCCCTTTTTCTCCCTCCCCTTTGCCCTATCTAAACTTCCTCCATTTCTCCCATGCTCCCCACTCTATTACCATTATGAGTCAGCATCCTCATATCAAAGAAAATATTTGGCCTTTTATTTGGGGGGATTGGCTAACTGCACTTAGCATTACATTCTCCAACTCCATCCATTTACCTGCAAATGCCATGATTTTATTCTCTTTTAATGCTGAGTAATGTTCCATTGTGTATATATACCACAGTTTCCCTATCCATTCATAAACATTGATATGGCTGTGTCCCTGTGGTATGCTGTTTTTAAGTCCTTTGGGTATAAACAGAGGAGTGGGAAACCTGGGTCAAATGATGGTTTCATTCCAACATTTCCAAGAACTCTACTACTGCTTTTCAAATTGGCTGCATCAATTTGCAATCCCACCAGCAACATAGGAGTGTGCCTTTTTCTCCACATACTCGCCAACACTTATTGTTGTTTGTCTTCACAATAGCTGCCTTTCTGACTGGAGTTAGATGAAATCTTAGAGTAGTTTTGATTTGCATTTCTCTAATTGCTAGAGATGTTGAACATTTTTTCATTCATGTGTTGATTGATTGTATATCACCTTCTGAGGAGTGTCTGTTCAGTTCCTGGACTCATTTATTGATTGAATTATGTGGGTTTTTTTTTTTTTTTGGTGTTTAGCTTTTTGAGTTCTTTATATACCCTAAATATTAGTGCTCTGTCTGATGTGTGAGTGGTAAAAATTTGCTCCCAAACTGTAGGCTCTCTATTCACCTCACTGATTGTTTCTTTTGCTGAGAAGAAGCTTTTTTGTTTGAATACATCCCATTTATTAAATCTTGGTTTTAATTTGAGCACAATAGGAATCTTATTAAGGAAGTTGGGGCCTAATCCAACATAATGGAAGTTTGGGTCTACTTATTCTTCCGTTAGGCACAAGGTCTCTGGTTTAATTCCTATGTCCTTGATCCACTCTGAGTTGAATTTTGTGCATGGTGAGAGAGAGGTTTAATTTCACTTTGTTGTAAGTAGATTTCCAGTTTTCCCAGCACCATTTGTTGAAGAGACAAACAGATCAATTTTTTAGGCAAGGAAATAGAAGATGTCATCAGAAGCCTAACAACCAAGAAAAGCCCAGGACTGGATGGATACACAGCTGAGTTCTATAAGACCTATAAAGAAGAACTAACACCAATACTTCTCAAACTATTTTATGAAATAGAAAAAGAGAGAACACTTCCAAAAACATTCTCTGAGGTCAATATCAACATGATTCCAAAACCAGACAAAGACACATCAAGGAAAGAAAATTTCAGACCAATATCCCTAATAAATATAGATGCAAAAATTCTCAAAAAAATTCTGGCAAATCAAATACAAAAACATATCAAAAAGATCATGCGCCATGATCAAGTAGGGTTCATCCAGGTGATGCAAGGTTGGTTCAACATATGGAAATTAATAAATGTAATTCATCACATCAATATACTCAAAGATAAAGATCATATGATCATTTCAATAGATGCAGAAAAAGCATTTGACAAAATACAGCATCCCTTCATGTTCAAAATGCTAGAAAAACTAGGGATATCAGGAACATACCTCCGCATTGTAAAGGCTATCTATGATAAGCCCCAGGTCAACATCATTCTAAATGGAGAAAAATTGAAAGCATTCCCTCTAATCTGGAACAAGACAGGAATGCCCTCTTTTATCACTTCTATTTAACATAGTTCTTGAAACTCTAGCCAGAGGAATCAGACAGATGAAAGAAATTAAAGGGATACACATAGGAAAACAAGAACTCAAATTATCACTATTTGCAGACAATATGATTCTATACCTAGAAGACCCAAAACATTCCACCAGAAATCTTCAAGAACTCATAAATGAATTCAGCAAAGTAGTATGATACAAAATCAACACCCATAAATCAAAGACATTTCTGTACATCAGTGACAAATCCTCAGAAAGGAAAATGAGAAACTACCCCATTTACAATAGCCTCAAAATAAAATAAAGTAAAATACTTGGGAATCAACTTATGAAAGAGGTGAAAGACCTTTATAATGAAAACTACAGCACACTAAGGAAAGAAATTAAAAAGACCTTAGAAGATTGAAAGATCTACCTATTCTTGGATAGGCAGAATTAATATTGTCACAATGACCATACTACCAAAAGCAATATAGAGATTCAATGTAATGCCAATCAAAATCCCAATGACATTTTTTCATAGAAATAGAAAAAGCAGTCATGAAATTCATCTGGAAAAATAAGAGACCCAGAATAACCAAAGCAATGCTTAGCAAGAAGAGTGAAACTGGTGGCATTACTATTCCAGACCTTAAACTATACTACAGAGCAATAGTAACAAAAACAGCATGACATTGACACCAAAATAGACCTGTAGACCAATGGTACAGAATAGAGGATACATACACAGAAACTTTTGATCCAACTGAACTCATTCTTTTCACTACTTGTCCAGAATTAAATGTTGAATAAATTGTCTTATATATATTAAGTTTTATATATTTCCTTCTTTATCCTTTTACTTAGTTTGCCAAGGAAATAAAATATCTGATTTGTGTTACATTTTCTATGTATTTTAAGACTGTTTTGTAATCATTTTGGCTTGTTTAATTTTTCACAGATATTAATATCAGCATATGTTTTTAAAAAATTTCCTACTGCTGTTTATTTAGGTTCCTACTGGGCTTATGAATCTAGTGTAAAAATATCTTTGTATTTATATATTTTCCTGTTCAAGAACATGTCTCAAATACTGCTTAATTTTAGCTAAGTCAGTTGATTATTATATTGCTTATTTTATATCAATAATTTCTACTGGGCTGCGGGGGCTCAAGTGGTAGAAGCATGCTCGCCTGGTATGCATGCTGCCCAGGTTCGATCCTCTGCACCACATACAAACAAAGATGTTATGTCCGCCGAAAACTAAAAAATAAATATTAAAAAATTCTCTCTCTCTCTCTCTCTCTCTCTCTCTCTCTCTCTCTCTCTCTCAAAAAATAATTTCTACTGTTTTTTATAGATATTTAATATTTTGGGATGCTATTATATAAATAATCTCTTCTTTTAAATTTTGTACATACTAGATATGTTTAAATATTAATCTTGCAACCTGTCACCTCACTTAATTCTAAATAATTTTCTCATTGATTTTCCATAAGTGTTTCATAGTTTAATAATGAGCAAACAATAATTATTTTGCCTCTCCTTGTATAACTCAATGCTTCTTTTTCATTTGACTTAATAATATAAGCAAGCCCATTACTTAAATGAAAATGCTTCTGGTGTTTTCTGATAAGAAGGTAACTGACTTATTTTTCAAGATACATACCATTTTATGTCACAGAAGTTTTGATCTATTATTTTATTAGAAATGTGTATGGGAATAAGAATATGGTTTCTCCCCCTTTGCCTATATTTTAGTGAAACATAGTAATATCTGTCTTTTTAATTGCATTAGAGCACTGAGTTCATTTTGGCATATTTTTCTTTAACACGCTGCTAGATTATGTTTCACAATATTACTCTTAAGGTTTTATGTTGATATTCATGTTTGAGATCAGTAAATAGTCTTTTTTTTTTTTTTTGGCATGATCTTTGTCAGTTTGAGTCCATGTTATACTGAGTTGGAAATAGAACATTCATTATCATTTGCTTGTTGAAAATTCAATCAAATCAACAAATTTTAGACCCATTAGGATATTTGTACTATTAATACAATATCCTCTTTAGCAATGAGCCTCCCAGTATTCCAGAAGATACTGCCATCATGAAATTTCCAAGGCAAGGAGACAAGAAAAATCAACTAATATAGACTACAAAAGACAGGGTGCAAAATAGGGATTGCTTTGGTTTAGATATGAGGTATCTTTCAAAACCTCCTGTGTGAGACAAAGAGAGTTTGGAGGTGAGATGAGTGGGCTAGGAGAACCTTAACCTAATCAGTGCATTAATCCACTGAGAGGGAGCAACTGGGTAGTAATTGTAGGTAAGTGGGGTGTTATTGGAAGAGATGGGTCATTGGGGGTTTATATTTTGTTTGCTTATATTTTGAGGTTTTTATTTTGTCCTTGGTGAGAGGAACTCTCTGCTTCTTCTTGCAATGTCCTGAACTGCTTTCCTCCACCATGATGTTCTGCCTCATCTCAGCCCAAAGCTATGGAATCAGCCAATCTTAAATTAACTGACTCTCTGAAACCATAAGCCAAACATACTTCTTACTTTACATGATTCTTGTCACATATTTTGGTCAAAGAGATGCAAAAGATGACTAAAGATGGGGTCATGACATTTTTAGTTGTCATTGTCTTAGCATACTATTATTCCAATTATGTGTGTTGCTGAAATATTTTCCCTATTGTCATTGTGTAAGAATGACTAAAATGTTAAATATATTAAATTTACTTCACTAATTTTAATTTTTGTATATCTTTTCATTTATTGAAGAACTGATAATTTGAAAAGGCCACATATTGCTTTTTTAATTTAGTAAACGGAATTTGAGAACAAATACGATGTATCAGATATCCCTGAGATCAGCAAAAACATCCCTCTTTCCTCAAAGATACTCTGCGTTATGCAGGCTGCAAAAAGAGTAGTCATGGTAGTTTATTAAGTGATGGTCTATGATTTACATGTGTTAAAAACTATTGATAGTTCATGATTGAAGAATTGTTCAAGTAAATGTATACCACATTTCTTCTTTACAACTGTGTTTTATATATTTTTGAGAAATGACATGAATAAATACAATACCATAGTAATTATGAGCTGCTTAAGGACATAAAATTGTTCTGTGTAAAAAGCCTGAATAATTCTCATAACATTTTTCAGACACTTATCATTTTTTCTTGGAAAGCAACCCAAATTTGATTTATATTTTACTTTCCATGGCAAATATCATCTTCAGATAAGTTCCAGCAATGTTTTCTAAAATAATATTTGCAAAACAAGCTTGAGTAGATTAATATTAATCTGGTATGCATAAGAAAGCAGCAAAATCTCTCATGTTCTATATCATGTTGCCCTTTCTAAAATAGAAGTTAAGTGATATTGTAATAGAAAGGTTTGCCAAGCTTTCTGGGTGAAGAATGACTTAATGTTGAAATAAATATCAGAAAATAGTACTTGTCTCACAGTCAAAAATTAAATAATGAAAACAATTCAAAAAAATAAAATGTATGCCATTTGAAAAGTTTAAGCAATCGAATGACAATGTTTACTCCTAAGCTTATGCAAATATCTAATTTTTCTTTGAGCAAATACCGATTTCATGGCTGTAACTATCTTCCTAAAAACTTTTCTAAGATTTGGGAATCTCAGGATACCAAAATAGAAATACAGGTCTTTGGCATGGCTGCCCTCTACTGACCCAAGATTTTGCCTTGTTTCAACAAAGTCCTTCATGGAGTGTTATTATCTGAAACTTCTGAGTCTTCTAAAATATTGTATTCAATAAAAGCAGCCAGGCAACACTATATATTTTTTAAGGTTGAAATTCAACATACAAAATTACGGACAATTACTTATGTGATTCGTATTTGCATGTAGAAATGCAAAACATTTAAGTAAGAAATAAGAACATGAAAATAATTTTTACAAAAAAAATGTTTACATTGCCTAGGCAGAGAGAAAATGCAAAGTTTTATTTTCTCTCTGCCTAGGCAATGTAAACATCCACTATAGTTCATGGGAACTGAAGATTTATTCATTTTTGTCATTAACTAGTAGCTTAGGAAACTTTGAATAATTACTTGTTTGGGATTGGAAAGCATAGCCTAGCCGTGCTACTGATAAAAATCAAGGGGGGCAAGCTTCAAAAACAACAAACTTACCATGTAGCTGATCATGTGGCTGTTACCCTGAGAGAATGCAAAAAGCTATGCATATGTAACCCATGCAAATAATCCTGAGAAATGGTTTAAATGAAAGCACTGCAGTCTTGGACCAATACATCATTTTATTATAAATAGATTATTATCTTAAAGCACTGACTTAGTGCTTTGAAGGCAAAGAAAGAGAGTGACTTGCTTTTGAAATATGAGGCTCACTTCCAGATAACAGTCAGTCCAAGAGATGATTGATTAGACAGAGATATAGACATAGAGATCGGGATGGAGATACTGATAGGTTTTTGCTTTGTCAAAACTACGGAAGTCTACAAAAACTTTTCTTACAATAATGTTGACTATTCTGGAGATTCCAGAAAATTTATATAAGAGATTGTATTTACTGTTGTTCTACAAAGGCAATTAGAAATATACAGAATAATATTACTGGAAATAGCTGTCCTTGACAAGTCTAGAGGAAGATCTGTACTTTAAAGGCTAACCTCAGTATCCCACAGCTCAAGCTTTTGGTACCAAGAAATGACAGGTTTGATGGGGGCTATAAATGAGGTATGGAAGCAATGATGAGTGGGGATCAGGAAGAAACAGAATCACAAAGAGACAATGCACATCCAGATTTAAAAGGCAACAGTACTGTGAGGAACATTTTAGAGAAGATTCTGTGATACCAGACTCCCACTTGGAGGAAGCATATATTTTTATTGTCTTGGAGTCTCTTTAGAGACCGTTGCATCCCCTTTGGCAGTCCAGGGATTCAAGAAGCACTTCATTATTTTCCAGGGACAGGTCTGTGATCCAGCAATAGCTGAACAATAAATTCCATGGCCAGCTAGAGTGAATTGTTAAGGGTGTGCATGTGACTCAAAACCAGCCAGTGAGTTATACCAGATTTTTCCTGGAACAATTAGAAAAAGACAGTTTCTCACAGGGACCACTGCCTGTGAATATCAAGTAGCTACATTTACTGTGACATGGGAAAACTTGACGCAGAAAGGAAACTAAAACAAAGAAAAAAAAAGATTGAAAAATATAATCCCAGTGAAATGAAATTCAAGTCTTGAATCCAACATCGATGAAAGATATTTGCCTGAACTTCACAGTCATATGTGTCAATTAAGAGATCATTTTTTATTGTTAATTTTTCTCATTTCATTGAGTTTGATTTCTCCTTTAAAATGCAAAGATGACGAATAAAGCACTTTAAGATCACAATTCATGAAGTCTTCTTGGAATATCTTTGCTAGCTTATCATCTTTTAAGTTTTTTAAAAAATTCTCTTAACCAGAATCTGTTTCACATATTTGCCAAACTGACCGAATCTATAAATTATGACCCCTGCCCTGGCCCACTGAATACTCTTTAACATCATGTACTTTAATTACTACCAGGTCAACTGTATTTGTCCCCAGCCGGTTGTGTTAGTTCCAAATGTTGTTCATGTCATTTGTATTCATACTGTAATTACCAATTTTAATCTGGTATTACAACAAAAACTTACTTTATATGAAAGAAAGCTAATATTATAACTCTAAGATAAATTCCTTAGAAAGATATAAAAAATTAACCTGCAAAAATAAAATAAAATAAATATCCTAACTAGATATAGGTAAGAGACTAAGAAAGAGAAAAATTTTAATTTCCCAAGATTTTATTTCTTATCCTTTGATTAATTGATAATAGAATTCATAATGTACTAAACAATACAGGTCTCCAATAAGATCTATACTCCAAGAGGAATTTTATCCTCCATCAAAACATGAATAATAGGATGTTCATGGCAAACATTTTAAATAAAAAAAATGCTTATGCTACATATGTCATTTTATATGATGCATTTTTTCTCTTAATTAATCACCTTATGATCCTAACATACCTATCATCTATAAATTTTTAGCCCCTAGAAGCTAATGTGCCTAGAGTGCAACTGAGCAATGCATACCATTAGAATTCTTTCCTTTTGCTTTCTCCATATCAGTTTTAAATGCACCATAAACAGGTACTATTATTTCTAGTACTTCACAGAGTTTGGGACTTTATATATTACAAATATGTTTTCTGATTGAGATTATATTCATTTTCATCATAATATGCTTTGTGTCTAATCTGTGTATGTGTGTATATATATATACATGAATATATACAGAGAATATTTTGCTGAGTTTCCTGAGAATATTAATAAAATCAATCTATAAATATTTTAAAATATTATAAAACTACAATAGTATTGATCTTTTTGACATTATATTTCAAAACCTGCAAGTAGTGCTGCTAACTTAGGAAGGATTGATTTACATAAGTTCTCTACATATTAGCATTCACCTAGTTAAATCAAGTGTGGAAGAGGCTAAGAAAACTCTTACTTCACTTTCACTATTTTGCATTCTTCACATTTTTCTTCCATTTTTCCAGTCCTTGTTTTCTCTGTTTTCAATCCAAGATCAGGTATATGGTGTCAGGTTTGGAAAGAGAAAGGGCAGGAGGACAGAGATGCGCATGACTGTGCAGGTTGTTCTCTGTACAAGGGCACCCGGCTGCATGAAGTAGTGTGACTAAAATCCAGTTTGTGACCAATCTCTGTGCTATTTGTCCTGGTGACAGGGATACACTGCCAAGAGAGGGATGCACTGCCAAGAGAAAATAATACCTTTTTTCTAAATTGCACTAAGGTGATATAAGGACTGGGACAATTTGCAGTTACACCTTGCGCTGTGTCACATACTTGCCCTAAATTTTCAGTTCTCATCCTGATCTTTTGAAACACAGCAGGAACCCAATTTTTTTTTCTTTTTGGTACTGAGGATTGAACCCATGGGCAACTTAACCACTCAGCCACATCCCCAGCCATTTTGAATTTTATTTATTAAGCATCTCACTGATGTGCTTAGTGCCTTGTTAAGTTGCTGAGGCTAACTTTGAACTTGTGATCCTCTTGCCTGAGCCTCCTGAGCTGATGGAATTATAGGCATGTGCCAACATGCCTGGCTCCCAATATTATTTATCGAATGTACAATTTAAATTCCTCTTAATATAATTTGGAACTATGTGAATCCAAAGGCTTACCATATCATTTGCATGAAGGTAATGAACCTCTAAAGTGAAACAAAAAGGGATGGAATGTTGTGAGGAGCTATTTAGCCATATGTCTACTTCTTACAGTTTATTCTATAGCAATAAAAGTTCCTGAAACCTTAAACAGTTTGGCTTTTTTTTTTTTTTTTCTGTAAAAGAGAAAAAGGAAATTCTAGAAATTGCTCTGTGATCTAACAAGCCAGGGAAATCTTGCCATGGGCGAAGAAGCAGGTAGTAAGTACAGAAAGAGATGAAGGAAGTTTAGTCCCCAGGGCTCACAATGGCCAATAAAAGGAATAAATAGAAAAGGCACCCGACTTGAATTTAAAATATAAAGCTTCGAATTTTATATGGCCTGGAGTCACAATATTCCTACCTCTGCTAACAGGCACTTGCTTTGGGCTTTTCCTAATACCAGAAATCCTCTTGAAAAAAATCACATAATGTAATGAAAAGAAGATTCATCTTTACATTAGCCAGTTCTGGATTTAAAATGTGACATTTATTAAACGTTGTTATGATTTGGATGTGAGACATCTCCTGAAAAGCTCCTGTACAGGAATATTCAGAGATGAAATGATTAAATTCTGAGATCTATAACCTCATCAGTAGATTAATTCATTTGATGTATTAATAATTTGAATGGACTATTGGGTGGTAACTGAAGACAAATGGGACTTGGCTGGAGGCAGCAGGTCACTGGGGACATGCCTTTGATATTATATTTTGTGCCTGGCTCCTCTTTTCCTCCATCTCCTCTCCTCTTTTCTCTCTCCCTCTCTCTCTCACACACACACTCTCTCTCTCTCTCTCTCTCTCTCTCCTGTGGGCTAAGCAGATTTCCTCTACCATGCCCTTCTGCCAGGATGTTTTGCTTTACCTCAAGTCCAGAGCAATGAAGTCAGCTGACCAAGGACTGAGACCTCTGAAACAGTGAACTCAAAATAAACTTCTCCTCTTCTAGGCTGTTCCTGTGTCAGATATTTTGATCACAGTAATGAAAAGCTAACACAAGAGTCTAATATAGGAAAGGTCAATTTTTTAAGATTTAGTTTTAGCAGAAACTAAATTATTAATAAGAAATAAGGATTTGTGAGAAATACAGATGTTTTTAACAAGTGAATGAGACAATGTATATATGATGGTAATCCAAAGATGACAGAGTAGATGTTCTCTTTCTCTATTCACTGGGCAGTAAAGACATCAATGCAGAACTGAATTCATCAATGTGGAACTGAATTCCCATCTGTGTTGTTCAAGGAGCAAGGTGATTGTGGAGTGTGGCAGCCTGTTTTTAAAGCAGAGAACGATAATTTAAAATCCCTTATCAGGCATTAGGATAGCATGATTTAACAAGGTCCTGTGCAGTGCATGCAAAACCTATGCAGTTCATAATACTTTATTTTTTTTTAAAACATCAGAAATTTATTAGTTGCTCAAAACATTACTTTTATGGCAGTATGTCTAAACGTGGCTGTATAACCAATGTGATCTGCAATCTGATAAGAATTCATAATATTTTCTTATGGTGAGGAGAGTAATGTATATTTCTAGTATATGACATAAAGGATACACATATACTATCAATACATATGGTCTATTTGCAATTGATGTCTAAAGAGTTATTATAAAAAAGTATAGCAGTGAAATTATCATCTTAATATTGAAATCATTTTATAAAACAAATTGAACATTCCTTTCTGAAACAAATTTTTACAAATGCTTTTAAGTGCCCAATAATCTGATGTATATAAATAAAATTTAACTTTCATAAATTCTATAATAGTTTTAGAAACAAACATTACTTGTAAAATGCATTAACTTCCATGAAGATTAAGATTGTGATAGCTAATATATAATACTCAAATTGCAGGAGACTATTAATCCAATCTAGTCCATTTTAAAATGAAAATAAAAATATTACAGGTGAATACATTTTCATTTTATTTGAGATCTTATGTACACACACCACAAATGCGCACGTGAATGCACCTATAAATGTGTGAGTCCAGAGAAATTGGGGACATTCAAAGGTCAGAATAAGAAAAACGTATAATGAATGACATGGTTTACTTTCTTAACTAATCACTTCTTAAAAAGTAATCATTAAAATGAGTTATAAGATCTTTTTAAAAGCAGCCACATAGTTCATCTTTCCTGATAGTTTTTAAAAATCCAGTATTATAAACTTATTACACAAATATTTTTGCCACTTTTCCTGTTTTGCAACAATCAAAAAAGGTGTTGCATACATTAAAACTATGCCCCCTCTGAGATGGAAGCCACTAACTAACTACATGTCACTATTGATTGAAGTGTGGCTTGAGATTGGCAAAAAGTATAGAACACACATTAGATTTTTAAGAAAATATGAAAACAATATATAAAGGAATACAAGTTTCTAATTGGTGATTTTACATAGATTTCCTATTAAAATTAGACATGGAGTTAAATAAAATATATTATTAAACTAATTTTACCTTACTTTTTTAAATGTAGCTATTATAAAATTTGAAATTACATTTGTGGTTTGCATTCTATTTTTGTCAGAAAGCATTCTTCTAAATGTAAACTTCCAAAAAGCTACATATTATCACATTATGATACTTTTTCACTCAGAGCCTATTTTATATTTTTAAACTGTATTTTTCCTTTAACAGACATAATGAATACAATGTTAAGAAATTCAGTCATTGTTGGTCATGACAGTCTTACCAAACTCTAAAAGAGGGTGCCTCTACAATTGCAGTACTCATTCCTGCTTCTCTACTTCACATTGTTCCACAGGCTCAGGATGTTTCCATTCACAGAAAGCACACTCTGGTTTTCCTTGCTTTCACTTTCTCATGAGCTGAGCCTTAGAATTTTCAAGTAAATAAAAGAACCTCTTTTCTGTTTTCACTTCTTCCTTCTTCCCCCTTTAATATCAAAACTGAATATCTTCCCCCTTGTAACATGCCAAACTCTACTTCCCTAATGACTACTTTCTATTGAGGATGGGGCCTGTCTTCTTATCTCTCCAAATGTGAAGAAACATTCCAAACAGAAAACAAACTCAAGAGCTTGCACAGCCAAAGAGCATGAAAGCTGTCAATCCCAGCATGGCACAGACTTATGTGCTTATGTTGAGGCATCTGCTCTAGTGGGAGAGGGATGAAGCAACATAGTGTCCTATACAAATTGCTTCTTAAATTCATGGATTGTTTTAAGCTGGTAGAAACCAAATTATATTGTAATTGTACTTACTTATTTATTTCATACTAAACATAATAAATAATCATTATACAATGTCTAAACATACAGTACAGCAGAAATGCCATCAATGCTGTTAAGCAACAATAATCATTATCAACTCTTTATGAATAATATTAAGTAGAATATAATAGTTTCTACTTTGACATTTTTAGTAGAAGTTACTTTTATTAAAGTGAATGACAATAAAAGTCATTGTAATAGAATCAAATGGTCATATATTTGGTTTGTTTAGAAGAAATAAAATCAAATATATTTTCATATATTTTGTTTGCTTGGAGTATGAGAACCATAGAATCCCATTTTGTTTTTTAAATAAAAAAATGCAACTTTATTTTTAAATGTCAAGAGATAGAATGTGAAAATTATGTTTCATTAACAGGAAATATATTTTTTTCATAAAAAAAATAAAAGAGGCAATGGTGATTTGTAGGAATAGATAAGGTAGTGGAAAGTGGCTTACCACGTATAGAGCTTCAGCAGTTGCCTGTGTTGGCATATGAAAAGCTTTATTTACTCAAGGGGAATTTGAATAGATGAGTATTCTATTATTAAAAGGTATTTAATTGTATCCTATCTACTTCCAAGGGATTTGAATTAATTAAATAAAAGCTTAATTCATTTAAATTCAATTACTATCTAGCAGCTAGAAATCATTTAAATCAGCAGTAATTTCTTTTTTACTTTACATAACTGTTTATCATATTGCTAATTTTTATCCCACTATTAAGAAAATTAGAGGGCTAAATTCTGAGTAAGAAATTAAACTATACACTTTCTACAAAGCATATATGGATGAATCCAACAGATCTAAATTTCTCTTTTGTCCAACTGTAAAATCAGCTGGGAACATCAAATGGTTTCATAGTGCATAATTGTATTCGTTTCCTATAGTTGCTATAACAGACTGCTACAAAATAAGTGACTCAAAAAAACACAGAACAGAAATGTATCAACTCCTAGTTCTAGAGACCAGATATCTGAAGTCAAGTGTTAATAAGGCTACACTGCTTCCAAGGGCTAATTCTGTGTGTGTATGGGGTGGGGGCAGAGGACAAATTCCTTTCCTTTTCTAGCTTCTGGAGGTTGCTGGCATGCCTTGGTACTCCTATGCTGCTGGCTATATTGCTCCAGCCCCTGCCTCTCTGTCTTCACAATCTCCAGTTCCTGTGATTGTGTTTCTGTCAAATCTCCCTTCATGTGATGGCACATTAGGCCCACCTGGATAATTCCTTCCATCAAGATCCTTAATGTTACCACAACTGTTGCCTGTAAAAAAGTAATTTGTCTTCTGCCATATGAATTAATATTTCTAGATTTGGGGAATAGGAAGTGAATATACTCCCTGTGAATCCATTTTTCTGCCTATCATAGTAGTAAAAGAAATAATCTAACAGCAATATATTTTTTAATCTATCAAGCTGTTCACAGCTTTGCAGTTTAATCATGTGTTTGATGTCTACTGAATAAGAAATTGTCAAAACTGATCTTCTCAAGTATCAAGTATATTTAGGTTTTAATAGCAATGTAGTCATTTGTTTTTGACAAAATTTTCAGAATTTTACTTCTATTGTCCAGTAAAACAAACAGTTTTAAAGATTTTATCAACAAGCATTCAGATTCACATATTTTACAAATAAGCCAATAACCATGAAATAAAGCAAAATTTCAAAAGACACACATATTAGCAAAATAATATATTTTAATGCTACCTCTAGCCATGATATCTCTGGGGTAAATTATTGGAGCACCTATGATAGTAGTGGAAGCTATTTTGAAATTATTAAATTTTACAATCATCACACATTTCTATTACTAATTACTACTCTAGCAAGGAAGGTGTACTACCACCTCAAAACAGTTTAAAAAAAAGAAAACAAACCAAACCTTATAGGGGGAAAAAAAAGAACCATTCTTGAAATGCAAAAATATTGTAACACAGAAAGATCAATGTGGAAACACTGAATTTTAATTAAATGATCCTGACCAAAAAAAAATATTTAGAAAGTAAAGTAACAGAAATGCACACATTCTGTATTCGTGTCTTTAAATAATCATTGATACTATAAATCTTTTAATAGTTAGAAATACAGATTAAACTTGAAGCTGAAAAAAATGGTAAGCAGAGCCTTTAGCAACCAAAGGAACATTCACAGATGTCAACAGCCAGAGGATTTGAATTTCAATGACCAAAAGGAGAGTAAAGGGGAAAGAAAGCTTTTACACATTTGGGAGTAAGAACAAATACAAGACTCTCAATGGGAATTACAAATATCTATCCAGAGGGGAAAGTCAATGAGTCATTCAGAAAACTATCTATAGCTTGAACTCTGGGTAGGAAAAAGAGCAATTCTCCAGTGATTATGTATAAATAATGGTCTACATTCAGAAAAGACTCAGAGCACAGAAAGAATGGTCTGCAGTTAAATACCTCTGGAAAACACCAGAAAAAAAAAATTTGTTCTACTTATGCAGGTGATGGTAAGAATGCAGGTTCATTTAAACTCATGCTTCAGAATTCCTGCCTGGTGTCTGCGGGGAGTGCATAGGTGGACATCCACAGACACATGAATCTGTGCTGCCATGTTTTAGTTCAAATCTAAAAATCCAAAGCATCCCCTACATGTACAGACTACCAGCCAGTGGTGCTAAGGAACCCTGGAAATGTTTTTGGAAAGATCTGTTCCATACAATAACCCTGAATAATTAAAATGCTTCTCACATTATTTTTCCTACCAGCATCATTGTGTTTTTATACCTTTGGCCTCTGTTCTATCAAAATGGATTCTTAATTGTGCTGGTTTTCTAGTACCTCTCTCCTTTCAACCTACTTCATCTTTCTCTGTCTAGTTAGTTCTCCTAAAACTTTTACCTTTACTTTTCAGGTCTCTCTTTTATTAAAAAGCCTTTATTTTGTACATTATCTATAAAATATGCTAAATCATATGAACAAGACATCTGCAATGGTTTTGTTTGTGCCCTTGGTGCTCAGGGAAAAGCCCTTGACTTGGGTTGTTTGGTCAGCTATCCTTAGTCAAGATCTGCAAACATACCCTGTTATTTTCCCTGCTTAGAATGATCACTTCCACTTACTAACCATGACCAGAAAATCCTCTCTCCCATTTACTTTATACTGTATCTGTTGGAAAATAACCACTTAAATATATTGTGATAGATAATATATACATATAAAAATTATTTAAATGGCTGATATATGTGACCTATTTCAATAACCTTAAAATTACTCTTGTATTTTTTAAAAATTATTCCATCTCTGATATTAAAAATCCTCAAAATAATAAAGAAATCAGTTATTCAAATGTTTTAAGTGATTTAACTATGCTATTTATCACCACAAAAACAACCAGCATAGTATATTTCACATATAGAAGATGTGCAATAAAAATATTAATTGAAAAATATCACATGAGGATATTCTGAAAAGTACTTATTCAGGAAATAGATTTTAATACCATAGGGCAAGAAAGTAAGGTCTCCAGAGGAAAAGTCCACTCACAATACAGAGTAGAAGTAGAAGAAACTCACTCCTGCTCCTTCATCTATCTGATCTCATCACTTGTGAAAAAAGAGCTGGATAGGTCTGAAAACCAGCATACTTGTCACCATGCTTCTAAGAGCAGCTCACTGACTGTCTCCAAATATGCTGTAAGAATGTCTGAAGGGCAGAATTCAGGCCAGAGTCCAAATTACAACTTTTACAAAAGATTTCAGAAGAGGTAGTCTTTAATTTTTCTAGCCTCTGCTGGCAAATTAGAAGTGTTAGGCAGGGATTTTGATCAATAAAATCTGCTGTATTTAACATACTCAGAGGTTGTTTCTTACAGTGATAATAATGTTCATATTTATAACTCTATAAGGATAAGTAAATTTAGCAAGTGAGGAATATACCCAAGTTATATTTATCAGCGATAGTTCAATTTCTCATTATCTTATATAATAGAAAGTTGTCTCTGTATATAGTATGATTTAAATATAATGAATAAAAGTAAAAAATTATTGGTTGAAAGATTCTACAAATTCTTTCACTACTGGTGATGTAAAGAAGAGAATAGACTTTCAGACTTCATTTAACTAATGTGGTCCTTGACACCATGCTAGTATTTGTCTTATTTAACATCTTCTTAAATCCAAATTGGCTTTATTTTACTTGTATTATGAGGTTTTAACCCTGTGGCCTACAAGAATTTTTAATAGTTGAAATATTACAATGATACAATTCTCTTAAATTTCCAGGCAAAGATACTAATGCAACAATTGTAGTTTAAGCAGGAGTTTTAATAGTGTGATGAGATATTTTAGCCTCAAATGAGCAAATATCATTTTACTTTTGGTCTAAAGGAAAGCAATGACATCAAAATATCATTCATTCATCAACAATTTTTTCAATGGCCTAAAAATTCTAGATATTCTTGGATATTAAAAAAGAAAAATGGACCCATTCCAGAAGAATTTAAAGTCTAAAGGAAATTGTCCTCAAATCTATTTTCACATAGAACAAAGTTGGAAAACTTCAGCCTCTGGGCCAAACCTGGACTCAGGTCTATTTTTGAATAAGCCTCAGCTAAGAATGATTTTTACATTTTAAAGGAACTTTTAAAAAGAAGAAGAGGGATATGCAACAAAAACAATACTCAATTTAAAAGTTTAAAATATTTACTAGCCGCTCATTTACACAAAATGTTTCCTGATACCTCAGATACAAAATAACAATTGAGCTCTCTGGGAAAAGAGACATCTGTAGAACCTAAATTGATCTAGACAAATTTCTTAATAAAAAGTAAATTTTGTGAAATGAAGTCTAAAGAACTTCTCCAGGAACAGAGAAAAATATTATATAGAAAAGTCTAGATGGAGTGGTGACAGGAGGTGGTCTAATAAAATGTCAGGTGGCTCAAATGAGAATGATTGAAAGTAAAACAGACACATCACAGCAAAAATTCTGAAAGTCAGAGACAAGGAGAAAATATTGAAACTAGCAAGAAAAAAAAAAAAACTTCATTGTGTATAGTTAAACCTCAAATAAGATTGACTGATGATTTCTCATCAGAAAGATAATTGTAGTCAGAAAATACTAAAGATAATATGTTCAAAACATATAAACAAGAACTCTAATAACTACAAATCCTACATCTAGCAAAAGTAACTTTTGAAAGTAAAGAGGAAATGCAATTCTGCTATTTGTTGCTAGCATATACTCCTTAAAGAAATACTAAAAACAAAATTCTTGAGGCTGAAAGCAAGCAACTCTGGATACTATGGTAATTTGAATCAAGAAAAATCAAAAAGTGACACTAAAGGCAAGTGTGTAATTATAAATGTGATTTCTTTTTCTCTCACCCAATTTAAGGAGTAATAGTGTAAAATAGTATGTATATAATGTTGTTGGCTGTGTAACACATAGAAATATAAAACATTTGCCAATAGCAACATAGAATGGCAGAAGACAACATAAATCTAAGGAGTCAATGAAAAAGAATAGAAATGGTAAATAATAAGAGAATAAACATAACAGATACTATAAATAATTACTTGATTTTCTTTTTCTATTTGTTTAAAAGATATAAAAGTTTATAAAAATAGCACACTATTGATTTGTAATATGTATATGTGGATAGATAATATATGCATGAAGTATTATGATATGTTATATATAAAGGGGGAAATGAGAAAAGGGTTATATCAGTATAATATTTTTATATCTAACTGAAACTATGCTATTAAAAAATCAAAAGTAGATTCAGCTTAGTTGAGATGTATATGCTAGATCCCAGAGCAATAATTAAGGAAGTACATTAAAATAATAAAGTACATTAAAATAATCAAATAATATAATGTTACATTAGAAAATACCGATTTAATAAAAGAGTCCAGTAAAGAAGGAAGGGAAAGAAACAAAAAGACATCATAATTACAGGCATGTGATCACCAGCACCCCAGGCAACACCTGATTTTGGGATACTTGAGTGTCCCTTGGGCCTGTTTTGATCCTAAGCATAATTTGTTAATATGTAAGAGACTGAAGTTAAAAAGGTGTTGAAATTTAGAATCTAGTCCTACAACATTTCTTTAGGTAGAGCTTTAGAATACATGTTCTGTGGCTAGTAAACACTCCACTTTTGGTCTGAGATGACTAGGGATCTTTTTTCCTGTTATTATTATTATTATTATTATTATTATATTCATATATTTTGTCTTTTAGAACTGAATTGATTGCTAGTATTTTTTCAGATTCTCTGATTATCATGCTTGCCTGTTAAATTACATCTGGAGAAAAATGGAGCCAACCAAAGACACCAAAATACTAAATGTTTGCTAAGTTAACTTATCTTTTTTTAATACACATGAAACATATAAGAACTAGTTGATACTAAGAGAAGGTGGTTGGTATTTTTCTATTGGCAACATCCTGAAATACCACCTGGGAAGAATTTGGATATGATACAATCTGGAAAGGCCCAAAATTACAAGCAACATTGTACACATCACTTATAGTCAGGTTCCCTGGGTGCATGAAGCAAAGGAGGAAGACTTAAGAAGTTAACAAAGTAAATAGATCCAGCAACAAGATTTATTTATTTCAGAGATTGCAAATGACTAATCCTAAACTCTATTAAGCTTTAGAATAATTAACTAAATCCCTATGAAACTCATCCAATATATATTCCTAAAATAAGATCAAAACACACATAATTATGTTTTGGAAATCATACTATTTCTAATTTTAAACCCAGATGATAAAAATATGATTTATGCTACAATCCATTTTTTCTGGTAATAATTCAAAAATAAATCTTAAAAAAGTCAAGAAGTATTATATCTGTAGTTCCTCTTTGATATGCCAAGTTTATCACGATCATAAAAGAAAATTAGATTAGTTTGAAAAGACTTATTCTTCACCTATGAATGTTTATTTATAAGAACCATAGTATTTCAACATTAAAAGGGGCTTTTAATGATCAAGTGAATTTGTCATTCTTATTTTAAAAGAACAAATGTTTTCTAAAACTGCATGAGTACTACACATTTATACATTTAAAAATCAGTTAAAAGAGTATTTTTGACTTTTTACATATAATCTCAGATTGTCTGATGCAATAGATAGTTTAACACACACCACCATTACTTTCCAAGGCATTTATCAAAAAGAACTTAAATGCAACATTTGTCTTAGAAACAATTGTGTCTAACGACTTTTTTTAGCACTTTGATGTTAAATTTAAGTATTTTAGATTGATAAACAATTATTACTAGTATCCAAATATGTGCTTTTAAATGTATTTGGTTACTTATATATGTATAATTTAAAATATCTTAGATATTTCATCCCTCTCTTTTATTCACCTTAAAATAGTAATGCTATAATATATTGAGCTGGGTATGGTAGTGAACACCTGTGGTCCCAGCGGCTTAGGAGGCTGAGGCAGGAGGATCCTGAGTTCAAGCCAGTCTCAGCAACAGGGAGATGCTAAGCAACTCAGTGAGACCCTGTCTTTAAATAAAATACAAAATAAGGCTGGGTATGTGGTTCATTGGCTAAATTCCTCTGAGTTCAGTAAATAAATAAATAATATATTGAAAAGGCTGAGATATCATGTTTTTATATGAAATGACTTTTGAAGTGAGGCAAATTTAATATTTCTTTTTTAAATATTTACTTTTTAGTTGTAGTTGAACACAATACCTTTATTTTATTTATTTTTATGTGGTGCTGAGAATCAAACCCAGTGTCTTTCACATGCTAGGTGAACGCTCCATAGCTGAGCCACAATACCAGCTCCTTGTATTTCTTATATAAATAGAGAAACCTACAATAATTCTAAGATATATGGATCTTACTTTTAAAAATTATTTCTATGCAATAAATATGCTGAATTTTGAAATGCTACATTCCTTTTTGTTATATAAGTCAGTTTACTACTTGTTTTCCAATGGACTTTTGACTAAAAAAATGATATTTATACGTTATTAGGAAAAAATATTTCATGAACAAAACCACAATATGAATATTCATTTTTCATAAGCAAGAGAAAATATATGCATATGACTAAATATGGGTTAAATGCTGTATTTCAAAAACATGATAGTTGAAATATAAATGTAAGCACTGGAAGAAAATTGGGAACATAATCTCAGCAAATCTATAGCTCATTAACATGTCCCTATTCTTTGAACCATAAATTTGCTGCTAATATTTACTGTTTCCCAGTTTTTAAAAAAATCCTCTGTCCCAAACAAAGCTGAACCTCACTTTCTTTTTGAATAGTAACTTCTCTAAGGATATCTTAGCCAGAACTCATGACTTGTCAGCCAGGTTATTGTTAGAATAGTCTCTGGAATTTGTAACTCAGACACCTGTTTTTTTTTTTATTTTTTGTTTTTTTGTTTTTGGTATTACTAAGAATTAAACTTGGGAGCATTCTACCTGTGAAATATAGCCTCAGCCCCTTGCCCTTTTATTTCTTATCCAGATGGATCTATAACTTGTGACCCTCCTGTCTCAGCCTACAAAGTAGCTGGAATTATAGGTAATATGAGACATATTTTTTTTAGAACTTTAATCTCAAAAAATTTTGAAATATCCTTCAGTATAATTATGCTTCTGTAGGCTTTGGGCAGAATTATTTTGTTCAGAAGTTTCCTTTTCCATTATAGTAAAGGTACAAGCCCTTCCATAGTTTGAAGGAAAAAAAAAAACAAGGTACAATTCACTGTGTTCTTTTCAATTGTTTCTTGTGAGGCCATAGTGATTCCTTATTGAAGTAAACCCACAGCACTGATCTAACCTCCACTTATCCTTTTGTGTTGGTATCTGATGATCAATTGGCTCTCACGGGTAGACCAATTGTCATCATGACTCTATGGCATCTACACTTTGTGTATGCATACCTGGGGAAACCCATACATCCTTATGATGCTTGACATGAAAAATGTAGACTCTTCATTGCTATTTCCTCTTACCTAGGCCTTACTTATTCTCTGTACAAATGAACATCACTGATATGAAAATCTGAACTCCAAAATACTCCAAAATTCAAGAAGATTCCACACTTGACTTCAGATGACAGATTGCAATCAAACCACAGAGGAATTAAAAGTATTGTATAAAATTACCTACAGTTATACAGGTATGCATATGTATATGAAGTATAATGAGGTATATATGAAATATAAATGAATTGTGTATTTAGATTTGGGTCCCATTTCTAAAAATATCTCCTTATGCTATATAAATATTTCATAATCCAAAAAAAATATAAATCTGCAAAACTTCTTGTTTGGCATGGTAGATAAGGGTACCCAATCTATAATTATTTTTTCCTCTGATAACAAATGTATAGCACAGATGCTGACTAGCCACCTTGCTTATTAAGTAGTTGTCCAACCAGGAAGACAGGGAATAAATGGCTATAACCTATCACATTTTTCCTTCACAGATAGACCCTTTTTGTGACTTCAGGGTGAGTCAACAGGAGTAGTAGCACCAGAGGATATAGAGGAATGTGGAAGTAAGGCTACATCTGAAACCACTCCTCAACTCAGTGTGACATCATTATCAACAGAACACAGATACAGTCTAAAATTGTAAAATTAGTTAAAAAGTTAAAATTAGTCATTTAGCAAATTAGGGAATACCTATACTAAGAAATACTATCTCAAAATGTTGAAACTATGAAAATTACAAATTCTAATAATAAAATATTATGTAAAGAAAATGATATAAAATTGAATTCAACTCACCATGACCTGGAGGAAATTTTTTCCATTTAAGAAGTGGAATTAGCACATATATGGATAAAGTAGGCCATTCCGTATAATAAGGACACTTACGGATTAATTTCAACTTTTGTAAATTTTCACTTTTTACTTTTTCCTGAAAAAAAGATGTTATTATCAAACTTCCAATACTAGAAAATTTAAAAAGAAACCAAAAATAGTAAGTTGACAAATGGCAGAAGGAAAAAAATATAGATTATACAAATGCAAATTAGTGTAAAATACATTTAAATTGTATTGGGCCATCACTCCATAACCACATAGCCAAATTGCAATATTAATCTCTAGATCTTCTCACTAAAATTATATTTTCCATCTTTCCTTCATAGTATATTATTTAAAGCCCTGTCATATTCAAAACTAAATTCAAAAGTCATAGTCGATAATATCAAGTATATGATGATTTAAGAAAATAAAATAAGCAAAACATCTTTTTAAAGTGAGATACTGTGATAATTGAAATAAATTTACACTAGGTATTTAGAATGAAGTTGAATTCTGAGAAAAGTCACCTGGACCACTAATAATAGGACCACTATTATCAAAGGAAATCCCCATTTAGAGACTTAAAGTGAAAAGATGGATTCTTCCCCATCTCCATCCAACATGAACTCCTAATTTACCAGCACCCAACAGGACCTCCTAGGGGTTAGAGCATATAAAGAAAATCTGGGATAGCAGGACTAGTGAGATCTCCCAGTCCCATCATTTAACAAACTTCCCCTGCCATCCAGGGAAAAAGAAATAGGAGAGAGAGAAAAAATTCAGATTTGACTAGAAAAAATTAAATTGTTAAATTTACTAAATAAGTTATCTTAAAATTCCAGAAATAGGGGGTCAGAATGATACTGTAATTACCTATTCATGAAGCCCTTAGTTGGACATCAGTTGTAACTATGAAAAAGCATACCAATTACGAGAAGTAAGACTAAGATAGCCAGTAGAGATTTGGAGACCAATAATACTACAGTTTAATCATTAGTATTCCAGGCACATGATATGCTGTTGATAGCCAACACACATATTTGATGAATGAATGAATGAATGAATGAATGAATGAATGGTTTGAAATTCATAAAAAACAAAAGGGCACTCAAAAATACAAGTAAATGTATGCATAATGACTCTTGTTTTCATCTCAAAGATCCACAACCAGCAGAGATTACTTAAGTGATTTTTAATCAAATAAAGCACAATTTTTACAATTTCCAGGTCAAGTAAGTATAAAAAAAAAAATTAAAAGATGTGGACATCATACCAGTTTTAACTTTTCATATTCCTTTGCGGGGATTTTAAGAATTTCACAATTGTCTTCTGTCACCACTGACTGTATTTCTAATTCCATCTCAGGTGTAATCTTCAGTGATCCAAAAGTACTCAATTGTCCCAGCTGTAAAGATACCAGAGAAAATTTAAATTTTATTAACACTTATTAACATCAAAAGCTAGCCAGAATGATAGGAATAGTCTGGATGAATCTAAAAAAGGAATTGTAGCTCAAGCTGTAATTCTGTGAAAGAAAGGACACCAGGTAGCCGTTCATGGATGGGTCATACTTCTCTCCAATGTCACTTCCCTAGAGCAAGAAAAAAGTTTTATTCTCCATCATCTGAGGGAAATAACACAGCAAAAGATCTTTTATTCTCTCACTGATTTAAGTGCCAGGATAATGGCTGACACATAATCAAAATTTAATAAATACTTGAGCCTGATATTGTGGTGTGCACCTGAAATCCCAACTACTCAGATGACTGAAGAATGAGGATTGCAAGTTTTAGGCCATCCTCAATTTAGAAAGACAACAACAATAAAAAGAAAAACTTGCAGTGTAGCTCAGTGGTAGAGTTTCCCAAGCATGTGTGAGATTTTGACTTCAACTCCCAGTACCCATACACATATATAAAAAGAAAAAAGATAAATATTTGATGAAAGAATAAAGAAAAATGACACACTTATGTGCATGTTCTTTTTTATTATCCTCATATGTTGGTAGGTTATTAATAACAAGATGAATATAGTATTATGCAATGTAAAATCAATGGCATATAGTATGTATTCAATGTGTAGCTTCTTAGTTTAATATGTAAAAGATAAATATTAAGCATGGAAAAATATAGTCACTAGAATACTTACTGAAATTTATCATAAAATAAAAAGATTATATAGAACTACATGGAGGATCTATATTATTCATATTTGCCTAGAGAAAACTGGAGGACATATGAAGGACAAGGGACATACTTGTATTGGAGATGAAGGAGCTTCCTAGGGAAAATGTTAAATCAATACAGCAATCCAAGATGATATCAGAGGACATTCACTTTTCTACTTCAATTGCACAGAAAGACTGAATATTTTTCTTTTTAATGAAATGTATATATATATGAGGTATAATCTGTAAGTCCAGGTATGAAGAAGAAATTAAAATTGTTAAAGTCACTACAGAATTTAAAGTAAGTGATCCACAGTCCTGGGTTCTGGGACTGCTGTACATGTAGAAACAGGGTAACAGACTTGGGACTTGACATATATGTAGTAACCTACCATACATGTAGTTCTGGGACTTGTCATACATGTAGGAACAGGGGAATAGACTCAGGACTATGCAAGGTATGGAAATGCAATTAAGCTTCCTGGCTTAGATTCTAGGACTTTGGAGGATGCACACATACATGTGAAATGGAGACAAGAAAAACTCCATCCACTATTCTATGCAAGTCAGGTAGAAGCTTGTCTTTTAGCTGTGAAACTAGGCAGCATTTTCACAAAATCAGGAATCTAGTTCTGCAATTTATGTGGGTGCTGAGTATACATTTGCACATAATACATGACCCAAAGCTGATTGTAAATCCTGGTATATAACTAACCCATAGGATTCAGGATTATGGAAGTATTAAACAACCCTAAAACACATATGGAAGAACAGAAGACCCAGAATAGCCAAAGCAATCCTAAGCAAAAACAGCAATGCTGGGAGTATCACAGTACCTGATTTCAAAATATACTATAAAGCCATAATTAGAAAAAAGCATATTCCTAGCATAAAAATATATGTAGATCGATGGAATAGAACAGAATATACAGAAATAAACCCAAGCAGCTGCAGCCATCAGATTCTGGGCAAAGGTGTCAAAAACATATGCTGAGAAAGATAGCCACTATGATAATTTAAGACCTGAAGTTTTGCAACAGTTAGAAGAAAACATAAGGAAAATACTTCAACATACAGGCACATTCACTTCTTGAATAGGGCTCCTATAACTCAAGAAATAATAGCAAGTGTAGATGAATGAGATGGCATCAAATTAAAAACTTTCTATACAACAAAAGAAATAATTAGTTGAATTAAGAGAGAGCCTACAGGATGGGAGAAAAATCTTTGTCAGCTACACTCTGACAGAGAATTAATTTCCAGAATACATAAACAAAACTTAACACAAAAAATAATAATTCAACTTATAAACAGGCAAAAGAACTGAACAGAAACTTCTCAAATAAAGTAAAAGTGCTCAATAAGTATATGAAAAAAATGCACAGCATTTTAGCCATCATGGAAATGCAAATCAAAAACTACATTGAGGGGCTGGGATCATGGCTCAGTGGTAGAGTGCTTGCCTCACATGTGTGAAGCATTGGGTTCAATTTTCAGTACTACATATAAATAAGGTCCATCAACAACTAAAAAAAAAATTAAAAAAAAGAACTACATAGAGATTCTGTCTCACCCTGGTGAGAATGTCAATCTTCAAGAATACAAATAACAATAAATTATGGCAGGAATTTGCAGATGGACAAGGCAGAGGACCCCTTATATGCTATTAGTGATAATGTAAATTACTATAGCTAACATGGAAATCATTATGGGGGAGTCACATAAAACTAAAAATAGAACTAACATGTGATCCAACTATATCACTCCTGGATGTATATAATTGAAGATATCAATCAGTTTACTAAAGAGCAATTTGCATACCCAAGTTTTCACAGCCTAACTCAAAAGAGACAGGTTATAAAATCATCTTGGTGCCTGTCAACAGATGAATAGACAAAGAAAATATGGCATATATGCAGAATGGAGTTTTATTCAGCCATAAAAAAGAATAAAATCATGTCATTTTCAAGAAAGTGGAAGGAACTGAATATCATCATATTAAGTGAAATAAGGCACTCGGAAAGACAAATATCTCATTTTTTTTCCTCACATGTGAAACCAAGGGGGAAAGAGATGTGAAATTAGAAGGGAGGATACAGAGAAGTAGGGGATTAGGGGGAGGTAGTAAGGGTAGGGTAAGGATAGGTCATGGAGGGTGGAAATAATCAAAATATATTATATGCAAGTATGAATATTCCAAAATAAAACCCATTACCTGTACAGCTAATATGAACTAATAAACAATTTTAAAAGACTTTCATGGGTTTTCTTTGTCCAAACTACAAATTGAATAATATAGAAATTAGAACTTTACGAGTGGAAAAAATAAAATGAGAACAAGGACAAAAAGTAAGGAAGTGGTAAAGTGAGAGATAATTGCTCTGAGTCTCACAAATACAAAGATTAATACTGCAAATATCTAATAAAATTTGTCAAAGAAGAGAAACAAAAACAAAAGCAAATAATTATACAAAATGATAACAATTATTAAATCAACATTTTGGGGGTGACTCACCCCAAATGACTCACATAGAAAAGAAACTTCCTCATCCTCACAAGAAAACTGAAAAAATGTAACAAAATGTCATAATACCACACATTTTTATCTATCACATTTAAAATATTTGTCTTTTCTGACCTATGGAACTAGGAAATACTTTTATACATAACTCTGACATTGTAAAAACCTTTAAAACAGAGCCAGATGTGGTGGCACATGCTTGTAATCAGAGCAACAGGGAAGGATGAGGTAGGAGAATCTCAAGTTCAAAGACAGCCTCAGCAACTTAGCAAGGCCTTCAGCAACTTAGTGAGACCTTGTCTTAAAATAAGAATAAAAAGGGCTGGGGATGTGGCTCAGTGGTTAAGTGTCTCTGAGTACAGGAAAAACAAACAAATAAAACACTTTTAAAAACTGGGAAATTATCTGGAACTATCTACTAAAATATAATTGTAATTCATTTCTTCCCCTTGTTTTTTTTTCCCTTTTCCCTCACTTCCTCTTATATGTAAGTTTGTATAACAATGAGGGTCTCCTTCCATTTCCATGCAATTTGCCTTCTCTCTCCCTTTCCCTCCCACCTCTCGTCCCTGTTTAATGTTAATCTTCTTCTCATGCTCTTCCTCCCTGCTCTGTTCTTGGTTGTTCTCCTTATATCAAAGAAGATATTTGGCATTTGTTTTTTAGGGATTGGCTAGCTTCACTTAGCATAATCTGCTCTAATGCCATCCATTTCCCTGCAAATTCCATGATTTTGTCATTTTTTAGTGCAGAGTAATACTCCATTGTGTATAAATGCCACATTTTTTTTTATCCATTCATCTACTGAAGGGCATCTAGGTTGGTTCCACAGTCTAGCTATTGTGAATTGTGCTGCTATGAACATTGATGTAGCAGTATCCCTGTAGTATGCTTTTTTTAGGTCTTTAAGGAATAGACCGAGAAGGGGAATAGCTGGATCAAATGGTGGTTCCATTCCCAGCTTTCCAAGGAATCTGCATACTGCTTTCCAAATTGGCCGCACCAATTTGCAGTCCCGCCAGCAATGTACAAGTGTACCCTTTTCCCCACTTCCTCGCCAGCACTTGTTGTTTGACTTCATAATGACTGCCAATCTTACTGGAGTATCTTAGGGTGATTTTGGATTTGCATTTCTCTGACTGCTAGAGATGGTGAGCATTTTTTCATGTACTTGTTGATTGATTGTATGTCCTCCTCTGAGAAGTGTCTGTTCAGGTCCTTGGCCCATTTGTTGATTGGGTTATTTGTTTTCTTGTTGTTTAATTTTTTTGAGTTCTTTGTATACTCTGGATACTAGGGCTCTATCTGAAGTGCGAGGAGTAAAAATTTGTAATGTTTTGAACAACCAATAATAAAAATTAAAAAAATATAGATAATTTATATAATATCTCATTTGGAAACCCCTCTCATAGGAATCTATCTTATAGAAATAAATGCCTTTTAAAAATATATTTACAAAAAGTTTATTGTAGCCCTTTTTTAGTGACCTCTAATTGGCCACTGGGTTTGATGTATGTATGAAACTTATAAATTCATCCAAGTCAGGTCATAAAATACGGTTAAACACAGTGACATCTATGGTTAGCCTGGAAGAATTCTTGTGAAGAAAAAAAGGCAGTAGGTGAAGACTTATGTTAAAAATCATTTTATACAAATTAAACAATTACAAAATCATCTATGTATGTAGGTGCATGTAATTGTTGATATACTAGTGTCAGTGTATGATGTATATATACTTACCACACACCACACACACACACACACACATACACAGGGTATACCAGATTCAGATTCACAGGTTCAGGGGAGAGTAGTGGAGCTGAAATGGCACATTTTCAACTTTTTCTTTAAACTTTCCTGCATTTTTTAAATGGCAATGGAGTATGTGTATTAGAGTTGAAAGTTTTAGACATTTACTAAAAGCATATAAAACACAAGTTCAAAACAGCATGCATGGCTATTTTCCATCCATGTGTTCTCTCTTGATATATTTTATGCTGATAGATAAAATATTTCAAATTATATGCATCAGATGTTTGTAGTTGTCATTTTTAGAAACTGTAGATAATTATCATTGTCTACTTTATATGTCTGTGTTTTCTGAACTTTTCAACAAACAGCAATTTTTAAATAAAACAACCCTCTAAGGACATTTAGATGAGTGATATCTCAATCCTTCTCAATTTTTTTAGAAAATGTCATTCATGAAAACTATAAACATAATCCTATTCTAATGGGAATAGTGGGTGGATATGCACAAAAGGACATCTTTCTCTTTTCTTAATTCTCATGTTATTTGACTAAAACGTAAATTGATGGTTAACTTTGAGAAATGATAGATTCTTATACTTAAGAGTTTTTAAACTGACCCAAATAATCTTTTCTTCTGAATAAGAGGTGACAAATCTTTAAAGATTTCTTTCATATAAAATCATCTTGAGATTTGTTTTAAATCACCTTTCATAAATTTTAACTTATCTGGAGAACCGAGTACAGAAGAATTTTATATTTTTTCCCCTTTGTACTACTTTTTCCACTGCTTCTAGCTTCTAGGCATTTACACATTAAGCAAAATCAATAACTAAAATTAAAGCTGCTATTTTTAAACCAAGGAAAGGTTTTGATCTAAATCCTGTGGAATAGAATTCTTTTCTCTAAGAGGCTGAAGAAGCAGACAGAGAAAATACAAAACTTCTCTAGATCACAAGCTTATAATGTAGGTCTAATGAATAGACTCTGGACTTCTAAAAGATGCCCAAATCCTATTATTCTGTAATTTGTGAATATTTGTAATTTTTTCTTGAACAAGTTTCTGAATCTTTCATTAGAACCTCAAAGTTGTCTGGGTCCCCAAAGAACATTAATAAGTACTGCTCCAGAGAGAAATACATTGCACATTTCCCCCAGGATTTAGAAGTGTGGTAGCTTTTGTGGGAAGTACATTCTAACAGCCAAAGAATGACTGATTATGAACAAGTGTAGGGAGATATTGCATTTCATAATATTTCACACTACTTACAGGGAATTGGGGCCATAAGGAGGTTAACAAATGATATCTGAAAGAAGCAGGGACAAACTTGATATGAGGACAATCTGTTAGGCACCTGATACATTCTGTTGGCTGAGGGATTGGCACGTGAGCTCAAATAGGAATTCTTTGGGTATATTCATTCCAAGTCTTTATACCAAGTCAAAGAGTGATACCTTCCCAATTACAAAAAAAGAATTGATCTTTCTGGGGTTTATGAATAAATATGTACTTTCTAGGTAAGAAGAACAAATTAAGACAACTTGTACATGTAGCCAATAAGTTGTTCTTTAAAAGTTGGCTAATCATGATTTCCTATTATGTCCCCTATGCATTTTGGCAAAAAGAGTATAGATACCATAATGGATCAAAAAAGTAGAGAAAGAAGTTCTTTTCATTTTCTCTAAAACAGAGTGGTCTCTTCAGACATTCTTGGAACAGTTCTGCCTTCTTAAAAGCTCACCGAAAACAATTGCTTGAAATTCCTAGTATATTGAATACTCTGAATTTTACCCACCTTCAAGATTCTGCTTGAAGACAGGTGGCATACTCCTGTAATCCCATCAGCTTGAGAGGCTGAGGCAGGAGGATGGCAAGGTCAAAGGTAGCCTCAGCAAAAGCAAGGGGCTAAGCAACTCAGTGAGACCCTGTCTCTAAATAAAATACAACATAGGGCTGAGGATGTGGCTCAGTGGTCAAGTACTGGCCCCCACCCCCCCAAAAAAAAAATCAGATTCAATTCAGTTTGTGTTTCTTCTCTTTCAAAGAGACACTTTTGACATCATTCATCTCTAAAATGTGAATGAATTATGTACTCTATTTTTTTGTTCTGTAACATGCAATGTTCTCATAATTTTGTGCTCTCTATAAAAATTAGTCACAATAATAAACCACTATCTTCAAGACCAGTAATATTCTAATTAAATGTTGTACAGTTTGAAAAGTCATAAAACCTATTCTATAGATTAAGTCTTAAATTTGGTGTATAGAAATTATGATGCTTTGCTTAATTCAGTGGTTTGAAAATTTCTGAAACTCAGTTTATGCCCTAGCACATTTTTAAAATATTAATTTTTAAAGATGTTCTATGTACACTTAAAAGGAATGTACATTCTAAATGTATTGTTTGCAATGCTGAATACATGTCTGTTAGGTCAAGTTTGTAAATTGTGTTGTTCAAAATTTCTGTATCTCTACAGGTAATTTTGTTTGGTTCCTCATTAGTTATTCAGGATGTCTATTAAAACCCCCCAATATAGTTGTAAAATCTTTTTTCTTTTTCTCTCCATAAAGTTCTCTTTTAGTTTATTGTATATTCTTATATTGTTATTTTGGTGTTTGCCCTAGTGACTGCAAAATGCATCTGTCTTATTAAAATGCCTTAAATTATTTCCTAAAAGTTCTGATCCACTAGTCTGCTCAATTGCTCATCCCTATGATGCTTACAGCTGACAGATGTCTCTAAGGAAAAATAACAGGATGTACCTGGCTCAAAACAATGTATTTTCCTTCTCTTTCAAATTGTGACCTCTCAAACCTTGGTTCCCTTTTTTGTCCTTCAGTTATTTCAAACTGCTTTGTGTTTGTTTCATTTTACTCCACCTTGCTATGTGTTTGTTTCATTTTACTCCACTTTAATTGTTGTTCTCAATATGGAATTGATCTGAGGCAAACTATTTCATTGTAGCAAAATGTAGATTGATATCTAGCAGATTGAAGTAACTAAGTTCTTTTAAAACAAGATCTCCTTCCGTGCCTCTTGCCTGGCCTTTTTTTTTTTTCTTTCTTTCTGTCCTTATTCTGTCTACATAAAAAAGCATCATTCAGAATAAGCAATCAGACAAGGGTAGCCAAGCCTTTGCTCATAGAGAGTAAGAGAAAAGTGGAGAGTCGGTATAATATCCCAAACTTTCAACATACATTAGTGTCCATGATAGCAAAAAATTTCTAAAGAGCCCCATGCTGGTTTTTACTTTTTTTTCCCTAATAATATAAATACCAGAAAGGGGAATCAAGGTGACAGCCTCTTAACAGAAAGAAGGAATTAATAAAGTGCAAGATAAAAGGCAAGGGATATATGCATATACTTCTTAATCGAAGTTGATAAGAAAGTCAAATAATGAATGCATTAATTACAATCTCCAATGCCTGTACTATTTATATGCATAAGATAGCAATGACAGCAATGTGAATATTTAGCATTGATTGCTATTTTCTTGATTATATTTGTCAAAGTTGGATGTCCTGGTTTTTTTCTTCTTTGTCAATTCTTTTGAAAGTTTTTCTCCAAGAGCTCTGACTTTGCTAGTTCATATAAAAGGTATTTCCAGGAGTGCCAAAAAGGGAGTAGACCAACAAAGAAAAAATAATAATATTTCAATGAAAGCACCTGGAGAATTCATAGAAAACGTGTTGCTGGCATAACTATCACTGTCACATTACTTACAAAGTAAATTCTCCTGAACAGCTCAGTCTCCTGCATTCTATTTGCACATGAACACAGCTTAGCTGATAACCAAGAACTGAATCTCAAAGATCCATTCTCCTTTTTTTTTTTTTTTGTTTCCTTTACTATTTCAGAGAGACAGAGCCTTCCCCATTGAATGGAACAAGAGGTCTCTTTTCTGTTCTGGTAGATTGGGCAAATCATTTTATCTTAGCAAGCTGCAATGATTTTTCTCTATGTCCCCAACTGGTCCTAATTGAATTAAATTAATTGTGAGGGAATCACCCAGCATGATTCATCACTTTCATGAATTTAGTTTGGAAAAATTAAATTTTCAATTCAACAATATGTATTTTAGAAATTATACCAATTCATTAAAAATAATATTTGAGCATATAAAATGTATTTCATTATTTTCCAAGCATTCTGCTCAATCAATAATGGTGACTAGTTATATAGGAGAAAAGTCAATTTTCATATGTTGAATCTTTTTATTTTCCTGTTATTAGAAAGTAATTAATCAGCCTGATATACAGAAGACTGATTCTACAGCTTGCCATTAAAAATAGTCACCCCATCATATTATTTATAGAATTGCTTTTCCATACCTCGATGTTAGACTGCAAAATATACAACCTAAGTAGCACATTCATAATAAGTTAAGGAAACATAAGAACTAAAAATATTTCTATATTAATTTTAAATTTAGTGTCAAATAAAGTTATTACCATCTACTTTAATCATAAACTTAAAAATTGGCATGTAAATGTCATAAGAAAGTAATGGTGCATATGCTGAAATGCATGTTTATATGTGTTCATACGCAAGTGCTCATCACATGTTCATTAGCTATTACAGTTATAAAACTTTATGAACCTAATGAACTTACAGCAGTCATTTCTTATATGGCTTATTTATAAGTTGACTTTTCTGGTGTAATTTTAATTTTATATAAACAGTTGACACATTTTAGTTGCATCACATAGCAGACTTTTTCCTTTTCTTATAAACCAGAAACAGTGCTCTTGATTTCATACGAGAAACAACGTTTTCTTCACATAACATTGAATTCCATGGCTCATATATCCATTTATTCTGAGTTTCATGTGTTCTTATAAAGAAAATTCAGCTGAGTAATGTTAAAGTGAAATAAATGTGTCAGCCTAATTTCAATGTGAAAATGATTTAATATTTACATCTTTAAACTTATAGTTAAAATAAGTAATTTGAAATGCATTTTGTCTTTTTCCATATTCACCATTAAAGAGATATAAGCTTCTTAACTCTATTTTCTACTTTTAAAATTGCATAGCCATTTTTAAAACTTTCTATGTATATAAAACATGTAAAAATATTGATAAAAATAAATCCTTGTACTGACTAAAGAAACTAAATTTGTCCTTTATAGGTAGAGTTAGTTATTATTTTACTTTTTAGAATATATTTAACTTTATCTTAGCATGATTTTATGTTACCCTAAAATATCATATGATTTTACCTATTTCTCACACTATAAAAGATTAGCATAAACATTAAGCTATGTTTTGCTAAACATTAAGTTTTGAAATAAAGTCATGTTTTATTTTAATAAAGCCCATTCATTTTTCATTGCTGCAAAACTATTATTTTTCAATCTTTTATTGATATACATTATTGTATTATCAGTTTTTTCTATAAAACAATAATGATATAAGCAGTAGTGTTCAGGTCTTCTCATTTCATAAAAGTAGTGTCTCTAAGATAGATGCCTAACAATACAGTTTCTGCTCTATTTGCTGTTAGTACTTGAACATCTAACTAGGAAACTCTTGATCAAACATGGGTTAAATGCCTGTTTCTACAATGAATATCACTTTCTTCACAATTTCTCCAATATTATGTTCTGTCTAATTTTAAATATTTGCCAATTTGGTGGTAAGAAAAATCATTTGGTGAACATTTTTGTTACCTATTTACATTTACTGCTAAATGAACAAATTATTTAATGTACATCTCTCCCTGCTAAAGAGGTTGAACATCATTAAATTTTCCAGTTCCTTAAATGATAGTTTCTGTTCTGTAAGATACACACACACACACACACACACACACACACACACACGTAATAAAACTTAAGGTACATTAATGATGAAACTTTTCATTTTCCTGTTATTAGGAAATGTATGTGTGTGTGTGTGCATATATATATATATATATATATATATGCACACACACACACATACATATATGGCCAAAATATATACATATATACATATTTGTTTTCTGTTTTTGTGTTCTGGTTTTGGTACCAGGATTTAACCCAGGAATGCTTAACCACTGATCACCATCCCCACATCCCCAGCCTTTTTATATTTTATTTAGAGACAGGGCTCTCACTGAGTTGATTAGGACCTTGCTAAATTGCTGAGGTTGGCTTTGAACTCACAATCCTCCTGCCTCAGCCTCCTAAACCACTGGGATTACAGACATGTACCAGTGTGCCCAACCCAATTTATATATTTTGTATCTTCATTTTATTTTCCTTCTTGACTTTTATGTATGTGTGTGTGTATTAATATATGAAATCTACAAATATATATTGTATATTTCAAGAAATAACCATATAAATATAAGTTACTCCTTTGTCACTTATTAGGCTGCAATTATATTCATCCAACGTGTGTCTTGTGTTTTTACTTGCTGTCTTTGGATGAACAAAAGCTTAAATTCAAATTGATTTTAAGCACATATCCTTGTAGTTTACTTCTATGTTTCCTGTGTTTAAAAAAAAACAACTTTTGTTACTATGATAATCATGAAAAAATTTTGTCACATGATCTTCTAAAATATTTGAACTCTTTATATTGAACTCTTTTTTTACTATTATGCTTCTGATCTGAAGTTGTGTTTTTTTTTTAATTTAGTATGATGAAGGCATGTAGTCTTATATTTTCTGTCCACAGAGATAACTAATTGCCCTGGTCCAAATTAATGAATCATTTGCTCATTTTCCCCTCTGCAGGTTATTGTCAGTGTTTCATGTTAAGCGTCTTTATGTATATGAATTTAATTTTTGAATTTTTTCCTGGCTGTCACTATGGTCATCCACAATCTACTGGTGCATGATATTAACTATTAAGTATTTATTTATGTTTTGAAATCTGGTAGGACAGGTTCTTCTTCACCAGGGTCTTCTTTGGGAGTACCTAGGCTGCTATTAGCATTTTGATCTTTAGGCTAATATTTAGAATTATCTTTTCAAGGAAATTCTTTCTAAGGAAATTTCTTTTGAAGGAAATTTAGATATTTTTTCAATAAAATTGTACCACTTTGGGAAAATTTCATTTTTATGATATTGAATGTTCTCATGTATAAATGTGATTTACCTACAAGCCTTCTCTGATATCTTTCAGTGAAAATGTATAATACACTCTGCAAAAACTTGTAACACACATTTTATATTTTCCTCAAGTATTCATTATTTTGTATAGTTAAATAGACTATTCTTATTTCCAACTAATTTATTCCTCTGCTTCTATGAATTATTTATTTTATTAATTATTTTACTGCCAAACAATGTATTTACAAACAACATATTTACTCAATTCTCTGATTGTTTCCAATTAGAGGATTGCTGGCAATCTTCTTGGTAAAAGACCAGATAGAAAGTATTTCCCTGTTTGTAAGCCTTTGAGTCTCTGTCACAACCACTCTAATCTGTCAATCTAGCATCCACAATCTATAGAAAATAAATATGGTGTACCCAAATAAACTTTATTTACAGAAAAATCACTCTAGTGTATATTTTGCTTGAAAGCCAGAGTTTGCCAAACTTGAATCTAAAGCTTCATTCATATAATAAAATCCTCACATTCTTTCTATAATTTAGTTTTTAACTTAAAAATGCAGAAAATAATTGTGCCATAATCCTATATGAAATAGGTTCTTTAACACTTAACCTAAAATGTTAGTGACATTTAACATGATATATATTATATAAAGTATTGCCAAGATTTGATATTTATGTACCTTAAAGCATCTTAAAAATTACAGCATAATTCACCAATAAAATATTTTTAAAAGACCTATACAAAGAAGACTAATGCACCTGTGACTAAATGGGAACATATATTGAATGGAAGGATTATAGATGAATTTTTGATTTCCCACATATTCCTTTTATTCATGAGTAATATGTATATTACTTATATTAAATAAAATAATGCTCCTTTTAAAAAAATACAGTATTAGATTTTTTTAGTGGACTTTTTCTTGTGATGTCTGACATTTGATTTTCTTTGGATTAGGAAATTTAATGTCCCAGATTTTTATATTTATGTGTTAAAGACAAATAAAATATGTTATATAAATATCCATTAAATTATTAAGGAATAAAGTACCAATGTTGGGAATTTTACTTGCTTTTGTAAAATTTAGTGGTTCTGCTATAACGACCTTTTGGTATATTGCTCTGTCAACAGCAGTCCTTTTCTTTTAGGTGAGATATCACTGTATGAAAATATAGAACAAACTCTTTGGGGGAAATAATTAAATACCTGAATCTACATGACAACACATGTGCTTGTGTTTGTGTGTGTGTATGTGTACATATAGATTTATGTATATGTTTGTCAAATAAATTCTTAGCTCTCTTTAACAAACCATCACCATCAAGCACCTAAAACTATGCTATTGTGAAACCATTCACTAAACATCCTCTTAATGATTTTGAATAGTCCAGACAATTAGCATATATTTCATCAGGCTCAATTTATGCATATATATTTCTGAAGATAAGCAAAAGCAACTTCTTGGAAAAAATACCTAGAGAAAAAATAAGTTACACAAACTAGAAAATATTGTAATTATCAGCATTCACACACACACACACACACACACACACACACACACACAGCTTTCACCCAAATAAATGCTTATAAAGAGAAATATATTATGGTCCATCATAGTTGACATGGACAATAGAGTAAATATAAACATTTATAATTGGAAATAAACTACTGTATGTCCCCATATTTTGATGATTCTTTCATATGCCAGGTGATATGGCATGTGGAATACATCTAAAAAAGAGTTCTACCACACCCTGGGACATCACTTCCCCATCTCAAAGCTGGATGGTGCTCCCATCTTTTGCTCTCATGATAAACTACACCGCACTCGCTCTAACCATAGCATTAATCTGAAGCTATCAGCTGCCTTTTGGGCCATCGCCACCACATTATTATTATCTCTAAGGCAGAGACTATTATTTATCTCAAAGCAAAACACACAGCAGTTGTTTAAAATATATGTAAAACTAACCAGTCCCTAAGGGAAATACCAGAATATAGTCATTTATCAGAACAGAGGAGGACATTTTGAAGTACTTAAAGAGTTTCAATGCTAAAGTGGTAAATGTCATATCTATCTCTGGCAGAACCAGAGAACCAGAGGCAAAAGGGTCAGTGCCCAAGGACAGGAGAACACATATGTCCTACTCAAACAGAGAAAGTTTACATTTTCTCCACCTTTTTGTTGTATTCATATTCCCAAAAGAGTAGATGTTGCCCACTCACACTGATGAGGATAGATCCTCTTTAATCAGTCTATTGATCCAAACCCTAATATCTTTCAGAAACAACCTCACAGAAATACCCAGAAATAAGGTTTTATCAATTATCTGGACATCTGTTAGTCTAATCAAGTTGGTGCATAAAATTAACTGTTACATGAGGAAAGATAAATAAATACACAATTAAAATGCAATGTTTCTAAAGAGGATGAACCTATCTTGGAACTCAATCTCGTGTTCTGACACTTTTTTCTACCTTTTTGGTTTTTAATAATTTAATGAAAACATAATCTTCTGTCATCACATATCACAACATATCATATTGTGCTTTAATAAGAACCTATAGGGACAAAGCATAGTTCTTGAACTCTGGCTAAATACACTTGGATTTTCTAACATGAACAAGTCAGAAGAAACGAACAAATTTCAAGCAACACTGTAACTGGTATTTCCAAACTGGTGGCAGTCTGTGATCTAATGAGGAATGCTCCAGTCATCAGAAGAATACTTTTCAAGGTCAAACCTAGTTCCATAGGAATAGAAGTGGTGTTTTGTCCTCATAGAATATAAAGACATAGTACATGCTTATACATAGTATATTTTGTCTCTCTAAATAGTAAATCCATACACAGATATAGACTGTGTACCTATATACATCTCAAATAATTGGTGGTTTAATTTCAATTGCTCCAAAGTAAGGAAAGGTGTAGTTAGAAGGCACTATTATAAAAAAAAAATGGGGAGAGTTAAAATTTCAGAGTGCATTTGAATAAATCATTGGGCACGGTGAAGCATGCCCGTAATACTAGTGGCTCAGGAGGCTGAGGCAGGAAGATAGCAAGTTCAAAGCCAGCCTCAGCAACTAAGCAGGCCCTAAGCAATTTAGTGAGATGTGTCTCAAAATAAAAAGGACTGAGGCTGTGGTTCAGTGTTTAATTGTTCCTGGGTTAAATCTCCAGTACAAAACAACAACAATAATTAAAAAAAATGACATTGTTTGTTACCTGAACAATTGGGAAGAATCAAGTAACTCTAGGGAAAAATAACACTATGCAAGGCAATCTCTTGGAAGAAATTCTCGTAAAACACAAAGACAACTTCAAAGCATTTATTATTGTATGTTTTCGGGAGCTGTCAAGAATCTTAGAGGAAAACTTTAAAGATTTATGGTGCTAGTGGAGAAAAAATTTACTTTATAGAACAAGATAAAAAAAGTTTCCTTTTTTTCTCCAAAATTACTGATCTTTAGACATAGAGGGGAAATGTTGTTAATCAAAACTCATGGCTCAAAAGAGACAAAAAGCAAAGGATTTGTTGAAAAATAAATAAACTATTGGCAAATGTGCAACACTTATAGCAGCCAGACACAACTTGTATCAATATGCATGGTGTTCTATGACCAGACAAGATCATCAATTGTCCAAGTTCCCATAGCTGATCAATGAGATTGTTACCCAAGACACTTGGATTCCAAATACACAGTCTACCAAATTGTGTGGTTGCTCAAATAAGTGTTTTTTTTTTTTTTCACTTGGATATGGGCAGAGTTCTCTTAAAGTTGCATTTTTGTAGATACTAATCATATTATAAAAATACATATTTTATATACATATTAACCTTGGTATGTCAACTATTTTGTTTTATTTAATAAAAGCATAAAATGTCTCTGCTCTGATATGTAAGATATGCTCAAGACTTTCAAAATATCAAATCAGTGAGACACAGAGTCTTGGTAACTTTCCCAATAACTTGAACATTCAACTGGTGAGTAGCAATGCCAATATTGGAAGTTGAGCCGTATGCCTCTAGAGCCTCAACTGACTCAAATTATTCCTCTTTACTACCCGTGTGTATGTTCAGTATCAAGCACAGAATAGCCAAAGAAAAGATAACTATTAGATGTTAAAAATTATGACAACATATATTTAATATTCATTTTTAAAAACTAATTACTTTTATAGATTTTTCAAAATTTTAAAATCACAAACCTACATATTAAGTGACAAGAAGAAATCATAGTACTTAAAATGGCTTTATCTTTTCTGTGATCCCTTCTCTTCAAACAATTGTAATCATTTCTTCTCCCTTTACAGGTTAGTTCTACTTTCATAAACAGGTGTAATTTGATGAGGCCATTAGCAAGAAATAAAAGTTTAAATTTAAAATAGGATTTTTCACAGTAAGTGTATGGGTATTCTCGCTTTTCTGCAGCATCAACGTATACTTTTCTTTAAAATTTATCACAAGCTCCCTCTTCTTAGATGCATTATTTGGCCATTCAGCCTGTCCCATCTCTGTCATCTTATAGCACTTTTGTCACAGATAGTTGCCACTTTAGTAGAGAACATCATGCATTTCTATTCAATTTATATGTATGCCTGTATTAGGCCCCGAATAGATTGAAAATAATTCATTAGTTAATCAATTAATAATTCCTCTGAGGTTTTTGAATCCCCACAGCATTGATCAGAGCTATTCAAATGTTTAATAACAATGTCATTGTCATTTTTGTTTCCTCAGTACACCACAGTCAGCAGATAACACAAAATGAACCTTCATTGAAGGTTTATGGAATGAATTATGTTAAAATACCACTTGAAAAATAAATGATGAGGTCTTGAAGATGGCAGAATACAGGTTGCTTTCCTAGATGCTCCATGGCTTGAAACCAAGGAAACAGATAGGCAGCTACTCAATAAGGTGAGTGGGAAAAAATGGACATTACTGGAAATTAATACTGGACATTCAAAGCAGACTTGGGACTCAGGAGGTTGGGTATAATAAAATAAGGAAGCAATCTCCCATGCCGCCATCACCACCAGTGCTAGTTGGAGTGGTACTCCTGCAAGCAAAGTGGAGGGATAAAAAAATTAAGAGGACTGTGTCATGTCTGGGTGTGGAGAAATCAGAAGCCAAAGACACTACTAGACTAACTTAGAGGCATGCTGCACAATATCCTTGTGTGGGAAGGAAGCTGCATCTCTCCTGGATGTCTGCAGAACACAGAGGAGGAACATTTTGCAGACATGGTGCTGGAACCAGCAGCTGGGGAGCCCATCCTGGCAAACCCAAGTTGGGTCTGAATTATAGGACTGATGAAGCCACAGAACAGATATAGAGCATGCCTAACTGACAAGGAGAAAATCAGATGCAGACAGGGGTTTACACAGGGGAATACAGGTAGTGGAAAACCACTTAGCTCCCCACTTCCACTTGGGTCAGACAGCTTGGGAGAGACACACTGGGTCAGGAATTCCAAAGGGTGGGAGAAAGAGTGACTTAGTTTAGAGACTGAACCCCAGAGACCAAGAAACACAGTATCCATGGGAAGCGGAGGGGACAAAGGATTGACTCCTTCACCACACCAGTCGAACCTAGGGGAGATTCCTGGAGTACAGTCATCCAGCCTGGATTGGCAACTGCTGGGCCCTGAAGGTACACTGATTTAAAACCTTCAGATCATTCACCATTCAATGAAGAACCTGAGGCCTACCTAGGCCTACACACTACCTTCAGGAGCTCTGCCTAAAGGATCTCATTTCCCAAAAGTTCCAGCAGCCCCACCTGAGGGTGGACCAGGTATCACTATTACTAGAAGAAAATGTAGTCCTAACTCTCCATCATTTCAGTTTAAGATTCATTGTCCTCAACAAGGATCTTAAAGCACAAGAAGTAAAATCAAGAATCAATAAATGGATGGCTTCAAACTACAAAGCTTCTTCAAAGCCAAGTAAACAATCAAGAAAGAGAAAGCCTACAGAATGGGAGAAAATCTTTGCAACTTTTATTCAGAGCATTAATGTCCAGTTTGTACAAAGAGCTCAAAAAACTTAAAACACACACAAAAATAAACAAATAACCTGATCAGTAAATGGGAAAAGGAGCTGAAGAGGAACTTCACAGAACAATAAATATGAATGGTCAACAAATATATGAAAAATGTTCACTGCGTCTAGCCATTAGAGAAATTCAAATTAAAACTACACTGGATTCTATCTCACTCTAGTCAGTATGGAAACAATCAAGAATACAAACAATAATAAATGTTAGTGAGGTTGTAGGGAAAAGAGTAACTCATACACTGCTGGTGGAAAGCAAATTGGTGCAGCCACTCTGGAAAACAGTATGGAGATTCCTCAGAAAACTAGGGATGGAGCCACTATTTGACCCAGTCATACCACTGCTTGGTATCCAAAGGAATTAAATCAGTATACCACCATAACACAGCCACATTAAGTCTATAGTGGCTCAACTCAAAATAGCTGAACTATAGAACTAACCTAAGTGCCCTTCAAGAGCTGAATGAATAAAGAAAATGTGGTATATATACACAATGGAATATTAGTCATAAATTGAATTACTATGACTTTTGCTGGTAAATGGATGGATCTGGAGACCGTCATGCTAAGTGAAATAAGACAATCCCCCCAAAACCAAGGTTGAATGTTCTCTCTGATGTATGGATGCTAAAACCCAACAAGGTTAAGAGGAGGTAGAGAAAAAGAGTTCAATGCCTTAGATAAAGAGGAATGAAGGGAAGGTAGGGAGGATAGGAATGGAAAAGACTGTGGATTGAATTGGACATAATTTCCTATGTTCACGTATGAATACACCACAGTGAAACTCCACATGATGGACAATCATTAGAAAGGTTATACTCCATGCACATATAATATAGGTCAAAATATATGCACTCTACTATCATGTATGTCTAAAAAGAATAAAAAAGAATAAATTATATATTTCTAGTATTTTATTCTCTAAGTAAAATAAAAATTTCTATTTTGATTAAATAAGGTTATAGATTCTATATGTAAAATTCTCCTTTTTCATGTTAAAACAATAATTAAAATGAAAACATTGATTCAGAATAATGTTAAAACTCTCAATGAAAAAGATTGGAAATCAATTATCATATAATGTTTGTCAACACATTTCACAGACTTACATAGGAAGAAAATGTACACTTTATTTTCATATATGGAACATAAAAAGGAAAGATTCTTTTCTCTTTCTTTATAAGATCTAGTACATGTTGAGCCACAATTGAACCATATATATCACAATAATAAAGTAGTTCTGGAAAACTACTCTTGTCAAAAAGGTGACCAGGGACTTAATCCAATTTAAATCTCTATATATTTGTTGTTCCATCAAAAAACTGAAGTTATTATCAGTTATTGTTTGATTACACAGGTCTACCATCAGATATATTAATTACGATAGATTCCACAGTGATGGTTTTAACTACATTTATCTTCACTACTTCAAAAAATATGATTTTTTCCTAGAAAATTTGCTCAGTATATTTCATTTTTTAAAAGATAAAAACAAAAGCCTTCTCAATGTAAGAAATAGGTGCCTGAGAGCCAGCCAGTATCAGAGGGTGAAATGTGTTACCCCAAACTTCCTATTGACCACAGTGGCTCTAAAATGACTAAATACTAAGGATATTATGATAAACATGTGATGGAACATATTTATGGCTGTGTGACTGAACAGTACCACAGCATTTGAACAGAGTAAATGGTAAATTGAATGGGGGTAGAAATAGTCAATACAAGTTCGTAACAAAAATGTTACAATAGCACCAGCCATAATCAACACTCACAATATGAAGAAGACTAATTCCACAAGAATCAGGAAACTGAAATTACACTCATTGTTCTCAATGGTCCTGTTTTATAGTGAGCATTGCCAATCTGCAGAATGATTAAGTTGTCTTGCATAATGTCAAGTTAACAACTAAGAATTTTGTGTCAGCAACATATTCATCTACATAAGGGCACTTCTTTACTCCTTTGCTTGCTAAAAGAAATCTAATTTTGATCAGGCTACCAAGTGCCCAGAAATCATGGAGCAAGCTCTTAGGAGCAAATTTTGATTATTCTAGGCTAATAATCATGAACACATTCACTTCTCTCAATCTGGGGTTGAAAGGTAGATGTAGAAGTCAATGTAACCAATGGAAAGTCTGCCTCAGGTGGACTTCATGAAAATGTTTACTTTACTGATTTAAAAAAAAAAAAAATGAAGACATAATGAAGAACCATCCCCTATTCCATGCCTGAAATAGTGACAACAATTTAGGGGCAAATATCAGGAGTAAATTCTATATTCTACAAATGGCAAGATATAAAGATGGGGAAATCTATATGTCCAGGCTCTAAATTAACCAATGCCCAACTCTTCTACCTCCAGATTTTATGTGAGTTATTATCTTTATTATCTAAGCCATTATTGGTAGGCATTTAGAATATTCAAAACCCTCTTAAGTGATAGAGAGATTAAGCCGGATTCTCTAAACAGATTTCCTAATTTCATGAAATGGGTTTCAGTTGTGAGAAGAAAAAGACATACTCTGTATTCAAAGTACTTGAATAAAAAAAAAAAAAGTTATACATTACACTCAAAGCCTAGGCTGACGTAAAAATATTCTGATAGTTATTGGCATGCATCCACTATGGATTTTCAAAAACCAAAGAGCAGCCAGGTGCAGTGTTACATGCCTGTAATCCCAGCAGCTCAGAAGGTTGAGGCAGGAGGATCAGAAGTTCAAAGCCAGCCTTAACAAAAGCAAGGTGCTAAGCAGCTCAGTGAGACCCTGTCTCTAAGTAAAATACAATATAGGGCTGGTGATGTGGCTCTGGGGCCCTGAGTTCAATCCCTAGTGCCAAAAAAAAAAAAAAAAAAAAGTGTTTCATTACTAGAATGATCAATGGGAGAGACAACTGAAATATTAACCTAGGAAGTCAAAAGGCATAAATAAGTAATATAAAAATTATAGGCTTTCCAACATAAAAATTACAGAGCATTCTTTCCTCAATTTTTCATCATTTTGGACTTGGTAAAAAAATTTAGAACTAAAATAGTAAAGAATCCCAAGGCAATTTGCATAAAAACACCAAAAAAATTTTTAAAACCTACAAGAATTTCAATCTTAAAGACAATAGTCTTAGAAAATTTCATAAAGATGAATTAGACACAAAAGTGTTACAAACTTGCAAATGAAGCAGTTCAAGAATCCACTGGACTCTAACTGAACCTAGTATATGATGAGCATTGCATAATAATTACTTTTTATATAAACACTGTCTTTAATGGGAAATCAAACACTACCAAAATAAATGCAAGTAAATAAGTTTTCCAAAAATACTTAGGTTAAAAAAGAAAACTTTTAAAGTAACAAATTTTATTGTATAATTTAAAGCCCTTTTAAAGAATGAGCATCGTTTCATTAAAGTTAATTCTCATTTGGATCATTTTAATCAAAAATTTTCAGAATTAGATTAAACACATCAAGCTGACAAATAAATGTGTATTAATATAAAAATGTATTAATTATGCAGCTAATATTTCTACTTTAATTAATAAAATACTTTCCAATTCAAAGATCTAAAATTTAATTTAAAATTACTTATAAATTCAGTGGTACTATTGGATCAATAGGATGTACAATTGAAAAATTACAGTTACATTATATACAACATGAAAATATATTTTGTGTCTTCAAAAGCTCCAATTATAAAAGTAAATTCAATAAATGAATGGGGGTAGCTGAAGTGCTGAGCCTGGTGCTCAGAACAGCGGCTTTAATATAGAGACTTTGCCCAGCTTGTTAGAGCTCCTTTCACCATTAATCTGTAGTGGACCACCCGGCCAAGCAGCAGAAAAAACAAAGAGATTGAAAAAGAGACGCTTGGCTCCCGGACGCTTTCCTGCTCAAAACCGCGGGCGCATTGCGCCCATCTGCTTCCTCTTTCACTTCGCTCCTGGCAGAGAAGCTGAATGGGCAATCAGCAGTGGATTGTAAGTACCTGAGGCAAAGAAAGCTCAGTACACCTCACCCTTTTTTTTTTTTGAATATTGTCTATACAGGGAGAGTTAGTGGATTGGAATTGTTGGCGGGGCTGTAGTTTCGGGCCGAAAATCCACTCCGCGGGAGCCGCCATTTGCTTTCTGCATGCTGTCTTGTTGGCCCTGTCTACACGGTCCAGCTACCGCAGCTAGAGACTGGAACTGGGCTGCATGCCGAACCCTGTCCTCCAAAGGCTGGTCCACGGCCTCAAGTGCCTCGGTCGCCTGTTCCCTGCTGCACCTTGGGGCATAGCCTGCTCTGGGGTCATTCGGCATCCCTCTGTGAGGGGACAGGCGCGGCGGCAGCCGCTTGGGCCCCCCGCGGCGCCAGCCGCTTGGGCCCTCCGCGGCGGCGCTGCTAAGGTCGCAGACAAGCGCGGCGCCAAAGAGCGCGGACCAGAGGTGGAGGCGAAGGCAGCAGGATTTCAGTTCTAGAAAACTGGACTGGAAACAGAAGCAGCAGTTTGTATAACCCCAAGATCTTGCTTATGCCAGGAAACTGTAAGGGTAACATGAATATCATTGAGGAGGTCTAACATGACGGCAGACGCGGAGGGATCAAGTCTCTGACCTCTTCAACTGTGAGGGCATAGGGAGCTGTAAATTATCTAAAGCCTATTTGCTCAGGATTACTAGGCAATGCTGAGCTGACGTGGAGCTAGGGCGTACACTTTGGGCCCCTCAGAAAACACACACTGAGCACGAATTTGCTGCATTTAAGCCCCGGATTGCCTGCTTCTCGTGACTCAGCACTAACGATCCTGCTGAAATAACTAGTCGGCCCACCTGATCTCACAGAGGTAAAAGCCAACTGAGCACCATAGCCAGACCCAGGGAATCAGGAGTGACGTGGGACTAGCGACGCTGAACCCCGGCTATCGCTCCCACCAGGGCTGACAACAGAGGTCCCTTGCACCAGCTACCAGGGCAGTTGCTACCTAAGGGCAAACAAATTTGCTGGGGGTCCTCAGCCCCAAGCCCTACAAACTTAGGGTCCGAGGGAGGCAAACAGAAAGGGTGTGCCCAGGCATCCGTGAAAACAGGGCTCCCAGGAGCAGCAGACCCGGCGTGTAGCCAGTAATGTGGTAAGTGTCACAGGTGAGTGGGGCCTGGATTGAGGAACCACAAGAGAAGGACCTAGACACTCAGGACTGGAGACTCGCACAGTCTGGGAAGAAGAGCTGAGGCACAGTGATTGGTTCCCACCTATCACGAGGAGAAGCCTGGCCCAGTGGGCATAGCTCCACCTACTGGAAGAGAAATTAATCGAGCTCTATGACTGCATTTATTATTATTACTATTTTTTTTAATGATTATTATTAGTATTTTTTTTATTCTCACTTTTTGTAGTTGATGTTGTTGTTGTTCTTTAACTTTCTTATTAATGGTTTCAATTTTTTTAATTCTTTTTATTCTATTATTATTATTATTTTTAAACTCCAATTTCCATTTTTCTATTATCATTATAATTTTTTTTGTTTTAAAATTTTTATTTTTTCGTTTTTTCTTTCTTTCTTTTCACTTTCTTTTCTTTTGTCTTTTCATTTCTTTTCAATTTTCTTATTCCCCCTCTCTTGAATTCCACCTGCCTACACTCACTCTATTTAGTCACTTCTTCCCTTCCCTTCTAATACCTCTCCTCCCAAGCATCAAATAAATTTATAAGAGTAAACAGTAACTCAGCAGTCAAACAGAACAAGAAGTATCATGAGCATAAAAAAGCAAGGAAGAAAAGGAGTACAAACAATGAAAGACAGCCTAAATATTCAGGAGGACCTGGAGTCATCAGAAAAATGGCTATATAAAGAAATCAAGGAACACCTTAGACAGATGGAAAGGAACCTTAAAGAGCACATTGAAAAGGAATTACATAAACAGATAAAAGAAGAAGTTAAGCATCTTTATCAGGAGATAGAGATTATAAAAAAAATCAAACAATAATTCTAGAAATGAAGGAAAAGATAAACCAAATTAAAAACTCAATCGAGAGTATCACTAACAGAGTGGAACAAGTAGAAGCCAGAACGTCAGATAATGAAGATAAAATATATCATCTTGAAAAGAGTCTAGCCAACTCAGATAGACTGGTAAAAAATCACGAGAAAAACATCCAAGAGATTTGGGATAATTTAAAAAAATCAAACTTACGAGTCATCGGGATAGAGGAAGGCACAGAGATTCATACCAAGGGAATGAGTAACGTGCTGAAGGAAATAATTACAGAAAACTTCCCAGAAATAAAAAAGGAAACAGATATACAAATTGTAGATGCATACAGGACACCGAGCACACAAAATCACAATAGACCAACACCAAGACACATTGTTATGAAGCTATCCAATATACAGAACAAAGAGATACTATTAAAAGCTACAAGAGAAAAGAGGCAGATTACATTTAGGGGTAAACCAATAAGGTTGACAACGGATTTTTCATCACAGACGCTGAAAGCGAGAAGATCCTGGAACAATGTATTTCAAACACTGAAAGACAATGGATGCCAACCAAGAATTCTGTATCAAGCAAAATTAAGCTTCAGATACGACAACGAAATAAAAATCTTTCATGACAAACAAAAGCTAAAAGAATTTGTAGCCAGAAAACCAGCATTGCAAGGCGTCTTGAGCAAAACTCTACACGAGGAAGAAATGGAAAACGATAACCAAAACCATCAGCGGGAAGTGCCTCGGTAAAGACAGAGGACGGGGGGAAAGCTAATCATGGAGAAACAATCTAAATTAGGGGAAAAAAAGAGATAAATAATCAAACATGGCAGGAAGTACAAACCATATATCAATAGTAACTCTAAACGTTAATGGCTTAAACTCTCCAATAAAGCGACATAGGCTGGTAACATGGATTAAAAAAACAAATCCAACAATATGCTGCCTCCAGGAGACACATCTGATTGGAAAAGACATACACAGGCTCAAGGTAAAAGGTTGGGAAAAAATATACCACGCACACGCTCCTCATAAGCAAGCAGGGGTGGCCATTCTCATACCAAATAAAATCGACTTCAAGACTAAGTTAATCAAAAGGGATAAGGAAGGACATTATATACTGTTAAAAGGAACCATTGACCAACAAGACATAACAATTATCAATATTTATGCACCAAATAATGGCGCTACGACGTTCATAAAACAAATTCTCCTCAAGTTCAAGAATCGAATAGACCACAACACAATAATCATGGGTGACTTCAACACACCTCTCTCACCATTGGACAGATCCTCCAAACAAAAGTTGAATAAAGAAACTATTGACCTCAATATTACAATCAATAACCTAGACTTAACTGACATATATAGAATATATCAACCAGCATCAAGTGGATATACTTTTTTCTCAGCACCACATGGAACCTTCTCAAAAATAGATCATATATTATGCCATAGGGCAACCCTCAGTAAATATAAAGGGGTTGAGATAATACCATGCACTTTATCAGATCATAATGGAATGAAACTGGAAATCAATGATAAAAGAAGGAAGGAAAAATCCTACATCACATGGACAATGAACAATACGTTACTGAATGATCAATGGGTTACAGAAGACATAAAGGAGGAAATCAAAAAATTCTTAGAGATAAATGAAAATACAGACACAACATATCGGAATCTATGGGACACAATGAAAGCAGTTTTAAGAGGGAAATTCATCGCCTGGAGGTCATTCCTCAAAAAAAGGAAAAACCAACAAATAAATGAGCTCACACTTCATCTCAAAGCCCTAGAAAAGGAAGAGCAAAACAATAGCAAATGTAGCAGAAGGCAAGAATTAATTAAAATCAGAGCAGAAATCAATGAAATTGAAACAAAAGAAACTATTGAAAAAATTAACAAAACAAAAAGTTGGTTCTTTGAAAAAATAAATAAGATCGACAGACCCCTAGCCATACTAACGAAGAGAAGAAGAGAGAGAACTCAAATTACTAACATACGGGATGAAAAAGGCAATATTACAACAGATGCTTCAGAAATACAGAAAACAATTAGAAATTATTTTGAAAACCTATATTCCAATAAAATAGAAGATAGTGAAGACATCGATAAATTCCTTAAGTCATATGATTTGCTCAGACTGAGTCAGGAGGAAACTCACAACTTAAACAGACCAATATCAATAGATGAAATAGAAGAAGCAATCAAAAGACTTCCAACCAAGAAAAGCCCAGGACTGGATGGGTATACAGCGGAGTTCTACAAAACCTTTAAAGAAGAATTAATACCAATACTTTTAAAATTATTTCAGGAAATAGAAAAAGAGGGAGCTCTTCCAAATTCATTCTATGAGGCCAACATCACCCTGATTCCGAAACCAGACAAAGACACCTCAAAGAAAGAAAACTACAGACCAATATCTCTAATGAACCTAGATGCAAAAATCCTCAATAAAATTCTGGCGAATCGGATACAAAGGCACATCAAAAAAATTGTGCACCATGATCAAGTAGGATTCATCCCTGGGATGCAAGGATGGTTTGATATACGGAAATCAATAAATGTTATTCACCACATCAATAGACTTAAAGATAAGAACCATATGATCATCTCGATAGATGCAGAAAAAGCATTTGACAAAGTACAGCATCCCTTTATGTTCAAAACATTAGAAAAACTAGGGATAACAGGAACTTACCTCGACATTGTAAAAGCTATCTATGCTAAGCCTCAGGCTAGCATCATTCTGAATGGAGAAAAATTGAAGGCATTCCCTCTAAAATCTGGAACAAGACAGGGATGCCCCCTATCACCACTTCTATTCAATATAGTTCTCGAAACACTGGCCAGAGCAATTAGACAGACGAAAGAAATTAAAGGCATAAAAATAGGAAAAGAAGAACTTAAATTATCACTATTTGCAGATGACATGATTCTATACCTAGAAGACCCAAAAGGGTCTACAAAAAAACTACTAGAACTAATAAATGAATTCAGCAAAGTGGCAGGATATAAAATCGACACACATAAATCAAAGGCATTTCTGTATATCAGCGACAAAACTTCTGAAATGGAAATGAGGAAAAACACTCCATTCACAATATCCTCAAAAAAAATAAAATACTTGGGAATCAACCTAACAAAAGAGGTGAAAGACCTATACAATGAAAACTACAGAACCCTAAAGAAAGAAATAGAAGAGGATCTTAGAAGATGGAAAAATATACCTTGTTCATGGATAGGCAGAACTAACATCATCAAAATGGCGATATTACCAAAAGTTCTCTATAGGTTCAATGCAATGCCAATCAAAATCCCAATGGCATTTCTTGTAGAAATAGATAAAGCAATCATGAAATTCATATGGAAAAATAAAAGACCCAGAATAGCAAAAACAATTCTAAGCAGGAAGTGTGAATCAGGTGGTATAGCGATACCAGACTTCAAACTATATTACAAAGCAATAGTAATAAAAACAGCATGGTACTGGTACCAAAACAGGCAGGTGGACCAATGGTACAGAATAGAGGACACAGAGACTAATCCACAAAGCTACAGCTATCTTATATTTGATAAAGGAGCTAAAAACATGCAATGGAGAAAGGATAGCATCTTCAACAAATGGTGTTGGGAAAACTGGAAATCCATATGCAACAAAATGAAACTGAATCCCCTACTCTCGCCATGCACAAAAGTCAACTCAAAGTGGATAAAGGAGCTAGATATCAAATCAGAGACTCTCCGTCTGATAGAAGAAAAAGTTGGCTCCGATCTACAGATTTTGGGGACTGGCTCAAAATTCCTTAACAGGACACCCATAGCACAAGAGTTAATAACAAGAATCAACAAATGGGACTTTCTTAAACTGAAAAGTTTTTTCTCAGCAAGAGAAACAATAAGAGAGGTAAATAGGGAGCCCACATCATGGGAACAAATTTTTACTCCTCACACTTCAGATAGAGCCCTAATATCCAGAGTATACAAAGAACTCAAAAAATTAGACAATAAGAAAACAAACAACCCAATCAACAAATGGACCAAGGACATGAACAAACACTTCACAGAGGAGGACATACAATTAATCAACAAGTACATGAAAAAATGCTCACCATCTCTAGCAGTAAAGGAAATGCAAATCAAAACCACCCTAAGATACCACATCACCCCAGTAAGATTGGCAGCCATGATGAAGTCAAACAACAACGAGTGCTGGCGAGGATGTGGGGAAAAGGGTACTCTTGTACACTGCTGGTGGAACTGCAAACGGGTGCGGCCAATTTGGAAAGCAGTATGGAGATTCCTGGGAAAGCTGGGAATGGAACCACCATTTGACCCAGCTATTGCCCTTCTCGGACTATTTCCTGAAAACCTTAAAAGAGCACACTACAGGGATACTGGCACATCGATGTTCATAGCAGCACAATTCACAATTGCTAGACTGTGGAATCAACCCAGATGCCCTTCAATAGATGAATGGATAAAAAAAATGTGGCATTTATACACCATGGAGTATTACGCAGCACTAAAAAATGACAAAATCACGGAATTTGCAGGGAAATGGGTGGCACTAGAGCAGATTATGCTTAGTGAAGCTAGCCAATCCCTGAAAAACAAATACCAAATGTCTTCTTTGATATAATGAGAGCAACTAAGAACAGAACTGGGAGGAAGAGCAGGAAGAAAAGTTTAACATTAAACAGAGACATGAGGCGGGAGGGAAAGGGAGAAAAAAAGGGAAATCACATGGAAATGGAGGGAAACCCTCATTGTTATACAAAATTATATATAAGAGGTTATGAGGGGAATGGGATAACAAACATGGAGGGAAATGAATTACAGTAGATGGGGTAGAGAGAGAAGATGGGAGGGGAGGGGAGGGGGGATAGTAGAGGATAGGAAAGGTAGCAGAATACACCAGTCACTAATATGGCAGTATGTAAAAATGTGATGTGTAACCGATGTGATTCTGCAATCTGTATTTGGGGTAAAAATGGGAGTTCATAACCCACTTGATTCTAATGTATGAAATATGATTTGTCAAGAGCTTTGTAATGTTGTGAACATCCAATAAATAAAAAAAATAAAATAAAAAATAAAAAAAAATAAATGAATGGGTCAAAATATTTTTCAGAAATATATTTTTATAAAATCATGGTGTCAGTGAAACCCAGATGCCTTGAAGGTAGAAATCAACACATTTAATACAAAACAATTTGATATATCTATAATGATAAAAGAACCATAAAGTCTGTGTGGGGCCTTTCCTGATGGGAAGCTACAAGGATATCCATTGTCACATAGAGTCTGTCTCCAGGTCAGGGCAGCAGCTGGCATAAGCTCAGGACTAGAAATTGGCCGAGTCCCAGGAAGGAAAAAGGGAAGATCACCAGTTTGTTATAATACCCATTGGGAGGTCAGTCAAAGTAGAAATTTGGCTGGGTCCAAGACAGTTGTAATGATTAATTTAAATTGTCAACTTGATTAGATTAAGAGATGCACAGGATTAAGAGGCTTGTTGGAGTGTCAGTGAAAATGTGTCAAGGAATGATTGGCATGTGGGATAACCAACAGAAATGGAGACCCTCCCTAAGTGTGGATAACCATCCAATAGGATGTTGGCTTAGATGGATAAAAGTTAGAAGAACAAAGGAGCAGCAGCAGATGCAACCTCAATTCTTCTTGAACTGGTTCTTGATTGCTGCTGGGATCATTGAGGATATGGGACTCTCATTCTTCACTCTTCCAAAGCGAACTCTGCCAGTTATTCTCCAGAAGCCTTTGGTCTAATACTAGGGTAACACTGTTGATGTGTCTCTTGTTCTGGGGCTCTTGGACTGGTTCTTCCAGTTCTCCAGCCTGCAGATGGACATTGTGGACTACCCAGCTTCTGGTTGTGTAACCCAACCTAATAAGTCCTCTTTTTATAATTATACTTCCTGTTGATCCTGTTTCTCTAGAGAACCCTGATTAATACAACAGCAGAGTACAATGACACCCAGCCTCACCTGTGACAGCAATTGAGGTCTAGGCACCGTTGAGATACTGCTTCAATCACAGTCAGCAGAGAGAAGCAGAGTCCACCATTCACAACCTGGAATAGTGGAAGCTAAAACTCAGCAAATCAGCTGAGTCTCTATTCAGTAATTAGTACTTTAGAGAGCTACATCAGCAGCGGGAACACTCCTCCACCACAGATTACTCAGAGTACTCAAAACCACAAGATCTGTGCTTATAAACAGCATGAGGCTCTATGCTACCTTGAAAAGAACCATATAGGCATGCACAAGTATGTAGCAACCCACAGCTATAATACCAACAGCCTAGAGCCCTGTATCCTGAATTTCAGCACACAATAGAAACAACCAGCAGACATGAAACTGCACCCTCCAAGCAGATAGTCACAGGCCCTTGAGCTGCCAAATCAGAATCAGCTGGTTGGAGGTCCATAGTAACTAGGAGAGTGGATCCTTGTTCCAGCACCTCTGGAAGGATACAAAGCCAGAGAATAATGAACATCATCGAAATATCTCAATTCCTAATGAAACCAAACCAAGATTCAACAAGAATGTTCTTCATCTTGACATGATTTACTATAAATAACTCTAACATCAGCTTTGATCATATATATCATTTTTTAATCTTGATTCATAGTTGTTACCCTAATAGACAACATTGTTCCTTCAACCTATTTGAATGTATTTCTTCTAACTGTATAAAGAATGTGTTTCTTCTAATGATTAGTTGGTATCTATCTTTGTTTTCTTAGCTCTGGTGTTTAGTTGATCCTCTTACCCCTATTCTCTTACACTATCTGATACTGGCTTAAATTCCCCTATCCATCTTTTTTCTCCATTTTACCCTGTTGTGTATGGTGTGTTTTTTTTTTCTCTATTTTTCCTTGTTCTCTCCCTTTTGCCTACTTTTGCCTAATCTTTCTTCCCTCTTTCAATGCCCATATAATGTAATAACAATTTTACTTTAATAACTAATTTCCAACCTATTCCAGAACTTTACTACAATTTATACCTGAATTAGACAAACTGTTGAGAACAATATCAACAAGTTTTTGATTTTCATAAGTTTGAATAGCATATGGCTTGACTTTGAAGAAATTATAGTATATAGGGTTCAGTGGCTTCTCTCAAAGGGATGCTTACCAATAGTATCAGAAAAGGCCACATAGAGAGTAAAAGTATTAATGCCTGGATATTCACTCAACCCAGGGCTCCTAAGAAAATGAAACTTACAAAATAGTCCCTTGTTTTAAAGAAAAAGTGGTAACCAACCTAATAGATGGGTAGACATACAAGGAATATGAAAGAGTAAGGAAACGAATCAGCCAAATAGCTCTTAACACTTCAATAATTGACTGCATTGAGAACACAGTGGAAGAAATGTCAGAGAAAGAATTTAGAAAGTTCACAGTTAAATTGTTCAATGGGCTAAAAGAAGATATAGAAGTAAAATTAGAAAGAAACTGTAGGAAGTGAAAGCCCACTTCAATAAAGAAATAGAAGTCCTGGAAAAGAACCAAATAAAAATCTTGGAACAGAAAGACTCAATAAACAAAACTAAAAACTTAATGGAAAGCATCACTGATAGATTAGACTACTTTGAAGATAAATTTTCAGGACTTGAATACAAATTACATAATCTTGAAAATAAATTGGCCATAAATAAAAAATATTAACGACCTTGAACAGAATATTAAGAAATCTGGGATATTATCAAGAGAACAAATATAAGAATCAGTGGCCTAGATGAAAGCTCTGAAATATAAACTAAATGGATACACATTCTTTTCAATGAAATAATATTAGAAAATTTTCCAAATCTTGAGCATGACATGGAAATTTAAATACAAGAGGCATACAGAATTCCAAATCAAATTAGAATAGATCTTCTCCAAGACACATGATAATGAAAATGCCTAATATATAGAATGTGAATATAATTTTTAAAAGCTGCAAGAGAAAAATAGCAAGTCACATGTAGAGGTAATCCAATTCAGGTTTCAACTGATTTCACAATCTAGATATTGAAAGCCAGGAGGGACATGAACTAAAATATACCAAGCTATGAAAGAAAATGGGTGCCCAAAATCACTATCTTTAGCAAAATTTCCCTTCAGAATTGGAAATGAAATAAGTCTTCCATTACAAACATAAACTGAAAGAATTCATAACCATAAAGCCTACTCTATTAAAGCATCCTAAACAAATTATTTCATGAAGAAAAAATAAAGAATAAAAATGAAAACCAGCATAGGAATTTATTGTACTAGAAGAATAGTCAATTAAAGGAGAATCAAATCTGTTTAACATCAGAAATATAACAAAATGACAGAAAAGAATCACCTCTATAAAACATTGAATGTAAATGGTCTAAATTCTTCAATCAAAAGACTTAGATTGGCTGATTGGATTAAAAACAAGACCCAACAATATGTTGTTTACAAGAGACTCATCATACAAAGACATTCACAAACTGAAGGTCAAAGGACAGGAAAAGATATACCATGCAACTGTGATTGTAAGCAAGCAGAGGTAGTTATTCTCATAACAGATAAAGTTGAACTTAAGCCAAAATTAATCAGAAGAGACAAAGAAGGTCACTTGATACTGGTTAAGGGAATCACCCAACAAGATATAATGAATGTAAATATTTATGCCCCAAACAATAGTTCATATATGTACATAAAAAACTCTCAATATTAAGAATCAAATGGAACACAATACAATAATTGTGGGTGATTTTAACAAATCTCATTCACCACACATAAACTAAGTAAAGGTTCTTCTGAACTAAAAAGACATTATTAATTAAATGAACCTAACAGATGTCTGTTGAATATTTCATCCATGAATGACTAAATTCACTTTCCTTTCAGCATTTTTTTAAATTTAGCATATTTTAGGTCAAAAGCAAATCTTAGCAAATACAAAAAGTAGGGATAATTTCTTGCATCCTAACACATCACAATGGAATTAAATTAGAAATCAAGAACCATATTAAAAACAGGAACCACTTCAACATCTGGAGATTAAATAGTACACCTCTGAATTATGAATGGATAGCAAAAGAAATGAAGGAAAAAAATCCTAGAAACAAATTATAATAATCATCAGATATATCAAAAATTTTGGGACAGTATAAAGGCACTTTTAAGAGGAAAGCTTACACATCAAGAAAATAGATGTCAAATAAATAATCTGATATTATACCACAAGACCCTGGAAAAAGAATAAACTAAAACCAAAATAAGCAGAACACAGGAAATTATTACTATCAGAGCCAAAATTAATAAAGTTGAGAATAAATACAGAATATACAAAGAATCACAAACAATTCAAAAAACTTAACACTGAAAAAACAAATAGCCCAATCAATAAATGGGCAAAGAAACTAAATAGACAATTCTCAAAAGAAGAAATACAAATGGCGAACAAATAAATGAAAAAATGTTCAGCATCCCTAGTAACGAGGGAAATGCAAATCAAAATCCCACTGAGATTTCATCTCTTTCCAATTAGAATGTCGATTATGAAGAACACTAATAATAAACACTGGCAAGGGGGTGGAGAAAAAGGTGCATTCATATATTGTTGATGGGATTACAAATTAATGCAACCATTCTGGGAAACAATATGGAGATTCCTCAAAAAAACAGGACTGGAACTACCATATGATCCAGCTATTCCACTCTTTGGTATGTATCCAAAAGATCTAAAACCAGCACACTCTAGGGATGCAACTACATTAATATTTGTAACAACATTAATATTTATGACAATTTACAAGAGCCAAGCTATGAAACTAACAAAGGAACCCCCCTTAAACATATGAATAGATAAAGAAAATAGGGTACATATACACTATGAAGTATTACTGAGCAATAAAGGAGAATAAACTTATGGGATTTGCTGGTAAATGAATGGAATTTTGACTACATGCTATGTGAAATATGCTAGTCCCAGGAAATTAGAGGTACACTGTTTTTGCTGATATGTGGAAGCTAGTCTAAACTAAATTTTAAAAATGATAAAGAGAGAGGAGATAAACACAAAGTGGGGATTTCTATCATAATAGAAGAAGATAAGTGGAGCAGAGTAAGGGGATTGAGAGTTAGTGAAGAGGGATGAGATAAGGGAAAGATAATGGAATGAATCTGACCAAACTTTGTGTGTGTGTATGTCTGTGTGTCTGTGTGTATGTATGTTTGTATCCACAAGACACTAATTAAAAAAAAAAATCTATCAGTAAGTAAGTAGCAGAAAGATGAATAGAGTAGAGGGAAAGAACAAAAGGAGGGAGGAGGAGAGTGTAAGGGGAAGTACTGAGGATTGAATTAGGGCAAATTACATTCCCCGAATTTATAATGAAGTCAAAATGAATCCCAATGTTTTGTATAACTAATATGAGCCAATAAAAAAATAGAAAAAGTGTAAATATTTTATAAAATCATGGTAGCAGAGAAATTCAAGATGCCCGTAAAGTAGAAACCAACACATTTGACTAAAAAATTTTTGATATATCAATAATGATAAATGTACCCTAATGTAAAAACTCAAACAAAACACATGGCAAGTCTACATTTGTAACATGTGTAATAAAAAAGAAAAAAGAAAAAATCACTACTACATTCAAATGTCTCACAAATTAATAAACAAAGGACAATGAAAATCTGGGGGTAGTGTGAGCAAAATATGAAACTGCCCTTTCACAGTAGATAGGCAGCACCCATAAACCAGAAACCATTATTATCTTCCAACCTCCAAATTCAGCAGGGTTTTAATCTTATATGAACTGTAAATTATCGAAGTTCTGAAAATCCACTACTTAAAACTGTGAGATAGACAACAGCAAGCTTGGAGACATTCGGATCTCTTCATAAATAAATCAAGGAATCAAATGAGAAAGCATCTTTTAACACAAATATTGGGAAAGATATGAAAAATATTATGTGAAAGCTTTAATTCTATTTTGCTTATGAAGAAAAATATATATGAATTAACATCTATATGTGAAATCCTTTTATTTTATGATTTTTTAAAAAATCATCAGTAAACAGACCAATAAACATCACCATTTCATTGCTTTTTTATAACAGAGCAGTTGTAAAATTTTCTTATATACAGTATAATTTTTTACTTTTTTGTTAATTTATTTTTAAATAGTTATAAATTGGCTATGACTTAATGTGCATTTTTAATTATATTCCACATTTTAACTGTGAAAATAAAAGGCCATTCTATATATCAATGAGAAATATCTTCATGTTTTAACTATAATCACAAACTATCTCTATTAAAATTTTTAAATGACTTCGGAAACAGTTAAATGTTATATTCCTATTTCATCATTATAGCAAAAACTTCCAAAATTTTTAGTTATGAACTTTAAAATATTCTAGTATTTATACAAACACATATATTTTAAACAGCCAATTTAGATAACATAAATGTAGTATATAAAAACAGGTCCTTTTAATCACTGTGGATTAAATCCTTTATCACTTGCAATTTAGTTAAATCAAAACTCATTTCACAGTTCATCTTTGATATATTGAAAGCCGTAATTAAATTAAACTGAATTTAATTTAATTTATTCTTATTGAACACTTTAAGACACTTTATTGATACTGGGCTTTGACTTCAAGGAAGTCACCTTGACACCAGGGGTTAGGAGTCAGGGGAGATCAACATCTAAGTGCAGGAGAGAACTCATTAAAAACAATGTATGAATAGATGAGAGATAAAATGGAGACGATTAATAGAAGACCAGATTTAAAATGAGTCTTTGAGGGATAATGGGTATAGAGAGGCAAGGAAAAAAATTAAGGGGTCTGAAATTAGAAAATAGCATAAACAGGAAGCCAGGAAGTACCCATTAGCAGAATTTAGGAGGCAAAGGAATTTATTGTCTTACAGGTCAAATCCTGTTCTTATAAAACATAACTGTGTCTTTACTGTTCAGAAGATCCAATAGTCTGCCTGATCCCAAAATTAAATTAGAATATGTTCTCAATTGAAATCATTAATTTAGTTTTATTCTAGATCTAATAATAAAATTTCTATTTGATTGCTTTATAAAAAGATGCATGCTTTCTCCAGTGGGAACAACCATTTATAAAAGCCTGCTTACACCATGACTGCAATATTTTCTAACTATCTGATGAAACCTGAGATGTTTCATTGGGCAGTATGAGTAAGATACTGATAGCCCAAATATCTTCTAGAAAAGATATTGATTGTGCTGAAAACACAATTTAGGAATATTTAGCACTGTATTGTATTTATTGTTCAGTGATCAACTTGAACAAAATGTTTCCACCCTAAATCAACAAAATATACATCCATAATATATGTATGAACAAATCGGTTTCACTAAATTCTAGGGATTTTATAGTTTCCAGGATTTTCATAAGTATTTAATCCATTTTGAACTAATCTTGAATATGGTGTGAAATGAGTCCAATTTTTTTTTTTTTTTTTTTTTGCACATGGATGTCCACTCTTCCCAGTACTATTTATCTAAGAGACAGTCTTTTCCCCATTATTTGTTCTTGGCAAGGTTTCTCTGTTGAAAATCAATATAATGCATGAATTTATTTCTGAGACATTTTGTTTCACTAATCTATGGGTCTGTTTTATATGCCAGTACCATGCTCTTTGATTAGTATACTTTTGTAGTATATTTTGAAGTCAGCTAGCATAATGCCTCAAGTTTTGTTCATTTTGATCAAGATTGCTTTGGTTATTTAGACTCTTTTAGTTCCATACAAATCTTAAGACTATTTTCTTTTCCTTTTCCTATGAAAAATGTCATTAGAATTTTAAAACAAATAGCCCAATCAACAAATTGGCCAAGGACCTGAACAGACACTTCTCAGAAGATGATATACAATAATCAATAAATATATGAAAAAATGCTCATCATCTCTAGAAATCAGAGAAATGCAAATCAAAACTACTCTAAGATATCATCAGTCAGAATGGCAGCTATTATGAAGACAAACAACAATAAGAGTTGGTGAGGATGTGGGGAAAAAGTACACTCATATATTGCTGGTGGGACTGCAAATTGGTACAGCCATTTTGGAAAGCAGTATGGAGATTTCTTGGAAATCTGCCAATCAGCTATCCCACTCATCAGTCTATACCCAAATGACTTAAAAACAGCATACTACAGGGACACACCACATTAATGTTTATAGTAGCACAATTCACAATAGCTAAACTGTGGAGCCAACCTAGATATCCTTCAGTGAATGAATGGATTAAAAATAGTGGCATAAATACACAATGGAATTTTACTCAGCATTAAAAAGAACAAAATTATGGCATGCAGGTAAATGGATGGTGTTGGAGAAGATAATGCTAAGTGAAGTTAGCCAATCCCCAAAAAACAAATGCCAAGAGTGTTCTCTAATATACGGAGGTTGACTCATAGAGGGGTAGGGAGGGAGAGCTTGGGAGAATTAGATTAATTCTAAATAGGGAAGAGAGGTGGGAGGGAAAGGGAGGGGGCAGGGGATTAGCAAGGATGGTGGAATTTGATGGACATCATTATACAAAGTACATGTATGAAGACTTGAATTGGGTATCAACATACTTTATATACAGAGATATGAAAAATTGTGGCATATATATGTATAAAGAATTGTAATGCAAAAAAAAACAAAGTACATGTATAAAGGCATAGATTGGTCTGAACATACTTTATATACAGAGACACACAAAAATGTGCTCTATATGTGTAATAAGAATTGTAATGCATTCCACTGCTGTTGTGTATTTTAAAAAATAAAATCAATAAAAGATAACCAAAAAAATAAATTTTGGTAGAGATTACATTTAATCTGCAGATCATCTGGAGTACTATGAACATTTTAAAAGCATCAATTCTTTCAATGTATGAATACAAACTATCTTTCCATCTTTCATTTATCTGTGTCATTTTCTATTTCTTTCACCAATGTGTCATAGTTTTCCTATTAAATTTACTGTTTTTTTAATTTTAATGTTTAGTTTTTGAAAATGGAAATATTTTCTTGATTTCTTTCTCATATGGTTTGTTGTTAGAATACAGAATCTCTACTGATTTTTGCCTATTGATTTTGTCTTACAACTTTACTAAAAATCATTTGTCAGTTCAAACAGATTTTCAATGGAGTCTTTTGGGTTCTATATATAAAATCATATTTCTTCCCAATTTGGATAATTTTTACATTTGCATCTTACCTAATTGTTCTGGCTGGGACTTCCAATACTATGTTGAATAGATGTGGCAAAAGTGACATGGTTTTTATATTTAGGTACATTCTTGCTATGCTATATCTGATTTCTTGAGAGTTTTTAATAATGAATGAATATTGAATTTTGCAAGTGCTTTTCTACATTTATTTTCTACTCTTTTCTTTAAATTTAGTTGTTAATTGCAGCCTATAAATTTTATTTGGTAATTTATAGCTATCACTTAAATAAATACAAATGTAATATTTATAAAGCTCTTATTTATGGTAAGTAAGCACTTTGATAAGTCATCTTTAATCATCAAAGCAGCTCTATAAGGAGAATATTATTAGTACTATTGTTACTATTGTATCTATATTTAAGGTAAGGAAATATAATTTTTTAAAAGTTTAGGAATATATCTAAGATCAAATGGTTGGTAAGTAGCTGAACCAGGATTCAAACCTAAAACCCAATGACTTCATTTCTAGGTATTTTTTTCAAGAGAAATAAAAACATTTGTCATAAAAAGTTGTGTACATGAATGCTCACTGTTTAGGAAATACTCAATTGTCTATAAATAAAATAATGGACAAATATGTTATAGTATATTCATACAATTAAGTACTTTTCAGTAATTAAATAAAGCATCTAATAATATCTTAAAAATGTGTGCAAATTATGAAGTAGACTGATTAAAAAAGTCAAACAGAAATACATATGCTGGACTCCATCTGTATGGAATTTTAGAATAAGCAAAATGGTACTAGAAATCAGATCAGATGAAGCTTCTGAGTATGCTTTGGACTAAATGCACATCTTCCCATAACTCATGCTGAAATCTTAATCCCCAAGGACTTCTATTATGAGGTAGAAATTCTGGGAAATGATTCAGGAATGAGGGTAGAGTCTTCATAGTTAGGATTAGTGTCCTTATAAAACGGGCCCAAGGAAGTGGTTCACCTTTCACCATGTGAGGATACAGTGAGAAGGCACCGTCTATGAATAAGAAAACAGGCCCTCAGATGCCAAATCTTCCAGGGCCTAAATGATAAGAGTTCTCAGACTCCAGAACTATGAGAAATAAATTTCTGTTACTGATAAGCCGTCCAGTTTATGGTGTTCTTGTTGCAGCAACCCAAACAGGCTACAACAGAAGAGATAAGTAATGGGCTAAGAAGTCTACATCAACAGAATAATATAGGGCTCAGGTAAGCTATTTGAATTACAAAAACATTAAGCAAAGGAGCCTAGGAGTTTGAATTTTTTTTGATGACTTAATTGTTTTATTTTACCTTAAAATTAATAGATAACAATGATAAAAGATAAGTAAATTTTATAAAAGCATATAAAAAGTAGATCTTCCATTTCACTAACTGAACAAAACATTAGATAAGTACATGCGCATATATACATAGTCATATAGTGCCAGAATTTCTAAAATGAATTTCATATGTAGTTGTAGGTATTCTGCACATATTTAGGCATACTTATATTATTTTTAATACTTTCACTTAATAAAAACAGATCTAATATGCAATTTAGTTGCAAACAGAATTTAATTAAATAGAGACATTAGGATTTATATGTCTAATTGTATATTGAAAGACTGTTAAATGTTAAATTAATTTGTCATAACATTTTATAACAGGTCAACAAATATTGTTTACTCTTTGATTTAGTTACTCTTAACTTTCTATTAAATACAAATGTTAATCATTTTAGTTTGGTAGAATTTGTAATGGTCTCCCCAAAATCACTACATGAATTGTAGATAAATTATAAAATGTTTGATTAGTTGAAATTGTTATAAAAATTCCCCCAAATTCTAGAAAATATTTTAGAGACAGAACTCTTGGTTAGTTTTGCTCATCCCCAACTTAGTATGAGGTAACTTCTTGAACACTTTGCCTCCTCTGACTTTGGTCTCTCCACTGCCCTGAATCAGACCATTATTACCTTCAGCATCGATCATTTCCCTTAATTTTCCTGTCCCCAGCCTCTCTCAGCTAAGCTACATAATTCACACCAGTCAGAGTTAACTTTTTAATGTAGGTAGGCATTTTTTTCTCATGTTACTCTCCTGCACAAAATCCTCCAATGACTTTCCATGGCCTATAAAATAATTTACTTGCTAAACATGGTTCTTTAAAATAAGAAGAAAATCTTTGTAATACATTCCACTGTCCTATATAAATAAAAAAAATATTGAAAAATCCAACTTTCAATACAAAAAAAAGAGAAAACCTACTTCCTAAGCAATATTTATGACACCATTTCCCTACTTCTGTGTCTTTCCATATGTTGTTCCTTAGTCTGGAATGACCTTTCTACTCTGATGAAATTCTCATTTCAATTCTCATAGTTTTTTCCTCGCAGCCTTTTGCATATATTTCATTTCGTCACAAGAATTAACCTGAGTTTCCTGTGAGTTTCCCTCATAAAAGTGCCAAGACCTTGATAACAGGCCCAGGTGTTAACTACCTATCTTTATTTCTGAAGGTTTTTATAAAAATTAAATTACATTAAAATTGCCCATTGTTAACTTGAAGTTAAATCATTTACAAAATACTTATAGATAAAAGAATAGGGAACTACTCAGTATAGCAGAGTTGTGTTTATCTCAGGCTAAGATGTCACCAGTAATCTTGACTGTTGTTATGCAAGTTTTTTGTAATCGGTAAAAAATGTTTAATGATGTGAAGGGGAAGCATGTGCATGTAGGTAAGAAAATTGATATGGCTGGAATGGTATATGTGTGTTTACAATTAAGAGAAGAGGGAAGATTAAAAGGCAAATAGGATGCAGGAGATAATGAAGAGGGCTGAACCTTGTGTGTTAAATTAAGCAGCTTGAAATGTATCCTCAAAAGCAAGGAGAATAGTGGAAAGTTTTAATATGTTTTTAGAAATCAATACAGACTACAAACTAAAAGATTGAAGCAGTTAGGAAGATATGGTATTCTAAATGAAATGATAATCTCTTGGTGTAAAAGAGATTTGCTTCTTTTCCAACAATATTATTATTGCCTAAGAACAGGCTAATTTTGTTGGTATAATTTAGCACCAATATGCCTGTCACTTTCTAGACAGTTAACACCATGAAACTCCTAAACTCTCAGACTCACTTTTCAGACTGTCAACTTATTTTGAGTATATAATTGGCATCTACAAATCTCTAACTTAGCACATCCAAATTTGAACTTAAATTTTTCTACCTAAATCTTCTTCAATGTGAGTCTGACCAGTTCCAATAAGTTATATTGGCATCCAGAAATGTTCCCTGTTCAAAATTATAGAAATGGTCATTGAATCCTCTTTCACCCTTTATGTCCAATCTGTCCCATTTTACATGAAAAATATATCCCCAACTCATTGACTTCTGTATATGCTCAGTAGAGAAACAATGTTCAAGGAAACAGTGTTTTCCAAGTAGACTATTACTAGAGCCTCCTCATTATTTCCCCTCTTTACCCTTCTGCGCCACTTTATCAAATCCACTTTGCCCTACCCACAGCAGCCAAAATTACTTCTTCACATATAAATCAAATTTCTCTACTGTTTTCTTAAAACAGAGAATTGTCCTTTTCATATTCAAGCATAAAAATCAATGGAACCTAAAAGAGAGGATTTGATTATTGTTTTTAAATAATAATCTTTTTTTTTACTATATGTAAGTTACCAACAAACACAATAATTGTTTTCCTGAACCTTCTATCCATATTGAATATCACATGTTACGCTGTTTATTTTTAGTGTAAATGTTATTTAGGCTTTTTTTTTGGGGGGGGGGGGATGACAGAAAAGGTTTAATGAAAAGCCTATCCATTGATATACAGCAAAGTAATTAAATATGCAGGAGAGTCCGTTGTCTCTGAATGGATATATTAAAGTTGTTCAAAATTTTATAAAGGTTTTTTTTTCTGTGACTATGACATTAAATTTCCTTAAAATAACAGTAATTAAAAGACACTAACTAAAGTACAATTCAAACTGCCAGATTAGAATTCCTAAAATTTATGGAGTTAGTGCTTTCTTCAAGGGGCTAGTATAGTTCTTTGCTATGCTCTTAATAAAAGAAACTCTTCCAGTAAGATCTAGAAACAAACTACAAACTTGCCTGCAACTGCCTAAGTGACCTTTAACAGGCCAGTAGGCTAGAGGATTTCCTCACTATCTGTCCTATTTCTCCCTGACCACATTGCTTTTCTACTTGAGATATTTCTGTCAATTCACTTGTTCTTTTTTTTTTTTTTTTTTTTTTTTACTTACCCTGTTGTACCTGCTTTATTTTAAGTGAATTCTCTATCTATGCCCGTCATTATACCTATGCACACATGGGAAAGGAAGAGTAATACACAGACTAACTTCAGTGCACGTACCATTCAATGAAAGCAAAACAAAATCTGAAAATCTAAATCTAAAGTAGGTCATGCGAGGGAAGTTAACAGGACTGTCTACAGGCATAAACAATTTGTATCAGAGCACCAGAGAAAGTGAGGGGATGTTTCAAAGAGCAATTGAAGCTTCATCAGTTTTAAGAGACTGTTGAGAAACCTCACAAGAGCCTGCCATTCTGGGTTCAAAGGACAAAATATATAAAGACAAAACTTGCAGTGAACTACAAGTCATTCATCATAACTAGTCCAAAGGTTGTACTAGGGAGCTGAGCACATTCATGAAGGACCCTGGAAGCCATGGCAGAGGAATTTGAATTTTATAAGTGACTAAAAATGACTGAAACATCTTACACATTTGACTTTTACAAACGTCACACTAGTGACAATGTGGAAGATGAATGGAAAAAGTTTGTAAATTATACATAAGTAGAAGAGGTTATTGCCATGCATCGGCAAGATATATGAGAGTCTGGAAAATTAAACTTGGAAAAAGAGAAGGAATGAAAAACAAAAGCATAATATGAACGATGACAGCTGTAGGTAAAAACTGAACTTCCACAGTATGTTAGGTATAACTCCCCTGACTTTTCTTTTCTTTTTTGATGTGCTGTGTGCTGGAGATCAAATCCAGGATCTTGCACATTCTCAGTGCTTTATATAATCTCTAAAACCATGATTTATAAGGTAAGTAATATTATTAGTTCAGTTTTTATGGATAAGCAACCTGAAGCCTAGAGTCTAAATTGCTCATGTTTCCAGAGCTATAAAATGTGCTCTGACTCCATTACCTGTGCTCTTAAAAGTGGTGCTTTATTAGAAACCATGTAAGGCTACACAATGTGGGCAGGGAACAAAAGTAGCTAGCAGCTCCTTTATTATGTGCAACGTTATATGGAATTCTATAAAACAAGGGTACAGTGCCTCTATTCTTCACTCGTCTACAAAGTCCTTTTTACTTACATAATTCAGTTCCTTCATTCCAGGACATTCATCTGGACTTTCTAAGCCACACAAGTTCAGCTATTCCTCTAAATGCCCCAGATCTCATTGTCAGGACAGCTCCTACTTCATCATGTACAGTCTTCCTTGTTCTTGTTACAACATTTTTATATCCTTTGTTAAAAACAAGAATAATTTTTAAATGTTTCATTTGAATGGTTCCCTGGTTCCATCAAAATGTAGTCAGAAAATAGAGTCCATGTGTGTGTGTGTGTGTGTGTGTGTGTATGTGTATGTGTGTGTGTGTGTGTGTGTGTGTGTGTGTGTTTTGACTTGTATGGCTACTTGGAGACATGCATATCAATTCTCTGAAACAAAGGGCCAGATCTGTAAGAGATGTAAATTATTGGCTTAATATATACAAGAGCAGGAGTGTGGTAACCAAATAAGCTTATTATTATTATTATTATTGAGATACAAATTTTATAAGAATAATCAAGGCACTGATATTATACCTGCTAAAATACCATGTGAAACTGGTGAAATCTATTATGTTTTATCTTCTCAGTTAATGAGCTAAATTGATAAAACAAAAACAATGACCAGGTTAAAAGTTTGAAGTTTATTAGTTTAACATTAGACATTGTTCAATGTAGATCCATTTTTCCCCATCTATAATACTTCTTATCCATTTGATTGGAAAGAAATAGAGCCCTGAAATTTGAAATCATGACATTAAAACCTTGGTATATAAAATGTCATGATAGGCACCTGTTTCGATGAAGAAACATGCAGAATGAATGAATTATAGAGCTGTGGTCCTGCTTTACCTCAGAATGACTCTGCAGGGTTCACAGACATAGTCTATGTCAATTTCCATGTTCCCCAGATGTAAAGTTTGAATGAACACTTGGGAATTAGCAGAACGCCCACACTGGATTCATGGTCTGTGTGGTAAAAACTATCACAGTAAGATTGAGTGGATGCCTTTAAAACAGGTGTCTCTGTCCCTCTACTGATGCAGGACAGGAAAGGAAATAAACAGTATTATATCTCAAGTGGAATGACAGAGACTATAGCAGCTCTCAAAGACTTAATGCAGGACAAGATGGTGGATTAGCAGGAAGAGACTTTTCTCACAGCTCTATGACTTGGGACAGCGAGAAAACTACTTCTCTGTGAGGTAAGTGAAAGATGTACTCCATTAATATTCAATGTTGGACAGAGAGCCTTGAAGACTGGAAAATTTGGGGTATATCAGACAAGGATAAGAAACAGAATTGGAGCTCAGCTCCTGACAAGAGTGGGGAAAATTAACACGCAAAGTCAGAAAAGACTGAAAAAAGTGCTGGGAAAGCCTTGTCATGGGGAAATTCCAGTATCACAGGGGCAGCCTGCCCTGGGCCAACCCAGAGGCTGTTTGGCTCATTAAACTAACTGGTGCCTGAAACTGATCCGGGTCTTCCTACTGTGCAAGGGGAGCCCAACCTGGAAATATATTGGTACATCAGTGGGACAACAGCACCAACTCAGACCAGGAATTCAGATCTGTGAGTTCGAGGATGAATCCACAGGACGCCAACTGCAAGATCTAAACTGAGCTTAGCAAATCAGAATCTCTGGCATGGAGAATTTCTGGCATGCAGACCATTTTGCCTGGGGGTAATACAAGTTAGAGAGGCTGGAAAAGGACTCCTCCTCACCCATTTCCCTTGAATCAGCCAGAGCGCAGGCCCAGCAGAGCAGGGAGAATCTGAATGGGTGGAGTGACTGAATTCAGTGCTCAGAAACAGTCCTTGAGAGGCCACAAAAGGGCAGTATCCCTGAACAACAGAAACAGTGAAGAACCAACTCCCCGTTCTCTTGAGCGGTGCCCTGGGCAGAGTAGTGGGGTACAGTCCTAGGAGTGCATTGATTCATTAATGCCTGATAACTTTCCAAGAAATACATCTGGGACAATAAGGGAGCTATGCCCCATCCCTGGGAACTTCACTTGCAGAAACTCATCTCTTAGAACTCAAAGGCAACTATATCCTGGAAGTGAAGCCAAAAGCTGCTCACACCATCACCCTGAGAAGGGAAGCTGAGAAACAGAAAAACAGTTTAGCACGGAAGACATGCATAAACTCATTGACTAGTCTGTTATTTTGTTTTTGTATTTGTTTGTTTTATTTACTAATGCGTGCTGATTGATACACAATGGACATTTATACATTTGTACACATACTTATTTGTTTCTGCTTTTTCACTTTTAGCATTCCTTGAAGGTATTTATTTTTCCACGCTCTGTTTTTGATGGTTAGGGTTTTTGATTAGTATATTTTGGATTTATTTTCTATTGTCTCTTTCACAACTCTGTTTCCCTTTGTTTCTATTTCCTCTCTTTTTATCTTGCTAGCAGCTGAATTCTATTCTTCTCTCTTGAACTCTTTATGTAAATCTTTACTTACTATATTTTTCTTTTCCCCCTCACAAACACCTCCTAAGTCATTGCTGCATTTGCCCTATTTACCTCTTGAATCTGCATACCCTTTTCTACCCCCATCTCTTCTTTCCTCTTAATGAAATCTATCTTTAACTGTATTATTAAACATATGCATATCTGTTTTATTTTTTATCATTTCTAGCATTTTTTGAAGGCAGTTATTTTTCATGCATCAGTTTTTTGAGGACTAGAATATTTGATTAGTATATATGAATTTTATTCTTCTTTTCACTTCTTGTTTTATTTCTATTTTTTAATTTTTATTTAATACATTTATTTTCCCACTTATCTCATTCCTTCAACTCACTTTCTCTTTTCCTCTACTAATAGCCAATCTCTATTGATTTCCTTTTCACTCTTCCTTTAATTTCTTACTTCTGTTTCCTCTCCTCCTCCCTTATTATCATCACATTATACCTCACTTCTGTTCTCTACCTGTTCATCATTTGAAATTGTAAATTATTTTGTAAACTTACTGTTTTTACCATGGGAAATAACTAATCATGTCATTTCTAATTATTATGACAATCTACATTGCAGATTTTATAGCAAGAACTATTTGATTTAATGATATAAATTGTTTGCATTGGTTGTTATTATGAACAGTCTCTCCCTAACTGTGAAGTATAGAAAACCTTCAGGGACACAATAAATCCACAGAGAAGAAACTCTACTGCCTGAAGACCAATTGTTAGATGGATAGACTCACAAACAATAGATAGTTGAAGGCTCAGAGATATAAAACAAAGGACTGCATAATGTTCTCAATGAAATAATATCTGACAATTCTCCAAACCTTAAGAATGAAGTGAAACATCAAAAACAGGAAGCAGACAGTAACCCATTATACAAAATTAAAATAGATCCACACCAAGGCATATTATTATGAAAATGCCTATCATACTGAATAAGGATAGAAATTTTAAAGGGTACCAAAGAAAAATGCCAGGTCACATTTAGAGAGAAACCAATCTCAGATGATTTCTCAGTCCAGACCTTTTAAAGCTAGGAAGTTTGGGAATACGGTTTACCAAACTGAAAGAAAATGGGTGCAAACTAAGAATACTATATCCTGCAAAATTAAGCTTCAGAATTTATGTTGAAATATAAAACCTTCTGTGATAAACAAAATTTAAAAGAATTCACAATTAAAAAGCCTATACTATGGAACATAGTCAATAAAATATTTCATGAAGAAAAATCTGAAAATAAGCAAATGGAAGAACTACACTAGAAGACTAGTTGGTTAAAGAAGAAACTAATTCAAATTAAAAACCAGAAATAAGTCAAAATTACAAGAAATAAAAATCATATTCCAATAATAACATTGAATATAAATGGCCTATTTTCAACAATCAAAAGACATAGACTGTAAGATTGGATTATAAAACAAGACCTAACAAGATGAGGTCAACAAAGGACTCACCTCATGGCAAAGACATCAACAGACTCAAGGTAAAAGGATGGGGAAAAAAAAAAACCTTACTATTCACATGTAAGGGACAAAAAAGGCCTCTTCATACTGTTTAAGGGAATTATACATAATAAAACATACAATCATAAACACTGAAGCCCCAAATAATGGAGCATATCTGTATATGAAAGAAACCCTTCAAAATTTCAAGAATCACATAGATCTCAACACAATAATAGGATGACTTTAACATGCACCTCTCATCACTCATAGATATTCCAAACAAAAACTAAATAATGAAGCTATGAAACTCAAAATTACAATTAATAATTTAGACTTAACATATATAGACTATTTCTTATCATCAATGACTGAATATACTTTCTTCTCATTGCCATACAGCTCCTTCTCTACAATAGAACATATCTTAGGCCACAAAACAATTCTTAGCTAATATAAAAAAACAGATAATACCATGAATTTTATTAGATTATAATAGAATAAAATTAGAAATAAAAATAGAAGCTATCCTGATACCTATAGACTAAATATATGCTATTGAATATATGCAAATTAATAGCTTAAGATATCAGAGATAAAATAAAAAATAATAATTAAAGTGATACAACATATCAAAATCTCTGGGATAATATGAAGGAGGTGATAAGAGTAATATTTATAGCATGGAGCACATTCATTGAAAGAATAGAGTGTCATCAAATAAATAACCTCCTTTACATCTCAAAACTCTGGAAAAGAACAAAAAAAACAGCACTAAAAGCAATAGAAGAAAAAATAATTAAAATCAGAGATGAAATTGGAACCCAAAAATTCAAAAGATCAACAAAACAAAAAGTTGGATCTTTCAAGAAATTAATAAAATTGATAAAGTCTTAGCCAATCTAATGGAGAGAGAAATGTCAAATTACTAAAATTGGTGATAACAAAGGAAACATCACTACAGATATGATTGAAATATATATAATAATCAGAAACTATTTTGAAAATATGTGCTTCAATAAAATAGAAAATCTTGAATATATCAACAAATTTCTAGAGATATATGACTTACCAAAAAAAAAAAGTCAGGAGGACATAGAAAATTTAAACAGATCAATTACAAGCAATGATTATGAAGACACCATAAAAAACCTACCAATAAAGAAAAGCCTAGGATGAGATGGATTCTCAGCCAAATTCTACCAGACCTTCAAAGAAAAACTTACACCAATACTCCTCAAATTATTCCAGGAAATTGAAAAAATACATAAATTGAAGGTAATCCTTCTAAACTCATTCTATGAAGTTAGTATCACCCTGATATGAAAAACAGACAATGACACATCAAGAAAAGGAAACTTTAGACCAATAAACCTGATGAACATAGATGCAAAATTCTTAATAAAATATTGTCAAATTACATACAATAACATTAAAAAGATAGTACACCATGATCAAGTGGGTTTCATACCAGGGATGCAAGGTTGGTTCAACATATGGAAATCAATAAATGTAATTCTCCATATCAATAAATATAAAGATAAGAACCACATGATTATCTCAAAAGATTCAGAAAAAGCATTTGACAAAATGCGTCATCCATTCATGCTCAAATAGAAAACTAGAGATAGAAGAAATATGCCTCACATTTTAAATGCTATCTATGTTAAGCCAATGGAGAAAAACTGAAAGCATTCCCTCTAAAATCTAGAACAAAACAGGAATACTCTCTTTCACCACTTTTACTCAACATAGTCTTTAAAACCCTAGCCAGAGCAATTAGACAAAAGAAATAAATTAAAGGGAACCTAATGGGAAAAGAAGAGCTCATACTATCCCTATTTGCCAATGATATGATTCTGTATTTAAAATAACTTATAAATGAATTCAATAAAGTAGCAAGATATAAAATTAACACCCACAAGTCAATTGTGTCCCTATATACCAATGATGAATCAACTAAAAGAGAAATTAGAAAAATTATCCCATTCACAATAGCTTCAAAATATAAAATATATGGGAATCAACATAACAAAAGAGGGGAAAGAACTCTACAAAAAACCTTACATAACACTAAAGAAAAGAAATTCTTGGATAGGCAGAATTAATACTGTCAAAATTGTCATACTACCAAAATCACTATAGAGATTCCTCTTAAAATTACAATGACCATTTTTCATAGGAATAAAAAAAAGCAGCCATGAAATTCATTTGGAAAAAAAAGAGGCCAGAATAGCCAAAGCAATCCTTATTTTGAACAGTGAAGCAAGCAAGAGCCATCACAATACCAGATATTAAAATATACTACAGAGCTATGATAACAAAAAGACCATGGTATCGGCACCCAAAGAGACATGAAGACAAATGGAACAGAATAAAATACAAAGAGGAAAAACCACATAAATACAGTTAGCTCATACTAGACAAAGGCACCATAAACATACATTGGAAAAAAGATAGCCTCTTCAATTAATGGTGCTGGGGAAACTGGAAATTCATATGCAGCAGAATAAAACTTAACCCCTATCTCTTCCTCTGTATAAAACTCAATTCAAAGTGGATCATGGAGCTAGGAATTATATCAGAGACTCTGAAATTACTAGAGGAAAATGTAAGCCCAACTCTCTATTATTTCAGTTTAGGATTTGATTTTCTCAACAATATTCCTAAAGCAGAAGAAGTAAAATCAAGAATCAATAAATGGAATAGTTTCAAACTGAAAAGCTTCTTCACAAACAAGTGAATAATGAAGAAAAGGAAGAGAAAGCCTATAGAATGGGAAAAAAACCTTTGTAACTTGCACCTCAGATACAGCAAAACCACCAGGATATACAAAAGAGCTCAACAAAATTAACACCAATGAAACACATAACCTGATCAATAAATGGGCAAAGGAACTGAACAGGCCCTTCACAGAAGAAGAAATACAATTGTGTTCAACAAATAGATGAAAAAATGTTCAACATCTCTAGCAATTAGAGAAATGCAATTTAAATCTGCACGGAGATTCAATCTTATTCCAGTCAGAATGGCAATTATCATGAATACAAGTAACAATAAATGTTGGTGAGGATGTGGGGTAAAATATTCACTCATATATTGCTGGTGGGACTACTAATTGGTATAACCACTCTGGAAAGCAGTATGGAGATTCCTTCAAAAACTTGAAATGAAACCACCATTTGATCCAGTTATCCCACTCCTCTGTTTATAAACAAAGGACTTAAAATCAGGATACTACAGTGAAATAGCCAAATGAATGTTTATGGGAGGATAATTGACAATAGTCAAGCTATGGAACCAACCAAGGTGTCCTTCAATAAATGAATGGATAAATAAAATGCACAATGGAATATTACTCAGCCACAAAGAAGAGTAAAATAAATTCCACAATCACAGATGACTTCATCAGAAGCAATGATGTGTAGAACACCATGAACTTGGATAAGGGGTTACTTATACAAACAAATGAGTTTTGGCAGAGGCAATTTACCAACTGATAATCTTGAAATATTATATGTAGGCAATAGATTTTCTTCAAGTACGAATTTTTTATTATAATGCAATCAAGCCCTTGATTATCTTAGCATTGAGATAAACATGATAAACACATCCTTGACTTGATCATGCTAATCAGTTGTTTCCCTATCCTCAAGTCTCTGTAACCTCACCTTTAATGCAAAATAACACCATTACTCTGTCAATGAACCAGCCACATTGACCTTGTTTCAGGTATCAAAGGGACCACACATCCCCTACCTATGAGCAATATGCTACTGAAGGCATCCTGCAACAAAAATTTTAATCAAATTTCCAGTTTCATATTGATAGTTCAATTTTATATATATATATATATATATATATATACAAATTAATATATATAAAACATAAAATAATATATTTTTAGTTGTCAATGGATTTTTTAAAATTTATTTACATGTAGTGCTGAGAATTGAACCCAGTGCCTCACATGCCAGGCAAGCACTCTACCACTGAGCCACAACCCCAACCCAATTTATTTTAAGAGATATACTATTTTGAGTTTTGCAGTACATTGGAGATAATTTAGATCTAAATATCAGAAAAAGACAAAATTAACCATCAGGTTACCTTGTTGCTTGTGGAAAAAGCAAATATTGGTCTCTTACCACTATGTCATATGAAGGTACGTACAACCCAGAAAGTAGAGAATTTGGAAAGTCTTCATCAAAAATAAAGCTGCTGTGAGATGGCAAAGAGGTTGTTGATTTAGTGTCTTCCAACAGGTTTTTATACACTTTTATGCGAGGTCGAGCTTGGCCTTTCAGTATTATATAAAATCCATCATTTCCGTACACTGAAACAAAACAAATCCAAAAAAAGATATAGATATGACTAGAACATATATCATACTTGCAAATTCCTTTCAATTTATATACTATGACAATAACTACAATGTAGCCCCCTCAGCCATTCACAAAGAGAGTACTCAAATAACAAGAATACAAAGGCCCATTTGGAGTATTCATTTCAGACATTGTGTATAGTAGCCCATCTTCCCATGGAATTGCCAGGGGGGTAAAAAGAGCATGGTGTCATTTCTCATACCTTAATATAATGAGAAACTTGAACTTGACACTCTTGCCTCAAAATTGGCATTTGCTTATTTTATATAAGTAATAATATATAATTATAATATATATTTTGTATTATATAATATAAGCATATATATTATATATAATATATATATACACACACATACACATACATACACACTATTAATTGTTATTTATTATTGTTCTGGACATGATGATCATTTCTAGAACTGAGTAAGGCAGATAGTTTGGAAAAACTGATTGAACAAAACCACATTGTAAGTCTCCACAATCAATCTGTAAACCAATCCAGTTCAACTGTGTGTCTGTAGGTCTGGCAGATGTATTTCCTTATGAGCTATTTAGATTAGTTCCAGCTCCTCTGGAGCTTCTACTTTTGAAAAAGCAGGGCATAGTAAATGAATGGTCTCTTTCTCCAGTTCTCAACTCTTTACATTTCTTTATAGAACTGGAACAAGTCATTCAAGTGCTACAAGATTCTTTATTACACTTTGCTCATCATCTTACAATAAACAGAAACTTCACAAATTGATTTTCAGGGGCAATCATGTGTATTTGTATCCCTAAACATTCTAAGTTGCCTGCGTTCTCTGCTTTTTTTTTTCAAATTATTATTATCATCTGACCTCAGTGTTTATTAGTGGGGTTCTTTATCACCATGATTTCTTCACTCTTCTTTAAAGCAAAGTTTGATTTTGCTTGGATGTCTGAGGTTCAAAGGGACCCATTCTGGGTAGCACAATATTGTTCACTAAACATTTAATCTGTGTGGTGAGGGCACTGCAGAAAATTTGTTTTTTAATGGCTATTAGGTGAGATATTTGAGCATCAAATGGTAGCAGGCATCTGTAAAGATCAATGAGTATAAATTTTGTTAGACAAGTAATGGTTTTGACTGACAACAATGTTGGGGGGCCTGTTAACAGAAAGGTATATTCTAATAAGTACATTTTATATTGTTTCAGTGTAGAGTTAACTGATACTTCTCAGCATAGATTAAAAATTGTGGGAATAGATGCATTGTATAAACAATCTTATTTCAAGGACTTCCATTTGCCTTCCCAATGTGAATTTTATCCTTTTCCTTTACTAACCATCATTTTATTCAACGTTGCATTTGCCATGATAAAAATTCCATTTCCCAGACACTCTTAAATTTGTGGCCATGCAGTATCATTCTGATTAATAAACTATTGGGAGAATTTTTTGTTTCCCAAACTTGCACAACAACAACAACAACAACACACACACACACATATGTACATGCTACCTAGAATGAAGAATGATGTTGAGACTAGGACAGACACATTGTCACTAAAATGAAAATGTGAGGTGGATATTAGAGTTCTGACTCTGATGTTTTTTTTGTGTGTTTATCTGGTGACTTCTTGTGATATGACATAAATAAAACCCAAAATTGGCTTAAACTATTGTTCATTAGTTCTCTATTACTCAGGGCTGAACACAATTTTCATGTGGATATTGTTGGTATTTTGTTTAACTCTAAGCATAATTGGCCCATCTGTTACTATCATGTATAGTTACATTGTCACAGAGAATATTACCCCATGTGACACATCAATTTTGATAACTATATATAAAGAATGGCATTTTGTAAAAGTCATGGATATAGATAAGATTGTTTTCAAAAATCCACCATCAAACTGCAATGCTATTTGGTTTGAAAATCTATGCTTAAATAAACTAAAGATGATAACAGATATATGGGATGATTATGTGTGGATTTCTACAGTAGGCTGGCAATTTATATCATGTGTTGCAACCAATTTCACAGTAATCTCTACCTTCATTTGAACAGCAGTTATCTCAGTTGAACAGCAGCACCTAATATATATGTAATAATTAGGACACAAATGTTAAATTGAAAACTGCACACTCTGAGTATCATGCCCCAAGAAAATGTGTTCACTTTGGAGATAAATACAACTCCTCTGATCCACTCAAGAAAATCTTCCTTTTCTGCTAGATCTTTACCCAGCAATAGTGAATTTTGCAAAATAATTTGCTTATACTGTATTAATGTTCACATTTACATGGTAAAATATTTAATATTCAGGAGGTCATTAGGGAGTTAAACTAATTTGAGAAAAAAAATCTGAGAATCATGGGAAAATATTTAGATCAGAAAATATCTCATCAACCCTTATATTATATTTACCAAAAAAAAAAAAATCGAATGAAGCTATTCTGGAAGCTGCTAACTCTATCATGTACAAAAATAATGCTGTATTTGGAATTTTAAGAAATATTTTTAGGGGCTGGGGATGTGGCACAAGCGGTAATGTGCTCACCTGGCATGTGCTAGGTTCAATCCTCAGCACCGTATTAAAAAAATAAAATAAAGATGTTGTATCCACCGAAAACTGAAAAATAAATATTAAAAAATTCTCTCTCTTAAAAAAAGAAATCTTTTTAGAAAAATATTTTGAATATTAAGGTAGTATCCTTTAAAATGGTATATATAATTTTCTTTTTCAAAGTAATGTTCTATAAAAGGATCAAGGGTAACTCTAGGAGACAGGAAAAGGGACCTCAGTGTTGTATTCATTATGTAATCTCAAAAAACAAAAACATGTATTCCTAGGATTAATTTTCAGTTCAGGAATTATATGTGAAGTCAAATTATCTCCACGTATTCAAACTGTTCATTATTTTTGAATTTTTTAGTGAACACAAAACTTTTTAAATGTTGTCAATGTTGTTATTAAAGGATATTAATAAATTCTGAATTTCAAAACTAATATACATAACCAGGTTTACTAATGACATAACTATTTGAAACATTTTGACCAACTTGAATTAAGAAGCTTGGAGACATAAAAGGCTGTATCTCACACCAAAATCTGTATATTAATTAGTTAATACTGCCTAAAACATCATTATATTAAACAACATTCTTTGGAAAAGTTACTTTTAATATCAAGATGTACAAAATATTTTATTCAAGCATTGCAAGGGAATCTTTGTCCTTAGTTTTTTCATAACTAGACTTAGGTCTTCCATCCTCTAACACAGCTATCAGAAAATACCTTAATAGATTTAGAATGTAGTTATTTTGCCTCTGAAATTTAGACTACAAGTTCTATAATTGTTTGCATAACATTGATGAGTATTCACATAAGATATTTTAGCTATTTTAAACTTCATAAACTTCTGCTCAATTTCTTGCTAAAATTTTTTTTCAAAAATTAAGAAAGAGTACAAAGAAATAGTAAGTATTGCCAATTCTTACATAAATCAGAATTTCTAATAAGTGCATTTATTTGGAAATAGAAGGAACAGGGACTGGAATAAACACAATTTTTAAAGCTGAAAAAAATCAAATATTGGTATGGATGTGAATCAACTGGAATTCTTATGTATTGTTGAAAAAGGAGAGCAAAATGGTTATAGTACTCTGTAAGAATGTCTGCTTTTTATAAAAGGAGACCTATATCTAACCTATGTTCCAGAAATTCAGTTTTTAGGTATTTATTTACTCTGAGACAAGAAAATGCATGTCCAAAAAAAGGCTTGTACAGGAATTTCACTAGCGGCTTTATCCTAGAAGCCAAAAGCCATCCATACAGAGACAGTGTGTCAACAAGTCTATCCTAACCATGTAATTTAATATTACTCAGCCATAAAAGAAGAATGAACTACTGATTAATCTCAAAAGCATTATTCTGATTGAAAGAGAGCATTACAGAATGATACATGTTATTTGATTTCATTATACAGCTCTAAATGTTTGGTGCAAAACTAATTTATAGTGAAAACATAAAAGAGAAAAAAACAAAGTAATTGCCCCTGGGGGTTGGGCTAGAGATTGGTAAGAGGCATGCAGAGAACTTCTTGATGTTTGATGATGGCAAAATTCTATATTTTTTGAGAGATTTGGTTTTGCAGTATTTGTCTAATTCATTAAAAAAATACACTTCAGGTACACTTATGAGCACCACTGAAAGGAGATTTTACCTTAAAGATAAGGACCAGAAACATTAAATTCTAGGAAAACTGAAGTGTTGGCAGGACAGGTGCAATGTCCTGATGCTATGGCATATCAGTAAGACTAGAATAATGCTAACGTAGTAGGGGGAAAAAACTGTAGGAAGAAAAGGAGTATTCACCCATGACAGCAAATACTTTTTTTTTTTTTTTGGTACCAGGGATTGAATGCAGAGATGCTTAACCACTGAGTAACATCCACAGCACTTTTTATTTATTTATTTTTTAAATTTTGAGATAGAGTCTCACTAAGTTGCTTAGAACCTCACTATTTGCTGAGGCTGAATTTGAACTTGGGATCCTCCTGTTTCAACCTCTCAAGCTGCTGGGATTACAGATATGTGCCACAATAGCAAATACTTTTTGAGCCCTTTCTGTGTTTTGATCATATTAAATGTTCTAAACCTTGTACATGTATTAACCTTTTTGGTTCTCTTGGCAAATATTTAAATTAAGTATTATGGTTGTTCCAATTTTACAATTAGGAAATGAATACAGTAAAAAAATTAATCCTTCCCAAGTTTGGAGGGCCAGTAGTGATGAATCCAGCATTTAAACATACCCTGCTACAGCTCCAGATTACTCTGCTGGTCCTTGTGACTCTATATAGTATAGTACCTCCCACCCCACCGCGTCTTTCTCTCTCTTCCTTAGTACATATTTTAGATTGATATAGTTTCAATTATGATAAAAAATAAGACTAGATATATAACCTAAACAAATATCCCCTTGAGTTATTTTAACTTAAAAAGTTACATTTCAAAGTTATATATGTTATTTTAAAAAGCTGAAAAGTGAAAGTCAATATATGTGTGCTATGAAGAAAATGTGTCTAGAAATAAATTGAGTAATATAAATTATTGCTGATAAAAGAATATTTTTAACTTAAATAGACCATGTCAGAAATGACACTGTTACTTATTGAGCAAAATTTTCTAAGGCTTGATTAGAACTGTAACCATATCTACTATATCTGTCCCTAGACCATCTCCATAAAATCCAGGTCAATGTTCTTAACTCTTAATGATGAGTGGGTTGATCAGCTATGCCTACAAGAAAAACATCTTTTTTTTTTTTACTCCCAAATTTCCAAATCCAGAAACATAGCCATCCCTGGTTCTCAGATAGACTAAACTTACTACAAAGAATGTCATATACTGAGCATCAAATATTTGCCATGTACTGTGCTAGGTGTTCAAATACTGAATATTCTATTAATCTCGACCGTTATATATCATTAGTCTATGTTTTAGATGAAAAAATCAAGACACAGAATGATTAAGTTGTCACAAGTCACAAAGTACATTAACATTTGGAAGTTATCAACCATGTTCCAACCTCTGAGGGACACACACACACACACACACACACACACACACACCCCTACAGAGCACTATGTGTATGTGTGTGTGTGTACAGCATATCTTTGCAGAATACATATATATATATATATAAATATGTGTATGCATGTTTAGTTTTATACATCTTATAAATGATCTCAGAGAGGATAGAAAGAGTTCCTACTATTTGTAACAGAGTTCCAAAATTGACCCTCAATTATTTCTTTAAATTAGTGTAGCTGGTTTTTTTTATTCAATAAAAGAAATTTGAAAAAAATAAAAATTTAAAAGAACCTTCCAACACATATGCAGATTGAGCTGAAATTTGAGGTGATTTCTACAAATACATGAGAAAAACAGAAGAAAATAATCCTCATTGAAACAAAAGGCGAAACAAAATCATTAATGCAGTCATAAATCTAGAGAAAAGTATAAAGTATAGTAGAAACTGAAATAAAATAAGTTCATCAGATAGAATTCAAGGAATATTTTCAACTAGGTATAAAATGTATAAACTAGTTATTTAAGCACCAAAAAAATTATCTAGGGAAGAAAAAAAACTATTAAGCTCCCAAAGAACAATTATAATATTACTGAGAAATCACAAAGTGATATTAAATTCATGAATTGAGAGGAAAAGACATTTGTTAATAATGCAAGATAAACAGAAATATTGACATTTTTGACCAATAAGAAACAAATTATAAACGTCTTATTCAAATACTTAATACATTAAACTATATCATTAAATTTTAAGAAAAAGAATAAAAGTATCCAAGAAAAAATAAGCAATAAGAAAATAATATGAATTAAAAAACATTGATTCCAATACCTTGAAAAAGTAAAGTAATTCATAAAAATTAAGCAGATTCATAATAAATTTTAATAAAATATGTATATAGTTAATCTCTATTACATGAAAAGTCCAAATAATTATTTTTATAAGGACTCAAAAAAAAATCTTAGGAAAAACTTCATGTTTTTAAGTATCTTAAACACATTTAATAAAAGTGTGTAAAAAAGCATTCAAAAGAAATTAAAATACTAATAAGGAAAAGTCTAATTAATCATTTTGGTAGTAACTTTTCAGAAGGCTAAAGGCCAAACACAAAGTCAAACTAAAGCAAACATTTGCAAATTACTTACTGTCTCCCACTCTCTTTCACAGACCTTTATCTAAAAATCAACCCTTCTGGAGGGACTTAAATGTTTAAAAGAGCTATAGATGAATAAGGTCATATTGTCAGCTGGCTAATTACTCCTTGGCCTCTAAAATCGAGTTTAAGTGTTATCTATCCAATAGGAAGGCCTTTCTTGACCTCCAGCCTCTTCTGTGCAGCATAATTGATGCCCCTTCTCTGGGAATCTCAGAGAATTTCTGCACTCAGCATTGTCAGTCTCTGTCAATAGAAACAAACCTCTGAAGAGAAGGAGCTCTGTTCTCAGTATTTCTAGCCCCTAGTGCATAGCTTGGCCTATTTAAGTCATTGAGCAAACACTTGTTGAATGTATGAAAGCTTCAGTATGAAACTGTATTTCATTTCTTTCTAAAGAATCTTATGAAATATTTGGAGAGAAAAAAATTAACTAAGAATTCTGTATATTGAGAAGATAAAAACTCTTTCATGGCCTATTTTCTTCTCGTAACATTAGGTGGAAGCTAAGGAAAATGTCAGAAAGTTATAAAAAATTTTAATTTAGATAAGTTAACTCATAGACTCTGGTATCTTTTCACATGGGATGATCACTCTTAGGGTCTATTCATTTTCCCTTATGGGGCCAGGAATATTCATGTTAAGGCACAAGTCTAATAACCTCTCTTAGAATATTTTTATAACTTGTGGAAGATAATATACAAATAAGACTGGGTATTCACTTTGAAATTGAAAAACCAAATATATACATATTATCATAAAGTGAACAAGAAGGGAAGTAAAGAAATTAATTTCATTTATTTTGAGCACAGACCTTCTTTTGGAATGATCGGTCAATCCTGATATTTCCTGCTCCCAAATTTTAAAAAATTACTGTTCTAACACAAGGTATCACAGGTAAAGATCCCTAAATAAGTACAAAAATAATGTGAAGTTCCAGAGAAGAAATAAATTCTATCTGATGGAGAGGATCTGAGATGATAGTATGAAAAAGGTGACATTTATGATGGATGTTGAAATGTAGATAAATTTTGACTGACAGATGTGGGGAGAAACATTTATAATATAGGAAATAGCATGAGCAAGATACAAAAGCAAGTAACATGGAACTCCATGACAGTCTCCAATCAAGCATGGGAAATGACAAGGAATAGTGAATAACCCCATTTGTTAGAAGAATAGCATAGGGAAAAGCATTTTAAAGAATCAAATTAAAGGGGCTGGGGTTTTGGCTCAGTGGTAGAGTGCTCGCCTAGCACGTGTAAGGCACTGGGTTCAATCTTCAGCGCCACATAAAATAGATAAATAAAATAAAGGTATTGTGTCCATCTACAACTAAAAATATTGAAAGAAAGAAAGAAAGAAAGAAAGAAAGAAAGAAAGAAAGAAAGAAAGAAAGAAAGAAAGAAAGAAAGAAAGAAAGAAAAGAATCAAATTAGGTTAAGCCAGGTGCTGTGGCACACACCTAAAATCTCAATGACTTGGGAGGCTGAGACAGAAGAATCACAAGTTCAAGACCAGCCTCAGCAACTTAGCGAGGCTCTAAGCAACTTAGTGAGACCCTGTCTCAAAAAAAAAAAAAAAAAAAAAAAAAAAATGGCTGGGAATGTGGCTCAGTGGTAAAGTTCCCTTGGGTTAAATCTCCAGTACCTAAAAAGAAAAAAATCAAAAGCAGTTTAGGACATACTTAGAAGAGCTATTCTGTATTGGAAATATGTATCAAATAACCAATTGCCAAACAGTTTATATTAGTAATAATAAAACAATGTTTATTATTTTTTAAAGTATGATTTTCAATATCTCTATTATCATTGATTTAATATTTAGAATGAGGCAATATTAGCATTCTTATGTAGTGCTAGAATGAAATTTTTCTGATAATTTTTCAACATGTAACAAGAGACATAAAAATATTCACATCCTTTGATTCATTGCTTTTATCTTTAGAAATTGTCATAAATAATCCCAAGTAAAGATAAAAATTACTACAGACAAGAATGTATTTAGGACCACAGTATTTATGATAGGGAAAAACCAAAAACCCTTTAAAAAGAATTATCAAGTAAATTCTGACATATCCATTAGACAAAAAGTATATAAATATCTATGTTAGTATATATAAACAGTTATTAAATATATAGTTATATATTATGAGTATATCATGGAATCAAGGAAAGCTTCTGTAATGTTAAATATGACATAGGGACCAAAATGACATAAGATTTTACTTGGAAAACTACATATAATTAAAACCAGAGAAAAATGTGTCAAAATGATAATCATGGCTATCTGAAGATAAGATTATTAAGGGAGATTCCTTTTTCCTTATTTGTGCTTTAAAATATTTTCCATCCTTCTATAATGATCATATTTCATTCAGAGTCAGAAAACGTATTAATAACACAATGACTCATTGGGCAATTTTTCTGGCAAGAATTAGGAAGAACAGACAAATTGGGAGTCTATTAAGGTAATCCATGTAAGAAGAAATGAATGGAGGACTGAACTAAACACTGAGAAGGAAAACAGATTTGAAAATGAAAGTTGAAATCATATAGTACAACTCAATTAATTTAAAGAAAGAGGAATAGTTAAAACAATTTTTAATTGTGAAGATTTTCACAAGGAAAATAGTACCATTGAGCTATCTCATAGTAAAAGACCTACTTGAAGAGCAAGAAGAGAAGTTGGCCTGTTCTTGGTTTTTCACAGCATGCCTGCAGGACTTCCAAGAGGAGAAACAGATCAGCCATTCACAGATGTGAATGCAGAACTTAACTGAGGCTAAAACTGATGAGTATGGAAAACGAAAGAATATACATTTGAATTAAATCATAGGAATGAATGAAAAGTTTCTTAGGAAAAATGAAACAAAAGGAAAGGTAGAATTCCTGTAGGAGACAGGAAAAGCGTGGAGTTGTAGAGACAAGAATGAAACAAGTTGTTCACAAATGCCCTTTGCAAGATGCTGAGTTCCTTCTGGGAATATATCTTCCTAAGGAGACACTGATAATTAAATCATCCTGGCTCAGGGTGTCTGGTCAGAGGATAATTGTTAGGACAAACTGCAGACACTACAACCTTTTAAAACTCATCCCCTCATCCAAGCTAGTTAGCGGGGCTAAAAAAGAACAAATTTAGAATCCACCACACTCACACCAATAGAGATGATACCTGACTACATACTGTACCTGCTACATTTTTAACCAATGGTGAAAAAGTTACAGGCACTCAGCAGAAATTGTTCCATAAGTTTTGAATTTGGTCTTCCCCAGGCTAGTGAAATGCCCTACAATACTCTCTTCAGATGTTCCACAGTGACAGCTAGCAAGTTTTCCATTAACCACATGATAGGGAATGCTTTCAATACAGCGTAAGCTATGCTATTGATAGGTTAGGTGAATGCATTTTTGACTTTTTGTGTGTTCAACTTATTTTTTTATACCTTTATTTTATTTATTTATTTTTATGTGGTGCTGAGGATTGAACTCAGCGTCTCACCCATGGTAGGCAAGCACTTTACCACTGAGCCACAACCCCAGCCCCATCAACTTATTGGGATGACTATATTAAGTTACTTTAAAAATAATTATGTACTTGTAGAGAATGCATAAATGGAGAAATTATAATTTTACAAATTTGGGTTGATTATTTTTAAGAACTTTAAACCAGTTTATTGTCAATCTTTTTTATTTAGACTTTCTTACATAGAAATTCACTATTAACATTTCTTAATTCAATGCTGTTTGTTCACATTCATGATGTACAAGTTAAAGTCAAAGCCTTTGATCTTTTTCAGTAAAAAACTTTATTCATTTACTTAAACTCTGTTGTCTAAAAGGGTTTTTCACATAAATTTACAAAATACATGAAATATTTAAGAAGATAATGTAGAAGTACATTTTTCTCCTCCTCTGGCTTCACACCACCCATTTTTCCTTCTTGTTTGTGTTCTCTGATATTCAAAATATTTATATTTTTATAAAATCCAAATCATTCAATCTTCCTTTTGTCACTTTTAGGCCATCAGTGCCATGTCTAAGAAATCATGGCTTACTCAGTAGTCAATGAAGATTAATTTTTAAGTTTTCTTAAAAGAGTTTAGTAGTTTTTAGGTCCTTGATCTATTTTGAGCTAATACTTATATATGGTGTGAGTTAGGAGTCCACCACCTTCATTATTAGCATGTATTTATATTTATTGTGCAGTTGTTCAAGCACCATTTGTTCTTTCCACCATTGACTTGTCCTGGCAACCTTGTCTAAAATCAATTTACCATAAAGTTAAAGCACTATTTCTGGACTCAATTGATTCCATTGTTATATGTGTCTATTTTTATGCTAATAGTATACTCTCTTGGTACTTACTGTAGGTTTGTAGTGACTTTTGAAACTGAGATTTATGAGTCCTCTGGCTTTATTGTTCTTGGGTAAGTTTTGATTTCTATTTTTCTGGCTCCTCTAAATTTCTATATGAATTTTAGGATCAGTTTATCAAACTTTCAAAAAAACAGCTGGTACTAGTTTTTTTGAAGATTGTGTTGAATGTATTCATCGGTTTTTGTAGTATTGCTATTTAGCAATAGCAAGTTCTTTGATCTAAGAATATTGGATAGCTTTGTATTTGTGTATTTAATAGTTTTCAACAATGTTTTGTAGTTTTCAGTTTACTAGGCTTGCATTTCTCCTTTTAAATGTATTCCTAACTAGGTTATGTCCTTGATATGATTGGAAAATAAAATTAAATTTCTTAACTTCAGTTTTTATATCGATCATTGCTTGTGCTATAAATTCTCCTTTAAGTATTTTGTAGACTGCACCATGAGGCCATTTGGGTCTCTGATTTTCTGTATGTGTGTTTTCAAGAGAGCCCTACCACTGAGGTACACCCCCAGCCCATTTTTATTATTTATTTTGAGACAGGGTCTTGCTATGTTAATGAGGCTGACCTCAGAATTAAAATCCTCTTGGCTCAACCTCCTGCAGAGTTGAGAATACAGGCAGGCACCACCACATCCAGCTCTGTGAGAATATCTTTAATTGCTATTTTAATACAATAGGTGCTCCTCAATTTACAATTGGTTATGTCCAATAAATCCATCAGAAGTTACAAACATATTATGGATGTGACTCTACTTTGTGTACAACCAGAGATATGAAAAATTGTGCTCTATGTGTGTAATATGAATTATAATGCATTATATTGTCATATATAACAAATCAAAATGTTTTAAAAATGCACTTAATACATCTATACTCTAAGCATCGTAGTTCAGCACACAGTACACTGCAGAGACCTGTTGTTTACCGTTGTGGTCTCCTGGTTAACTGGGAGCTATGACTCACTGCCATTGCCCATCATCATGAGAGAGTAGCAAAGATTATATCACTAACCTAGAAATATTTCTACTTAATATATGAAGTTCATACTGAATGCATATTGCTTTTGTACCATCATAATTACATTAAAAAATTCTAAATTGAAGCATTGTTATTGAAAAATTATTTACTTGTTATAGATGTGATCAAATTGTCTATTTTTTCTTGAGTCAGTTTTTATGGACTGTATATTAATTTGTCCATAATATCTAAGCTATGTAGTTTTTTAGCACACGATTTTTCAATATATTTTCTTTTAACTTTATTAAGTTTGGCAGTAAGTTCCACTATTTAGTATTGAGTTTTCTCTCTTTTTCTTTTGTTAATATTTTTGTTAATATTTTAATTTATAATCATAATTATATCCACTCATGGGGTACATACAATATGATGTTTTGATGTATGTGAACAGAAGGAATAATTTTATCAAGCTAATTGGACCCAATTCTCCTTTATGTTGGCACAGGAACCAACTTCCTCAACAAGACTCTTAAAGCACAAGAAGTAAAATAAAGAACCAATAACTGGAATGGTTTTAAACTAAAAAGCTTCTTCTGAGAAAAAGAAGCAATCAAGAACATGAACAGAGAGCCTACAGAACAGAAGAACATATTTACCACCTGTACCTCAAATAGAGCATTAATCTATAAATCATTAATATACAAAGAACTCAAAAAACTTAACACTGAAAAAAGTAATAACCCAATCAATAATGAGCTAAGGAACTGAACAGGCACTTCAGAGAAGAAGACATATGATTGGTCAACAAAAGAAGAAATGTTCAACATCACTAGCAATTAGAGAAATGCAAATTAAAACTGCACTGAGATTCCATCTCACTCCAGTCAGAATGCCAAATATCAAGAAAACAATAACAATAAATGTTGGCAAGCGTGTGGGGAAAAGGTACACTCCAACATTGCTGGTGGGGTTGCAAATTTGTACAACTACTCTTGAAAGCAGTATGGAGATTCCTCAGTGAACTTGGAATAAAACCATCATTTGACCCAGTTTTCCCACTCCTTGGTTTATAACCAATGGACTTAAAATCAGCATACTACAGTAACACAGCCTTATCAACGTTTATAGGAGTTCACCATAGTCAAGCTTTGGTACCAACCTAGGTAGCCTTCAACAGGGTATAAAGAAAATGGATAAAGAAAATGTTGTACATTTACACAATGGAATATTACTTGGCCATAAAGAAAAATAAAACTATGGCCTTTGCCAGTAAATGGATGGGACTGGAGACAATTTTGCTAAGTGAACTAAGCCTGTCTCAAAAAACACAAGGCCAAATATTTTCTCTGATATGTGAATGCTAACACAAAAAAGGGTGTTTAAGAATATAAGGGAAGAATATATGTTCATTGGATTAGACAAAGGAGGATGAAGGGAAGGTGGGGGGGATGGGAAAAGGAAAGACAGAAGAATGAATCAGACTTTCCTATGCTCATAAATGAATATAATATTAGTGAAACTCTACTTCTTGTACAACCACAAGAATGGGATCCTAGTTAGAACAAGTTATACTCCATGTATGCTTATTATGTCAAAATATATTCTACTGTTACATATATCTAAACAGAACAAATTAAAAAATTAAAAATAAATAAATACAACTATTAATATACCATAAGCTTATGTACTTAATATGTTTTTATAGTGATACATTTGGTATTTACACTTAAGGTATTTTAAAAATATAATATGTATTATATTGATTATCAGAAGTAGATCTCTAAATTTATTCATACTGTGTATCTGAAATTTAATATCATTTAACTAATTATTCCCCATTCTAAACACCTGCCACCCAAGCCTCTGGTCATTATTGTTTTACTCTGTCTTCCTATGAGTTCACATTTGTAGTTTACATATATAAATTATGTCATTCCACCTCTTCATACTATCACCTCATGGGTAAGGATTTCAACATACAAAGTTCATGGGGTGGGAGGCTGGACATAAGCATTCTAACCATGGAGCTTCAGTTTCCATAAAAGCATGTCTCCATGTCAGATCACCGCACACCCTTCAAGTCTCTGTATGTCTAGGGAAGTCATGGTCTTTATGGTAGAACTAAATATTTTGTTATTTCTATCATAAAAAGGTACTATTTGCATTATGGTTAATTTATACATGAAAAAGATGCCCCACTACATTTTTCATGAGTTTAGCTACTGTATTTTTATATACTAGGTAAAATTTAAATCATAACAGGAAATAAAGACTATACAAAGTGAAGATTATACTAAAAATTTAGCAATATAAAAATATTTTCAATGTTGAAATTAAATTAAAAAATTTATTTAAATGACTATGCAGATTTTGAGATATAACCACATGAAAATCAGAAAAAAATGAAATTGAATTAACGAAATAGAAGATAAATAATATTGTAAGGTTTAGTGAGCTTCAAGTACAGAAAACAGTAAAGATGTTATTGAAAGAAAAGTGAAAACATTTTATAGGAAAATCATTTTATAGGAATGTGTTTCAATGGTGACATAAACTTAGATATAATAATGAGATTTTGATTTGTAATCCAGTTCCAGGCTAGCTACTAAATGATGATCTCAAGCAAGTTAATTCTTCTAATTTTCATGAGATTGTCAATCTTAAAAATGTCATCTCCTAGACTATACAAGAGAAAACACAATGGACAATTCTTGTGATCACTTAACTTCAATTAATTATGTCTCTCTCTGTATATGCACATGTAAAAAGAGATGACTACATGTGATATATATGCAGTAATTTTAACATAGTAATATAAGTACTTTTTAGTTGTACCACTCTTAGAATATATAAATAATATAATAATAAAAGAATATGTTTTAGAAGCATGATTTAAGTTTAACTTAAACTAGAGATATGCATCTTATTTACCACTGAAAAATCATAATATTATTTCCTAGTTAATATATTATTATTATTTTTAAATCTGAATACATAAGAGGCCAAGGGAATAATAGCAAGTGTAAGAAGTTTCCTTAAATAATGTAGCTCTAAAGAAGTAGTGGCCAGAAAAGAGACCAGAAGGTGCAGACAGCTGTGTGGAATTGCACTTGAGAAAGGAAAACCTCTGCAGCAGATTGAGAGTCAGCATCCTGGGGATGAGGGACCACATGAGGGAATTCTCTAAATAACAGCAGAGGGAGGGCATGCATATATGAATAGAGAAAAAGGAGAGAGACAGACATCTAGTTGGGCTTGTTTTTTAAGCTGGATGAACAAAGAGATCTACAAAGGTCAAATATTTAATGAGTTGACTGCTTTGATAGTGAAACATCCAAGCTGTCAGAACTAGATATCTTAAAAACCCAGGAGAAGGATTTTGACACAAGTATGTATAAACAAAGAGACTTCTAAATTTATTAAAAAGTGTCAAAAGTTTGCCCTACCGAAATACAAGTTTGAATGCTTTATTGAGTATAAATAATCAAGTTAATGTTAATATTTTATTATTGTAATTTGATACCTTAAAAGTCAATAACTTGAGTCATTAAGATGCTACTAGAATAAAATGTTGCTTCTAATTATTTTTTAAAACTTTCTTGAAATAAATCTGTAATTACATCTACAAACACATGAATCTGTATTCATTGGGGAAAAAGTAAACCAACAAAAATAGATGTGGAGGAAAGAATTAATTATAACATTTATTGCCCTTGAGTTAGCTTTCATAACTACCACAAAATACCTGAGACAACTGACTTTATATAGAAAAAGGTTTATTTAGCTCATTTTATAGGTTCAAAGTCCAACGGCAGACAATTATGCCCCTAGTGATCTGAAGACTCTCACTGGGCTCCATATCCCAAAGTTTCCACCACCTCCCAACAATACTTTCTGAGGTGGCAAGATTTTAATCACAATGGACCCTTGGGGGACACTCAAAACAAACCAAAACTATAAAATCCCTCAGTTTTACTGCCTTCCATTAAGGCAACCTCTTAAAATATATGTATTTTTAAAATGTCTTTCTGGACCCATTCTTATATATTTAAAAAATACACACAAATTTATACATTTTTTATAAAAGTTTATATAATTCTTTAATAGTTCTATTTATATTTACTACCTTTAATATTTATATAAATGAATATACATTCTTTTTAGACACTGTTTAGAACTCTATAGACTAGATGAAGCATAATGTATTCTTCTATTGAAGAAAATGTATATTAGTCACATATTTTTTACCATTACCAATATAATTTATAATGGTAAAGGCATGTGATTATAAAATAAATTAATTTTTAACTATTATTCTCAAGATAATGGCAAACTAACGTTGAATACTTTTTCTTTTTGTCCCTTAAAATTATTTTGATCTCTGCAAAACTCTTGATTTATTTTTCACTGCTTGACTCTGATTAAATGGAACTAATTATGGGAGAAAACCATTGGGGAAAAACTATCAAAATATGTAAATCTTTTCAATAGATACATTTTTTTTCCAAAATGCCAGTCAGGTTTTAAATGTCATGATCCTGATGAACCACTTTAAACAAACAGTGATATAATTCACAAAGAACAAAGTAAGCATTAGGCAGAAGTATATTTGAAACTTGATTATAACTGTTCTGTATAATTTCTTGCAGTTCTTACCTCAAAAAAAGAAAAAACCAACAAATAAATGAACTCACACAACACCTCAAAAACCTAGAAAAGGAAGAGCAAAACAACAGCAAATGTAGTAGAAGACAAGAAATAATTAAAATTAGAGCAGAAATCAACGAAATTGAAACAAAAGACACCATTGAAAAAATTGATAAAACTAAAAGTTGGTTCTTTGAAAAAATAAATAAGATAGACAAGCCCTTAGCCATGCTAACGAAAAGAAGAAGAGAGAGAACTCAGATTACTAACATATGGGATGGAAAAGGCAATATCACAACAGACACTACAGAAATACAGAAGATAATTAGAAAATATTTTGAAACCCTATATTCCAATAAAATAGAAGATAGTGAAGATATCAATAAATTTCTTAAGGCATATGATTTGCCCAGATTGAGACAGGAAGACACACACAGTTTAAACAGACCAATAACAAAGGAAGAAATAGAAGAAGCCATCAAAAGACTACCAACCAAGAAAAGCCCTGGACCGGATGGGTATACAGCAGAGTTCTACAAAACCTTCAAAGAAGAATTAATACCAATACTTTTCAAGCTATTTCAAGAAATAGAAAAAGAAGGAGCTCTTCCAAATTCATTCTATGAGGCCAACATCACTTTGATCCCAAAACCAGACAAAGATACTTCAAAGAAAGAAAACTACAGACCAATATCTCTAATGAACTTGGATGCAATAATCCTCAATAAAATTCTGGCGAATCGAATACAAAAACATATCAGAAAACTTGTGCACCATGATCAAGTAGGATTCATTCCTGGGATGCAAGGCTGGTTCAATATACGGAAATCAATAAATGCTATTCACCACATCAATAGACTTAAAGACAAGAACCATATGATCATCTAGATGGATGCAGAAAAAGCATTTGACAAGGTACAGCATCCCTTTATGTTCAAAACACTAGAAAAACTAGGGATAACAGGAACTTACCTCAACATTGTAAAAGCTATATATGCTAAACCTCAGGCTAGCATCATCCTAAACTGAGAAAAACTGAAGGCATTCCCTCTAAAATCTGGAACAAGACAGGGATACCCTCTATCACCACTTCTATTCAATTTAGTTCTCGAAGTACTAGCCAGAGCAATTAGACAGACAAAAGAAATTAAAGGCATAAAAATAGGAAAAGAAGAAATTAAATTATCGCTATTTGCGGATGACATGATAATGTACTTAACAGACCCAAAAGAGTCTACAAAGAAGCTGCTAGAGTTAATAAATGAATTCAGCAAAGTGGCAGGTTATAAAATCAATACGCATAAATCAAAGGCATTCCTGTATATCAGCAACAAAACCTCTGAAATGGAAATAAGGAAAACCACTCCATTCACAATATCCTCAAAGAAAATAAGATACTTGGGAATCAACCTAACAAAAGAGGTGAAAGATTTATACAATGAAAACTACAGAACCCTAAAGAGAGAGATAGAAGATCTCAGAAGATGGAAAAATGTACCCTGTTCATGGATAGGCAGAACTAACATCATCAAAATGGCGATATTACCCAAAGTTCTCTACAGGTTTAATGCGATGCCAATCAAAATCCCAACGGCATTTCTTGTAGAAATAGACAAAGCAATCATGAAATTCATATGGAAAAACAAAAGACCCAGAATAGCAAAAGCAATTCTAAGCAGGAAGTGTGAATCTGGAGGTATAGCGATACCAGAGGTCAAACTGTACTACAAAGCAATAGTAACAAAAACAGCATGGTACTGGTACCAAAACAGGCAGGCGGACCAATGGTACAGAATAGAGGACACAGAGACTAATCCACAAAGCTACAACTATCTTATATTTGATAAAGGGGCTAAAAGCATGCAATGGAGGAAAGATAGCATCTTCAACAAATGGTGCTGGGAAAATTGGAAATCCATATGCAACAAAATGAAATTGAATCCCTTTCTCTCACCAGCCACAAAAATTAACTCAAAATGGATCAGGGAGCTAGATATCAAATCAGAGACACTGCGTCTGATAGAAGAAAAAGTTGGCTACGATCTACATATTGTGGGGTCGGGCTCCAAATTCCTTAATAGGACACCCATAGCCCAAGAGTTAATAACAAGAATAAACAAATGGGACTTACTTAAACTAAAAAGGTTTTTCTCAGCAAGAGAAACAATAAAAGAGGTAAATAGAGAGCCTACATCCTGGGAACAAATTTTTACCCCCCACACCTCAGATAGAGCCCTAATATCCAGAATGTACAAAGAACTTAAAAAATTAAACAATAAGATAACAAATAACCCAATCAACAAATGGGCCAAGGACCTGAACAGACACTTCTCAGAGGAGGACATACAACCAATCAACAAGTACATGAAAAAATGCTCACCATCTCTAGCAATCAGAGAAATGCAAATCAAAACCACCCTAAGATACCATCTCACTCCAGTAAGATTGGCAGCCATTATGAAGTCAAACAACAATAAGTGTTGGTGGGGATGTGTGGAAAAGGGTACACTTGTACACTGCTGGTGGGGCTGCAAAATGGTGAGGCCAATTTGGAAAGCAGTATGGAGATTCCTGGGAAAGCTGGAAATGGATCCACCATTTGACCCAGCTATCGCACTTCTCGGACTATTCCCTGAGGACCTTAAAAGAGCGCACTATAGGGATACGGCTGCATCAATGATTATAGCGGCACAATTCACAATAGCTAGACTGTGGAACCAACCTAGATGCCCCTCAATGGATGAATGGATAAAAAAAATGTGGCATCTATACACAATGGAGTATTATGCAGCACTAAGAAATGACAAAATCATAGAATTTGCAGGGAAATGGATGGCATTAGAGCAGATTATGCTAAGCGAAGCTAGCCAAGCCCTAAAAAACAAATGCCAAATGTCTGCTTTGATATAAAGAGAGCAACCAAGAACAGAACAGGAAGGAAGAGCATGAGGAAAAGACTACAGTAAACAAAGACGAATGGGGGGAGAGAAACGGAGAGAGAAGGGAAAGCATATGGAAATGGTAGGAGACCTTCAATGATACATAAAATTATAAGAGGTCATGAGGGGCAAGGGGGAGGGAAAAAAAGGGAGAGAATTGAACAACAGCATGGGAGGTAGAGAGGGAAGATGGGAGGGGAGGGGAGGGGAGGGGGGATAGTAGGGGATAGGAAAGGTAGCAGAATACAACAGTCACTAATATGGCATTATGTAAAAATGTGAATATGTAACAGATGTGATTCTGCAATCTGTATTTGGGGTGAAAATGGGAGTTCAAAACACAATTTGAGTCAAATGTATGAAAGATGATATATCATGAGCTATGTAATGCTTTAAATAATCAATAAAAAAAAGAATAATATCTATCTTTGTTTCAGTGATACTCATGAATGGATGTCTTCGATACAATGTACAACTTATATGCCTCTTCCTAAAGGATTCAAATATATGTATTTCTAATTAATATTTTATATCACTGAAATAGAATAAAGACTAAAACTGGGAAACTAAAATCTGTCTAGAGAGGTTTTTTTTTTTTTTTCACAATATCTAGATCAACCTCTGGAGTGGGTAACTAATCAGGTAACTACTGTTTTAACCATGAAAACCAATGCTAGACTATTATGCAATATGTAGAGTGGTTCTGAAAGTGTGGCCTCAGACTTGTAATCACTTGATGATAATTGAATAACAATCACTCAAAAGATTACTATAAATGCAATTTGGGCCCCACCTCAAACCTACTGAATCACAAATTCTGGGATCTGTGGCTAGCAAGATGAGTCTCATGAGTACTGTAATTTGGATGTGTGCTCAAAGTTGATGTACAATGGTGTCTATCTTAAACCTTTCATACTAAAATGTGAGATGTTATTCATATTTCACTACTTAACATCTTATGACTAGAAAACAGTCATATAGTACATTTTACATGTGGAGTGATATCATAGGTATTGTGTTGGTGGAGAAGTCAGCAGAGATACATGCATTTCATCTTACTAGACTTCGCTCCATGTTTTGGTTTATTACCTGTGCTGCCTTTGATCCAGGTTTCAGAAATGATATTTTTACTAAGTGTTCTCAGATGCTCATCTTTTAGCTGTGAGGTTAGTTCTGGAATTGTCTTCAGCATCTTCCATACAACATTGTGTTCGTGTGCTGTTCTTTCAACGGGCCTTAAAAGAGAAAGGAAAGAAGATTACAAATTCAGAGACTGTGGGATGAATGAAAAGAAACAAACCAACACATCTTTAAATTTTACATTTCCTGTTTCATATTTCCTCTTTATTTAAGAGTTAAGGAGAAATGTGATGTTGTTCTATTTGGGCTTACTAGCTAACTTTGAAAGTTTGCTTCCTTTCCAGCATTAAGATGCACCTCCATGATAATTTAAACTTTAAAAAAAGACAAACACATTTATGTTTTTAAATAGAAAGTTCAATACTTCAATTATAAGATTGTAACTTTTTAAACTAGTAATTATAAAGACCTTTTTCAGATATCAAACTGAAAAGATTGTTATTCCTACTGTTTTTTCTTGATCCTTAATAGTACTTAAGTACAATTAAAGTTAGGTCAAACATAGCTGTAATTAACACTTAAGGGATAAACATTTTAAGTGAAAAGATACATATGCAATTTAAATAAAATGTATAGTTATCAGAATGGATGATACTTATTTACTCCTAATCATTAAATTTACTATTTAAAAATATGGTACTATGCCAGGCACACACGCCTACAATCCTCGTGGCTCGGGAGGCTGAGGCAGGAGGATCACAAGTTCAAAGCCAGCTTTAGCAAAAGCAAGGCACTAAGCAACTCAGTGAGACCCTGTCTCTAAATAAAATACAAAATAGGGCTGGGGATGTGGCTCAGTAGTCGAGTGACCCTGAGTTCAATCCCCAGTACCCACCCCCCAAAAAACGGTATTATAATCAGTATACAAAATTCATGTTAATATAGGTTATCAAGGAAGAAACCTAGTTGTTATAACTAGGTTATAACTAAATACCCAGCATTTTTTAAGCAAAATTCTAAAATCTAGTGTGAAAAATCAGTTTAGCAGCAGAAAATGAATTCACAGTGCCTATAACACACATATGGGATTGCCAGTAACAGTTCCAGTATAGACATATAGTCCTGTTGGCCTATCTGGCTTATGTGTTTCTATATATGTGTTTTGTATGTTGAGATGAATTGTGGGTTTTGTTGTGGGTTATAGAAAAAAAAAAGGTTTAAAACACAGGTTTAGTAGACAGCCTTGAAAAATAGACTTGAGAAAACTAGCTCACTACTTAACATCACTTAAAACGTGTACTTCAGTTACAATAAAGAATTAGTATCAGAAATGACTTATGTATCATAACCAAAACCTAAAAATATGTGTCATTGACTTAGCTGTCAAATAGGAGGTGTCCAGAAAATAATATCACAGACTGAAAAGATGGAGATACACACACACACACACACACACACACACACACACACACACACTTAAAATGGCAAAACATTTTTTATTCATCTATAATAATTTGCAAAGCAGATAACCTAGAAAACTTGCTACTTGCAGAAGATAGTTGCAAAAGACAGAAAGTTATCATGTTTAGCTTGCTTCGTGTTACTCACTAGTGTGGTGGTATTATTAACTGAGTAAAACTGATCAGTTTTCAACCAGAAATGAAAGGGATCAGAAAGAATCCAGAAATGGAGTCTGGTTATAATAGCCAAGTGCTTCTTGATCCCACATAGCAAGAAAGAATTTTAAAAAATTTGACTATTGGGCTGGGGCTGTAGCTCAGTGGCAGAGCACTCCCCTAGCATGTGCGAGGCACTGGGTTCTATCCTCTGCATCACATAAAAATAAATAAATAAAATAAAGGTATTTTGTGTCCAACTACAACTAAATATGTGTATATGTGTGTGTGTGTGTGTATGTGTGTTTGTGTTTTCTTATTATATAAAGTGCTTAATCCTATGGCAAAGTTCTGACAAGAAGCTTTGTCTTCCTGTCCAAGTCCGCTGTTTCATAATTTAAGGAAGCCTCCATTAACAGAAAGACAGGCACAGGGAGAGTAAGCAGAGGAATAAAGACCTAAGAACAATGTCTGGAACATGAACTTGGCTTTGGTTACTGGCATGCAGAAGATACCGGAGGCAAACAGATCAGAAGTCTGCTGTTTGGGGAGGATTATACCACTAATGAATCCAATATTATGGCCTAATAAAGTTTTAACTGATTGAACTTTCAAACCAAAAGAAATTGTGCAACACTTCTCAACCTTCAAAGAGAACCTATTCTCTAATGTTCTTATTAGAATTGCCCACTGGGATAAGAGACAGGAGAAAACCTCTGAGAGAGGAGAGCCAAGAGGTGTTCTTCCCAATAAAGCAGATCCAGGATGTAATTAAAAAAACTTCTAACACTGTTAGGGCAGAGGTTTTTACAACTCAGCCCAGCAAAACAACATTGTTGCTATGTACCAATGACTTCAATGTGTTTCCACTTCCTCCTTTTTCTGAATGTGAGTTTTTAATGATAGCATATGCTTGGTTTCACCAATCTGCACTGTGTAAGAAGAAAGCAAGGAATAACCAGATCTCCAGTTTTTATGCTATGAACCAGAAATAGCCATATTCATTCCTGATGGAGAGGGTATGTCCTCCAAGATCTTCGACTTTGAGGTACAGTGATGGATGAAACTTTCAGTTTTGTCTTTTTGTGAGAGTGGATATGAGTGTTGGGGAAAAGGTATGCACAGATAACTGGTAAGCAGAAATAGGCAAATTGCAAGAGAAATGCTAGTTGTCCAAAAAGTTGATTGCTCTTATTTCTATGCACTTGGCTAGGATACATTTCCAAGGCAGCTCTCTGACCACATGACTGAGTTCTAGCCAGTGGAAAATTAACAAACACAGAAGAAAGGCATAGTTTATTAGCTGGTTAAATTTTTAAATACTCCATTTTAGTATTACAAGAATGTGTGTTTATCTGTTAGGTACATAAATCAAATATGTGTGTACATACATAAACACATATACCTCAAAATATATGTGAAATATGCATGTACTTCACATGTATTTATAACAGTGAGATATGTATATTTGTATAAGAAATTGTGCAACTCTTCATAGAAAGTTCTAACGTATTTACAGTACTCCCGTCAGATTCTTTGTGTAGATGAAATATGTATATAGGTATCTTATAACAAACATAGTTTCATTTAACAAACAGAAAAATTAATGTGGAGTTTTTAAATAGTTTGTTCACAATCTCATGATTAATCCATGCCAGAAATAGGGGTAGCTGTAAGAATGCCCCAAACAGTTAGGCTCTGGATTACATGCTGTATGATTTTGGGGGGTATGTTAGGCATTTTCATTATAATGTACCTTCGTGTAGATCTATTGTAATTTTGTACATTTGGTATCCTATAAGCCTATATTTGATATAGGCTTAAAATTCATTCTTCAGGTTTGGGGAATTTTCTGATATTATCTCATTGAAGAGATTGTGTATTCCTTTGGTTTGAAACTCTGTGCCTTCTTCTATCCCAATAACCCTTATATTTGGTCTTTTGATGCTGTCCCATAATTCTTGGAAGTTCTCTTCATGGTTTCTTACTATCTTCACTGTGTGGTCAACTTTATTTTCCAGATTGTATGCTTTGTATGCATTATCTGACATTCTGTCTTCCAAGTAGTGTAGTGTGTTGGTGATGCTTTCTATTGATTTTTTTATTTTGTTTATTGTTTCCTTCATTTCAAGGATTTCTGATTGTTGTTTTTTTTTTCCAGAGTCTCTATATCTTTCTTGAAGTAATCTTTTGCTACCTGTAGTTGCTCCCTTATCTATTTGTTGGTGTGATCAATGGACACCCGAATTTGCTCTTATCTCTTTGTTGAAGTGATCCATTTTTGCCTGCATTTGCTCATTTAGGTCATTCTTTAATTCACGAACATTTTAATTATGATCATTTTGAAATCATTCTCTGAAATTTCATCAAAAATTTGCTGTCCATGGGTTCTGTTATTATAGTTTCCTGGTTTGTTTGGGGCAATTTCCTCTCTTGTTTTTTTTCATGTTATCCATGCGTCTTCCTTTCTTGCAGTGTGAATCTCAGATGTTACAGTTTCTACCCTATAATCTTGCAGTATCCGTGCAGATCATCTGTACCTTACCTTGATGTTGGGATTCTTGACCCTGCCAGTGTCCCACGATGGATGCTACTGCAACTAAAGGTGGTGGCAGAAATAGCATAGGTGCCCCAAGATGGATGCAATGTCTTTCAGAGATGGGGCTGAATGGGTAGGCCTTACACTGGCTTTGGGATGCCTACTCTGAGATGCAGCTGCTTCTAGTCCCTGTCTGTTGCCGAAAGGTAGATGCTACTTTTTGAAGAAGGCTATGACAATGTCTACAGTATCCCAAGATGGAAGTGGGTTAGGCCTGGGCTCCCAGGTAGGGTCGGGGAGGACCTGGGTCTACCCTGGGCCTGGGCTCCCACACAGGTCAGCAGAGGTGGATCTGGGCTGGGCCCTGAGCTCTGGCCAGTATCTGCTGCTGGTCAGCAGAGGTAGTCCTGTGCCTGAGCCTGAGCTCTGGCCAGTGTCTCTTGTTCTATTCTTAATATAGAAAAACTCCAGTGAAAGAAACTAATTTATCAAAAAGAAAAATGTGGGGCTGAGGATATGGCTCAAGTAGTAGCACGCTCACCTAGCATGCATGAGGCACTGGGTTCAATCCTCAGCACCATATGAAAATAAAATAAAGATATTGTGTCCACCTAAAGCTAAAATATAAATATTTAAAAAAATGTATTCCCAGAAGGAACTCATTCAGTTTGAAAAACTGTGATTCCCATGCTGTTATTATTAGTAGGATTTATTTCCTTAATGATGTTATTATTAGCAATATAATTATTATACAATGGTATATTAAAATTAATATTTAAATATTAATTAAACATCAAATATTAAATATTAAGTATTTATATAATAGGAATACTATTTAGCTTCTTATAGATGTCAAACAATAATGCAGAATTCAATGTAGAAACAAACTGACAATATTGGTGATATTGTGACAGTATTAGGCATATAGTTATATAATCACATATGTATCAGAAATATTTTACTGTGGGCAAGATTATAAGCAATCCTTAGTGATCTGTTTTTATTTTGGGGAAATGCCAGAATTAAAATATTCACTACAGGCATTAAATTTTATGAACCTTTACTTAATGATTCAGAAACTACTACCTCTTAAAGATGGTTTCCTTTAACTAATAGATTTTAAAGTCTAAATTTATCCCATCTGCTACTTTCATCACCTGACTTATTTTTCCTTCAGAATAATTAAACAGTTAAAGATTTAATATTATACAATGGTGTTTTTAAAAATGTCACTCCTTTGTATTTTCAGTAATTCACATTTAAATTTTTAGTTCCAATTGTAATTGTAGCTGATGGCAAAAAGCAAAATATTAGTATAATCCAAACATTTCTGGCAAGTTAGTAGGAAATAAATATTTCAGAATGTATCATTCAATTCCTTTCTATACTAGTCATCATATGAAACTGAAAGGCTCTACAACTGAAAGTACAAAGGAGAAACATTTTTTTAACAACCATCATATGCATTCTGATAATTCCTAGTGATTTTAATGCTAATGATGACACAATTAAGAAATAAGTTCACATCTGTTCTGACATAAACACTCTCTGTTCAACTTAAATGTTGAGCATTTCAATTGAAAGTTTAGCTTCCTGTGCTAGCTGATTTTAATGGCCTTTCTTAGAAAATGTAGGCTTTCTAGTGAGGGTGATGTCTTTCAGAGTTTTTATATTCAAAATCCTTTTCTTAAGGGGCATGTGTAAGTGCATAGAAGGATTATTCTTGTGATGAAGGAAGAGTTGGTCTGCAGGTACTGAAAATTTGGTTAAAGAAATAAAACCAACTTATATTAGAGAACACATAAACAAAACCATTAAACTTGGGCAGGATGTTTACCAATAAAATGACAGTAAATCAGAATATTTAGGTATGAGAATAGGGAGCAGTGACAGAATGTGCTATAAGCAGCCATAATTAAATAGGATCAAAGAAGTCAATATCTTTAGGGACTACTAGCTAATAATGATTAACAAAGAAACTGAAATCCTAAACTTAGTTGCTGATGTTGCTAATGCTCACACACACATATATACATACACAGATATGCAGATACACTCACACACACAACAAACCTAAATGAGTAGAATAATTTCATACCCTTATGACAAATTAATGAAATAGGAGAAAAAGCAGATAGTTTTCTCATTTGAAGCACAGTAAAAATATTATATGTAGACAAATGCATATGATAACATTTTCCAGAATATTGAAGATTAACAGTAAGTACTCATTAATAAAAATTGATTAAAGTGTTACATTTTCTCAAGGGAATGTTATTTAGCTTCTTATAGATGTCAAGCATATAATGCAGAATTCAATGTAGAAACAAACTGACAATATTGGTGATATTGTGACATTATTATGCACATAGTTACATAATCACATATGTATCAGAAATATTTTACTGTGGGCAAGATTATAAGTTATCCTTAGTGATCGTTTTTATTATGGGAAAATGCCAGAATTAAAATATTCACTCCAGACATTCAATTTTATGAACCTTGACTTAATGATTCAGAAACTACTGCCTCTTAATGACGGTTTCCTTTAAACTAATGGATTTTAAAGTCCCAATTTATCCCATCTGCTACTTTCATCACCTGACTTATTTTTCCTTCAGAACAAGTAAACTATGCACTAGGTAATAAATGAAGTAATAATTTTCATTTCTTTTATTTCATCTACTAAACCTTCCTGCTAATTTATTGGCTATAGCCTAGCAAAGATACTAACCACTCTCTATAATAATTATCTCATCCATTTGTTTACTTATACTTATTTGGGGACAACCTAGCTTTTAATTTAAAGCAGGTCTTAGAAAATCTATTAAGGAAAACTTCCTGTTCATTTGTAGAAAAAAAAAAAGAAAAATAAGGTGAAGTAATGCTGATAGCAAGAAAGACTTCATTCAGGAGGGAGAAGAACCATTAAAGTCTGTAGAAATAAAAGCAAACTTCAGAGATGCTGATTATTTTTACTTCTCAATGACTTGTAAATGCCAAAGAAATGTCTCTGATATTTTGTCATGAAACAATCAACTTTAATTGGAAGTAAAGATATTTGGGAATAAAATTGATTATTGATTCATATATCTGACAAACTAAAAAAGAATTAAGTTTATTTCATATGACAATTCTAAGTAGAAATTAAAAATAAGTAAGTTTTTTCTAACCAAAAGTAAATTGAAAATACTAAAAACAATGAAACAGTTTTGGTGGTGTATATATGAAATTCAAGAGTTAGCACTCCTGTTGTTTGAGTCTATACTTTCTTTTAATATTGGTCAAAAATAAACAACCAGAATTATAAAGACCAACACAAGTTTCCTTTTCATGTTCTGTAAGAAACTTAAATAATCTTTTAGTGTTCTTGAGAATTTGGGAGAAGCTATGTTTCTTCCCATTTTTTCTTATTGATATCCTACTTTCTTAAATGCCCAAACTATAGCATAGAAGACAGAATTTTCTGTGGTCAGTGTATTTTGTTCTTTTAAATAACAGTGTATTCTCCTTAAATACAAGATTGAAGTGAGAAAAGGAAGAGATTAACACTTACTTTCAGATTTTAGTATTTTTAACAATGCTATCATGTGATTCTTGTGAGACAGGACTGGACAAACAGAGTACTATTTAAACACACACACACACACACACACACATACACACACACTTTATTCAACTCCAATCGTACACAGAATATACATAAAGTCAATAAGAGCAGGACCATACCAATTAGGAATAGGAGGATAAGTCAGTTTTCACACTAGACCTCTCCTCCACTTCCATGTATTTCTGAAGAAAACAGTGAGAAGACACAGGCCAATAAAAATTAGAGGAATCCAAGTTTCCTCTCAGCCTGCATATTCTATTATTTTAATTAGATGATTACCCACTACATTCTAATTTATTTGTGTTATAATACAATTACAAAGAACCACAAAAAAATTACATTTTCTGATTTAATTTCCTCCTTTGAAAGTGGGAAAACTGAGGTTTGGATGTGTTAATTAACTTGCCCACAAGCACATGGATAATAAACTGTGGGATGGCTTTCTCTCCCAGGGAGTCCCACTGTATTGCCTAGATTCCCATCCACTTAGCCTCTACACTATATCAAATTTTCATAATAATGATTCTTACTTCTTTTGAGTTACTGGGGTTAACCAAATTAGAGTAGGGGATGTTATAGGTTTTGTTGGGCCTGACACTAACACCATAAATTAAAAAGGACAAATATCTATAAAAAATTTTTTTGCTATAAATATGAATATTTATTTAGAAAGAAAGCACAAAATATTATTAAGATTTAAAAACTAAATGATTTTCAAACATCACCAATTCAAAAAATATTATAATAAATTTATTAATTAGCTGCCAATATGCCTTCATTATGCTTTATTTTTATTTTTTAATCACATTTCTTATGTACTTTCACCTCTTTATATGATGACAGTCTTGATTGAAAGAAAACATTCTTTCCTTCAGTTCAATTGATAGAATTTTAAAAATTATTTCTAATGATTTAGAAATATTTCTGTTAGCATCATCACAACCAATTTTTAGTAATGTCACAACAATTTCTAGGATTAAATTGAGAAAAGTTTCTATCCACATTTCTTTCATGTACAGGCTAAAAGATTTGGAAAGCTTTTTCACAGATTTCTTTCTCCATACATCTATCCCTAACCCTAACCACTGCTCTGCCCACCTGTTCCCGGTGCCCATGTGCCAAAGCCAATGATTACAGTGTTAAAATGCTATTGGTCCCACAGCATGCAGCAGGGTTATTCCTGATAGCCCTTCTTACACTAGCATAACTATCAATAACTGCGTATATAGAAATAAGAACTAAAATTTACATCTCTCTAGACCTAAATGCAATATCTCCCTTACTCTACTTTCTCTAAACTAGGTCCCAAAATGCCTGAGGGCACTCTAATGTGAGATGCCATGAAAATAAAGTGTAAGAAGATGTGATTGTCAAGCAAGGAGAGAACATGTGATCATATTGCAGTAATATATTTTGCAGAAATATATGAGCATGTGAATTCATTTCTGGAGCCTCTCCCAGAGCCTTTCAATGTACCCATGTAAATTCAATGACAGGATTAAAAGCTTCATTACCTACAGGATAAGTAAGTCTACCTTTCATTTTATATCTAGCTATTAAGCAAAACAATAAGAAAATAGAACCTGTAATCATAGTGGATTAAAAATATAAAAAATTGGAGTGAAAAAAAGTGTAGGGGGAAAGAAACAGAGTGAAATAAAATTGTGAGCCTATATCAGAAGGCATGGAAGACTGGCATAGATTACAACTTTGAAAAAACAAATGGTAGAAATGAAAAGATAGATCATTGGCTGGAAAAAGAATACCTGGGAGTCCATGGCATTTGGTCATATCTGTCCCTAGAATACATACCCTGCCTGTCCAGTCACAGGAGTTCCTCAAGGACTCAAAACACTAACCATGGTTGGGGAATATTTTTAGAAATTGCACAGCTAAATTCCATGGGCCTTAGCAGGCAAATAACATTTGAGCGAAGATTCTGTGATCCATAGATGAGTGAAATAGAAAAATCCAGCTACAAAGTTCATTTTAATTAAGGGATACATGCATGGATACCCCTGGACCTACACCTCCTTTTTTTGTGGTGGGGGGACACCTCCTTAATAGTTTTTAAAATAGCATTTGTGACAGTTATAAAATTATTTGAAATTGTTAAAACTGTTATTGTCCTGTTTTTTCTGTGTACATTGTTGCCTGCATATTTTCAAGCAACTCACTACAAAATTATTCTCCTGGAATCTAGTGTGTACTTGAAATATTTCTTGAATCATTAATCATTAAAATGCACATCACCTTCTGTCTGATTTCTAGTTTGAATTGCCTAATCAGTCAAGGATGGATGAACAGAATAACAATGGATTTTATTTGATCATCTAAATTCATATAACAAATGCTGAAAATTATCAGCTTTTCCAGAAATTGGGTCTGGTCATTTGTGGAGCAGAGACATCAGAGACACAGCATGACTTGGCTTCTCTGTTATTCTTATAAATGGTTGAAAACTGAAAGATCAGCGACAGTAACTTCAACTCTTCGAGCTTAAAAAATACTTTTCACTTCTATGATTAAAAAGTAGATTGTTTTTAAATGTCTCCTTTTGTTTTGGGGGGAGAATGGTTAAGCTTTTGCTTGTGATGGGAGAGGAATAAAACAACACACAATATCACCAGAATCCTATAGGTTGCATGTTTCCTTTTATTTCGGGAGGAGAGGATTGAAGACAATAACAAACTAGCTCAAAAACTAAAAATTTTAAAATGGGGGTCACAAAGGAGGGGCATAAAAAAAGTTGCAAGTAGTTTATGTGTTTGTGGCTCTAATGCCAAACAAGAATTTTATGATACCTCAGGCAGAGTATCCCATCAAAGAGCACTTCTTTAGCATCTTTCATGAATTCAGTCCATAAGACCTGAGTGGTTTTAACAGCCACACCAAACAAAAATATAAATAAGTTCTAAAATACTTCAAAATTTGCCTGTAAGATTACAGGTGAATACTGTAATAATAGTTAGATACTTTTAGAATACACTCAGCAATAGTATACAAGATAATCATGTATTACTGAAATACACAGATGTTTAGAACTAAGTTTTAATGAAGATTTTCTACATCTTTTGTGCTTAGACATTTGAAAGAGCCACTTGTAAGACACAAAATTGATACCATGGATTTCTCTGTAAAAGAAACTGACAGGCAATTTTCTTGGGAATCTTAATCATTCTTCATTTAATCACACAATTTTTCTTTTTTTCTGCTCAAAAGGAATAATAATAACTACATGTCAGATTCAGAAGGTGAGCAATAGCTTCTACCTACATTTCAGATTTTTGAAGTCGGCCAAAAAAAAAAAAAAAAAAAGACCTTCTACTATTTTAGCATGTATTCATTCATTTATTTGGCAAAAAGTATTGTGCAGAACTAATGTTCAGGTACCTTCCTAAATGTTGGTACACAACAATGAAAAAGATAGATGTGGTCCTTGCCTCACTTTACTTAAAATTCAGAGGGAAAATCAGATATTATGGGTGAGAACCTTATGTGTCTGACAATGTTGTAAAAGGCACAGTAAAGTAATGGAGAGACATAACCTAGTCCTGGATTGGGGGACAGTCAGAAACATATTTTCCAGAAATTATGATGTGTAAACTCACACCTAAAGAATAGCATGAGAGTTGGGAAAGGGAGAATATCAGTGTTTCAGGTATATGGAATTTCAAGTCCAAAGATCCAGAGTCATGTGTTCAAGAAACTCTTAAGGAACACTGCCCAATTTGGTTGGAGAAAAGAAGGCAATGAGGAAATGGGACACAAATTGAAGCCAAAATAGTAGGGAAGGTGAAATCCTACAGGGAATTGTAAACACTGTTAAGAATATTAGACTTTTTTTAGGACAGGTAAAGTCATCCAAGGGCTTCATTCAGAGAAATAACTGAGATGATTTACATTATTGGAGTTCACTATGCTTACACAAGAAGGGTAGATTAGGGTATTATAATTATAATTCTGAGATCAGTCACAAGGATATCACAGTGGATTATATAATGAAAAATTCCACCTAGTGGGTCAAGTCTTAAAACAAGTTTTGAATATATTTAATTAACTTAATGGGTCAAAAAAATAGAGGTCTAACTCAACATCAAGTAGGCAATTTGTCCTTCCACAGAAGAACACTGGTATCACTGGTATTATAAATAATCATGACTAGAAAGCATTTTAGTAATGCTGGTTTTAAAATATTTCAGTCCAAAATAATCCATTATATAAGTGTCTCAGAGTTCTGACTATACATCATTTACTGTCAAAATGTTAACCTGAAAAACAATGACACATAAGAAACAATCATTCCTTCTTCAGCATACCTTTTAGTATATACTCTATCTTCATATGGTGTATAAACTATGGAAATGTAAAAACTTAAATTTCATTATATTAGCTCTAACTTTTGCTTCATTCCTAGGGAAATATATGCATAATAAGCATACAATATGTCACATCTACCAGAGTTAGAGATCTACATGCCTACATATATTGAAATATAGAGTCATAAATATCTTAATTATTTAATACAAAAGTGACCTTTTTAAATATTAGTAAGAAAATGGTAATATAAGGAATCGTTCAGACACTGAGTAATAAAGAAAAACTAAAATGTTGCACAGAATTGTCAATTATATACTTCAATATTTGTTTTTCAGGAAAAATCTGACACTTGAAGTATTGACTTTTTAAACTATAATAATTAATGCATTTCTATTTTCTTCTGGAATGCCCCAAAATCTTTAAGGTAAATGTAATGCTAAAAAGGATCAACTAGATTAGCTTCTTCATAACTTTGCTTATTTCTGTTTTAATAAGCATGACCTGCCTTTAGGAGAAACCACTCAAAACATTTGTGAAAAAATGGCTTACAAAATATATTTCAATAATAAATTTACAAGGGTTATTTTTCATTTAAATAATTTTAAAGTGGTAATAAAATTTCAAAAATAAATTCAAAACAGGAATTAAACTTACAATTAATTTAAAACAGGAACATTGTATTGTGGCTTTTTCATTAAAATAAGGTTCAAATGATCACTTTTACTTATTGTCCCTGACAGCTTAATAATTTTTAAAGAAGAATCCTTGTTTTGATTATTTTGCTATTGTTGCTGCTTGTTTGTCTTTGCTCTTGCTTCTGTTAAGCTTGAAAAGAGTTGAAGTGAACATTGACAGAGGGTAATAACTAGGATTTAGGCAGAGAATGGAACTGAAATTATAGTTGTAAACTTAGATCAACAAGAATTTTTGGTGCTTGGGTAAAGAAAAGAAATCCATGCAAGACCACAAGGTTCCTGACTTGTGAAATTGTAAGTCTGGTGGTAAAATTCACTGAGGTATGGAAGGCTGCAGAAGGAAAAAAAAAATCTATAAACTAAACAAGAGTTCAGTTTTAGATTTGGAAAGTCAGATATAACAAGTAAGCATATCAAGTATGTATTTACTTATTAATAAATTCAAATCCCTATAGGATTTTTTAAAATTTAGAATGAACACCTCTAAGCACCTGCTTCTTCAAAAAAAATGTATTAACAGAGATTAGATTTAGCTGACTGTCTGAAAAAACTAAATGAAATAGCATATAATATAATGGTTTTGCAGACATTGAACATCAGCAAAGAAAAACAGTATGCCTTGGAAACCAGGAACAAATAAAGGCAAGACCTATAATTTCCCTGGTAGACAGAAGAGAAAAAATTACTATGCTACAGCACAAGGTGGAGTAAACCCAGACAATCTCCTGGATTGAGGAGACAGAGCTGGGGTCAAAAAAGTAAACAGTGGCAAGAGTTCACAGAAGAAATTTTTGTAAAAAAGAAAAAACTAAAGTACAAAGCAGACATTTTCAAAAAGCACCAGTTGAGAACTGAAAGTGTAGCTGTAGCTCAGTGGCAGATTGCTTGCCTAGCATGAACAAGACTCTAGGTCCAATTTTCAGCCCCAGGACTGAAAAAAAAAATGAATTGAGTCTTTAGGGAGCATTGCTTGCAGCCCCCAGCAGCTATATTGACTTAGCCCTATAAACCAAGTGACCCCATCTATCCTCCAAAAGCCCAAAAAAGTACCAGAGCAGACCACTCTGACCAGCCCAACCCACAGAGGATTTCAGAAAAATGTTCAGCAGCCCACTGACCCTGCTCATGCCCCAGAAAGACTCAGTGAGCACAGCACTGCCAATCTTTGGCCCCAAGAAACACCATCCATCCTCCTGCTGCCCTGGAAGCAGTTCTATGATGACTCCCCACCCAACTCAGTTAAGAAGAAGCTACAAGCAACTCTGAGTGGCTTGGCTCCCTAAGGCTCACAGGAGCAGGAACCTTGACCCAGGAACTGGTTGGGTGGTGAAGGCGATCCCCCCACTCACTGTCTTGACAGGGTCACAGTGAGAAAAAGTGTTGGCAAAGCCGCTCTCCCACTGTCTTGACAGGGTCACAGTGAGGATGAATGCTGGCAAAGCCACGCTGGTTGGTGGGTAACCGAAACCATAAGACCCTTTTTTATGTAATTGGGACTTTGCATTTTCATGCTTATGTTTCTCACAGGAGGCATGGGTATGTTAAATGCCAAACAAATTAAATTTCAGGGGTGAGAGGTGGGAGGGAAAGGGAGAGAGAAGGGAAATTGCTTGGAAATGGAAGGAGACCCTCAGGGGTATACAAAATTACATACAAGAGGAAGTGAGGGGAAAGGGAAAAATAATACAAGGGGGAGAAATGAATTACAGTAGAGGGGGTAGAGAGAGAAGAGGGGAGGGGAGAGGAGGGGAGGGGAGGGGGGATAGTAGAGGATAGGAAAGGCCGCAGAATACAACAGACACTAGAATGGCAATGTGTAAATCAATGGAAGTGTAACTGATGTGATTCTGCAATCTGTATACGGGGTAAAAATGGGAGTTCATAACCCACTTGAATCAAAGTGTGAAATATGATATATCAAGAACTATGTAATGTTTTGAACAACCAATAAAAAAATTTTTTTTTTAAATTTCAGATGGCTAGAACAGAACAGGTAGTTCATGCCTTGGAGGCCGTTCTACCATCCCTCAGCATATCAAGGAAAAAATAAAAGGCTATTCTTCTATCTTAGTACATTGTGGACAAACCTAATAACGGACAACAATCATCCTCTGAAAGGACATGAGAACTAGTGCACCTTGACTGAGAAACAAACTCTTTGAGAACTAGTGCACCTTGACTGAAAAACAAAGAAACTCTTTGAGAAAGCAGCTCAACCAGTTTTATGAGAATAAATTTAGGAATTAATTAAAATAGCTTTATAAGACACAGTTTTAGAATAATGTTAGAAATATTATTTTATTTAGATTCTTAAGTTTAGAAATTCTTAAGTCTTTGGTTGTATAGGTTTCTGATATGTTTTAAGGATGATTCATAAACTTTAGGATATTTAAATATAAGATTTAAAGGGACTTTTTTAGATGGGAGTTTTAGATTAAAAATAAAGTACAAGTGTACTTTAGGTTAATGATTGGTTAGGAGACTTAGAGTCTGGTTACGTAGTTTGGCATTAGTTAATAAGAAAATAACAGATCTTGGGAAAAATAGTAAATCTTGGGAAAATCTGAAGGGTGTAAATTGGTGACATGTTTTATTGATGATTCTGTACTTTTGATGATTGTATGGCTGGGGGTCATATCCTGGAAGGATGTAGATTGGTGTGCCCTCAATCAGGGTTAAGGAAATGTCATGTCTTGGCAAAGTTTTAAATTATATAATTAATGATGTATTGTGAATCTATAATGATGAGAAAAATTGTAATAAAAAGGGGACCCAGAGAAAGCTGCTTTAGCTCTCTCTCTGGAGATTGCTCAAACAGAACGACTCCTGTCTCATCTTTTCGCCAACGCCACTCATCCTTCAGGACTCCCTGGACCCCGCTGGGGCTGGACCCCAGCAGTTGGGCATCCTGTCCTGAACAGTTCAGCCCACTGTGGTCCAGGGAAGCAGAGAGCAGCTCTGGCCACCAATCCATGACCCTTAGAAGCACATGAGTCAACTTTTTTGAGCATCTTAGTTTTCTGAGGCTTCTGGGAAGCAGTCAGGTAATTCCATCCATTCCTTTGTGCCCCAAGAAGCAACTGAGCAGCTTTCTAGGTCAACTAGGGCCCTGAGAAGCAGACACTCAACCCTACTCTTGAAACTTTGAAGCAGATGGAGAGATCTCCTTAGTAGGTTGGGCCCCAGAGGCCCTGAAAAGTCACCTGTATGTTCCCCAAATACTGACAGGTGCCCCATATGGGCACACTGGTCAGGGATAGTACATGTGTGAAACTTAGGCATGACAAGAACTCTTTCCCCCTACCAGACCTACTGTGCTACACCCTCCTTATCCTACTTGGGTGGCCCCATCCCAACATGATTCACAGAAAATGATAGGCAGCCCGTATGGACCACACTATGACTAGAGCTACAAGACATCCCACCCCCACATGAAGTAATGAAAACTAACTAGTTTCAGAACTCATGCAACTAGCTAAATTTCACAATCCACCCAGCCTACAGTATTGGGACATCTGAAGATAGTGGAGATTATAGCCAAAGAAGCTACATAGACATTACACTAAAGCAACAATCTTGAACATAGTGTATCCAACTGCCACACTAGGACATGTTGGTAATAAAAAGTCCATCCTTAATACATAAATGGTCCCATAAAATTGGTAAAGGCTACTAAACAACCAGACCAACACAGGTACAAATGAAGTATATAAAAACAATTTAAATGATTCCTCCAAAGGAAAACAGTGACTCTCTAAGAACAGACCCTGAAGAAAAGGAAATTGACAAAGAATACAAGATAATGTTTTATAAAAATACTTAATGAGACAGAAGAGAATATAAGTAAAAAGTAATAAAATTAAGAAAACAATTTGTGTCATGAATGAGAAATTCAGTAAAAAGTTACAGATCATAAAAAAGAAAATCAGATATCTGGAGCTAACAAACTTAATAAATAAAATTTAAAATGTTGGGGCTGGGGATGTGGCTCAAGCAGTAGCGCGCTTGCCTGGCATGCGTGCAGCCCGGGTTCGATCCTCAGCACCACATACAAAAAAAACAAAAGATGTTGTGACCGCCGAAAAACTAAAAAATAAATATTAAAATTCTCTCTCTCTTTAAAAAAATAAAAATAAAAAAATAAAAAATAAAATAAAATGTAGTATGGACAGCCTCAAAAACAGAATTGACCAGGCAGAAGAAAAAAAGTCACAAACCTTTAAGAAAATTCTTTTGAAATAACTCAGATATAAAAATGAAAAGGGAAAGGTTTAAAAAAAGCCTCCAAGCTCATGAGATACCACTAAAAGAACAAATTTTTACATTATCAGTATTACAGAAAGAGAAGGAAAAAAGAAAAAATAGAAAATTTGTTCAAGGAAATAGTTGCTGAAAACTTTTCAGATCTTGGGAAAGACGTGGCCACCTAGGTTGAGTAAGATCAAAGGAATCTTACTAGATTCAACCAAAAAAGACCCTCTCTCCAAGCCACATTACAGTCATACTGTCAAAAGTACATTTCAGCAAGAGAATTCTAAAAATCAGCAAAAGTGACAATTCACTTATAAAGGAATCTCAATTAGACCAACAGCAGACCTTACAGCAAAAACCTTACAAGCCAGAGTGAATGGGATGATATTTCCAAATTCATAAAAGGAAAAAGAAAATGCCAACTAAGAATAACACTCATAGCAAAGCTATGCTTCAAAAGTGAAGAGGAAATAAGTATTTTCCAATAAATGTAACAACTGTTGATATTTACCACCACTAGACTAGATCTCCAAGACATTCTAGAGGAATTCCATATACTACAAGCAAAAGGTTGGTAACTCTCATAATGAAAGTGTGCAAAAGTAGAAAACTCAACAGTAGCACAGAAACACAAAAGAAAAAGAGAATCAACCCTTTTCTATATAGAAATCACCAAACTACAAAGATAAGAGAGAGAGAAAAAAGAAAAAATGTCTAAACGACCAGAAAAAAAAAAAAGAATATTGACAGGACCATATCTTACTTATCAACAATAATCTTGGATGTAAATAGTTTATATTTACCAACAAAAGCTACAAATTGGTTGAATGAGTTTTTTTATTGTTATTGTTTTGTTCTGTTTTGAAAGACTCAGTGATATCCTGTCTAGAAAAAAATTAGCTTTTCCAGTAAAGACACATGGACTGAGAGTGAAAAAGGAATGGAAAAAGGTATATCATGCAAGTAAAAATAAAAAGCAAGCAGGAGTAGCTACTCTTATTTCAAATAAAATGTAAATCAAACATTGCCAAAAGAAAAAATAGTCATAATATGGTAATAAAGAAATCAAATCAGCAAGAAAACACAATGGTAAATATATGTGCACCCAATGCTGAAGAGTCCAATTTCATAAAGCAAACATTGTTAGATTTAAAAGGAGATACAGACTCAAACATAATTGTTATAGTTTGGATATGAATAAATTTGGATGTGCATAAATTTCTTGACACATGCCAAAAGCTCATTTGTGAGAGAATGCCAGATGGTTTAGAGGAACAGTGATTGGATCAAGGTTGGCATGAACCAATCAGTAAATGGATCCACTGATAGGATTAACTATGTGGGGGCTGAAGGTGGGTAGGGTGTGACTAGAGGAGTTTGGTCATTGGAGTATGTATTTTGTATCTATCAACTGGAATCTATCTATCTATCTCTCTCTCTCTCTCTCTCCTGCCTGAACATCACATTCTTCTGCCATGATGTTCAGCCTCACCTTGATCCCTGAGGAATGGAGCCAGCTACTGTGGAGTGAGACCTCTGAAATTGTAAGCCCCAAATAAACTTTTCTTCCTCTACAATTGTTTTGCTTGGGTCTTTAAGTCACAGCAGTGAAAAAGCTGACTAAAACAGAAATAAAAATTGGAAGCTTCAACACCTTATTTTTACTACTGGACATATCATTGATGCAAAAATCAACAAAAAATATTAGAATTATACTACAGTTCAAACAGACATAACAGACATTTACAGACTATTTCATCTAACAGCTGTAGAATACATATTCTTCTCATAGCACATGAAACATTTTCCAGAATAGACCACATATTAAAAAATTATTAAACAATTCAAAACACTGAAATTTTAGCATGTGTCTTCTCTGACCCACAATGAAATAAAATTAGAAATCAACAAGAAAAGGAACTTTAGAAATTTTACAAATACAAAACCATTATTACTTGGATACCAAAATCAGTTATTTCTTATCAGACTCTGCCTTCCCTTACTCTTCCATATAACATTATTCTTATTATTTTACCATAATTTCTCTTCATAGCACTCATCATCATTTGATATATTCTATTCTTTTTTGTGTTGCTTTTTACTGATTTATAGTCTGTCTTCTCTCACTAGAATGAAAGCTCTATCAGATCACGCATAACTTGTTGTTAGCTTTTTCTCTACTGCTGAATTCTCAATTATCTAGAATATCAAATATCACATAATAGGTGATTAATAAAAATTATTGAATGAATAAAAGAAGAAATTGTACAAATACATAAAGAACATTTTCTTAAATCATCAATGGTTCAAGAAAGAAATCATAGGGAAATGTAACAATGACTTGGAACAAACTATAATATAAACACAACATACTAAAACCTACAAGATACAAAAAAAAAAAAAGCAGTACTAAGAGAGGAGTTTTAGCAATAAGTCCATACATATAAAAAAGAAATATTGCAGGAAAAAAAATATGATGCAATGTAAGGAACTAGAAAAGCAATAACAAACCAAACTCCAAATTAGTAGGAGGAAAAAAATAACAAATATGAAAACAAAAACAAATGAAATACAGACACAAAAAATCAATAAAATGGAGTTGATATTTTGAGAGGATAGCAAAATTGAAAAACTTTAGCTTAACTATGAAAAAAAAATTGGACCCAAATCAATAAAATCAGAGATTAAAAAGGACACATTAGCCAGACACAGTAACACATGCCTATAATCCCAGGAGGCTGAGGCAAGAGGACAGTGAGTTCAAAGCCAGCCTCAGCAAAAGCAGGCACTTAAGCAACTCAGTGAGACCCTGTCTCTAAATAAAATACAAAACAGGGCTGGGGACGTGGCTCAGTGGTCGAGCGCCCCTGAGTTCAAACTCCAGAACAGCCCCCACAAAAGGACAAATTAACTATGATACCACAGAAAGGGATAATTAAGGTCTATGATAAACACAGCGATATGCCAACAAATTGGAAAATGTAGAAGAAATGCATAAATTTCTTGACACATTTCAAAATTTAGCCAAGTGATTATAGAAAATCTGAACAGATAAATACTAGGTAAATAGATTGAATTAGTAACAAAAGGTCTCCCAATAAAAATAGGCCCAGGGCCAGATAGCTTCCCTGGTGAATTTTACCAAGCATTTACAAGAGATTAGTACAAAGTTGTTTCAAAATATTGCAAAGTATAGAAAGTGAATGAACCATTCTAAACTTATTCTATGAGGACAATGTTAGCCTGATATCAAAACTGGACAAGAACATCAAAAAAAAAAAAAAAGAAAGAAAGAAAACCACCACAGATCAAGAACAATAATTCTCATGAGTATAAATGAAACAATTATCAACAAAAACCAGTAAATTGAATCCAATAGCGTATATAAATGACTATATCCCATGATCACATGGGATTTCAGGAATGAAAGAATCATTCAATATACACAAATTAAAAATTTTAATATACCAACAGAAATAAGTATGAGAATCATAAGGTCATCTCAGTAAATGCACAAATTGCATTCAATAAAATTCAACAGCAGTGCATGCCTGAAATCCCTCCTGATGCAGGAGGACTGCAAGTTTAAGGCCAGCTTCAGCAACTCACTGGAGCCCTAAGCAACTTAGTGAGACCCTGTCTCAAAATAAAAAATGAAAAAGGACTGGAGTCTTATCTCAGTGGTAAGGTGCCTTTGGGTTCGGTTCCAAGAACCAAATTAATTTTAAAAATAGAATAAAATTTTAAACTATTTTATGATTAAAAATTTTAAACCTCAAAAATCAGGCATAGAAGTAATTTAGCAGCAACACAATAATGACTACACATGACAAACTCACAGCCTATATCACACTGAATTTGGAAAAGACGAGATCATTTCCTCTAAGGGCAAGAATACAGCAAAGATATGCACTGTTATAATTTAGACATGAAGTACCCTCTAAAAAACACATGTGTCCTTATATACATCAATGTTCAGAGCTGGGGCTCTTGGGAAGTGATTGTATCATGATGGCTCTGACCTCATCAGTGGATTAATCCATTAAGGGATTCATAGTTGAAAGTATAGGACGTGTGACCTAGTAGAAGGAAGTGGGTCTTGGGGGCATATCCTTGAAGACTACGTCTTGTCTCCAGGCCCTTCCTCTCTCTCTGTGCTTCCTGGCTGCCATGATCTGAGCAGCTTTTCTCTGCCGTACCCTTTCACCATGATGTCTTTTTCTTGCAGCCAGCTGACCATAGACTGAAACCTTAGAATCTATGAGACAAAATAGGTCTTTCCTTCTCTAAGATGTTTTTCTCAAGTATTTGTCACAGTGACAAAAAGCTGAATAACAGAGAACTTTTACTGATCTTAGTGTTGGAAATCTTAGCCAAAGCGATAGGATAAGAGAAAAAACAATGTCATCCAAATAGGAAAGAAAGAGGTCAAATTACCCCTGTTTAGAGAGGGTGTGATTCTATATATACATAGAAAACCCTTAAGAATCCAATAAAGGACTGCTAAAACTGATAAACAAATTTAGTAAAGAGGCAGGACACAAAATCAACATACAAAAACCAGTAGCATTTTTATACATCAATAACAGTATTGTCAAGGAAGAAATCATGAAAGTAATTCCACTCACAATGGCTACAAACAACAAATAAATAAAATACCTGTGATTAAATTTAGCCAATGAAGTAAAAGACCTCCACAACAGAAATTACAAAACTCTGATGAAAGAAATTGAAGAGGACACCAAAAAAATGGAAAGACCTCTCATGTCCATGGATTAGACACATTATTAATGCTAAAATATCCACATTATACCAAGTGCTTTAATTAAAATCAAACTATCAAAAATGTTTTTCATTAAACTAGAAAATACAATCCTAAAATTCTTATAGGATCACAAAAAACCCTGAAGCCAAAGCAATTTGAGGGAAAAAAATGAAGATCTAACATTAACTTACTTCAAAATATACTAAAAAGCTATAGCAAAAGCTATATAATACTACCATAAAAAGGGACACATAGATCAATGGAACAGAGGAGAGTGCCCAAAGAAAGTCATGCCTTTACAGCTAGGTGTTTCTTACTGAAGACACCTAAAACATTGGAAAAAGAACAGAATCCTCAATAAATAGTGCTAGGGAAATTATTTCTATATTTCAAGTAGAAGACTGAAAATTAACCCTTATTTCTCACTTTATACAAAAATAAACTCAATATGGATTAAGGATCTAAATGTTGAAACTGAAAATATAAAACTACTAGGAAAAGCATAATCATAATAGTAAAAGACATTGGAATAGACAATGACTATTATTATTTTACATAGACTCCAAAAGCAAAAATGATCAAATTGGATTATATCAAATTAATAAACCTTTGCATGGCAAAGAAAACAATCAAGGAAGTGAAGAGATAACCTACAGAATGGGTAAAAATGTTTTTCAAACTATTCATCTGATGAGGGATTAATATTCAAAATATATATATGAAGAATTTTTTAAAAACCTCAATAACAAAAAACACAAGTAATCCAATTAAAATTGACAAAGAATATGAATAGATACCCCTTCAAAAGAATACGTTTAAATGGCCAACAATGGTATGAAAAAATATTCAATGTCATTAATAAACAGGAAAAGGTGAACAAAAAATCATAATGGAATGACATTATGTAACTCCAGTTAGAGCCATTATTTAAAAAAAAAAAAAAAGTAAATGCTGGTAAGAGCATAGAGAAAATGGAGGACTTATGCATTTTGGGGGGAATGTAAATAAGTGCAACCATTATGAAGAACAGTTTGGAGGCTTCCCAAGAAGCTACAAATAGATTTACCACAACATCCAGCTATCCCATTCCTGGGCATATATCCAAAGGAAATGATATATTAAAGAGTCATGTGCATGTCCCTGTTTGGCTTCACTATTCACAATAAGTAACACATAGAATCAGCTTAGACACCCATCAATAGATGAATGAATAAAGAAAATATTAAATGAATTCACTTTGGAGTATTATTCAACCACTTTAAAATTAACGATGTTCTATCATTTGCAGCAAAATAGAAGACACTAGAGGATGTTAAGTGAAGTAAGTCAGATGCAGAAAGGCAAATGTGTTATGTTCTCGCTCATACATTTGTATTCAAAAGTTAATCAGAATGTAAAATAGTGATTACTAGAGGCCAGGAAGAGAGGAAGAGAAAGGGGATAGTGGGAGGTATAATAATGGGTACCAAACCAGTTAGAAGTAATAATTTCTAGTGTACTATATAAAAGTGCAGAGGGGGGAACTGTAGGTCACCATAAGCCTATTGTGTATTTTGTAACAACTAGAGCAGAGGAGCTCTGAGACTCCAATACAAAGTAATGATAAGAAGATGGGAAAATTAATTACCCTAATTTTCAGTACACATTATATACTTGATTCAAATTATCACACTTTACCCTATTAATTTGTATAATTAAAATGATAATTTAAAAAGTAAAATGCATATGTCAAAAGTGAAAATTCTGTCACTTGCAGCAACATAGATAGAACTGAATGAAATGGTAAATGAAATAACTCAGGCACAGAAAGTCAATACCACATGTTCTCAGACTAGGAAGCTAAAAACTTGATTGCAAATAAATAGATATTAGAATAGAATAAATAAATGGAATTTAAACAGAGCCTGGGAAGGGTGTAGGCATGGAGAGAGAATGGTTAACAAACACAGGGATGTAGTTGGATAGAAATAACCTCTACTGTTCTATAGTACAATTGATTAACTTGGGTTCACAATAATCAATTGAATATTTAATAGCTACTAGAGTAAATTTGGGTGTGAAATAATATACGTCTGAGGTGATAGGCTGATTTCCCTGATCTGATCATTACACATCGTATTCACGTATTGAAGTGTCACACTGTATCCCCTTAAAAATGTGCAATTACTATCTTATCAATTAAAATTTATATATATTAAATAATCAATGCTTTTGATTCAGCATACAAATATACCTATGTTAATCATCCTTAAAAATGACTTGTTAAAATGATAATAGGAATATAAAAATTATAAGAAATTATCAAGGAAATAAAGGAGCATGTTAGTTGATCAGGTTCTGGGCTGGCGAGGAAGAGGGCGTGAGTGAATAGAAGAATATAGATAAATAAAGCAAAGTGGAGGAATCAAAAGTTCAGAGGAGTATTAGAAGAGGTATTCCTACAGAGGCAGTGCCCTACCCTGTGGTGTGTGTGTGTTTCTCACATGCATTTCCTGGGCAGTCTCCTGTATACTTTGGCCTATATTTTCAGGTAAGGAACTATTGTGGTTTGGATGTGAGGTATCCCCCAAAACTCAGGTTTGAGACAATGCATGAAGGTTCAGAGGAGAAATGATTGGGTTGTAAGAGTCTTAATCCATCAGTGAATTAATCCCTGATGGGATTAATTGAACTGGTAGAGTGTGTCTGAAAGAGGTGGGAATTTGGGTGTTGCTATGGGGTACATATTTTGTGTTTGTGTGTGTCTCTCTCTCCCCCTCCCCTTCCCTCTCTTCCTTTCTCCTTCTCTCCCTCACTCCCTCTTGGTCACCATATGAGCTGCTTTCTTCCACCACCTCCTTCCACCATGATGTTCAGCCTTACCTCAACCCCAGAGGAATGCAGACTTCTATGGACTAAGAGCTCTGAAACTGTGAGCCCTCAAATAAACTTTTCCTCCTCTGTAGTTGTTCTGGTCAAATCCTTTAGGTCACAGCAGTGAAAAAGCTGACTAAAACTGTGACAGTTCTAAGTTTTCATTTCTTACTTGTCTCTTTGAATCCTTTCATAGAATTTTTGGCTTCCATGTCTTATTAACTCATCACACACAAAACAAATCCTTTATATTAACTCTAAATTTCTTTGGAGAGTATTTTAGCATGTTTTTCTTTTCTTTGTATTGAGTAGCACTACATTTAAACCATTCTTTAAAAGAGCAAACATTTAAATACAGCCCTTTTAACATAACATTTTCAAAATGATTATTTCTCTTCAAAGCCATAATCACATTTTAATAATCCACATAGTAATACCTGTTTTAAGACTAGAGTTTCCAAAGCAATTCAATATTTTACGAATGTCTTATTTCCCAATTAACCCCAATGTGATACAATTATTTTTCAATGTTTCCTACATATTTTAACTCAATTATTCTATTGAAGTCTTTAAATCATTCTGTCTTATGAAAACTAATTATCCAGGGATTCAATTTTTAATTCTGTAGAAGAAATATTCAAGGCCTTGATTCTAACTATGTATTGCCATCAAGGAGAATCTCTGCCCTTAAATTCTGAGAAAAAACATGTATGTTCTGAATATATACATTTTTAAGGCAGAGACAAGAAAATCTGAGAATTTCTCATCCCTCCACTATTATAAGCTTGGTCAAATACTCATCTTCCACCCAGATGAATATAGTAGTTTCCTAAATGTTCCTTCTGGTAACATCCTTGCCCGCACTGTACGAAGATCTCAATCAGGTTTGTGTCTTGATTCAATGGGCCAAACTATATCTCTGGCCACATTTGAAGCTTTTCTTTATCCACTCCTATCAGACTTCCTGCCGTCTCTCAAACACACCAAGCAAACTCCCACCTTAGGGTTTTACATTGTCTATTTTCTCTGCTTCAAAAGTTCTTTCTCCAAATATTTGCATTGCATGCCCTCTCACTTCTTTTGCACGTCTGCTCAAATGTCAGCTTCTCAGTAAGACGTTTTTTTGGCATATTTTGAAATATAACTGAATTATCCACCCCTGATCCTACAAAGACTCCTAATGAATTTTTCTCTATAACATATATCATCTTCCAATTCATTGTATATCTTCTCCTATTTTACTGTAAGCTTAAGCCTCATTAGATTATAAACAAAATGAAGACATATGTTCTATACTATTAATAGTACCTTGTATTTAGAAAGTGCTCAATAAATAATTGTTATACTAATTATTTCACTTTTTTTCTTTAGCTATTTTCATTTGCCAATAAATTCCCCCCAAGCTTCCTATAAATTTGCTTAAGTTAAATAAATTTTACTTTAATGCCTGTTGTTACTACATTAGGTGGGTGACCTCTCTATGTGCTTGACCACACTGACCAGGCACCTGCCATCCAAATGCAAACCTCCTATTGTTCAACTTGTCTTCAAATCATTCTTCTTCTTAATATATTAGAAAACTATTATTTTTATAGTACATATCATTTTCCTACAGTATCAGATTTTAAAATTTTAAGATACCATGATCAATCAATTAAGGAACACAAATTGAATGTGTCTGTCTCATAACTACTAGTTGCTACACAGTTAAAATAGAAGCCTTAAAATTAAGAAAACAATTTTTATGCCAATTACACTTTCTCCACTATTAAACAGATCTATAAAGCACTAATATTCTACTATCAAAAATAATGGGAACAGCAGGAAAACAAACCTTGTGGTAATTTAATACAATTTTACTATCAAAAAACTCTAATTTTATCTTTTGATGTATTATTACCAGCAATTTATGACCTATTCTTAACATTTTTCTGTTTTAAAATAAATCTGAATAGTAATCATTGCTCAGATTTATCCTAAGTTTTTCTATGCTTATTGACTTTGTTCTTAATTTAAAATTTCCAAATCATGCAAAAGAAGATGTGGGTAAAAATAAGGGTCAAAAATTGTTTTTTAGCCAGGCACAGTAGCAGGTACCTATAATCCCAGTGGCTTATGAGGCTGAGACAGGAGGATGCAGAGTTTAGAGCCAGCATCAGAGCCAGTGTCAGGAATTTAACAAAGCTCTAAGCAATACAGTGAGACTCTGCCTCTAAATTAAAAAATACAAAATAGCCCTGGGGATGTGGCTCAGTGGTTGAGTGCCACTAAGTTCAATCCCTGATACACTCCCCCAAAATATTGTTTTAGAAAGGTCTTACAAAATTTTTGAACACTGTCAGCCCCTCTGGATTCCCAGAGTCCCCCATGTACAGAGCAACCCTGCTACACCAAAGCACAATAAGACTGAAATTGTTTGGTGAACTAATGGAATGCTACTATCGTCACATTTTCGCTTCTGAATCTTGTGTTCAGCAGTTTTACAAAATCCTGAATTTTAAAAGTGATTTGTATGGTGTTTAAGAATGTGATATTCTTTATTCTCTTCTATACTTAAAAGTGAACATGTACTTATATTGGTGAGTGACTTGGTAAGATATATCTGACAAAATGCATTGTCTGAATAAGTTACACTGAGTACATAGAAACTGATTTAGAATCTCCAGGAAATTCTTTAGTCAAACCCAAAAGATATGTCATCAAATTTAACAATTCCGACAAGTTGAAATTTTCTATAATATTCTTATTTTTTAAATTCTAAACTGTTACTATGTGCTCTCAGTTTCTCTTTTGCTTAATATTTTTTCATCTGTAATCCTCTGGGTTTCCTTAAACAGATGCTGTATGCTTTATGATTGTGTTCATCTCTGTTAATTATTCAATTTTACATCCTCATTAAGGAAGAAGGTAGGAGAGATGGGCCAATCTTCCAATATCAGTCTTCTCTTTAAAGTTTTAGTAGAAGGATCTTCTGCAAATGTTAGTTGTGCAAAAGTTACCTTCCTTGCAGATGGTTTTGTCAATGACAGTTCTTGCCAAAGCACTCTGAATGAAGGGGATGTCAGTAATTTCCATGTTATATGCATAAAACAGAAAATTGCTTTCCCTGAACTTCCACTCTTTCTCTTTTCCTTGATGAAAACAAAATGTGTGGAGGTAACCTATCTTTCTCCACTAATTCAGGACTAATACCTCAAGAAAACGCAGAGAAACATAATAGAAGCAGAGCTGGTTACTATGATTGAGATGTGAGGTATCCCCCAAAAGTTCACATGTGAGACAATGCAAGAGGTTCAAAGTATAAGTGATTGGGTTATGAGAGTCTTAAACTAATCAATGAATTAATGCCTGATGGGATTGGGTTATAACTGGAGGCAGGTGGGGAGTAACTGGAAGAAGTAGATTTGTATCTGGCAAGTGGAGAGCTCGCTCTCTCTCTCTCTGCTTCTTGAATATCTTGCTCTCTCTGCTTCCCTCTGCCATACTTTTCCACCATGATGTTCAACTTCACCTGGAACCACAGGGCATGGAGCCAGCTGTCTATGGCCTGAGATTTCTAAAACTGTGAGCCCATAGTTAAAACTTTTCCTCCCCTACAATTGTTCTGGTTAGGATCTTTTAGTCACAGCAGCGAAAAAGCTGACTAAAACACTGGTTCTTAATGTCTTGTGAAGTAGAAGCTCTGCCAGTTCAAATCTTTCTTCTTCAGTCTGTCACACAAGAGAAATAAAATTTCAGAAAAGAATAATGATGATGATGATGTCACCACTGTATTCTCTTTGTTACAGGGATTTTAAGCCACAGGAAATACATTCTGTTGCAATGAAGGGTATTAAATAACCACTTACACTTTGCATTGCTAGGTATCAAACACTGCTGGCCAATGTTGCATGCCCTGGAGTTTGTAATTGCCATAATACAGTGTGTCTGATTATAAGATTATTTTTTAAAAATGAATAAATGGAATTCCACATAGTTAAGAATATTTCCCCTCTTATTTGATCAAGACTCTGTGCCTTATTGATTTTACCATGCACAGATTTTGTTATAGATTATATTCTGACTTCTAAAAGAACTTCTTTAAGGACTGTTGACCAGAGCATAATAATCTCGATAATTTTAAAATGTTGTTTTTAACCGTTGGCAACATTTTTCTAGAAGAATGTATTGATAATTCAAGGGCCTGATCAATTTTGACCTTCATGTTGAATGTCCCACTGCTACAAATGAAGTTATAAAGAATATCTTTACATTGATTTATATTCTTCAGTATTTTGTTTTCAGATAGTGTTATGATAAGTTGATGTTAAAAACTACATTTAAAGAAAAATATTGTAAAAGCCGATAAAATCTGTTTTTCTCATACTTCTGTAACCTAAAACTAAGACAGTATTTTCACATATTTTGTATTTAAGAAAAATATAATTTAATTTTGCACAAAATTAAAATACGTAAGTGTTTGTACTTAGAACTGCATTAGAATTGGATTTTATAATGCTATATCAATAAAAATTAAGATAGAAAAATACTTCAAAATTATATATAGTTAAAATTAAAGATTATATTTAATCTTTCTTCATATACTAATAAAAATTATAGTTGATTTTTCACACACACAAAAGCATATCTGTGTACATATATAGATAGGAATGGCATTTTTCTGGGCTTAAACATCAGATATGTGGTCTTCATCTAACTGGAGAGCCACATCACTTGGCTTCATCCAAAGGCAGGGACAAGGGTTCAGTTATTGCTGTAGTTTGTGTAGGTATGTATGTATGGAGCTGTGTACTAAAATATTCAAAATATAAACACTCACTTTTAATAATAAATGCTATTATAGCAGTCATTTTAATTAGCATGTTTGGTGCAGTGGTTTGATGAGAAGAAGCCAGGAGTAAGTATAAAAGTAATTTAAGAAGTAGAAATACAGAGCGAGAGTTGGTGTCCCTGTCATAGCCATCAAGTCTTTGAGAGGTAGATCAGGTTGGATGCAGAGGTGCTATTCAGATGATATCAGAAACCAAATCCAGAAGAGCAACTTCCACCTCTGTGGTCCAACTATGGTAAGGTGGGATAGATTTGTCATGCCTCCAATATAAAAGATGTGGCAGCACCCTATCTCCCATTCCACTCCAGCCCTCCAGAGCCTCCTAAGAGCCATAGCCACAAGCTCTGCCTACATTGCACCACATTGTATTTTGCTAATTATAACTTTACTATTTTAATTCTATTTCCCATAAGAGCTAGAAGAATGTCTGAGTCAGCACTACTTTTTCCATAAGTTATAAAAATTCCTAGGAAATCTATGAGAGGTTTTGGGGGTTTTGTTGTTTGTTTTCTTTTGGATACAGGTCCCCGACTGAAGTGAGGTGGTGTTTCTCTGCTTCATTTAATTCAAGAAAAGCCAATAATGAATTATCCACTAGCAAGAATTATGGCAGACACTAATGGAATCTTATTGTATACTGATTTGAAAATCAGTACTAACCTTTTATAATCTAATGCAAATGAGCATCCATTAAAAGGAGACAAGTAAAATGATACATTCAGATATTACTATAAAAACTAAATTTTTATCAGCTCAATTATAAACAAAAAAAAGATTACTAGAAACTAAAAACATAAATAAAACACAACTGAAATAAGTAATAGACACTATAAACCTTCAAAATGTGTGCAAACATATTTATAGCTTGATCCTGTGAAATAATAACTGGCAGGCTATAAAATTGCTTAGAAAATGAGATATGTTATATTCTGCATAATGGAACTTGCATAACAATGAAAAGTGCTTGCTAAGGAATGGCTCTGTTTTGCTCATGTTCACTCTTTCCTACTGTATATAAACCCTTGGATTGATAGCATGCTCACGTTCTTTATATAGCCCTAGGAACTGATTAAGCTAAGCACAAGACTCAGGGTATAAAGTTGCTAAATGGTTTACCAGATCATTCATCACTTTGCTGTAAGACCATAGACAAGTCTGTTTCTGGATTTTCAAACCCAACTACCCTCTGCCCTAGAAGGGAGTCTATTGCTTAATATGGATAAGATCATTAATTTGTGTTGATCTTCAAATTTTAAAGCACAGTACAAATGTAGAAACAGAGTTCAAAAGCAGTGAAGGAAAAGGAAAGTGAGGATCACTGTTGAGCACAGACTCTGTTGGATGAAAATCAAGCTTTCTTTAGTTTTCTACTTTATCTTTGACAGTGCAACTCACTGGTGGTAATTTTGATACAATCCATTTTCACCAAAAACATTTGTTGAGATTTCCCTATGTGTCTGGTGCTGTTATAAAAGCTTAGTGTATTAACTCATATAAGCTCATGAATTTACAGAGAGAATATTATTATGAATCGCTTTTTGCAAACAAGGAAATAGAGGTAACAGAGATATTAAATATCTCACTGCAGGTCATAGCTAATAAAGTAAGAGTCTAGATTTTGTCCCAGGCAGTTTGATTCAGGCAAGATCAACTCTAAGGCCAAATTAGAAATATTCTAGGAAGACTCATTTATTCAAATGTTTTTTGTGGATCAACACTCTCCTAAGCATTTTGTTCATAATAACTTATACATTAGTTATGAAAACCTATTAAATAATTAATCATTGACCAATTTTGAAGATAAAATTTAATTAGAAGTATAGTAACTTGCTTATTGTCATATGAGCAATAAATAGTGCATACAGAATTAGTCTACCGGACTCCAAAGCCCATGCTACTGACAAGGAGAATATATGACCTCCTTTTATTATCTGACAACATTGTGAGATATATCAAATAGAGAAATCACAGCTTTTTGCCCATATCAAACCTTCTTTTGCATTTCAAAAATCACGTACTGCTTTTACACAATAAATGGGGAATCAGGCAAATGTTCTCAGAATGAAAATAGACAGCTTATTTAAACTCTGAATTCACAACCAAGCCCTCAGAGTTTTGAGACACCTCTACCCACCTGAGCTTTTTTGGCATGAAGAAGAGCCCTGGGAATCTATTGAAATCTCAGGCAAAGTTTCCTGTGCATAGGCACTTCAAAAAGGGGATAGGAAAGGGCAGAAGTAAAAACATTTTTAAAAAATTATGCCAGCCAAAGCATTCTGCTGAATGCAAAAAATATTAAACATGTTTTCACATATGGTCAAGTGTCAATGACTCCAAGAAATAGGAAAATCGTCATACATTGTAACCAGTGTACCTCTCTTAACTTTGACCAAAGTGGTCACTTTATCCCTACTACTTTTTACCTGCATTCTGCAATTTAAGTGGACATCAATTCTATCATTTATAGTAAGTTCTTCCTGGCTGTTGCCCTTTGTGTAAGAGCCTTTTAAATATTATTATGTTATTATCATATGTAATTTTCAGATTAAAGAACACACAAAAAAATTTATTCATAAATTAATTGGTTAGCTAGACCAATGATACAAGGCTTATTATAAAAGAAATAATATTATTAATCAAGTTTAAATCTCAGAAATCAAATGGAATATAATCAATTGCTAATAAATCAGCAATATTGTTATTTAGAAAGGATTTTTAAAAAACTGATGTTCATCTGCACATACATGCAGAAGCTTGCTTGTGATTCAGTATTTAATAACTGTCCCTATGCAATTGATCAAAGGACCCTTAGTTCATTGCTTTAGAATTCTTGGGTGATATCAGTTTCTTTCACAATCAATCTGTTTTCAAGTTAAGTAACTTTGATCATTTTCTAAGACATGGACATCTCCTCTTCCTGTATCTACATATAAAAAATAAATTATTTCTCCTCTTTTAAAAGCAAACAAACAAACAAAACCTTTTTCTGAGTAGATTTCTAGCAGGGAACCAATTCTGTGAATCATAATTGCTACAGTACACTATTCAGCTGAGTTTGATCTTTTATAGAAGAAACAAAAAAAGGAATGAGAACACCATGGTTTTCTGTTCTTTATTCCCATAGAAGACTTAATGCCCATCCCGGATTAAAATTATATTTGTCAAAGACCCTCATACAGCAAAATTATTTTAGTATGTATTCCCTGAAAGATAATTAAATAGCAAAAAGTGATAATAATATTGTAATAGTGCTTACTTTACAGAGTAGTCATGAGGATTACATGGGATGATATGTGTAGAGTGTTTCATGTGATGCTTACACATAGTGGGCACATTATAAATGTTCAGTATTGATATGGAGTAGGTTAATTACCTTCCTAAAGAACCTTATTGATACTATTGTCCTGTGAGCAAAGTACCACTAATTAATAGATAACGACCATGCCTGAATTTCTAGACTATAAATGTCTCTAGGTTTCAAATAAATATATACAATGACCAACTAGACCTCTCCATTTAGATTCCCAAGCCACACACCTCAGAATGCTAAAAATAGAGGTTTTCATATCTACCAAACCAAATGCAATTGAACTTCTTTCAGAAATTTGGGAATTACCCCCAGACTTCCCCTCTCTAACATCATATATCTAATTAGTTTCCTAGTACTTGGATTCAACCTCCTAAATATATGCCATATCCATTCCCTTCTTCAGTAAATTACTGCCATTGGTGTAACTCAAGACCTTATCAATTCTTCCTTGGATGACTGCTGCTTTCTTTGTAGATTGGTTTCTTAGGCTCAGTTCCACCTCTAATTTATCTTCTATGCTTCTACTCCAGCTGCCAAATGAAATCTGGCCATTGTAGTTCCTTGATGAAATAGTTTGGTGGCTCTCAGTTAATTTCAGGATAAATACCAACTTCGTTAATAACTGGATCTCATAGGGCACAATAAACATAACCTCCTTACCTTGTATAAACCGTAAAAATATTGAGGGGAAAAAAAGCAAATGAGGAATAGATAACTAAGATGTCTCTCTTATTACTAGTGAATCTATGTTGGAGATATGGTTTATTCTTGCAGTCAAATGTGCTTTCTATTTTTTGTTAAATATTAACAAAAATGTAAACAAAATTTGAATGTAAACAAAATTTAAGCTTTATTGACAGATTGTATACCATAGAGGCAAAACTATCAAAATTATATATTTTCAATTCACTTGAATATTTCATTTTCACAGAGGTCACTGAGTGAATATTGGCTCATTTTTTCACTTTTCAATTTTTGTGTTTTTAAAATATTTAATTTGATTCAACAATGTTTACTAATTATGTGAAACATTTATATTTGCAAGAATAAAGCCACTATTTTAGAAGCTTTTCTTCTAAAATTTGCATGTATTCTGTTCCTGTATTTTTATTCCTCTACATACTTAGAAAAACTTTGGCATAATCCATACATAGTTCTTCACCTGGCTCTTCATTTCAGAAAGCAACCAGTTGGTAAAGCAGAATAGAAAGATCTTCCTCACTCAGTTTACAGGTATGGAACACAATGCCCTGCAGATGAACCATAATGCATTCACCTGTGGGTGGACATTTAAACTATTTCCAAGTAGAACTTTCAAGAACATATTCTGAATCCACAAGCATGCATACTTAATGCCCACTTAAACTAAGAAAATATGTATTGGGTTTAGCAGTAAAGGTTACTGGGCATGGTGATGGTAATATTTATTTTTTGTTGTCTGACTACCCTTTCCTTTCATTCCATCAAAATCACAGTGATGGCTATTGTCCAGTTGGAAACTGGGGTTATCTTTCTTATTCAGATGGGAGTGGGAGTCCTTGGAAATATCTCCCTCCTTTGTTTTTATAACTTCACTTTGCTCACTGGACACCATGTAAGCTCCACAGACATGGTCCTCAACCAACAGGTATTAGCCAGTTCCTTTGAACTTTTCTCTAAAGGGATCCCTTAGACAGTGGCAGCTTTGGGACTAAACTCCTTCCTGAATAAAGCTGGATGTAAACTTCTTTTCTATTTTCAGAGTGGCCAGAGGGGTTTCCCTCAGCACCACCTGCTTCCTCAGTAGCTTTTAGGCCATAAAACTTTACCCCAATTTCTCTAAGTGGATGGAGCTCAGAATAAAAATATGGAACATTTCACAAATTTGCATGTCATCTTCATGCAGGAGCCATGGTAATATTCAATGCATCATTAAAATTTGAGTATATGTGCTTTCTTAACGTTGAATCCAGAATAGGAAAATCTCCTTCAGATCCCTAGGGCATGTTGAACTAGAGTAAATTTTCCTACCTGGAGAAACACCCCTAGTTGGTTGCACCTTTATGAGGAGGAATGATGCAGTTGTCTTCATATTCTCATTTAATGTTTAAATGTTTACCATTCAGATAAGTCTTTCCCCACAGACCATTTGGTTATGGCTTATAAATGAGGTCTGCCCCAAAACCTCTATATGTGAGAAAAGGCAAGAAGGTACTTTCCTTTGTCATGCCCTGGAACCATGTCATTTGGCCTCACCTCAGACCCAGAGCTATGGAGTCTGCTTACCATGGACTCAAACCTCTGAAACCAGGAGCTAAAATAAACATTTCTTGCTCAAATTTTTTCTTGTCAGGTCTTTTGACTGCAGTGATGCAAAGCCTAACGAAAACATATTTAAAGGAGATGAGTAAAGCTGAATGTGTCACTCCATTGGATCTCTTTCACACTGAATTAGGAAACATTCAGTGAGTTATCTCCAAATGATGAATTTGGTAGATCACAGCTTTGTGAGTCCACATCCTCTGACTCTCTCCACCACCCATTCTGGGTTCTATCAATTTCAAATTGTTTCATGGATTGTTAGCAGGTTTTGTAAATCCAAAGAAGAAGAGTGGAGAATATTCTGTGGTCAAATAATTTTTTAAAAATGATGTATAAATAGTTAAAACAGTTTTTATCACTGTACTTTTTTTTCAGATTCCACACTATGCTAATGAGGATTACAACTTTCCAACAAGTAAATAAAGTGCTTCCAATTCACAGTAGGTTTTTTTCTGAAATACTCTTTGGAAAAAACGCTGCTGTAGTCAAATTATTGCACGTGCAGTTGGGAATACCTTGTTGCTCATGTCCGTGCATCTAAGCCACCGGCCATCCATCCTCACTCTGTCAAATGTCCTGTCCATTGCCACTTGACCAGCTCTCCATGACCTTTATAAACAAAAGGTCACCTCTTAACCAAAAACCAAAAATCACCTCTTACCCTCTCTCATACACTAGACTCTCCTCCTCGATTTCCTTCATGTTTCTTCAGCATTTCTGGCTCTTACACCCTGTATTGATATTCTTTTGTTTGGCTTTCTGTCTTACCAAATTAGAGATACTAGAAGTTAAAAATAGTTCTATTATCTTTGCATCTTGAACAGCATGTAATGTTGCAAGCATTTGATGAGTAACAATAGAAAGAAGAATGAGCTTGGATTTACTTGGGTATCATTTCTGGTTTACCTGATGTGTGAAGTGTGCCAGCTGCCCAGCTCCCTACTCTAGTTTCAACACTTGCCATATTCCAGCAGTCAAAACTGCATTCATTTCATCCCTCTTGTTGTTTCTCTGGCCTTCCTTGATAGTGTTTACTCTTTCTGAATCTCCCCAAACCTTACACTTACTTAACTCCTTATATATTTTTACATTAAATCAATTTACTATTTTTAGTTGAGCATTCTGTGTAAATGCAGAGACCACATCTATTTTGTTCACTTAGTACATCTCCATTATATAATACAGAGCCTGACATATCATAGGTAAGCAATAAATAGTCATGGAATGAGTGAACAACTAGTTAAGATCCTCATCCAGGCTCTGGGTGCCAGTCTATTTAGAATTTTATAATATTAATTTCATCAATGTCCTACTACATGTCCACTTTTAGGTAAGATGATGGGTGTATATTTTATTTTTACTTTCCTTTCCCTGTTTCTGGTGCTTCTGTCCACTGTTTGTCACTCTGCATGCTAGGACACGACTTACAAATCAATCCCTACCCTCCTCTGCTGCCATCTTTGTGTACAAATTGTAGCTTAAAGGTCCCTCGGGTTAACTAGAGCATACAAAAGTCAGAGAAACTCTACATGGGTTTGTTTCTGTTGACATTAAAATAGTGGGTCACACTACAACCAGGAGATTCATGTGGAAGTGGCAATCTGATATATTTCTTCAGAGAGCAAAACAATTACAGATAAGCAATTTTCTTTCCCAAGAGACTAGTAAAGTGCTTTCTTTCTGTCACCTTTCAATATTTTATATTGTGGTGAGTAACTACACCTTTTCTATCCAATTAGGAAAGCCATCAACAAGCTAAAGAGTAAATAGCTAACCAGTCAAGTAAAAAAAAAATATGCAAGTGTAGGGCAGCATGCCATCATTTTTCAAACTTGACCTTACGTAGCAATAGTAAAACACATCCTTTTTCAACAGATGTGGAGGCCATCATATTGATATAATTACTTTCCTTGCACTTAATATTTACTTATTGGAAATTGTTTTGATATTATTTTAAAAGAGGAACAGTGTTAGATTAAAAGCCTTAAAGGAAGTGAAAATTATAGAACATAACTTCATGGAACTACAATGACTTCCCTAAATCAAGTATATTGTTGGATCAACTTTGAGATCAGGATTTCAAAATTATTTTCTTCTATTTTTAAAATGAATGCAATTTTACTCCAGAAAATTTGCAAAATAAATATGAAAATGATCTGAAACTGCACAATCTAAAGGTTTGAAGCATATAAGGATAAGGTTTATATAAGCATTTGGATTTGTGGATGACAGGAATTTCCTGTGATTGTCAACTCCTCAATGTGCAAACAAGGTCTTTTATATTCTAGCCCTGACTTCCCAGAAGCCCTGACTTCTCATTTTTTAGAGTGAAATAAAGAAAATTAAAGCACCTACTACTAAAAATTAATATTATAATGATAATGATAAAGTTATATAAAAAGTTACAATTTTAAAGTTTAAAATGTTTTCCAATTATCATGGTGAATATGTCCATTGATGAAAATTTATAAAATATGGAAAAAAGAGAGACAAAAATATTACCCATAAGCTACCAGCCATGTTAACCAATATTAATGTTGTAAGATAGCCTTTCATAATATTTTTAATATGTTCTTAGATATCCTAAACTAATGTAGGTATTTAATTTAAAAGTATACAAAAACACACACATAATAACTCAAGAGTGTGTTGTATAGAAACAGATGTCAGAGACTGTGAGCAACCAACGATTTGATTATTTCTCCATCTCATTATGATTCCCTGAAATTTGATCATTACCCATCAAGTAGACTCAGAGTGGCTGGGGAAATATACACTGGGTATATCTAACTGTGGTAGGAAGTAGTATATATCCTTCCCTTTGCATTAATTTCCTTCATGTAAATTAATGCCCCCTATATAGTATATATTTCATGTATTTATTTTGGTCTGTTATCTTTTGCCATATCTCTAGAATATGAGCTTTGTGAGTTAGATAATTTTAAATATTTTGTTTATGCGCTTATCAATGCATAAATCCCTAGCATTGAGAATGGTGTCTGGTTCACTGTAGTTACTCAGTAAATATTTGTTCAATGAATGAATGAATAAATATAATGAATATATGTGTATCCTACCTAAATTAGGTCAAAGATGTTCTTGGTGATTTTCAGTGTACAGGAAACTGTGACACTTTAATGATGGCAGTTTGAAAAGAAGACACAGGCATTTTGCTGCCAGGGTCTCTGCAGTCTCTGTTTCCTGCCTTCCTGAAGCTTGGTTTTCGAACCTTTAGCTCTATGAGTTACTAAGACAATTAACCAAGATGGTCTTAATCATCAGTTTGATTAGATGGCTTGTTTCTGACTACAGGTCTCTGCCCTCCTTTTCTTAGAGCATTTACTTTAGAACACTTGCAACTATGAATTCTTTCTCTGCCCCTTGAGATGTAAATTTTGTCCCAGACTCTTTCCTGTTTTACAACCCAGAAATGTCTCTCAAGCACCTGGGAGTTATCACTCTGAAATATAATCAAAGATGATAAAGTCCCTATCTTCCAATTTGTGAGGTAGAACCCTAACTTGAATAAGCACGAACCAGCAAATAAAAATGGCTTAATTACATGGATTGACCTTCCTTCTAAAGTCCCGTATTTTTCCAGTAGCTCACCCAAGAGCTTAAAACTCACCTGCCTTTTGTTTAAAGAAGTTGAATTCACTCTTTCTCCTCTGTGCATTATGTTGACCTCTATTACAATTCCCGTTTTATTCTGTCTGGTGCATTTTTTCTTTGTTATAATCTTGAATTAAATTGTAAATTTTGATTAAACTACCCATATTCAGTTCTCTTGACTAAGAAAAGGAGCATTACTTCACACAAAGAATCTTAATGAAATATCACTTAGCCTCATAGGAAGTGGAACTGGAACACCACTTAGGGATAAAGGAACTATATGAAATATGACAGTGAGAGCCAAGCATATTGTCACTCTCTAGTGCCACCTTTTCCTTTTTGATAAAAGTTTCTATATTCCTATTTGCATGCGCCTTGGAAACAAACTGAAGGTTTTTTTGTTTGTTTTGTTTTATTGTACTTTGTTTTTTATTCTGCAAAGATGTTTTCAACTTCATGACTTCCTTCTGGATTTGTTTCTGTTCCTGCATGATTTTGGCTTACCAATGGCCACTATGCTCTTACCCCATGAATTTGCTCTACAATTTCACCTTTTTATTCTCAGTACTACCTAATTCATGCTATTTTTTTATCTAGTTTGAATTGCTAAGAGAAAATATACATCATATCCCTTCCCAAGGGTCCACTTCATGTTTTATTGGCCAATCTATGAATCAACTTACTTAGGTCAATCCTATCCCCAAATTAAACTACATACATTCAAGAGAGTCAAAATACTTAAAAACTGTTTATCCATGGTCCACTCACTCATGTTGAGGGCTGTCATCTAAAGATGGTAGACACTGTGTTGTTCAATTGTTGTGCATTCTACCATTGGATTGCCAGAGATATGCAACTTTCTTCCTGTGCATACAGTGCCAAAGATGTTATTTACCTAACATGACACTCCTTACCTAACATAACACTCCTATCAAAATTCAATGTATCTTCACAGCTTCCAATCAGATGATGCACCAACTCATGTAAGCCTTCATATAGAAAAAAATATCACAATATCACTGCAAAAGGTTTTTGCCCACAGTCCTATGATCTTCCATCCAGAGGAGGCCCATCGCTCCTCTTGCATAGTGATAATAATCTTAAATGTTATGTTTCTCCTTTCTGAAACCAGTGGATTCAATGTTAAATGTAATCACAACTATTACACACTAAATAGTTGTTAAACAATAAACAAATCTCATATCCTACCTAAGTATATAAAGAGGAAAAATGTCAAGCCCTAGATTTCTGATATAAGTGTTCAGGATATGAATGGAGAATGCAATGTCCCATTGTTTCAAAAAAGCACATAAAATATTCTGTAGAACAGCATCCAAAATATTAACGAAATCTGCTGATTCTCATACCATGCTGTCTGGGAATGGCAAGAAAAGAGATGGGGCCTCATTCCTTTTGCAATGAAATGAATTGTTTGGTCAGACAATTAAATTATCTGATATTTTCCCCATGGAAACTAATCCCCAATGTGTAACAGCTGTAATATCAAGGCAGTCTGCTTCAGGGTGGTATCACCTCACTTGCAGAGACTTCTGGAAATACAGGATCAAATTTATTTGTTTTTATGCTTTATAAAACTCAAATCTGGAAATTGTCTATATGACTAAAGCTCCCTACCACATTATTTTGAGTCAGTTCCAGATTCCTCTTCATCAGGGCTGAGGAATTTTGGCAACACATGACTCACAAAAGCTTGGTGGGCTGCTTGTCAACACCCTCCACAGGAGCTCTGTGGCCCAAAGTTAAACTGAAGATCACAGCATGTGAGTATATTCCTGCTTCAAGATTAGTATTCCCCCAGGGCTGCCAAAGAACATCCCAAGTTCAAATTTAATTCTGCCTCATCTTAGTTATATGTTCTTAGAGGTGTCATTAACCATTTTGCTAATACATAATGACAGTAATTTTAATAAATCTATTTTTCAAGATTTGCCATAGGAAATGACCAAATTTAAATATACAATTTCACATTCATTTTATTATAAAATCCAGCATGTAGTAATTCCAAATTAATTTAATAAGAAATCAAACTACCTATAGGGAAAGAAAATTTTTGAAAAATTCAAATGTCTCCATAAAGATGACTAATTAACATAAAGCCTGAGTGGAAAGGAAAAATAAATAGATCCTGACAAGTTAAAAGCAAGAAATCTGAAAGTTTTACATGAAGTTAATTTATACAAGAATTAGTCAGAATAATAAAATATTTTTCTACAATATTTAATAGTTAATCTGATTGCTATTGGAACACACACACACACACACACACACACACACACACACACTATTTGATGCTGTGTTTTCTCCAATAGATACTTTCTACTTTCAAAAGAATTGAACCAAACATGTTAAAAGAAAAAAAAATCTGTGGGAATTTTAAAAGACCATTTTCAAACAAATATTCTGCATGCACAGAGAAATGAAATTTAAAGTAAAAATATGAAAACTAATAAGAAATAACCCAAAAATTAAAAATTAAAAACTCAACCTATACCTAAGCTTAAAAAATACAACTCAGACCAGTCCTTCAATGAAGAGGAATTCACTAATTACTGAATAGCCTTGGCATTCCATTCCTTCCTTCCTTTTTTTTTTAAAGAGAGAGAGAGAGAATTGTTTAATATTTATTTTTCAGTTTTCGGTGGACACAACATCTTTATTTTATTTTTATGTGGTGCTGAGGATCGAAACCAGTGCCCCACATGCCAGGCGAGCATGCTACTGCTTGAACCACATCCCCAGCCCATTCCTTCCTTTTTTAATCTCTTCCTTCCTTTTTTTTTTTCTTTTCTTAGCTAAGGTACCCAAATTTAAATTTTATTTTTCTGGAAGATAGTCACAATTGCATGTACTAAGAAATAGCTAGTTAGATTGTGTCTTATTAAATTATATTGGATTAGATAGAAATAAATTACTATTCATACGCAGGTTTTAGAAGTTTGCAAAGTTGAATCACTTTAGTAGAAATTGAGCAGTATTTCAAGAATATTTAAGTTAATTCAAACATTAAGGTATTTACAAAAATCAAAATAAATAAATTATTGGATATAAGATACTAGCCATGACCAATTAATATGACATAGTAACAAAATTTGCTATCAAAGTGAAAATGTGTTCATTCAAAATGGTGCATACTTACTTCTTTCAAGTATGCAATGGATATGTAATGGACATCATCAATAGTATTTTAATTCCTGTGATAGATTTATAAAATATAGTGATGAAGTAACTGTTGTCATGATGTTATATTCTGAGAATGGAGGATAGACAATATTAGATACAATATAGTGGTAGATATATACATATATACATACATATGAAAATATCCAATAATTTGATAAGTTAAATTGAGAAAAAATAGGCTAATAGGATGAATATAAGCAAAATAATCTATAGAAGGATAATTATATCAATCGTGGTGACAGATAATAGTATTTTGTACTATGGTAGTCAAAGATGGAAATATTTAGGACACAAATCTTTAATTATTAGAATATATACTCAAATAGGACTTAATGAGGTGAGCAGGAGTGAGAATAAAGAATAATCATGGAGCCTGACACTGTGGCACACTCCTGTAATCCTAGTGGCTCAGGAGGCTCAGGTAGGAGGATTGTGAGTTCAAAGCCAGCCTCAGCAAAAGTGAGGTGATAAGCAACTCAGTCAGATCCTGCTCTAAATAGAATACAAAATAGGGCTGGGGATGTGGCTCAGTAGTCAAATATCCCTGAGTTAGACCACTAATACAAGAAAAAAAAAAGAGTTATATACTCTGAAGGTTAAAAGAATTCTGTCTTTATCTGATTCCATACCCATCCTAAAACTGGAGCTAAATTTTTCAACTAAGTGATCACTAGTCTTACCCTTCATAGATATCTTAGTTTTCCTGGGAATCATCAATCATCCTGGAAAACTTGCAGTTTATTTTATCTGCTCTCGCTTGAAGCTCCTAGGAAAATATCATATAACCATGCCAAAGGACTCTATTACTGATCCTGCCTAGTCTTACTTTTGTTCACAAAATTTTACACATCACTAAAACACTTGCTTTCTAATTTGTTGACATAGCTCTTGCAAAAATTTGACACCTCTCCCAAATACAACTACACCATTCCTTTTCATAAGGTGATCCAATGCCCTTACTTTAGTAATTTGTTACACTTTCTTCTTTGCTCTATTGCTGAATAGTTGGGCTTCAATAATTTTTGACAATTAAATTAATAAATAGACACATTTAAGTGACTAGTATAAGATATGAAATCTGGATATAGATGTTCCAGTCTCTTTCATACAATGAAATCTGTTTCATAGTTAAGATATGAAAGCTGGATATAGATGTTCTAGTCTCTTTTATACAATGAAATCTGTTTCATAGTTAAGAACCTCTTTTTTTAAACCTTTGCCATTGAATGAATATACCAAATTTTAAAGAAATAATTACATTGTAAATTTAATATATGCATATAACTGATACTAAAAACATATAAAGATTTCATGTGGATCTTGGGTATGGTAAAATTTCAAAAAAGAATGTTTCCATTCTTTCGTAATATAAAATGTAATTGGACATAAATTCAAATTAAAACTTTTAGGAGTACTCCTGTAAGACTGTTACTAATTGTTCTTGTCCTGTATTTGATATATTATGTTAATAGTACATCTGCTGCCTTTTATTACCTACTAATGTTAAGAATCTTTTATACTTCCACCTTTTGGAGTTATTAGAATATTATATGTTATTAGATTATATATAATATTATATTATATTATATTATATTACTTCAGTGGCTTATATCTTATAAGCCAATAAAATAAAAGCCACTGAAGTAAGCTATTCTTATGAGGACTTGGAAAATATCTAAAACAAGAAACTGTTAAAAAACTGTGAGAAAATCATCTGTTTTGAGTGGAATAGACATTAACTTGACTATAGTTAGGGCAATAGGCTATGTGCAACCCACTTTATGGCAATTTAAAATATAGATCCATACCTTTATTGGGCTACACTTTTATTTGTGATTATTAAAATGAAAAGTCTAAGAACGTACACAGTTCATTCCCCTTTGAAGAACTTAGATGTTGACACCAAATGTACTTCTTACACTTTCATTAACTTAGTTACTAAAGCATTGATTTTTATATCATTTATACCACTGGAAATGCAGGAGGAATGTTGATATAAGCCACAGAAGAACAATCAGTTTTTATGTGTAGTTACATAGTTAAAAGGAAATTGGATAGGCTTGTTTAAAAGCCAAGATCATTTCCATTTAGTAAACTGATTGTGAAAAAATAGTGAATATCTTGTATAAAGTGTAAAATCTATAGGTGTTTAAAAAATATTAACAATGATGAAAAAATATTTTTGTTAAAGTTCAGAAGTAAAGACTTTAGAAGACATATTTCTTTTATAGTATTTTTTAAAGACTTTAAACATTTACTAAAGATAGCAAAAAAAATTAGCAGATTCAAAAACTAACTTAGTATTATTTAATGACAAGAAGATGAAATGTCATATCTAGAATAGGAATGTAATAGTGACCACCACAAATCATTGTCACAAGTTATACCTACTCAAGGGTTTCTTGGCATTGCTTCCTGTGATTTCTTATTAAAGTTTCTGATTCTGTATGCTATAGTATCTTGACAACAAAAATGGCTATATCTTTGAATTTTAAATATTTCTTTTTAAAAAAATATTTATTTTTTAGGTGTAGATGGACATAACACAATGCCTTTATTTTTATGTAGTGCTGAGGATTGAACCCAGTCCCGCCCATGCTAGGCAAGTGCTCTACAGCTGAGCCACAATCCCAGCTCCTGAATTTTTAATATTTCTAACATGAATCTTGATACATTACTATAATTTAAAACATAAAACATAAAAAATTTACAATTCAGTGCCTTCTTACATTGGTATAAACTCGATACTTCTGTTGTAATCTCTCATGCCATATCATGACTTTAGTAAAATTATAATAAATCATTTTGTTTAATGTTCATAGATTACCTTATCAATCCAAGATCTTTTATATTTAATGCTTTACTGTCAGATTCATGCTAGAAGTTTTAGAATCATTTGCCAGCAGTAAGGAAAAAAGATTATGTTTGGGTAAATTGGTGTTTTGTTTGTTTGTTTGTTTGTTTTTCCAGGCCAAATAATCAATAAAAAGAACAAAGTCTCTAAAGGAAAGTAGATGTCTGCCATTTATTGTGCGGGTTTGATCAATTTATATAACCTCTTCAGTTTCTTCACCAGCTAAATAAGATGGACTATACTGTGTTAGAATGTGCACTGTGTGGTTATGTGTGTATGTGTGCACACGCTTGTGTTTGAAAGAGGGAGGCAGAGAGAGATCAAGACAGAAAAAGAAAAATTAAACACAGACAAAATATATGAAAAGCTGACATAGTTACCATGTTCTCATCAATAAATAAGAAAAATACATTTGTTGGCATTGACAAACTGCCCTGTGATAACAAATGGATCCCTTGTTGGAATAATTATTAATTTATTTTCTCTATTTTTTAGAAAGCTTGTTTGATCTTCATAAAACTCATGAAGTGAGTAAGATACTTTCACACCCAGAACTCAGAAGTGCAAATGTAACTTCCATAAATAACTCTTAAATTAAAGCCCCCATTCCAACTAAAGATAGATTAACATAAGGTCAATTCTGACTAATCACGGTTAGCGGAGGTACAAGCTAAAGTTGGCCACTTCCCTTGGCTTTCTTTTCTTAGGAAACACTTTACTATTTATTTACAGAGGAGAGGCTAAAAATTTTATAGTATCATCAAATTGTGGAGGATACCTCGACTTCTAGTCTTTGCTGGGAATCTTTCTATCAACCTCTTCTGGTCCTTGGACTTGGCTATGATGTCATCTGTCTGCATCTTCCATCTCGACTGTGAAAAACTTTCAAACCCACCAACATAGCTACTTCTTAGAGCACTGGAAACCTCAGCTGCTCTTCCAAACTGCTCATGGCTGCAGGAATCTTGGTGGTTGCTCCCCTTCTCTTAGGTTCTCAATGCCCCTGCATGCCAGTTGACAATGTATTCTCCTGCTATCAAGCATTGCACACTCTTCAAGGACACATGAAAGTTGAGGAATGTGTTGGCTTCCTGGACTGTCCTCCTGCTGTCTTGACTCATAAATAAATCTGGGGACTCATTTGTGTGGATAAATCTTAATCTAATAGGGACAAATTCCATATTAAGTCATGATTCGTTTGCAAGCCTTTCACTATTTTGCTCTCCTCTCTTTAAAAAGTTCTATGAGAGACTTTATCTCTTACCTTTATGATGTAATACCATCATATATAACTCTTTCTGTTTCACTCTATACTTTTGCTATGACCTCATTTCCCACAGCAGGGCTTTAAAGCCAAGGTCAAGTTTGAATAGAAAAAGACTAAGAAATAAACAAAGGAATTGCAGGATTATAAAACAAAGGTTTTATGCCTTCACATCAAGAATGGGGAATCATAATGAAAAAACATAAAAAGGGGGTACTACTCCAACCCATAGGTATATTTCTTCTGCTTCTCTGGCCTGCTTTTTTGAAATTTATTGTTTCCAAATGATTCTTTCATGGAAACCTCAATTCTCTTATTCAGTAAAACTTTCTAAAATATATCATAGTTAATGTGTCTCAAGAATTTCAGAGTAAATCATTTATTGATATCTATTTATTCATTCACTAGGGGTTTATCTGTTATTGACCAATATCACTTCTGTATAACAGAAATCCAAAAATGAAGGCATGATCCATGATCTCATATAATTTATAATTGAGTGGAGAAGACAGTTCACCAAACATCAAGTGCATAATTTATATAGTATCTGTATTTAGCCAAAGTCAATTATTTTATAATATCAAAGATTTACTATATTGCATTTCGTATCAGTATTTTACCTTCACAATTAAGTTATAATTATTTCTAAAAAATCTCAAATCACTGTGATCTAACTTAACCATGAAAATAAGTACTGATCTAAACAAAGTATGTATAAAACAAAGACCCAATAACTCAGTAAGAATCAAGTAGGCCTTATAAATGCTTCCTTAGTTTATGACTTGTATTTTCCGATTTTATGTTTGGACAATAATTGTTACCTTCTGTGCCATTTTATGCTCTCCAAGCAAACAACTTTATTAATAGTGAAAGATAAAAGCTGAATCGCCCTCCCAAGCTTTACCTGTATATATTACAGACTTTAATTATTAGTCTTCTTCCATATAAACTCTCTCATTGTAAAGATTCACAGGAGTAAAAGAAGATAATGATCAGTTGTGTGTGTGTGTGTGTGTGTGTGTATTCTGTCCTAATCCACTAACATGGAGCTATAGAATGCATTATGTCTAAGTAGAACATATGAAATTATATACCTTTTAAATGAAGGTTGGATCAGATCTGGATCATAAATACTTTTAATATAATTTTATAATTTTTAATATTATTTTATATATATGTACATATTGTATGTGTGTGGGGGTACACACACACATACACACACACACACACACACACACACAGATTCCTTTAATCTAGGAAAACAGACTTGTTTCTCCTTAAATGTGTTGCTCTATTAAGCAAAAATGAACACTATTGAAAAATGCAAAACAGTGATTTATGTTAATCACTGATTTACGATATCTACCATAAAGTTTGTTAAAAGAAGCAACAAAAAAGATCTTCACTTTTTTTTTTCAAAGATTTTCACTGGGTATAACTTTATAAAACATCAGTAGTGCATGTTAGAATTATCTTATGCATTTTCTCCTCCATCACTTAAAAACATTTACTCAAAGATAAAATCAGTATCTTACATATATTTTTACTATCTTTATAATATGTTCTAATATAATGTAAAATAATTCATTTATGACTGTCTTCTTAGATATATAACTTGTTCTTCAATTTTCATTTAACTGTGTTTATAGTGTAAAGATAGAAATCAAACCAAATGTTATGTTTCTTTTTATAAATGGAAAATTCACAATGGACAAAATAACAAAATAAATTATTTAGGAATATATAAGACAAGAATGTAATTATCTAATTCTAAACGTGAACACTATAGGCCTTGAAATTCCTGTTAATGGCATCACAGGATTTTTTAAAGTCTGAGTTCCATATTTAAAATAATTTCTGATTTGAAAAAAAGTATGTCTGATTTTTAAAGACAATTACAGCAAGTTCTGAACAATGAAAGAAATTTTTTGAAATTTTCTTCAACCCTTAAAGAATAAAGTATTATATCACAAAAGAAAGGTAGAACTTAACAATAAAAGTTATTAAGAAACAAAGACACTGAAAAGCCATCTTTTTGTTGCTACGGACATCTTTATGAAATTGGACATTTTATTCCTAAAGTCTATAGTAACTTCATTCCCCTTTTCAAGTCACAAGTGACTGATTTTGTTATTTGATATCCACATCAACTATTTGCAGCACTGATGAATAATGTTAATCAAAAATCAGGAATTTTGACATAGCAAATAATTGCAGTCAAATGCTACATATTTTAAACAAATCAGTCACACAGCTCAAACTGGATTTCACCATTAGAATCTCTTTTCCAAATGGTTTTATGAACATATTTAAAAGTAAATACATTTTTCCAATAGCAAGTTTGTCTATGCTTAGCAATCAAATACTCTACTATTAGGTCATTCCTAAGTCCATTTTAATACTAATGAAGGTATAAAATGGAAACTGAAGTTTTATCTTAGATAGCAATTTTTAGATAGGGATTAAACCAAATACTTCCTAGTACTCTTTGTTAGGTCATTCTGGGAAAAATCTAAGCCAAAAAGGCTAAATCACATACAACAAACAGCTTTCACTTTCTCTCAATAAAACCAAACGTTTTCTTGTTATCAGACTTGTTGCTTGATATGTGTTAGATTGCCTAAATCAACAGAATTATAACTTGCTCACAAAATATTTTAAATCTACTTTTCTGTGAAATTTTTAAAAATTATGTTAAAAGAGACCCTATAATATTCCACAGGAAGACCAACAGTTCAGGTTACTTATCAATGTAAGCACTAAGCCTAGTAGTAAGTGAGAAAGAGCTGATAGAAAGTATTGAGTGAGAGTGAACACTTGGATGAAAGAAGCACTCAGTACATGAGTCTCACCCATTAATAGGCTTTTTTTTTTATTATGGGTAATCTCTATTTGGGAGCATGCATGACTGATAAAACTCAGATATTTAACATCTACAATCTTACTTGACTGAAGGAGAAAAATCTAAATTTCAGGAAGAATACAGCAGTTGGAAAATAAGGGAAAACTGAAGAATGACGAGAGTCGTTAAAGAAGAACCCCAAATTCTATATATAAATGCTACTCAAGTGCCTAGCTGATCTTAGAGTATGCAAGCCACATATATATTCCAAATAGGCTAGTGTCATGGATGAAATTGTTTCCCACTAAAATTCATATGAGAAAGATCTCACCTCCCAATATGATTAAGTTTGGAGAAAGGGCTTTTAGGAAGTAGAGTTAAATGAGGTTACAAGGGTAGGGTCCTACTACGACAAGAAGGAATAAGTTTGGAATTTGAGTCCAATCTGCTTAAAACAAGAGTCAATGTTTTAGAAAGAAACATGAATGACCAGGAGTCTTCATAATGTGGAGGATACAAACCAAAGTTGCTAGATAGAACAGGAAGATGACTTCTCCACAGGAGAAAAGAAAAGGCACATTGGCAATATCAAGTTAGATGACAGACAACATAGGTTTAAGAAGACAATTTCTTGAAAGATTTAAGGTAACAGAACACAAAAAGAAATTTATAATCTGAATAATGATAGATAAGTACATATATAAATATAGATATTGATATACATTGAAATTTATCTTGTTTAACATCTGCCCACAAAGAAAACTTAAAACTGAAATGATTTAATTGGTATATGTTATCAAACATTTTGGAAAGAAATAATATCAATTCTTCAAAAATTGTTCTAGAAAATCAAATAGGAGGCCTATTTTCACACATTTTGTGGAGCCAGTTTACCAGAAAACTAGAGCTCCACATCTTTCTACATACAGCAAAATTCTTAACATGTTAGAAAAGCAAATGCAATATTTAAAACACTGTGACCAGGTGGAGTTTATCTTATGAATGCAAAGCTGGTTTAATATTTAAAAACCAGTGCAGTTCACCATGTAAACACACTAAAGGAAAATGTATGAATATCTCAACAGAAACAGAAAAGATATTTGCATAATCCAGTTTCCTTTCTTGCTCACAACTCTCACAAATGATGTAAGGAAGAGAGTTTTAGTTTGACTTGATAAAGTACATCTTTGAGAAACCTGTGGTTAACATAATAATAAAACACTGAGTGTTTTTCACCTAATACTAGGAAAAAGGCCTGTACGTCTGTCTCTATCACTTCTATTCAATGTTGCACTGGAGGTTTTAGCTTGAATGATAAAGCAAGAAAAAAATTTCATCTAGAATTGCAAAGAAGTAAAGCTACCTTTATTCACATGCAACATAATTATTTATGTAGAAAATTCAAAGGATTCTACAAAAATGCTGCTACATATAAAATGTAATTTTAGCAAAGTTGCAGAATTCAAGATTGGTGCCCCTAAATTAATTAATAATTTTTATTTATTTATTCGTTTATTTATTTGTTTGTTTAGTGGGGGTAGCAGGGATTGAACTCAGGGGCACTCAACTACTGAGGAACACCCCAAGTCCTTTTTTTAATTATTATTTTATTTAGAGACAGGGTCTCACTGAGTTCCTTAGTGCCTCACTGTTGCTGAGGCTGACTTTCAACTCATTATCCTCCTGCATCGGCCTTCCAAACTGCTAGGATTACAGGCATGCACTACCACACCAGGTCCATAAATTTATTTCTATATGCTAACAATAAACAATTATATATTGAAATTCTAAAGAAGTCCTAAAATAAAATGGAGAGTTCTAGTTTATTGGAAACTCAACAGAGTTAAATATGGCAAATTTCTATAAATTGACCCACAAATTTAATGCAATCTAAATCAAAATAACAATAAGATTTGTAGAAATTGACAACCTAATTTTAAAATACATGCTTAAATTCAAAAGTCCTAGGTTATTCATAACTGAAAAAAATTAAAGACAATTTTATAGTACAAATAGAGCTTATTTACTATATACATAGTAAATATTATAACATACTAAATAAGTTATAGTAAAGATAGGCAAATAGATCAATGAAATATAATAAAGTCCAAAAGTAGACTCAATCATATATGAACAACAAATTTTCAACAAATATGCAAAGGCAATTCAACAGAGAAAAAATAATTTTTTCAAGAAATAATGCTGGAACTATTGGATAATTACATGTAAAATAATAACTCAAACATATATAAAAAAACAAAATATACTCTAAACCTAATTGTAAAGCCTAAAATTATAAACCTTCTATGGAATAATATGCAGGAGAAAAATTGTGTGTCCTTTGCTCAGGCAAGGATTTCTTTGAGCCAGGTGTGGTGTACACACCTGTAATCCCAGCAGCTTGGGAGGCTGAGACAGGAGGATGTGACTTCAAAGCCAGCCTCAGCAACAGCAAGGCACTAAATAACTCAGTGAGACCCCATCTATAAATAAAATACAAAATAGGGGTGGGTATGTGGCTCAGTGGTTGAGTGCCCCTGAGCTCAATCCCTGGTACCAACCCCCCCAAAAAAAGATTTCTTTGATAAAATAAAAATGTATAACCCATAAAAGAAAAACCTAATATATTGAATCTTACCAAAAATTTAAAACCTCTAATCTTCCAAATTGCTATATTTAGAAATGAATACATAGGCCACACTGGGAGAAAATATTTGAAAATTACATATTTGATAAGGGAGTTGTATCCATAATACATTTTTGAAGTGCTCAGAACTTAATACTAATGATAAAAAAATAGAAAACACAGTTTTCTAAAAAATAAAAAAAGTTGATATAATATTTGAGCAGATACTCTTACAAGTAAAATGTGGAAGAAAATGAATACATTGAAAGAAGTCCAACCGGAGTAACCACTAGAAAATGCAAAGTAAAACCACAGGAGATATAACTAGAATGGTTATGTTTAAAAACAGTAAGGATGTGAAGAAACCAGAATTCTCCTACATTGACTTCAGAAATATGGACTAATACAATCATATTGGAAAATAGAATGTCAGATCCTGCAATATTTAAACATGCATTTGCCTATACTAGAGAGCCACTATAGTCACTCCCAGGTACACCCAGAGAAATAAAAGCAGATGCGCAAAAACAGACTCATAGATGAATATTCAGAGAAGCTTTATTTGTAATAACCAGAAGCTATAAACAATTCAAATGCCCTTTCACAGTATGATGGATAGCCAAATGGCATTATAATCATACAATAGAATACTAATCAGAAATAAAAAGGAATTCACAATTGATACACACATTTAAAATAAATCTCAAAATAATTTTTCATGAGTAAAAATAGTTAAACAAAAAAAAGACAATAAAACATAGGTTTGGTTTCTTTTATATAAATTCTGGAAATGCAAATGAATTACAAGGACAGAAAAGAGATCAGCTCTTATCTGGGTGTTATAGTTTGGATGTGCAGTGTCCCACAAAAGCTCACATGTGAGACAATGCAAGAAGGTTTACAGGAGAAATGATTAGGTTATAGCCTTAACCTAATCAGTGGATTAATCCCATCCCTAGTGGGATTAACAAATTGGTAACTGGAAGCAGGTGGGGTGTAACTGGAGAAAGTGACTCATTGGTGCATGGTTATGGGGTATATATTTTGTATCTGGACAATAGAATTTCTCTCTCTGCTTCCTGATCATCATATGAGCTGGTTTCCTCTGCCACACTCTTCAGCCAAGATGTCCTGCCCCCCACTAATGGAGCCAGCCTTCTATGGTCTAAAACCTGTGAAATTATGAGACCTAAAATAAACTTTTTCTCCTTTACCATTGTTCTGGTTAGAACTTAAGTCACAGCAGCAAAAAAAAAAAAAAAAAAACTATTTAAACACTGGAGAAGAAGATGGTATGAGGATAGTCAGAAAGGAGAGATTAACAAGAGGCATGCAAAAACTAAAGAGTCATAAAAACATTCAAAATCTTAATTGTGGAGAGGGTCCCATGAGTTTACATATATCTTAAATTATACACTTTTAATATTCGAAGTTTATTGTATGCCCATTATAATTCATTATAGTACTTTAAAAAAATGAGGCAATATAAATCGTTAACACAGGAATGAAAGACGGACTTCAGTTATCAAAGGAATAACAAATTTGTAAATAACATTTTTAAATGAATCTGAAAATTCAGAAAGAATGGACTACTTCTTTGAAAATTCCAGTTGTCAGAAATGAGAAAAAGTAAAAAAGAAAATCTCAATAACTTTTATTAAGCAAGTTAATTTAGTATCAAAATCATCTCATAATGAAAATACATGCCGAGATAATAAAATATTATCAAACATTGAAGAAAAAATTAATACAAATCTTGCACAAGATTTTGAGGAAATGAAATCATAGAATTTGCAGGGAAATTGATGGCACTAGAGCAGATTATGCTTAGTGAAGCTAGCCAATCCCTAAAAAACAAATACCAAATGTCTTCTTTGATATAATGAGAGCAACTATGAACAGAGCAGGGAGGAAGAGCAGGAAGAAAAGATTAACATTAAACGGAGACATGAGATGGGAGGGAAAGGGAGAGAAAAGGGAAATTGCATGGAAATGAAGGGAGAACCTCATTGCTATACAAAATTACATATAAGAGGTTGTGAGGGGAATGGGAAAATAAACAAGGAGAGAATGAATTACAGTAGATGGGGTAGAGAGAGAAGATGGGAGGGGAGGGGAGGGGGGATAGTAGGGGATAGGAAAGGTAGCAGAATACAACAATTACTAATAGGGCATTATGTAAAATTGTGGATGTGTAACCGACGTGATTCTGCAATCTGCATTTGGGGTAAAATTGGGGGTTCATAACCCACTTCAATCTAATGTATGAAATATGATATGTCAAGAGCTTTGTAATGTTGTGAACAACCAATTAAAAAAAAAGAAAAAAAAGAAAGTAGAGGGAACACATTTTATTTCATTTTCAGGAACAACATAAACCTGATGCCCAAACCTGAAAGAACACTTACCAAAAAAAGGATAAAGTCTAAAAACCCTCATGAACAAAGACCCAAAATTCTTAATGAAATAATGATCAAATTTAATTAAACTCAAAATAATATTTAAGACACAAAAGATGTCATTTGGAAAATCCATAAACTTCGGACCAAAAATAAAGTTAACAAAAGAAATAAAGTAAAAAACAAAAGAAATTAAATGAGATTGCCTTTGTAAGCAACCAGTTCCTAATTCCAGTGCCTAATATCATTTTTGGTTTTCATCTTATATTTGATGAATGGAAATGTACATAAGAGCTAAGAGTTCTAAGGGCCAGGTTGAAATGTTTCAAGGATTTTTATAGTAGACACAGTAACCCTCACAACAAAACTTAAGAGGTAGGTACTATTGTAATCCCTATTTACAGAGGATGAAAACTGAGGATACAGAGATTAAGCAATGTGTCCAAAGTCAGAGAGCTTGAAGACAGATTGGAGTTTGAGTTCAACAGTCTGGCTCCAGATCTATGCTGTACACCACATTGTTATAGCATCAGGGCAAAATGGTGTCTATTGTATGGATTTTTATGTAAAAAAGAACTGTATTTTTTATTTAGTAAATATATATTTACATTTCTATGATAAACAGCTGTTTTCTTTAATGTGGAAAACTAAGTGTACATCTTTAGGTATCCTGTTACTGGTTCCCTCCTTCACTGCATGTTATTAATTTTCATGAAGTTATGAAGATAACAAGTCTTATCCACTCAGAGTAGTGATCCTGTAAATAAGAGTGAAATTGTGTCAGGTCAAACAAACTCTCCTTCAGCACTCACAAGCTTCATGGCTATGTGCCCCCATTTTAAAAATTTCTTGAAATAAACAGACACATATCCAGTCTGTCCTTTTAATGAAAAGCAGAGCAGAATAACAGAAACAAGATTACTCCTACTGATTTGAATAGTTTTATTGATCTGCATAATGATTTTAACCTCAAGGAATCCATACCAATATTTGCAACCATAATACAGCCTTCAACATTTATAAGAGTTCCTTCATTATTGTGTCTGTGTGGTACAAAAAACATTTTTACAATAATAAAAAATCTCAGAACTTGTGAATAGCAGAACAAATCAGAGTCATATCTGCATGAAATAAAATAAGGAGAATTTTGCTTCCTAAAAACACCCACAACTTTGAATGTATAGGTGTATACATATTTGAATACATATTTAATTGTTCTTTGTATTGTATGATTCCATTTATATTCAATTATCAGAAAAGGTAAAACTATAGATACATAAATCATGCTCTCTTGGAACTGGGGTATGAGTAGAAATTGACAATTGACTGCAAATGGGAAAAATATAACACTTTGGGAATAAAGAAAATATTCTGAGACTAAATAGTATTTCGAGTTGCAGAATGGCATAAATTTACAAAGTCAATGAATAGATATTTTTAATTCATGTATATATGAATTATTAAATTTTAAAAAGGCTTTACTACATTTTTCACTCTTAAAGATTGCTTCTGACTCCATCATCTTAGATTATGATGAAAATTCTACACATTCTCTAATGTTTGTTTCTGTGAGAATCACTTAAGCCCCAGGGTCTACATTTGAAGATTTCTTCTATAGTGTAAACACTATTGCCAGCCATTAAATTCACTTCAACCAAGAAGGATTGAGATTTCTGCTTTGAAGTTATTATGTCTCTCAACTTTTCATATACTTTGCACACAGTAGGTGCTGAATGTACATTTGTTGAATAAATACAGCTTATGGTTAAACATGTGCATATAAAGAGGGATGATGGGTGGGGAGGGGAGGGGGGATAGTAGGGGATAGGAAAGGTAGCAGAATACAATAGTCACTAATATGCCATTATGTAAAAATGTGAGTGTGTAACCGATATGATTCTGCAATTTGTATTTGGGGTAAAAATGGGAGTTCATAACCCAATTCAGTCAAATGTATGAAAGATGATATATCATGAGCTTTGTAATGTTTTGAACAACCAATAAAAAATATAAAAATAAATAAATAAATAAATATAAATATAAACTGAAGGTGTGGTCAGGAAATTAATTAAATCGACAACTGTGCCATTGCCAGGTGTATTCAATTATAAATTCACAAAAGTGACAGCAGATCTTTCTAAGTGAAGCCCAATATTTGGCAGTGGAACCACTAAGAGCAGAATATACAATGGATGCAGGTACTTACACAGTGTGACTGTAATCTAATGTCTTGCTCACACTGTTCCAGCTACAACTGGCCTCTTTACACTTCCTAGAACGGCTAAACCCATTCCTGCCTTAGGACTTCTCCAATGCCTATGTCTTCTACTTGATGAAATTTCTCAGACAGCAACAGAATTCACTTCTTCACCTCCTTCAAAGACTTGTCTCAAATGGCATGTTCTCAGTGAGGATTACTCTGACCATCTATTTAACATGCACCACTCAGCCTCAACTCCTAAAAGCAATGGCGTGCACTGCTCCGATTCTTTTTCTGTAGCACTTAACACATCCTGAAATATTTTATTTATTTAAATATTATATTTATTGTTTATTGCTTGTCTTTACCTGCAGAATACAAAGAAAGCTAGAGTGAAAACCTTGTTTTGTTCATTTATGTATCCTAAATTCCTCCTGCATGGTAGGTGCTCAGTATACATTTTTAAATAAACTGAATGGCTTTGACATTTAAAATAAATATGAATAATCCAAATATATTTGAAAAATTTTACCTAAATATCTGGAAGATCTTATGCAATATCTTCTCAGCTGGCATTCCAAGGATTAAGGAATTGTGATTTTACAAATTATTTTAATTTCCACTTCTTGTTTACTAACAAACTTTAGAACATTTTCCTCTCTGAACCTAGTGACGAATGTGACTGATGAAAGACTAACAGGATCTACTCATTCCATATGAAAAAAATTTAAAAATAAAGAAGACTGATAAAGGTCACTTGAATGATTGAAATAAGGTGGTCTTCAACTGATATTGCTCTCAGTTTCTATTGGTTACTGTTCTGTGACCAATAAATCTAATGTGTCTCACATCAGCCCCAACTATCCTATGCTCATTATCTACATTTGATATGATCTCAATTCTCAAATGGTTCACATAAGTGATGGCCAAATATATTTAAAATAGTTCATTCTTCCATTAATTCAAAGTTATTTATTTAGTGACTTCTATGAGCCACATACTGTGGAAGATGTTGAAAATAAAATAGCCAAAAGACAAACTTCCAACTTTTAAGAGCTAAAGAAAGAAAAAGAGAAAATAAATAAGAAATGTATAATCATAAACTATAATAAAAACTGTTAAGGAATAGGGCCTTGAAGTGAAAAACGTGTGTGTGTGTGCGCGCGCTGGGGAAGTTGAATGTGGAGGTGTTGAAGGGACCTTGTCCTTAGCAGGATTAATAGAGAACTCTTCTGGCAAGTACATTTGGGGTCTGACCTGACCAGTTCAAATATGAAGAAAAGCAAATCTAAAATATGAATCTTTCTTTTCTATTTCAAGCTTTTAATGTCTTTCACTGAAATTAGATGGAGAAGGGAGATGGTGTGGATGGGAGAAGGAAAAAAGTACAGATGTGTGTGGCAGAAGATGAAATTGAACCTGTTAACTCTGAGATCTGTAAGATATCCAAGTCAACATAACAAAAAGGCAATTGAATATATAATTCTGACAGAAAAAAAGGTTATATAAGTCACAAGAAAGGAAAGGGAATGTAAGTAGAGAAGAGAAGTAGATCCAAAAAGCTTATAAATTCGGTAGGAAGAGAAAGAAAAAAAAAAACATTTGGAAAAGAGGCTGAAAAAAAACGTGGCTTGTAGCCTTTCACTTAGGAAAATGTCACAGAAGCAAATTAAGAAACTATTCCAAGACAGGTGGTGAATTTATCTAGAGTGGGGGTTTCACAGGCAAGGATGCTCTAAGGATGTGGTTCTGTGTGTTGAGGGTATTTGTAAAGATGAGCTGAATATGAAGGCAGACAATGACAGACGTTCTGATGAATAGCAAGAAGGCAAAGGGATCAATTAATTCATTGAAGGTAGTATGGAACAGAGAGACTTGCAGAGAGGCAGTCTCCCTGGTGCTCATGCAGTGTTTGGCCTATCTATGATATGAGATATGAGATAGAACAGCTCTGAGAAAAGATAGTGCAGAGTAGGCAAATCCTACTCTCATTCTTCCATTTTATTATACTAAGTTATGACTCCCTCCACCAGAAGCCTCAAGTGGGAACTCGGACCTGGGAAAATATTTCCCTTACCCCGATACCATGTATTCTCACCGTTTTCATTTACACAATATTTTACATGCACAAATATGTCCAGCTGTTTTTTCACATCAATTTCAAGTAGTTATGCACCATCATTTCGGAAGGAAAAAACTCAGGAACTAGTTAGCAGTTTTCACATCTGTCTGTTTCCATTCATATTTATGTATTGTCACTAAAAAGACATAATCTCAAAGTGTTGATATAAACATTAAATATGGTGTATACCCAAATGAACAAAGCAAACTGAGAGATTAGATATCTATCCAAAAAAATTATACATTACAATTTCAGATGATTATAGAAATTAATATATGTAGCAAGGCACTAATTTTGTTTAACTTTGTTTAGATACTGCATATAGCTCACAGTTTTGTTTTTTTTTTTTGTTTTGTTTTGTTATTGATGCTATTGTCTAAAGTACTTTTAAGTGGGAAAAAAGTGATATGCCTGAGAGGAATATATTTTTGCAAAGTAAATGTTTAAAGTATAGTTCCTAATAACATTTGCTGACTGACCCAATATATTACTATCATATGTTCTCTCTGGTAAAGCAGATTAATTTATAAAAGCCAATTCTCCAAAAATAATTTCATGTTGCAGCTTAACTTTATCCTTCTTTTTTCTGTAGTGCCATATTATTCTGTAACATTATTTTAAGAGTTGATTGTACACTTATTTTTATTTGAAAAACATGAAAGAAATATAATTATGCAAAGATCAACATCCCAAAGAGAAGAGGTTAACAATAGGAATTATGCCTCCAGTAAACGTGAACATTCTGTGTCAAAGGGACATAGGTGGCAGTTACAAGGAGTATCCAAAAGCTCTTGGATGAATAAATATCATTAAGGTCATGCAAACACCCTTAGAAATAGATGAAGAAAAATAAATATAGGAAGTTCTTGCCAAGGTTTTTCTACCAGAAGGAACTAGGTAAATAAGAAACAATGCATAGAAAATTATCTTTAGAAGATAAAATGAAATTGAAATAAAGAATGGAGATGACCAAAAAAATGATCACAAAGCAACTGTTACAAACTCTACTGCCTTGTAATTTAATGAATCATGAATTTGCATCAATTTCTGAGTAAATATAAATCTTGAATGGTATAGAAATTTTATTGTATGTGAGAAATTTCACTTCATGTACACCTTTTTCATCAATAACCTTTTAAAAATTACTGAGTAGTATGGTAAAAGAAAATCTAGGGCTGGGGATGTTGCTCAAGCAGTATGGGTCTCGCCTGGCATGCGTGGGGCCCTGGGTTTGATCCTCAGCACCACATAAAAATGAAAAATAAAGATGTTGTGTCCACCGAAAACTAAAAAATAAATATAATTCATTCTCTCTCTCTCTCTCTCTCTCTCTCTCTCTCTCTCTGTCTCTCAAAAAGAAACTGTTAAAAAAATTACAGTTACTTTCTCTGAATGCTAATCATATTTAACAATTCATATTTAATATTTGCCTCTTTATCTTAAACATTTGTACTTTTATTCCTATGTGTGATGTCAATATTTCTTTACTTTTGTTCATTAGTTTATTTTGCAATGAACTAAGAGGTGTAGTGCCACTTTTTTTTTCATTTTGAGATAAGAGATATAGATTAGCTTTCTCTGTTAGAATTAGATACTCACATATGTTTTTTACTGGGAAAATAGCCAAGTTCTACCTGCTTTATTGACATAACAATATCTATTTAACACCTACTATAGTAACTCAAGTATTCTCTGGTTCCTCTACATACTCATCCTCATTTAATTCCTTCAGGTTTAAGGTAGTTATTATTGTTGTTTTTGTTTGGTTTGGTTTGGTTTTTTACCCTGAAAGAAATAGAATCAGAAAGGTTAATTATCTTGCCCAAGTGAATGCTGGTTTGTAAAACTCCAAATGACAAAGCTAATAAAGCTACATTATTTCTCAATATTCCGACACAGATTGTAGCATGTGCTGTAGGTTTCCCCTTATCAGCCTACTGAAGCTACCCCCTCCCTATTTCCTATGGCTTACACTAGAATTCTTCTCTAAATAATTGCCCTTGACTGGCGCTAGCAGCCTTACTCAAAGACACTAATATGGTCCTTTTTCTACCCCTGCCTGAGGGCAGCCTTTGGCTGATGTCTGATTGATGTCCAGTCATTTTTCTTCCAGAGAGGACAATCTCTATGGTACAATTTATGCCTCAGACCTCCCTGTAGGATCACGTTGAACTGAACTTCTCTTGAGATCCTATCAGTTTCCAGTTTGTTCCCTTCCTGACCTCTTTCCCTCACTTCTTCACACTTTTTTTGTTTTGTCCTGAGATCCCTGTATCACATATGAAACCTTTTTATTTTATTTATTTTGTGTGTGTGTGTGTGTGTGTGTGTGAGAGAGAGAGAGAGAGAGAGAGAGAGAGAGAGACTGTGTGTGTGTGTGTGTGTGTGTGTGTGTGTGTGTGTGTTGCTAGGGATCAAACCCAGGGCCTTCTACATGCAAGGCCAGCACTCTATCAACAGAGCTATATCCCCAGCCCAGGAATCCCTTTTTCAAGAAAACCTGACCTAAGACAACTGGTGCCAAGAATGTCTTGGAAAGTCGATTCTAAGCATAGAATTCTGAAATTGAATTTCTCCCTAGCCAGATGGCAACGAGGACTCCATTTCTGGTCACTAGTGTCATTTGATAGTCCCTGGCAATGGTGAAGCAGGACAATCTGCTGAGATATTCACATGTGGTATATGGGACAGGATATAGGGTACAGATGTAGTAAATTATAAAGTGTCTTTGGGGTTTGAGGGGCATTGGGAGGGGATAGTAACTGTAGAATCAGTGTGCAAATGAGTGGTTATTGCTAAGATCTACTTATGCATTGGAGAGAGGAATGACAGGCTCCAATCAAATAATTTAAAGCAAGGGGTGGGGTTTAAAGAAACCTCATGTACTACAGAGAAAGAACTAATCAATCCAATGACAAGGCCTAGGAGGCTGAATTCTCACCTGGATAGCACTCACTTTGCAAAATCAGGAACTTGCTAGGAAAGGACTGGGACCTGAAAATTTTAGATGTGGCTATTTTGTATAGATCCAGTGAAGCGCCTATACCCATAGATTTCCCTGAATCTTTTGAGTCAGCTGAAATATCTAATTTCTACTTGACAAAAGTGAGTGCAGTTTCCCTTTGCTGAAAGACTGAGAAGAGTTCTTTTTTTTTTTTTTTCTTTAAAAACTCAGCTTTATTAATTGGCAAATAGGAATTGTATGTATTTAACTTGTAAAACTTGATGTTTTGACATAAATATACATTGCAAAATAATTAAGCTAATTAACATATCCATCATTTCTCTTAGTTGGTTCCTGTTTTCCAAAATGAGGCTTGATTCCATATAATTTCTTGAAAATAAATCAAAATCTTCTATGACTTTCTTTCACTATTTTATAATTTTTTTATTTGATGATGTATGAAACTAAAGAAATGAGAAAAAATGATTAGCTTTAAGGTAAAATTCAATTTTTAGATATTTATCAGTTTAATTACTAGTTATCTTTTTTTTAATTTTTTATTGATTATTTAAAGCATTACATAGCTCATGATATATCATCTTTCATACATTAGACTCAAATTGTGTTTTGAACTCCCATTTTCACCCCAAATATAGATTGCAGAATCACATCTGTTACATATTCACATTTTTACATAATGCCATATTAGTGTCTGTTGTATTCTGCTACCTTTCCTATCCCCTACTATCCCCCCTCCCCTCCCCTCCCCTCCCATCTTCCCTCTCTATCTCCCCTGCTGTTGTTCAATTCTCTCCCTTTTTTTTCCCTCCCCCTTGCCCCTCATAGCCTCTTATAATTTTATGTATCATTGAAGGTCTCCTACCATTTCCATATGCTTTCCCTTCTCTCTCCGTTTCTCTCCCCCCATTCGTCTTTGTTTACTGTAGTCTTTTCCACATGCTCTTCCTTCCTGTTCTGTTCTTAGTTGTTCTCTTTATATCAAAGCAGACATTTGGCATTTGTTTTTTAGGGCTTGGCTAGCTTCACTTAGCATAATCTGCTCTAATGCCATCCATTTCCCTGCAAATTCTATGATTTTGTCATTTCTTAGTGCTGCATAATATTCCATTGTGTATAGATGCCACATTTTTTTGAGAAGAGTTCTGATACCACTTGGCTTATAGGACAATGTTTGTCACCTTCAGTATTGATCCACCTCTCCTGTCCACCAGATCAATCTTGAGGATCAAATATCAGCATAGCCTAACAGGGCCTGTGCTGGTGGGCCCACTTTCAGAAGGATTTAGTGGTAAAGGAGCTAAGAGATCTCACCTGCTGGTTGGAACCAGGAGCCTAGTTAGGGAAGGGATTTTGAGAGTGCTGAACAAAGAGAACACAAAACCAGATAGGGGGAAAATTGAGGTACCTTCTCATGACTCAAAACTAATGTCCCAGCAATGCAATTTAGAGGCAAATCAATACATTGCTCTACAAGAACTCAGAGAGGACAATGGCCCATATTAAATACAGAAGATACAGAATGAGCAGGCAGACAATGAAAGGCAGTCAAAGGCTCAGAAAAGTAGACATGCTAGTGTGGATCTGTTATGTAAGATTGAAAGAACCTCCACCTGGCTCTATTCCATAGGGATTATTCTGGAGACATTCTGTTTATTAAAGAAATAAGGAACCCCTCAGCAAGGGATGCACCAGCATTATTGAAAACTCTGCATAATAGATGCTTTGTTGACTAGGAGATAAAAATCATATAACTGAGTTCATTGGTAGTAAATGAAAAATGGCTTCTCAGAATATTAAAATCATGTGGCAGTATTTCATTGTTAGAACCCAAGGTGAGAATAGTTATGGGCAAAAAGACCTTCTTGGCAGTAAACTGTAAAGGGATGGGGTCTCAACTTGCAGCAATCTATGGAGATGGTTCACAAAACATGGTGCTCCTTGAGGAATGATACATGAGAGCTGACAAAAATATTGCTTACTAAATAATCAATATTAATCAAGCACTGATGAGCAAAATCTCCCCCAATGGAAAGTCAATCCCTTCTCCCATATTCAAACCTGATCTAGATCTCTGACCAAACTTGTATCAACTGAGAAAAGCCAAGTCTGTTTGACGAAATACTTTGCAATATCTCAGCAAGTATATACAGAAGTGATTCTCCCCAATCCATTGCCAAAGAGGTCACATAACTATGCATGTGTACCCTGATGAAAAGAGAAATCCACATCTGATAAGGACTGTGAGGTGGGATATAGGATCCAAGCTAATAGTGATATTACAGGATGAGATAATAAACAGTTTCAGTCAAGTTTTTGCATTTGTTTTTTCATAATTTCAAGGGTTTTTCAGGTTTCCACTGATTGCATGGACTTATTCTGTGGTCATCTGGCTAGTCCCTTGATGTATAATTGAGATGGATACACTCATCAGCTGTTAGAATCCTCACAGTGATTCCTTGGCCAATAATGTAAGAGTTACTGACATGGGAAAAAACAAGTTGTAGGAAATCCAAAAAGAAGTCTCTGAAAAAGACTGTTAGTAAATCAAAAATAATGTCAAATCCTGGGGTTAGTTGCAGTGATTAGTTTTATCCCCTTGAGCTTCAGGGGTGCTAGCAGCCACTGTATTTGATCTCAGTTTATTTCACCAATCTTTCCTGTACACACACACACATTCATTCTCTTCTTCCAGCCTCCCTCCCTCCCTCCAAAGAGCATCAGATGTGTCCTTCATATTGATGATATTGTCCAAATTCTACTTGATGAGGAGAAAGTAGCTGGTACCCTGAATATGCTCATGTGTTAATGTTCCAGGGGACAGAGGATGCCTGCTATATTAGTAAAGTTTAGTGAGTCATCAGTCTGGAACTTGCCAAAACAAGTCTTACAATGTAAAGACAAGTTACTACATTTTTTTGCTACCTACCACAAAGAAAGGAAAGTAGCACTGGGTAGGCCTCTTCAGATTTTGAATGTAGCATGTATTATTGCTCTGGCCCATTTGTTAGGTAACTCAGAGGGTCATTTTTTAATAGAGCCTAGAGCAAGAAAGATTATTTCAGCAAGCTCATGCTCCCCATATACGTTGGTAACACACCAACAAATTCTGTGTAGAAATTTTTGCAAGCTTCAATAAGACAAACGATCATAGGAGAACACTAACATGGTAGAGGAAGCACATGAAATTTACAACAGAAAACTATGCATCCTTTCAAAGTACTGTGACTACCCTAGATACACTCAGGGGTGGCCCTGAAGACATGCGGAAGGGAATTTCCAAGTGGGAGAAGCTTCAAACAATACATCTGGACACTGAGTCTATGAAAAGAAAAAAGTATACAAGATAAGAATATGCACAGACTCACAGGCAATGACAAATGGCCTTCTATTTGGTCAGATGACTGAAGGAAGAAAAATTGAAATATTAGGGACAAGGAGATTTGAAAATGAGGCAGGCATATTATAAACAAATTGTGGAACACTTAGTATTTTTGTTTATTTCCATTAACCATTGTCTTTGAGCTTGTCTAGCTCAGAATTCTATGAAGACCAAACACTGACTTTTATAGTTTTCACTCAGTTCAGATTACTAACGGAGTTCTATATTGTAATGTCAGCTATATGAGTTGAATGATGATAAATATTTTATTATACCAAGAATTAGTAAAAAGTATATATTGCTCCTATATTTTATCTATAGTCTGCTGCTGATACATCACACAAAAATATTGATGTCAAAGGTCAATCTAAAAGGCCCTTCATTAGACCATTCAAAGATATTCAATTTGAGCACAAAAATAGTCCCATGGATTGGAATAACCACCCCCTACTGATGGATATGCTTAGGGTTTAATCTCAGTCTTTATTTTTCCTACTCATCAGCAAATAATATCAAGTGATTTCTGGGAAATGAGATGTCATAAATTTCACCTTAACCTCCCTGACAACTTCATATACTCCAAATTTTGCTGCAATTAAATCTGGTTCTGATTATGTACTTGAACAAACTGAATATATTAACTCTCCCAGTCAAAAACAATAATATATAAGCAGAAGAAAGTCAAGGGCAAATCAGAATAACTGTTGTGCAAAAAACTTTTATCAAATGTTTTACTGTTGCTTATAAAGGACTACATATTGTTCTAGTAGAGGTTGTAACTATAATACAGACTAAGGAATTCAAAGAACTGAATAAAAGCAGAGTTTTCCATTATAAACCAAAGTAGGTTATAAAACTCCATAAAAATTATCATCATAAATATGGGAATTGATTTCAGGAAAAGAAAGGTAAGTAACATGATATATTATAGAGATAATAGCCAAATTTCAGACATATTAAATCAGTTAAGAAACTAGAAATGCCCCAAATTGGGACTTTCTCAATATTCACACAATGAAAATTCTTAACTCCTTCCCACTTTCCCAAAGCTCCTTTAATCTGTTGGTGAAATTTGGAAAGTAAATCATCTGGAGTATTGGTTCTTAAGAGATGCATATGTGAATCACCCAGGAAACTTTTAAACAAGACATTAAACTCTCACAGCCACCATCTAATTCATAATCACCCAGATTGGGCCTAGTTATTTGCATAATACCTTACAAGTCCCATGAGTAATTCTGTTTACTACTCCTGTCTGAGAACTACTGTCTGCTTGTACCAGGGTAAAAAGTTGTACATCCACATGTGACCAGAGGATCCTATTTTTCATAGAATACAAAACATAACTAATGTCTTATTTAAAATCATTCCATTCCACTAATATTTCACTTTGGATATATTCAAAACGCCTGAAGGACTAGCATGAGAACTAGCCAGGGACTCTAACAACCACATATATAATGTGACTTTTATGAGAAAGAATGAAAATTGTCACTCTACCCACACACAGTTGTCAGAAACAATCTATACTCAAGATTATTATGCTATTAATGAGAGACGAGATTTCCTCTGTTAATGAGGAGACTATTTATTATAACTAAAAAAGTACTATATATACTATTATGACATTATTTCACTCCTAAATGAAATAAATAAATAAGAAATTATGCTATTTTAAGAGATGCACATGCAGCCATAAAAAGAATTAATAATAGAGACGTTAAGGGAACTCAAACTGATCAGGCCCTGTGGGTATGTTGCAGGGTGCCAATTGTAATATGCAATTTACTAGGCAGAATTTTTTATATTCCTAAGAGATCAGTTCCAAGTCTAGACTCAATCCATTGGTAACACTAATGAGGGCAATGCCACAATGTTCAAAGATGGCTAAAAGGAGGTGACCACCAAAACAAATTCTTAAGATATGGTGATTCATCAGACACTTTTTGTATATTCTCTAAAAACTAAATACAAAGATATACAAGAGTTATGGGCATATACCTTCCTGCAACTTATATTCTTGTAGATAAAATAACAAAACAATTGGAAAGTAAGCAGTGTTAGACTCCTTGGCAAAAACAAAACCAGATACTAAAATAGAGAACAGTGGGCTCAGGACATGATAATTGCAGATGACTAGGCTCTCCAAGGCCGTCATATTTACAAGACATAAAGAAAGAGCATGGCAGGCAAAGAAACCAGGATGGACAGCATTTCAGGCATTAATGCACTCCCTGTACTCAAGAAACAATGTTGCTAAGACCTACAGAGCCAGGGAAAGTCGGCAGGAAATTAGGGGAGAGGTGGCAGCAAATGCAGTAATGCACCTTTTTGTAGGCTATGGTTAGATTTACTCTAAGTATAATCAGAATACAGATTCGGGAATTAAAACCAGGAATTTAGTTTTATACATGTTAGTTTTGAAGGTCAGTGGAAATGCTATTAAAAACATAAAAACAGAAAAAATCCAGGATGCCTCATTAAACATCTATATTTAAATGATCTACATAAGATAAGCACCAACAGTGAAAGCTAGCAGAACATCTAAGGAGGTTAGTGAAATAACAGTTAAGTATAGTTTTTGTTTTTAATCACAGAAGCTGAAGGATAGGAAGGAGGGAAGCCAAAGAAAGTAGAGAAACACATGAGTATGGATCTTAATTAAAATATTGAAAAGCTCCAGCTGGGTTTTGACCATTAGGAAAATTAAGTCATCATTTGATAATAACCCACATACATTTTCTATAGAAACAACTAATTGTCTCCAATCCTGAAAGTAGAAATCACTCACAATTTAACTCTGATGTAGGGTATGATAAGGGAACATCAGAGGAAGAATTGATGTCCCTGCAACTGAAGTTATAGGATGATGAGTTGTCAGATGTGTGCACTGTCAAAATAAGCTTCGATTTTGGTCTCAGTTGGCAGGTCAAATGCTGTGACTATGTGACAAAGTAAAGCAATTCCTCAGATGATAAAAATCACACAATGGGCATTGACAATGACTGTTCTGCTGTGAAGATATCGAGACCTCATCTGAGGGTCAGGAAAAAAAGGGAAGCAAACTAGACCTGAGTGTTACTAGGGTTAGAGCTCATAACCAAAATACGTGGCAAGAAATTTAATCTGTGATGTCCAAGATGCAATCCACAAAAGGGCCTACACACAGCATCCATACACACCCCTTGTCAGGGAGGTGACGGTGTTTCTTTGTTAGGGGAAACCCTTCAGGTTCAAACAGGTCACATCTCTTTCTAGGTAACACAAGCATCATCACCAGCCTCCAAGGAAAGGGGTAGTGAAAAGGTGAGCAAGCTGTGAAGGCTCTGATGAACCAACATGGCATCTAAGATGGTTAAGAGAACAGCAGGGCTCAGACAAGCCTCCCTAGACTTCCTAATATCATATACTGTTATCTCAACTGATTTCCATCTGTTCTATATTTTGTATCCAATAAAGTAGAACCTTAAATTTATTTTAATAGTGTTCATATTATAGAGAAGTTTCACATGAATAATTGAGATTTTCTTTTTACTATCAACAACTGAAATGAAGCCTATTATAGTCCACACATGTATGATTATATAAAAATGAACTCCACTGCAATAATGCACTAATAAATACATTAATGCACTAATAAAGATATTTTTTAAAGGTGTGCTTCAATTTTTTCCAATTACTTTCATCATTTTAAATAAGATGATTTTATCCTAAGCTCTGATATTTCAATTTGATTTAACCAAAAGCTTGTGTATTTGACTTTAAATTAATAACCATCTCCTCATCATCATTTAAATAAACTGTTTTCCTAGTAATATTTATTAATCAGTTTTTTGTGGGTTTAAAACCAAACACAAATTGTGAATTTATGCAAAATTCACAATATCCAATGTGATATTTTCAGAAAGTTTTTGAAAATAACCATGTTTTCTGAGTTTTTCTATTGTAAAATGGAAATTAGTTTGATCCTTAAAATCAACTAAAACTTACATTCACTGCTACAACTCTAAAATAAAACAACTATGAAAAATATCTCACATAATAGAATAAAAATTATTAAACTAAGTTTATTGAATGGCAATGCCCCTGGCATGAGACCCTTAAGTTAATTCATGACATAAAAATAGAGAATTATTTAGTAGGGAATACATTACATAATGATTTATATGTCGTAAATTAAGCATATCATATTTCCCTTGGAAAAAAATTACACTTTGCTCTACAGCTAATAATAGTCCTTACATTTATAGCAAGATAAGTGAAAAGGTACATAAACACAAAGAAAAGATTAGATTGGAGCACTAGTTCTCTGTTCTTGAGTTCTTTGTATGGACTAGAGACCAAGGGTCAGAGGTGGGCTTTGAATCACACTCAGTCCACACTATCATTTCTAGACCACCATTCCTCTACTCTCCTGCAAAAGCCTGTTTAGAAACTGAACACAGATCTTTCCCACATCTTGCAAAACTCATCCACCAATTCATTATGCCTCTGCCTCCATCTCTAAACATTTGTCTCCTCCTCCTAGTTCTCTTCTACATCCCAAGTCCTGCCAGCATCTGGGTATTTCTAATCTATGCAAGCAAGCCATCTAATCGTCTATCTGTTCAGTTCTTTGACCTTTTCATTTCTGCCTTAACCTCTACTTATTCCCACAAACATTATTGAAATGTGTCATTATTCAGAAGTGTCTCAGTTTTAAAACATTAAACTCAAAACACCAATCTCTGACACCAACTTTCAAATGTTTACCCCTTGGCATAGTTTATTACCTCATCCAACTCTTTGCCAAAGTCCATTTTCCCACTCTTTATCTTTTTAATTTGCTTCCATGCCTGGGAAAATGTCAACATGGATCAAGTGGATCATCATGTTCTCCACTTATTAACAGCTCCATAATATGTCTCACCAACCTTTCTCTTTTTCTATCATCCATGGTGATTAAAGTTTACATTTAAAATCTCATTTTCCTTGGGCTGGGGATGTGGCTCAAGCGGTAGCGCACTCGCCTGGCATGCGTGCGGCCCGGGTTCGATCCTCAGCACCACATACCAACAGGGATGTTGTGTCCGCCGAGAACTAAAAAATAAATATTAAAAATTTTCTCTCTCTCTCCTCTCTCTCACTCTCTCTTTAAAAATAAATAAATAAATAATAAATAAATAAATAAAAAATAAAATCTCATTTTCCTGGATTCTCCTATGATAGAAATTCCCTTCCACTCTTCACAGATGGCTTCATCTCATTCTTGAGACCTTCACTGACTTCACAGTCAAGATATTCTCTCAATCTTCCATTTCCTTTTGGAACAGCTCTCTATAAATTTTATGGATCATTGTACTCCCAATTTTCTCACTTGTAAAATAGGAAAAGAAATTATATACATGTATATATGTATGTACATATATATGGCTTTGTTGTGAAAATTAAATGTATTAATACATGCACTTACAGCAGTGGGTGAGCCCAGAAGAATTACTCAATAAAGTAAGGTATTTTATGGACCTTTCCTGCCCCCCCGCACCCCACTGGTGCTGGGGATTGAACCCAGGGCCTTGTGCATGCTAGGCAAGCACTCTACCAACTGAGTTATATCCCTAGCCCATTTTATGGACATTCTATTCATTTGTCTCTTTTTCATTTCCTTCCACATATTACTTTCTACACCTTACCTTAGAAATCTCAACAGCCATGTGACTGATCTGACTGTAGTTAATATCGGAACACTGATAACTGCCAAATCTCCACCTTCAGCCCAGATCTCTTAATGAACTTATCAGTCTAACTTAGCATTTTCAAAATTAAACCAAGTTTACCACCTTCTTTCCAACTTTGATTTTTCTGAAGCATTCTTTCTCAGTAAATGCCTTAATCCTGATTGTCTGATTCAAACTCCTGGGCATTTTCAGTTCCTCTGAATTACTCTCTCCTATAAATGCTTCCCCCATCATTAACAAGTCCCATTGCTTCCCCATTCCAAATGTATTTTAAATATATAAATTGTTACATATTCATTAACCATAAACTATTTTATGCCATCGTCATATCTTACTTAGCCACTCCCTGATTATAGCTACCTACAACTTACCCACACAATAATTTATCCATAATTATAATGACTTTCTAAAATCACTAGTCAGATGACTTCTCTGTTAAATACATAAAGTGTGAATTGCTACCAATTCCCACCCATTTTATCTATTTTCCAAAATTGTACACATATAAATTGCCTTTCCTCATGTTACTATAAAATTAACTGTCTGTATGCTCCTATACAAGGCCAATTAGAATTGCTGCCTATTCATCAACTTAAAGACCTGCAAGTTTTTTTTTATAACAAGTTTGTCCTCTCCAAAAACTACCTACTCCTTAGCACAAAAAATCCTGTCTACTGGTATCACTTCATCTTCCAAATTTTCCACTTAAATTTCCTAGCCACTCTATAAACTCTGAACTCCATTCTCTGATATACTAGTATTTTGACTTGAATTTCTGCTATCCTCAACCCAGATTGAGAAGTGCTATCAAGAAAAAAAAACTATTGCAAACACACACACACACACACACACACACACACACACACCTCATTAACTACAGTTCTGTTTTGTCATCCTTACATTGAATTTATCAGAAAATATTAAATGCTCTACTCTAAAAATATATACAAGAATGTGTCTACTGCTTATCTGTTCATCACTCATCTTGATGTTTACAACTAACTCCTAATTAATTTTTCAAATTCTGACATTGCTACTCCACAATTTTTTTTCAAATCGTAAGCCAAGTTATTCATTTAAAATGTAAATCAGATAACATTACTTCTGTGCCAAAAACTGGTCAATGGCTGTCCATTTCATTTATAGTAAAATCATCAATATTTACAATAATCTGAAGAGTCCAATGTGATCAGACCCCTGGTGACCTCTCCTTCTGGGTTTATTGTTTGTTCGATTTTCTGTCATTATAATTCCATGGCCTTTCCATTTTTTTGAAAATCATGAACACTGATATTCTTCCTCCAACTGTAATCACATATTTATTATTTTTATATTGCGTTTTCCCACTACAAACTAAGCATAATGGTAATGAAAAATGTTTTTGTCTTGTATTGCTATGTTCCTACAACCTAGCCCAGTGCCCAACACAAGTGATGAAGAGTTGCTATATGAGTGTAGATGAATCAAATCCTACCTGATTTCCCTTTGAACTCTGCACTAAATCCAAGATTGTAAGATGTTTTATAATATTCTGTATAATCTCTCCTCTACCTATCTCTAAAGAGCTTTATGTCTTGAACTCTGCTGTCTTTCTCCCTGCCTGGCTAATCTGGATTCATTTTACTCTGTCCTCAAGACCACAGTGAGTGGCACTCACCAGTTTATCCTACTGAAAATTATAACTGTAAGCTATGTCTGAGTAGGACCACCTCTCTTTTGTTCACTACTTTATTCCAAATATTTGGCATAGTACCTGTGTAGTTAGTATTCTATTAATGTTTATTAAAAACAAAACCCAAAAGATACTATTATTATCCTAAACATTCTGGGAGGGAGTGAACCAAGACTTGCTTATGGATAGAGAGTTGCCACATGGAAAAACCAGTATTTTGAACCCAAGTCTAACATATTCTTGCCACATAAAATATTCATGAATTATATAATCTTCTTTTAGGAATGTTTAAGTAACATTTTATCATAGCTTATTACCCCCTTTCTTTCAATATGTTATTGAGCATACCTGAAAATTTGGTTTGACAAAACTAATCAGGACTTTTTATTAGCAATAAGCAAAGGAAAGTGTAATAATGTTATGTGAATGTTTAGGCACATACATATTTATGTGTCATCCATCTTCAGGCCACTTAAAATACTTTGCAGGTTTTATGTCACAACAGAGTCAAAATTATGATGATTCCAGTGGAGTTTGACAGATTGTGAAGTTAATTTACCTGTTAGGGTGTCAAGAGTGTATTAATCTCCTTAGTTCATGAACATGGCAGGAAACTACAAAACCAGCACCTGGGAAGTTTGAGCCAAGGCACAATCTCATGACAATTAATCTAATCAAATTTGTGGTGGCATACATTCCTCAGAGGAAATCAGTAAGTCAAAAAGCTCGACATGACAGGAACTAATGAAAAGTAAAGTCAAATCATAGTTAAAATGTTTTTCCTCCCTATAAGGCATACATCAAAGCAAAAAACTGCTTTCTTCCCCACTGTGAAGACTATAATTATTTCTAATGGTTTATAAAGACAGGGCTTACACTTGTCCAGTAAAGAAACATAAATGTTTTTCTTGGTTGACAGTGAAATGTTTTGTAGGAAAAGACAACATTATTTGGAATCATCACTCTTGGGTGAATCAAATTTATCATGTGGGAGGTATGTGATCTCACCCGTGTTAGATAAGCTATGAGCCTCAGTTTCTGTTTGTACAAATTGGAGAACAAAATTCTACCCCTCAGATTCAGTTTTGAAGTGAACTGATAATTTAAAAATGAGCCTTAAATAGTCTAAACACAGATTTTTAAAAAAATGATCAAGCGATATCAAAGCTGAATTGAAATGGAAAAGCAATGTGATGTTCATAAGGCTGTCTGCATGAGGAAAACCCAACCCTTACTACCAGTGTAGGGGAAGATAACTAGGAAGACTGAGGAGAGAGGAGAAAGCAAGAGAGGGTAGAGAGAAGGTCGACATAATCAAAACATAATATGAAAATGTCACAGTGAAACTTATTAATTTGTACAGTTAATATGTATTAATTATGCGAGTTTGAAAAAAAAGAAAGAAAAAGCCAATCCTTTCCTTTAAACCAAAAAGTTGAAAAAAACCCTTTAAACTTTTTTCCCCACACTAAATGCCAATCATTGATGTTCATAGAGTGTTCTAGAGAGGAAAATATCAACTGAGGAGAAGCCTAATTATAGTGGTACCCCCTTTCTCCACAGAAAAGTCTTAACTGGGCTTCTCCAGAAATCTTCACCAGGGTTGATTTTAGGACTGTCAGCAAAAGAGTCTCTACAAAAGAGTTCAATGTAGATAAAGCTCCTATTTTTGTGTTGCCCTGTCTTACTTGGCTACTGGCTGGGAAGAAATCAGCATTCCAGGAGCTGGACACCCCCTTACTAGTTTTTCACAAACATGTATCCAATGTAGTAGTTTGTAGAAATGTGTAAACAAGGCCTCTAGCCTTAAGCTGGGGCTTCACAAAGATGTCTACATTTCTGAGATAAGAAAAGTTACCAATTTGGCTCCATCATAACAGCTGGCAGGAGGAGGAAAGAAAAAAGAGAAGAAGCTTTCTCCTTCCCAGGTGTTGTCCTTGAAGGGTTAACTTGCCCAGAATGGTGAAAGAAAAAGCTGCTTTATGTGAACTTCTGCAGACTGTGAACTTCTGAGTCCCTCCCCTTACATGCTGGGTATAAAACTCTGAAACTACTTGAACTCAGGGTTCAGGGGATTGATTGATTACAACAAAAGCTGTGCCCTCTGAACCTGACTGCAGCCAAATAAAACTGTTTCCTACTATCTTCGGTGCCTTGCCTCATCTGTCCCTACAACATAATGATTAAAGGAGTTATATCCTCTTTCCAGTATGCCCTGGTCATTTTTTTTTTTTTTTTGCATTGACTTCCATTCCATTCAGTAGATGCTACATTTTGGTATTTTAATTTGTCTTCTCTCAAATTTCCTTTCATTCCACTAGCATTACTAGGTACAAGTTTCTGGACTACAGAAATATTTGGAGAAGGAGGAGTTAAAAAAAAAAAGAAAGAAAAACAATGAACAGAATCAGTAAAAGCAAAACCACAAAACCCCTCACTTCTGTTGCTCTATGAACTTTTGTCCCATCCTGACTTTATTTTCTGGACTTTAATCTGGAACTCAACAACTAACTTGTGGAACTGGGTTGTATTTCCTACCCTAGTCTCAGCTGAAAGGTAGGAAACATGTATTTAAAGATACATGGAAAGACCTGCCTGCCCCGGAGAAGCTTGTATTTAAAAATACATGAGAAGGCCTGCCTGCCTTGTCTGACATCTGTTGCCTAACATGCTCTGATGTTAAGTGCAATTAAACAAGGAAGGAAAAGGGTATTTCAAAGACAAGAGCAGATGCATATTCATTCAGTCAGATGGTAATAACTGAGAGCTTGCCATGGGCCTCCTTGCAAAGATGAGTAAGGCCAATAAGCAGTTGCCACAAGCAGTTTAGTACATGAAGATGTAATCTAGTGATTATGATACAACATTGTAAGTTAAAAATAATGCTATTTATCATTTGTTAATAATGGCAAAGAGGAGAGAACTCTAACCAATTCAGAGTAAAGAAAAAATACTGAACTGGGAAACTTTTTTTTTAAGCACAGGCTTATCTCCTAATCAATTTGGTATGTTCAATAAAGGCTGTCAAGTATATTATCTTAATAAAACACTAGGGTTTCCAGGAAGCCGAATCCAAACTAAACAATTTCTTGGTCCCAAAGGACAGAAAAAGTAACCAATTCTCCTTCTTAGCTGCTAGGTTATTTTGCTCTGCATTTTGCACTTTGTGAAAACATGACACGGTAGGAAACATAATTAACCTTCCTTAATCTGAAGTTTTCACAGTTTAGGTAAAGAGGGTATGCTGTTGTGAGTGTGATGGTTTAGCAGGTTACAAGCATTCTGCTCAGAGTGCATAACAGTGAACAATGATCCCTGATAATTCAACTTCTAGATTAAATTCTTGGGGGTCCCTCAACCTCTATGAATACAAGATTTATAGGAGCAAATGTTTAATAGCCATAGCATCATGGGAGTCATTTTTTAATCATTTTTGGAGCACTCGTTCCCACTCCTATTTGTGTATATAATTATAAACACGCATATTCCTATGTATCTGAGACTTTGTGTGTATGTGTGTATGCACGTATGTGCTTGAATATTGAATGCCACCTCATTAAATTTAAAATGATTTGAGGCAAAAATTTACTGTATGCAAAATTTGTCATTTATGCATGGAGTTACAGGATCTGGAGTCATAACTGTTCTGACAATAAACAGTGTAATAGAACTTGATGGATTTTTCTGAACATGTACCTTTCATCACCAGTCCCCCCCAGAAAAGGGAACTCTCTTTGATTTCTACCTCAGTTGACGTGTAAGATTCAAGGAATTCTGAGAATTATTTTGCTTGAGTTATAGAGAAACACTTCCAACAGGGTAACTAGAAAAGCCTAGCTTTCTGAGACAAAATTAGAGGAGGATCACGGAAGAGTTTAGCACACACTTTGGAGATGATGGTAAAGACAGAAGTGTACAGAGAATTGGTCATTTGTACACTGAATGTATTCCTCTATACCTATCCCATATGATGTGCACACTTACTGTGTTATATTAAGAGGTGGCTGAAATCGGTAGAAAGCTTTGGTAGAACTATGCTAAGAAAAAAGAATGTGTTAAAATATCTGCAGTAATTGAGCATGGGAAGCATATCTCAATATAGAAGTGGAAATCATTGGTTTGAGAAGACACAATATCTGTCAAGTCACTACAAAGCCAGACAGGACTCTCAAAGCTCCACCATTTGGACTAACTAAAAGGAGCCCTGGTACTAGTAAAAGTTTTCTATTAAAATTAGCTTTGAAAAGCAGCAAAATAAGAACACCATTGCAGACAATTTATACCAATTGTATCCAAATATAAATGTGTACATCAATTGTTAATTCAGTACAACATTGAGACTTGATATATTCAATCACTTCCTGTTTTCATAGGATCCTGGTGAACACTGCATTGTCATCCGTCAAACATCATGTACTCGAAACTTAGAGGGTTATTTTTTCCACACCCGACAGTCATTCAAAATAAATAGGCATTCTCCAGAGAGCACATATTAGAAAATGACAAAGGGAAATTGAATGATCTTTATGAAACATCAGCTGTGCTGCACATTCTCAAATCACAGCCTGGAAGGCATAAAGAAATGGTAAGCTTCATTTGCTTATCTATTGTGAATTATTTATCTCCTTCACTCACAAACTGCACACTAATTAAATAGCAATTAAGTGAAATAGAAACATGGTATTCTTTGAAAGGCCATGCCAGGATTAAGAATGAAAATGCTATAAAAATGTATTTTACTTTACATTTGTATTTATAAAGAAATGGATAAAATAGGACAGAAAGAAAAATTAAATGTTGTTCATCTGAATTTGCTATTCATACCTGAAAATTATGTTTATGTATCTAAATGTCCAATCTTTAAGGAATTTAGCTATATTGTCAAATATCTGCATGTTAATAATGGAAAACATTTTGTATGAGTAAGTAACATTTTAAATAATAATAAATTCTAAAACTATAAAAATTTAAATAAAAGGAAAAAATAAATTATTTAACAAAAAACAAGTCCAGCCTGGTGACACATGCCTATAATGCCAGCGGCTCGGGAGGCTGAGGCAGGAGGATCATGAGTCTAAAGCCAGCCTCAGTAAAAGCAAGGTGCTTAGCAACTCAGTCTGTCTCTAAATAAAATACAAAAGTAGGGCTGGGGATGTGGCTCTGTGGTCAAGTGCCCCTAAATTCAATCCATGCTACAAAAAAAGAAAACACAAATGTAAAGTATAACCCCAAAGCTATTTTCAATTTCTTCTCACCAATGTCTTTACTCTGTAAAATACAGTGGCATCCCCTATGATTCAATAAAATTGATCCTTCTAGAAACAAGGATCTCTAATTACAAATACAATAGCTCCTATCAAGCCTCATTCTTCCAACTTTTCATAAAGACTTGGACATTCTTTATTCTTCTCAGACATGTCTATGAATCTCCAAGAAGTCTAAACCCAACTTTAGTAAGACACCCTTGTCCTGTCAATTTCTATGATGCTAATTATATTTAACTTCTTGTTTTCATTTTCCACTGCTAGCCCCAAGCTTATTAATTCTTGCTTGGAATATACAATAATTTCATTTCATTTTTTTGCAAGCTCCCTCTCTCAGAGCCTCACACACAAATTTGAATCCATCCTTATATATTTTCTAAATAATACTAGGTATATTTGTAACTTTGTGCAATTCTCAAGATCATAGTTTTAATGACTCACTGACTACAGGATTCAAGTTTTCAGTTTACATATTCCTACCAAAGCACTCTTTGTTCTGATTCCACCATACTCAATAAACTTTGTATCTCTAATCCTGTCTACCTTGCTTCACAGATTTGTCTCTACCACCAAAAAATACTTTCTGCCATTCCCTGAAATACTATGATCCTTCTTTGTCTTCTGATTCTTTTTTCTACTAACCACTTTTAAAGTGTAGCTCAATTATTTCTAAATCTTCTTATCAAAGACACCTCTTTTCTGTGTTCTGAAGATACCATATATTAGTCGTATGCCCCATATCACAATTGGTTGTACATGAAGTTGTCTTCTTATCTGTGTTTGATGTGGATATCAACAAATTATAGGTAAAAATATTTTTTAAAAAATGTAAATGAATATGTACACAGACTTTTTTTGATGTTAGTTCCTAAACAATAAGTATTAAAATGATTTACATAGCATTTACATTGTATTAGCTATTATAAGCCATCTAGAGATTATTTAAATTATATGGGAGAAAGTACATATGCAAATATCATGCCATTTTACTTAACAAATTTGATCATCCAAGGATTCTGATATGGTGAGGTCCTGGAACCAATCCCCCACAGACAGTTTAGATGATTGCACTTACTTGTTATCATGCTATATGTCTTCTACGAGATTGAAAGAGAATTTCTATGTTTATTGACAGTTAAATTTCTATCTACCAAAATACAAAGAACAATAATAGTGTTCAGTTATTTTTGTTATATTATATTACATTAAGTATTTTGATTTAGTTTCAAGGAGACTTGGCTTATAAACTCATTTCTTTAAAAATAAAACACTCTTTTATCTTTAATATAAAGAGAAGAAATGTTGATGGTTTTTTGGTAACAGAACACTGGTAAAACTAATGTAGAAACTTATAATCTCCCCAATAATCTTAATCACAACTAACATTATTCTTTTTTTTTTTTAAAGAGAGAGTGAGAGAGGAGAGACAGAGAGAGAGAGAGAATTTTTTTAATATTTATTTATTTTTTTTTTAGTTCTCGGTGGACACAACATCTTTGTTGGTATGTGGTGCTGAGGATCGAACCCGGGCCGCACGCATGCCAGGCGAGCGCCCTACCGCTTGAGCCACATCCCCAGCCCAACTAACATTATTCTTAACATAAAGTATCTCAAATGTGATTTTAAAATTTCTCAATTCAATGTTACTAAAAATTAAAATACTTAGCATGATGGTTTAAAAAACAAGTCCTACATGAAGAAGAAATAACTGTGAACAGCAGTGTATAGGAAAAGTGAAAAATTTATCAATGATTCATGAGATGATTTATAAAAGTCACGAAAACTCTTTTCATATTATCCTGAAGGATAAATATGCCACGTTTTTATACAAAAAAAGGCTATTGTCCTTTGGCAGAACATAAATAAGACTATTTAGTTTTACTATTAAAAGCATTTTATTGGACATTGCATGCCAAGAGGGGCCAATTGAGTTACAACAACCTATCATTAGTAGTGCATTAACCTCTAACATTATTTAATATTCATAAGTATGGGCAGGTGACAGTGTCAAAGATGAAACATTTGAAGAATGTCTTTGAACTGAAAGGGGAAAAAATCATGCCCTTTAACCTAAAAATTACATTCATAATCAAATACAAATACAACACAGGCCTTGGGAAAAAGGGATAGAAATTTGCAACAAATCTATAACTTCAGAAAGGCTACTAAATAGTGAAAAATATATTTAAATGCATGGAATGTGGTCAGAATATTTTTTCTCCATCAGAATTAACATGGATTAAAGAAAAATCTGCAGCCTCAAAGTCAGAGAACTTGTGCTCTTTGGGTTTCACCACCTGCTGACTAGAGGACTTTTGTTAAGTAATTTAGCATCTCAGGTCTCTCATTACCTCAAGGTTAAAATGAGAAATTTGAACTCCATGATCATTCAAACAATTTCTAGCTCTAAAATCCTGAAGCTCTCAGGAATGTTTTTCAATAGAATAATTGTTAAGTATTTTTTTCCTTACCAAATCCTTCAACAAAAAGATTACTACTCTTTTGCCATATATTGCATTACTTTGTTCTCTTTTAAAAGGAGACAGTGAATTCATTCTCTCCTTGCACAATAACCCTCAACATATCTGGTTTGGTACACAGCAGTCAGGTCCCCCAAAATATGAAGAATGGATATTGTGTAGTTTTTCACAAACATCCATTTTTCTGCTTCTCTGGTATTCCTGATAACCATTGGCAGATTTATTTTGTCTAAGGAAGGTGAATTCACTGACACTTTCAGGAAAGAATCCTGTGATTTAGATTAACAAAGGAAGCATATTGTACGTTCTTGTGGACACTGATTAATTCAGAGGAAAGTCACTGGAAATGTTATGGACATTATAAACCTCTGGTTCAGCCTGTGCATAACATTTTTATTGTCTGTATATTTTTGTCTTTATGAGTGAACATTTTTATTTTTCTATTAGTAGAATGAATGTAGGTAGTTTAGATGGATTTTCTATTATATACAACTGAAGGATTAAAATGCAGATAATTAATTAATGTTCAAAGGATCTGATAAGAAATCCCTTGAAGATAATTTATAAACTAAATAACTATTATAAGAAATATAATATTGTAATAATTTTTGTTTTATGGGCTACATCAACTCTATAATTTGTATTTTCAGTAAATATCATCTCATAAATTAAAGAGTTCTTTCATTTTTTTATAAAAGCTTCATTTTGAAAATAAATAATCCTTTAAGCTTTACAAAGGTTCATAATATTTGTACTGCTCACTATACAATATTTCAGAACACTTGAAAATATTAATAATCATTGCTTTGGTAGTATTTCCACTTATCGAATATAGACTTTTGCTCATATACTTCCTTTTGTACTTTTCAAAATCCAACTTGCATTCTGTCTAGCAAATAAAAACCCAGAAACCTCTCTTCTGACCTCTAACAATAAGATAAAGTTAAATAATCTTCAGAAACATAACTTTTCTTGAATAAATGACAGAGCTTAGGTATTTTAGTCAGCTTTTTAGCTACTATGGCCAAAAGGCTTCACAAGAATAATTAGAGGAGGAAAAGTTTATTTGGGCTCATGGTTTCAGAGGTCTTAGTCCATAGATGGCCAATTCCATTCTTCAGAGCCCACAGTGAAACAGAACAGTAAGGTGGAAGTGTGTGGCAGAGGTAAGCAGCTGGGGACATGGCACCAGAAAAGAGAAGAGGAGGGAGAGGGAGGGAGGGAGAAGGGGAGGGGGAGGGAGGGATGGAAGGAGAGGGGGAGAGAGAAAGAGAGATATATCTCTCACCAAGGATATATACTCCAAAGGCACACCCCCAGGTACCCATATCTTTCAGCCACACCCTCCTTGCCTACAGTTACCACCCAGTTAATCCCCATCACTGGATGAATGACATTAAGACTCTTATAACCCACTCATTTCATCTCTAAACTTTATTGCATCGTCTTACACATTAGCTTTTGGAGGACACCTCATTGTAAACCATAACATTTCACCACTGACCTCCAAAGTTAAAGCTCATCTCATACTGCAAAAATATATTTAGTCCATTTTCAAAATTCCCCACAGTCTTAGCAGTTCAAGCATTGCCCAAAAGTCCAAGTCCAAAGTGTTCTCTGATACTCAATGCAAACACTCAGAGTGAACCCCTGTAAAAACCAAAAGTAAGTTACACATATCCAATATATAAAGACACATAGCAAACATTTCCATTCCAAAAGTAAGAAATGGGTGCATAGAAAGAAGGAATGGAACCAAAGCAAGAGTGAAATCGGCTGGAATCCTATAATTCCATATCCAGCATCTGGGGATTGTGGCATCATAACATTCTCTCCAAAGGTCTTGTGTAGCTCCACCCCCTATTGTATTGCTAGTTACATTCCACATGGCCTCTCCATTGGCTTTTCTTGGCATGATTCCTGAAACTTTCCCTGGCAGATGTTCCACAGTGCTGTTGATTCTTAATCTTGTGGTTTTCCACTCAGCTTTGGCTCCCTTCTCACATTTCTGAGCATAGCCCTCTTCGGAGCTGCCTACAGGGACTCCAACTCAGTAGCACTTTGCCTGACTTCCCAGGCCTTTTGTTGAAATCTTGGTGGAAGCCTCCATGACCCCCTATCTCCAGCATCATCTTTTCCTGCATAACCAGCACCACGTGGTTAATGCCAAGGACTGCTGCCATCTCCAACAGAAACCAAGCCTCCAGGGTCCCTGGCTGCAGCAACCTCTGAGTGCCTGAATGACTGAGCATGGCATAACAACTTCCTAAGCCTCCCTATGCATGTAGGGTGCCCCATTGTTCTCTACCCAAAAGAAGTTATCATTTTTTCACCCTTGAGTCTGCCAATTCCTGAGGCACCTTCATGCCATCTTTCTTTTTGTCTCTGGGCAAAATCTTTAGCATTTCTTTGATGGCTGTAATGTCTTTAACAACCACAGCTACTTTAGCCCCAGTATTACAGCTTTCTGGCCAAACTACAAGTTTTTCAGACCTTTCTTCTTTACGTTCTGCTTCTGATTATCATAAGAAACTTGACTAGAAGTGACCAACAATATCCATGCCACTGAGTGAATGCTATACCGTCTAGAAATTTCTTCTGCCAGATGAAGAAGTACATTGCCTTTTAATTCAGCCTCACAGAAAGCCTCATGACATGGGTAAAATGTAGACCACTTCTTAGAATGTAACAAGAATGACCTCTCTAATCCAATTTCCAATAGAGTCCTCCTTCCCCTCTAAAATCTGGTGAGCCCAGTCTCTGCTGTACACAGTCCCATTGGCATTCTGGTCTTCTGAACTCCCACTTGAAGTACCCATTAAGGTCCACTGAAAACACTCTGAACTTTTTAAGCTTCCATCATCAAACTTTCTAAAATTCCACAAATCCCAAAAAGCTCCAAAAGCTTCTGAACCACATGGTTAGATTAGTTACAACAACCATCCCACTTCTCAATACCAATATCTGTTTTAGTCAACTTTTTCACTGTAGTGGCCAAAAGATATGACAAGAAAAATTAGAGGAGAAAAATCTTATGGGAGGGGGGCTCTGTTTCAGAGGTCTCAGTCCATAGATGGCCAGCTCCATTTTGGGGGGCCCCAAAGTAAGGCAGATCATAGCAGAATTGCATGGAAGGGATGAGCAGCAGCTGGGGACATGGCACCAGGAGACAGAGACACTTCTCCTCTCACCAAGGTAATATACACCAAAGGCACACCCCCAGGGACCCACTTCTTTCAGCTACACCCTCCTTGCCCACAGTTACCACCCAGTTAGTCCCTATAAGAGGATTAATGCACTGATTGAGTTAAGACTCTTATAACTAACCCAATCATTTGCTCTCTAAAATTTCTTGCATTATCTCACCCATGAGTTGTGGTAGAGATATCATTCTAAACCATAACATGAGGTCACAGGGAAATGTAATGAAAGCTGTGTATCTCTAGGGAGATAGGAATATTAGCTAAGGGAAGCACATAGGAAGAAGACACTCCCGGGGTTTTGCAACTGGTAAGACCAATCCAATGAAAAGCCATGGATGAATTCCTAAAAAAGGTCTGAATAAGATTATAAAACTTTAGGATATCCAACTCCTACAAGAATTTATGCCCATTCACAAATTCTATTCCATTGACTTCAACAGGTTGATTTTAAGAGAGAAACAAAAGAATGAAATATATGTGTATGTGTGTGTGTGTATGTATATATATAATCTGAAAGACATGGAAAAGAGGAGGAAAGGTCACAGTGGAAAATGGGTGAGGTCCTGCCTGGACCCCTCTGTCCTATCTCTAGTATGGAATAAAAGCATCAGCCACTAGGAAAAGACAGCAAGCCCCACTTGTCCTCAGGCCCCAGGTGAGAACTCCTTGCAATTGGGTAGTAAGGCAAGCAAACAAATAAAACCTTCTACCCCTGGGTATGAGACAGATAATGGCTAGATACAGACAACTAGAGATACCATACCAATGGGTTGGGGCCAGAGTCATTGAGACAGTCACATCTCTGAGGCTCATTGAGCCACACAGTGCCTGCCTAAGACAGATCCTGAACCAAAACAACAGCACACCCTCCTACAGTGTGCTTCCAGGCAACTGAAAACCAATAATAGCAGTCTCCTGCTGAGGGAAGTATAAAAACATGGAAAAAGAACCTCACTTAGCACAGATTCGCAGGCAAAATCTAGAGCTCAGTATGTAATAGGAAATATTCAGAAAAACTTCCAATTCAGTTCTGTGAGAAACAGAAAAAATCCCAGTGGTCCATTATCAGAATACAGTATGTAGCTTTAAATGTAAAATGACTTGGGATGTAAGAAAGGCAGTTGGAAGAGACAGCAGAATGAAAAGTTATAGTTAATATAGGAGTGTAAAAATTCACACAAAAAAATTCACAGCCCCTTGACAAATAGCAGGTGAGAACACCTAAAGGTATATTTCTTTAAATAACCCAACAGGAGACAGTAAAACCTAGATGACATTCAGGAATATTGTGCTCCCCCCACCTTAATACTCAGCCAATGAGGAACCGGGAGGGATCTTACACACTAGGGGATAAAACACTAGTTGTACCCAAGCAGAGGATCCCTAGGCACCAGACACCCATTCTTGCAAGACTGTCATTAAAGTAAAGCCTCACTTTTTGCTGTTCCTTGTGTTTCTCAGTCCATGCTTTGGGCTTGGATAGGTGAGCGTGTTTCTCACAGTACACAAAACTGGTAGAAGAATTTGAAGAAACTTATGCACTGAGGGTAACCACAATAATAACTAAAAAAAAAAGAGAAAAAGTCACCCATAGTAAAAACCAAATAAAGAAATTAGATTATTTCCAGATGTAAATATAAAATTTATCTTATTACTTTACACATAATGTCAGTTTATCAAATTTTGAGAAACACTTAGAGAAGCAAGGAAAAATAATACAAAAAATCATAAGAACCAGACCTATATACAACCCATATTAGAATTATGATGCTGATAGAAATAAAAAGCATGATAACAAATAAGAAGAATGCTTTTAATGAGCTCAACAGAGCATCTAAGAGTTGTGGAATAAATGTAATTGGAATCTCAAGGGGGGAAGAGAAACAGTATAAGACAGAAAACTACTTGAAGAGATAGTATCTGGAAGGTGTTCAATAATTACAAAATTCATAAAATACAAGGTCAAAAGTCAAAAATACAAATAAGAGTGAGAAAATATCAAACAGGGTAAGTATAAAAAACAAAACACCTATATCTATTGTACTCAAACTGAAGAAAATTATTTAAAATTTGAAAATAGAGAAAAGACACATTACATAAAATATAGGAAATTTTCGTCTTTTAAATAAAATGCAGATTTTTTTTCATCAGATATTATGCAGATCAGAAGACAAGGGATGACATTTAAAGTGTAAAAGATAAAAAGAACTGCCAACCCAGACTTCTATACAGTGAGAACATCTCTCAAAACAAAGGAGAAGCCAAGGTAAAATACACTTTCATACAAACAAAGGAGAGACAGACTTAATACAATGATAAGTTGGAAACTTCATCATTCCCCCCCTTTCATCAATGGACAGGTCATCAAGACTAAAAAATCAGCAAAGAAACTATCAGAGTTAAACCATAGACTAAATGGAGCTAACATACACGTACAGAACAGTTCATCCAACAGCTGCAGAATACACATTCTTTTCAACATATGGTATATTTTCTGTAACCATATGTTAGACCCAAAAAACAAACCTTAAACAAATTCAGTAAAAATGAAATCATACCTTATATCTTTTTTACCTACAATGAAATTAAACTAGACAACAAAAAAATTTTAGACATTGTACAAATACATGGAAACTAGACAACATTTGTTTGAATGGTCAAAAGAGAAATTAAAATTTTTCTTAAAACAAAAATGAAAGAACAACATACAATAAATCAAGTACAAAAAGAAGTACAAGAGAAATTATAGCAATTAGCAATAAGTGCTTTCATTTTTTTAAAAAGGACAACCTAATGATGTAACTCAAAGAACTAGAAAAGCAAAAAGAAACCAAAGTCAAAATTAGTTAGAAGGAAAGAAATTACAAGGATCAAAAAAGGAAATAAATGAAATAGAGGCTTAAGAAACAGTCCAATGGATTAAATAAAACAGTTGAGTTTTTGAAAATATAAAATTGATAATCTTTTAATATTCTAACAAAGAAAAAAGAGGAAACACTCAAATAAAAGCAGAGATCATCAAGAGGCATTATAACCAATGCCACAGAAATACAAAGGATCACAATTTGAGGTACTATTATGAACAATCATATGCCAAAAAATCTAAAAACTTTAAATAAATAGGTAAACTCCTAGACACATATAACCTACCAAAATTGGCCAATGAGGGTCCAGAAATTCTGAAAGGACCAAGAGTAAATAATGAGATTGAAATAATAAAAAGTATTTGAACAAAGAATATTTCAGGACTAAACGGCTTCACTGCTAACTTCTACAAAAACAGATAAGAACAACAAAAGTAGAAAACAACAAAATAATGTTCCTGATGAACAAAGATACAAAAATTATTAAGAAAATACCAACAGACTGAATCCAATAGCAAATCAAAAAAGATTAAGTGAATTTATTACAGAGATGCAAGATAAACCAATAAATGTAGTTCATTACTTCAATAGAATAAAGAATTAAAAAGTATAATCATCCCAATAGAAGCAGAAAAACTTGATAAAATTTAACATTGCTTTATGATAAAACTCAAAAAACTAGAAATAGAAAAAAAAAGTACCTAAGAAAGTACAAACCTACAGCATACATCATAATGAATGGAAAAGGGCTGAAATTATTTTCTCTAATATCAGGAACAAGATAAGGATGTTTACTTTCACCACTTTTATTCAATATAGTGCTTGAAGTCTTTTTTTTTTTTTTTGAGAGAATTTTTAATATTTATTTTTTAGTTCTCGGCGGACACAACATCCCTGTTGGTATGTGGTGCTGAGGATCGAACCCGGGCCGCACGCATGCCAGGCAAGCGCGCTACCGCTTGAGCCACATCCCCAGCCCGTGCTTGAAGTCTTAGCAAGAACAATAACAGAGAAGAAATAAAACTTATGCTGTTGACCATGAGTTTTTAATTTATAAAAAACAGACTCCAGCAAAACTGTTCATATTGATAAATGAATTCAAGTAAGGTGGCAAGATGCAAAATTAACATCCAAAAATCAGTAAATTTCTTAAACACAAGTAACAAAATTGCTGATAAAATAAGCAAAAAGCTCCTATTTTCACAATAACTATATAATATACAATGCAATAATTTTGACCAAAGAAGTGAATGATCTAAATTTCAAGCCACTAATCAAAGAAATTGAAGAGCGCACTGAAAGAAGGAAAGTCAGTCCAAATTTATGGATTGGAATAATACTGACAAAATGTCCACACTATCCAAAAGATCTACAGAGTCAAAGCAATTCTTTTCAAAATCCCAATGACATACTTCAAAGAAGGAAAGAAAAAAGAAAACTCCTAAAATGTATATGGAACCACAGGAGACCCTGAGTAGCCAAGTAATCCTGAGCAAGAAAACCAAAACTGGACTCAACAATTATCTTAGTCCAAACATACCACAAAAACCCTAAATATTTACAAGAAAAAGCCACAGTAGATTGAGAATGTCAACTCCAGCAGATTCCCCAGCACTTTTCATTTCAAGTTTAACTATTCACTGTAGTTGCTACTCTTCTTTTGTGTATTTTTATGTTTATTTTGTTTTGCTTTTTTTTTTTTTTAACTCAGTGGCACTCAACCACTGAGCCACATCCCCAGGCCTATTTTAGATTTTTTTTTTTAGACACACGGTCTCACTAAGTTGCTTAGTGCCTCACTTTTGCAGAGACTGGCCTTGAACTTGAGATCCTACTGCCTCAGCTTCCCAAACTGCTGGGATTACAGATATGTGCCTCTGTGCTGGGCACTTGCTACTGTTTAACCTAATTAGAAAAACTTCCTCCCCCATGATTATTATTATTCAAAACTATTTTTCAAAATGATACCAACAGAAGCTGCTAAATGGACAACAGATAAGTGATGAAAAAACACACACAAAAAAAATCTGGATAATAAAAAAAATAATAAACAAATTTTACAAAGCAGAAACTTATTTACCCTAAAAGCAATTTCATTTTAGAACCAAATTGGCAAGTTTAGTTTATGAGAAGGAAGGTTCTATGCCCTTTTATGACTTCAAACATATCTTTTCATTATTCATATGTAACAGAGTTTTGTTCAAGATAGTCTCTGGACTTGCTACATTGTTCCTACAACTGTTACATTCTTAGACAATGAAGCATCAAAGGGTGTTTACTACTTTTCTTTCTCTGTAAAAGAACTCTTGGGCCTTCATTATTTCAAATGTGCAGTGTTTAGATGCTTCCAGAACATTCCTTCCCTGACTCGAGAAGCTTCCTAAGGAAGAATGACTGAGGGAGAGAAACAGGTGTCTTGGTTCTAAAAGGGAAGAGAAGATAGTAACTTTTTTGAGGATTCTGTAAGTGCATTTTAATGTTTTGTATTTGTTAAATTTTAAATCCTAAACAACATATGATAAATCATCTTTAACCTCTGATTTGTAAATCTTATGGGTATATTTATTGATTAATAAATGCCTTACTTCTAGAAAATCTAAAACTAGCATATTAAAATACCAACAAGACCAGATCCACCCACACTGGCCTGTGCAGGTCCCAGGCACGCAGCAGGCTCAGTTCACCCCTCCCCCAGCAGGACAGACACCCACCAGAGCCTAGTCTCTGTGCAGGACCACCCCTTCTGACCAGCAGACCACCAATGGAGGTCATGCCCAGTGGCCCAGATCCACCCACAAGAAGTTACACAAGACCCAGATCCAGGATGCAGTAGCATTCATTAAGGGACACCAGGAGGGTCTGGAAGCCCAACATCAAGGTGAGGTACAGACAATCTGCATGAGTACTATAAAAATATAGGAAAGAAACTGTAATATCTCAGATCCACATTGCAAGAAAAGAAGACATGTAGACAACATGAAAAAACAAGGGAGGAAAGTGCCCCAAACAAACAGGATACTATAATAACAGAACCCATGGACAGCAAAGTTGATGAAATGTCAGAGAAGGAGTTCAGAAGGTTCATAATTAAACTCATCTATGAATTAAAGAATGACCTAAATGAGCAAATATAGGCAAAAATTGATCACTCCAACAATGAGATAAGAGAGCAAATACAGGTATCAAAAGATTAGCAGATTATGCTAAGTGAAGCTAGCCAAGCCCTAAAAGACAAATGCCAAATGTCTGCTTTGATATAAAGAGAACAACTAAGAACAGAACAGGAAGGAAGAGCATGTGGAAAAGACTACAGATAACAAAGACGAATGGGGGGAGAGAAACGGAGAGAGAAGGGAAAGCATATGGAAATGGTAGGAGACCTTCAAGGATACATAAAATTACAAGAGGCTATGAGGGGCAAGGGGGAGGGAAAAAAAAGGGAGAGAATTGAACAACAGCAGGGGAGATAGAGAGGGAAGATGGGAGGGGAGGGGAGGGGAGGGGTGATAGTAGGGGTTAGGAAAGGTAGCAGAATACAACAGACACTAATATGGCATTATGTAAAAATGTGAATATGTAACAGATGTGATTCTGCAATCTATATTTGGGGTGAAAATGGGAGTTCAAAACACAATTTGAGTCTAATGTATGAAAGATGATATATCATGAGCTATGTAATGCTTTAAATAATCAATAAAAAATTAAAAAAAAAAAAAAAACAAAGATTACTTCAAGAGAGAGATACTCTGAAGAAAAAAAAAACAATCAGAAATCTTTGAAATGAAGGAAACAATAAATCAAATAAAAAACTCAATAGAAAGCATAAACAACAGACTAGTTCATTGGGAAAAAAGAACATCAGATAATGAAGACAAAGTATACAATCTGGAAAATAAGGTTGATCATACAGTGAAGATAGTTAGAAACCATAAACAGAACATCCAAGAATTATGGAACAGCATCAAAAGACCAAATATAAGAGTTATTGGGATAGAGGAAGGTACAGAGTTTCAAACCAAAGGAATGCACAATCTCTTCAATGAGATAATATCAGAAAATTTCCCAAGCATGAAGAATGAATTGGAAAAGCAAATACAAGAGGCTTATGGGACAACAAATGTACAAAATTACAACAGATCTACATCAAGTCACATTATAATGAAAATGCCTACTATACAGGATAAGGATAGAATCTTAAAAGCTACAAGAGAGAGGAATCAGATCACATATTGGAGGAGACCAATTGGTGTCTCACCAGATTTTTCAACCCAGACCCTCAAAACCAGGAAATCCTGATACAACATATACCAAGCTCTGAAAGAAAATGGATGTCAACCAACAATCTTATATTTAGCAAATTAAGCTTTAGATTTAATGATGAAATAAAAACCTTCCAGGATAAACAAAAGTTAAAAGAATTTACAACTAGAAAGCCTGCACTACAGAACATCCTCAACAAAATATCCCACGAAAAGGAAATAAAAAAACAATGATGAAAATCAGCAGAGGGAGGGATTACACTAAAGGAAAAAACTAATCAGAGGAGAAACCAAGTCACGTTAAATACCAAAAAATGGCTGGGAATACAAATCATGTCTCAATAATAATCCTGATTGTTAATGGCCTAAACTCACCAATCAAAAGACATAGACTAGCAGATTGGATAAGAAAAAAAAGACCCAACAATGTGCTGCCTCCAAGAGACTCATCTCATAGAAAAAGACATCCACAGACTGAAGGTGAAGGGTTGGGAAAAATCATACCACTCACATTGACTGCAAAAGAAAGCAGGGGTTTCCATCCTTATATAAAATAAAGTATATATAATATATAAAATAAATTCAAGTATATAAAATAAATTCAAGCTAAAGTCAATCAAAAATGATAAAGAAGGACTCTACATACTGCTCAAGGGTACCATACACCAACAAGACTTAACAATTATAAACATATATGCCCAAACAATGGAGCATCTATGTTCATCATACAAACTCTTCTCGAGTTCAAGAGTCAAATAGACCCCAACACAATAATTCTGGGTGACTTTAACACACCTCTTTTATCACTAGATAGATCTTCCAAACAAAAGTTGAACAAAGAAACTATAGAACTCAATAATACAATTAGTAACTTAGACTTAATTTACATATATAGAATATGCCATCCTTCAACAACTTTTTTCTCAGCAGCACTTGGATCCTTCTCTAAAATGGACTATATACTATGCCAAAAAGCAACTCTTAGCAAATATAAAAAAGTAGAAATATTACCCTGCATTCTATCAGATCATAATGGAATGAAATTAGAAATCAATGATAAAATAAGAAAAAAAAAGCTACCCCAACACCTGGAGACTAAATAATATGCTACTGCATGAACAATGGGTTATGAAAGACATCAAGGAGGAGATTAAAAATTTTTTTAGAGGTGAATGAGAACACAGATACAACATATAGAAATCTCTGGGAAAATATGAAAGCAGTTCTAAGAGGAAATTTCACTGATGAAGTTCATTCCTAAAAGAAGAAAGAGTCAACAAATAAATGACTTAACATTCATTATATCTTGAAGCCCAAGAAAAAGAAGAACAAATCAACAACAAAAGCAGTAGAAGACAGGAAATGATTAAAATCAGAGCTGAAATCAATGAAATTCAAACAAAAGAAACAATTGAAAAAACTGACAGAAGAAAAAGTTGGTTCTTTGAAAAAATAAATAAAATTGACAGACCCCTAGTCATGCTAATGAAGAGGAGAGAGAAAACTCAAATTACTAACATACATGATGAAAAAGGAAATATCACAACAGACACTACAGAAATATAAAAGATAATTAGAAATTATTTTGAAAATTTGTACTCCAATAAAATAGAAAATATCAAAGGCATCAGCAAATTTCTAGAGTCATATAATTTTTCCAAATTGAATCAGAATGATATACACAATTTAAACAGATAAATTTCAATTGATGAAATAGCAGACACCATCAAAAGTCTACCAACCAAGAAAAGCCCAGAACCAGATGGATACACAGCTGAGTTTTATAAGACCTTTGAAGAAGAACTAATACCAATAACTCTCCAATTTATTTCAGGAAATAGAAAAAAAAATGCAGCACTTCCAAACTCATTCTATGAGTCCAACATCACTCTGATTCCAAAACCAGGCAAAGACACATTAAAGAAAGAAAACTTCAGACCAATATATCCAGTGAACATAGATGCAAAAATTCTCAATAAGATTCTGGCAAATCAAATACAAAACATATCAAAAAGATCGTTCATCACTATCAAGTGGGATTCATCCCAGGGATATTCATCCCAGGTTGGTTCAACATACAGATATCAATAAATGTAATTTATCACATCAATAGACTTAAAGATAAGAATCATATAATCATCAATAGATGCAGAAAAAGAATTTGACAAAATACAACACCCCTTTATGTTCAAAACACTAGAAAAACTAGGGACAACAGGAACATATCTCAATATCAAAAAGGCTATCTATGCTAAGCCTCAGGCCAACATCATGCTACATGGAGAAAAATTGAAGGCATTCCCTCTAAAAACTGGAACAAAACATGGATTCCCTCTTTCATCACTTCTATTTAACATAGTTCATAAACACTGGCCAGACCAATTAGATAGATGAGAGAAATTAAAGAAATACTCATAGGAAAAGAAGAACTCAAATTGGCACTATTTGCTGATGATATGATTCTATACCTAGAAGACTCTAAGAGCTCCACCAGAAAACTTCTAGAACTAGTAAATGAATTCAGCAATGTAGCAGGATATAAAATCAACACCCATAAATCAAATGCATTTCTGTATATCACTGACAAATCCTCAGAAATGGAAATGAGGAAAACTACCTCATTTTCAATAGTCTCCAAAAGAGTAAAATACTTGGGAATCAATGAAAGAGGTGAAATATCTATATAATGAAAATTATAGAACCCTAAAGAAAGAAACCAAAGAAGACCTTAGAAGATGGAAAAATCTACCTTGTTCTTGGATAGGCAAAATTAATATTATCAAAATGACCATACTTCCAAAAGCACTATACAGATTTAATGCAATTCTGATCAAAATTCCAATGACATTCCTCATAGAAATAGAAAAAGCAGTCATGAAATTCGTCTGGAAAAATAAGAGGCCAAGAATAGCTAAAGCAATCCTTAGCAGGATGAGTGAACCAGGTGGCATCACTATACCAGACCTCAAACTATACTACAGAGTAATAGTAACAAAAACAGCTATGGTATTAGCACCAAAACAGGCTGGTAGACCAATAGTACAGAATAGAGGACACAGAGACTAACCCACAAGACTACAATTATCTTATATTAGTCAAAGATGCCAAGAACATGCATTGGAGAAAAGATAGACTCTTCAACAAATGGTGCTGGGAAAACTGAAAATCCATATGCAACACATGAAATTAACCCCCTATCTCTCACAATTTAAACAGAACTCAACTCAAAACAGATAAAGAAATAAAACCAGAGACCCTGCATCTAATAAAAGGAAAAGTAGGCCCTAATCTCCATCATGTGGGATTAGGCCCTAACTTCCTTAATAAGACTCCTGTGGTGCAAGATTAAAATTAAGAATCAATAAATGGGATGGATTCAAACTAAAAAGTTTCTTCTCAGCAAAAGAAACAATCTGTGAGGTAAATAGGGACCCTATATTTTGGGAGCAAATCTTTACCCCTCATACATCAGATAGAGCATTAATGTCTAGAGTATATAAAGAACTCAAAAAGCTAAGTACCAAAAACAAAACAAAAATAAAACAAAAAAAAGGACTTGAACAGACACTTCTCAGAAGATGACATGCAATCAATCAACAAATATATGAAAAAATGTTCATCATCACTAGCAATTAGAGAAATGCAAATCAAAACCACTCTAAGATTTCATCTCACCCCAGTCAGAATGACAGCTGTTGTGAAGACAAACAACAATAAGTGTTGGTGAGGATGTGGGGAAAAGGCATACTCATCATACATTGCTGGTGGGACTGCAAATTAGTGCAGCCAATATGGTAAGCAGTATGGAGATTTCTTGAAAAAATGGGAATGGAACCACCATCTGACCCAGCTATCCCTCTCCTCAGTCTATATCCTAAAGACTTAAAAACAGCATACTACAAGGTAATAGCCACATCAATGTTTATAGCAGCACAATTCACAATAGCTAAACTGTTTAACCAACATAGATGCCCTTGAATAGATGAATGGATTAAATAATGTGGCATAAATACACACTGGAATATTATTCAGCAATAAAAGAGAATAAAATCATGGCATTTGCAGGTAAATGGATGGAGTTAGAGAAGATAATGCTAAATGCAGTTAGCCAATCCCCCCAAAAACAAAAGCCGAATATTTTCTTTGAAATAAGGAGGCTGATTCATAGTGGGATAGGGAGAGGGAGCATGGGAGGAATAGACAAACTCTGGATAGGGCAGAGGGGTGGGAGGGGAAGAGAGGGGGCATGGGGTTATTAATGATGGTGGAATGTGATGATCATTATTATCTAAAGTATTGGCATGAAGACATGAATTAGTGTGAATATACTTTGTATACAACCAGAGATATGAAAAAATGTGCTCTATATGTATAATAAGAATCATAATGTATTCCACTGTCATATATAAATAAAAAAATAAAGTTATACAAGAGTCACTGAAAAAAAAGAATTCAACGTAGAAATAAAAAAAATTTAAAGAAAAAACAAGGAAAAAAACAAGATCAACAAGATAAATTCAGGCACCAATTCTGGCCTAAGCATATACAAACTGAGTAACACTGGCATATGTGTAATTTTGGTTTTTTTGTTTCTTAATATAAGTTATAAGCCTGTAATCTCAGTTACTCAAGAGGCAAAGGGAGGAGAATCACAAGTTCAAGGCCATTCTGGGCAAATTAACAAGACCCCATTTCTATATACACACACACACACACACACACACACACACACACCACACACACACACACACACACACACACACACACACACACACATATATATATATATATATATATATATATATATATATATACACACACATACATACATATATATATTTTTTTAAAGGACTAGAGATGTAGCTCAGTGGCAGAGTACCTTCCTAGCAAATACTGGGCCTATGTTCAAACCCTAGTACTAAATTAAAAATAACCATTTTCAAAGCTTTGATGTGAAGATTAAATTTTATTGAAATGAATATCATCTGATAATCCTTCTTATCGTTTTCAAAATAAAAAATAATGTTTTTTCTTACAATTATAAAAATATATGTATAGAAAATATTAAAGCCATTCATTGAAAACACAAATTTTAAATGTCCCCCTATGTGCAAGTCATTTGTAAATTAGCTGAAAACATTGCCAGAATTTGATGAGTAAGATAACCTACATCTATAAGCATTTTGACTGCTGTGTGAGTAACCCAGTAAGTCATGCTTGCTTTATGTTGGAGGTCAAAATCACAGATGCAATTAAAAAAGCAATTAAATACTGAAAGAACAGATGATTGCTTGTCCACACCTCAGAATGCTGAACATATTTTCAAAGTCTAATTTGCTAAAGCTATAAAGGACAATGTTTGTACATCTTTTTAGAATATAGCAGTTACTGGGTATCTTTTTGAATAATTATTTCCAAGAAAAAGTCCTTGCTAACTATTCTATTTGTGAGTGGTTATCTAAATTCCACATTGGAGAGGAACATGAAAATGGAAAGATACTTTTAGTTCTTCTCAGATGAAATACTAAGTTTATTATGAGGCATAAAAAAATTACACCTTCATGGAGATCAATTATATTTTTAAAAGGCAAATTTTAACAGTGCAATGTTACAAATTAAGTACTGAGTAAAAGCAGATGGCCTTTGTTAAAAATTTTTAATTTTGGAAAATTATGAAGCATAGAGTACTCCAAAATCTCTAAAAGAAATACTTGACACACTGGAGAATGGTAGAAAAAGATAAAAATATTTATGATCAAATGCTACTTGCTTTTACTTAAAACATTCCTTATGGAGGCTGGGATTGTGGTTCCATAGTAGAGCGCTAGCCGAGCACCGGCGGGACCCATGTTCAATTCTCAGCACCACATAAAAATAAAGGCATTGTTTGTGTCCATCTACAAAAAAAAAAAAAAAAAAAAAAAAATTCTCTCTCTTAAAAAAAATTCCTTATTTATCTTATCAATTTTTTTTCAAATATGAGATGTTATCTAAATGATATATGCCTTAAAACTTCTGTAAATGCCTTCAAAACTCAAAGGAAAAATATTCTATCAGGGATTTGCAATTTCAAGAGCAAAGTGAAGAGACTATGAGTGATCCCTTAATATCTATCTGCATGATTATGAGAGTGGACTGTATTTTTAAGGCTTACCACATATGCACTTTAAGAAAAGCTTGTATTTTTTCTAGGGCTTCTTTATCATTTTTTCCCACACTTATTCACTGGGATGAATACAATCAAATTATTAATATTTGAAAACTGTTCATTTTTGAGCATCAGATGCAGACATATTTAACATCTCACCATTCAACAGTGGAGCTCGACTCTTCAGTAGCATCATTGGATAATGCTTCCACACACTTCCCTTGACCAATGATGACAGCAAGCAAGTTCATAATACCTATGTTTAAATTCAGCCAGCAGAGTAATGATTTTTCTTTTTTAAATTTATTTATTTATCCTAATTAGTTATACATGACAGCAGAATGTATTTCGATTCATAATACACATATGGAACATATTTTTTTATTTCTCTGGTTGTACACAAAGTAGAGTCACACCATTTGTGACTTCATACATGTACTTAAATTAATAATGTCCATCTCATTCCATCATCTTTTCTACCCCCATGCTCCCTCACTTCTGCCCTATTCAAAGTTCCTCCATTCCTTCCATGCTCCACCACCCCCATTATAGATCTTAGACTTAACAGACATATATAGAATATTTCACCCATCAATGAGTGAATATACTTTCTTCTCAGCAGGACATGGATCCTTCTTTAAAATAGACCATGGATTATGCCACACAGCAACTCTTAGCAAATACAAAAATGTAGAGATGCTACCTTGTATTCTATCAGATCATAATGGAATGAAATTAGAAATCAATGATAAAATAAAAAATAGAAGCTACTTCAACACCTGGAGATATATAAATAATATGCTATTGAATGAACAATGGATTGCAGAAGACATCAAATAGGGGAGATAAATGAGATCATTGATACAACCATATCGAAATCTCTGGGACACTATGAACACAGTATTAAGAGAAAAGTTCATTGCATGGAGTTCATTCCTTAAAAGAAAAAAAAGTCAACAAATAAATTACCTAACATTATATCTCAAAGCCCTAGAAAAAGAAAAATAAATCAACACCAAAAGCAATAGAAGACATAAATAATTAAAATCAGAGATGAAATTGAAACAAAAGAAACAATTAAAAAATTGACAAGACAAAAAGTTAGTTCTTTGAAAATAAATAAATAAAATTAATAAACCCCTTAGCCATGCTAACAAAGAGGAGAGAGAAAACTCAAATTACTAAAATCTGTGATGGAAAAGGAGATATCATGACAGACACTACAGAAATACAGAAGATAATTAGAAATTATTTTGAAAATTTGTAACTCTAAAAAATAGAAAATATTGAAAACTGAAAAATTTCTAGATTTCTCATATGACAAATCATATGATTTACCCAAACTGAATCAGGACAATATATACAAGTCAAACAGATCAATTTCAATCAATGAAATACAAGACACCACAGAAGCCTACTAACCAAGAAAAACCCAGGACCAGATGGATACACAGCTGAGTTCTACCAGATCTTAAAAGAAAAACTAATACCAAACTCCCCAAATTATTCCATGAAATAGAAAAAGAGGGAAAACTTCCAAACTCATTCTATGAGGCCAATATCACCCTGATTCCAAAACCAGACAAAGACACATCAAAGAAAGAAAACTTCGGACCAATGTTTCTAATGAACTTAGATGCAAAAATTCTTGGGGCTGGGGTTGTGGCTCAGCAGTAGAGTATTATTCATCTAGCACATGCAAGGTGCTGCATTCAATCCTCAGCACCACATAAAAATAAATAAATAAAATAAAAATATTGTGTCCAACTACAACAAAAAAAAAATTTAAAAAATTCTCAATAAAATTCTTGCAAATCGAATACAAAAATATATTTAAAAGATAGTGCACTATGATCAAGTGGGGTTCATTCTAGGGATGCAAAGTTGCTATTTCTTAATCTACATAATTGATGCAAATATAAAATTTTATTTCTGGAAGGAATCTTCAATATCATCTAATCCAAACCTTTTCTCTTTACAAATTCCAGAGAGACTAAAAGATAATATATCAACCTAAAGGTACATTATGGTGATCAGAGATTAGAACATAATATATTATAGGAAATAGAAATAAAATTAATATTTAATAATAATCTCACATATACCTATATATTGTTTTAATAACAATATTTGAAATAATTACAACTTTTCAAAATATTATGTAACAATCTAATAAAAGCAACTTCCAAAATTTGCAAAATTTTAAATATTTGGTTTTTGTCAGTGTATCAAGCATTACTAATGTGTGTAACATCTATGTGGAATTATGATACATAAGGCTACACTCTGACTTTAACTAAAAATAATAAATCAATCCACCCATGCAATCAATGTAACTAACCACTCTAGAAATAGAACAAAAGTATAGGTAATTATTTAATTAAATTTTGGAATATCCAAGTTTTCAAATTATTGTTAATATTTCTTTGGGGAGGCAGAAATGGAATAAAAAGGAGCTGGTCACCCTAACACATAGAAAAGCAAAGTCTCAAAATTTATGCAGCATTCCAGGGGAGGTGTCCTGAGCCATGTAATTAAGCACTCTCAACCAGAGACTGGGTCAATTTAGCTATGTAGCATTTAAATAATTATTATGATGATTTCATAATTCTGATTAATAGAACCTTCTGATTATAGTTCATCTTTTTTTCCAGTCACTTGCTAACAGTGATAAAAATAAATGGCTCACTGGCTATCATGGACCTACCAGGTTCATAATATTTTTGTTTTTTTTAATTATACATGAATATGTTAACATTCTGACTGGTAAGTTACTTTTCATGAAATTGGTATTGTGACTGTCAGAATTTAAACCTCTGCCATTCTGATCAAACTGGATCACTTACCCTAAAAGAATAATCACTTACCCTAAGTGTTAAACAGATGTGAATGAACTTGAAGACAACTGTCAATTATCGTGCAATTCCCATGCATTCTTTTCTGTAGCTAGGTTCCTTACTTGAACGGTTCATTATATGTCAGAATACTCACTACTATGGTGACCTTCATCTGAATGGGTTACAGTTCTCAAGCTCCCTTCCAGGATACACAAACAAAAGTGAACACATGCTTTTCATGGATCTGGTCTGTACTATATGTTGCAGTGTTTCAATTGTTATACTATTAATGCAACTATATACCAATTCCATCAGCAGCTGCACCAACAGACGGCTTGTACTAAGATTATAATAATTCAAAATCCTATTTTTTCATATGTATTACCATTGAGACCCATCTTCTCCATTTTGAATTGAATCGAAGCTCCAAATTTAAGTCCTATTAAATTTCAAGGGAAAATGAAGTATAATGTACAAAGCATTTTGACAATATTTATGTGATTTAGAATAACTAATCAGAATATTAACTTTTAAAACTGTCCATTCTTTTTAATAATAATTTAGGGGCTTTCTAGGAAGATAATAAACTAAGTTCACTGATATGCAAACACACAACAAATACCCACAACCAGTGATATGCCCCTTTCTTTTTCAAATCAAAAATGACAGTGCTGAAAGAAGCTGTCACTGTCAAGAATTATTTATTGAAATTAACTTTACCCTGAATAACTAATAAAATAAGTACCTACACAGAAATTGAAAGCAACTCCAACTGTCATTGAAGACCTCCATAGTTGGCTAATGCTTTGAATGAATATTACCACTTGCTGGGAGTTGACTTGCTAGCTAGCAACAATCTCAGTTCACTTTTCATTCGGCTGGTGTCACAGCCTTCATTGTCACTAATGAGAGTACTCACCAATGGACAAGTGACTATCTGCACTCAGCAATCATTGCTCAGCTGAAAATAGATTCTGAATAACATTGATCATTTCATTTGCTCTGTCAAACTTAGCTGTGCTGACAGTACATACCACAGGGTAGAATAATTATGGAAATGCCTGCAGAGAACCCATTAGGAGAGTTGTGTAGCCCTCTGTCAGCGTTCCTTTAAAAAAAAAAAAAACTATTTGGGACTCCATGTCTATATATCATACATTAAAATTATATTTTCTTACACAATTTTCATATTCTCTGAAATACATTTGCTTGGAACACATGAGGCAAAGATAAATTAAGCTATTTGAAATGTCACACAAATTTCAGGTTAGAAGCAACATAGCACATTTAGGCATGGTCAACTCATGTTAAATAATTAAATTGTGGCAGAAATTCCATTAGAAAATCAGAATGTAAGTTTGAATGAATGTAAATGACTATAAAACCCATTCTGGAAGGTCAGTGGGGGAAGGAGATTAGGAGGATTAAATCTTTATGATTAAGAAAATTCATAGGGAAAAAATAAATTAGCCATTTATGGAGATTGTAAAGCATCTTAAAAATATAACTGTTTGCAGTATTCTACACTCTACTGTTGATGCAGTTGTAGTCGGCTGAACAAACGCAAATAAATTTTCCACTTGAAATGACTGATTAGCCCTGATTAAGGACACTAATCCTATTTAGTCACTTCTTATCTCACAGTCCTGCTTGTCACTTGCATGGCAAGTTTAGTCAAGCCAGCACCATTTGGGAAGCTTTGAGCAGACATTTTCCCACTGGTACAGGAGAGGCAGGGACACTGTTCATTCTAAGCAGCCACAAAAAGTTGTAGCCCCAGTTTGACAATCATGAGTTGGGCTTTTTGAAAATAAATTTTGCATTTAAGGAAGGATTTGAGTTTCACTGAAATCTGGGCTCTTGTGAGATGAGATGAGATGGAGGTGAAAAGTGCAGAGAGCAAAATATCCTCAGGCCAGTGCTTTTTGCCCACTGCTCACAGCCTTCAGTCTTTGATAAAAAGAAGAGCCACTGTTGATGAACCCCTTCCTTGTCCATCAGTAAAATGAAGAGAGAAAAAAGACTCAGCACCGGTCAAACAGTTTTGATCTTCACAGTAAAAGTGAAAGAGACTTCACAGAATGCAGGGGGCATGGATGAATCCCAGAAGAGAGCATCTAGTATAGAATAAAATAGGAGAGCAGAGGGCTTAACTTCTGGGAATAAAACAGATGATGATAGACAGACAGAATAAATGAATTACCTGACATAGCTGACCTTCTTGAGCGTTTTATTATTTTTTGAACAGAGATAAATTAATGTTAGATGAAGAAACAAGTGAGTAAATGAATAATCAAGGACATTATCATCTCCAAGAAAAAAAAATCTGAGAAAGGAAATCTAAAGGTATATGGGACAGCTGTAACAAATATTTATTCTGCAAAAATAACAGAGAACACTGAAAACAGATATATCAAAAAAAGTGGGAAAAAGCATGAATTATGGAGAGGAACAAAACATGAAATTTAGGGGGTATGAGAGATCTCAATACCAAGTTTCCAAAATAAATCAACAGAGAATGTCTGGAATTGCAAAACTGAGATAAAGGTGTGCTTGGAAACTGCTATACTCCCCGCCCTCTATTTCTCTCCCAACATTTCCACAGCCACAGAGTGCTCTAGAGATACCAGGCTGTATTTCCCTACTTCACTTGCTCCAGGTGTGACCACATGACCCAGTTCTAGGTATTTCTCCACTGTCTTCATTTCAGCAGAGCTGGGACATTCTTACTCATTTCACTCTCCCTTTTTGCAAGATGAAAGTAAAACTGTGGGCTATTTGGGCAATAAGGGAACATTACCAGTGAAGGACATGCTTATCTGAGCCATGAGATGGAAGTCCTCAAGATAATCCCTGAGAACTTCATACAGCTGAGTTGCCACACCTTCCTTGGATTATCTGCCTTCCCAATATTTTCTCAAGAAATAAAGTTCAATCTCACATCAGCCTCTGCTATGTGAGGTCTATATTAAAGGCAAACCTCATCATTGCTGCCACAAGTATAGTCAAGTATCTACTTATACATATGGATGTAAGTAGTGGAATGAATAGATAAGAGTCAAAAGAGCTGGCCATCAGGAGAGCTGCCCTTGAAAATAAGAAATAAAGGGCCAAGGGACCTTTGTTTGTACTTTAAAACTTTTACTACAATTTTATATTTTAGACTATGCACAGGTATACTTTAATAAAAAAAATCAAACCATAATTGTCATGTTTAAAAATACTTTATTTAAACTATTTTCAAGAAATGAAAGGAATGTAAATCTTTATAATTCATTTCATGAAGCTAACCTTTCATAACCTTGATTGTCAAACCTAAAATAGCATACAAATGAGTAAAAACAGTTAAATAATATGAAGTCAGCTTTTTTTGGAAATGGAGATTGAATCCACAGGTGCTCTACTACTGAACTACAATCCCAGTCATTTGTTGTTGTTGTTGTTGTTGTTTTGTTTTGTTTTTTTATTTTGAGACAGACTCTCACTGAATTGCTACGGCTGGCCTCAAACTTGCCATTCTCCTGCCTTAGTCTCTGGAGTGGCTGAGATTACAGGCATGTGCAACTATATCCAGCCAGCTTTAAATTTTAAATAAAACACTATTAAATAAATACTGCAATAAACAAAAATGATAATGACTCATTATCACTTGAGATAACATGGCAAGCAAGCACATTTTTACAAAAAAAATGCTAACAAAATATTGCATTTCTGAGAAAATTATGAAAAGCATCAAAATACATTGACAATTTCCAATTCCAAGAATGTTTAAAAGATTCAAACTCCTGTAGATTATCATGAAAGGATAAGAGAAGAATGAGACAATAGAAATGAAGTATGAAGGTAAAGGAACAGGTTATTTCCAAGTACCTAGATAGAGTATCTATAATTTTCCTAATTGTTCACTACAATCGCTCAATTTGGGAAATATATAAAGATTAACCAAAGTACCAGGGAATATTTTAAAGAATTCCAAGAATATCTAAAACTGTTTCTATTTTAATATTTAATTCTCTCATTCTCCAAGCAGTAGCATCAAATCAAAATTTGAAGAAATGTAAATATTCTTACAGCTGTCAGTGTTTATGTTTTAAAATGGATATTTTAAATCCCATTCAACCACAAAGCATTGTGAGACAGTTTCCATGGTTACTTCTATTAAATCCAGGATCCATAAAATGTTTAGCAAGCGGCTTTTAAAAAGAAATTAGTGCCATCAAGCATATCTTCTAAAATTTTTAGAAACAGTTATCTTGACTACTAATTGTCTTTGTTGTGGGATGATAATTTTGGAAATGCAGATGTGTTAAAATTAATAAACAATGTACAGCACTCACTAAAAAAACACTTTTTTAACTTTTACTCTCAATTAATTATGTTTGTGACTCTAATTTCTATACGAAATGCTGAACACAAATCATGGGTCTGTCACAGTACACTAAAGACCAGATGAACATGGACTAGTCAAACTCTTCAATTTGTTAGTGTCATTATTTTATTTTTTATGAGTCTAGACAATGTTTTCAAGAAACTAATTCCTCAAAATGAAAACACATTATAAATAAAACGTCATAAACTTTATAATTTAAATATAATTATACCAAGAAACTAATTAAGAAATAAATTAACCTGTAAAATAAAGGTATTAAATTGTTTCCCATAAAACTGTTCTTCCAATGATCCAATGGTTTAGAAGTAATATTAAAACTCTTTTAACAAAATACTGTGGGACCCTTTCCCATCCTTCCCCTATCTCCCTCACACAGGGCAGCCACTTGAGACTGCTGTGGCTCTTTCAGGACAAACAAATGTCCACCCCCACAACCACATTCTATTTAAAAAATATCCCTTGTTATTGTTTTAAATTAAAATAAATAGATATTTTAAAGCATTCTTTTTAAACTGTCAATCAAAAGCCCAATGAGATACCACCTCACAGCTGTCAGGATGATTACTTTGAAAAAGTCAAAAGGTAACAAGTTTTGGTGAGGATGTGGAGAAAAGGGAAGACTTCGGAGGAATTGCAAATTAGTATAGTACAGCCATTATGTAAAAAGTATGGAATTTCCTTGTAATATTAAATAGAATTTCCATATGATCCAGCAATCACACTTCTGGTACTTATCCAAAGAATATGAAATTTCTCTAAGGAATATCTACATTCCTTGTTTATTGCAACATTATTCACAATACCAAAATTCAGAAGAAAACCTACTGTCCATAAACAAATGAAATATTATACAGTTTTTATAAAGACAGAAATCCTGGCATTGTGACAACATGGATGAGCCTGGGGGACATTATATTAAGTGAAATAAACCAGACACAGAAAGAGAAATACTGCATGATCTCATGTATGTATATATGAATGAAAATATACTTGGTGGGGGGGGGGCTGGTTACTTAATTTAAGGAGGCATGACTGATATTTAAAATTTATATATATTTATGTTGCACAATTTGATACTCTGATATACATTTAAATTATAAAATGATTAACATATTCAAGCATATGGATTACATATTCACTTCAGCTAGTCATCACTTTTCTTTTTTTGTGGTGAGAATATTTGCTAAAAATATGTCAAACTCACCAGTGTGGTGTTCCATACATGTAGTCAAACTCAGTAAGAGAGAATAGAATGGTAGTTGCCAGAGGTTGGCATGTAGAAGAAAAGGAAGGTGTTGGTCAAAGTTTATGGACTTTCAATTATATGATGAGTAGCTTCTGGAGACCTAATGCACAACATGGTATTAATACAACATGGAATTAATATCATATTAATACCATGTGAATAACATCATATTGTGTACTTGAAATTTGCTAAGAGAGAGCTCAAACATTCCCACCACAAAAAAAAAAAAAAGAAAAAGAAAAGAAAAATGGTAACACGGTGAGGTGATGAATATATCATCCACATGGTTGACTGTGTTAATCATTTCACAGCTTATCTGTATATCAAAACATCTCTGTTCAGCTTAAATATATATAAATTTTATTTGTCAATAGTACCTCAGTAAAGCTGAGAAAAAGTTAAACAACCATCCCCACTGAAGTATCTTTTCATTCATACATACTCTTGTCATCTTGATTTGATATATTATATAACATTCAAATGTTACTCTTTTGCTTCTTGATATTGTCTTCAAATCAGGAGTGATTACTGAGCCCAAGCATGTTGAAAATTATAAAATAGCCCAACAGGCCCCATATTTAATTTTGAAATGTAAATTCACACTCTGGAAATTAAGTAGAATTTAAAATACATTTTGTTTACATACATATACTATCTTGCTCAAATTAAAACAATAGTTTAACAGGTAGAAGTCTTTAAAACTGGAAGGAAAGATGAGGGGAAGGGAGAGAAGAGATAGAAGAGGAAGAGGAAAAAAAAAAAAAACCTCACTTCCCACACAGCTGTGCTAGCTCTATTAATTGCAATGAAGTTAACACTATGAAGGCAGAATTTGATTCTCTCGCTGTCATTATTGTAGGTCTCTTCATTAGCATACACTTGACTTGAAAAGACCCTTTTAAAAAGAATGCTTTTGTAACATTTTTATTTTAATTTATTTTAATTTTAAATATATGCAAAATATTTGATCTCAAATAGAAAGTGATTTGGCATAAATACATAAGACCCCATAAACCTATTTAAAAATAATGTTGTTCCTTTTGGAGAATTAAAAAAAATGCTTCCCATAGAATAGAAAAGAAAAATTTAGTTATAATTTGGGACCACAATTTAGCTCTCTCTCTTTCCTCCTTCCTCATCAATCCATCTACTCTGTACTTCATTCATTCTACCTACAGATTTATTCTCTTATACACAAAAGGATGTTAACTTCTTTGTTTCTTAATCACTTTCTATGATTAAGAAACAAAGCAGTCTTATTTTAAATGATTTAATTTTTAGGAAGATAACTTGTATCCTCATGAAAGTTCTCAAAATTTTTCTCTTCTGTACAATGTTATATGGTAAATTGCCATTCAAAATCCATACAAATTTTTGTGGAATCCTTTAAGTTACAACAATCTGTTATCCAGGTGAGGAAACTCTTTAAAATAAATCAGACAAGCCAGGTGCTGTGGCATGCATCTGTAATCTCAGAGACTCAAGTGATTGAATCAGAAGGATCCCAAGTTCACAGCCAACTAATTGGTAAACTTAGCAAGACACTGCAGCAAAATAAAATTTAAAAAGAGCTGGGGTGTAGCTAAATGGTAAAGAACCCATGGTAAAGAATCCCCTATCAATAGAAGAAAAAGTAGGCCCAAATCTCCATCATATAGAATTAGGCCCCTGCTTCCTTAATAAGACTCCTAACACACAAGAATTGAAGTCAAGAATTAATAAATGGGATTGATTCAAACTAAAAAGCTGCTTCTCGGCAAAAGAAACAACCACTGAGGCGAATAGAGAGCCTACATCTTGGGAGCACCCTATCAAAGATAAATAAATAAAATTAAAAACAAATCATACAAAATTAAATACTTGGAAAGTATCAAAGTGTTTTGTTTCATCATCAGTGTAAAAAATCACAAGTAATTAAATATTATTTAGATTCTAAAAGATATCCCTATATTTTATAATTCTTGGACAGCTTTCATTTTACATGATATATTAGATGTTTTCTATTCCTTAACACATAGAAAATATGATTTGAAACCAAGATTTATTTTTTGATATTATTTGTTTCAATGAATGATCAAACAAATCAATTCTAAGAACACTTGAAAAAGAGTAAACATTAAAAATAAAAGGCCAAGACATCCTGCCATACTGTTTTGCAAAAATGAATAATATAAAAATATAATAATGATATCATGTGAAAAGTGATATTGTCAAATAGTATTGAAATTAATAGTTCTGTGAGATTTCGATACCTGAAGATCTGAAAATGCCTGGGCCACGATACTATTCTCTTCCTAAACTGCCTGCCTTCATTCTTTCAAATTTGTATAATGTTATGGTTTAGACATGAGGTGTCCCCCAAAAGCTCATGTGAGACAATGCAAGAAAATTTAGAGGTAAAATGACTGAGTTATGATAGTCTTAACCTAATCAGTTTGTTAATCCCCTTGTAGGGATCCAGTGGTATTACCTGAGAAAGTAGGTGTGGCTAGAGGAGGTGGGTCATTGGGGTGCCTTTGGGGTACATATTTTCTTCCTGGAGAATGGCTCTGTCTGTCTCTGCTTTCGGGTGCCAAGTCCTGATCTGTATTCCTCTCTCACACCTTTCCATCATGATAGTCTGCCTTACCTCAGGCAGAAAGTAAGTTCAAGGTGCAGCCATCTAATAAAATTTCAAATTGTGTCCATCCAATAAAATGTTTAAATGATTTCAGCAATTATCTGTTGCTATTTATCAAGAATCAACTTGGTATCCTACTCACATTTGGCTGGAATATATTTGGCAATCCATGGCCTTCAAACAGGCAAGATAATTTCATTCCTGTGATTTCAGTAAAAGTGGCCATAGAAAGACTAAAGCATAAATGTCTGCTCAACTGTAAATTTGTAGGTTTAATAAATTTAAGTTCCAGGGTAAATAAGATGCAACCAAAATTATCTGAAGTGTCAAGCATAAACTTTAGAGCAAAAAAACTCCAGTACTTCCTTTTGCTTATAGTATGGCACCTCAACTGGAATTATCTGATATTACTTCTGTGCCTCATCAGTACTTATTTGAAGAAATCTCCTATAATCTCTTCTTGCTAATAAAAAAATATAACTTTCCCAATGCATAGTTTTTCACAAGTTACATTACAAATGACTACTGAACATTTCATGAGATGAACTTTACAATCAATCTGTAAATGAAAACATGGACATGTCATTGTCATGTACAGATTCTTACCCTTCTGCTATGTTGTGCATTTATGTGCATTTTTTCCATATTTTTATTCATATTAAATTTATACTTATTTCAACCCTGGCACTGCTGAAATTTTGACTGGAGGCTTTTCATAATGGCCTGCCCTATACACGTAATGATGTTAAGCAGCATCTGGCCTCTATTCTATGGCTATCAGTAAAACTTTTACCACAGGGAAAACAAAATATGTCTCTGGATATTTCCAAAGGTTCCCCCAGGGGAAAAATAGTTTATAATTGAGAACGGCTGTTTCAATCAATTAATCTAATTTATAACCTTCAATGGCCAATGTAGTCAAAAGAATGCTAATAACTTTAATTCAAATCCTTTCTAATATGTGAGAAATATAGTTTCAAAATCACATTTAATTATTGGTTAACATTGCTTATGTCTATACAGTATGAACAATGCAGTAAAATATAATAGGAAAAATACACTTATGTAAAAGCATTTCCAAACAATAAGAAAATTTGATGAGCTAACATTTATGAAAGTACTTTGAAAGAATAAAAAATGTTTGATAAGCAATAGGGATCAGAAAAATCAGCAAAAAGGACAATTTACAAAATTACCAACATTTCTCTCCAAGTTAGATAACAGTTTTCTACTCATGGATATGCTTTTAGATAATTGCTTTTCAATGTTCATTTTTTAGTCCTTTAGCATAATAAACTTGTCCTACAACATATCTAGATGTCCCCTAGAGAACTTCACCTAGAAGGTTTTAAGCATAGTGGAATTTTTTGTGCTTCATAGAAAAATGTTTATAAGTAAAACACAAAGTTCCCAGATGTTCCTTAGCTCTTCTACTTCAATTAATATGTTCTCGTCCTTCAAGCACAAATTATTCCATGTACAATTATTTTTGTGCCAATTATCTGAGCTATTCTTCTAATACTGTGTATCTTCTTTAGTTTCAATTAATCATCCGTAAAAACAATATGAGCCTCATATTTATTCTTTAAATTAGTGTCCTGGAACAAACTGACAATATCTAGCATTAGAACTTCAAAAACAGAAAACAATAAAATGTATCATGTCAACAAAATATTTTCTTTAAATTGTTTGTTTTATTATTATTTAAAAAAGATTTAACCCACTTAATACATTTTTTACAATTTTTATAAGACATTAAATGAAAATTTAAACAAGTACTTCTGTTTCTGGCCTTGATAAATTTGCTCATTTTAGAAAACACATCTTCCCAAACCCCCAACAAGAAAAAATTAAAATAATAAACTTTAGATCATTTTAAACTACAAACAAACAGAAGACAAAATTTTGTATGTGACTGAGAAAATCAATGCAGATCAAGGAGTCGAAATGCTACAGGGAATGGACACTAACAGAAGCAAGTCCAACAGTTTTTCCTGCCTTTCACTTTGACGCATCTGATGATTCAAAAGCTACACATAGCAAGTAGAAAGTAAAACCTGAGAAGAGGAAATCTATGCAGAGTTTTCTGAAATCTCAGTACCAAGGGAATAAATATTGGAATTTAGGGCTGCTGAAATGGAGAAAATACTAGTAAGCATCCCATGATTTCAACTGACAATCTAAGAGAGCTATACTTGAGGAATAAGAACAAAATAAACTAGCCCAAGGGAGGATTAATTCCAGCCATGAAATCTCCAGTTATGATTGCAAAAAGGTAATCTGTTGTTATCATCTCTGCCAGAAAATAATTAAATCCTCTCCAGAGGAAGATACCAATACCCAGAATCTACACAATGTTTTGCACTCAATGCCCAGGTATTAAATATATATATTATATATACAAACCAAATGATAAAAAAATTGAGGAAAAGGAAGGAAAACTCAGACATCAGAAACATATCTTTAGGAAATCCAGACACTGAAGTTTTCAGACATAGATTTCAAAGAAATGTTTTCAATGTGTTCAAGAAAATAATATGACAATATGTAAAATTTTAATCACAAAAGTGGAATTTACAAAAAAATAAAATGTAAGTTTTAGAATGAAAACATTAACAGAAAAGAGGATCTAGAGGATTGAGTGAACAAGAGATTAGGCACAACCCTGAGTATTCATGGATAGGAGGATAGATCAATATCAGAATGAAGCTTGAGCCATGAAAAGATGAAAAAGAGAGAGGAATTAGTATCAGGAACATATGTGCCCATTTCTATAGGTCAAATATGTGGATTTAAAGTACCAGAGAGGTGGAAGTTGAGGGAGGGTGATGTAAGTAACACATGAGGAGACTGTGTAATTTTTCCTAAAACTAATGAAAGACAAGAAGCTACAATGTCATTGCATTTTATTAACCTTGAAGTAACAAGAAACAAAAAAAAAAAATCAGGCATATTGCAAGACAGGGTTCCAAAAATCATAGGTAAAGAAAAGAAAAGAACTATTAAAAGCAACTAAAGTGATAGGAGAAGATATTCCCTACTGTTATGGTGTGGTCCAGAACGTCTCTGAAAAGCTCAGGTTTTGCAGGCATGGTCTCCAATGCAGCAAGGTTCAGAGGTGGGGCTTTTAGGCAATGATTGGATCAGGAAGATTCTTACCATTAGCCACTGGATTAATCCATTGATAGCTGAAAAATTTACTGGGAGGGTAGGATTCAATTGGAGGAATTAGGTCACTGGGAGAATTTTCTGGAAGAGTTTATCTTCTCTCTGGCCCTTTCTCCTCTCTCCCCTTCCCAGCTGCCATGAACTGAGCAGCTTTCCTTTGCCACACCCTTCCACCATGATGTTTCTGTTTGGGGCCAGCTGACCATGAACTGAATCCTCTGAAACCATGAGTCAAATAGATCTTTCCACCACTAAGTTATTTCTGTCAGGTATTTGGTCACAGCAATGGTGAGCTGACCAACATACCTTCAAATAAGAAAATAAAACCATTAGATGACTTTATTCAAAAAAAAAGAGAGAGGAGGAGCAGCAGGGATCACCAGTACATGAAAACAATAGAACTGTATCTTTAATATACATAAAATAATTGCAATATAGGAGGAGAAAGCAATGGAGAAAGTGAGCAAAGGGAAAAGCAGCTGCAGAAGCTATGTCTATCAAAGACTATAGAATAACATCTTCCATGTCCCTGAACAAAATAACTGCAACAAAAAAATTCTCAAACCAGCCAAAAAAGAAAGAAAGAAAGAAAATATTTTCAAAACAAAAGCCAAGAAAACTTGTAATCAGAATACCTGAGCTATAAAGAACTGAAAGGAATTCTCTCTGTAGAAGAAAAATGATCCCATATTAAGGGGCAGTACTGCAGGAAGACATGATGAGTACCACAAAGGATATATGGATGAATTTAAATGAGTATTAGCCACAAAAGATAATAGTAATAATGCTCTGTAGGTGTGAAATGTAAAATTCAATGGCAGGGAAAAAACAAGAGGGGTTAAACTGCATAAACTATTCCAGGATAATTTCAATTTTTCATTTATTAGTATAAAAGCACTAATTTATTATAGACTCTAGTAAATTAAAGATGTATTTAGTAGTTTCTGGAGAAATGAGAGAACATGTAAGTAACCAGATAATAACCAGAAAGTGGGGGGGGGGGAAGAAGAGGAATAGAAGAATGTGTGATTCTAAAGGAAACTGAATAGTTATACAGCAAATTCCCAGCTCAATCATAATTGTATTAAATAGTGAACGAAATAAATGGCCCAATTCAAAGATAAAGATTACTAAACTGAATTTAAAAATCTAAGTTTATTCAAAGTGTTAATAAAAAAAATCACCATTTTGCATCCAAGATAAACATCTTTGTCTGCATGATGTTTTTCTTGTTTATAAGAAAGATGAATAAAGGTGGTTTGGTAAAACAAAGAAATACAGGCTCCTGAAATAAACTTATGGAAACCTTTTGGCACAAGCCCATTCCTCTCTAATTGCTACTATTGACTCACATCAATTTGGTTTTGTTTCCCCCGGGTCTTTCATGCATCAGGCTAACTCCCTGATGATTTCTGCTTTTCTTTCCAGACTTTTAGCTGTAGCAAAATGTTTCACTCAGCAGGGACCTAGATGCAGGGATACATTTGACTGAGCATTTTTAGATATACATTAAAAAAATAAGCCCCAGCATATCTGAAAACTAACTTTAACTGGAAAATTCTTCAGAAAGGACTTCAAACACTAAAAAATACAAAGGTTATAATTAAAGAAAGCAATTACTGTGGAATACATCTGAGACACACCAGTACAATAAAAGTCATCTCCAGATTTCTAAAAGTGTTCCATGTTTCTAAAACTAAATTAAGCATGCAAGCGAAAATTCATGCAACTTAGAAAATACCAAGCAATATGCTTTAGAAACAAATATAAATAGATTCAAGTAACGTTGATGGTAAACAGCAACTGGGAAAACCTGAGAGCTCATACACGACTTAAGAGCAACCCATTATATTAGCCCTAAATTAACATTTGAATAAACAAAGAAATTAACAATGCATGTCAAAGACATAGTAAGTAAGAGAGGTCTCTTCATCTCCTAGAAGTACTCTACATAGCTAAATTTCAAAATATTTAATTTAAAATGTCAAATGTGGATTCTTTTTAATTGTTATGAAAACAAACAATATAGCATGTAGATTAAAATGTTAATTTGTTAGGATTAGCTTATTCTTATTCTTCACCTCAGGTATCACAATAACTAAACTGTGGAACTAACCTAGATGCCCTTCAGCCAATGAATGGATAAAGAAAATGTGGTACATACATACAATGGAATATTATTCAGCCTTAAAGAAGAATGAAATTATAGCACTTGTAGGTAAATGGATGGAGCTGGAGAATATCATGCTAAGCAAAGTAAGATAAACCCCAAAAAACCAAAAGCCAAATGTTTGCTCTGATAAGCAGATGCTGACCCATAATGGGGGGAGGATGGTAAGGAAGAATAAAGAAACTCTGGATTGTGCAGAGGGGAGTGAGGGGAGCTGAGGAGTGTGTGGATGGGAAGGACAGTGGAATGAGATGGACATTATTATCCTATATACATGTATGATTACACTACCAGTGTGACTCTTCACCATATACAGCCAGAGGAAGGAGGTGTTATGCTCCATTTGTGTGCAATGTGTTAAAGTACATTCTACTGTCATATATAACTAATTAGAACAAATTTAAAAATAAAAGAAAAAATTCAAAAAATTAATCCATGCACAAATTATATTTTTCAAGTCACTTAATGATTATATGAGAAAAGTCTTATCAATGAAAAAGATTAGTAAATCTATTACTATTGAGGAATTTAATAAACAAAGAGTGAAGCTACTTTTAAAAATGCTAATTCACCACAAACATCTCAACAATGACATTAGAACATTGTTCAATACTTAAAACATTAAGAATGTTATCTAAAATGTATTTTTCAGTAATAAAATGTTTTTCATTCCACTGAAGTACAAGGGGCCTAATTTCATCTAATAAGAGCCAATTAAAGTCAAGATGAAAACCATTTGGGCTGGGGATGTGGCTCAAGCGGTAGCGCGCTCGCCTGGCATGCATGCGGCCCGGGTTCGATCCTCAGCACCACATACCAACAAGATGTTGTGTCCGCCAAGAACTAAAAAAAAATAAATATTAAAAAATTCTCTCTCTCTCTCTCTCTCTCTCTCTCTCTCTCCTCTCTCACTCTCTCTTTAAAAAAAGAAAACCATTTATTTATGTGATTACATAACAGCAAAAGAAACACAAAGAGATCAATGGGGGAAATGAGGTTAGCATTCTAGAAAGGGCAAAGTTTATACTTCAGTTACTAATAAACCTAGTACTGAGAGTTCAAAGGAAACTCTCCTGGAGCCAAGCAATATAAATTGTAAACCAATGGAAAATTAAATCAGAAAATACTAAAGTATGTGTTATATGCTTTTTTTTTAATGAGTTGCATATAAAACTTCCAACTTAGGAAAATCATAAGATTTATGTAGCTCCAGCTTACATTAGATAAACATCAACTTACATTAGAGAGTAATACCATTCAAGATAAGAAGCATGAGACAAAGGTGCCTTCTTCCTCTTGGTTTATTCATTTCCCACTTACAGGAAAATGCAGCTATGCCTTCTCTTTTGAAAAATTATTACCTTCTAGAAAGCTTACCTTGAGCTAAACTAAGGGCTAAAGAGACAGAGGGACAACTTAAGTTGTCAAGAGTGATAGAGTGAAAATGGCCATCTGAATCCAAATGGAATAAATAGAAAAGAGACTCCGGGAGCACCTTGCTCGTCTTGCCTTTAACCTACATTTCAACTCTAAAATGGTACCTATAAGATACGTTGACAAGGAGGCCTGAATAGTCCTCTATGCTTGACTAAACCAGATAGGTTTTCTTCTGCTCCTAGGCCCCTGGCCTTTTATTAGAACATTTACTCTGGTAAAATTGCCATCATAAATCCTTTCTCTGTCCTTTGAGACATAAAGCATCCCCTAGCCTTTTTCCAGTTTTATAACCCAGTAATGTTTTTCTCAAACACCTAAGAGGTATACCTTTGAATTGTGATCAAGAAAGATAAAGCCCCCATATCTCCCAGTCTTTTCCATAGCACCAGTTAGCAAGCAGATACTTAACCATATAAACCCTCCTGCAATGGTCTTCAGAAGGTTTCCACTGGCTCACCCCAGTGCTTAAAAACTCCCCCCCCCCCACACCCTATGGAGTTCAATTTCTTTCCCCTACTGAAGCAGTCTTTAATATTATTTTTCTTGCCTGTTTAACTTACCTGGTGAAATTTTTCTTTGACACTATGGTCCTACCCAACCTCCAGGTTTAAAGAAAAACATATATACCAACAACAGTGGTACACTTCTATAATCCAAGAGACTTGGGAGGCTGAGGCACACAAGTTGCCGAGAATCCCAAGTTCAAGACCAGCCTCAGCAACATAGCAAGACCCTAAGCAACTTAGAAAGACCCTGTCTCAACATAAAAAAGTTTTATAACAAAAGGGCTGGGGATATAGCTCAATGGGATACAGCCTTCTTAAATAATATGGAAGACATTTTACCACATTGCTTGAATTAAAACTGGAATGGGCTTAGTTTCTTCTCACCTCTTCATGTAATATTTATGTACGTATATATTAAATATTTATGTAAGTATATATTAAATAAAAATATAAATATGAATTTATTTATTGTTCATTTTTGCCAGAAACATTGACTAGGCTATCCTGTGAACAAGTTGCTAGAATACATAGATAGGACCCCATTAAATCTTCAAATATATTTGCTAAAATAGTCATTTAGATCTTTGTGTTTTGTGATTTTGAAATAAAATAATGTGAATTTTTAAGATAAATAATAATTTACAAAAACAGAATTGACCTGAACAAAATCTCTTCCGGAAGTAGCAATAATCAGAAATACAAAATATTTACATTTAAAGTTAATGAGAAATTTTATCAATAAATTATGCTGTTTAAACTCATGTTTAAATTGACCCATGCAAAAAGGAAAATATAATAATGTGTGCATCTTTACACTAACAGTTATAGTTTATTGATCATTTACTGTGTATAAAGCATAGTAATAGACTTCATATACATAGTTCATCACATTTAATTCTCAAGTGTGTTTGCCTATTCTTGGCCTATTTGTTATTGGATTCATTCCTTGCTCTTCCCTACTACTCTCTGTAGGCTGGCTGGCAGCTGTGTTTGGCCTTTCAGAGGCTATGGCAGGAGACTAGAGGGTGCGCCTCTATCCACATTCTTCCTTGGACACTAGATCCTGAAGTAGTAGGCCTCCCTCATCTTCGAAGTTCCCTCTGATACAGCCCTGTGTTACCACTTCTAACAGGTGACCCAGTTCACGGCTCTGCCAGCTCCTCCTTCTCCCTTGTTTTTCCTGTTGTATGGGTCTGTTAGCTTTTCCTATTAAGCCTCTCATCTCCTAATACCTATGTTATCAATTCCTTGGCTTAAAATTCCTATTTTTTTTTTAGTAAAAGGATTTCCCTTTTCCTGATAAAGCAATTTCTGATCTTCTATTTAATTGATGAAAGAGTTTGTTATTTCCCACTTGACAAATAAAGAATCCCCAAATTCATAGTTCTTAAAAAACTTGCCAAAGGTCGCAATCACATAGTGACTAAGGGTCAGAAAAACAATTTGTAGTAAAATCTACCTAAGTCTTAAACTGTTTCTTCCATGCCACCCTGCCTTGATTTTCTCATTATCATGCTACAATAATAATTTTACATTCTGATAATCTAGGTGTTTTAGGATATTGAAAAATCAGGAATCGTTTTGTCCTCATTAATCAGGTAGTTATCATACTTTCTAAAAGATGTGAAGCAAATGGTTTAATATACCAAGAAATGCAGAACACAGTAATCATAGCACATTTTTCAACACATGCCTTCACTTCTACACAACATAATATTAAGTAATGAGGTTTTTTCCTACATAAAGTATCCCTTTTATTTTCAAACATGCAAACAGATCTGGACTCCTTCCAAAATGAAGATCAGAAAAAGAGATAGTTGCATCCTTAGCCAAGTTACTCGGGCATGAATTTGTAAGGAAAAAAAGGTGTCTGAATCTCATTTTCTTATCATCTGTCCTGAGGAAAAGGTAATTAACCACATAATATAGTAAATATATTCTTGCACATATAATATATGCCAAACACTCTTTTAATCGCTTGAAATACAACAGTCAACAAGACAGACATACTTGGGTTCACGAACTTATATTTAGAAAGAGAAGACAAAAAACAATAAACATAGTTAAATAAATGATAAAGTATGTTAAATGGTAATAAAAAAAAAACAAGTAGATCAGGGTAAGGACAATAAGGAAAACAGTGGTATAAACAGGGTGAAAGTTTCAAGTTGGGTGAGGAGGATAGGCCTTTAGGTGACATTTGAACAAAGGCCTGAATGAAGACTTAGCCTGAGGTTATCCAAGAACAGGATAATGATCAGAGTGAAGGAGATACTATATTTGGCATTTTTTAGAAACAGTAAGCGGATTATATGCCCAGAATAAAATGAACAAAATTATTACTAGAAGTTTAATAAGAGATTGAAGTAATGGGGGTGAGGGGGCACATGTGCCACTTTGTGGGGTATTAGAAAGACTGGCTTTTACTCTGATAGAATTTGCAGCAAATGAAAGATAGGAGTTGATGAATATTTTTGAAGAACCACTCTGAATACTAACATTAAGAACAATCTTACTACATTTTTTTCTTAGCACATTAAAAAAAAAAAAGAACAATATATAGGAGATGAAGGCCAGACACTGGGACCAGTTAACAAGCTATGAAAATGAACCACAAAATAACCGTTGGTAGGTCTGAACAGATATATGTCAGCGGAGGTGATAAGGGGGATTGGATTGGGTTCCACACACTCTATTTTGAAGGTTGCCTTAAAAGGAATTCCTTTTGGGTTAGATATAAGGTAAAGAATAAAGCACCCAGAACTTGGGGCTTAGATAATTTATGTGTAAATTTCTATCAAACTAAAGTTCCCCAGTGAAGTTCCATGGTGCATATTGGAGATCCTTACTCTACACCTCCATAAGCCACCTTGAAATAGCAGAAAATCTAGAAAATCCTATTACCCCGAATACTGAAATAAATAAATTTAGTGGGTATCTCCTTTTTCACTCTCACCAGGGACATTTAGAAATGACTACTGGTGATAATTTTTAAAATAAAATCAGGGCTGACTTCTTAAAAAGTAAAAGCCTCATTGATTTGAAACATGCCAAAAGGTGAAACACGTGGCATGCTCCATAGTAAGAATGGGAAATTGCACCCAGATAAACTGACCTGAACTCCCAATGAAAGGAGTATAGAGGATCTACAAAAAAAAAAAAAAAAGAATAAATTATCATCATAATAACAAACACTAAATATTGCCTCAACTGAGCTCATCCCTGTTTATGTCTGATCAGACTATAGAAAAAAAGCAAAATTAAGATTAATTAATTAACCAGTTCTTAAACTTTCTCTCTTTGAAAAAAAGACTGACCTAAAATACAGTATATTACAACAACTAAATTATACAGGCTTTATAAAAATTCAAAACTACCATATGACTGATCTGCTCACATGTGGTAAAGAATAAATAGTAGCATAGCTATAGAGTGGAAAGCCATGTATCCTCTTTCAAGACATAAAGATAAATTAAAACCCAAAAATATTTAGGCTCAACCATGAAGAAAACAAAAGGAAGAGTCCTGAATATTAATACTATAATACAACTTCATAAGACATTGAATTTGACAGAAAATAGAATGAGATGAAGGGACTGCATACCTAAGAAAAAAAATTATTTACCCAATTACCAACTCTATAGAAATAAAATAGAGACATTAACATTATAGACATAGCTAAAACTTGAATAAAGGACATGAAAGACTTAAAGATAATAAAACAAAGACATAGAATAATAGATCAAAAGGGCAAGGACTACTCAATATAAAGATAATTGTCTCCTCACTACTAGAGAATACAATGAACAGAAGAAGAGAAATATTCAAAGATGAAATGCACAAAAAATTTCCTAAGATAAAGAATTAATTACTAAGGTTAAAAAAATAGCAGATAAGAGGTAATTTGAATTTTAAATTGTCATATATTTGGGTTCATACTAGTTATATAAACTTCAAAGACAAAGAAGGAATTCTTCAAGAATATTGGCAGATAGAACAAATTATCCCCAACAGAGAACAAAAATGAGATTGACATCAACTTGCTACAAAATAACAATAAATGTCATAAGGTGATAAAACAATGTTAAAAACTTCTAAAAGAATAAAAGAGAGGGAAACAAGATGAACAGGAAGTGGTTTTTCTCACAGCTCAGTGACTCTGGACTCCAACAGTGAGAAAACTACTTCTCTGAGAGGTGAGAAGAAAAGAAAAGAAAAAATAACCCAGAGATACTCAATATTGGACAAATATCTCAAAGACTGGGAAATTTGAGGTGTATCAGACAAGGAACAGAATTGGAGCTGAGATACAGACAGGAGCATGGAAAATTAATACACAAGATTGGGAAGGATGGAAAGGGTCTTAAAAAAACCTTGGCATAAGGACTCCCAAGATTGGAGGAGCAGTCTGCTGTGGGCTGATCCAAAAGCTACTGGGCCCAATAAACTAGTACACAAAAATCATGTCTGCCAACTGTGTACAAGGAGTGCAAGCTGGAAACCCCATGAGACTGCAGTGCAAACACAGACCAGGAACTTATATCCCTGATTTCCAGGCTGAAACCCATACACAAATGTGGCAGATGCCAACCTCAAGATCTGTAGAATCTCTGGCATGAAGAATTTCTAACACAGAGACCCTTTTGCCTGGGGTTAATATAGATCAGAGGGGCCAGAGAAATGCCCCCACACACACACACTTCCTTGAACCCTGCAGCATGTGCTGGACCAATGACAGGGAAAATCTGAGCTCAGTGCTCAGAAATAGTCCTTGAGTAGCCAAAAAAGGTCAATATCACCAAACAATAAAATCAGTGAAGGACCGACCTCCCCTTTCCCACAAATGATGCCCTGGGGAGAAAGTAGTGCAGTATAGTCCTAGAATTGCCTTGATTCATTAACACTCCTCCCCCCAAAAAAAACCCACAAAATAAAACACCTAGGGCAATACCAGACTGAATCCCCACCCCTGGGAGCTTCACTTGCAGAAACTCATCTGACAAAACCCAAAGGCAACAATACCCAGGAGTGAAGCCAAAGACATCTTTCACAGCTCCTTACACCATCCCACTGAGAAGGAGGCTGAGAAATGGAAAGGCAGTATGGCACAGACATTGGGCAAATACTGTCATTGACTATTCTGTAATTTTGTTTTGTTTTTGAATGTATACTGATTGATACATGATGGACATTTATACATTTGTACACTTACATATTTGTTTTCCTTTTTCAGTTTTATCATTTCTTGAAGGTAGCTATTTTTTTGTGCTCTGTTTTTTGAGGGTTAGAATTTTTGATTAGTATATTTTGGATTGATTTTCTATTGTCTTTTTCACAACTCTGTTTTTGTTTCTATATTTCTCTTTTTTCTTACTAACAGGCAAACTCTATTGCTCTCTCTCTCACTCTTCCTTTAATTTTTTGAATTCTATTTTTTGTTCTCCCCCTTATAAACACATACTAAGTTGCCTCTGCATTTGCCCTATTCACCTCTTGAATCTACAAACATTTTTCCACCACTCCAACTCCTCTTCTTTCCTTTTAAAGCATTGTGTTTTAGCTGAATGCTATACATATTCATATATCTTTATTTTTTTCATTTCTACCATTTTATTTGAAGGCAGTTATTTTTCATGGATCAATATTTTGAGGACTGAGGTATTTTATTAATACGTAATTATTTCGTTCTTGTAACCTTTCATTTCTTTTTTGTATTTTGTATCTTTAAATTTTTACCTTATACACTTTTCCTCTCACTTTTTTCCCTCAACACTCTATTTTCTTCCACTAACAGCCCATCTTGATTGTTCTCTCTTTCACTCTTCTATTTTTAATTTTTCACTTCTATTTTTTTGCTCCTCCTCCCTCACAATCATCACATCCAACATCATTTCTGTTCTATCCCTGTTCATCACTTGAAATTTTAAACCCTTTTGTAAGCTTACTCTTTTTTACCATTAACAATAACTTATATCATTTCTGATTACTGTGACAATCAACATTGTAAATTTCATTGCAAGAGCTATTTGGTTGAATGCTATAAATTGTTTGTGGTCCTAAAAAGTGAGGTACTGGAAACATTCAGTGATACTATATGTCCATAAAGTAGAAATTCTACTGCCTTAAGACCAACTATTAGATGGGTAGACATACAAACATCATAAAAAAGCAAGGAAACAAATCACCCCAAACAAAATATTATCAGAAACAGAATCCATTAAAATCACAGTGGAAGAAATGTCAGAAGGAATTTAGAATGTTCACAGTTAAATTGATCTTTAGGTAAATGATGATGTAAAGGAGAAAATATAGAAAACAAAAGGCCACTTGAATAAAGATTAGAAATTATTTAAAAAAAAAACAAGCAGAAATCTTCAAAATAAGGGATCAATAAACCAAATGAAGAATTCATTGGAAAGTATCACCAGCAGACAGATCACTTGGAAGACAGAATTTAAGGTAAAGAAGACAAAATATATAATTTTAAAAATAAGTTGACTATAGAAAAAAATGTGTTAAGAGACCATGAATGGAACTTCCAAGAAACATTAGGATAACATGAAAAAAACCAAACTTAAGAAGATGTATCAGATAGACGAAGGCTCAGAGATATAAGCAAAAGGAATGCATAATCTTTCAATGAAATAATAACTGAAAATTTCTCAAACCTTAAGAATGAAATGGAAAATCAAATACAGGAAGCATACAGGACCCCAAATATACAAAATTACAATAGACCCACACCAAGTCACATTATTATGAAAATGCCTGACATACAGAATAAGGATAGAATCCTAAAGGCTTCCAGAGAAAAAATGACAAGTCACATTTAGAAGAAAAACAATTAGGAACTCAGCTGATTTTTCAACCTAGACCCATAAAGCTAGGAAATATGGGTATACACTAAGCTCTGAAAGAAAATGGATACCAACCAACAATACTATACCCTGAAAAATGAAACTTCAGATTTGACAATAAAATAAAAACATTCAATGATAAACAAAAAGTTTAAAGAAATCACAACTAGAAAGCCTGCACTACAAAACATTCTCAACAAAATATTTCATAAAAAGATGAAAAATAAAAGTGAAAACCAGCCAAAGGAAGAACTACACTAGAAGAATAGTCAATCAAAAGAGAAAGTAAAAAAACAGAAATAATTCAAAATCACTGAGAATAAAAATCATTTCTTAAAAATAACATTGAATGTAAATGGCCTAAATTCATCAATGAAAAGACATAGATTGGCATATTGGATTAAAAACAATATCCAACAATATGCTGTCTCTAAGAGAAAGAGATTCACCACATTGGCAAAGACATGCACAGACTGAAGGTAAAAGGATGAGAAAAAACTTACCACTCACATGAATCTCATAAAAAATCAGTGGTTTAAAAACTTATATCTTTAATCAGAAGGGACAAAGAAGACATTTCATACTATTTAAGATAACTATATATCAACAAGATATAACAATCTTATATATTTATGCCCCAAACAGTAGAGCATCTACATACATCAAACACTTCACAATCTCAAGAAAAGATCACAATACAACACTACTAAGTGATTTCAACATACCTCTCTCAATCAATAGATCTTCAAAACAAAAACTAAATTAAAAAATTAATAGAACTAAAAAATACAATAATTTAGACTTGTCAGACATAGAATAGTTCATTCATCACTGACTGAATATACTTTCTTCTCAGCAGCATATGAAATATTCTCTAAAATAGACCATATCTAAGGCCACAAATCCTTAGCAAATACAAAAATAAATAAAGAAAGAATATCTGGCATTTAATCAGATCATAATGCAATGAAATTAGAAATCAATGATAAACTAAAAAGTAGAAGTCATGTTATTACCTATAGACTAAATAATATACTATTGTGTGTCCAATGGATGAGGAAATCACAGAAGAAATTTAAAAATACATGGAGAAAAAGAAGATTTTATCAAAATCTCAGGAACACTATGAAAACGGTTCTAAAAGAAAAGTTCATTGCATTGAGCTAATTTTTTGAAAGAGCAGAAACACAACAAACAAATAACTTAATTTTACATCTCAAATCCCTGGACAAAGAAGAACAAATCAACACCAAAAAGCAGTAGAATATAGAAATAATTAAAATCAGAATTGAAATTAATGAAATTGAAACAAAAAAGTTCAAAATAAATCAATTAATAGTTGTTTTTTTTTAAAAAAATAAAATGATAAACACTTAGCCAAAATACTGAAGAAAAAGAGAATTACTAAAATTCATGATAAAAAAGGAAATATTGCCACAGACACCACAAAAATATAGCCAGTAATCAGAATATACTTTGAAAATATATACTCCAATAAAATGGGAAATCTCAAAGACTTTGACAAATTTTTAGAGACATATAACCTACCCAAATTGAATCAAGAGGACACAGAAAATTTAAACAAAGAAACAAATAAAAGTCCAGGGCCAAATGGATTCTCAGCTGAGCTCTACCAGACCTTCAAAGTATAACTTATACCAATACTTCTCAAATTATTCCATGAAATAGAAAAAGAGGGAAATCTTCCAAACTCATTCTCTGAAGCTAGTATCACCCTGATATCAAAACCAAAAACACATCAAGAAAATAGAACTTCAGACCAATATCCCTGATAAACATATATGCTAAAATTTTGGCAAATGACTTATGAAAACATTAAAAAGATAGTGCACCATGGTCAAGTTGGGTTCATCCCAGGGATGCAAGGTTGGTTCAACATACAGAAATCAATAAATGTAATTCATCACATCAATATATTTAAAGACAAGAATCACATGTTTATCTTAACAAAAATGCACAAAAAGCAACACCCATAAATCAATTGTGTTTCTATACACTAATGACAAAGCAGCTGAAATCAGGAAAACTATTCCATTATAATAGACTCAAAAAAATATTGCAAACAATCTAAAAAATGTGGTGAAAGACTTCCACAATGAAAACTACAGAACACTAAAGAAACAAAGACAACCTCAGAAAATGGAAAGATCTTGCATGTTCTTGGAGAGGTAGAATTCATATTGTCCAAATGGCCATAGTACCAGAGATGCCCTCTGGTAGAGTTGTACAGATTTAATGGTTGCTATTAAAATACCAATGACATTCTCCATGGAAATAGAAAAAGCAGTCATGAAATTCATTTGGAAAAATAAGAGATCCACAATAGCCAAAGCAATCCTTAGCAAGAAAAGTGATGCAAAAGGCAACACAATACCAGACCTTAGATTATACTATAGAGCTATAGTAACAAAGATAATATGATATTCACACAAAAACAGACAAGAAGACCAATGGGACAAAATAGAAAACACAGAGACACACCTGCATAAATACAGTTATCTCATACTAGACAAAGGCACCATAAACACATCAGAGAAAAGATAGCTTCTTCAACAAATGGTGCTGTGGAAACTGGAGATTTGTATGTAGTAGAACAAATTTGAACTTCCATCTCTCACCCCTATTTGAGTTGCAAAAAAACATCAATCAAAGTGGATCAAAGACCTATGCATTAGAACAGAGACCCTGCACCTAATAGAAAAAAAAAAATGTAGGCACAACTCTATATTATGTCAGTTTAGGAATCAGCTTCCTCATTAAGACTCCTTAAGTGCAAGAAGTAAAATCAAGAGTCAATAAATGGGTTGCTATCAAACTAAAAAGCTACTTTGCAGCAAAGGAAACAATCAAGAATATGAACAGAAAGCCTACTGAATGGGAGAATCTTTTTACCACCTGTACCTGACATACAACAGTAATCTCCAGGATGTACAAAGAACTTAAAACGTTAACACAAATAAATAAATAAATAAATAATCTAATAAAAAAACAGGCAAAGGAACTGAACAAGCACTTCATGGAAGAAGAAATACGAATGGTAAACAAATATTTGAAAAAATATTCAAAAATCTCTAGCAATTAGAGAAATGCAAAATTAAGACTACACTGAGATTCCAACTCACTCCAGTCAAAATGGCAATTATCAAGAATACAGGTAACGATAAATGTTGGTGAAGATGTAGGGGAAAAGTTATACTCACACATGGCTGGTGGGAATGCAAATCACTCTGGAAAGCAGTATGGAGATTCCTCAGAAAACATGGAATGGAACAACCACTTGACCCAGTTATCCCATGATTTGGTTTATGTCCGAAGATTTAAAATCAGCATGCTACAGTGATGCAGCCACATCAGTATTTATAGCAGCTCAATTCACAATAACAAAATTATGGAACAAATTTAGGTGCCCTTCAATAGATGAATGGATAAAGAAAATGTGATATATACACACAATAGAATATTATTCATCCATAAAGCAGAAGGAAATCGTGGCATTGCTGGTAAATGGATGGAACTGAGAATATCAAACTGAGTGAAATAAGCCAGGCCCAAAAAACCAAAGCTAAATATTTTTTCTGATATGTGGATGCTAACCCATAACAAGGGAGGGTGGAGAGGGTATGAATAGAAATCCATTTGATTAGACAAAGGGAAATGAAGTTGGGGGATAGGAAAGACAATAGAATTAATCCAACATAACTTTCCTATCATTGTATATGTATCCACGTCCAGGGTAACTCTACATCATCTACAACCACAAGAGTAGGATCCTAATTAGAAGAAGTTATACTGCATGTATGTATAATTTGCCAAAATGTACTCTACTATCATGTATATCTAAAAAGAACAAATTTTTTAAAAAGTAAACCAAAAAAATAGAATGAAAGAGAAATTCAAGAATCACTTTGATACAGAAAAGATGTTATTCAAATAATACAAGCAACCAAGATATATTCTCAAGCATAATACCTAATATTTAACATCTACAGTGTACCAAATCTGCTCATGCTTAATTTCTCTTTGTTAATTTCTCTTCACAACAACAAAATGCAGATCTTATTTTTCACCCACCTTTACCTATAGAAAACCAGGGTATAATGAGATTATATCTTTTGCTCAAAGTCCCATTTGAATCGAGGTTGTTTGGCTCCAGAGACCACATAGTAGCCAACTATAGTACCCTTGTGAAGAACGAAAAATTAAGAATTTAGAGTATTTGATGAATACAGCACTCATGACCTTTTCCTAGAAAACAAAATGAAAAAGAAAACTGATAAAATTCAGCCTACGGCCAAGAAAATAATAAGGGCCACATTGCAAAACAAGGTTTTAGACTTTGCAATTCCAGTGGGACGCTAAGTAATTATGCTCCTAGTTCTACCCTGTGGGCTAAGGTTCCGTGGGCAGTTAATAAAGGAATGATGTTTTAATGAGCATCACTGAGTACCTTCAGCTTTCTCTCCACCATTTGGAATGGAAGGGAATATTCACTTTGATCAGAAGCCAAGAGAAAAGAACTTAAAAAATTCCATGATGTAGTGTTATATGTATCCTCTGAGGTGTGAAAAAATAAGAAATTAGTGTCTAATATGTGTTAAAGGATCTGAAGGCAAGAGGCAGGGCTGTCAGCCTAAGGAACAGGACAATAAAAAGAGAATGATTCAGGGAAGAAACTGCCCTTTGAAATAAAATATATAAATGTATATATCTTAGGTGTCTTTTGTATGTATATTTATATATACATGAATAATATGTTTATATATTTTATAATACATATTATAAAATGTTTTTTATAAAAAGACATTTTATGTTAATATATATTTTTATACATTTATATAAAATATATTTTATATAATAAATATATATACATATGGATAAGTGTGTGTGTGTATATATATATATTTATATATATATTTTTTTATTAGAGTGAACAAATCCCAAGGAGGAAATCAGCCAGCAACTAGGAGACCAGGTAGAGGAGCAAGGAAGGAGAAGTTTAACTTAAGCTTTGAAGCAATGATAACTAGCAGAAGAACTTTCACATTTTTGTAACCTCACAGAAAGTTTTCCCATAGAGAAATATCTGAAAAACTCACAAAACCCAGGAAATAATAAGGAGAATAAGATGTTGCCACAATCAGAAAACAAGTCTAGGTCACCCAGGATTGCCTTTTACCTACTCCACTTTCCCCCTGACCCTGACATGGTGGGTAACCTTGGCTCTCAGATAAAAGGGAACAGGCAAAAAAGCTAGTGGAAAAAAGTGACAACAAGCCTAGTATGTCACCCTTCCCACCCCTCAGCCACTCTTCTAAAAGCTGACTTATTTCAGGGTCAAGTTCAGAGAGCTGATTATTTAAACAGCAATTACACTTCAGTATTGAAATAAAATGGTTTTTATGATTTAAAATGACTGAGGTCCACCCACATAATGGACATATGTGACAGGGATGGCTGGAAAAGATGTTTTACATTTTACAGCAGATTTGTCAAATCGTATTCCAATGAGAAACAGTTACACAGAGATGGACTGTGGAAATCTTTGAGGGTCCAGGTGAAGATAAGACTCATTCATAGATATAAATCTAACTGGCTGTAAAATATGGGTGAAATGGCATAAAAACCGGGTGATAGTCTCACTCTGATTGATGTGTTTCAGCCCTGGGTAGTTATAAAAATGCACACTTCCAATTTGTTGAAAGTATAGAGATTGTTTAAAAATATATATCAAGCAATTGTGTCAGTAATATACTCTTGACCCTAATAATTCATAGACGTACTACTTATTAATTCATCTAGTCACTAACATTTATTAGTAACCCCAAAATCAATACTCCAGATGTTCTCACAGTGATCAGTGCATATGTGCAGAATGGCAAAAAACTTGAGTTGCCCAGTGCTCAGTACTTCATCTAATGTTGAGAAAGCAAAGCTCTACCTTCTCTTTGGCTCTCGTGCCATAAACAAATGCCCTTTCACCGTTTATTTAGCACTATGTGTTTTGCATGTTTGTGCTTTTTGTTGATGAAATTTCATTGTGTAAAATGCCCCCCAAGCAAAGTGCTGAAGTGCTATCTAGTGTTCCTGAGCACATGAAATTTGTAATGTACATCACAGAAAATACATGTTATACACTATCAGCTTCATTCAAGCTCAAATTCTAGCACTGTTGGCTGTGAGCTCAATGTTGATGAATCTGATGATATCTATTCAATAAAATCTCTCCAAACAAAAGCATACCTAAAACAAGGTTAGGTATTGATTGGGTGATCAAAATGTTGTGACTGGAAGCTCACGGAGGACCTGTTTCTGTATTTCCCCTAGGCACAGTGGTCAGTATCAGCAGCAACTACATAGCTCATAACCAAATAACAACTACACAGATCATCCAAAATAACATGGATCCACTGTATCTACTCTGTATTTTATGGAATATGTTTACCTTTGTTTTTGTGAATCCCAGGAGAACTCTGGACTCATCCTTCTCATTTGAAGGAGAGGAATATGTTTAATAAGGAACAACAAACTCTGTTATCCAAGTTTTCCGCTAAGCTGCCATTAATGGCAGGAGTTTGTGGAAGTGGGGAGCCACATGGTAAGGTAAGCACAAACTTACCACCCAAAAGATTAGGACTTACCAGAAAATTGGTCACCCCTGGGTCTGAGGGGAAACTGACTCTGAAAGTGAAGTAACCTGGGGCAAAACTGTTCAACCTTCCCAGTTGTGACTCTTTAGGGACCTCGAGGCTATGGCAATGTAAGCCAGATTAGAAGGCACTTTCTATTTCCATTAGTGCATACAAGTCCTACAGAGTTGGGCCTGGGGACAGGTGGTCTAAATCTGTGACTACCCCATACCTTTACTGGCCTCATTCAATGACAAATCGGAAAATATCCTCAGAGGTGGGAGATACTTCTCTTGACCCTCTTTTCGACAGAAATGAGGCCCCACTGGTGACTCATGGCTCAATCTTTTTCAAGGTGGAATAAAAGTTTGAAATATCCAAGTAAAAGGACTGTGAACATTGACAGACTGACCATGACCTAATCAAATATCCAAGGCAATGACAGAGAGATAATTTGCACTTTCTTGGTGTATTGCCTGGAAGACTGAAGAGCAAGATAAAAACAGCTGTGATGCTCAAGAGGCTCCAATGTATTACTTGCAGCATTTTAACTTAGAGTGTTGTTTTCTGCAAGGAATTCTCACAACATTATCTGTTTAACGCAAATAATCTCCTCTAAATATGAAATTTTAATCCCCAAAGTTTTCCTGGTTCATTACGTTATATACTCCGTGTTGAAGGAAACAGTCTTAGGATATTTCAGCTCTGATTTTATTGTGGTTTGAATATTTGTGTTCCCCAGAACTTCATATGTTGAAACCTAATTTCTAAGGTTGTATTAGAAGTTGGGCCTTCAGAGGATGATGAGCTTCTTATTAAAGAAGCCCCAGGAAGCTGCCTAGCTCCTTCTATCATGTGAAAATACAGTGTGAAGGTGCCATCTACAAACCATGAATTGGGTCTTAACTGAACCAAATTTTCTAGTTCCTGGATCCCAGGCTTCCCAGGATTCAAAACTGCAAAACTTAATTTATTTGGTTCATAAGTTCCCCCACTCTATGGCATCTTGTTCTAGCAGCCCCATCAGAGTAACAGAATCTACCCTTGTTTAAACTCTAAGCTCCTTGTGATTTCATTGTCTGGCACTCCCTATTCTGCTTATTAACCTCTTCCAGTACAGTTGCATAACTCTTTATTTAAAACAGAATACTTCTTTCCTCCCAAAAGGTAGAAAATGTCAGCTTTAAAAAACAGAAAAAAGAAGGCATAAAATTTCTAAATATTCAACTGCTATAATGTTTTAAGGTACAAATAAGTCATGCATAAATATTAAACAGCAATGTGAAGAATGCTTTAGAAAACATTTATCAGGTTAAACTAGTTTTTACATTAGCTTGGGCTCAGGTAGAGTTTTCAATGTTATTGATATTTGTATCAATTAATCAATGTGTTTATTGTACTTTGGAGCATTGTTGGCGTTAAGACAAACACTCTGTAGGAAAGCCATAATTTCTCTGCAAAAGGAGTTTATAATCCTAGTGAGATGTAAGAAAGAAACACAACAGAATCAAAAATGAGATCTTGTGTAACTAGATGCCAAAATATGAGTTACAGTCAATAAAAGAGGTGGAGTGGGAAGAAATATCCTTAGGAAACATCTAGAAATGCTTCCTGAATTTAAAAACAACAATAAAAAAAAAATGGAGAGTTGATTCTTTAGATAACAGAAGCCAAAATACAAAGTGAGAATCAGTCAGAAAGCTAAACTTCTTCCTTGAGGAAATGAGAGCAAATAAAATTAGTCTGGGATTCTGAGTGGAGATTAGGTACAGGGTCTTAATAGCAATAAATTTATTTGGTAAGAAATAGGAAGCCTTTGAGTGTTTTTTTTTTAAAGATTTCTACTTTTGTCCTTCTCCATCTTTCACATGAATGTCATTTAGCACCTTAGCACCTAAACATGGTAATGAAACAATTTAAGAACCTGCCTTCAGTTAACTGAGATACCTTAGCACATTGCAGACCTCCCACCTCCCCAGTATCTTGTTTGAACTTTCCACTGTATCTCTGCACCCCACATGCATGCAGCACTGCACACATGCTGTCCAGTATGCCCTGTTTTGTGTCCCTCAAGCAAAAGTAAATGCCCATATGTGTCCCTGTGCTTTTCTGTTCCTTGTACAGAAATCCTCTTGATTTTTTGTAACTAACTAGTTCTCATACTTCAAAATTCCATCTGAATTTTCAACTCTGTGATTCCCCCCCACCTAATCCCAAGTCAGAATCAGAACTAAAAATTCTTGGTGTATGTCCAGTGTCAAAAAACTATGGCCTCAAAGCCAAGTCCAGACCCATTGTCTGTTTTTATAACTAGATTTTGTGTAATAGCCTCACTCATTTATTCATTTACTATGGTAGTTTCTGCAGTATAATGCAGAGTTGAGTAGCTGGAATGAACAAATTTAATGTCTTGATGTTTGAAGTAAAGGCATGCTGACCCCTGATTTATCATTTATGCCTCCACTAGTATAGAATTTACCCTGCTGTTTTCATAAGTTTATATTCATATTTGTGGTTTTCCCCCACCCATTATGTCAAGAATTGTTCCCTGCAATGGTTCACAAATCACTACTGGATCCAAACCCTGCCAAGCTCTTCAAACATGTTTTGTTCCACCTGCATCAACACCAAGCTCTACCTGGCTTCTCAATGTTATGGACCCTCCTCAAAGCATTCTCCTCTCAAGATACCACAGGAGGTGCTCATTCTGTCCAGAACATCCTTTGTTTTATGGTTCACAGGAGGATTCTTTGCCCCCAACCTTCAGATTTCAGCTTAATTATTACAGCCTCTAAAAGCCTTGGTCCTAACTTCCGTGTGTAGCCCACAATCCCTCTTCTCTACTCCAAGTGTTATTCTCCATCAAGGTACCCTGCTTATTCCATGTATAGCATTTAGCAAAAGTATTAATTACATATTGACATTTTAACTTGCTTGTAGTCTAACTCTTTGATAACACTGTCATTTCCATGAAATTGCAATATACCTCCTTCTTCACCACCATAACCCTCAAATAACCTAATAAATATATTTCAAAAAACAGAAATTTCTGGTTCTAAAAAATTATTAACCCTCCAGCTGGACTCATCAAGATAAAAAAGATACAAATTATCAATTCAGAAACAAAAGTATAGAAACAAAAGCTTTTGTTTAGTAGAGTACAACAGGTTACCTCTAAATAAATATCTGTGTTCAGTACTGAAGAATTAATTTGTCTGAAAATGTCTATTAAGAAACATTTCTGATAAAGTAAATCATTTGGAATTATTTACTCAGTATTTTTTGTTGTAGCATTCGCACATTTTCTTATTTACACTTAGAAAAATATGCATTGCCCATATAAAAATAAATAGAAGATTAAAAATATGCTGTTCTTCAGTGATTAAAAAAAGAGACCAGAAAAAGAAAACAAGACCTGAGAGTTAATTTGATTTTGTAAATTAATAGCTCACCAATTGATTCGAAACTTGAATTAATTTGAAGACATAATCTTAGCATTAAAAAATTATATAACATGATTATTTGAAATGTTCACTGTAATACTCAACTTCAAAATATGCTTGGACTATACTATGGATTACACTTTTTGGGGGGGGGTTCTGGGGATTGAACGGGATTTAGACCTTTTTCCTAGAAAAAAACATTCACTTGCTACTTTGAGGAGTAGAATTTTAAAAAATGATATTAAAATACACATCATGTCTTTTATAAACAAAATTATACTTATTTATTAGAAATATCAAATCAATAATAATTTATAAATCAAATTTAAAATAAAATACATGGACATTTTTCACTGTAAATTGGAGACAAAAAATGTTTTCAAACATGCTTTTCAGAGTATCTGTTACTTCATCCTATGTTTGCTTTTAGAACATCAAAGACTGTAAAACCTCTGAAAGGTGGGGCTTATTGGTAGGTAATTAGGGAGGGGGCCACCACCCTTAGAAGGGATTAGTGATTATCTCCAGGAAATGGATTAGATTTCATGGGACTGGATTAATTAACACAAGAGCAGGTAGTTAAAAAGCAAACCGGCTACTGTATTAGGTCCTTTTGCACATGCCACAAACCACTTTCCCATGCCCTCCTAATATGATTCTGTGAACCATATTGTAACAAAGCATGGATGAAACCTTCATTGGATGTGGCCAAATCTTGGCATCCAAAATTGTGAACTAAATAAACCACTTTTCTTTGCAAATTATCCAGATCTCAGGTACTTTGTTATAGCAACAGAATGTAAATCATGACAAACATATTATAAATAGCCTACTAAATGCTCAGCATTGCTAATCAATAGGGAAATGCAAATTAAAATCATGGAGACACCTGTTAGAATGGTTATTATCAGAGACAGAATGTAGTGTTGGCAAGGATAGGAGAAAAGGGAACCCTTTTATACTGTTGGTAAGAATATAAATTAGTACAGCCTTTATGGAAAACACTTTGGAGTGTCCTTAACAAAAGTAGGAGTATGAGCTGGGATATAGCTCAGTAAGTAGAGTATTCTAGCATGCACAAGACCTGGGTTCAATCCCCAGCACCGCCAAAGAAAGAAAGAAAAAGAAAATGTAGAAGTACAACGTCTTCCAGCAATTCTGGGTATATAATCCAAAGGAATTGAAACTGGTATGTCAAAGAGACATCACCCTCCCATGTTCACTGCTTCACATTAAGGCCAAGACTTGAAAACAACCAAAGTGCCCAATAATGCATGAATGAATTTTTTTAAGGTGTGTATACACAATGAAAGAGGGTTCAACCTTTTTTAAAAAAAAAAGAAGTTCAGTCATTTGTGACAACATGGATGCATCCAGAGGACATTAAGTAAAATAAGCCAGGAAGACAAATACCACATGATCTCACATGAGAGAAATCCATAACATTGAAACCAAAGAAGAGGAGACTAGAATGGTGATTCCCAGAAGCTGAAAGAGGGGTATAGGAATGGATGAGGAAAGAGGAGATATCAATCACAAAGTACAAACTTCCAATTACATATAATGAATAAGTACTGGTGATCTATTGCAAATAATCATGACTACAGTTAAAAATGGAATATCTATTTCAAAATTCCTAGAAGAACAAATTTTAAATGTTTTTATCACATACATCAGTGCAGTAGGATAATTCTGCATGTCTACAAGCATCCAAATATACTTTGTACCCCACTGTAGTGTTATCATTGGCCAAACTAAAATAACATTAATTTTTTTAAAAATGTGAAAAGAATTCATATTCTACTAGATGATGTTTTTCAATATGATTATACCAGTTTATACTGCCCAAATCAGTGTGTAAGTTCTTCCATAGTATAATATCCAAAATTCTATATTTCACATTTTAATTTTTTTAACTTGATGGCTATTTCAGTCTTGATATTTCATTATAATTCTATAGTTATAATTTGTTTTATGATTTTAATTTGTCCTTGGCTATTAATAATATTGAACCTTTTTTCATATTTATATTTTTCATCATTATTATCTCTTCTATAAAATATAGCATTCTAATCATATTTCTGAATTTTTATAACTATAACTATAGGATATAATATTTCCTGTTCTTTTAATAATTATTTGGCTTACATTTTCCACTTTAAAAATACCCTTAGAAGTTTATCCTTATTTTGTAATAGTCAAAAATATTAATATTCTGTTTCATATGAATCTACAGAGAAAATCAAAATTCCATGGCATCAAGTCATTATCAGAAAATTAGCTTTTAAAATAAGTGCAATCATTAAAGTTTCCTCAGTCCTCTTACCCCATTATCTACTTCATTTCTTCTGGGAGGTATCAATACTTCTCCCAGACTGTTCAACATGTTAGTCCCTGACTAGTTTAAATTCTATAGAATTCGAACTCTACCTTGTGTTACAAAAACAAAGCGTAATTTGGTGAGAAAAACACGTCAGGGCAGTGAAAACAATGAATACCAATCTTCACCCTAAACATAACTTCTAAATGACTATAGCCTACAACCTTTTCCATAATATTTCAATTCTAACACAGTTATGAAATTACTACTCATAAAAGCGGAGGCTCAAATATTTAACTGTAGAATTTCACCTGGCACATCAGAATGTCTTCACAGAGGAAAGTGAAAAATGGACAGGGAGAACATGTTCAGGGCAGAGGGAGAAACATTGGCAAAGGCACATAAAACAGAATCCCAGTCACAGTACCACAAAAGATACAGACAGCATGGCTAGGGGAGAAGATACGATACAGAGTAGTGGGCATGGCTCTCTAGGATGTTTGGAACTGTTATATGTACTCACAGAGAATCACACAAACATTTCGTCACACAAAAGATGGACCCTTAGAAAGGTGAAGGGATTAGATGGTGTTGAGGGAAGAAAACCAGCAGATGAGGGATGAGCTATAAAATGCTGGAAATGGGATGGGAACCACAGGAAGTTATTACCATCATTAGTTCTAAATATACAAGAAAGAATGGGGTGGCTGCCATTCTGAGAGGGATATAGTTGTAGAAGGGGGCTGCTATGGCAGTCAGTATAAAGACAGTCAATTCTGTCTACCTGACAGAAAGGGGTCAGGAGAGTAACTCCAATCTCAGTCTCCTTCCATCCCTTATTATGTTGTAGTGTTTCCCATTACAAGAAACCAAACTGGAAACTGAATGACAACCAAGTATAGTGATGCAGTTTTAAAAGTCATCTTCCCAGGACATAAAGTAAGGTAGAATAAGAGTGAAGGTGCATATGTGTGTGTTTGTGTGTGTGTGTGTATTTGTGTGTAACTTACCTACTATGCCCAACTCTGTAAATTATGTACTTCTTATTCACAGATATATCTAAGTTTCATAAAAATATTGGAAATTAGATATATTCATTATTTTTTATAAACAAAGAAACTCAGGTAAACATATTTTTCATGATCATGTATCCATAAAGTTGCAAGCTGGTTTTTCCACTCAAGACGTTGTGGTAATCATGTTTTCACTCCAATATATTTTTCATCCCTTAACAGACACCCAGTGGCACATAGTAGGTAACTCACTAGAATCATACTATGAAACAAAGTACATGAAAAAGCTGCTCATCATTCCCTGGTTATTTAGTACTATTTTCAATGTTCTACTTAATGTTAAGATGATAAATGAAAATTAAATGCAACTATTTGAAAGGAAAGAAAATTATCAGTATTTCCAGACTGCATTATAACTACTTAAAATTTATTGAAATACATTAGAATTAACATGTGTTAGTAAAGCAAACAGTTTCAAATATATAGAGACTTAGTTAGCTAGCTTTAAAATATACTGATATACAAGTAGAAAATAAAAGAAAAAAAACTCTTTTCCAAATATTCAAAAAAAAAAAGATATGAAGTTAGAGAATTACCTCAAAAAAAAAAAAAGAGACCTTATATGAAACCTGACAAGGTTCACTAAAGAAATTTAAAACAAATGTAAAATATATAACATGGTCCTGAACAAGAAAGTTATTATTTTATATATTTAATGCATTTCCAAACTGCATTTCACCAGATAGAAAACATGCCATAAAACTAAAATTGTTTTTAAACTCATATGTAATTGGCATATGACAAGACAAATTTGAATGAAACAGAATATTTAAAGTATATAAGATCTTTAAAATCAGTCAAATAATCCCAAATCAACAATCACAATCATAACAATCACAAATCAAAAATTACAATTAAGGGCTGGGTTGTGGCTTATTGGTAGAAAGCTTGCCTCACAACTGTGAGGCACTGGGTTTGATCCTCAGCACCACATAAAAATAAATAAATAAAATAAAGATATTGTGTCCGCCTATAACTAAAAAAATATTTTTAAAAATTACAATTGAAATGTCCAAGAAAATAAGTTATAATATGAAGATTTGCGGCAAAGAACTATAATTTGTAAAAAATGAATAAATAAATAAAGTCTATCGGATGTTTCTAGATAAATGCATAACTAAAATTAAGAACTCTGAGATTAACATCTCAGAGAAGGCCTGACTTAAAAGGAAATGAGGTCTGAGATGTGCTCAGTAGCAGAGTGTTGGCTCTGGCATACATGAGGCCCTGTGTTTAAACCCCAGCACCACCAAAAAAATAAATAAAGGAGAGCCTTTACCAGAAGGAATATGTGATAGATAAATGATTAAGAATTTTCTAAGACATCAATGCTGGACTTCAAGAAGAACTTGAATCTAGAAACAAACAAACAAAAAATTATAGACATATTAGAGTAAAATTTTAAAAAACAAAGTCAAAATTGAAGTCAATTAGGTGAAAAGTCTTATTATTTTCAAAAGATTAGCAGAAAGACTGATAGCTAAGTTTATAGTTGAAACAATGTCATAATGGCAAAAAAAATGACTGCCAATCTAGAATTTTATATACAGCAAAAACTTGAATTCTCGTGCTGATGAGAAAAGTCAAGTGGCACAACAATCTTGGAAAACAGTTTGGCAGTTTCTTAAAAAGTTCAATATAGACCTTCTGTGTAATTAAGCTCTCCTAAGTGTTTACTTAAAAGAAGTGAAGGCAAATGCTCAAAGACTTAAATGTGAACGTGTACAGCACACTGACTTATGTTGAAACAAATTTTAGACTGGTCATAAGATAGGAGGGAGATCCACAACACTGCTGAGAACCAAAAATGGATATTACAAACACATTTTTTTAGTGGATAAAAAAGAAAGAGAGACAGATAAGGAATTATATTCCAGATTTCTAAAAACTATCAGATTGTTTACCTCTCTGCAGATAGACCCAGGGTCTGACAGACAACAATGACCATGCAGACCCACACTCTGCTAAAAGCAACAAAATTTTGCTAAGATTTTCTGATATGATAAAACTAAAGCCTGGAGTTTATAAGTCTTGTCAAAATGATTCCTCATACCAGGAGATAACAACTCCTAGAGTTCAAAGCATTCTGCTCATTTATATAAGTATAATTGTCCATAAGTAAAACTAAGACATTTTGATAAAGTTAGGACCAACTTCCAAGATGATTTCAATTATCAGTAAGAATAAATGATTGCATTAGGAAGGCAATTAAAATTTTTGTACAATCAGACATTTAATTTCTAATGAAATTGTATATGTTTGTGATAAAAATTTAACAGATGCTACAATAAATATTTTAGAGAATACATGTTCCAATGTTATTAAGTCTATGATAAAACACGTAATAGAAACTCTCATTAGAGCAATAAGATCCTGAAGTCTCAGTGCACAATGTGCTCTTTCTATTACACTTACAAATATAATATAATAATAAAAAACGTATGCCAGATAATTTGTAAAATATTTCAGTGAAAAAAAATTCTATCTTAAAATACAAAAATAAGTCATCTAAAACAAAAAGGCTCAGTTTTAACATTCACATCTGTTTTAGTCAGCTTTTTCACTGCTGTGACTAAAAGACCCAACCAGAAAAACAGTAGAGGAGGAAAAGTTTATTTAAGGGCTCACAGTTTCAGAGGTACCAGTCCATAAACAGTGAACTCCATTCCTCAGGGCTGGAGGTGAGACAGAACATGATGAGAGAGGAGTTTGTTGGAGGGAACCAGCTCACATGATAATTAGGCAGCAGAGAAAGACTCTACTCACCAGATACCAAATATATACCCCAAAGGTGCCATATATAAAATATATACCCCAAAGGCATGGTCCCCGATGATCCACTTCCTCTGACCACACCCTACCCACATTCAGTTACCACACACTTAATCCCCATGAGAAGATTAATTCATTGATTGGATTAAGGCTCTCAAAACCCAATCATTTCTCCTATAAACTTACTAGCATTATCTCACACATAAGCTTTTGGGTGACACTTCACATCCAAACTGTAACCACATCCATTCTGATAAAATATATTGATACAGTAAAATAATAATAATAATTTTGTAACATATATAATAAAAATATTTGCTTATATCCAAACATTGGTACAAAAATAGTTTTTTTTTTAAATACTAGTTTATCTGTAATAAAATAGCAGTTTGTTAAACTCTAGTATGAAAGTAAAAGTATCTCAGGAAACTTGTAAACTAATTCAAGTACATGATAAATATGTAATAGCCATCATTTATTCATGAATAAGAGAAATTTGTATATTCTTTCATGAAGGAAAAACAAATGGGACACATTATTATTCTGAGACTTTAGTAGAAGAACCCCTCTATAATTCAAATATGGAGAATAAATAATAAAGACTTTTGTAAAAAAAAATGGCAAAGATAAGTAGGATTCTTTGGGAATGGGACAGTTGACATTTACACAGGGCGTAAGATGGACCAAAGTAATTTGTACAGAATTTTACACTTCTAATTTCATCAGGGATAAACAACAGTAATGAAACTATAAAGTTATAAGGTTCATAATTATGCCCCTTTTATACATTAGGGAATTAAAAAATCAAGAAGTAAAAAGTTGCCTAGGATCATAGGACTAAGAATTAGAATAGTCCTGTTAGTAATCCATTCTGTTCTGACCCCAGGCCAGACCTCGGGCAATATGAAAATTCCAATTATAACTCTGACTCTTGCTGCCACAATCAGACCAAGACTCAGTGCTATATTCTATAACATCAATGCAGCTGTCAGTGCAGGTTTTAATTCTTGTCCTTTGCTAGCTCATCTCAACACAAATAATTTTCTTCCTTTAGTTTCCATTCTTATATCATAAATGATCACTGTTTATGCCAGAAATCTAAATTACTCTTAGTGCTCACACCATTCTTTATTTACCTATGTTCCCTTTTAGCTCCCAATAAAGATTCTCTTTTTTAGGGGACACACTCCCCACTGTGTGCAGTGCAATTTCCCTCCAAATGCTGTACTTCTAACAGAATTAAGAACTCCACAAAGCATTTTTCTCTAATCAGCATAAGCCCTTAAATATAGTTTGAGACTGCAATTCCTCATCTTATGTGCCATTTCACCAGAGGACAGCAGTGTAAGAACCATATTGCATTTGGAATTTAAATAGCCTGAATCTAAAAGGCAAAAATCCTGATGTTCTTCCAGGGAGCAATTCCCTCTGAGTCATTCCTGAGAAGTGGCTTTGCATCATCGCTCCGCTGAAACATAATGATCTTCAGATGCCTCATTCCCTCAAAGGATACATCTTTAATTGGAGAAAGTAGAAGAAAAAACAATTGGGCCAAGTTTTCTCAGAGGATCTTAAACTGCTTTTCACAGCTCATTAATAAGTTCCTCACTTCTCCTACCCTTTCCACAACCCCCCCACACACATATACATGACTTATTTTTTTCAGAAATTAGTCATTTATTAAAAAAAATATTTTTTTACCAAAGTACTTAGAACAGCTTTTTAAAAGCTAGCATTGTTATAGACAATGCAATCAAATAAAAACATATGAGAACATTAGATTGCCCACATTCTCTATCATGTTAGGGATCAATTGAGCAGACTTGCTTCTAAGACTATAAATTTAACCATGCTTAAGTCTTAAAGAAATAAAATTAAATTATGCATTTTGAAAAAAAAAACTTTCTAATACAGAATAGAGACCACAGTCATTTCTCATCTAGACCAATTTGAAAGCATCCTGACAGTTCATCCCAAGTCTCTTCCTGGCACCCACAGTAGACCATATGCACACATGACCTTTTGTCATGTAAATAATAAAATGGCATCACACCAACATTAAAATCCTAAGCACACCTACACAACCCTAAGTGTCAGTCTGTTTCTGGGAATCTTTGAAGCCTCCTTTCTACCAACCCTCCTCTTGCTCCATGCACTTTTGCAAACATGGCCTCCTTGCTGATTCTGTTTTTTATTTGTTTGATTGTTTTTCCTATTTGCGAACTATGTTGCCATCCCTGGACTCTTACACTGTTTTTGAACTACATGGGATAACCTTCTCCAATATATTCAATTGGCTTGCTCTCTCATTTAGTAAAATTATCTGAGGGTATCATTTTTTAAGAAAACTTTCCTGATCATTTCTATCAAGCTCTTCTCCATATTCTGGATTAGTTTTTCTTCCTAGCACTCATCATTAACTTAAACAATACATAGGTGTCTATTATCTCTCTCTCCTACATTAGACTATAGGCTCCATGATGGTTATGGTTTGGATGTGATTCTTGTGTTAATGCAGGGATGTTTGGAGTTGAAAGAATTGGATCATGAGACCTATAACTCCATCAGTCCATCCCAGTTTGAATGGATTTGTGGTAATTGTAGGCGGGGGAGGCATGGCTAGAGGAGGTGAGTCACTTGGGATATGTCCTAGAAGGGTTCATCTACTCTGGGGCTCCCCTTCCCCTTGTTCCCTCTGCTTCCTGGACACCATGAGGATGACTCTTCCAGGGCATCCTTCTGCCATGGTATTCTGCCTCATCTTGGGTCCAGAACAATGGAGTCAGCCCACCGTGGACTAAACCTCTCTGAAACCATGAGCCAAAATATAGCTTTTCTTCCTCAGAATTGTTCTTGACAGTCATTTTGGTCACAGTGAGAAAAAGCTAACACAATGACAACAGGCATTGTATGTTCCTGCAGTTCCAATGCTGGGGAAAATGCCAGAAACACCAAGGGGTTCAAAAGTATCTGTCACATTCCTTAATTACTGGGTGAAAACATCAGTCAAAGTTACCAAGAAGTTAAATTTCTAAGTTAGGCTTTAGTTCACAGGTATTAGTATTATTTATTTATGTTCATTTTCCCTTCCTTTTGAAATACTTTCTTTTGAAATGCTATCCCTTTGGAAATTGCATATAACTTGAGTAAAACTACTCATCAAAGTGTACTGCTCCTTTGACATTTATCCAAGATACAGGTACACAAACAAACAATGACAATCTGACTCCCAAACACTAAAATTAGTGTGACCCTAATACTTCCCAATCAAAAGTAAGCGATACCTACTTGATTCCAATGTTGTAGCTTGAAAAGAATTAAAGATTTCCTTAGAGTTCCTATCATTTTCATCATATTGGTATTGTTCTTCCACAGCTTCCCCATCCTTTGCTTTTGTTTTTTTGTGGTAGTTCTTGTTGTTGTTTCAATTAAAGGAGTCAATTTCTATTGCTTATAGTACAAAATCTTCAATAATACCTAATACATACTTATAGCCAGTCTGATTTACCTTAAAACAAAAAACTTCATATCTACCTCTCCTATTTCTCTTTCACTCTCTGTTCTACAACACACTTTCCAATTACACAGCAGCCTCTAGTTACTCTAATCCTTCTTTTTGGTATACTGCATTATGATTTTTAACGTCTTTGACAATAATGCTAATGTTTCAAAACCACTTATTCTCACCTCCCATCCAGTACTAAACTCAGAGCCACTGATTTGAAGTAGAAGTTATGGAGTAGTCAGTGTGTGTGAACTGTCACACCAAGTTATCAATACTTAATGTTTTCCTAATTGTGTCAGGGATATTTGCTTTTTTGAAGCTATTATTACTCAAAATTAATCTCTTTTTTCATTGTTTAATAATGATTCACAATAGTTATACATTAGGATTCATTTTGACATAGTTATAAGTGCACAAAATATGAGTTGCTCCAATTCAGTCCCCAGTACTTACTCTTACACTCCCCTTCCACCCTCCCCCATTTCCTTTCCTCTACTTCCTAGATCTATTTATTTACATTCTATAATTAATGTCTTGTAGATATACATAATGGTTTCAATATAGTATATTTGTATATGTACATTTGGGAAGTTCAGTTTCATTCCACTGTTTTTCCCTTATCCTCCCCTCCTTCCTCCTCCCCCCATACAGACCCCTTCTTCTACTCCCCTGAGTAGTCTTTTATTTTGATGGAATTCCCACCCACCTCCAGTTTCTTTTCCTTCTCCCCTCTCCATATTTTAGGCTAGCTTCTACTAGTTATAGAAAACATTTGACCTTTGACTTTATGATTCTGATTTATTTCACTTAGGGTTATAGTGGGCAGTTCTGTCCATTTGCCAAGAAATAGCATAATTTCATTCATGTTTATGGCTTACTAATACTGTATTGTGTATATACCAAATTTTCTTTATCCATTCATCTGTTGAAGGACACTTGGATTGGTCCCATAGTTTGGCTATTGTGAACTGAGCTGCTATAAACATTGATGTGGCTGAAGTCACTCTAGCATGCTGATTTTATACCTTTTGGAAAGGAGTGGTCATGTGGTGATTCCATTCCTAATTTTTTGAAAAATCTTTGTACTGCCTTCCAGAGTGTTTGCACTAATTTGCAGTATCGCCAGCAATGTATAAGTGTGCCTTTTTTCCACTTCCTCACCAACACACACTGTTATTTGTATTCTTGATATTGCCATTCTGACTGAGATAAAAATCTTAATGTGTTTTTGTTTTTCCCTCATTGTTAGAGATATTGAACATTTTTTCGAATATTTGTTAGCTATTTGTATTTCTTCTTTTGAGAAACATCTGTTTAGTTTTTTTCCCATTCATTAATTAGGTTATTTACTTTTTTGGTATTAAGTTTTTTTGGGTTCTTTATATATTCCAGTTATTAATGCCCTATTTGAGAAGCAGGTGGCAATGATCTTCTCTCATTCTCTAGGCTCTCTCTTCATGCTCCTGTTTCCTTGGCTGTGCAGAATTTTTATAGTTTGATGGCATTGAACTTATTTTTAGTGTTATTTCTTTAGAGGTCTTATTATCCTAATTTCTTTTAGTAAATCGCTTTAGGGATCTTATTAAAGAAGTTGATTCTGTGCCAATATGTTGGAGTGTTGAGCCTATATTTTCTTCTATATGTTGCAGAGTTTCTGGTGTTAATTCCTAAGGTCTTTAATCTACTTTGAGACTTATATGCAGTGTGAGAGATAGGGGTCCAGCTTGATTCTCCTACATATTTTTTTTTTTTAAAGAGAGAGTGAGAGAGGAGAGAGAGAGAGAGAAAGAGAGAGAGAGAGAGAGAGAGCTAGAGAGAGAGAGAGAGAGAGAGAGAATTTTTTAATATTTATTTTTTAGTTCTCGGCGGACACAACATCTTTGTTGGTATGTGGTGCTGAGGATCGAACCCGGGCCGCACGCATGCCAGGCGAGCGCGCTACTGCTTGAGCCACATCCCCAGCCCCTCTCCTACATATTAATATCCAGTTTTCTCAGCACCATTTGTTAAAAAGACTATCTTTTCTCCAATGTATGTTTCTGGCATATTTGTCTAGCATCAGACAACTGTATTCATGTGAGTTAGTCTCCCTGTCTTCTTTGCTATTCCATTGGTCTTCACATCTGTTTTAGTGCAAGTATCATGCTGTTATTTGGGCTCTGTAACATAATTTCACATCTGGTATTTTGACACATCCTGCATCATTCTCTTTGCCCAATATTGGGTATATTTTCTTTTCAAATAAATTTCATAAATACTTTTTCTATTTCTGTCAAGAACACCAATGGTATTTTGATGGGGATTGCATTGAATACTTTTGGCAGTATAACCATTTTGATAATATTAATTCTGCCTCTCCTAGAACATGAGCGGTCTTCCCTCTTCTAAGGTCTTCTTCATTTTTTTTCTTCAGTGTCCTTTGGTTTTTATTATAGAAGTCCTTTACATCTTTCATTAGATTAATTTTCAGTTTTTTAGGTTATTATAAATGGAATAGTTTTCCTAATTTCTTTTGAAGCAGTTCTTATTGGAGCATAGGAACAAAATTGATGTCTGTATATTGATCTTGTGTCCTGCTACTTTACTAAATTTGTTTGTCAGTTCTAGAAGTTTTATATGGCATTTTTTGAGTCTTCTTAATATAGACTCAGGTCATCAGCAAACTGAGATAATTGACCTATTTTTTTTTCTATTTCTATGCCTTTAATTTCCTTCTCTTGCCTGATTACTTTGGCTACCATTTCAAGGACTGTGAATAGAAGTGATGGGAATGGGCATCTTTGTCTTCTTCCTGTTTTTAGAGGAAATTCATTCGGTATTTCTCTTTTCAGTATCATGTTGGCCTTGCATTTGTTATCCGTAGCCTTTACAATGCTGAGGTAAATTCCTTCTATCTATTTGACTATGTTGAACCAATCTTGCTTCTCTGTAATGAAACACACTTGGTCATAGTGCAATATCTTTATAATGTGTTTTTATATGAGGTTTGCCAATATTGCATTAAGAATTCTTGCATCTAAGTTTATCAGAGATATAGACCTAAATTTTTCTTTGATGTGTCTTTGTCTGGTTTAGGTATCAGGATAATTAATGCTAGCTTCAGGGATTTGGTAGTGGTCCCTCCTTTTCTATTTCATGGAATAATCTGAGGAGGACTGGTGTTTGTTCATCTTTAAAGGTCTAGTAGAATTTGGCTGAGAATCCATCTAGTCCTGGGCTTTTCCTTTTTGAGAGGATTTGATAAATGCTTCAATTTCCTTCCCTGATATTGGTCTAAGTAAGTTTTGTATATCCTCGTGACTTAATTTGGATAGATCATATGTCTCTAGTAATTTGTCAATATCTTTTAGGTTTTCTAGATTATTGGTGCATAGATTTTCAAATAGTTTCTAAAGATTCTCTGAATTTCTATGGTGTCTGTGGTTATGTTTCCTTTTTCATCTCTATTCACAATCTCCAGTTGTTAAAAATTCAAGCAGAATGACAAAATGTAAGGTTGAGAGTGTAAGGTGACTACCTTTAATATTTTGTTAAATTGTGCCAAGGAAGTATACTATCAATCTTATCATAGTTCAGTTAGTCAGATGTTAACAAAGGACTATAGAACTGACAATTTATCCAGCAATCAACAAAATTTAGTTGAATTGTTTTTGTATTATGTAAATAAAACATCCAACCCCTTTGTAAATGTGATCAACACCAAGAAATTGATAGTTTCACTAAGTGAAAACTATCTTTTAGACCCCTCCCCAACTCTCTCTCCTTGAATGGAAGCAGGGTTGGAATCAGAGATTTGCTTCTTTTTGGGGGGGAACTGGGTATTAGGGATTGAACCCAGGGGCATTCTATCACTGAACTACATCACCAAACCAGACACCTTTTTATTTTTTACTTTGAGACAGGGTCTCACTAACTTGCCTATGCTAGCCCTGGATATGGCCATTTTCTTGCCTCAGGCTTCCTAGTTTCTGAGATTACAGGCATGCACCACCATGTCCAGATATTCTCTTTAGCAGATGCCCCAGCAGAAAGCCAACAAAAATGTGGGGACCTCAGTCCTACAACCACAAGGAACTGAATTCTGCCAACAATCATGTAAGTCTGGAAGAGAATTTCATGCTCCAGATATTAACACACCCTGGGGTACACCTTGGCTTAACCCTTGAGACACTGAACAGAAGACCAGATACACCTTGTTCAGAGAAATAACAAATCTATATTGTTTTACTATATTGTTTAATATGTTTATCATAACTTATTAGGCAACAATACAAAACTAATATACTAGTATGTCAAGCAAAAAAGAAAAAACATGCTTTAGAAGAAGAAACATAGACTATCAATTTAGTTCACACATTGCTCTTTTATTACCGCCTTATTTATCATACTATTTCAAAACATTAATGTGCAGATTAAATCAGAAATTTTATGTACAGAATGTAAAACTTTGCGTGAACATTTAACATCTGATGAAAATGAGTTCCTTTCTCATTTACTCTACCATTATAATGTAGTAGCTATTACAACCCACTGGCATTAATGAGATCTGCCATGTGAAGAGACTTACCTGATCAGCTATTGATATAAAGAGATTGGAGTACTATTGTGACCTCTTCTGCTCACTACTGCATTCTCTCATAAGTGAATGTGGAAGTGGGGAAAGGAAATTGACACTGACCCAATATCAACTGTCTTGAATATTTAAATGGAACCTGTAGAGGTCCACATAATGTCAGAGAAAAGTAGCATATGATCTATTTTTCCTCTGGATGTGGACAGCATTCTATCATGACTCCTCCTTTTCATTTTAGTCCCTTTGCTATGATAGTATGAGGCTTCTTACCCAATTACAATTTCCATTCCAACTCAACCTAGATTTACCTCTGACACCTTGCTGGAGAATCATGGCTGCTTCAGAATCACTATTGCCGAGTTCCTTTTGCATCTCAAACCAGAAACTACATGATCAGGAAATTGCTACTAAATTATAGTTAGAAAAAGAGACTTATCACTAACATTAAAAATCTTTCAGCCCAGCATAATCTGAAGTCAGTAGTGAATGATTTAGTGCCTATGGATTACTAACCACTAAAAATTTTGAATCCAATGCAATATTAGTCAAAATTGTAGTTTAATAAAATCTTTAATAACTTTCAGTGCTTTAGTGACTTTTTACCAGACACAATGTTTTTTTTTTTTTTTTAAATTCACTGGGTACATTTTGGTTGGATTTCCTGTTTTTATAACAATTTACTTATACCCCTAGGTGGAAGATGGTTGATTTCCTTTTCTATAAATCATTTATACCTGCTTCCCTAAAAAGTGAATAGCATTTGCTATATGTTTTTAATTATAGGAGGGGAGGGGAGGGGGGATAGTAGGGGATAGGAAAGGTAGCAGAATACAACAGTCACTAATATGCCATTATGTAATAATGTGAGTATGTAACAGTTGTGATTCTGCAATCTGTATTTGGGGTAAAAATGGGAGTTCAAAACCCAATTGAGTCTAATGTATGAAAGATGATATATCATGAGCTCTGTAATGTTTTGAACAATCAATAAAAATAAATAAAAAAATAAAAGCATGAGAAATATGACCATTCTCAATTTCCTGAGAGGTCTGATCATGTTTCTCAAACAGATATCCACAATTTTTGGGGGGAAGAAGTACAACAGCATACGATTCTTAATGCATTATTCAAAACAAACAAAAAATCAGATTTTTAATTATTCATCCATACTCTTGGTCTGTCTTAGTGACAATTCTAGTTTTGATACTTTTTCTCTTGGTTTTATTTTTATTATTGATTTCAATTCTAAAGTCATATGTTTTCACAATATCCTTTCAACTTTAATTTTATTCACAAATCCAAAGTCATTTCTAATACCAAGCCTCTATTCAGATTTCATCTTCTCTTTCTCATCCTCTTTTCCCTCCATCCCCCTTTCCTTGTCCTTCTCCAGGCAGTTTTGTCCCAATTACAGCACAAAGTGCTCGAGTAAATTTAAGGAAATAAAAAGTGAGTTTATTTAAAGGCTCTGTGTTGGGTAGGACAGTTTAAATTCTGTGAACAGCCTTCAAGTAACCAAAAGAAAATGAAATCTCAAACATAATTTTGATTTTATGGCATCATTTTACAATGCATATTTTGCTTGCAACTTAAAATTAAGATTAGTCACAAGTTTAACAATATATCTGTGAAACACTGTGAAAACAGAATGCATGAAAAATTGTGTTTATCCTGAAACAAAAGTCTCAACTCTTTCCAAATCTCCTGAATCAACCACTAGTGATAAAGCACACTTACCTGAAAATAAATAACTTTTTAAAAAAGCAAATAAAAATCATTCTTTAACTAAATTAAATAATATATTAAAATACTTACAGTTTCCTTACAATATCTAGAAATTCTGCAAACATCTCTGGAGTGTATTTTTCTCCGTATAAAGTAGAGCCACCACGTGCTTTTCGAACATGGACAGCTATATCGTGAGAATCATCAAGGTGTTGTTGACTTTCTCTTGTCTCTTTCCTAAGCTTTCTGAATGAGGAAACATAGTATTTTATGTTACTGCATATTTCACAAGATTCATTCATAGAAACTTTATTGCCAATAGTAGAAATGCACTGTTCTGAGATAATTTAGCATTTTAATAACATATTCATTTTCAATAGCTTAGAATTTTTTCAATCATCATAGAATATAGTTATAATTGTCACTCTAAATCAAATCTAAAAACTAGCATACAGGAAATATTTTTAGTGTATAGAATTTAAATATACGAATTATAGGTATCCTAAGCAATCAAAATCTCTTTCATAGTATATTAGGTTTATGTAATTTAGGAAAATATTTTATGTCGATAACTAATACCCTTATCTTTATACTTAGCACATGTGTTTTCAGTGTTTTTATCACTGCTCATAATTTTTAAGCTTTTGTTTTCTTGTAGTAAACAATTTGCAACTGAGAGGTAATCATCATACCTTATTCTTGTGCTATGATATGTTATGTAGTTAAGTTCCTGATAAATGCATCAGTAACCATTTTCTATTTATTTTTCCAGCCCCAAACAGTTTTATTGAAAGGTCACTGAAGACTTAAGGAAAAGGAATCCAATAATCTTGTTCATCTTTAAGAAGAAAATAAGGCATAAAGATGATAAAAGTCCAAATGATCATATATTAGCCAAAAATAATAGATTGGGTCATTAATACCCATGGAAATGTTTTTTAAAGTTAAATATAAGATATTATGTGGAATAATAGAAATAAATTATAACATGAATTTCCAACATTTATTGAGTCCTTAAATGTTTTAGCTACTCTGCTAAACATTATTATATACATTATCTCATTATCAATTAACCATGTGAAATAGAAATTTTTTTCCTTCATTTATAAGATAAAGTAATTAAAGGAAAAGATAGTAATTCTCCTCAGAAAGAGACTTAGGGCATATGTGGTGGCACACACTTCTAATCCCAGCTGCCAGGGAGACTGAAGCAGGAGGATTGCAAGTTAAAAGCCAGCCAAAACAATTTAGGGAGACCCCATATCAAACTAAAAGAGATAAAAATGGCTGGGAGTATAGCTCAGTGATAGAGCGCTGCATGCATGAAACTGTAGGCTCAATTCCCAGTACCAGGACAAAAAAAGAAAAGAGGGAGTGAGATTTAAGCTAAGACATATAAACTCAAAGAAAGTTATAGACAGCGAGATGCTGTCTCAAAACATAAAAAAGGGGAGCTAGGGATGTGGCTCACTGGCTAAGCACCCCTGGATCCAATCTCAGTACCTATAAAAATATATTCTAGGAAGAAGTTACTAGGAAATTTTCCTATAGATTCTTTGTTTTAAAAAGATTCTTTGTTTTTTTTTTTTTTAAAAAAAAACCTTTTGCCCTCTCCCCTGTCAAAAAGCCATTGTACAAAAGATAAATAGCCTCAATTAATCTTTTTATGCTTTTGTGATATCACTACATCCAATTATTTATGGATTAATTTTAGCTCAAATTAAATGAGAGAAAGATGTGACATTATTAGAGAATTGGATTGTCACCATATAGAGTCAGTAATTGGAGAGGTGTTTTAGTTAACTTTTCCAAAAGACCTGACAAGAACAATTTTAGAAGAGGAAAAGTTTATTTGGGGTTCATGATTTCACATGTCTCACTACATAGATGACCAACTCCATTGCTCTAAACCCAAGAAGAGGCAGCACACCAAAGCAGAAGGGTGTTGGAAGAAAGTGGCTGAGGACATGCACCAGCAAGCAGACAGAGACAGAGCTTCCTTCACCTTGGACAAATATAAACATCAAAGGCACACCCTCAGGGACCCACCTCCTCTAGCCATACCCTACCCCTCCCTTCAGTCACCACTCAGTTAATCCCCATTCAGGGATTAGTTCACTGATTGGGTTAAGGCTCTCATAACCAAATCATTGCTTCTCTGAACCTTCTTGCATTGTTTCACTCATGTGCTTTTGGGGGACACTTCATATCTAAAACATAACAAGATGTAATTTTATCACTTCATCCAATGTTAACATTTTAAGGCTCTGGCATTGCTTTTATTGATTATGAAACAAATAAAAATATTCACGATATACTTCAAGATATGATTCTTGGGAGTTCCATAACTTGCTTTTTTGTTGTTGGTCTTAAACATTTTGTTCATGAGATTTAATGACTGCAGTTCATTTATTTTACTGCTATGTAAGATTTTATTAGTATATAAATACCATCTGGGTTTTTAAGGCTTTTTTCTGTTTTGCTAATCTGTTGGCAATTTGACTTTCACTTTCCAGGATTGGTTTTTCTTTTGCTTGTTTATCTGTTTTATTTAACTAATTTTATGTATATAAAACTTTTACAGGACATGCCCCCAAATGGAGTTATTAAGCCATAATGTGTGTGCATCCTCAATTATGTTAATTATTTTCCAAACTGGCTACAACAATTTACACTTTCAACAGGTATAAGTTTAAACTGTTCTGTATTCTCACTGATACCATATTATTAATTTCTTAAATTGTGAATTTAATTACTGTAAAAAAATTGATCATCTTTTCATATATTCACTCACCTACTGATTAATTGTTGACTATAGAAAATTGCTGAGTAATTTAATGCCTTAGTATAAAGGAAAAAAATATTATTTTTATAGACTGAAGTATCATTAAGATATTATGTGCCTTTTTTGGCTGTGTTGAAATTTTATCATGCAAAAGTAATAATATTAGAACTCTACATTTCAACATGAATTAAGGTAAGGGCATCAAACCATACTAACAGTTACTGCATTTGTCAGTGAACACATGACATGCAATTTTAAAAAGCATGTTAATCTTAATAAATATTAACCCATAGAATCTTGACATCTCTTTGTACTGTCCTGTGTGAAAAATTGAAGATATAATTTTTTTCCTGCAGAATTCTGATGAGATATTTTTTCCTTAAGTAAAAGTGCTTCTGCATCGGAAGTTTCCAGCTGAACTATACACTTTATTTTTGTGTTCTGTATTAACTTAAATGAACAATCAGTGAACGAACTAACTGATTTGAGTGTTTGGTTATGACCTGACTCATTTATATTTTGAGAAAAATTCATGAAAAGTGATATCAGATTATCATTTCCAAAAGCAATATAGCATCTGTTGCCAATGATAAAATCTAAGTTTTCAAGTGAAAATTAAAATTTCAAAATACTTATATCTACCCCCTGTATGCTTGAAAGTTTTCCTGTGCTTAACTCTTTCTCTGACGAGACCAATGATGATTTTAACAATGTGAGATTTTTATAACACATAAAGAAACATTTGGAAAGTCTGGGTAAATCAGTGGGCCAGTGTTTTCCACATGGTAAATATTTAGTATTATGAATTTATGCATTGATTAAAAAGCCATTAATAGTTCAAATAGTTTTTATAGATAGAAATGTTTTAAATTATATACATTCTAAATAAAACAAAAAAGCCTCAGTAAACTCAGGTGACAGGGATTAACAATACCACCAAACAAAATTAAGTAGAACAAATTTAGCATATATTATTTCATTCAATCCTCCACATCAGTGTAATTAGCTAAGATTTAAAGTTTGGGATAAACTTATTAAGGCAACACAAATGTTCAACTGCAAAATAAAAATTTGAACAAGATCTGATTTGTGCAGAAGCCATCACAACACATTCTTCTCCATATGCACTTGTATATAGCTCTTAAAAGTTTGGGTTGTTTTATTCCCCAAAATCCTCCTGCCTTTTGGTAAATCCATACCTATTTTACTAAAGTAGTAATTAGTTTAGAGTAGTACACAGACTCTTTCCTAAGATGTTTGCTACAGGATTCTTCCAAAAAAGGAAGATAACTTAACCATCCCCAGGAGGTAAGTTAGTAAATTGCACACTTTTGTCTTATATAGCAAGAGTGCTGACATTGTCATACATGTTGCCAAATATAATCTAAAGTTGAAATTGAGAACTTGAGGACAAGTTCATTATACACTCTTGATGGTCAACATTGAAATTCTTCAATTTCTTATTTCAAAAGGTACATTTTAATGGTATAGAGGGTATTTATTTTTCTGATTTTTACTAAATTAATGTTGTTATGGTTGGAATGTGAGGTGTCACCCAAAAGCTCATGTGTGAGACAATGCAAGAATGTTTAGAAGTGAAATGATTGGGTTATGAGAACTTTAACCCAATCAGTGAATTAATCCCTGATAGGAATTAACTGAATGGTAACTGAAGACAGTATGTGGCTGAAGGAGGTGGGTTGGTAGGGATATGTCTTTGGGATATCTATTTTCTACCTGGAAAGTGAAGAGTAAAGTCAGAGTCTCAGAGGTTTTTGTGGGGTTTTTTTTTGTTGTTGTTGTTATTGTTGTTTTGTTTTTGTTTTTCCCGCTCTCTCTCTCCCCCTGCCTCCTTTCTGATCATCTTGTGAACTACTTCCCTCCTCTGCACCCTTCCACCATGATATTCAGCCTCATCTCAAGCTCCAAGGAATGGAGCCATTGAACTCCCAACTGTGAACTGAGACCTCTGAAACGGTCAGCCTACTGTATACTACTCTGAACTAATTTCTACTTTAGTAAAATATGTATGGATTTACCAAAAGGCAGAAGGGTTAAAGAAAGATTTGGGAGAATAAAACAATCTAAACTTTTAAGAGCTATATACAAGTACATATGGAGAAGAATGTGTAGCGATGGCTTCTGCACAAATCAGATCTTGCTCAAATTTTCATTTTGCAGTTGAACATTTGGGTTGCCTATGAACTGAGATCTCTGAAACTGTGAGCCTCAATTAAAATTGTTCTTGTCAGGCCTTCCAGTCACCGCAGCAAGAAAAAAAAAAAAAAAAAAAAAGCTGTCACAAATGTCCATGCCAAACTCAAAATCTTTTCATTTTCAATAAATAATAGAAATGTTTGGTTAAAAATGAGCAGTGGGACTTTACGTGTATTCTTTAGGCTAAAGCAGTAATTAATACATTTTCTAAATACAGACTAAGTATCCAAACATTCAGGAAAATCAAATTGTTTAGAGAAGATTATTCCACAGATTTCTCTTCCTTCTCTTCTAAGGATAAACTAAAGAAGGTCAAATTTAAAAAGCTAGGCTACATCCAGACAACCTGTCATACAGCAATATATTAACATTTGTGTTATGGTTTGGAGGTGAGCTCCCCCAAAAGCTCTTGTGTAAGATTATGCAAGAAATTTCAGAGGAGAAATAATGGTTATAAGGGTCTTAACCCAATTAGTGAATTAACCCCCTGATGGGATTAACTGAGTGGTAACTGAAGGAGGATAGGGTGTAGCTGGAGGAGGTGGGTCATTGAGGTTGTGCCTTTAGGGTATATATTTTGTGTTAGGATAGTAATAGTCTATCTCTCTGCTGCCTGATCATCTTATGAGCTGCTTCCATCTGCCACATCCCTCTGCCATGAGATTCTACCTCACCTAGAGCCCTGAGGAATGAAGCTTGCTGTCTATGGACTGAGACCTCTGAAACTGTGAGCCCCTAACTAAACTCTTCCTCCTCTACAATTGCTCTGCTTAGATCTTTTAGTCATGGCAGCAAAAAGCTGACTAAAACAATATGCTTCTAAAATAATGATCATTTATGTTCTTTCTTCACTCATAATCTAAATTCCTTCTATTCACAAGTCAATTAAAAAAAACATTTGCTGAGCCTGGCTTAGTGTCACACACCTCTAATCCCAGCAACTCAGAAGGCTGAGGAAGGAGTATTTCAAGTTGGAGGCAAGCCTCAGCCACTTAGCAAGACACTTTCTCAAAATAAAAAATAAAGTGAGCTGGAAAATTGGGATGTATCTCAGTGGTAAAGTACCCCTGGTTTCAATCCTCAGTACCGCAAAAAAAAAAAAAAAAAAAAAAATTTTTCTGAACTCCTAACTCAGAGCCAAAGAATTCACTGTATTCACTATTTTAGCTCTAAGGTATGAATTATTTTTATTTTTGTTCCTTAACCACTCTATTTTTTCCACCCACAGAGCATTGCTGAACTAGTAGTACACCTGGGTGATTACAAATCTACATTATCTAATTTTAACTGCTCCTTGATTTTGTTCAGCACTGCTAAATTAGCTATATGTCAAACTCTTATGCACTCACTTCAACAGCTTTCATCTAGTTCCTTTTCCAACCCCATTTCCACATCCACAGACAACTTGCCTCCATATTAATGCTCTCTGCCTATGATTATTGTGAATTATTGAGAAAACACCACCCTAGCCACTTGCCTTACTCTAACTTAAGAGGGACTTACTTTATATTCACTGAGAAGAATTAAATGCACAGAAAAAGTGGGCCTGTAGATTCTCAGAATTTCCTTTGTTTCATAGTGACTTCCTCAAGTAGATCTTAGCCCTATAAAGATAATCTGCATAATGGGTGGGGCAGGCATATAATTTGGCACATTATAATGACCCATCTGGGGACATCAGGAGGCAAATTTTCTGCCATTAATCTGGGAAAAACCCCAGATTTTCAACTATATCCTGATGAGCCATAGAACTGACACCTTTTAGCCAGGGCCAGTGGCACATGCTTTGTAATTCCTGTAACTTGAAAGTCTGACACAGGAGGATTACAAGTTTAAGAACAGCCTGGGCAATTTAGCAAGATATTATCTCAAATTTTAAGAAAAATTAATCAATTAATTAAAAAATAAAGGATTAGAGTTATAGGTCAGGGGTAGAATACCCCAGGTCCACACCCAGTACTATAGAACTCATACCTTTGGAATCGAAGAGGCATTTTCTCTTTGTTGCATATGGTGTTTGATGACTGGGACTTAGAAGAAAATATATAAGCATTTACGTTATAACCTCAGCTGAAATTATAATTTTCCCAGGTCCACTACCTATATTTTAACTAATAGCATCACATTTGTCTATTATGGGGATATTGGCCAAGAACCCCACGCAACAACAAATAATGCTAACAAGGATCTTATAGCCCCTTAAGATCTAATCAGAGGTCCCATGAGAATAAATTACACTCTGTCATTACCTTTATACTGTGCTTCTTCCTTAAGTATGCTCTTCATTCCATGTCTTATCTATAAGTGAAACCAACTTTTTTTTTATATTTCCTCATCAAACAAATTAAATGAAAGCAACCACTCAGTACCCTGTAACTGTAATAGAATTTATCAAACTGCAGGTAGCCCTAAGAAATGTTGTATCATATATAACACATCATATTTGGAATGCATCAATAGACCTTCTTTTCTTAAATCTCTTCACCTCCATCCCAACACTCTCAGTTTCTAGATATGGTCCGCACACCCTCCTTCAATTACTTTAAGATCCTCTTACTTCTTTCCTATCTCTTTTCTCTGCATTGCTTCACTTCTAGGTCATTCCACACTCCAAATTAAAATGACTCTAGTAAACAGAGTAATTCAATCGTTCCCAGCACCTATACCCAGAGGCTTCTAACCAACACTATCAAGAAGCAAGCATAATTAAAGAATCTTTTAAAAGCATAAATCCACCATTTTGTCAGTGGTAGTTATCATTGTAATGGCTTTATTTATTTATTTGAACTCAAACTTGAAAGTTTCTATTAACTGTCCACTTGAATGCAAGAAAATCCTATACATGTAGACAATTACTACAAATGTCCATCCCTTTGCTGTAAGAACTTCCAAGGCTATCCAGGATTTCATATACACATCATGATAAAGGGTTTAGTTCAGGCCACAATACACAAGACCAGAGCATGGCTGAAGCAATTAGTCAGATTTCTGCAAAATTTCTTCCTCCTCCCTTTATAAAATTAGCTGAGAGAGATGGAAGATGGTGGATTAGAGTAAAGCAGCATTTCTCTTTATAGCTAGGCTTTGAGGACTCAAGTAGCAGGAATACTGCTTCTCCTCGAGGTGAGTATAAAAGGAATTTTCAGAGACCCTTACAAAAATTAAAAGTTTGGGTACATTAAACAAGGAAAGGGGACAAAATTAGAGAGAAAATGTTTGTGGGAGAAGTGGAATTAGCACACAAGTGTGGGGGGGGGCAGAAAAATAGTCAACATCGATAAAAATTAATTGGGTCCCATCAAGAAGGTGGGTGCTGGTTGAAAAGAAAATCAAAAGCTGCCCTTTCCCCTCCTCTTTCCAAAGCATTCCCAGGGTTCCTGCTCCAACCTGTTGCTGCAGCCTACCTAAGGAATAGCTCCTTCCTACAGGAGAGTTGTTAATTGGTACCTCCTGGATGTTACCTTATGGCCTGGATCACTCCGCCATTTGTCTTTTCCCCTTTGCACATTTGCTTCCCATCATTTGTTGCATACCCAGGCCTGGCCTGGGTCACGTACTCAGTATGGAGAAAGATAAGGGAGAAGAAGTCAGGAGAACAAAGATAATTTAAAATCTATAAAAGAGGCAGGATACTCCTTTTTTGGATACCAGCTCTGGGTCCCCTTCTCTGTGGAGATGTCTGTGTTACTATTCTTTAAATAAAACTCGCTTTCTACACTTGCCTCAGTGTTTCTCCATCGTTCAAACTTCAACACTTGGTAGAATGGAACTCATCATCACTGGTAACTGGCAGTAACACAAGGACAAAAAAAGCTGAGAAATAATATGATCAGTCTGAACACAGAAAATCCTGAGACTGGAGAGGCAGCCTGCCCTAATTGATCCAGAGGTGGTTCAACTCATTAAACAGGTCCACAGAAGATGCACTGAGTTTACCAATCATCAGTGGAGAGCCAAGCCAGGAGCCATCTTGGGGCTACCACACAGTCACACCAGATCTGGGAGTTTATGGATAAGTCCACATGATCTTATCTGAGCCTAGCAGAGACTTAACTGAGCCTCATAACCCAATCTGAAGCTTATAATGACTCTTTCCACTATGGAGGGATGTGCCTTTATTTGTCAACTCTGACCAAAAAAAAAAAAAAATACTCCTGTGTGTATCTCTGCCTGGTCTCCATCTTTCATTTCTTGCTTGCCTGTCTCCTGGTTCCTCACTTTCCTTTCAGTACTCATTACCTCTTGCTCAGAGCCCATTGAAACACAAAGCTCTGAGCCTAGGGCCCTGAGTTGCATGTAGCACAATGTTACTGCTTAGTATATATTTTTTTTTGCAGAAATGAATAAAAGATAAGGAACTAACATGAAGTTCTTTATAGACAGTATATTCATTATATTTCTTTTTAGAGTAAATTAGGGAAACAAAATTACTGTACTTCTAAGTTTTTAAAATTAAAACTCTAGGAGCATCTTATCCAATAGACTTCAGAACTTGGAGAAAATATGGATTTTATCATCATACCAATTATAGTTTTATTTATCCTAATGTTAAATATGTTTTCTTAAATAGCCTATGGTTTAAACATTTATTAATTATCCAAAGCCAGACATACACTATCATGAAATAAGCACTCCTTAGATGTACTTAATTCAAACAATGAGGGGAAAAAAATCAAGTTCAAAAGTACAAGCTCAGATGGATCCAAGATGGCAGGCCAGAGGGAGGCAGTATTCTGTGTTGCTCTATGACCAGGAATTCAAGTAGTGAGAATACTGCTTCTTTGAGAGTAATATTCCTGCCCCCACACAGAAATCACTGTGCCTGTCCAGGGCTCCAGGCCTCAGCATCAGAGTAGGTCTCCCAACTACTCAATGCAGGACTATGGGATACCAAGCAAAACCATGGGTCACCATCTTGGGACTCTGCAGCAGCAGAGATAGTCCACTAAGCACAGTGCCCACCTGTGAACCTCACACAGGCTCTGAAGTCAGCCAACAGCCACACACTGCATGCCACAGAGCTAGTCTGTGAACTCATTGCCCAACGCCATCACTCAGCTCTCCGCACACGACTCAACACTCCACTGCTGAAAGCAGGAGCTTCCATCTTGGGTCACCTTCATCAACATCTTCAGTGGCGGCAACTCCCAGTTCAAGAACTCTGGCTGGCCAGGTACCCAATTTCTAACTACCACCTCTCACAGCAGCCACTACCCTGGCACAGTGACACCTGGTTACCTTCACCATCCTGAGGGCAGAGATACCAGCTAATAGATGACCCCACCTATTGGATGAGAAGGGAAGCAGGAAAGATACTGATCTCCAACCAAAACAATCCCTGTTTCTTCCTTAAAGAATTTGTTTTTTACTTCCCCTCTCTATTCTCCTACCCTCACATCCCCAACATGTGAAACCAAGTACTTTGCATGAATAGGATTCTGAGGACTGGAACGTCTGAATTACAGTTGTGTTGTATATATTTTTTTTTCTTTTTCCCCACCAACTTCTATTATTTTAACTTTTTTTTTCTCAATACATATGTGTTTGTTTTATATACTCTACTGTCTTCCCACTTATTTGTCTACCCAAAATTATTTCCTCTCCCTTCTCCTGCTACTAATCTTCCTCTTTAGATTTCTATTTCACACTTCCTAAGATATAATAACTCTATATTCTCACCTACTGTCTCTCCTCAGCCTATCATGCTACCTCACCTCTGGTTCTTTGTCCACCATTAGAAACTGTAAACCCTTTTACAAACCTACTAAGTATATAGTAAATAACAACTGAATTAGCCATTTCTGTACATTGTAACAAAATTGTAAACTTCTTAATAGCAAACATTTGTATTTAGGGTGTATATTATTTATATTGGGATCTGTTAACATTATCCTTTACCTCAAAGGAGAGGTATTGGATCCCTACAGGGGCACTATAAGCTTATAGGATAAAAAATGTAACATCTCAGATCCACAGTGCTACAAGGGAAGCCACAGAAGCAACATGAAAAGAAAAGGGAAGAAAGTGCCCCAAACAAATCAAGATACCACATTATTAGAATCCATGGCCAGAAAAGCAGAAGAAATGATTGGGAAGGAGTAAATACAGAAGAGAGTAAATACAGGCAGCAAAATATCATTTTGACAATAAGCTACATTAACAGATATAGGAACCAAAAGATTATTTCAATAGGGAAATAGAGGTTCTAAAAAAAATCCTTGAAATGAAACAAACAACAAACCAAATTAAAAGTTCAATTGAAAACATCACCAACAGATTAGACCACTTGGAAGACAGGACCTCAGACAATAAAGATAAAATATATAATCTTGAAAAGAATGTAGACCACATAATAAAAATGGTAAGAAACCAGCAATAGAACATTCAAGAAATATGGAATAGCATGAAAAGACCAAATTTAAAAGTTATCAGGATAGAGCAAAGCATAGACTTCCAAACCAAAGGAATGAGCAAATCTATTCAATGAAATAATATCAAAAAATTTTTCAAACATGAAGAATGAATTGGAAAATCAAATTCAGGAGGCTTACAGGACACCAAATGTACAAAATCACAACAGATTCACACCAAGGCACATTATAATAAAAATGCCTAACATACAGAATAAGGAAAGAATATTAAAAGCCACAAGAGAAAGGAATCAGATTACATATAGGGGAAAACCAATTAGAATATGTGCAAATTTTTCAACCCAGACCCTGAAAGCTAGAAAATCCTGGAAAAACATATATCAAGCTCTGAAAGAAAATGAATGCCAACCAAGAATTTTGTATCCAGCAAAATTAAGCTTTAGATTTGATGATGAAATGAAAACCTTCCATGATAAACAAAAGTTAAAAGAATTTACAACTTGAAAGCCTGCACTACAGAACATCCTCAGCAAAAAAAAAAAAAAAAATATTCCATGAAGAGGAATTGAAAAACAACAATAAATATCAACAAAGGGAGTTATTACACTAAAGGAAAAAATAATCAAAGGAGAAACCAAGTCAAGTTAACTACAAAAAATAAACAAAAATGGCTGGAAATACAAATCATGTCTCAATAATAACCCTGGATGTTAATGGCCTAAATGCACCAATCCAAAGACATAGACTGGCAGATTAGATTTTTTAAAAAGACCCAACAATATGCTGCCTCCAAGAGACTCTTCTCATAGGAAAAGACATTCACAGACTGAAGGTGAAAGTCCACTCACATGGACTGCAGAAGCAACAGGGGTTTCCATTCTCAACAAATAAGGAAGACTTCAAGCCAAAGTTAATAAAAAAGGATAAAGAAGAATATTTCATACTGCTTAAGGGAACCATTCATCAACAATACACAACAATATTAAATTTTTATGCCCCAAACAAGGGAGCGTCTACTTTCATCAAACACTTGTCAAGTTCAAGAGTCAAATAGACCACAACACAATAATTCTGGGTGACTTTAACACACCTCTTTCACCAATGTATAGATCATCAAAACAGACTGAACAAAGAAACTATAGAACTCAATAATACAATCAATAACTTAGACTTAACTAACAAACATAGAATAGTTCATCCTTCAATGAATGAATACACTTTCTTCTCAGCAGCACATGGATCCTTCTCTAAAATAGACCATATATTATGCCACAAAGCAACTCTTAGCAAATACAAGAAAGTAGAGATACTACCCTGCATTCTATCAGATTATAATGAAATGAAATTAGAAATCAATGATAATAAATAAAATCCACTCCAATACCTGGAGACTAAATAATGTGCTACTGAATGAACAATAGGTTGCAGAAGACATCAAGGAGGAGATTAAAAAATTTTTAGAGGTAAAAGAGCACAGATACAATGTATCAAAATCACTGGGACACTATTAAGGCAGTACTAAGAGGAAAGTTTATTGCATGGAGTTGGTTCATTAAAAGAAGAAAAAGTCAACAAATAAATGACTTAACATTACATCTCAAAGCCCTAGCAAAAGAACAAATCAACACCAAAAATAGTAGAAGACAGGAAATAATTAAAATCAGAGTTGAAATCAATGAAATTTAAACAAAATAAACAATTTAAAAAATTGACAAAACAAAAAGTTAGGGGTTTTTTGAAAAAATAAATAAAATTGACAAACCCTTAGCCATGATAATGAAGAGAAGGGGAGAGAAAAGTCAAATTACTAACATAAGTGATGAAAAAGGAAATATCACAACAGACACTACAGAAATACAGAAGATAATTAGATATTGCTTTGCAAACTTGCAATCCAATAAAACAGAAAAGATTGAAGGCATCGACAAATTTCTAGAAACATATGATTTGCCCAAATTGAATCAGGATGATACAAACAATTTAAACAGATCAATTTCAAACGATGAAACAGAAGATGACATCAGAAGCCTACCAAACAAGAAAAGCCCAGGACTGGATGGATACAAAGCCGAGTTTTAAAATACCATTAAAGAAGAACTGATACCAATACTCTTCAATTTATTTCAGGAAATGAAAAAAGAGGGAGCACTTCCAAACTCATTCTATGAGGCCAATATCACCCTGATTTCAAAACCAGGCAAAGACACATCAATAAAACTTCAGACCAATATCTCTAATGAACAGAGATGCAAAATTTCTCAATAAAATTCTGGCAAAGAGAATACAAAAAGATATCAAGAAGATAGTGCACCATGATCAAGTGGGGTTCATATGAATGGGATGCAAGGTTGGTTGATCATAAAGAAATCAATAAATGTAATTCATCACATCAAAATAATTAAAGATAAGAACCATATGATCATCTCAATAGATGCAGAAAAAGCATTCAACAAAAATACAGCACCACTTCATGTTCAAAACACCAAAAAAACTAGGGATAACAGCAACATATCTCAACATTGTAAAAGCTATCTATGCTAAGCCCCAGAACAACATCCTTCTAAATAGAGAAAAATTGAAAGCATTCCTTCTAAAACCTGAAACAATACAGGGATGCTCTCTTTCACCACTTCTTTTTAACTCTTGAAACACTGGCCAGAACAATTGGACAGATGAAAGAAATTAAAGGGATACACATAGGAAAAGAAGAACTCAAATTAGCACTGTTTGCTGATGATATGATTTTATACCTAGAAGATCCAAAAAGCTCCACCAGAAAACTTCTAGAACTAGTAAATGAATTCAGCAAAGTAGCAAAATAGAAAATCAACACCCATAAAATAAAGGAATTTCTGTATATCAATGACAAATCCTCTGAAAGGGAAATGAGGTAAACTATCCCATGTACAATATCCTAAAAAAAAAAACTTAACCTAAGAAAAGAAGTGAAATATCTGTATAATGAAAATTACAGAATGCTAAAGAAAGAAAAACAAAGAAGACCTTAGAAGATGGAAAGAGCTCCCTTGTTCTTGGGTAGACAGAATTAATATTGTCAAAATGACCATACTACAAAAGCATTATACAGATTCAATGCAATTCTGATCAAAATCCCAATGATATTCCTCATAGAAATAGAAAAAGCAGTCATGAAATTCATCTGGAAAAAAATAAGAAGCATAGAATAGCTAAAGCAGTCCTTAGCAAGAAGAGTGAACCAGGTGGCATCACTATATCAGACTTTAAACTATACTACAGAGCAATAGTACAAAAATAGCATGGTATATCACCAAAATAGACTGATAGGCCAATTGTACAGATTAGAGGACACAGAGACTAGCCCACATAGTTATAGTTATATTAGACAAAGGCGCCAAAAACATACATTGGATAAAAGATAGCCTCTTCAACAAATGGTGCTGGGAAAACTGGAAATCCATATTCAACAAAATGAAATTAAACCTCTCTCTCACCATGTACAAAACTCAACTCAAAGTGGATCAAGGACCTAGGAATTAAACGAGAGACAATGCATCTATTAGAAGAAAAAATAGGCCCAAATCTCCATCATATTGGATTAGGCCCCTACTTCCTTAATAAGACTCCTATAGCACAAAATTAAAATCAAGAATTAATAAATGGGATGGATTCTAACAAAAAAGCTTCTTCTCAGCAAAAGGAACAATCAGCAAAAGGTGAAGAGCAAGCCTACAGCTTGGGAGCAAATTTTTACCACTTGCATGTCAGATAGAGCACTAATCTCTAGGGTATATAAATAACTCAAAAAGCTAAAGAGAACAAAAAGAAACAAATAACCCAATCAATAAATGGGCCAAGGAACTGAACAGACACCTCTCAGAAGGTGATATACAATCAATCAACAAATATATGAAAAAATGTTCATCATCACTAGCAATTAGAGAAATATAAATCAAAACTACTCTAAGATTTCATCTCACTCCTTACAGAATGGCAGCTATTATGAAGACAAACAACAATAAGTGTTGGCGAAGATGTGGGGGGAAAAGGCACACTCATACTACAGGGACACAGCCACATCAATATTTATAGCAGCACAATTCACAATAACTAAACTATGGAACCAACCTAGTAGATGAATGAATTTTTAAAAATGTAGTATATATGCACTATGGCATATCACTCAGCATTAAAAGAGAATAAAATCATGGCATTTGTAGGTAAATCGAGTTGGAGAATATAATGCTAAATGAAGTTGGCCAATTCCAAAAAACTAAATGCTGATTGTTTTCTCTGATATGAGGAGGTTGATTCATAGTGGGGTTAGGAGGGGGAGCAAGGGAGGATTAGAAGAATTCTAGATAGAGCAAAGCAGTGGGAGGGAAAGAGAGGGAGTATGTAGGAAAGAAGGTGGAATGAGATGGATATAATTACCTTAAGCAGAAGTATGAATGCACTGATCGTGTGAATATACTTTGTATACAATCAGAGATATGAAAAAATGTGCTCTCTATGTGTAATATGAATTGCAATGCATTCTAGTGTCATATATAACAAGTTAGAATAAAAAATAAATTTAAAAAAACACAAGCTCACGAAGCAATTTGGAAGATTTTTTAAAAATCAGTCAAAAGCTATTTGCTGTAGGTTTTTCATTGCTTCGTTTCAAACTATTCATCTTTATTTTCAAACATTCTCTGAATCACATTTTTTAAAAAAAATATTTTTTAGTTATAGTTGGAAACAATACCTTTATTTCACTTATGTATTTTTATGTGGTGCTGAGGATCGAACCCAGGGTCTCACACATGCGAGGCAAGCGCTTTACGGCTGAGCCACAACCCCAGCCCCATGAACTCACACTTTTTGAGAAAATTTACAATCTATCCAACCTATATGCCAATCATATCAAATGATTACCTTAAGATGAATTTGAGAATCAATATATATTATAGAGAAGTTCCTCACCATTTTAACCCATGTAGATCCAAGCTACATGTTACTGCTTTGAAGTAAAATTTTGAGCTTCTGGTATAAAATTCTAGAGCAACTGGAATTTTCTAGCCTCTTTAATATCTAACGTCAAACTTCAGCATGAATTCTTTGCACAGAACATACTTGGACAGTTTTTGACATGACTGGTAATTTGGCTGACTGAGCATTCAGACTTCTGGGCCCATGAGTGACATCCCCAGTAGACCTGTTCTTGTCAGGCTGCCTTTAGCTTTAGAGGATTCTCCTAGAGGATTTCTGGGGCTGGTAGGTGGGGCAGTGAAGAGCTAAAATCCTTTTTGTTTTCCCCAGTTGAAAAAAAAATTTTTTTAAAGAGAGAGAGACAGAGAGAATTTCAATATTTATTTTTTAGTTATTGGCAGACACAACATCCTTGTTTGTATGTGGTGCTGAGGATCGAACCCAGGCCGCACGCATGCCAGGCAAGCGCGCTACCGCTTGAGCCACATCCCCAGCACTCCCCAGTTGAAAATTACATAACAAACTAAAAAAATGATTTTTCAAAATATTTTCATTACCTAGATAAGTAATAAATTGAAATTCCTTCTATACAGAGAGAGCTACTGCTGCCTCTCTTTTCCTTATCTGATCCATTGCTTAATTAAAAATGGAACTTTTTAAGATAAAAGATACTGACTGGACTTCATTAAAATGCCCTAAGTAAAAAATAGCAAAGTAATTCCAAAGGACCATGCTGTGCATATTATGTGCAACATGTGATTTGCAGCTGAATTTAATAAAATGAGTACGGTCATCCTTCAGGAGCCATGGAGCATTGTTTCCAGGACCCCTTGAGAATACCAGAATTTGTAGATGATCAAGTCTCTTATATCTAAAGGTGTCATATTTCAATATACCCTGCACATCTTCTTCTATACTTTAATTCATCTCTATATTATAATACCTAACAAACTGTAAACGCTATACAAATATATGTCATACTACATTACTCAGAGAGCAATGACAAAGGTTGAAGAGCCTATACATGTTCAATATAGACACAATTTTCTGAATATTTCTGATCTATAGTGGGTGGAATCTATGGATGCAGAATCCATGAAAATGGAGGGCAAATTATATAATAACTAAACCCATGTAAACCCTCAGTTTATTGGAAATAAACCCCTAGATGAGTGAATTCTAAACTGTGGACTAAATTTTTCCAGTAAAAAATTTTCCCAGTAGAAAGTTACAGTTTGATGATTTTTGCACATATTTAGTGATGTTGTTAGTGTATTCTACATCACAGTGGGGTTCATTTCACATAATCAGACATGCATGGAGTGTAATTTGCTCCACTTTAGTCCCCAGTTCTTCCTCTTTCCCTCCTTACCTTTCTTCCCCTGTTTTCCTTCCTCTGCTCTCCTGGTCTTTCTTCTATTTATTTAATGGTTTTAAACTTGGTACTTTACATAAATATGTGTGTACACACACACACACACACACACACACACAAATATAAAATAAAGGTAAAATTCACTGTGGTATAATCATATATGTACATAGCATGATTTAGTCAATTTCATTATCTCTCCCTTTTTTCATTCTTCCTCCTTTTCTACTCTACCCTTCCTTTACTCCATTGATCCCTCTTCTATTTTCATAAACTTTTCCCCTCTTTTGTTAGTCTACCTTCTATATATGAGAGAAAACATTTGACCCTTGACTTTCTGAGTCCTGTTTTTTTCATTTAGCATGATGTTCTTTAGTTCCATCCATGTAACAGCAAATGCCATCATTTCATTCTTCTTTAAGGCTGAATAATATCCCATCATGTATACATACTACATTTTCTTTATTCATTAATTTGTTGAATAACATCTGGATTGGTTCCATAACTTGGCTATTATGAATTTCACTACTATAAATATTGATGTACATCTCTATAGTATGCCGAGTTCAGTTCTTCAGAATAAATACCAAGGGATACCTGGGTAATATGGTGATTTTATTCCTAGTCTTTTTTAGGTACCTCCACACTGCTTACCAAAGTATACTAATTTACAGTTCTACAATCCTTGCTACATTCTGAAAACTCTGAATAGTAACCTCTAGGCTTGCTTCTCAGACTGTGAGCCATGGACCAGCAGCATAGAATCAGCTGTTAGTACAAAACTCAGGCCCCAACCAAGACCATCTGAATCAGAATCTGTATTTTAATAAGCTCCCTTGTGGATTTTGTGCACATGTTAAAATTTGAGAAACACTGATCTGGAGTCCATTGAAAGTAAGATTGACAGTATAACCAACTTTCTGTCATTGACTGCTGGGTAATACTACCTCTGTAAATACTTAGTAATTAACTTTTGAATAATAAATCCCCAGTGTTAAACAAGTGGGGAGTCATTAGCCTGAGGTTGTCTCTCTACTTTCAATTCCTAAGTCACAAACCTCAACAAACAGAAACCTTATTTAGTAGTATATTTTATGTAACAAAGAGCTGGATTTTAGCCAATCACAAAGAGTGAGAGGTGAACATTTGAGGGAATGTAATTTGTAGAGGTTGAAGGGAGGAGCTCTTTTCACTATGTGCTATGAGCTATCATGTTCCTCTTACAGAGTGCCTGGCACGTCTGCTCTGGACCCTAGATTGGTAACTACTAAAGATGACTACAATATAGCCATTGACTAAGATAGATAGATAGATAGACAGACAGACAGACAGATAATAAATATATATTACTGAGAATCTATCACATATTTATATATATTATAAATATCTATATATTATTTTCTACCACAGCTACCCTTAATATTTTCCCATTGTACCATCAGATTCCTGCCTCAACCATCTGCTCTTCCCCTCCCTAAGGTTCTTTAGCCCACAGTCCTATCAGCATCTCATTTTCTCTCACCAGTGTTCATGGGAAATTCCAGACCCACTGCATACTAGACATGCCCAGGAAGGCCAATAACATTAGCTGCTGGTGTAACTGTAAACATCTCACTCTACCAATTCTGTACTGTTATTCTCACTTCATACTAAGTATTGTATTGAGCTCAATTTATTCCTTACGCTAAAGCAGTAATTCTCAAGAATGAATCACCCACACATATTTTTTTAAATATTGAGATCCTGAAACCAAACCAAGGACTCAAATTTACATAGTGTGGGATATACAGAGAGCTAGCATCGGTATTTTTAAAAAACTTCCCAGGTGATTCTATCAAGTAGTCTGAGTTGCATATAATTGCCCTAAAACATGATGCAACTTCCTCCATGACTATATGGATACCAGTATTCCCTCATTATGAAGCTTGTCCTAGGGATGGGAGTGGGAAAAGATCTACCCACCCTGGAGCTTAGCTCAATTCCTCTTCTCTATATTCTTCCTTTCCCCATATTCATCCACTTATATCTTCTTCTCCCCACAGTTATGTTTTCCTTGACCTTTTCTCAGAGATCATGGTAGTAAAGGTGTAGAGAGGGAAGGGCCATATTTTTAGGGAGCAATATATCAAAAGAAAACAAAAGTATCATCTTTCTCTTCCTATGGCATCTATAACATTAACTAGAAAAAGGAAAGTTAGCTTAATAGAGCAAAAAGGAACCTTGAATGTCATCTACCCAAACATTTCATTTTAGATATAAGATCACTGAGGTCTAGATAGATTGATATCTTCAATGCCATGTAGTCATGGTTGCAGAACTGATGCTTTAAGTCAAGGCACTGCATATTTGATCTAATGCATTTCAATTAAAAGCTAAATTACAGTACTGATCAGAATTTTTCTCTTGAAAAACACTTCTTATACATTTTATCTGTACAGTTTATACAGTTAATGGAGGTTAACTGTATATGGCTATATCATTACAATTTTTTTCTTCTACTAGAAATGTACTATTTTAAGGTAGGTATCATTATTTTTTACTACTGCATTTGATGTTTTTTCAAGCATTCAATATATGATAAAAATTATTCTTAGCTTTTTCTTTTCTTTCTACATGTATTGTAAGTAAAGGTAAAATTTCTAAGCTGCAAAATCTTGAGTTAAAGTGTAAAAGACTAGGGCATTGTAAAACTTCTAGATTACAAGGCCTGGGCTAAAAAGTAAAAGACCATTGTTAGAATTAAAATAGTCTATTGTTACAATTCCCCTGTTATGGAACCTGCAATCTCTGTAAAGTTGTTAGGACAATGCGAAAGCTGCCCAGTAAATATCTCCATTGATTCCCTGGTTGTTTAATAGCTAAGGGTTCCAGGTAGCATGGCATGTAAGCAGATAGGCCCCAGAACCAATCAGTTTGAATGTGTACCCCACTTAGAAGTGACCAATCACCCCTGCCCAAACTGTTCCCACCAATGAATGGACTAATCATGTATCAGAATTGTTGTTCAATTTTCCCGCGCCTCATGATGAATTGTTCTGATGTATGCAAAGCCCACCGCCCTCTCCAAAAAGTGTACTTAAGCTCTGCTTGACCTCTGCTCTGGGCTCTGGGCTGCTCTCCCTTCTTGAGTGAGCACAGAGTCCCAGCACGCTGGAACGGATCCTTCTAATAAAAATCCCCCTTGCCATTGCATGAAGTTAGTCTCGTGTGGTCTCTCCTTCTCCGACGCTTCGTCGGACCCTTACAGTATTCCTTAAATAAAATAATGTGGATTTTAAGAAGCATACAGTTTAAGAAATGTGTAGATTTGTTAGAAATCAAATTTGGTTTTCTTTTTTTTACATTTTCTCATTTACACTCTATAAAATTTATTTATAGGATATATCTGGTATCATACTTTAACATTTTCTTAAAAGTTAGGCAGCTTCTCTTTTGATTAATTTAGTAAATATGAATATCTTGAAAGAAACAACCTAGTTAACTATTCAGCTATATTAATGACTATTCCTCAGCTTCTGCCACATTATTTCTGGTCTATACCCTCTGGGCAAAGTTCTTCTCATTGATAAGCATATTGCTTAATGTCTACCAACTAAACAAAGACACTCATCTCTAAGTCAAGTACAGATTGTTTTCCCCATAACTAAGGATTAAATTTAAGGCCTTGAACATGCTAAGTAAGCACTCTACAACTGAGCTAAATCCCCACTACTAAATCAGTGCAAATATGTTTTCAATGCTTATCTGAATTTTTAAGAACTAATTTTCTTTAACTGACTAATCTTTTCTGGAACCAAAATGATCAATATCTAGTAACATTTTATAAAATTATATCAGGTAGGCTTCTTTGCAAATGCTTTAATTTATACCGCAAAAAAAGCCACTTTTTGAATGAATATATCTTTAACAGAGTTCTCCACAGTTCTGTGAAGTTTTATTTTTCCCCCACTTGGCTACTATAATTTCCTTAGGTTTCCTTTTTACTCCCGAAATATCATGACTTAAACAATCATTGGTTAAAAAAATTGATGTCTTTCTCTTATTATTTAAAAAAGTGTGGATTTTAAATTTTTAAGAAAACAACGCATTAGTTTAAAAATAACTGTCACTATTGTATGTATTAATTTATTTCACACCCAGGAGTGCAGTCCTTGTGTAATGTGGCTCTTTTCTTTATATAAGGTGCCTCTCCATCCCCATTTCTTCTACTAATAGGTTTTATGCCACTGGGAAGGTAGGTTAACATGTAGCCAAGACTAAACCAATTTTTTTCCTGGGTTATTCTGAGGAAACAAATTCCCTTTTTCTCCTGTATCAGTGCTGTTACAACAAGCCCAAGGCTTCCAGTGATCATGTTCCTTTACATTGAGAAATTCCACAACAACAAGAAAGAACAGAGACTATTTACAGAGACAATCAGGGCTGAAAAACAGAATTCACACACAGTCCATATCTTGTGTCTTATCTTCCTTAAGGTCAGCTTTACCCTCTGGTTGATTAGGTAAGCCAATAGACAATCTTTTTCTTTATTGCTTATGTTCCTTTGCCTATACTAATAAATGGTACAATCTGAAGGCTGAAAATTAATTCTTAAATATAAATTATTGTGCTTAAAAATTATTAGCATGTAATCATGGAGAAACAATCTAAATTAGGGGAAAAAAGGAGATAAATAATCAAACATGGCAGGAAGTACAAACCATATATCAATAGTAACTCTAAACGTTAATGGCTTAAACTCTCCAATAAAGCGACATAGGCTGGTAACATGGATTAAAAAAACAAATCCAACAATATGCTGCCTCCAGGAGACACATCTGATTGGAAAAGACATACACAGGCTCAAGGTAAAAGGCTGGGGAAAAATATACCACACACACGCTCCTCGTAAGCAAGCAGGGGTGGCCATTCTCATATCGAATAAAATCGACTTCAAGACTAAGTTAATCAAAAGGGATAAGGAAGGACATTATATACTGTTAAAAGGAACCATTGACCAACAAGACATAACAATTATCAATATTTATGCACCAAATAATGGCGCTGCGACGTTCATAAAACAAACTCTCCTCAAGTTCAAGAATCGAATAGACCACAACACAATAATCATGGGTGACTTCAACACACCTCTCTCACCATTGGACAGATCCTCCAAACAAAAGTTGAATAAAGAAACTATTGACCTCAATATCACAATCAATAACCTAGACTTAACTGACATATATAGAATATATAAACCATCATCAAGTGGATATACTTTTTTCTCAGCAGCACATGGAACCTTCTCAAAAATAGATCATATATTATGCCATAGGGCAACCCTCAGTAAATATAAAGGGGTTGAGATAATACCATGCACTTTATCAGATCATAATGGAATGAAACTGGAAATCAATGATAAAAGAAGGAAGGAAAAATCCTACATCATATGGACAATGAACAATATGTTACTGAATGATCAATGGGTTACAGAAGACATAAAGGAGGAAATCAAAAAATTCTTAGAGATAAATGAAAATACAGACACAACATATTGGAATCTATGGGACACAATGAAAGCAGTTTTGAGAGGGAAATTCATCGCCTGGAGGTCATTCCTCAAAAAAAGGAAAAACCAACAAATAAATGAGCTCACACTTCATCTCAAAGCCCTAGAAAAGGAAGAGCAAAACAATAGCAAATGTAGCAGAAGGCAAGAATTAATTAAAATCAGAGCAGAAATCAATGAAATTGAAACAAAAGAAACTATTGAAAAAATTAACAAAAAAAAAAGTTGGTTCTTTGAAAAAATAAATAAGATCCACAGACCCCTAGCCATACTAACGAAGAGAAGAAGAGAGAGAACTCAAATTACTAACATACGGGATGAAAAAGGCAGAAAACAATTAGAAATTATTTTGAAAAATACAGAAAACAATTAGAAATTATTTTGAAAATCTATATTCCAATAAAATAGAAGATAGTGAAGACATCGATAAATTCCTTAAGTCATATGATTTGCCCAGACTGAGTCAGGAGGAAACTCACAACTTAAACAGACCAATATCAATAGATGAAATAGAAGAAGCAATCAAAAGACTTCCAACCAAGAAAAGCCCAGGACCGGATGGGTATACAGCGGAGTTCTACAAAACCTTTAAAGAAGAATTAATACCAATACTTTTCAAATTATTTCAGGAAATAGAAAAAGAGGGAGCTCTTCCAAATTCATTCTATGAGGCCAACATCACCCTGATTCCGAAACCAGACAAAGACACCTCAAAGAAAGAAAACTACAGACCAATATCTCTAATGAACCTAGATGCAAAAATCCTCAATAAAATTCTGGCGAATCGGATACAAAGGCACATCAAAAAAATTGTGCACCATGATCAAGTAGGATTCATCCCTGGGATGCAAGGATGGTTCAATATACGGAAATCAATAAATGTTATTCACCACATCAAAAGACTTAAAGATAAGAACCATATGATCATCTCGATAGATGCAGAAAAAGCATTTGACAAAGTACAGCATCCCTTTATGTTCAAAACATTAGAAAAACTAGGGATAACAGGAACTTACCTTGACATTGTAAAAACTATCTATGCTAAGCCTCAGGCTAGCATCATTCTGAATGGAGAAAAATTGAAGGCATTCCCTCTAAAATCTGGAACAAGACAGGGATGCCCCCTATCACCACTTCTATTCAATATAGTTCTCGAAACACTGGCCAGAGCAATTAGACGAAAAAAATTAAAGGCATAAAAATAGGAAAAGAAGAACTTAAATTATCACTATTTGCGGATGACATGATTCTATACCTAGAAGACCCAAAAGGGTCTACAAAAAAACTACTAGAACTAATAAATGAATTCAGCAAAGTGGCAGGATATAAAATCAACACACATAAATCAAAGGCATTTCTGTATATCAGCGACAAAACTTCTGAAATGGAAATGAGGAAAAACACTCCATTCACAATATCCTCAAAAAAAATAAAATACTTGGGAATCAACCTAACAAAAGAGGTGAAAGACCTATACAATGAAAACTACAGAACCCTAAAGAAAGAAACAGAAGAGGATCTTAGAAGATGGAAAAATATACCTTGTTCATGGATAGGCAGAACTAACATCATCAAAATGGCGATATAACCAAAAGTTCTCTATAGGTTCAATGCAATGCCAATCAAAATCCCAATGGCATTTCTTGTAGAAATAGATAAAGCAATCATGAAACTCATTTGGAAAAATAAAAGACCCAGAATAGCAAAAACAATTCTAAGCAGGAAGTGTGAATCAGGTGGTATAGCGATACCAGATTTCAAACTATATTACAGAGCAATAGTAATAAAAACAGCATGGTACTGGTACCAGAACAGGCGGGTGGACCAATGGTACAGAATAGAGGACACAGAGACTAATCCACAAAGCTACAACTATCTTATATTTGATAAAGGAGCTAAAAACATGCAATGGAGAAAGGATAGCATCTTCAACAAATGGTGTTGGAAAAACTGGAAATCCATATGCAACAAAATGAAACTGAATCCCCTACTCTCGCCATGCACAAAAGTCAACTCAAAGTGGATAAAGGAGCTAAATATCAAATCAGAGACTCTCCGTCTGATAGAAGAAAAAGTTGGCTCCGATCTACAGATTGTGGGGACTGGCTCAAAATTCCTTAACAGGACACCCATAGCACAAGAGTTAATAACAAGAATCAACAAATGGGACTTTCTTAAACTGAAAAGTTTTTTCTCAGCAAGAGAAACAATAAGAGAGGTAAATAGGGAGCCCACATCATGGGAACAAATTTTTACTCCTCACACTTCAGATAGAGCCCTAATATCCAGAGTATACAAAGAACTCAAAAAATTAGACAATAAGAAAACAAACAACCCAATCAACAAATGGGCCAAGGACATGAACAAACACTTCACAGAGGAGGACATACAATCAATCAACAAGTACATGAAAAAATGCTCACCATCTCTAGCAGTCAAGGAAATGCAAATCAAAACCACCCTAAGATACCACCTCACCCCAGTAAGATTGGCAGCCATGACGAAGTCAAACAACAACGAGTGCTGGCGAGGATGTGGGGAAAAGGGTACTCTTGTACACTGCTGGTGGGACTGCAAACGGGTGTGGCCAATTTGGAAAGCAGTATGGAGATTCCTGGGAAAGCTGGGAATGGAACCACCATTTGACCCAGCTATTGCCCTTCTCGGACTATTTCCTGAAAACCTTAAAAGAGCACACTACAGGGATACTGCCACATCGATGTTCATAGCAGCACAATTCACAATTGCTAGACTGTGGAATCAACCCAGATGCCCTTCAATAGATGAATGGATAAAAAAATGTGGCATTTATACACCATGGAGTATTACGCAGCACTAAAAAATGACAAAATCACGGAATTTGCAGGGAAATGGATGGCACTAGAGCAGATTATGCTTAGTGAAGCTAGCCAATCCCTAAAAAACAAATACCAAATGTCTTCTTTGATATAATGAGAGCAACTAAGAACAGAACAGGGAGGAAGAGCAGGAAGAAAAGTTTAACATTAAACAGAGACATGAGGCGGGAGGGAAAGGGAGAAAAAAAGGGAAATCACATGGAAATGGAGGGAGACCCTCATTGTTATACAAAATTATATATAAGAGGTTATGAGGGGAATGGGATAACAGACATGGAGGGAAATGAATTACAGTAGATGGGGTAGAGAGAGAAGATGGGAGGGGAGGGGAGGGGGGATAGTAGAGGATAGGAAAGGTAGCAGAATCCAACAGTCACTAATATGGCAGTATGTAAAAATGTGATGTGTAACCGATGTGATTCTGCAATCTGTATTTGGGGTAAAAATGGGAGTTCATAACCCACTTGATTCTAATGTATGAAATATGATTTGTTAAGAGCTTTGTAATGTTGTGAACATCCAATAAATAAAAATAAAAAAAAATTGTTAGCATGACCATTGCTTAAGGCCTAAAAGCCATATTCATCTTCTTCTATCCCAGCACAATGCCTGCTACATGGTAGATACTTGATAAATAATAGTTGGATTAATTAATAAAAAAGAGCTTAATGTAATATAGGACACTATGGTTATATTAACCAATGTTATATAAAATCCTAACACTTCTTGATAGTAGAGGTTTTTTTCCTTATGCATTTAAATCATAAATATTATAACTTCCTATCTTAAGCCAGGGTTCTCAGACTTTACAATTATCTTTCATCATATTATTGAGCAGTACCAAAGTTTAAGAGCATATGAATTTGAATAATAATTCAAATTCAAACAGCTTTAGTTTACATATTTGTAAGGATGGCCTTAGGCCTCTGACTCCATTTTAAAGCAACTCCATTTTAAAATTTTTAAGCAACTCCATTTTAAAATTCCAGTTTGAAACCTGCAGTCTTACTAGGTACACCTAAGGAGCCCTCCAGTATGACCCTCAGGCACAAACAAGTCACTTCTCCCCACCCTGACAAACTCAGAGTGAAGTCTCTGGCATGGTACCCTTGCCCTGATTAGAGTGAGAAGCAAGAAAATCAGGGTGGGGACCACCAGACCAGATACTTTAATCTCAGGATGAATGATATCACTGAGAAATTCAGTAGCAGCTAATAGGGACTGAAGCTACAAAATTTAGTATAAATGATGGAGCAAATGAACAGACATTCAGCCAGCTGACACTGATGCACACAAGCCTGAGAGCCTGGTAAGGACCTGGACTGACATTCCAACTCTTCTCATCTGCCTGATCCTCTGTGTTGTTCTCACCTCTCTCAAGCTCTACAACAGTCTCTTGACTCTGGTGAGAAAAGGACTTCTCCCTATGACCCTCTCCTCAGCCAGCTATCAACTCTACCCCAGGTTCCTGACCTGATCACAGTGGTCTGAGTGAGTGCGCATCTGCTGGATTTAGCGCCTCGGGCTTGAGACTTTTGATCTGACACTTGAGCTTAGCACGCAAAGGGAATGTTCATCATGAGCTTGTCATGATTAAGTGTGCTTGCAGTGCTTAGAATTAATCTAGAATTGTTTGCTGTGGATCGATTATGTCTATTGCAGTGCCTAGCATTAAGGATTGTCATTTTCTTGATTAAGAACCTATAGAGTGAAATTGTATTGAGTGATTTGAGTGAATAAAGCATTGAAAAGGGCAGAGGCACATGGACATTCTTTATTTCTCCCCCTCGACTGAATAAGTTGCACATTTCGCCCATCATGACAATATTCTGGATAGAAATCACCAATAGTATTGATTTGGAAATTTTTAAATGTAAAGAATTATAATTACATTTTTAAAATATAAACTATTTACCGATAGACCCAACCTGATCTTTTCTTAAAATTGGGCATCTCGCCACAAAGCCATGAAAAGATAATTTCGGCTTTACTATAAATTACTGCAAATTCTGAACCTGCTTGGAATGCCTGCCCATGCCTTGAACTCACCCATGCCTGGCTCTCTCACCCATGCCTGACCAGATAGCAGCCCTTTCTGAAACTTAGTGACACCTCATAAATATTGGCCTTTCCTGGCCAGACAATGACCCTCTCTGAGGCTCTAATGGTCCTCATAAATTCTGATGTTGGGGCCAGCAAAAAATGTAAACTACCATTAGTATGATGCTTGTCAGAGTTCTGTTATCTGTAACCCCCCTATGTGTAACTTTCTGGGCTATAAAGCTGGGCTGCAGGAAAGCTGGGGTGCTGTCTTGTTCCTGCCGTTTGGGGAGGGAGAGGCAGCCCAGCCAGTCGAAATAATAAGCTTGCTTTAATTTGATTTTAATTGGAGTCAGTGGTCTTTTCTTGTGTCCTGATCTAACATTTACCACATTTTGTGTGTGTGTGTGTGTACTTCTGGGACTTGAACAGGGCATCTCACATGTCAGGCAAGCACTCTACCGTTTAACTAACCCTGAATACCCATATTTCCCTTTATAACTGCATTGTTCTCTACCTTCATGTAGATGAAGTTCTCAGGAAATTATATGGATATTTTCAAGCCTCTTATATGTCATTCACAAGCAAATTAAAATATTTAAAAAGATGGCAAAGTTCTAATTGTTGAGCAAAAAATGTTCTAAAATTAGTGTAGCATAACTTAAAAGCAGAAGGGCCCTCTATTTACATAAAAGTAGCATTTTATTCAAATTAGAACATTTATAATAATTACATCTTCCTAATATAGAAGAGAGATACAAATCTGGAACTATGCCCATCTCTCTCTAATGAATTAAAGTTGCTTAAAATACTGAGGGATATAGCAATCAGGGTTTTTTTATTCCTAAAAAAACAATGATCATTATGTTTATTGGGAACAAATAAATTAGTTGGTTTCAATCATTGAGAATTCATATAATGACATTGTTAATTATATCTTCCATTGTAATATGGAAGTCACTTAATTGGGCAACTCACTTTAAACATAATGGTTTTTTTTTTCTTTTTTCTTTATGTTACTATGGATTCAACCCGGGGTTGAATCCACAGAAACATAACCTAGGCAAGTATCCTGTAACTGAGCTACATCCCAGCCTCTTAATAGTATTTTATACAATCTGCAGTTTGCATCTTTTTACCCTATTGTTGAACCTATTTTAAACAAAGAATTTCTTGACAAATGTATATTACACATAAAATATCATAGCCATCTATAGTCTATGATAATAAGAGCTAGTATCATTTAAAGCTCTTTCAATTCATAACTCTGAGGTAGCATATTAATATTGTTCTTTTTCTGAATAAATATTGAGTCAAGGCCATACTAAGAGACTTCTCCAAAGTTTATTTTGTTGCTGTTGAGCAAAATAAATACTCAGACCTAAGTGTTCTGTATCAAAATTCAGTGCTCTTTTTTAAAACATTACAGATCCTCTTTGATTTTTCTATATCTGTGAGTATACCAAAATTTTACCTTCTAAACAATCCATGAATAAAATAAATTTTAGATAATGATGAGAGTTCCAAACCATCTTTGACTCCATTCTTGTCCTGTTCTTAAATTTTTGCTCAAATATAATTATCGCTCCCAATGTCTTGGCCAGGTCGTTCATTTATTTTCATTAATGAAGCATTATTCCAAGTATATTTAATGTTTCCATGAAGCATTTGTCTCCTAGCCCATGACTGTATCCCCTCAATATCTAGCAAGTGCTCTGGTATCAGGGATTCTTGCCAGCTGCCTACAGCCAGGCAGGTGCCTTACTTGTATCACAGCTGTGACATGATATTTAAGTTCAAAGAATTATAGAGTGTTGAATATAATAGGTGAAGGCTGTTGATGAATAATTTTGATAGTGTAGGCATTTCCTCTCTGATAAGATATATAATTCATCATTAGTTTTATTCCTTTGAAAGATTCTGATTTTCCTGAGTTTTATTCTCACTATCCATGTGTGTATGAATTTCAGATATACATATCAAAATTTATACACACACACACATATATATGCATATGTGTGTGTGTGTGTGTGTGTGTGTGTGTGTGTGTGATATTTCATAAGGGACCCTTGCAAGCTAAGCTTAGGGGAGATTCATTATTTTCTTAAATATATTTTATGAAACGTATTTATGAAAATTTAATTCAATTGAAGGCATATTACCGCTTTAGACTGTTTTCCTAGCTGAAAAATAAAAATTACCATTTTGTCTTTTTGACATTATTGCACACGTACCATGAGGCAGATACTGAATTATATCAAATGCCTTAGCTATGTCTTCTTTTGATTGCTTACTCATTTTTTTTTGATCAAGCTGTTTTCTTGCTATTGAGTCAAATTCCTCATGTATTTTTGGATATCAAATCATTGTACCAGATGTATGATTTATATATATTTTCTCACACTTCATTGGTTATCTACCCTTTCTTTATTGCATCCTTGGTTTTGCAAAGCCTATTTAGTTTGATGTAAACTTATTTGTCTGCTTCTGGTTTTGTTGTTTGTGCTTTGGGATTCGTATCCAAAAACTAAAATGCAGTTTTGACTCCCTGTCTAAAGAAATAAAAGTTGTTTAGGAGAATGTTTCGAGGTTTGGGTTATTTTCTATTCTTTGACTTCTAAATGATTAGCTTTTCCCCACTCTAATTCTGTTGGCAATTTAGTCTTCTGAATTATAGTCAGAGAAAATTTTTGAATAATTTTTCTCATTTTATATTTGATTTCAAAGCTCACTGCTGTTTTTTCAATGTATTATTTTTCCATTCAACATTTTGTTCAACCTCCTGTTGACTTGTGTGTCTTCAAGAAATTTTCAACAAATCTCCATACTGCTTTCCAAATTGGCTGCACCATTTTGCAGTCCCACCAACAATGAACAAGTGTACCCATTTCCCCGCATCCTCACCAGCACTTGTTGTTGTTGGACTTCTTAATGGCTGCCAATCTTACTGGAGTGAGATGGTATCTTAGGGTGGTTTTGATTTGCATTTCTCTGACTGCTAGCGATGTTGAGCATTTTTTCATGTACTTGTTGATTGATTGTACGTCCTCCTCTGAGAAGTGTCTGTTCAGGTCCTTGGCCCATTTGTTGATTGGGTTATTTGTTATCTTATTATCTAATTTTTTGAGTTCTTTGTATACTCTGGATATTAGGGCTCTATCTGAAGTGTGTGGGGTAAAGATTTGTTCCCAGGATGTAGGCTCCCTATTTACCTCTCTTATTGTTTCTTTTGTTGAGAGAAAACTTTTTAGTTTGAGTAAGTCCCATTTGTTGATTCTGGTTGTTAACTCTTGCGCTATGGGTGTCCTATTGAAGAATTTGGAGCCTGACCCCACAATATGTAGATCATAGCCAACTTTTTCTTCTATCAGACGCCGTGTCTCTGATTTAATATCGAGCTCCTTGATCCATTTTGAGTTAACTTTTGTGCATGGCGAGAGAAAGGGATTCAGTTTCATTTTGATGCAAATGGATTTCCAGTTTTCCCAGCACCATTTGTTGAAGATGCTATCCTTCCTCCATTGCATGCTTTTAGCCCCTTTATCAAATATAAGATAGTTGTAGTTTTGCGGATTGGTTACTGTGTCTTCTATTCTGTACCATTGGTCCACTCGCCTGTTTTGGTACCAATACCATGCTGTTTTTGTTACTATTGCTCTGTAATATAGTTTGAAATCTGGTATCGCTATACCACCTGATTCACAATTCCTGCTTAGCATTGTTTTTGCTATTCTGGGTCTTTTATTATTCCATATGAATTTCCTGATTGTTTTATCTATTTCTACAAGAAATGCTGTTGGGATTTTGATTGGGATAGCATTGAACTTATAGAGAACTTTTAGTAATATCGCCATTTTGATGATGTTAGTTCTGCCTATCCATGAACAGGGTATATTTTTCCATCTTCTGAGGTCTTCTTCTATGTCTCTTTTTAGGGTTCTGTAGTTTTCATTGGTCTATTCCCTAAAGACCTAACAAGAGCATGCTACAGGGACACTGCTACATCGATGTCCATAGCAGCACAATTCACGATAGCAAGATTGTGGAACCAACCTAGAAGCCCTTCAATAGATGAATGGATTAAAAAATGTGGCATTTATACACAATGGAGTATTACTCTGCATTAAGAAATGACAAAATCATAGAATTTGGAGGGAAATGGATGGCATTAGAGCAGATTATGCTAAGTGAAGCTAGCCAATCCTTAAAAAACAAATGCCAAATGTCTTCTTTGATATAAGGGGAGTAACCAAGGACAGGGTAGAGACGAAGAGCTGGAGAAGAAGATTAACATTAAACAGGGATGATAGGCAGGAGGGAAAGGGAGAGTTAAGGAAAATTGCATGGAATTGGAAGGTGAGCCTCAGGGTTATACACAATTACATATAAGAGGAAAGGAGGAGTAGGAGAAAAATTATATAAGTGGAAGAAACGATTTATAGTACAGGGGATGGAGAGAGAGAAGGGGAGGGGAGGGGAGGGGAGGGGGGACAGTGGAGAATGGGATAGACAGCAGAATACATCAGTCACTAGAAAGGCAATTTGTAAATCAATGGAAATGTAACTGATGTGACACAGCAATCTGTATACGGGGTAAAAATGGGAGTTCATAACCCACTTGAATCAATCTGTGAAATATGTATATTAAGAACTATGTAATGTTTTGAACAACCAACAATAAAATAATTTTAAAAAAAAAGAAATTTTCAACAAGGATCATGTATTCATTCACCATTTTCCAGTTAATGATATCCCAATTTTCTTCTATCACTCTACTTGCTCTCCTACCTGTATTCTAAATGCTTCTATTTAGGGTCAACTACATTCTTCACTCTGAGTACCACCATGTAATTTAGGACTGGCAAATCAGAGGACCACCGTAGCAATCCAAAAATGGATTATAACAAGAGACTTCAACGTGCTTCTGCCAGTGCTATTTTCAAAAAATAAAAATAAAAACTCCTGTCTGTCCAGACCATGAGGCATGTGAAAATTAAACCAACCCAACAAAGATGAGGCAGGCATATGGAGGGAAACAGTGATCTTTAAAATTCCCCTTGCATCTGAAGCTAATTTGATTGACTTCTCTGCAACTTAAAGCAAACAAATCAATTAATATTGTGCATTTCCCTAGTCTCTGCATATTTTGTACCCCACACTTTAGTGGACAGTTAATAAAAATTTAGGGTCTCATTTTTTTCTTAAAGATATGAAGGTGGTAGTCTATTACCAAAGGTGTTTAAAGCCACTACTCTGCCTCTCTGTAGTCTTCCCAAAAGCTTTTTTATTTTTAATTCTGTTTAGTTGTAGTCAGACACAATACCTTTATTTTATTTATTTATTTTTATGTGGTGCTGAGGATCGAATCCAGCGCCTCACACATGCTGAGCAAGCGCTCTACCACTGAGCCACAACCCCGGTCTCCCCCCAAAATTCTTAACCAAAAGGAATAGACTCATGCTGGTAGCTTAATGAAGAAACTGGAGGGCAAGAAGGAGATTTCAGCTCTCCATAAATACTCCTAGTCCCTTACTTGTTAGAGCTAAATTTACAAGTCTCAATCTAATCAACAAGATTAGAATAGAAATTGAATATACTTGGAATCAAATAGAACAAAATATTTTATTAGAAATTTATGTAGAGTGAGGTTATTTGGATAAATCACAGTATAAGCTTTATGTGATGGTTCTAGTCAGTCTTGCCACATCAGGATGGAGTTTGATTCAGATGATAGATAAGGTTAGATAAGGTTATGAAAAATGTTTTATTTGAATGTCTGGTTTTTATAAGTTTTTTTAAATTAATTTAACAGAATTGTTTTTGAAAAAGCAGAGCAAGCTCATCTCCCAGAGAGTTTTCTCAGTTAACTGGCATGACATGTTCTACATAATACTGCCCTACAGCTATAAATAAGAGTGTAAGATAACAAAATAGATTGGTACTCCTATTCTGATATCCTCCAATCCCTAGGAACACATTTGTAACAATAATTTTGTTTGAGTTTTTATTTTTATATTATTAATATAAGTAAATTAGAACACATTTTTTTTACCAACTCTATAGAGCCAGAAAGTAGTTTCCCCAAATGGATAACACACACACACACACACACACACACACACACACACATTTATTAATCCCAATTACAAGTCAGTACCTCTGCTAAATGTCAAAAATAAAAATACACACTAGTAAACACATAAGTGAAATACAAACATATGGATATGGCAACAGAAGTTATATGGGTTAGAGAAGGCTGCAGTTGGAAGCTGAGGGTGTAGAAAGATCATTTCTACTAGAGTAGCACTGAGAGGGGCTTTCCATATTCACTAAAGATGTAAAGGGAACTACTATGGGAATGTTGTCTAAGCAGAAAGCTTTTTTTGTATTTGATGCTGTGCTGATGACACAAGAACCTTATAATTCCACCGGGGTCATTACAGTGCCATTTGGCAACTCATCCTCATCCTTTTCCAAGAAGGTTATCACACCTTCTGCAACATATTTAACTATTCCACTCTTGCTCTTTAAAAATACATAAACTGCAGGTCCATGTAGAAGTAGAAACCTAATCAAATGGGCTTTTCAAATACCTTCAGTTGCCCTGTGACTGTGGTCCATTCATTGATACATAGCGTATCTCCACATATCCTCCACCCACAAACACTATCCATTTCTGTGGGAAAGTTTCTCATGAAATGCTATAAGGTACTTTAGTTCCTTTCATAAACACTATCATTCTTTAATAAAAGGGAGTAATACTTCGACAAATGGTTTATATAACTATGCTCCTCAGCAGTGGGCAAATATTTTTGTTCAGCAAGAAAATTCATCTACCCTTACCTACCAGTCTGTTTCCTTGAATGTTCCCCAGCATGGAGGGCTGGTAACCAAACATTTTCATTATTTTTAGTTCCATTTATGCATGTAAGCTCACAAACAGGCACGCGCACATGTGCGCGTGCGTACACTCATACACACACAACTTTGCTTTCAAAAGAAAATATAATTACCTTTCTTCCACCGGTTTGAAAATTTTAGGCAATCTGGCTTCTTTGTACAGAAATATTTTAGGATATTGTGCCATAAATGCCTCATGAGTTGCTAACATACTGTGAGAACTCCACCTTAAAAAAAGAGAGAAATTGAAGTGTAAATATTCAACAAATTTCAGAGCTTTCATTTGATACATATCAATTAATTCTATATCAAAATATTAAACTAGCTTTCTTAAGACTTTGATTTCTATAATTAATACTGTTAATTCTGCTACTGTTACAGATAATAAAAAATCCCTCCAAAATGCTTCACATTTACATATACACTACTGGAAAATATATGTGAGTCTTTGTGATGATTTTTGAAAATTCCTTACACTGTTATTTTTAGATCGGAAATAAAGCAGTATTAGGTGAAAATATTAGCATTTCCCAACTTCAGAAGATCACTGAAATTATCTGGCATGTCTTTGATAAATAAAGATTTCTGATTCATTTCCTGATTAATAATAAACTTTTAACAGTAGAAGCCAGGTGGCCTTCTGTATTTTCAGTATCCTCCTCCTTTCTGAGCATGGTGGAGCACATCTGTAACCCCAATGACACTGGAGTCTGAGGCAGGAGGATAGCAAATTCAAGACCAGCTTCAGTAACTTAGCAAGACCTTGTCTCAAAAAAATAAAAAAAAGTCTGGGGATTTAGCTCAGTGGCAAAGTTCTCTTGGGTTCAATCCCCAATAACAAAACAACACACAAACAATAAAAATAAATAAATTCTCCTCCAAATGTACATTACATTGTGGCCATATTTTGAAAACACTAAAAGTGCCAGTAAACAAGATCTACAGAAATATAGCCAATTATTATTAAATGTTAGGTAATGAAACTTGTTTCTGGAAAAAGTGTATCAATTTTCAATTGACAATTGTCATGAAATATTTTTTAAAATGGTAAACATTCATTATGATAGCTTATTTGAATAATTAGCAAAAATAATCATACTTTGAATTGAACACTGAGAAACATCTTAGTCAATAGTTGCCTCATGGCAATGAATACGAAAGTCCTCAAGAGAAGTTTTCTTAATATATTATCAATATGAGTAATAACACATTCAAAAATATTTATAACACCATTTTTCCCCCTTGGCTAACGTTCCCAGAAATATCATATTGATACTTTATACAAGATAAATGTCATACACTTTAAGAATCTTATTGATCTTAATTGATTCAAACAATAAAACGTGGATGTGATTTAGGAGGACATCATACTCTTTAATTCCTTTTCTCACTCTACAAAGATAGATTGATCAAGTATCTACTCTTTAAATCTGACCACTCAGTTCCATGTAGATTTTGGAAAATTCACAAAGATTTTGGAAATTCACATTCTATAATCACCTATTTTACATATCCTTTTTTTAATTAAGTACTTGTTATATTCCAAACAAGGATCTTTACAATAATTTTTCTCATTGCATATTTATACAACCTAACAATGTTGACACATTTTATTGCTCATTTTACACATAAACTGCAACCCTAATAATTGACCTAATTCATATGAAAAAGAGGTGGAGGATATAGAATACAAATGAGAATGGAATTGACTCATAACCTCTGGGATATACTGTTCTCAATCAAAACTGTTAGTTCCTGCTATATTCCAGGCACTATTTTAGGCAGTTTATATGTAGCAGGTCATTTAATTCTTGCACAGTTATATTAGCTAGATAATGCAAACACTTTCATTTTAGACAGGAAGAAACTGAGGCCCAAAGTAGTATTCAAATGAGGTCTTTCTATCTACATTCAGTCCATGCTACAAGTCTTGAAATCTTATAATAATCTGTGATCTAGATAGATCTTCTCTGAAGTAGCTAAAAACTTTATACCAAAATACTGAGACTTTTAATCTTGTCATTTTCTATGTGTATGCCTAAACTTCCACTTTTGCCCAATCCTTGAGAATCTCCAAGATGTGTTAGCTGGTGCACATGAACCTAATGTTTGTGACCTGGGTCATCAAAGGTAGTGCATCTAAGAAGTGAGATATGTGGAAGGCTGACATGGAAGAGTGACATACTGCATCTACAGAGGACACAACTGTCAGAGTGAATTCCTAAGTGTCCCATGATGCTAATGTCTATGTCACAAAAATGCAATTCAGCAGTCTACTTTCATATTTTGAGCATCTTATATTCAGGGATCTCAAAATTAGATGCTGAAAGTGCCCAAGTAGGTATAATAAAGTGGGTACTGTGGTGAACTGAAGAGAGCATGTCCCCAAAGAGTGTATCATGGCCTTAATGTTAAAAGATCATTTTTAATGTACTGAGAGAAGTCCAACAGGGTCAGATCCTGTTTTTTTTTTTTTTTAACAGAAACTAGAAATCTGAACTCTTAATAAAAAATTCTGATTTTTAAATATTGGTTACTGCTATGAATAGAACTGTGCCCTCCAAAACAAAATGAAACAAAACTTCATATGTTGAAACCCCTAATGTGACTGAGTAGCTCCCCTAACTGGAAGGGAAGGTGAAACATGTAGTTTAGCTCAGGAAGAAAAAGATTCAGTTTGGGGAAATACAGAGAAGTTTTTGAGATAGATATAAACATCAGTGACTATTAGAACTGAAATCATTTTTATTATTTAGACATATAGCTATCATGTCATGGATTAAAAAAAATGAGGCACACAAAGTTTAAATGACCTGCCTATGTTGATATAAAGTAGAAAAATTAGTACAAAACTCTAGGTTGTCTCGACTCCAAGGCTACAGTTGCTCCATTTCTCAAAATAGGCACATTCTAATAAAGAAGGCAAGAAGTAACAACACATGTCACATAGGTAGGGAATCCTATCAAGGGCATTAACTTGTGTCCCCTCTCCTGACCAAGCCTAGCATACTAGGCATATTCATAGCTGAGTTACAGTCAAAGTAATTTGAAAGAGAGGACACTCTCACTCCCTAACCTGACTGCCCATCAAAAGTTCCCCTTATGATGTGAGAAAGAAACTTCCTATTAAATTAAGCCACTGAGACTTAGAATATTTCTAGTTATCCTATAGATAACCCTAACAGTATTTCTTCAACATCCCATTCTGTTCTTCTCACAGATCAGAGAACATAATAAGCTCTTAATAAAATATTTATTGATTAATTACATTTATAGGTTGACCCTGAGGCAACATATTTTTTTTAATTTAAATTAAGCAAGCCATAACAGTTTAATCTTTTTCACTTCTTAAGGATTGTTTCCTTCTCTATTTTTAATGAATATTGCAATATCTACATATTTATTTGATAAAATGAAAAGAAACATGTCATTCTTTTATGACAGGTGCACTTTGACACAAATCAGGCTGAGTACATATACATACGTAGCTCCATAATGGTTCTCATATTTTCCCTATGAGTTGAAGAAAAATACGTTGGATTGTTACAGAGTCTTTAACATTACGCTTTCAAGCTAAATGCATTTAATCCGCAGTCTTTCCAAATAGTAACACTACAAAGTATCACTCTGCCCAGTGTTCTCTATACTTATTTTAATTTCTTTGGAAATGTGTTTGGTTATGAACTCATAATTGTAGTTATGTAGAAAATTAATATAATTATACATAAAACAGAGAACCAGGTGAGAATAAATATTGAAAATCTGTTCCTTTGAAAGAACACTTGCTAAAACAGGAAGAGGTGGCTGCTTCCTCAAATGCACAAACACCAATGGGAGAACACAAAGATTGCAAAGGATTAGGGAAAGTCAGGCATGGTAGTATACACCCGTAATCCAAGAGATTCAGGAGGCTGAGGCAGGAGAAACACAAGTTCAAGGCTAGACTCAGAAACTTAGGGAACCTAAGCGACTTAGCAAAGACCTTGTTTCAAAATACAAGACAAAAAGATCTGGGGATGAATTTCAGTGGTAAAGTGCCCCTGGGTTAAAAGCCTAGTATCAAAAGAAAAACAAAAACCAGAAAAAGGATCAAGGAAATATGACACAACCAAAATAAACTAATAAAGCTTCACTTCTTCACCCCAAAGAAGAAAAGGTCTATCTAATCAGAGAACCAAAACAAAAAAGAATGACAAAGTCCTATGCATATTGTAAACATTGAGGATGTGACTCTATGTAGAGCACTGAGTGGCATGTTTAAAGCCCATAATTCAATCCCCAGCACTGCCAAGAAGAGAAAAAAAATGACATGGAAAGCCACCAAGAGAACCAATATTTTCATAATAGGATTTTGAGGAGAAGAAGAGGAGAAAGAAAAAGGACCAAAAAAAAAAAAAACATACTTAAAGAAATAATGACAGAAAATTTTCCAAGTCCAGGGAAAGATGTGAATATCCAGGCACAAAAAACTTAGAGAACTCCAATCAACAATCAAGAGTCATCATAATCAAACTATCAAAAATAAATGATAAAGAACTTTGAAAGAAGAAAGATATAAGAAACATATCACATAGAGAGAGTTCCATAATCTGTCAGTGAATTTCTAAGCAGAAACCCTAAAAAACAGAAGAGAGTAAGATAATATAGGTGAAAGAAAGAAATTCAGCCAATCAGGAATACCTGGAACAGCTGTCCTTCAGAAATGAGGGGAAAAGAAAAAAAACTTTTCCAGACAAACTAAAGCTAAGGTAATTCATCACCAATAACCCTATCTTTCTGGCATTGCTAAAGGGAGGATTTTTAAGCTGAAATGAAAGACAACTAATTAATAGCATAAAACATTTTGGAAGTACAAAACAATAAAATAAATAATGCACAAATTCAGAATATTTTAGTAAAGACAATATGTAAATTAATTCTATCTTTATTGTGAAGGTTAAAAGGCAAACTGTGAAAAACAACCAAAGCTATAATAAATTTTTAAAAGACACAAATTACAAAAAGATGCAAATTTTTACATCCAAATCATAAAATGCGAGGGAGTAAAAACATTGAGTTTAAATGTGTGATTAAAGTTAAGTTTTGTTATCTTGAAAAAGCTTGCTAGAAGTATAAGATGTTTTATGTGAGCCTCATAGTAACCACAAAACTAAAATCTGTATTTCTTGCACAAAACTTACAAAAGAAAGGATTCAAAGCATACCACCACTTCAGAAAACCACAAAGGAAAGCAGAAAGAGAGGAAAAAAGAAACAAGATAAATAACCAGAAAACAAATTACAAAATTTCAATAAGAAATCCTAACTTATCAATAGTTACCTGGAAAAAAATGTATTAAATTCCTCAACCAAAAAACATACAGTGGTTGAATGAACAAAAACAAAAACAAGACCCAACCATAGCATGCTCATAAGAAACTCATTTTTCTAGTAAGGATACACAAACTGAAAGTGAAACGATGGAAAAAGATATTTCATGCAAATGGATATGTTATAAAGAGTAGGAATATATATGTTTATACCAGACAAAATGTTACATCTACAACTGTAAAAATCCAAAAAGGTCATTGTAGAACAAAAAAAGGGATCAATCCGTAAAGCAATTATTAAATGATTTGAAGGGATAGATTTCAACATAAATAATAATAGGAGGATTAAGAACCCTACTTTCAACAATAGACAAAATTTAATAAGTAAATATTGAATAGTTTACACCTAACATAAAAAGCACATGGGTAAGGTTCCTACTGAATTTTTCATTTCAATAGACCAAATATACATACATAGAACATTCCATCAAAAAGCAACTGAATACATATTCTTTTCTCAAGTACATATAAAAAAATTCTTCAGATCATATTTTAAACCACAAAAAAATTCTAATTTAAGAGTGCTGAAAGTTGGTTCTTTGAAAGAATAAATAAGATCGACAGACCCTTAGCCATGCTAACAAAGAGAAGAAGAGAGAAAACTTAAATTACTAACATACGGGATGAAAAAGGCAATATCACAACAGACAATACAGAAATACAGATGATAATTAGAAAGTATTTCAAAACCCTATATTCTAATAAAATAGAAGACAGTGAAGACATCGATAAATTTCTTAAGTCATATGAGCTGCCCAGATTGAGTCAGGAAGACACACACAATTTAAACAGACCAATAACAAAGGAAGAAATAGAAGAAGCCATTAAAAGACTACCAACCAAGAAAAGCCCTGGACCGGATGGGTATACAGCGGAGTTTTACAAAACCTTCAAAGAAGTATTAATACCAATACTTTTCAAGCTATTTCAAGAAATAGAAAAAGAAGGAGCTCTTCCAAATTCATTCTATGAGGCCAACATCACATTGATCACAAAACCAGACAAAGACACTTCAAAGAAAGAAAACTACAGACCAATATCTCTAATGAACATAGATGCAAAAAATCCTCAATAAAATCCCGGCGAATCGAATAAAAAAGCATATCAAAAAAAATAGTGCACCCTGATCAAGTAGGATTCATCCCTGGGATGCAAGGTTGGTTCAATATACGGAAATCAATAAATATTATTCACCACATCAATAGACTTAAAGATAAGAACCATATGATCGTCTCGATAGATGCAGAAAAAGCATTCGACAAAGTACAGCATCCCTTTTTGTTCAAAACACTAGAAAAACTGGGGATAACAGGAACTTACCTCAACATTGTAAAAGCTATATATGCTAAGCCTCAGGCTAGCATCATTCTAAATGGAGAAAAACTGAAGGCATTCCCGCTAAAATCTGGAACAAGACAGGGATGCCCCCTATCACCACTTCTATTTAATTTAGTCCTTGAAATACTAGCCAGAGCAATTAGACAGACAAAAGAAATTAAAGGCATAAAAATAGGAAAAGAAGAACTTAAAATATCACTATGTGCGGACGATATGATCCTATACCTAGAAGACCCAAAAGGGTCTACAAAGAAACTACTAGAACTAATAAATGAATTCAGCAAAGTGGCAGGATATAAAATCAACACGCATAAATCAAAGGCATTCCTGTATATCAGCAACAAAACTTCTGAAATGGAAATGAGGAAAACCACCCCATTCACAATATCCTCAAAAAAAATAAAATACTTGGGAATCAACCTAACAAAAGAGGTGAAAGATTTATACAATGAAAACTACAGAACCCTAAAGAGAGAGATAGAAGAAGATCTTAGAAGATGGAAAAATGTACCCTGTTTATGGATAGGCAGAACCAACATCATCAAAATGGCAATATTACCCAAAGTTCTCTACAGGTTTAATGCAATGCCAATCAAAATCCCAATGGCATTTCTTGTAGAAATAGACAAAGCTATCATGAAATTCATATGGAAAAACAAAAGACCCAGAATAGCAAAAGCAATTCTAAGCAGGAAGTGTGAATCTGGAGGTATAGCGATACCAGATTTCAAACTATATTACAGAGCAATAGTAACAAAAACAGCATAGTACTGGTACCAAAACAGGCAGGTGGACCAATGGTACAGAATAGAGGACACAGAGACCAATCCACAAAATTACAACTTTCTTATATTTGATAAAGGCGCTAAAAGCATGCAATGGAGAAAGGATAGCATCTTCAACAAATGGTGCTGGGAAAACTGGAAATCCATATGCAACAAGATGAAGCTGAACCCCTTCCTCTCGCCATGCAAAAAAGTTAATTCAAAATGGATCAAGGAGCTAGATATCAAATTAGAGACTCTGCGCCTGAAAGAAGAAAAAGTTGGCTCCGATCTACATATTGTGGGGTCGGGCTCCAAATTCCTAACTAGGACGCCCATAGCCCAAGAGTTATATACAAGAATAAACAAATGGGACTTACTTAAACTAAAAAGTTTTTTCTCAGCAAGAGAAACAATAAGAGAGGTAAACAGGGAACCTACATCCTGGGAACAAATTTTTACTCCTCACACTTCAGATAGAGCCCTAATATCCAGAATATACAAAGAACTCAAAAAATTAAACAATAAGATAACAAACAACCCTATCAACAAATGGGCCAAGGACCTGAACAGACACTTCTCAGAGAAGGACATACAATCAATCAATAAGTATATGAAAAAATGCTCACCATCTCTAGCAGTCAGAGAAATGCAAATCAAAACCACCCTAAGATAGCATCTCACTCCAGTAAGATTGGCAGCCATTATGAAGTCAAGTAACAATAAGTGCTGGCGAGGATGTGGGGAAAAAGGTACACTTGTACATTGCTGGTGGGACTGCAAATTGGTGCGGCCAATATGGAAAGCAGTATGGAGATTCCTAGGAAAGCTGGGAATGGAACCACCATTTGACCCAGCTATTGCCCTTCTCGGTCTATTCCCTGAGGACCTTAAAAGAGCGTACTACAGGGATACTGCCACATCAATGATCATAGCAGCACAATTCACAATAGCTAGACTTTGGAATCAACCTAGATGCCCTTCAATAGATGAATAGATTAAAAAACTGTGGCATTTATACACAATGGAGTATTACGCAGCACTAAAAAATGACAAAATCGTGGATTTTGCAGGGAAATGGATGGCATTAGAGCAGATAATGCTAAGTGAAGCTAGCCAATCCTTAAAAAACAAATGCCAAATGTCTTCTTTGATATAAAGGGAGCAACTAAGATCAGAACACGGAAGAAGAGCATGAGGAAAAGACTAACATTAAACAGAGACGACTGGGGGGAGAGAAAGGGAGAGAGAAGGGAAACTGTATGGAAATGGAAGGAGACCCTCATTGTTACACAAAATTACATATAAGAGTTTGTGAGGGGAAAGGGAAAAAAAACAAGGGAGAGAATTAAACAACAGCAGATGGGGTAGAGAGGGAAAATGAGAGGGAAGGGGAGGGGGGATAGTAGGGTATAGGAAAGGTAGCAGAATACAACAGTCATTAATATGGTATTATGCAAAAATGTGGATGTGTAACCGATGTGATTCTGCAACTTGTATTTGGGGTAAAAAATGGGAGTTCATAACCCACTTGAATCAAATGTATGGAAGATGATATGTCATGAGCTTTGTAATGTTTTGAACAACCAATAAAAAAAATAAAAAAATTAAATTAAATTAAAAAAAAGAGTGCTGAAATAACATTTAGTATCTTTTCTGATCACAATGGCATGAGATAGAAGAAATCTTTGGAAATTCCCAATATGTGGATATCAAACAACATGCTCCTAAAAGACCCGTGAGTCAAAGAAGAAATCAAAAGACAAATCAAAAACTAACCTGAGACAAATGAAAATATAAATACAACATATCAATCTTATTGCATGTAGCAAATGTACATCTAAGAGGTAAGTTTATAGTAATAAATACCTATATCAGAAAAATATCTCAAATAATCTGACATTATATCTCAAGGAACTAGACAAAGTAAAACTCAGGCCAAAATTAGTAAATGACTTCATAAGTGAATGCTTCTGAACATGTAAAACACTAATGCCAGTCACTCTCAAACTCTTCCAAAAAGTTGAAATAAAGAAAATACTTTTGAACTTGTTTTATAAGGCCAGCATACTTTGATACAAGGTCAAAGAAAGATATTATAAAGCAAAGAAAATTACAGGCCAACTAACAAGCCAAATTCAAAAAACTGAAGAATCGTTCACCATGATGAGGTGGTATTTATCACGCAAGGATGGCTCAACAGGCAAATCAAACAATGTGTTACACTACATTAACATAATGAATTATATAGAGTATGACTATCTTAATAGATGCACACAAAGCATTCCACACAAATTAACATCCTTTCATGAAAATAACTTTCAATAGATTAGGTATAGAAAGAATGTGCCTCAAGACTACAACTAATATCATCACTCGTCAGTGAAAAGTTGAGAGCCTTTCCTCTAAGTTCAGGAACAAAACAAGGCTGCCCAGGCTCACTACTTATTTTCAGCAAATACTGAAAGATCTATCCAGGCAAAAGAAAGAAATAAAATGCAACCAAATAGGAAACCAAGAGTTCTGTCTCTGTTTGCAAATGACATGATCTTATATATTGAAAATATTAAACACCAAAAAATTGTCAGGATTGATAAATTACTTCAGTAAAATTACTGGGTATAAAAATCAATGTAAAACAATAAGTAGAATTATGTACACTATATGGTTTAGATATTAGGTGCCCCCGCCTCCAGAAGCTCATGTGTTAGACAATGTAAGAAAGTATAGAAATGAAATGATTGGGAGAGTCTTAACTTAATCAGTGCATTAATCTAATTGAATGGATTAACTGGGTGGTAATCATAGGCAGGTACAGTGTGGCTAGAAGAGCTAAGTCATTGGGAACATGCCTTTGGGGCATATATTTTGTCCCTAGTGAGTGAAGTAGTTTCTCTCTGCTTCCTAGTTCTATGTGGTGAGCTGCTATATTCAGCCTCACACTTCCACCATGATGTTCTCCAGCCAAGAAAAATGGAATGAAACCTCGGAAACCATGAGCTCCAAAGTAAACTTTTCCTCCTGTAATTGTTCTTGCTAGGTCTTATGTTCACTGCAGCAAAAAAAAAATAGTAGATAAAAATATACACTTAAAATAACTATCGAAACAGAAATCAAGAAAATAATCCCATTTACAATTAACAACAAAAAATAATACATGTAAATTGCACCAAGATTTGAAAGATCTGTATACTGGGACTATGAAATATTAATAAGTTTCAAACAAATGGAATGATTTTACACTTTCATGGATTGAGAGAATATTGTTAAAATGTCCATACTATTCAAAAATATCTACAGATTCAATGCAATCCCTGTCAAAATACACAGAAATATTTTAAAATCCTAAGATTTGTACACAACCACAAAACCACAAAAGATTCTAAATAAACAAAGCAGTCTTTGGCAAAAGACAAAGCTGGAGGCATCATGCACAGATTTCAAAATATAATTCTATTATGATTAAAAACACACATTACTGATAGAAAAACAAAGATGTGAACCAATGGAACAGAAAGAACAGAAATAAAACTCTCACATTTGCAATCAATTGATTTTCAATGAAAATTCTGGGTTCACACAGTGGGCAAAGGACAGTCAGTTCAATAGCTGATGTTGGGAAAATTGAATATCCAACTGTAGAAGAATTAAATTGGATCGTTATCTCACTGTATGCAAAATTATATCTGAAACATATTCAATTCTTAAACACATAAGACTTGAAATATAATATAAAGTTACTAGGAGAAAAGATTGGGGAAAAGATTCATGACATTTGTCTGGGAATTAATTTTTAATGGAAACATGGGCAAAAATGTAAAAATAAACAAATGAAATGCATTAAACTATAAAGCTTCTATATAATCAAAGGAACAATACACAGTGAAGAACAACCTACAACAAAGGAAGAAAATATTTGAAAACCATACATCTGATAAGGAGTTAATATTCAAATATAGAAAGAAAACAGCTCAATGGCAATAAAACAAATAATCTCATTATAAAATGAAAAGATACTTCTCAACATAAAACATATGAAAGGTCTATGGGCCCATAAAAATTGCTCGATATTTCAAATTAATAGGGTAAGTCAGATTAAAGCCACAACAAGAGATCACCATACACCAGTTAGAATGGCAATCACTATCAAAAGACAAAAGATAATACATGTTGGTGAAAATGTGGAGAAAAGGGAAGTTTTATACATTGTTGGTGGTAATGCAAATCAGTAAAGCCACTTTGGAAAACAGTGTGGAGTTTCCTCAAAAACTAAAGAAAGAATTACCATATGACTCAGGAATCCCATTTCTCTATATCTACCCAGAGGAACTGAAATCTATTCATCTGAGATATATCTGCATTCCCATATTCATTGGAGCATTATTCACAATAATGCTCAATATATAATTGATAATGAATAAATTATAAACACACACACACATGGAATTCCATTCAGCCTTAAAAAGAATGAAATTCTATTATTTGCAATGAAGTGGATAAAGTAGGGGACATTATACTTAAAAAAAAAACAGGCAAGAAAGCAAAACAAAACAACAACAACAACAAAAATCAACACATGATCACACTCACATATACAATCAAAATAATTCTAAGTCATACAGATAGAGAGTAGAATGATGCTCACTCACTAGCAGTTAAGGGTGGGTCCAGGAGGGAAAAAGAGTGAGGAGATATTAAGTTTCAGTTAGACAAGGCGAAGAATTGTTGAGAACTATTGCACAGCAGGATAACTTTAGTTAATAATAAGAGAATAAATTTCAAAAGTCTCACCACAAAAAAACTAAGTCAGTTTATGGATAATTCGATTAGCCTGATTAAATCATTCTACATTGTTCAGGTTGAGCATCTGTTATCTGAAATGCTTAAAACCAAAAATGCTTTAGCTTTCAGATTTTTTTCAGATATTGGAATATTTGGAAACATTTTAGGAATGGTACCCATGTTCAAACACAAAATTTACTTATATCTCACATACACTTCATATGCATAGCCTGAATTTTCCACTTGTTGTGTCCTGTTGACATTCAGAAAGCTTCAAATTTTGGAGCATTTTCAGATTTTTTTTTTCTGTATAAGAAATGCTTAACCTGTATACATACTTCAAAATATCAAATTTACTACATAATGTTTATGGTTTTTCAATTAAAAATATTTTTAAATAATGAGCTTTTAGATAATACTAAAAATATCACACTATAAATCTTATCCTAACATATTTATAATCAACACAGATTGAAAACCTGTGAATAATTTTACAATCAGCAAGAGGATATTTACTTCTACTGAACATCAAAATGAAATTCAATTCAAAACATTGACCTCTGTGCTAAATGTCAAGAGATTGGAAGAAATAAGACATATAAAACCTCTTGCCATTATGGAGATTAGAGTGAACTTGGGATAAAAAGTCTTGCATCAAAGAATTTAGAAATCCAATATGATATCATCCTCCCTTCTATTTTTTCTTTTACCACTGATTTTAAAAAAAAGTTCCAGGAAAATATCCGAATCTACTACCTTTTATTCTGATAATAGAAACTTTTAAAAATATCAAAACCAAAATATTTGGAAATATTTTGGGAATGGTACCCTAGTTCTTATGAGTTCTTTGTACAAAAATTTCAAATCTTGAAACAGTTAAGTGAAATCAGCCTTCCTATTTTTATAATAGGGGAAACATATTTCATTGGTCATTTTGAATACATAATACATGAAGAAATAATATGAAGGATACCTTTTTTTCTTAAACTTCTCTGAAATCTGTTAAAATCATTTGATAACTTTATAATTCTGAAGGGCTTAAATAACTTATATGAGTGTTTTTCTGCTAAATTGCCTAAAGAGGTCTTAAGGGGGAGAAAGGATGCAAATTGCCAAGCCTTCATTAATGTGTTATATTTTCTCATTCTAAATACATGTTCATTTTCATATCTAATTTTGTGTTTGTGCCTTTATATTCTTTTTCTGAAATAACTGCATAAAACCCATTTATAGATACTCTAAAACCTGTGCTTTCCAGGCCCTAGGCATCTGAGTACCTCAAAAGGACACATCCTAGAAATTCATGGAGATTTAAATCTGAAAGAGAATGCACTATTAAACATGCAACTTAACTAACAGAGGCAGTCAGGCAGGACAAGCAGACTGAGCCTGGACTACGTGAGTATCTGATGAGAGAACTCTGCCTAGGAGGGATTTTCCAACCCAGAAAAAAAGACCGATACAATGTGTTTTGAATGGATATTTTGGCAGGTCCAGATCTAGATGCTACCATCTCTCTTATTATGATCCCCCTTAAGGAAAAAAAAAAAAAAGAATCCAGAAACATGTTGAAAAATGAAATGTGTCTGGGACAGAGAATAAAAGGAAAAAGAGACATTCATTCCAGAATCTTTAACTACTTTCTTCTGCCTTAGAGGATGGACTAGCATATAAAATAGGTTAAAATTTGGATGAGCTTTTGTAAATAACAATAATTAAAATCATATATCTAGAATCCTATGTTTCAACTAGAGTTTACCTACATTAACTCATTTAATAGTCCTGTAAATCTTTTGAAATGGATCATTTTTTTTCCTCCAAATTTCGACAAATGAGAAAACTGAGGCAAAGAGAAATGAACTAACCAGTTCACACAGCAAGTGAGTGGTTGGGCCAGGGTTCTCACCAGGTTCCTGACTCTGGATTGCATGTACCTACTTTTTCACCCTGTGCTGAAAGATATCAGGAGTGAGGAGAGAGCAACGTACAGGAAACAAACAAAAGCCATCACTTTGGGTAGTAATCCAGGTAATAGAAAAGAATGAAGGCCATCTTTCCTTTCTCTGAATAAAGAATTAATTGGAAGAGAGATGAAAATATAAAAATAATTTGAAGTGGCTAAGGGGGTATGGCTTAGAGATTTTTAAAATAGAGAAAAAACTGGAACCCAGGGCCTTTCATCAATAGTCCCATAAAGATGAGGCAAGGTCCTTTTGCCAAGAGAAGGTAGGTGGGGAGAGGGCAGACAGAGAGAGACAGAAGAAAACAAAACCAGTTTTATAATTTCCAAAGTCCAATTAGGGGAAGGAGTTGGCACAAAATAGTCTTTTAAAAATTATTTCTTCAAGTGTTGCACATCTTAGGAATTCTGAGGCTCAAATTGTGATATTTCCTCATCCTCTGGCTCCTATATATTTCAGCTAGACATCCCTTTACACTGCTCAGGTACTTATTTCACTCAATATTTGTGTTTTCAACCATTTAAGGCTTTTTTTTTTCCTTATGACTGCTTTTTAAGTACTAAAAAGGGCCCAGCTAGGGATGAGTTATGCTGGCTTCACACTAAATTGTTTCCTTAAAATATGATACATATATTCTGGCCCTTCAATCTAGAGAAACAACCTCCAGGTTTTCAAATGTTTTTATCTGTGTGGTAAATCAGGTACCTGTGAGAGTCAGCAATGCTTTATTACTATACTTTATCCATAAAACAAGCATATTTATATTCATTTCAACAATAGAAAAAGAAATGCAAGAATAACTTACTGGCCATATTTTCCTCTAATGCGGCATAATACATCCAACTGACCATAATTAATGTTCTTAGGCATTTTTAAGCCTGCAAAAAAACCCAATTAAAAATGTGAGTAATTTTCTATAATCTTATTAACCAAGTGTGTAAATAGAGTTTAATTGCAAACATTCATCATAATAAAAAAATTCAGTGACTATGGCAGTGAGGTATTAACAGTCTTTGTTTGATACACAAACAGAACTGAATAGGATGGTTAAAGTGAAGATAGAATTTAATCTTTTTATTGATGGCAAATCTGGTCTGGAAATTTTTAATTCTAGTAAATGATAAGTTTTATGTGTCATATAATGTCATTTCTCTAAAAGTAAGCCTTCCAGAAATTCTTTCCAATACCTTTAATGTGAACTAGTTCCAGACATGAACCACACATGAACTCTTCCAATCATGACAATTCAGAGTTTTTTTGATATTTTATATTTCTGAACTTCTTTTATCAATATAGGCCTAGTCAATTCTACTCAGGCCTCCGTCTTTGACTAGCCCTCTTCAGAGCACTATCCTGTCTCTGAAAGCAGTTTTAAAATTCCTTCTGAAATTCAAATATAAGCAAATCACAAATGACTCCCTAAGAAAAATAGTAATCATAGCCAAGAAGCAATTTGTGATTCTTTTTCAGGGACAGAATGAGCTGACATCCTCCAAATGAAATGGAAAGGGAGAGAGTGTTAAGTGTAGTAAGCATCTTTACAATGGTGGACACTCACATCCCAGGTCCTCTGGTTACTCCATAAGAATAAGAGCAGTTAGAAACATTGTTAAACAGAAAGAAGTAATAAATGCTAAATTTTGCATGGTATTCCTTCCCTTAGTGGAAAGTTATTGATAAAATCACTGGCTTAATGCGTTCCTGAAAGTTTTTAAAATGTATTTAGTGACCTTATTCTAATTATGAGTAATTGGAACTTGACATATACAAGTTTACCCATTTCAATGTCAGTTTCCTGAATAATGAAATTACACTTAAGCCCTTTATGACTTAAAAAATAGTCAGCAATAACATATACTGCTCACTAAATATGAAAATGAAATGAGGTAAATTTAAGCAGGAAATTTCTTGCTATTCACATATATCATAACTTTTAATACCCTTGAAAATACTAATTATACAATTTAGGTGTTTTCTTACTGGACATTACTCAGTTAAATCTGAATAAACAAAAAATTACCTAATGGGTTTTTTTAGCATCAAATGGAGTCATTTATTTTAAATGAGTCAATTTGTACCTAAGATATAGCAAAAATATTTTAACATATATAATATTTTATATCAGAAATATTACTAAACCATTAATGTTAGTAGACTTTTGAGAATATGAACTAGGAAAACATTTGTGTAAAGTATTTAATTACTCCATTTTCCTGGTGTAGTTCAAGAATAGGGTCAGTAATCATTCCGGTAAGTGATGTGGATGAGAGTGGAAGTTGGTGCCACAGAAATTTGGGGGAAAAAGTCAAGATTTGAGAAATTCTAACCACAAAAAGGGGGCTTAAAAAAAACCCAAATATCTCCCAGGTACAGTGGTACACACCTGTAATCCCAGTGTCTCAGGAGGCTGAGGTAGGAAGATTGTGGGTTCAAATCCAGCCTCAGCAACTTAACAAGGCCCTAGCAACTCAGTGAGATCCTGTATCTAATAAAGTATAAAAAATGGTGAAGTACGTGGTTAAGTGCCTCTGGATTCAATCCCTAGTAATTTTTAAAAAAAGAAAGAAAAATAAAACACAAAACAACAAAACCAAATATTCTTCATCCTTCAGTTGAAGCAGCTTACAAAAAAATGAGAATCATAAAAAAATGATTCTAAGAATTGCTAGGAAAGAATATATAAATTAAATACTACTTTGCTTTTTATTTTCTATTTATTTGCTTTTTGTTTGCATGAGAAAAGCAACCATTATCAAGGCCAAATCTCCATGACAGACTTAGAATAGCTAGTAAACTCAAAAACAGCGTGGGCTATATGGCATTCAAGGCCCAGTAGAACATTTTAAGTCATCAAAAAGTTTCTTCTTTAATTCATCAAAAAAATGTCTGATTCTCAGTCCTGAGAGATATTTGTCAGAGGGGTCTTTATATGAAGAGTGTCAACAACCCAATGGACGGTGTCTTTGAAAGCAGATTCATTGAAAAGAAAAAAGGCAAAAGGTTTCGACAAGAAATGGTAACTGTGTAAAGACCAGAGCTGAGCTTTTCCAGGGATCCAATGTAATACGGGGATAAAGCTTAAAGAATTTCAAAGAGTACAAAGTTTACATTTCTTTTACTGTCTTACTTTCCCCCCATGAATATGCCTTAACCCAGCTTTTGACAGAAGCAGAGAAGGCTTAACCCTAGAACAGAGTTTAAATCAGGGATTTTGACCAGAGTAAGTGTGAAAGAGGATTAGAAGCTGATGTGAAAGGGTGGTTACAAATTAATCCTACACTAGAAATCAATTGTGTAATTAAAGAGCCATTTATCTTTATTGATATAAGGCCAACTTTACATTATCAAAACAGAAAAACAAAATTCCAATGTGTTATCTGAGTGGTACATAGATGATCTTTTGTTTATAATTGTTAATGCTTGTTCAGAGTAAATTTATTTTCGTTTTGAGTAGTATGATAAATTGCATATGCTTATCATGGGGTTATAAAATTTTTGTTTAAAATGCTTTCATGATGAGAACTAAAGTCAGAAAAATTGTATTAAGAAATTTTGTTAATAAGTAGATTTTAACTGTTTTTATAACAAAACAAGAGTAACTATGTGAGTGACAGCTATTGATCTATCTTACTAGGCTAGATATTTTTCTTTCTATATATCACATAACATCATTGTAAATCTCAGATATACACAGTGAATTTTACATTGAAAAATTTTTTTGTAAATAAAAATTATTCTGAAAATAAATTCTATGCTGAGTAAAATAAAATATTTAATCCAGTGGCTTGAGGAGGGGAAATCTAGATCAGCAGTTAAGCATGCAAGAGACTCTAGATTCCATCCAAAAATATAATAAAATATTTTTATAACAGTGCTGTGCTGAATTATATTGAAACCTAAGAGAAAAGAAAAAGAGTGATTTCCATCACCCTAGTTCTTGTCCCTAGGCTCCTACTGTTCCTGCCTGCAACCTGTAGATGGTGGGGTCAGCCTGCTTCTGGAAAATCGTGTCCCACTGAGTGCTGGCTTTCCAGAGCTGTGGGGTTACTTGAAGAAAATGCTGATCTGAGTGGTAGTGTGTTTGCTCAGCAGGTGTGAGGCCCTGAATTTGATCTCCAGCAATGCAAAAAAAATAATTAATTAAACAGAAGACGCTGACCTGACTGGATAGGCATTCTGACTTTGGCTGAGTGCCTTCTTCAATGTGGGTCCCATATTTCCTGTCTGTAAATGTATGGGACCTCAGATTTCATCTCTACTTAGGACATCTCAAGCCCCAACTTCTTCATCAGCCTCCAAAGTCACACCACACCATTTGGAATATGATTGTTTTCAATTTAGCATCCAGCTGTAATTTATCTTATGCCATCCTGTGATCAACAGAACACCCAGATATACAAGAAACCTGAGAGCTACTGATGGACAGAAGCTCTATCATGCAAATTGTCATACCTGTCCAAATGTGTATAGCATGTTATGGTGCTTACTTTATGATATATTTTTGGGGGCTGAGGGTGAAACTCAGTAGTAGAGCATGTGCTTAGCACAACACTACACACAATTTTTTTTTCCTGACACTGGGGATTGAACTCAGGGGCAATTTACCACTGATCTACATCAGTATCCCTTTATATTTTTATTTTTAAGGCTGGGTCTTGCTAAATTGCTGAGGCTGGCCTGGAACTTGAGATCCTCCTGCCTCAGCCTAAGTCACTGGAATTATAGGTGTGCCCACCATGTCCAGGAAAAAAAAAAAAAAAAAAAAAAAAAAAAAAATATATATATATATATATATATATATATATACATACACACATACATATATATATATACACACATATATACACACACATATACACATACATATTATATATAAACATACATATATATAAATATTTATATATATATATATATATATATATATATATATATATATATATGTATGTATTCTGGTTAAAAATTTATTCAGGGGTTGGTTAAAAATTTATTCAGGGGTTGGGGTTGTGACTCAGTGGTAGAGCATTTGCCTAGAATGTGTGAGGCACTAGGTTTGATTCTCAGCATCCCATAAAAAATAATTAATTAAAGTTATAAAAAAATGTTTAAAAATATTTGTGTTAACTATAACTAAAATGTATTTCCCAACAGGGTTTCCTTCAAGAGAAAGATAAATATCTCCTATGAAAAGCAAAGAAAAAGCCATCAAATAAGTAAAATCTTAGAAATATTGCACATGTATAACCATTTTATTAGGAGATTATGCTTATTTAATGGCTAAAAGGCAAGGTGAGCGACAGGAACAGCATAGCCATCAAGAAAATGTCACAATGACCCCCTAGAAATGTCAGAGTACAGTGAGCTGGAGAACAAAGAGCTGGAACCTCTTCAAAGTAGTTCCAGTATATATTGTAATAATTACTCCAATGATAAACAAAGCCCTGCTTAATATAATATCAGAGCACAAGTAAGTAGTTTAGCAGCAATAGCAAGAGAGGTATTAGAAACAAACGTTTTTGTAGTAAGAACAGCAGACCTTATACTATGATAAGTAGAAGGCAAATTCTAGCACCAGACTGAAATACTAAGAAGCTGGACAGGAGAAAACAGACTATAATCACAAATGATTCTTCCTATGTGCTTGTATTAGTGATCCAATTCTACAAGAGGGAATGGGTTTGCAAGTCTATCTAAACTTGTATAATAAGAGATCATTAATCATACCTTTGTTAATGGTCAATAGTGTTTATTATTTTCTCTTCAGCTAATTTTGTTGTTTCCTAAAATCCCAAATTTAATTCTACTTCAAGTGATACTGAATACACATAAGCCATCTGAATACACATAAGCAATCTGTTGATGGTTTATTTAGGCCACTAAATAAACCATCAAGCATAAAGAAATAGTACCTAAAGGAGGTCTTCCATAGACAAAATTTGGTACACTGACAGGAACAGTTGCCCAAGTGGACCTGTATTATTCTTTTTCCTTGTCAGGGTGAGTTAAAATGTCAAAGCAGAACTGAATTAGCTGAAAATAGAAAAGGTTAATGTTTTAACAATTATCAAAATAACATCCTTTTATATTTAACATTTTTACTTAATTCAAAATTCACTTCTCCACCCACTATAATTTATCTTCTGCCTTTTTACTGAAATTTGTTTCACTAAGATCATCAAAGATCTTGTATTCTCCATTCCAGTGACCTCTTTTCACTCTTACTGTAACACTTGACTCTTGTAAGTTTCTTCCTACTGGGCTTCCGGGACACCATCTTCTTTTTTCTTGCTTCCTGCTTATGATCTGCTGGACTTTCTCCAATCTTCTTCACCCAAGCTTTAATGCTGCCCAAGAATCTATTCTTAGTATCTCTATTTTTATCTTCCCAGTTTATATCCTCTTGTTCATGTACCCATATTTTCAAATACCACAAACCCACTCAAGATTCTCAAATCAAACTCTCTAGCCCAGATCTCTAACATTACTCCACTAATGTATGTGTAAATATCACCTAGAAAAATCAAATTCAAGATAACAAAAACTCCACCTAAAATTCTTCCCCCACTTCACAAAGAAGAAAGAAATGTGATCCTGTCTTGCAATTTTCTTATCTGGAATAAGAAAATCCCTATCATTTATAACTCTATCACCTATCTCAGTATCTTAGTCTACTCTTTCCTCTTCAGGAACAATGAGCTATGAATAAATTAGATTCTGCCCTTCTGAGATATGTCCTGAATATCTCCTAAATGTGTCCTCTCCAATCAGAGCCTTCGCCATGAAGGAGTACACAGATGGATATCAGGATCTTGTTTAACATCCTCCTAGAGTATTTGGTACAATTGTAATAACATCTGAACTAGCCTCCCAAACTCTAGCTTCATTTCTAACCCATACTCCATGTGATGATAACAGTATTTTCTAAAATTCCAATGTGGTTGCATAAATTTTTGTTCAAAATACTATTAATCCTGGAGGACAGAAGATGGCGGCGGGAAGTGAGTAAGCCGCTCTGTGCCCCGCGCCGCCGCGTCTGAAAAGATGAGGTAAAGATCATTAAAGGAGATCTGTCAACAAAAACCCAGCACCGTGTCAAGAAAGGGGCCTAGGTGGAGTGAACCCGCCACTAATCCAGCCAAGGTGAAGGGAGTCCAGCACGAATTCAGCGCGAGCAGTAAGGACGCAGCCCGAGCTGCCCGGCTCCCTCGGCCCCTTCTCCCTCTCATCTCCGCCTCTCCGCCTTGCTTCTTTCTCCCCAGCTGTCTCTACTCCCAAGCTCAGTCTCTAAATTTAGATCTCAATTTCTTTCCCCCACCCCGCCCGCTCTCCTGCGTGTCCGGTACCGGACCGCGCGGCCCTGAGGCGCCGCCTCCCCTCCCCCAACCCGAACCCCCTCCCCGGGGGTCCCGAAGGCCGCCGCCGCCGCCTCCCGCGGAGCACCATAGAGCAGACGCTTCACTGCGCAATTGAGCTGCCGAATTATATGAAACAGCTGATAAGATGAGTGACAATTTAAAATCCAAGTGATCCGAGAACACGCACTGAGCTCTGACCCGCTGAATTCAAACTCCCGGTCACCTGCTTCCCGCAAACAAACAGCTATGACTCGGCATTAATTCGTCCGTCTGAAACAACTGGTCAGCCCTTCTCATCATACAAAGGTAAATGCCTACTGAGCCTTCATAAGTAGTGGCCACAGGTTTGAAACGGGGCTTGGGAGAGAAGGACCCACCTGTTGAATTGGTCGCCCGGCAAAGGGAAACGACGTCATCAGACTGCTTCAGAGGAGATAACTTCTTTGAAACAGGGGTGTGATCCCATAGCCTTCCCTCTCCACACATCAGGAAAACTCAAGGGCCCCTCCCAGCTCTCCCGTGAGTGCTACAGCCAGCCCGAGGGAATCAGAGGTGGTGCAGGTCCCGTGGAGCTAAACTACCGCTCCCACCAGGGCTGACTTCTGAGGTCTCTTGCACCAGCTACGGGGAAGTGGATACTGGAGGGCAAGTAAAATCCGCTGAGGATTCTCAGCCCCAAACGCTACAAGCTTAGGGTCTGAGGGAATGGCAAACTGGAAGAGTGTGCCCAGTCGTTCATGAAAACAGGGCTCCCGGGAGCAGCAGACTTGGCGTGTAGCCAGTATTGTGGTGAGAGGGGCCTGGCTAGAGAAAAAGTGGGAAGTGAATAGACACATGAGGAGGCCCTAGACACCCAGGATTGGAGACTCGCCCAGTCTTGGAGGAGCTGCTGCACAGTGATTGGTTCCCGCATATGGACAGGAGAAACTTGACCTGGTGGGCACAGCGCCATCTACTGGAAGAGAAGCTAATCAAACTCTAAGACTGCATTTATTAGGGTTTTTTTTTTCTTTTTTTTCTGATTTGGGTTTTTCTTTCATTTTCATTTTTTTTTCTTTCTTGTTGTTTTATTAATTTTTTTTACCAAATATTTTTTTTTATTTTTTTCTACTAATTTCAATTTAAATTTTTTTAACTATTATTATTATTTTATTTTTTATTTTTTTTATTTTTTTAATTGTTCTCTTTTCTAGTTCCTATTCTTTTTCTTCTTTAGTCTTTTCATTTTTCTTATCCCCCCTTTTTCCTTGAATTCTACCTGCCTACTCTCATTCTCTTTAGAGACTTCTTCCCTTCCCTTCAAATACCTTTCCTCCCAAGCATCAAATTAATTTATAGGAGTAAACTGTAACTCAGCAGTCAAACAGAACAAGAAGCAACATGAGCAGCTTCAAAAAACAAGGAAGAAAAGGAGTACAAACAATGCAGGACAGCCTAAATATTCAGGAGGACCTAGAGTCATCAGAAAAAGGGTCATATAAAGAACTCAAGGAACACCTAAGACAGATGGAATGGAACCTTAAAGAGGATACAAGACAGCAAATTCAAGCAGCGAAAGAACACATTGAGAATGCATTCCATAAACAGATAAAAGAAGAAGTTAAGCATCTTTATCAGGAGATAGAGATTATAAAAAATAATCAAACAATAATTCTAGAAATTAAGGAAATGATAAACCAAATTAAAATCTCAATTGAGAGTATCACTAACAGAGTGGAGCAAGTAGAAACCAGCACGTCAGATAATGAAGACAAAATATAACATCTTGAAAAGAGTCTAGCCAACTCAGAAAGGCTGGTAAAAAATCACGAGAAAAACATCCAAGAGTTATGCGATAACATGAAGAAACCAAACATACGAGTCATCGGGATAGAAGAAGGTACAGAGATTCAAACCAAGGGAATGAGAAAACTGCTGGATGAAATAATTACAGAAAACTTTCCAGAAATAAAAAAGGAAACACATATACAAATTGAAGATGCATACAGGACACCGAGCACACAAAATCACAGTAGACCAACGCCAAGACACATTGTTATGAAGATATCCAATATACAGAACAAAGAGAAAATATTAAAAGCTACAAGAGAAAGGAGACAGATTACATTTAGGGGTAAACCAATACGGTTAACCATGGATTTTTCATCACAGACACTGAAAGCAAGAAGGTCATGGAACAATGTATTTCAAACACTGAAAGACAATGGATGCGAACCAAGAATTCTGTATCCAGCAAAATTAAGCTTCAGGTATGACAACAAAATAAAAATCTTTCATGATAAACAAAAATTAAAAGAATTTGCAGCCAGAAAACCAGCATTGCAAAGCATTTTGAGCAAAACACTACAAGAAGAAGAAATGAAAAACAACAACCAAAACCATCAGTGGGAAGTGCCTCAGTAAGACAGAGGGCGAGGGGAAAAACAATCATGGAGAAACAAACTAAATTTTTTTTTAAAAAAGGATAAACAATCAAACATGGATGGAAGTTCAAACCACATATCAATAGTAACTCTGAATGTTAATGGCTTAAACTCTCCAATAAAGCGACATAGGCTGGTATCATGGATTAAAAAAACAAATCCAACAATATGCTGCCTCCAGGAGACACATCTGATTGGAAAAGACATACACAGGCTGAAGGTGAAAGGATGGGAAAAAATATACCACGCACACGGTCCTCGCAAGCAAGCAGGGGTGGCCATCCTCATATCAAATAAAATCGACTTCAAGACTAAGTTAATCAAAAGGGAAAAAGAAGGTCATTATATACTGTTAAAAGGAACCATTCACCAACAAGACATAACAATTATCAATATTTACGCACCAAATAATGGTGCTGCGACATTCATAAAACAAATTCTCCTCAAATTCAAGAATCAAATAGACCACAACACAATAATTATGGGAGACTTCAACACACCTCTCTCACCACTGGACAGATCCTCCAAACAAAAGTTAAATAAAGAAACTATAGAACTCAATACCACAATCAATAACCTAGACTTAACTGACTTATATAGAATATATCAACCATCATCAAATGGATATACTTTCTTCTCAGCAGCACATGGATCCTTCTCAAAAATAGACCATATATTATGCCATAGGGCAACCCTCAGTAAATATAAAGGGGTGGAGATAATACCATGCATTTTATCTGATCATAATGGAATGAAACTGGAAATCAATGATAAAAGAAGGAAGAAAAAACCCTACATCACATGGAAAATGAACAATATGTTACTGAATGATCAATGGGTTACAGAAGACATAAAGGAGGAAATCAAAAAATTCTTAGAGATAAATGAAAATACTGACACAACATATCAGAATCTATGGGACACAATGAAAGCAGTTTTAAGAGGAAAGTTCATCGCCTGGGGGTCATTCCTCAAAAAAAGAAGAAACCAACAAATAAATGAGCTCACACTTCATCTCAAAGCCCTAGATAAGGAAGAACAAAACAACAGCAAATGTAGCAGAAGGCAAGAAATAATTAAAATCAGAGCGGAAATCAATGAAATTGAAACAAAAGAAACTATTGAAAAAATTAACAAAACTAAAAGTTGGTTCTTCGAAAAAATAAATAAGATTGACAGACCTTTAGCCATGCTAACGAAGAGAAGAAGAGAGAGAACTCAAATTACTAACATACGGGATGAAAAAGGCAATATCACAACAGATGCTACAGAAATACAGAAAACAATTAGAAATTATTTTGAAAACCTATATTCCAATAAAATAGAAGATAGTGAAGACATCGATAAATTTCTTAAGTCATATGATTTTCCTAAACTGAGTCAGGAGGATACACACAATCTGAACAGACCAATATCAATGGATGAAATTGAAGAAGCCATCAAAAGACTACCAACCAAGAAAAGCCCAGGACCGGATGGGTATACAGCGGAGTTTTACAAAACCTTTAAAGAAGAATTAATACCAATACTTTTCAAGTTATTTCAGGAAATAGAAAAAGAGGGAGCTCTTCCAAATTCATTCTATGAGGCCAACATCACCCTGATCCCGAAACCAGACAAAGACACCTCAAAGAAAGAAAACTACAGACCAATATCTCTAAGGAACCTAGATGCAAACATCCTCAATAAAATTCTGGCGAATCGAATACAAAAACACATCAAAAAAATAGTGTACCATGATCAAGTAGGATTCATCCCTGGGATGCAAGGATGGTTCAACATACGGAAATCAATAAATGTTATTCACCACATAAATAGACTTAAATATAAGAACCATATGATCATCTAGATAGATGCAGAGAAAGCATTCAATAAAGTACAGCATGCCTTTATGTTCAAAACATTAGAAAAACTAGGGATAACAGGATCTTACCTTGACATTGTAAAAGCTATCTATGCCAAGCCTCAGGCTAGCATCATTCTGAATGGACAAAAGTTGAAGGCATTCCCTCTAAAATCCGGAACAAGACAGGGATGCCCCCTATCTCCACTTCTATTCAATATAGTTCTCGAAACACTGGCCAGAGCAATTAGACAGATGAAAGAAATTAAAGGCATAAAAATAGGAAAAGAAGAACTTAAATTATCACTATTTGCAGATGACATGATTCTATACCTAGAAGACCCAAAAGGGTCTACAAAGAAACTACTAGAACTAATAAATGAATTCAGCAAAGTGGCAGGATATAAAATCAACACGCATAAATCAAAGGCATTTCTGTATATCAGCGACAAAACTTCTGAAATGGAAATGAGGAAAAACACCCCATTCACAATATCCTCAAAAAAAATAAAATACTTGGGAATCAACCTAACAAAAGAGGTGAAAGATCTATACAATGAAAACTACAGAACCCTAAAGAGAGAAGTAGAAGAAGATCTTAGAAGATGGAAAAATATACCCTGTTCATGGATAGGCAGAACTAACATCATCAAAATGGCGATATTACCAAAAGTTCTCTATAGATTTAATGCAATGCCAATCAAAATCCCAACGGCATTTCTTGTAGAAATAGATAAAGCAATCATGAAATTCATATGGAAAAATAAAAGACCCAGAATAGCAAAAGCAATTCTAAGCAGAAAGTGTGAATCAGGCGGTATAGCGATACCAGATTTCAAACTATATTACAGAGCAATAGTGACAAAAACAGCATGGTACTGGTACCAAAACAGGCGGGTGGATCAATGGTATAAAATAGAGGACACAGAGACTAATCCACAAAGCTACAACTATCTTATATTTGATAAAGGGGCTATAAGCATGCAATGGAGGAAGGATAGCATCTTCAACAAATGGTGTTGGGAAAACTGGAAATCCATATGCAACAAAATGAAACTGAATCCCTTTCTCTCGCCATGCACAAAAGTTAACTCAAAATGGATCAAGGAGCTTGATATCAAATCAGAAACTCTGCGCCTGATAGAAGATAAAGTTGGCTCCGATCTACAGATTGTGGGGTCGGGCTCCAAATTCCTTAATAGAACACCCATAGCACAAGAGTTAACAACTAGAATCAACAAATGGGACTTAATTAAACTTAAAAGTTTTTTCTCAGCAAAAGAAACAATAAGAGAGGTAAATAGGGAGCCTACATCCTGGGAACAAATTTTTACGCCTCACACTTCAGATAGAGCCCTAATATCCAGAGTATACAAAGAACTCAAAAAATTAGACAATAAGATAACAAATAACCCAATCAACAAATGGGCCAAGGACCTGAACAGACACTTCTCAGAGGAGGATATACAATCAATCAACAAGTACATGAAAAAATGCTCACCATCTCTAGCAGTCAGAGAAATGCAAATCAAAACCACCCTAAGATACCATCTCACTCCAGTAAGATTGGCAGCCACTATGAAGTCAAACAACAACAAGTGCTGGCGAGGATGTAGAGAAAAGGGTACACTTGTACATTGCTGGTGGGACTGCAAATTGGTGCGGCCAATTTGGAAAGCAGTTTGGAGATTCCTGGGAAAGCTGGGAATGGAACCACCATTTGAACCTGCTATTGCCCTTCTCGGACTATTCCCTGAAGACCTTAAAAGAGCATGCTACAGGGACACTGCCACATCGATGTTCATAGCAGCACAATTCACAATAGCTAGACTGTGGAACCAACCCAGATGCCCTTCAATAGATGAATGGATAAAAAAAATGTGGCATCTATACACAATGGAGTACTATGCAGCAATAAAAAATGACAAAATCATAGAATTTGCAGGGAAATGGATGGCACTAGAGCAGATTATGCTAAGTGAAGCTAGCCAATCCCTAAAAAACAAACACCAAATGTCTTCTTTGATATAATGAGAGCAACTATAAACAGAGCAGGGAGGAAGAGTAGGAAGAAAAGATTAACATTAAACAGAGACTTGAGATGGGAGGGAAAGGGAGAGAAAAGGGAAATTGCATGGAAATGAAGGGAGACCCTCATTGCTAAACAAAATTACATATAAGAGGTGTGAGGGGAATGGGAAAATAAACAAAGAGAGAAATGAATTACAATAGATGGGGTAGAGAGAGAAGTTGGGAGGGGAGGGAGGGGAGGGGGGATAGTAGGGGATAGGAAAGGTAGCAGAATACAAAAATTACTATTAGGGCACTATGTAAAATTGTGGATATGTAACTGACGTGATTCTGCAATCTGCATTTGGGGTAAAATTGGGGGTTCATAACCCACTTCAATCTAATGTATGAAATATAATATGTCAAGAGCTTTGTAATGTTGTGAACAACCAATAAAAAAAATAAAAATAAAAAAAAATAAATTGAACTCCTCAAAAAATAAAAAATAAAAATAAAAATAAATAAATTAAACAAAGGTGTTGTGTCCAACTACAACTAAAAAATAAATATTTTTTTAAAAAAGTAAAAAAAAAATACTATTAATCCTCTATTAACCTATATGTTAAAGTATAAATACCCTGTATGGAATACTCTAACTTTTATAATTACACCCAAATTAACTTCTATGGCCTCATTGGATACCACCATCTCTGCTGCTACCCTTTTCTCCCCATCTTTATTTTTTTTAATTATTTGTGCATAATAGTGAGTCACACTATGATATACTTGCTCATAATATAATCAGGTTCATTCACCAGTACCTCCCTTTGTCCTCCTCTCCTTCCCCTTGGTCTTTCCTCTGTTTTACTGGTTTCCCTTCCATTTTTGTGGGTTCCTTCTTTTCCCCTTTTCTCCCCAGCCTCTATGTATGAGACAAAACATATGACCCTTAACTTTCTGAGTCTGACTTATTTCACTTAACATGATCTACTCCACTTCCATCCATCTATTTTTCTGCAAATCAAATAATTTTATTCTTCATACATGAATAAAACTCCATTGTATAGATCTGTCATATTTTATCTATTCAAAGGTTGATAGACACTTGGGCTGGTTCCATAATTTGGCTATTATGAATTATGCCAGGATAAACATGGGTACACATGAATCATTATAGTATACTGATTTTAATTCTTTTTGGATTAATATCTAAGAGTGGTATAATTGAATCATACAGTGGTTCCATTTCTAGTATTTTGAGAAACCTCCATGCTAATTTCTACAGTGCTATACTAATTTACATTCACATCAACAGTGTATAAAAATTTCTTTTCCCACCACATCCTCATCACCATTTTGTTAATTGTGTTCTTGATGATGAGTGTCAGTCTAACATGAGTGAATAGAAATCTCAGTGTAGTTTTGACATACATATATACATATATGTGTATGTGTTCAATATGTATATATGTATATGTTCAATAAGTCCATGTTCAATATATATATGAATATGTTCAATATATATGCATATGTTTTATTTCTTTAGCCATCAGGGAAATGCAAATCAAAATTACACTGAGATTTATTTTATTTTATTTTATTTTTGGTTCTTTATATACTCTGGATATTAATTCCTTCAGAAGAGCAGCTAGCAAAGACTTTTTTCCCATTCTGTAGGTCTCTCTCTTTTTTAAAGATAGAGAGAATTTTTTAATATTTATTTTTCAGTTTTCAGTGGACACAACATCTTTATTTTATTTTTACGTGGTGCTGAGGATCAAACCCAGGGCCCTGCGCATGCCAGGCAAGCATGCTACCGTTTGAGCCACATCCCCAGCCCCTGTAGATCTCTCTTAATGGTACTGTTTCCTTTGCTGTGCAGAAGGTTTTTAGCTGGTGCCATCCCATTTATTAATTCTTTGTATTATTTCCTCCTATGTTTTCTTCCAGCAGCTGAAAAATTAATGGACTATTTCTAGATATTTGATCAATTTTGAGTTGACTTTTGTGACAAGTAAGAGAGGGATCTAGTTTCATATTAGATATCCAGCTTTCCTAGCACCATTTGTCAAAAAAAAGGCTGTCTTTTCTCCAATGTATGTTTTTGGCTCTTTCATCAAGGCTCAGATGATTGTATCTGTGTGGGTTTTTCTCTGTGTCTTCTATTTCACTGACCTACATGCCTGTTTTTATGTCAGTACAATGTTGTTTGGGTATCTCTGTAATATAATTTGATATCGTATTGTGATGCCTCCAGCATTGCTCTTTTTACACAGAATTGCTTTGCTTTTCTGGGTCTTTGGTTCTTTCATATGAATTTTAGGACTGTTTGGTTTTTGTTCTTTTTGTTTGTTTTTTGTTTTGTTTTTCTTCCTAGTTCTGTGAAGAATGCCTTTGGTATTTTGGTGGGGATTGCCTTGAATCTGTAGATCACTGTATGTAATATGGACATTTTAACAATATTAATTCTGCCTACACATGAACCATGGTAGGTCTTTCCATCTTCTAGTGCCTTCTTTTATTTCTTTTTTTTTTCTTTTTTGACTGTTCTATATTTTTCACTGTGGAAGTCTATCACAAACTCTTTGGTTAGATTTATTCCTAGGTATTATCTTATGGACTATTGTGAACAGAATTATTTTCCTGACTTCTATCTCAACAAATGCATTATTGGTGTATAGGAGCATTTTCAATTTTCATTTGTAGGTTTTGTATCCTGATATTTTGCTGAATTTATATGTCAGCTCTAAAAGTCTTCTGGCAGAGCTTTGAAGGATCTCTAAGTATATGATCATATTACCATCAAACAGTGACAATTTAACATTTTTTTTCTTTTCAAATTGTATCATTTTTATTTCATTATCTTGCTAATTGCACTGGTTAAAATGTCAAGTTCTATATTGAATAATATGGTGACAGTGAACATCCTGGTCTTTTTTGTGATTTTAGAGGGAAAGATTTAACTTCGCCCTCATTGGGCATGATTCTCCATCTTTCGACAGCATTTTCTGGCTGCTTCATGAACATACCTTGTTTTTAAAACATCATGAAAGATCCAGGCTTACTTGCCTTACTTAGAATGGCAAGTTCTTAGAATATTGACAGAACAAGGGTCACCCTTGAGTTGATGACATACCTGGATTGCACGCCCAATCAAGGATCCCACTTATAGCCGGGCTTTTCTAGAATCAAGTTGTTGTGATAAGATAGAGAACAATATTAACTATCAATCAATACAGAAGCAACCAATCTCAGTTATTGCAAAGAAACAAATAGATGCCAAATAACTGCCCCCAAACCTTTGAAATGGACATGACGAGAGCACTAATTAGAGGCTTATTGTTTAGAGATGAGTACATAACAGGGTTGATGAGAAAATGTTAAAAGTTAGCATACAAAAAAATTCAGTCAATTTGCAGTACCACCATACTCCCCACTGCTATTTTTTCCTAACAAAATTATCTTCAAAAACTAATCATCATTCAATAATCCTTGCACCCATGTGTAACATACTCTGAAGGATAATATGAATATGATGAACTTATCAAATAATATGTATCAGAACAATTATGGCGGAAAGGTAAAAATCCTATGCTGCTCCCCTCCCCCATGCACAACACACATTATAGCTTTGATTACACTAAAACAAAATTACAAGGCATTAAGTATGATTAGGACAACAGAAAAAAATTTACATATTAAAAGACTATATTCAATCAAGAATAGAAAGATAAAATTAAGACAGAAATAAAATCCACTTTAGAAACAATAAACATGGCAAAGATGTAAGAAAATATAATCACTGACACAGGGTTACATACCCAAATAAGTAGGAAAAAAAGATGAATGAATGTGATAAATGAAGATAGGAGATGTTATCTATGAAAATTAATCCAGAGTGCTCACTTTGGCAGCACATATACTAAAATTGAAACAATAGAAGATTAGCATGGCCCCTGCAAATTCAAGAAGTGTTCCATATTTTTTTAGACAAAATCTAGATAGAACAAAGGTGGGGGAGGACAAGGGAGGGACATGGGGGTAAAAAAGTTGGTGGAATGAGATGGACATCATTACTCTAAATACATGTATGAAGACACGAATGGTGTGAATATACTGCTAGGAGCCACAACCAAATAATATGATGCATGGCACTTTTTGGTTGTAAGGTGACGCCAGCTAGCCATTGAGATGATATGATTATGTTAAGATTTACATTCATATGGAAATTGGACTCCTGCTGTTCACCTTGGCCTACTATGGGACTCATGTTACGGGACTCCTGGAGAGTTCCCATTGGTTGGGGAAGGATAGTAGGAGGGAATTCCGGGGGAGGTCCGGGGCCCCTGGTTCTGGTAGAGGCGATCCGCGTGGGTGGACCGGCTTGCTTGCCGGGCGCATACGGAGTGTTGGCGGCATTTTCAAAAATAAAGTTTTGTTCCTGCTTGAGTGGCTCGTGATTCTGTGCCCAGCTAGACTGCGGCAGTTGGTGGCCCGGACGGGGAACGCCTGAAGCTTAGAGGTGAGTAAAATTGCTCGCCCCTGAGGGAAGGCGACAGAATGGGTGACCATTTCAAAAAACAATGTGTTCTTGTTTTGATTTATTTTGTTTTTATTTCAAGCTCCCTAGCCCTAGAATTTTCTCAGGTGAACTAGGAAAAATGGTTGGCTCAAGGTTTGAAGTTATTCGGCCCTGAGAAAGAGAAAATTGATACAACCATTCTCTGCTCCGTTTTTGTTTCATTCTGTTTCGGCTTTGTTTTATCCTATCTTATTGGGTTACGTTACCTTTATAGTAGATTAGAATCTAGTAAGAAACAAACCGAAAGACTGTTAAGTAAATTGTTAGAGGTCCAGACTATGGTAAAAAAAACGTTAGGTCAAGCAAAAGAGAAGGTCTCTCAAGCTAGTCAGAGGAAAATTTAAAGAAAGAAAGCTTAGAGGAAAAACAGCCATCAGGTGGAGAATTACAACAGGAGGTTGCTACTAACTCCGTTCTATCACCAGAGGGTGTAATTCAACCAACAGCTCCATCTACAGCTGAGCGGCCCTCAACTCCCGTAGTTGATGGACGGAATTCTGAGGCAGGACCCCAAAGATTAGCATGCCCTGTACTTGAGCAGGCAGGAGGGCAATGAATTCACCGTGCTTTAGATTTCAAAACAGTAAAGCAATTAAAGGAGGCTGTAACAACCTATGGCCCTCAAGCTCCCTTCACAATAAGCATGGTCGAACCTGTTACCAACTTGGACATGACACCAGCAGATTGGGCTAACATGTGTCGATCTGTGCTAAATGGAGGACAATATTTGTTATGGAAGGTTGCCAATGAGGAATTTTGCATGGAGACAACAGGCTTTAGATGCCAGGCCAAAAACATGCTATAATTGTAATCAAACAGGACATTTTAAAAGGAGTTGCCCCATAAGAGGAGGGTTTAACAAAGCTGGGTATCAAAGGAATAGAATACCGGGTATTTGCCCACGATGCCATAGAGGGAAACATTGGGCTAATGAATGCCATTCTCAAACCACCATAGAGGGTATTCCGTTATCAAAAAACGGACAAGGACCAAGTGTTTACCCACGATATCATGGAGAAAGGTATCAGGCTCCATTGCCAAAAAACGGACTAGAGGGCCCAATGCCCCGGGGCCCAAAACCACAAATATACGGGGCAATGGAGGAACCCAGCAGCACCATCAAGGTAGTGCCCAGGACGCATTATCCATTAAATCCCTCATCAGACAAACGAGAAGGAGTGCAGGGTTGGACATCTGCGCCTCTGCCAGAGCAGTACTAACTCCAGAGATGGGAGTTCAAATCATTCCCACAGGAGTAAAAGGACCTCTTCCCCAGGGAACAGTAGGCTTATTATTGGGACGCAGTTCTTCTACACTAAAAGGACTTATGATAAGTCCTGGGGTAATTGATCCCGATTATGAGGGTGAAATAAAAATTATAGCTAGTTCTCCAAGAGGTATATCAGTAATTTCACCAGGAGATAGAATAGCACAGTTATTAATACCCAGCCTGCATGATAAATTTTCCAGTTGTAATGTAGAAAGAGGTTCCAAGGGATTAGGCTCCACAGGTGTAGATTGGGCTATGCTATCTTTAAATTTAGATTCTCGCCCAATGCGAAAATTAAATATTCAAGGTCATGACTTTAATGGGCTGCTGGACACAGGTGCTGACCTCAGCATCATATCTCGTCAAGAATGGCCAAAACATTGGCCATTACAACAAGCCACTCAAACGCTTCAAGGCCTAGGAGTGGCAATAAATCCCCATAGAAGTGCTATGGTATTAGATTGGAGGGATCCTGAAGGATGTGAAGGAACTATACAGCCCTATGTATTGGATCATCTTTCCGTAAATTTATGGGGACGAGATGTCCTAGATCAATTAGGATTGACATTAACAAATAACATCAATCCTAACGCGCCCGCTACTAGGGCTAGACAAGGCTTTAGGAAAGAAAAAAGATTAAGAGAACAAGAACAAAGTATGACAGCACCAATTCAAATAGATCAAGAAATAAATAGACATGGATTGTGTTTTCAGAAAGGGCCACTGAGACAATCAAAATTACTTGGAAATCAGAAAGACCAGTGTGGGTTCCTCAGTGGCCCCTGACTAAAGAAAAGATACAAGTAGCCCATGACTTGGTCAGACAACAATTAGCGGAAGGACATATACAACCTTCCGTATCCCCCCATAATACTCCCATTTTTGTCATTAAAAAGAAATCTGGTAAATGGAGGTTTTTACAAGATTTAAGAGCCATTAATAATGAGATGGTTATTATGGGACCTGCTCAATCAGGGATTCCTCAATTGTCTGCTTTACCAAAAACCTGGCATGTTTTAGCTATAGATATTAAAGATTGTTTCTTTTCAATTCCAATTCATCCCGAGGATAGTCCACATTTTGCATTTACTATCCCTGCACTGAATCATGAAGGTCCTGATCAGAGATATGAATGGAAAGTACTCCCTCAAGGGATGGCTAACAGCCCAACTATGTGTCAAATTTATGTTAATAAAGCAATCCAGTCACTTAGAAATCAAAATCCTGAACTACAAATATTTCACTATATGGATGATGTGTTATTGGCACATAAAGATAAAAACACATTGCTAGAATGTTATGCCACACTTACAAACTTATTGAAAAATTATAATCTAGAGATAGCAATAGATAAAGTACAATTAAATCTTCCAATTAATTATTTAGGAGTTCTATTATCCTCAACCATGGTCCGTCCACCAAAAATTCAAATACGAGTAGATCAACTCAAATCACTTAATTACTTTCAAAAGTTATTGGGAGACATAAATTGGATAAGGCCTTATCTAGGCATACCAACAGGAGAGTTGGGACCTTTATTTGATATTCTAAAAGGTCCATCAGATCCAAATTCACCCCGCATGTTAACGCCTGAAGCAAGAAAAGCATTTAAAATCATTGAGACATATATGGAAAATATGCATTTGGATAGAATTGATATAAGTTTGCCTTTATTATTTATTGTACTACCAACAAGAAATATTCCTACAGGAGTATTTTGGCAAGAAGGTCCATTATTGTGGATACATTTATCTTATTCTCCTAACACTATTCTTACTAGATATCCTGAGGCTGTAGGACAGTTAATACTCAAAGGAATAAAAGCAGCAAAGGGAGTGTTTGGGAATTCTCCCAGTAAAATTATTACTCCATATACTATGGATCAAATTGATGAGTTAGCTAATGAGTTAAATACTTGGGCAATAATCATGTGTAAAACTAGTGTTTCATTTGATAATCACTTACCATCTAATCCTTTGTTGTCTTTTTGGTCTAAGCATCCTGTAGTTTTTCCAAAAATGACAAGAAAAACCCCTATCATAAATGCTCCAAATATATTCACTGATGGGTCAAACAATGGTACAGCAGCAGTAGTTACTCCTGATCAAACTTTTACATTTTTAGTACCCAAACAATCAGCTCAAAAGATAGAGCTTAATGCAGTATTACAAGCTTTTATGATGTTTAAAGATTCTGTATTTAATTTATTTTCTGATAGTCAGTATGTAGTTAATGCTATAGTATCCCTTGAAGATGCTGGTAGGATTTCACCTTCTTCTACTGTTTTCTCTTTGTTTTCCACTATACAAAGTCTAATCTGGGACAGAAAAGATCCATTCTTTATAGGACATATCAGGGCACATACAGGATTGCCTGGAGCCCTTAGTATGGGCAATGAACTAGCAGATAAATCTACACATGACATACATATTTTCTCCACAATAGAAGAAGCTATAAATTTTCATAAAAGGTTCCATGTCAATGCTAATACTTTACAAAAGCGTTTTAAAATAACTAAAGAACAATCCAGACATATAATAAAACAATGTCAAAATTGTGTGACATTTTTACCACAAGTTAATCTTGGAGTCAATCCTAGAGGACTGATACCTAACCATATTTGGCAGATGGACGTCACACACTTGCCAGAATTTGGAAAATTAAAATATTTACATGTTATAGTTGATACTTCTTCCAGATTTTTGATGGGCTCCCTTCATGCCGGAGAAAAAACTAAAGATGTTATAGCTCATTGCTTACAAAATTTTGCCACTGTGGGCGTTCCAAAACAGTTAAAGACGGACAATGGTCCTGGTTATACTTCTACCTCTTTTAAACAATTTTGCTCATCATTTGACATTACTCACATAACAGGAATTCCATACAATCCACAAGGACAAGGCATAGTTGAAAGAGCTCATCAAACTATTAAAATGTACTTATTAAAACAAAAGGAGGGAATTGGAAAGGGGTATATATCCCCCAAAGATAAACTTAAAATAACCCTTTTTACTCTAAACTTTTTAAATTCGGATTCATCGGGACTTAGTGCTGCGGAAAGACATTTGTATCCAAAAAATGTACATAAGCCTAAGGTACTTTGGAAAGATATTCTAACAGGACAATGGAAAGGTCCGGATCCACTGATAGTCTGGAGTCGGGGCTCTGTCTGTGTTTTTCCACAGGAGGAACAGCAGCTGATTTCGATTCCAGAGAGATTAACCAAAACAATTTCTACAGAAAAAGAAGATGATTTGACTCAAATCCGTAACAGCCGATATCCAGAGCTCCAGCTTGGCTATTCTTACATCTGCGACAGTGATCAACCAGGATGCTTTTTTTCAATATCTATTTTATTATTGCTTTTTCCCACATCATAAAGTTCCATTTTATTTTTGAGCTCATACAGACATAAATTAATGTTTTTCTGATCAGTTTTATTTTTTGACTATGGAGTTTTTAAACATTGCAATGGAGATTTCACCTAGGTAAATCTACAAGGCCTTTACTATTGTCTTATATGTTGTATGTTACGTGTGTACATTTCTGTTTTATGTTGTATGTCTGTATGTGCGTATGTCCATATATCATATATGAGGAGCGCTCATAAAAATATGGATCCCAAATTTTTTTTTATTATTCACGTGATTTTAATGGTTTAATTTAATTTGGGTAAACAGCTGTTAAAGACTGTTTTAATATGTGTACAAATAAGCAGGTTAACAGATCTGTTTGTTTACTTTCACCTTTCCATTATATTTAATATTTCTGTTCAGGATAATGTAAATTGTTCTAAAAATTGTTTTCTTAATACCTGTTGAAATGTTACATTTTTTTCTTTTCTTAACATCATTGTCAATCCCTATTTTCATCCCAGTGCCGGTGAAGACAAAGATGAAACCAAACTACAACTTCTTCAATAATTATCACAACAAACTGTATAAACTGATGCATCAATGAATAATAACTCAACAAGTAATGCTCAATCACTGAGTCGATTTATTTTGGGAGGAAATGGACATATTGATAGATTCCTCCACTTTGAACTGCTTACAAAACTTGCCTGGACTATGTATCACTTGTATGAATTGTGCTCTATTTGTTGATACAGCGAACTATGGCAGTGCTGGAGTATCTTTGCTGATGTGTCACCAGTGATGCAATTTTTCCTAAAGAGCCGTCTATTGACTTGATGTCGTGGCATTTCTGTATCCTCCTCCCTTCTACTAGTGATGGTCTAATTTTGGGGGCCAATTGAGGTGAGGCAAAGAACCTCACCCCCCCACTGGTGCATAGGCCTATCCACAGGTATGGCTATATACTGGACTGGTAGTAAGTGACGGGTATGATTCAGTTGCAGTGGTATCAACCTAAGACAGGAGGCTGACGCCTAGAGGTCAGTTTTCCGATGACGGGTAAGAACCATATGTTGAATTGGACATACCTAACAGGCACGGTCCCTAGCCACATTGCCTGTTGCTTAATTAAACAGAAGGGGGCAGATGCTAGGAGCCACAACCAAATAATATGATGCATGGCACTTTTTGGTTGTAAGGTGATGCCAGCTAGCCATTGAGATGATATGATTATGTTAAGATTTACATTCATATGGAAATTGGACTCCTGCTGTTCACCTTGGCCTGCTATGGGACTCATGTTACGGGACTCCTGGAGAGTTCCCATTGGTTGGGGAAGGATAGTAGGAGGGAATTCCGGGGCCCCCGGTTCTGGTAGAGGCGATCCGCGTGGGTGGACCGGCTTGCTTGCCGGGCGCATACGGAGTGTTGGCGGCATTTTCAAAAATAAAGTTTTGTTCCTGCTTGAGTGGCTCGTGATTCTGTGCCCAGCTAGACTGCGGCAATATACTATGTATACAACCAGAGATATAAAAAGTTGTGCTCTATATGTGTAATATGAGTTGTAATGTATTCTGTGGTCATATATAACAAAGTAGAATAAAAAATAAACAAATAAATGAAAAGATTTAAAACATCACGAAAGATCCAGGCTTTGGAATCTATTCTTTGCTTTTAAATCTAAAGTGGTGCTACATGGAACAAGTTACTAAATTTGTGTAAGTCTCAATATTCTTTTATTTTAAAATAAAATGATCTATTATTTTTTAAAAAAGAAAGAAAGAAAATTAATCCAGAATAAGCAAACCAAAATAAATAATGGCAAAGGGGAAAACTTTTCTCATGTAAATATTTGCTTATGAGTAATTAAATATGATTTCATGACCTGGAAAGGGGAAGACGAATCATGATACAGGATTTACAAAGAGACTAGATGTTCTAGATGCTATTAGATTAGTAAATATACATACGTTACTATACTTCAAAGATAATTATTTTGCATTTAGCAAAAAGAGAAAGCATCCTACTCTTGTCAAAGTTCTGGCAAATAGTAAAGTAAGGGAGGAGAAAGATGACTCATAAATTTTATTTTCCAGTATACATAAAGTTAAGAGCTAGATACAAGAACTCAGAGAACATATGGGACCATGAGCCTTCTTTGACTAACTCTGTTTGAATATCAAATTTGCTTAGATCACTGAATGAAGAAATCATATAAACATATAACCTACCCAACACTAAATAGTATGGAAATTTATACTAATAAACTATACTAATAAATTCTGTACACCCAAATATAAATGGTAAATTCTTCATAGATTATAGTGGAAATAATAAATAAATACTTAAAAGTTTCAACAAAGAAAGTACAAACCTCACATACTAGATAATCAATTGTTACTTTTTAAAAAATTTTTAAATAATGGAAACTTAATGAGAACATTTCAAGAATAAATGTAATTAGTCCAAGGATTAAACATTAATATGATTAGTAGTCAAGATGTGAAGAGGGTCAGTTTTTTTCATTTCATACTAGGTTATAAGGATGCATTTTCTAAAGTTAATGAATCAAGCAATAGAGGTTTATATTTTGTATTCTAAATTCTATACCATTATAATTCACAAAGGAAAAAAATGCAAGTACCAATGGAAACAGAATAAACTCCACAATAACTTCCCTTCCTTATCACCCAAAAGTGAAGTAGAAAATGAATCACTAAGGATGTAGAAACTTAAAATAATTAATGAGGAATTTATTAGCCATGTATCATATTTTATTCTTAAAGAAATTATCTGATTCCAAGGATAAGACAAAGTACAAAATGAGCCTGGAAAATCTTCTTTTGACAAACAAGGAAAAGCTCAAACTAACTTGAAGAGTCTCCTTGTGGCCAAAGTGTGAACAATGAACACCAACACATGTGGTGATGGCAGTCAATTAAAAATTGAATAAAATAAAAAACCCTGTGCTTATTTTTTTAATATGCTTGATAAATATGATATTATATGCTTACAAAACACATATTAACTGCAAACATTTATAGCAAAGAAATTCTCCATATATCACCTTAATCAATTCATTAAAGTAAATATCAGCAATAGTGAAACAGGATGAAATCATGTGCCCCATGATAAGATGGAAGGAGAAAAACACAGGATCACTCCTGGGATATTGCTGCCAAAGATGTCTACCTGAAATCTAATCATGAGGAAACGTCAGACAAACCAACTTGCCAGATAGTCTGCAAAACAACTGTTTTTAATCTCTCAGTATCAGGGTCATGAACGTCAAGGAAAACTGAGGAACCATTTCAGACTGAAGGAGACTCAAGAGACAAAACAGAGAAGTGAAACATGAGATTCTAATTGGATTCTTTTACTGGAAAGAACATTATCAGAACAATTAGCCAAATTTGAATGTGTCTAAAGATTAGATTACAGTTCTGTATCAGTGTTACAGTTATCCATCAGCTTGGTGAATGCTTCTTTTTATGTAATAGAATATCTTTCAGAAATTCAAAAAAAAATATTGGGGATGATGGATTGTCAAATGAATCAAGAAAAATAAGTTTATACTGAACTTCCAAGACTTTCAAGATTGTGATGGTCTTAAAATTTAAAAATTCAGTATCTTTCACACATACTACTTTTATGGTTCAAAAAATAAGAAGTATAACATATATAATAGAAAAGGAAAAGGATAAAATACCTCTGGATAAATTTTATTTAGGATATAAAGAAAGTTGCATAAATTGAAAGTAAAAAGATTAATATTGTAAAGATACCAATTTTTGAATAGGAAGATTCAAAATAATAAAGCTGTTAATTTCCCATGTATTAAATATTAAATTTAACACATTTCCAATTACAATATCAAGATGTTTATTTTTTAAAAAAAATAAATATCCCTAAAGAAAAATAAACATGAGAAAGGGGCACACAAAATCTCTTTAAAAGGAGTAATCAATTGAGGTTAATCTTACTAGATATTGAAATATAATGCCTCAATAATGATAACGATTCAACATTGATACATAAATAGATGGTAAGTGGAAAAAGTAAATAATAGATTTCAAAAATAGATGCAAAAAGGCATACATTCAACATGTAATAAAAAAGTGGCATTTCAAATTAGCAGAAAATATAGGTTGCCAACAAAGGGTGTTAGAATAGTTGGTTGGTCAGTTGAAAAAATACTAAATTGTATTTTACGGTCTACACCATTGGCGTCCTACAACAATCTAGATGCATCTAATATTTAATGAGTATAATATTTTTTTAAAACTATATAAATACTAATCATGAGGGAGTTATTTTTAAACCTTGGCATGAAGAATGACTAAATAAGGACTTAAAAACTACAAGTTCTAAAATATTTGTATGATGCAAAAATCATTATGACAATAGAAGAATACAAACAGAATGGGAGAAAATCTTTACCACTTGCACATCAGAAAGAGCATTAATCTCCAGAATGTATAAAGAACTAAAAAAACTTAACTCCAAAAAATCAAATAACCCAGTCAATAAATGGGCTAAGGAACTGAACAGACACTTCTCAAAAGAAGATATACAACCAATCAACAAATATACAAAAAATTTTAACATCTCTAGCAATTAGAGAAATGCAAATCAAAACTAAGATTTCATCGCACTCTAGTCAGAATGGCAATTGTTAAGAATACAAGCAACAATAAGTATTGGCAAGGTTTGGGGCAAACATACACTCACACATGCTGGTAAGACTGAAAATTGTGAAATTCTGGAAAGCAGTATGGAGATACCTTAGAAAACTTGGAATAGAATCACCATTTGACCCACCTATCCCATTCCTTGGTTTATAGCCAAAGGACTTAAAATCAGCATACTACAGTGATGCAGCCAGATGAATGTTGATAGCAGCTCAATTCACAATATCTAAACTATGGAACCAACCTAGATGCCCATCAACAGATGAATGGATAAGGAAAATGTGTTATATATACACAATTGAATATTATTCAGCCTTAGAGAAGAATGAAATTATGGCATTGCAGGTAAATGGATGGAGTTGGAGAATATCATCCTAAGTGAAATAAGCCAACCCAAAAAAAAATCCAAAGGCCAAATATTTTCTCTGATATGCAGATGCTGATCCATCATTTGGGGTGGGTCTAGGGAAGAATGGAGGAACTCTGGATTGGGCAGAGGGAAGGAAGGGGAGAGGACGGGAGGGGAGAAAGTGTGAGGGTAGGAAAGATGGTGGAATGAGACAGACATGTATGATTGCATGAATGGTGTGACTCTGAATCCTGTACAGCCAGAGAAATGAGAAATTGTGCTTCATTTCTGTACAATGAATTGAAATGCACTCTGCTGTCATGTATAACTAATTAGAAAAAAAATTTAAAAATTTTATAAAAAACATGTGAAAGGCTTATTTCTTTTGTACATAAAGAGTTCTTTTAAATAAAGAGGAAAGTAAATTATAATAAATGGGCAAGGGATGTAAACAGTTCACATAAATATAGATGACCACCAATGTGTGAAAAAAACTCTAAATAACATTCATAAAAAATTCAAATTAGGGCTGGGGTTGTGGCTCAGTGGTAGAGTGCTCATCTAGCATGGGCGAGGTCCTGGATTTGATCCTCAACACCACAGTAAAAAAAAAAAAAAAAAAAAAAAAAAAAAACCTAATTAAATAAACTAATTAAAGATATCGTGTCCAACTACAACTAAAAAATAAATATTAAAAAAAGAAATGCAAATTGAAATATCAATAAAACTATTTTCAGCTGATTGGAAAAAAATTTATACAACATGAGTGAAAATATTGTGAAATATATACTTAAATATACCATTGATGATATGATACTAGAAATTAATATAACCCTTGTGGAAGAAAATTTGTCAATATTTATTAAAATTTAAAATGTACACATACTTTGGCTTTGTGGTTCTCTTATTACACTTGCTTACCAATGCAAAACAGTTATGCACGGGATGCTTGATTGACTTTAATAGAAATAAATTTCCATTGTAGAAGCCAGAATCAAGTAGACAAGAGACAAACCACAGGAGTTGTTTTAATTAAGAAAACTGATACAATGTTCTGTTAAACAGATATTCGAGGACTGAAGAGACACAAAGGGAACACCAAGTATCACCCAGGAAGAAACTACTAACATGATTTTCTTGGATGGCCCAGAGGGAAGAGATTGACTAAAACTCCATACATTTGGAACAAAGATCTATGAAGCTGGGATCCAACCTGCGCATGCAGGGCCTCGGCAGCTAGCGCTGGCTGTTGAAGTAAATACATACAATGAGACTATTTCCTGGAAGAGTGAAAAAAACTGCAAAGGGATTCAATTGCTGTTGCTGCTTCTGGAGCAAACTCCACTTCTTGGATGAACAACTGAGAAGACAGTGGCCAGAGAAGACACTTGCCATGAATAGTCACATGTGTCTATATATGCACATGTGTATAATCTTATTTTTGTATTTCTTTATGACTTTAAAAATAATTTTCTGTTTTTATTCTTACTTCAAAAATATTAATTGTGTATATATTTGGTGGTACATTGTAGCATTTTGATATATTGGAAAACTTAACTCAAGCTAATTAACATATCTCCTACTTCACCCTACCTATTATTTCTCATAAGAATATTTAAAATCTGTTAACAATTTTTACATATGCAATACATTATTACCAACTGTGGTCACCATGCTGTATAACGGATCTCAAAACCTTATTTCTCCTGCTTAAATGGAGTGTTGTCGCCTTTGATCGGCGCCTCTCCTCTCTTCCTCCCCTATCCCTTGCCTAGCCTCTGCTTTTATGAATCTGATATTTTTAGACTCTACATGTAAGTGAATTATACAGTATTTTGTTCTCCTGCACCCAGCTTATTTCACTTAGCATAAACATCCTCCAGGTTTATCCCTGTTATGGAAAAAATGATAAAACACCCTTACTTTCTCAGGAGTAAGAATATATCTGCTATGGATTGAAAATATTAAGTACAATGGGAAGGGGTAAAAAGAAGAGTTCAAAGACACAAAAGACACTTACTTCATCCTGCAGAAGCTAGGAGAGTCTCTACAGAGACAAAATAGTAGATAACTTTCAAGAATTAGAAATGATAGGAACAAATAGAGGAAGATAGAAAGGAACCATAAAGACAAGAAATGGGACCTAAATCGAGAGTATGGTGAAGATTATAAGGTAGAATTCAAGGAGCAATTTTCCCTTCAGCATAAGTCTCCACTCTTTTTCCTAGAGACTAGATTAATGTAGGGCCAACTGTATTGTTGGGCAACACTCTGTATGATAATAATAATCTCTTATTGGTGATTGCATCTGGGGTAGGAGGAACTATGGTTGACCTACAAAGACCTGAGAGGGAGCCACCAAAATGGGCTTCCCTGAGTACCTTGACTCTATAACTGAGAAGTTCCTTGAAGGAAAATCTGAAAACAGAAAAAATTCTTTTTTTTTCTTTTTTTATTGTTGGTCGTTCAAAACATTACATAGTTCTTGATATATCATATTTCACACTTTGATTCAAGTGGGTTATGAACTCCCATTTTTACCCCGTATACAGATTGCAGAATCACATCAGTTACACTTCCATTGATTTACATATTGCCATTCTAGTGTCTGTTGTATTCTGCTGCCTTTCCTATCCTCTACTATCCCCCCTCCCCTCCCCTCCCCTCCCCTCTACTCTCTCTACCCCCTCTACTGTAAATCTTTTCTTCCACTTGTATTCTTAAAGAATTGTTATAAAAGATATTAGCTTATGAGGCTTTTGAGCTTGAGTAGCTCATCATCTGTACCTATGTACCTCTCATTACCTTGAACTTGAGCTACCACCTAGGAGATCAAAAAGGGCTCTGCAGGCTACTGTCTAGGCAGCCTTGGAGACCAACACAGGAGAAAAAATCCCAAACACTGCTGTGCTGAAAGGTTGCAATTCTATCCCACATTTCTGAGCATGTGTGCAAAGAGTGATGATCTCAATGTTTAATTAAACCTAGGAATTAATCCCCGGTCGATATTGACAGATTAAGGAAAGATAACCAAAATAGTTTAGCTATAGTGGACCATTATGTGGATAGAAGTGCAAGATCTAGGATACGAGTGATAGCTTTTAACTAAATTATGAAAAAGTTAAGTGCAGATTGTGGAAAATGAATTGTAATCTAAGTTTCAGAGGAGAGTAGGACCCTAATAGCTTTTGAGTGAAGCATTAATATGATATTTTTTAATCATCCTATTAGACAAATAATCTTGTTCACAATGTATGTTGGAAGAAAAAGCATAGAACTGTTCAGTAAAGGGGATGGAAGACCTATCTAGACGGTTGAAGGATTGATAATGCAGTAGCAATGACAATAATTGAGTTCTAATTTCTGAGACTGAAGACAGAGCAGTAGCTTGAGACTGGGGGAAACTTAGCCTGCCACCTAGTGGACAGATCTGATTTGCATTGCAATTTACTTCATTTCCTGCTTCCATCCTGAACCCTCAGGCATAACTGAGCTCAAGTTTTAATTCCCATAATTTATAAAAGCCACACAAGATTTCTGACAAGATTTTGTCATTTTTTATTGGAGCAATTTTCAGGGAAATGGATGGCACTAGAGCAGATTATGCTTAGTGAAGCTAGCCAATCCCTAAAAACAAATACCAAATGACTTCTTTGATATAATGAGAGCAACTATGAACAGAGCAGGGAGGAAGAGTAGGAAGAAAAGATTAACATTAAACAGAGACATGAGATGGGAGGGAAAGGGAGAGAAAAGGGAAATTGCATGGAAATGAAGGGAGACCCTCATTGTTATACAAAATTACATATAAGAGGCTGTGAGGGGAATGGGAAAATAAACAAGGAGAGAAATGAATTACAGTAGATGGGGTAGAGAGAGAAGTTGGGAGGGGAGGGGAGGGGGGATAGTAGGGGATAGGAAAGGTAGCAGAATACAACAATTACTAATAGGGCATTATGTAAAATTGTGGATGTGTAACTGACGTGATTCTGCAATCTGCATTTGGGGTAAAATTGGGGGTTCATAACCCACTTCAATCTAATGTATGAAATATGATATGTCAAGAGCTTTGTAATGTTGTGAACAACCAATAAAAAAAATAGAAAAAAAAAGATTTCTGACAAGAATACAGGTACACTGAGATAGTTATAACAGTGGTTAAAAAAAAAACAAGAAACGTTTGGAGATTTGGGTTTTGTTTAGGTTTTGCCAGTGGAACAACCATTTTTTCTCCTTGGTATTAAAAATAAAAAGTGACTGTTACATGAAATATAAAGTTAATAATCTTCTAATGCTTTCTTCCATAATTTATCTGATGGGCCTTTATATATATTAACTATTATTGATTATTTAAGTACAGAAACATACACAAATATTCAACCATCTTTCTCGCTGTGTATTCCTTCTGGAGATTTCCATTCTTGTTTAACCTTGTTTATACATTACAGTCTGTTGCTCTATTTTTCTTCTCTACTGACAAGCCTTACTTTTTTACCTGCATTCTAAGGCTGTGAATGGTTTAAAACTTTAAAAATGGATGCAACATTCACTTTTCCAAATAAACACATATTTAGAAACTCCTTTAATCTTTATCTACTAAAGAACTAAAAAACTCTCAAATTACAGGAAATGCCCTTGAAGACTGAGGAATGATGACACAGTATTTCTAAGCTTTCCGTAAATATGCACCATAAAATGGAAAAGAGCAAAGAAAAAACATTCAGTTAAGAGCAGTGTGTCTAGATTCTTTGGAGTGTCTCTGGTCTTGAACACTTTTTTTCTCTTCTAAATTCTCATATGTTGGAATAAAATATATTTATAAGTGCTTTGTGAACTTAAAACACTTTTATTACTGGAAAAGCACAGAAGTTCTTCCAGGATCAACCACTAGCCAAATGTAAACCATATTTTAAAACTGTCCCTGTCTCAGTAGGATAAGCCTGATAAGTATGAAGTAAATAGAGGTGCAGCATATTACTCCAAGCAAAGGAAGCTTACTGGACCATACTCCTAATTATAAGCCAAATGGTGCAGGACAGCTTCCAGCCTCCAACAATTTTTTAAAATTATACAAAAAGAAACATATGTTTTTTTCTTCTTTTGTCTCTTTAAGAAATCAACTTATAATATTTATAATAGTGGATCATGTGTATACTTTGATCAGATATTACTTCACCCAGAAAATAAAACCATTATATGCTTTGTTAACTCACCCAGAATAAAAAGTGGCACGACTCTAGCATTTGAGAACATGGGTCCCTTCCCCAGGGTTAGCAAGATGTGAAAAATCCTGAGGCAGAAGTCAAAGAGACTGTAGAAGGAGAAGACTTGAAAGTTGCAAAGATCAGGGTAGTGGGGGGTCAGGGGGGCTGCAAGCACTAAACTGCCTTAAGAAGCTTAACTATTTGAAATGCCCGAGTCTGAAAATTCAATGAGAAAAATGGAGTCATGTTTGAAGATGTGTGATGTGTTGCCTCCTTTGAATCAAGAGCATGTGAGGAGATAAAATAGCAAAGTGCAATTAATGTCTACGCATAATTTAACTGATTAAAAGGGCAAGGGATTTCAGGGTAGTGGGTCCTTACAGACACCGAAGCCTCATTACTCTGAAATGTAAAATGGACCTTTATCAGCCTTTGGTTGTTCCTGTTACAAATTACCACAAACCTAGTGGCTTTAAAAGAATATGAATATGCCAGGAATGGTAGTATGCACCTGTAATCCTAGGAATCTAGGAGACTGAGGCAGCAGGATGGCGAGTTTGAGGCTAGCACAGGCAATTTAGAGAAACCCTGTCTCAAAATAAAATATAAAAAGGGCTGGGGATATAGCTCAGGGGTAGAGCATCCTAAGTTCAATTCCCAGTACAGAAAAAAAAAAAGGAGGAGGAGGAGGAGGAGGAGGAGGAAGAGGAGGAGGAGAGGAAGGAAGGAAGGAAGGAAGGAAGGAAGGAAGGAAAGAAGAAGGAAGGAAGAAGGAAGGAAGAAGGAAAATATTTTCTTATCCTTCTGGAGGTGGAAAGTCTGAAATGGGTCACTGGCTCATTCTGAGTTGTCAGCAGGACTGAGTGCCTTCAGGAGGTTCTATGGGAGAACTCATCTCCTTGCCTTTTATAGCTTCTAGCTGCCTGGATGCCTTAGTGCTTCCTTGGCTCACATCTCACTCGGTCTTCAGAGCCAGAAATAGCCTCATCTTTCTGACTCTGACTCCCTTCCTCCCTCTTTTATCAATAATCACCTCATGATTACAGTGGGCACTGGGTTCTCTCCCCATCTCAAGATGATCAGATTTAGCCACCTCAGTTCCCTATGTGGAAGACCTCCCGCTTGCTATGGAACAGAGCCTATGCACAGGTTCTGCAGAGTAGCACCTGGACACAATTCACTGGGGGCCATTCTCCTGCCTACCACAGACTTCATGAGGTTCTTGTGAGAACTAAATAAACAAAGCGTGCAAAAGTCTTACATGCTGCCAGTAGAAAGCACTCAATAATGTTATTCACCTCCAAATATTTACAGAGAATGTGGGTATGTCTAACTGAACTGGCCGAATTCAAAGTAAACAAGGATATGCAGAATGGCTGGGTTTTGTTTTTGTGGTTTTAGATATATAAACAAACATTCCTATCTAACCTACTGCACCTTGAATCATTCCCGCTATGATCTCCTCTATAATTCAGGTACAGTCATTCTACAGATTGAAAGTGTGCGCCACACAGTCTTCCATAGACCACTGTTTGAGCAGGGATATCAGAGCCCACAAGGGGAAACTGTGCACTTGCTAGAGTTAGCACAAAGACACAGCCGTTAAGCAAGCAGGACACGTCTCCAAAGAGAAGTCACAGGCATAGAACACCAAGTAGGAACCACTAAGGCTCTCCTGCTTTCCATTATGCTCTATTCAGTTCTGAGATCTAAATTGCTGCTGATTTTTCATCTTTTAATCACTTCACAGAAGTTAAGTGTCCTTGGGAGACACTACAGAGGGTAGCACGTATCTCATCCCATGGATTCTAAATTAATTTGATCTCTTAACTCCCAGCTACTGAGCTTCCGGGGCTGCTGAAAAAAAAAAAAAAAAAAAAAACAAAGAAAAAAAGAAAGAAAGGAGAATAGAAAGGAAAAAAAGCATCTTAGGGTGACTTTTTTTTTTCTTTCTCACAATAAAACCTGACAAAAGCTATGGGTTTTGGCAAAATTGCATTTAATTTTGTTTCTACTAGAAGAGAAATAGAATACTTCAATCACATACGTCAACTTTTTTCAATAATAATATAAATGTATAAATTAACAAATGTTGCAACTAATTTTAAGAATTGGGTCTAACACAATTAAAGCAATATACCTCCCTTCAAAGGGGATCAATCATGTCTGTGATATTTCTTCCCTAAGATTATGAGTATTGGTTATTAGTATTAATTAATTGTTATTGGTACATTATATAATGATTCATACTACTAGAATTCATTGTGACATGGTTGTATCTGCGCATAATATAATTTGGTAGCTTTCACTCCTCAAAACCTCCCCCATTCCTTTCTCTTCTCCCTTCCTGGATCTCTTACTCTACTCTCAATTAGTCTCACTTCTATTTCATGAGATTACCTCTTATTTTCCTTTAGGAGTATTTTTAAAAAGTTATCTGGAAGTTAACTCTCACTTCAAATCAATACCATAGATCTACCCAGTGAATAATAAAATACTAGAGTTAATGCTTTAGTGAAATTGGAAAGGATCATGAGCATTACCTTTGTTATCTAAAATTTATTTTTAAATTTAGTAAGTCTAGACCTATTACATGTTACTAGGCAATATGCTGATGTTCAAAGAATAGAGCTATGAACTGGATGGTTATAACAATTGTTTACATCTGGAGAAAATGTCCCGAGTTTAGATGAACTACATAGAATAAACACTGTTGATTATACACACTTCACGATATTGAATTCTATTTCTAGAATTCTTATGACACTGTAAGTCAAAGACCAGAAAATTAAAGTTAAGTGAAATGGGAAAAAAATTCACATTCTGAATAATGGGAATTGTCTTTTTTCCCCCTTTTAAATTTAAAACAAGCATTCTCCTAGTGAAAATTAAAAATTAATTATCCTTTGAGAGGCAGTAAGATCAACTCTGTGATGGGACTAGATTTGCCACAAACTGATACCTACTGGGCCATGTGACCTCCCTGAGCCTTTGTTTTCTCTACCCCTTTTAATATTTTAATGAATCTGAAGTTCTAAGAGCTCAAAAAGATCCTCATTTTATAAATTTAAAAAAAAAAAAAACATTGAATTGAAATAACTTCAACTAGGCAAAGCAGGATTTATACACGTATGTTCTTTCTATCCCACAAGGCCATTGGTCAGGTTCTCAATGTTCCTACCAATTCCTAAAACCTCTGGGAAAAAAATGACAAATAAATGAGACCCCTCCAATTAGCCCCCACTCACTTGGTAACTTGCGAAGTGGGGGAGGAGGCACATTGTCAATGGCTATCATGTGAGACAAAATAGCTGCTGGAAGAGAAGACAAGGGCATCTTGATGGATCAAAGGCAGCTGATCTTGAGAGGTAAAGGCAGAGGCTACTTGAGAAGTAAAGGATCACTCTTTCCCTTGGGGTGTCATAAGGCAGAACCCTCAAGATACTCTCTGATAGGCTGAGTCCTGCGGAATCTTCTTGCTCATGGTTCTGACACAGTGTTGGTGTCCAAGGGTGAAATCCAGGTGAGGAAAACTACATACCAGTCCAGTGGAATTAGGGGGACTGTGTGAGCTACACAGAGTGGGAGGAATAAAGAAGGAATGTGCAATACCCAAGGCAGATACAGCAGAGCCTGAGACCAGGTTAGAGGAGAGAATTCAGTCTATGGCCTCCACAATTCAGAGCCCTTTTTTGCCCACCACATCTATATTGGGACAAACCCTTTTTGTAGCTGCAGCAACAGGAATAGGATATTTATATTGCTGCTCATGGCTAAACAAATAAATCTCCCTCTATTCATCACAGATTCAATAAACTCACCCAAGCTTTATTTAACCATATTCTGTTGGAGAGTAGTATATGTTTTAGTTACTTTTTGCTGCTTCCCAACAAATTAAAGCTAATGACCAAAGCTAGGGTTTAGAATCCTAAAGTATGTATCTTTTGATTCAGTGTATTTTCTTTAGAGGTCTTTAAAGATATGTTTCTAGTGTCATAACTGGCAATGGATTATATACAAAAGGGTTGTGACTCTCCAATAACTGAGCTGGACCAGTAAAATGCTAACCCTTTTTCCAACCAAGTTCATGTAGATAACATGAATAACTAGAATTGAAAATATTCACTGTATTACAAAAGTAACAAATTTTCTTGCAACAGTCCCTATTAAATCGAATCTGCAAGGTAAACTTATTCCAGTGTAACTTTTCAATTGAATGTTTTTTCCCTGAACCCAGTGCTACAAACTCTGGACTCTGTTGACTCAAATTTGTTGAATCTCATCATTGTGCTTTTTGTATTTCTTCCACACTCGCCAGCTACCTCCACCTGCATTGACACCCCTCAGGATGAAACCTCGCCATCCCAAACACACCCCTTTGATAATGCCTAATGCCTTAATTCAGCAGGGTATCCCAGAATCATTATTTTCCCACTCTCATATTTAAAACTCAAAGAACCTCTTTATAAAAATTATTATTAAGTCTTCCTGCATTTTTCCTAGATGTTAAAGCAGATAGGGCTATATAAAATGTGTGATTGTTTCTTTTTTTTTTTTTTTTTTTTTGGTTTTCATTGGTGTTTTGTTTTTGCCTTTGACAAGCAGTTCTGATCAAATGAAATGTAAGAAAGAAATTTTAAGACCCTAAGATTATACTAATCAATTTCATCTCTGATTTCAACCAACAGTTATTTTTACTTATTGTCTTGTTATTTTCCTTCTTTTCCATATGTTCTCATTTTCTTTTCTATATTCCATATAATATTAATTCCACGTTAAACTAGACCTTGCTTGGAAACAATTTTTTAAAAAAGAAATAATAGAGGTAAAAATGCAAGTCAACAAGAACATTAATAAGGAAACAAACAAAATAGTTTATTTTTTTTCTAATTCTGTAATCTTCATAATTTGTGTATCTGTTTATATCTCTATGCATATGTACAGAAAAAAAATCCATTAGTTCAAAAATTCAATATCCCTGAAATATTCTTGATTAGTCCTTCAAATGTATTCTGAATCTTTTAAAAATTCATTCTAATAACAATAACCTAATCATGATTTATCTTTGATAGACAGATAATACTAAATTGTTTGATTATCAATACCTAGATATTCCTCGTAAATCAAAGCCCTTCTCAAACACGTGTTCGTAAAATTATCTTAGGAAAGTCACTTCATCTCCCTTAATTTTAACAATCTACTCCATTTAAAAGGAGTAATAATAATACCTCATACAAATGTCATTAAGATTAAATAAAATGGTAGAAATAAAGGTTCCTATACATAGTGCCTAACATGAATCATTGATTCTCATTTTTATTTGTACTACTATTATTATTGCTAAAGTAAATCTTGAGAAATTCAAATGGACAAGAAAAGATCAGGGAGAGCCAGAGGAAAGGTGGGAAGTTATAAGAGACAGGAATTTAGAAAAAGTAGAAATTATTGAGAGAGAATTTTTAGAAATTTTTGCAATGTAAAATGTAACTACTCCCCTCCATTCCTTTACAAGTACAGATTCTTAAAAAAAAAAAAAAAAAAAAAAAAAAACATTTCAGTTAGATTTAAGTTTTAGAGGGCATGCAAAGTACGTGTTAAAGTTTGCTTCAGGGAAGTTCTGTTAAGCTAATGAACTTCACCTGAGGTTACAGAGTCACCATTCACATTCAGAAGGTGCTTGAAGAAAACATTTTCAGAGCATAATCACATCTCAGAGTAGTTTTTAAATTTTTGATATCCTTGCTTTTAATAAAACCATGAAATTTCACGTGGACTTAGCCATAAAAATACAAATATATACTTGATAAAAATCTGAGATATTAAAGCAGAAAGTCTTCATACTTTGAGAATGTGCTTTAGAGTATTTGTAGTACTTGCTACCTAGAGTGGAATACAGTATAGAATACAGTATAGATAAAGAAGACCAGGTTTGAAGCTATACGTACCTGGGCCCAAACTGTCTAGGACAGCTCCCAACTGTGGTCTCTTGGCTAAGTTATTTAAATTAATGATGTCTCTGTTTATTTATTTATACAATTAGAGGAGTGAGAATAATTTCACAGGGTTACTGAAAGGACTGTAAATAATATCAGTAAAGCAACTACTTCATTATGACTTATGAAAATCAAATTACATAAGACATGCAAAATATTTAAGACATGGTTGGCATATAATAAGCTTACTCCAAATATTCCAGTTGCTTTCCTTTCTCTCTAATTAGAATATCAAGCTATGATATAAGAAAGTGGCCACCCGACCAAGGACTAGCACACACCAGAATGAGATGACGACTAGCTTGGCACAATAGAATGGATCAGCACTTGGCTCAGAAACTAGGAGACAAGAACAAAAAAATGATAACCAGGTTGGAGAAAATATACTAGGCTAAGGACTTCACCAACAATTGATGTAAATGTATGTACCATTGTTTTAGTCAGCTTTTTTGCTGCTGTGACTAAAAGACCGGACCAAAACAACTGTAGAAGAGGAAAAGTTTATTTGGAGGCTCACGGTTTCAGAGATCTCAGTCCATAGACAGCAGGCTCCGGTTCTTGGGGCTTTAGGTGAGGCAGAACAACATTGTGGTGGTGTGTGGTGGTGTGTGGTGGAGTGTGGTGGAGTGTGGTGGAGTGTGGTGGAGTGTGGTGGAGTGTGGTGGAGTGTGGTGGAGTGTGGTGGAGGAAAGCACTCACCTGACCATCAGGAAGCAGAGAGAGATTCTACTCGCCAGATACAAAATATATACCCTATAGCCACTCCCCCCAGTGAACCACTTTCTCCAGCCACACCCTACCTGCCTCCAGTTAACACTCAGTTAATCCCAGCAGGGATTAATTAACTAATTAGTTTGGGGCTATACCCAATAATTTCTCCTCCAAACCTTCTCTCATTATCTCACACTTGAGCTTTTGGGGACACCACATCTAAACCATAACAATCAGTGATACCAAACTCAACTGTGTTTCACAAACATGTTATTATCATGTGAAGAATCCAGGAGACACAAATTCAGATGTCAGAAGTTCATCTGAGAACTTGCATATCCTGGTAGTACTTTCTGTTAACATTTGCTGAAATGCCAGGTCTGTTCATTAAGAATCCATGTTTGCTTCTACTAATAGTATGCAGTGTCAAATTTTCATATAATCTGGAAAGCACAATAATCTTGAAGGTAGATATTATGATCCTGTTTTGGAGGTAAAAAAAAAAATAGGCTCTGCAAAGGAAGATTACAGAGTTCAAATATTGTAAAACTAAACTGTGAGCCCAAGTTTGCCTTTTTCACACTGATTTCTTAATTTAAAATGTGCAATTGTCTTTAAAGGAAATGATGTGTCCTGCATTTTCGTGTGGAAATTCTCCTCTGAATGGAAATAACATTTAGATGATGGTAGTCTTCTAAATAAGAAGTCCATGAGGTAGATTTAGAGATACATTCATTCAGTTATCTGCATTTTTAAGATTCCAAGTTCAGCAAATTGGAGACAGATGCTTAAGTTTGGAGAGACTTCTACATGTGCAGGAAGTAGATGCCCTCCATCTGAGGAAGTGACCACCCAGTCTGTTTCAGAGCTGGATACTGAGTGGAGCATAGGTTAAAGAAAACAAAGTGAAAGAGGTGGATTAGTTCAGGGGATGAGTTGTTCAGGAGAGTGATGGTGAAGGTTGAAATTAGAGCAGGGTACTACAGAAGAAAAAGAAGGAATGGTTGATGAGTGATGGAGGACAGAAAAAAGATTGAGGATTCCCAGGATTCTGCATTCTGTGTTGCAGTAGAGGCAGCTACAATAAATACAGGTCAAAGATATGATGGTGATGATGATGGTGGTGGTGGTGGTGGTATGGCCAGTCTTTGGGAGGCATCCCTTTTGTGCAAAGCATAAATTTAGATATTCCACGTCAATTTATCTTTCCCAACTCTATGAGGTATGCACAATTTATTATTTTATAGATGAGAAAACTGAGGTATGTACAGGGAATTAACTTGAGAAGATCATACGGGCCGAGGACGTCTTACTTTTAACCTATAGCGAAAGCACCAGAAGAGCCAGACTGAAAGTAGACCCCTGGGGATTCATAAAAAAACTGAGTGGAGTAGGAAAAGATAAGATTTAGGAAGCCTGCTCATCTCCCATCCCTCAAGATGATTAAACTAGATTTTATTTATGAATCTCAAAAATTGTTTTCTCTATGTCCTTCAGAAAATACTTATAAAATTTTGAGATCTCACATATAAGTAAAAATATTGTTTTAATGTATAAATCTCCAGAAAGATGAAGCCAGATCCAATGTGATTTTTAAAACTTACAGTATTTCTCAAAAGATATAATAAGACCAGACAAATGTTTTCATAAAGCGTACAAATAAACTATCTCTGTTTCTTAAATATTTCTTTGTAGTTTCAACCAACAGGATGAAAATAATGCTGTATACCAGTTCTTTTTGTAACAAAACAAAACAATAACCAAAAAAAAAAAAAAAAAATATATATATATATATATATATATATATATATATATATATATATTCAGTAGGAAAAGCAGAGTATATTAATACCAGAGGATGGCTGTTTAAAATGATCAAGATGTTATCAGCTGTAGATGATTGTAAATGAAAAACAACATTCAAATGAAATCAACTATTCAAGGGAATAATTAAACATTATAACAACGATGTAGTCTGAAAAACTACTGAGATCAAAAACCCTTGTCAGACTGATGGCATTAGCAATTCCCAGGCTGGTTTTTCAGAGAAAATTATTTGAAGAACATTCAATATATCTAAAAACTTTTAAAATATCTTCTCCTACTGACTTTAAATTCCTTCCCTTTATAGGCACTCACAAACAGATGGAATCTCCTTATTGAAGCTGGTTTTTTTCCTAAACAAAATAAAGAGTACAAAATGTTTACATTACAAAGAATTTTAACCGGGGTAGCACTGTAAGCCATTTATTTTACTAGATTCTGAAGTATGCTAGTATTTTAATATCTGTTCAAAATCCACTATGGAAGTCACACACCCATTTGTACTCCACTTATAACCTACCTCCGAGTTTATTTGATTAAAATTGACCTCATAACATGGTGAGAGGAGGCTAATTCAAAGCTTTTCTGTTTGAATTTCTATTCTCACAAGAGTAATAATAGAATAGCCAATAACATCTGTGGGCCATATTCTACTTGCCAAGCTAAGTAATTTCCATGCATTATCTCCTATCTAATTCGATCCTTGCAAAGGTCTATGAGGCAGAAACCGATACTGTTCCCATTTTGTCAATTTGGAAGCAAAGTCTTAGTGATGTTAAATAATTTCCCAGATCTTCCAGCCATTGAAACATAGCTTCAGGATTCAAACTTGGGCTGACTCTGCAGCCTGTTGGTCCAGCATTGGTTCAGACAAAGGCAAATGTGTTCAGCAATCATTTTCTCAGACCTGTTTTAAATGGCATTGACTGTTGTTAAGCAAGTCAGTGTTCTTACCAAGAGGCATTGCCTGATTGTTCTTGCCTGCTCTGAATACTGGCTGGCATGCATTCCTTAGATTCACAATCTATTTTCCTTAGATTCACAATCTATTTCCTCCCTCAACATTTCTCCAGATACATTACTTTGAATTCACAACATTTTTGTCTGCAGGTGCTCAAAATTCATTTAAATTTAAGAGTACAATATCTATTCATTTATACCCAGGAGGATGTGAACCATGTCTTCCTGGCCTAAAGGGAAAAAATGAATGTCCCTTTCTCTCTCGCTTCTTCCTCTCTTGTATTTTCTTTATGACTTAGATATTCTCAAAGATTCATTTGACCCTATTCACAACTGCCTGGAGAAGTGCCTTAGAAATGTCACCCAAGTGTGTATGTCACACAAGTTCTTGTCTAATCCTGCCCACTCCATACCCACCCTTCCTTGGTAGCTTGAGGAAGTTTATGGCCAGAAAGGAAAGATACAGATGTGCCATCATGCATACAGCTAAAGAACCACATGGGGTGTTTCCTCCTTCTTGGAGTGAATCTACTGAGCACCTTCTGTTTACAGAACAGAATGTCTGCCTTTTCAACTGGGCAGCAGGCAAAACAGGACTCATCACTTCATCCAACCGAGTGGATGAAGGTCACATAATGAACTAGTCAAGGAGTCATACTGAAGCCCAAATCACAAAACTTTTTCTGGCCACATTCTGTCTCCTGGTTAGTGTCCCTTCCCTCACTTATTTCAAGAGTGAATATTGTTTTCACCTAATCACTTGCATGCTTCTCAGTGAGTAGAATAAATGACTTTTAAGATGGTATCATTCTCATGCCATCAACCAAGCCACTTGTCATCCAGATTTTTTTTCCTAATGTAATCTCGTTGTCATTTAGATTTGACATTTTAGAGACTTAAACTTCAATGTACTATACTATTCGAAGTTGCCTGGAGACATTGCTGAGCTGTGCTTTTCCCCCATGATTCAAGGAAGGACATTATTCTTCTTTCTTTATTGCTCCAGTCTTCCACTCTACACTTCCACAAATCACTATAATTTGCACCACATCGTACACTATCTGCACGAGGTGTCCTGTAGCAACTTCTGAAATGACCTATAATATTATAAATCATTGTGCTATTTTGGTATAAAATGTTGCTTAGGTAAATATCCATTGTTGTGCATTTTTTCTCCAGAGAACTATTAGTCACATTTTATTGTTCAGAAAGAAAATATGTTACCAGTCATATTTTCTGTTGGTTATTTTCTTTTTCTTTTTTCTTCTTTTGGCGACTGCTGTTGTTTAAAACTATATTTTTATATGTTATAGACACAATTTCTTGGAATAAAGCATTCATATGTATTTATATGTTAGCAAACTGCAGATCACATGCCCGTGATAAAAGGTAGCTGATGTTAATGATGATTTTATTATATGATTCCTGCAACAACCAGATTTATAGGCAGTGACAAATGGCTTAGTTGAAACAAAGCAGGGACTTTTATTAGGTCAAATATAAGAGAGGGAAACTACCCAGAAAAATAGAGCTGAAATACAGCTGTGGGTCATATCAATTCAGATGCTTTATCTATTTTCCACAACATATCAAATTGTCCCTCAAAAGCATACCTGGTCTTCAGAGTTTGAAATTGTTTCCTCTTTCAACTGTATCAGTCGGGCTCTGATCAGAGAAGCAAAACCACCAGAGGATACATGGAATAAGGGATTTAAGCTGACACAATACAATTCACTTCCTCAAATCATTGCTCATCTCTTAAATTATCCAATGTCCATTTGTTTTCCCTAAACAGATTCCCTGAACATATTAGAGGAAACTGCCAAATCATCATCCAAGTTAAACTCAAAAGAACAGAGCAACAGCACAGTTCAAAATAATATGTGGATATCAACTTCAGTACAGTTCTTCCAAGTTCTTAGTAAACTAATGATGTTTGGAAAGACAAATTGTATAATATCAAAATTCAAGAGCGGTAGAAAACCTAATACCAAAATCTGAGAAAGCCCTGTGCAAATTTCAAAGCAAACAGAATAGGACTGATGAGAATCTATCCATTATGAACTGAACTATGTCCTCCAAGAAAGGTATATTGAGTTCTAACCCCCCACTGCCTCTTTTTGGTAACTAGGGTCTTTATAGAAATATTCAAGTTAAAATGAGTGTGGACCATAATCTCTAGGGTGAACCATAATCCAGTACCACTAGTGTTTATATTAAAAAGGGGATCTTTTAGAAAACATGGAATGAAACCACCATTTGACCCAGTTATCCCCACTCCTCAGCTTATATCCAAAGGATGTAAAATCAGCATACAACAGTGACATAGCCACATCAATGTTTATAGCCAAGTAATGGAACCAACCTAGGTGCCCTTCAACAGATGAATGGATAAAGAAAATGTGGTATATATATTACTCAGCCATAAAGAAGAATAAAATAATAGCATTTGCTAGTAAATGGAGACTATCATGCTAAGTGAAATAAGTCAATCCCCCCCTCCCAAAAAAAGGCCAAATGTTCTCTCTGATATGTGAATGCTAACCCATAACAAAAGATGGTAGGAAGAGAAAGTACAGAAGTCCAGTGAATTACAAAAAGGGGAATGAAGTGAAAGTAAGGGGTATGGGAATAAGGAAGACAGCAGAATGAATCCAACATAACTTTCCTATGCTCGTATATGAATACACAACCAGTATAACTCCACTTCATGAACAAACACAAGAATGGAATTTAAATTGGAATGGGTTGCATTCCATGTATGTACAATATATGTCAAATATGCTCAACTGTCATGTATATCTAAAAACAACAATTAAAAAAAAAGAATCAGAGGAGCTGAAATTCTTATCCTCAGAGGGGAATGAAGCAGAAATCATAATGTATATGGAAATCAGTTTTTGTGATAAGCGGTTTAGCCCTATTTTTATTCTTCAAACTGTGTGCAAGAATAATACTTAAAAAACTTTAAATAAACTTTAAGAAAATAAAAAATTAAAAAGGGGAATCTGTTAGAAAACATGGAATGAAACCACCATTTGACCCAGTTATCCCACTCATCCGCTTTGGATTTAAATATTCACCAAAGGAGGACCACATGAAGAAACACAGGGAGAAGATGACCTGGGCCAGGAGTGATGAATCTCCATGCCAAAGGTGTATCAAGGATTGCCAGCAAAGACCAGAAACTAGAAGGGGTAAGGAAGCACTCTCCCTTAGGCTGGCCCTACGGACACCTCAATTGTAGACTTCCAGCTCCCACAACTGAAAACAATACATTCTTGTTTTTTTTTTTCTTTTTTTTAATTGGTTGTTCAAAATATTACATAGTTCTTGATATATCATATTTCACACTTTGATTCAAGTGGGTTATGAACTCCCATTTTTACCCCGTATACAGATTGCAGAGTCACATCAGTTACACTTCCACTGATTTACATATTCACATACTCATGTCTGTTGTATTCTGCTGCCTTTCCTATCCTCTACTATCCCCCCTCCCCTCCCCTCCCTTCCCCTCTTCTCTCTCTACCCCCTCTACTGTAATTCATTTCTCCCCCTTGTATTCTTTTTCCCTTTCCCCTCACTTCCTCTTGTATGTAATTTTGATTAACCCTAAGGGTCTCCTTCCATTTCCAAGCAATTTCCCTTCTCTCTCCCTGTCCCTCCCACCTCTCATCCCTGTTTAATGTTAGTCATCTTCTCATGCTCTTCTTCCCTACTCTGTTCTTAGTTACTCTCCTTATATCAAAGAAGACATTTGGCATTTGTTTTTTAGGGATTGGCTAGCTTCACTTAGCATAATCTGTTCTAATGCCATCCATTTCCCTCCAAATTCTATAATTTTGTCATTTTTTAATGCAGAGTAATACTCCATTGTGTATAAATGCCACATTTTTTTATCCATTCGTCTATTGAAGGGCATCTAGGTTGCTTCCACAGTCTTGCTATTGTGAATTGTGCTGCTATGAACATGGATGTAGCAGTGTCCCTGTAGCATGCTGTTTTTAGGTCTTTAGGGAATAGACCCAGAAGGGGAAGAGCTGGATCAAATGGTGGTTCCATTCCCAGCTTTCCAAGAAATCTCCATACTGCTTTCCAAATTGGTTGCACCAATTTGCAGTCCCACCAACAATGTACAAGTGTACCCTTTTCCCCACATCCTCGCCAGCACTTGTTGTTGTTTGACTTCATAATGGCTGCCAATCTTACTGGAGTGAGATGATATCTTAGGGTGGTTTTGATTTGCATTTCTCTGACTGCTAGCGATGGTGAGCATTTTTTCATGTACTTGTTGATTGATTGTATGTCCTCCTCTGAGAAGTGTCTGTTTAGGTCCTTGGCCCATTTGTTGATTGGGTTATTTGTTATCTTATTGTCTAATTTTTTGAGTTCTTTATATACTCTGGATATTAGGGCTCTATCTGAAGTGTGAGGAGTAAAGATTTGTTCCCATGATATAGGCTTCCTATTTACCTCTCTTATTGTTTCTTTTGCTGAGAAAAAACTTTTTAATTTGAGCAAGTCCCATTTGTTGATTCTAGATATTAATTCTTGTGCTATGGGTGTCCTATTGAGGAATTTGGAGCCCGACCCCACAGTATGTAGGTCGTAGCCAACTTTTTCTTCTATCAGATGCCTTGTCTCTGGTTTGATATCAAGCTCCTTGATCCATTTTGAGTTAACTTTTGTGCATGGTGAGAGAAAGGGATTCAGTTTCATTTTGTTGCATATGGATTTCCAGTTTTCCCAGCACCATTTGTTGAAGATGCTATCCTTCCTCCATTGCATGCTTTTAGCCCCTTTATCAAATATAAGAAAGTTGTAGTTTTGTGGGTTGGTTTCTGTGTCCTCTATTCTGTACCATTGGTCCACCCGCCTGTTTTGGTACCAGTACCATGCTGTTTTTGTTACTATTGCTCTGTAGTATAGTTTGAAGTCTGGTATCGCTATACCACCTGATTCACACTTCCTGCTTAGCATTGTTTTTGCTATTCTGGGTCTTTTATTTTTCCATATGAATTTCATGATTGCTTTCTCTATTTCTACAAGAAATGCCATTGGGATTTTGATTGGCATTGCATTAAACCTATAGAGAACTTTTGGTAAATCGCCATTTTGATGATGTTAGTTCTGCCTATCCATGAACAGGGTATATTTTTCCATCTTCTAAGATCTTCTTCAATTTCTCTCTTTAGGGTTCTGTAGTTTTCATTGCATAAGTCTTTTACCTCTTTTGTTAGGTTGATTCCCAAGTATTTTATTTTTTTTGAGGATATTGTGAATGGAGTGTTTTTCCTCATTTCCATTTCAGAGGGTTTGTCGCTGATATACAGGAATGCCTTTGATTTATGCATGTTGATTTTATATCCTGCCACTTTGCTGAATTCATTTATTAGCTCTAATAGTTTCTTTGTAGACCCTTTTGGGTCTGCTAGGTATAGAATCATGTCATCCGCAAAGAGTGATAATTTAAGTTCTTCTTTTCCTATTTTTATGCCTTTAATTTCTTTCGTCTGTCTAATTGCTCTGGCCAGTGTTTCGAGAACTATGTTGAACAGAAGTAGTGAGAGAGGGCATCCCTGTCTTGTTCCAGATTTTAGAGGGAATGCCTTCAATTTTTCTCCATTCAGAATGATGCTAGCCTGGGGCTTAGCGTAGATTGCTTTTACAATGTTGAGGTATGTTCCTGTTATCCCTATTTTTTCGAGAGTTTTGAACAAAAAGGGATGCTGTACTTTGTCGAATGCTTTTTCCGCATCTATCGAGATGATCATATGGTTCTTATTTTTAAGTCTATTGATGTGGTGGATAACATTTATTGATTTCCGTATATTGAACCAGCCTTGCATCCCAGGGATGAATCCTACTTGATCATGGTGTACAATTTTTTTGATATGTTTTTGTATCCGATTCGCCAGAATTTTATTGAGGATTTTTGCGTCTAGGTTCATTAGAGATATAGGTCTGTAGTTTTCTTTCTTTGAAGTGTCTTTGTCTGGTTTAGGAATCAGGGTGATGTTGGCCTCATAGAATGAATTTGGAAGTTCTCCCTCTTTTTCTATTTCCTGAAATAGCTTGAAAAGTATTGGTATTAGTTCCTCTTTAAAGGTTTTGTAAAACTCTGCTGTATACCCATCCGGTCCTGGGCTTTTCTTAGTTGGTAATCTTTTGATGGTTTCTTCTATTTCCTCAATTGATATTGGTCTGTTTAGGTTGTCTATATCCTCCTGTCTCAATCTGGGCAGATCATATGACTTAAGAAATTTATCGATGCCTTCAGTATCTTCTATTTTATTGGAGTATAAGGATTCAAAATAATTTCTGATTATCTTCTGTATTTCTGAAGTGTCTGTTGTGATATTGCCTTTTTCATCCCATATGCTAGTAATTTGAGTTCTCTCTCTTCTTCTCTTCGTTAGCATGGCTAAGGGTCTGTCGATCTTATTTATTTTTTCAAAGAACCAACTTTTAGTTTTATCAATTTTTTCAATTGTTTCTTTTGTTTCGATTTCATTAATTTCAGCTCTGATTTTAATTATTTCTTGCCTTCTATTTCTTTTGCTGTTATTTTGCTCTTCTTTTTCTAGGATTTTGAGATGAAGTATGAGATCATTTATTTGTTGGTTTTTTCTTTTTTTAAGGAATGAACTCCATGCAATGAATTTTCCTCTTAGAACTGCTTTCAATGTGTCCCATAGATTCTGATGTGTTGTGTCTGTGTTTTCATTTATCTCTAAGAATTTTTTAATTTCCTCCTTAATGTCTTCTATAACCCATTGATCATTCAGTAACCTATTGTTCATTCTCCAAGTGATGCATGATTTTTCCTTCCTTCTTTTATCGTTGATTTTCAGTTTCATTCCATTATGGTCAGATAAGATGCATGGTATTATCTCTACTCCTTTATATTGTCTAAGAATTGCCCTGTGACATAATATATGATCTATTTTTGAGAAGGATCCATGTGCTGCTGAGAAGAAAGTGTAACTGCTTGATGTTGGGTGGTATATTCTATATATGTCAATTAAGTCTAGGTTGTTAATTGTGTTATTGAGTTCTATAGTTTCCTTATTCAACTTTTGTTTGGAAGATCTGTCCAGTGGTGAGAGAGGTGTGTTGAAGTCTCCCATGATTATTGTATGGTGGTCTATTAGACTCTTGAACTTGAGAAGAGTTTGTTTGATGAACATAGCTGCACCATTGTTTGGGGCATATATATTTATGATTGTTATGTCTTGTTGGTGTATGGTTCCCTTGAGCAGTATGTAGTGTCCCTCTTTATCCCTTTTGATTAACTTTGGCTTGAAATCTATTTTATTTGATATGAGTATGGACACTCCTGCTTGTTTCCGAAGTCCATATGAGTGATATGATTTTCCCAACCTTTCACCTTCAGTCTATGTATGTCTTTTCCTATCAAATGCGTCTCCTGTAGGCAGCATATTGTTGGGTCATGTTTTGTGATCCATTCTACTAGCCTGTGTCTCTTTATTGGTGAGTTTAAGCCATTAACATTTAGGGTTATTATTGAGATATGGGTTATCCTTCCAGCCATATTTGTTTATTTATGTTACTGAATATGGTTTGTTTTCCTCTTTGATTATTTTCCCCCCTTTACTGTCCTTCCTCCCACTGTTGGTTTTCATTGTTATTTTCCATTTCCTCTTCCTGTAATGTTTTGCTGAGGATTTTTTGGAGAGATGGTTTTCTAGCTGCAAATTCTTTTAACTTTTGTTTATTGTGGAAGGTTTTAATTTCATCTTCCATCTTGAAGCTTAATTTTGCTGGATACACAATTCTTGGTTGGAACCCATTTTTTTTCAGTGTTTGAAATATGTTATTCCAGGATCTTCTAGCTTTCAAAGTCTGTGGTTGAGAGATCAGCTGTTATCCTGATTGGTTTACCCCTAAATGTAATCTGCTTCCTTTCTCTTGTAGCTTTTAAAATTCTCTCCTTATTCTGTATGTTGGGCATCTTCATTATAATATGTCTAGGTGTGGATCTCTTATGATTATGCACATTCGGCGTCCTGTAGGCTTCTAGGATTTGGGATTCTGTCTCGTTCTTCAAGTCTGGGAAGTTTTCTCAAATTATTTTCATTGAATAGATTTCTCATTCCTTTGGTTTGGAGCTCTGTGCCTTCCTGTATCCCAATGACTCTTAAGTTTGGTCTTTTAATGTTATCCCATATTTCTTGGATGTTCTGCTCATGGTTTCTTAACAGTCTTGCTGAGCTGTCTATGTTCTTTTCAAGTTGAAATACTTTGTCTTCATTGTCTGATGTTCTATCTTCTAAGTGTTCTACTCTGCTGGTAGTATTCTCAATTGAGTTTTTAAGTTGGTTTATTGCTTCCTGCCTTTCTAGGATTTCTGTTTCTTTGTTTTTTATAACCTCTATCTCCCTGTATAGTTGATCTTTTGCTTCCTGGATTTCTTTATGTATTTCATTGTTGAAGAGATCTTTCATTGTCTGATTTTGCTGTCTAATATCTTCCTTGAGACTCCAGATCATCTGAAGCATGTATCTCCTGAATTCTTTATCTGACATTCCATCTGCTGCAGATATTACCTCTTCTAACATTGAGTTGACCTGCATTGCTTGTGGTCTTTTCTTTCCTTGTCTCTTCATACTGTTCGCATTTCTTTCTGCTTACTGAGACTGTTGTGTTGTTGAATTTTCCCCCTATATATTTGTATTACTCTTGTATAGTTGCAAAGTCTCCTGCGCAGGCGTGGGCAGGGGCTCTGCTCCTCCTCCAATTGGGGCACTGTGCCTACCACATCGGCAGGCCGCTGGGCCTGTTCTGCTGGTTGGTAGCAGGTGCGCCTACCTTGCAGGCGCGTGGGGCGGCTCTGCCACTCCCAGGTTGCTGGGCCTGACCTGCTGGTGGGTTGCAGGTCCGGCTACCTTGCAGGCGCGGGGGGAGGGCGCACACCTATTTGTATTTAGACAGTTACGCGAACTGGAGGACGTAATGCTTGGGATGAAAGTTGGGGGGAAGGGGAAGGTAGGTGTTCTTGAAAAGAAAGAAGGAGAGGGAGATAGATAGCATAGAGGAGAATGGAAAGAGCAGTAAAACTTGGAAGGGGAGAGAGAGAGGGAAAAGGGAGAGAAAAAATTAAAATGAAATAGGAAATATAATTAGGTCTTAGAGATCCATTTTCTTCTCTTCCCGTAGGCAAAGCTGTGCCCTCCGGGCTGAGTTTTGCCCTCACTGTGTCAACAGCAATCCCTGTAAGGCGGTTCCTGGGAGTCTCTCAATCCTGTTGGTCCAGAGCCGTTGCACTTCTACGGCCCCTCCTCCCCTTCCTCCTGCCAGCCAGCCAGGTCCTGCTCACCGGAGGCAGTTCCCCAAGGATTTGGTTACACTTTCAGCCCCACTGAGTGCTCTATTTCCCTAACTACTGAGCACTCTCGCTGTCATTCATCTAAGCCCCAGTGCTGTGGAGCTGTGGTCTGGGAGTCAATTGTTTAATTTTTCCAGACCCCTTTGGTGGGCACACCTTCGGAATCTGGCAGCTAAGACCATTGGTGTCTGGTGTCGCTGCTGGTGGTAATAGGAGTTGGGGGTCGAGGATCCCCTCTACTTCCCTCAGCCCCTACAGTCACAACCACACTGCTGACGGTAGGAGGAGTTGGGGGTCTGGAGTGTCCTCTGTTTCCCTCCGCCCCTACCGTCACACCCTCTCAGTTCGCGGTTGGGGGATTTGGGGGTGGGGAGTCTTCTCTGCTTCCCTCTGCCCCAACAGTCACGCCCTCGTCAATGGCAGTAGGGGGAGTTGGGGGTCGAGAGTCCTTTGGCCCTTACAGTCACGCCCACGGAGAGATTTTGAAGTTTCCCGGTTGTTTGTATCTGGTGTGGGTGGGAGTCACACACCTGCTAAAGTAGATTCCACTGGGAAGGAATCTCTTTGGCCGAACTTTGGTGACTTCCCCTCTCTGCTGTGGCGGGCCCCTGGCTCCTTGCCAGAGTGTCCGAAGGGAGGGGTGGAACTGGCTTGTCTCTGGTCTGACACAATCTCTGGTTTTAGTTCCCAGTTTGCTATTTCGTAAAGGGTTGGTTAGATTCCCTTCACGCTGTCTGGGGGGGGGGGAGCCGTTCGCCAGGTGGGCGGGGCTGTTGGTAGAACTGGGAGGGCACAGGCTGTCTGCTGGGCCAGGCGGGGACACTTCTCACTGCGCCGGGCCGCCGGGGGCTGCCTATAGAGCTGGGCAGCTGCGGCCGCATGGCTAGGATCCAGGACAGCGAGATGGCGGGTGCCGTCTGCGGGTTCGGGCGGGCTGCGCCGCTCGGGGCCGCCGGCCGCTTTCTGAAGCGGCTGGTGGCCGCGGGATTGTACCTCTGCACCCGCCGGGGGGCCGCCTGTAGAGCCAGGCAGCTGCGGCCACGTGGCTACGAGCCTGGCAGGCATGGTGGCCGTTCGCAGAGCGAGAGCAGGGCCTCCCCGGGACGGTGGGATGGCGGGTGCCGTCTGCGGGTTCGGGCGGGCCGCGCCGCTCTGGGCCGCTGGCCGCTTGCAGAAGCGGCAGGTGGCTGCGGGACTGGACCTCCGCGCCCGCGTGGCCGGCCAAGATCCACTTGTCTGGGACAAACTGACACTTCTAATAAACCTACCAATTCCCGGCAGGTCCCCTCTTAACGGAATTTTGCTAGAAGTTCCTCAGTAGGTAGACTGCCGCTGTTCCAATGGGTCTTTCTGATCCCGTTAATGTGGAGACATTGGAATCGCTGCTTCCTCGCCGGCGGCCATGTTGGATCCTCTACATTCTTGTTTTAAGGCATCTGGTTTGGGAAACTTTGTTAAAGAAGCCCTAGGAAACTAATATGTCATCCATGCTTCCTTTCATAGCATAATTCTTAATACAATCTTACGCAAGCACTTTTTAATGTATTCTACATTTTATTCCAGATTGGTATAAAAACTGCATTAGAAATGCCTATGAAAACCTTTCCTCTGCCTTGCAAATTCCTTCAGGTTTCCCTGATAGGAGTTGGCTATGAAAATCGTTGTTCATAATTTCTCTCACTGTCTCTCTTTTCCACCAAGTTGACTCTCACCCTTAATTTTGTCCCTTTTGCAAATAGCTCACTTCTAGATTCTCCAGCTCTCTGTCTTTTCTGACCTTTGTAAGGACATGCCACAGGATGTTTATCCATTGATTCTGTGCACCACAACCTAGAACACCACCACTTTTTGCTGCCCTTCACCTGGTCCACACCTAGAACAGAAAACAGTAAGGATAAAAAAAATACCCCAATATGGAATTTATTTTTCTGGATACTTGAACTTATCCTTTAAAGCACCAAAACATTTTTAGACTTTCATCAATTTAGATAGAAGTTTTTCTAAAATATTAAGAGAAGTTGCTGAACATGTTTTTGGCTTCATAATTCAGGATTACTGCCAAGAACGTCAATTATTATACTACAGTTGTATAATAGTACTTTAGGAAGCTAATAAGCTATGTAACACTGTTAGAATCTATTAAATGGACTCATTCCATAATTTGAGAAAATTCTTTCTGATTTTAAGAGAGAAATTTCAGTCAATGATTTCTAGTATCTGTTAATATGACAATTCTTCTGATTTCTTCTCATTCTTATTGTTCAAGATTATGAGCTTAAACTAGTTTATTAACACTGTGTTTATGGCCATGCAGAAGCACTGACAGAAGCCTCCTTCTGTGTTGCTTCAGATCAGGCTTAGTTAGGCTCAGTGAAAGCTGATCGCCAAGGGCACACCCTTCTCAGTACAACCATTGTCCATGCAGATTGACATGTGTATGTGCATGGACATAGAAATGTCATGCATGTGTGTGAGATATGAAACATCACTCCAGGTTGTCAGTTGCAAGTTGAGCAGAGTATTTGCTAAATGTCCCCAAATTTTACCAGGACTTTGCTGTGTTTCATTACACTTAATAAAACCTATTTTTCAAAGCATTACTATTACAAGTTCTGAACATACCATACTGTTTTTCTAGACTTATTAAAGTACTACATACCAGATTTTATTTGTAAGTTTTTAGTTGTTAGGAATTTTCATTGTAATGTATACATTCATATAAATGTGTTGTTTCTTGATTAAGAGTTAAGTTTACTTTTGATTTAATTGATAATTTTATTAAAAGAATTTCATCCCAATATGACTTCTGTATTGGGTGCTTCTTAACAAACTCAACTGATTTAAATAATTATCTACTGTGTCTTTCTAGCTGGTAACTAGCATTATGAGATTTCAAGTTGTAAAAACCAGAGTTATGAGGTAACCTAATCTTCCTTGGACAGTTAAAATGAATCATGTCCTGAAAACATGCTGTCTTCCTTTTAAGCCATATTGGCTCACACAGAATCAGGGAGACCTTTGGCATTCTTCAATATTATCTCATTGCAGGGTTCAACCTCAGCACCAAAAGTAAAAATATATGATCTTCTTGCAATGCAAATGCATTAAACAACCTACAACAATATTTTTATTAGATTGTCATCTGCTAGAGAGAGAGAGAGAGAGAGAGAGAGAGAGAGAGAGAGAGATCACTTACTCTTAAAGTTTCTACATAAAATGATGAGCATGGTGGTGCATGTGTATAATCTTAGTGAGCATAGGCGGATCAAACATTCAAGGCCAACCTGGGAAACTTAATGATACCCCACCTCAAAATAAAAATAAAAGGGCTGGGGATGTGGCTCAGTGGTAGAAGAGCTCCTCTGAGATTAATCATAAATACTACAAAAAAAAATTTAATTCTGTATACAGTGACAAGTACTTAGACCTTAAAATTTCTTAGGCATGATGATATGATGAGAATGATGGTCATAGTATTTTGAGAGCACTACACAGCAAAGAGAAAATAAGTGAACTAGTATTAGCATCAGTTTTGCTAAGAATGTATTGAGTACATGAATCATTTGAAAATCTTACAGAGAATCTCAATATTATACTTATATTAAATTATTCTTATTGGACTGAAATCAAATCTAAAACATGTTTTAAGTCCCAAATTTAGAATGGCATGTATATTTTTAAGTTTTAAACGCAGGTGTTCTGGGGAAAATCTAAAAAAATAAAATGTTCTTCAAAGAAAAAAAAAATACTCCAGTACTGTCTTGACAAAATATTGAAAGAGACTGTCAAGCTGAACAGCTGACTGATGATGACCCTAGTTGAGATGTCTGTTCCTAGCTATATTTTCAAAAGCATCAAAGTCATTCTGCAGTCTCCTGGTAAATTGTCAAATCTGTCTGGAGTTTGCTGTTAGTTTCCAGCCATATCTTTCTATTCATGAAAACTTAAAAAACAAAAAGCTACTGATAAACTGCAGCCTTTGAATTTGAGTTCTCCTCAAAGAGAAGTCACATTGTATTATTTTCTTCTTTCCTAAGGGCATTTGCCCTTTTAGTGAATTGTCTGAATTGTACTCACTACAGTAACAGAATGAGTTGAAAACATCAGAAAGCTTATCTGAAGCAAGTAAGGATCCAACTAATATATACTTATAAGAGAAATTATTGTATAGGACTTAAAGGTTGTAGAATTACCACTGTATCCAACTGATATAAAAGGCACTGCAATGCTTTTCAACACTAGCATAGCTTCAGAATCAAGATGTACCTAGGAAGTGCCTAATTTCAAATTTAAGCTATCTATCTAAAGGAGAAAAATACCCTGACAAGTGAAAGTATCATAACCAAGTTTGCACTGGTCTCTATGTACTTACATCCCAGGCCAACTGAGGTAGGTTCACACATTGACATGATTCCTGAGCCTTTGTATAATAGAAAATTGAAAAAAAATAATAATTATATGATACTATTACTACCTGCAAAATAAAGTAAAAGATCCCAAGAAAGTGATGGCTCTAATTACTTCTGGGTACCAATTATACCCTTCACTTTAAATATTTGTGCACCCTTCTTTCTGTTGTGTCTTAAACAAGGTTTTCAAGGTCCAGTTCTGTTCCTGGAAGGTGAACCAACCTATCTCCTATTCTAAACAACATTTGTCATGCATTTCACTATTATTCTAGAATAAAGTTGCTGGATGAGCATGGTGGTGCACATGTATAATCCTAGTGAATATAGGAGGGTAAAGATAAGGTAAAAAAGTTGCAGGGATGGTTAGGCATGTCCCCTATTCTGATAGTGCAAGTATTTCTCATACCAATTATTATATGATTGTTTTCACAGGTTAATAAAAATATAGGAAACACAAATAAACACCTAAATTTTCAAAATAATACAAATGAATAAAAGTGATGTAGTGTAACTTTTTACCATGAATAATACTGTTTCCTGCTAATATCTCTTTGTTTTTAAGTTATAATATTTACCTACTGTATTAGGGTTCTCTAGAGGAACAGAATCAATAGGAAATATAATTATAAAAAGATGACTTATTAGGTTGGCTTATGTGACCAGAAGCTGGACAGTCCACAATGGCTGTCGGAAAACTGGAGAGCTGGAAGAACCAGTAGCTGCGCAGTCCAAGAGGCTGGAGCCCCAGAACAAGAGGAATCAACAGTGATACCCTAGTCTGAGACCAAAGGCTTCTAGAAACCCCCTGGAGAAATACTGGCAGGGTCCACTTTGGAAGAGTGAAGAAGTGAGAGTCCTATATCCTCAGACCATCACAGCTGCAATAAAGAACCCTTTCAAAAAGAATAGAGCTTGCATCTGCTGCTGCTTCCTTGTTCTTCCAACTTTTACTTTATCCAAGCCATTATCCATTGAATGGTGCTGTCCATTCTTAGGGAGTGTTTCTACTTCAGTTGGCTATTCCACATGCCAATCATTCCTAGACATACCCTCATTGACACACCCAGAAACCTCTCAATCATCAGCATCTCAATCAAAAGAAGTTGACAATTCCAATTAACCATTACACCTACTTTTTACACAGCAAAATGATTTTTAGTCATCTTTTCATTGTTGTGACCAAAATATCTGACAAGGTATTTTTCCTCCCTTAGGGGAGGAAAGGTTTAGTTTGATTCATGGTTTTAGAGATTCAGTCCATCTTCACCTGATTCTATTCTAGAAACATTGCAGAAGAAGTGATGTGGGAGAGATGTTCAGATTATAGGAGTCAGGAAACAGAGAAGGTTTAAGGAGCTGGGGACAAGATATGATCCCCAATGATAGAGTCCCAGTGACCTCCATCCTCCAGACATGCCCTACCTGTCTTCACTGTCACCCAGTAGCTCATTCATCTATCAATGGAATAGTCCAGGAAATAGCCTCTGTCTTAGGCTGGTTCTGTCTGCAGTCAGCAGCTTTCCTCAGCTGGTGTTCCACATTACTGGCATCTCTTAATCTTAGGAATCTCCACTGTAGCTTTGGCTTCACTCACACAGTTTTAGACATGATATCCCATCAGGGGCTAACCACAAGGATTCCAACCCTGCTGCACTTGGCCTGGCCTCCTAGACCTTTCTTGGAAATCTCAGAAGAATCCTTGGTGACTTCCTAATTCTAGCATCCTCCATTCCTGCAGAACCAGCACCAAATGGATGATGTCAAAGACAGCCAACAGCTCAAGCAGTCATAAGTCCCCCTTGAAACAATGTTGCTGCAGCCTTTGAGTGTCTGACCAATCATGAATGGTGAAATGAATACTAGGAAAACAACTTTCTAGGCAGTGCCCCCATGATCTTTTTTCAAAAAAGGTTTTCATTGTTACACTATTGAGCCTGAGATAAGTATGGTCTTACTGATTCCTCTTATGCCTTCAAGGTGTCTTTCCTACTATCTCTTTGCAAAGTACTTAGCTCCTCTTTAGTGTCAGTAATTTCTTCACCGTTTATACCTGCATGGCCTCAACTTTACCTATGCTTCTATGGCCAAACTGCAAATTTTTCATGTCTTTTCTTTCTGCTTTTTGTTCCTGATTTTCAAAGTAAATCTCCTAAAAGTTGCCCGAAATACCATGCCACCTCCCAAATGCTGTGCTGCCTAGAAATTTTCTTCCAGATTAATCAGTCTATCACTTTTAAATTCTGCCTCATAGAAAGTCTGAGGACATGAACAAAATGTAGATAAATTATTTAACAAAATGTAACATGAATGACCTATAGTCCAATTCCCAATAGAGTCCTCATCCCCCTCTAAAGCCTCATGATCACAGTCTTTACTATCTGCATTCCTATTGGCATTTCTGGTCCTCTGAGCTTCCACCAGAATTGCCATTAAGCTATGCTTACAACATTCTGAAGCTTCTCCAAACAAATCTTTCTGAATTCTTCCCACAAATTAATTCCAAAGGCTTCTGAACCACATAGTCATGTTAGTCATAGCAATGTTCTCACTTCTTGGTACTAATTTCTGTATTAATCAGCTTCACATTACTGTGACCAAACTATTTGACAATAACAACTTAGAAAAGGAAAAGTTTATTTTGGCTCATGATTTCAAAGGTTTAGTCCCTGGTCACCTGACTCCATTGCAGAAGCAGTGCGGAAGAAGGGTATGACAGAGGAAACCTACTCAGCTCATGACAGCTGGGAAATGGAGACAGAAAGAGTGCATGACTCAACAGGCAAGGAGCCAGGGATAAGATATAATCCTCAAGGGCATAGCCCCAATGACCTATGCCTTCCAACTACACCTGCCTACAGTTAACAACTCGTTAGTGTATTTAGCTATCCTTGGATTAGTAAAGCAAATTGATTAATCCACTGATGAGATCAGAACCCTAATTGCCTTAAAGCTCCACCTCTGATCTCTACTGTCTAGGGGGTCATTCTTCCAAAATGTGAGATTTGCAAGGGACACTTCAAACCCAAATGATAACAATTAGGAAAATCAAATTGTGATTAAGTATTCAATAAACCATTACTCACTCTTCCTAAATGCATGAATGTGTATTATCCCGCACTTTCAATTGTCCTGTGGGTGATCTGACACTTTAGGTCAAGAATAAAACTGCTGAATTAAGTACCCCTACAAAAAAAAATGATAGTAAATGTGCAACCCTCTCAAATACTTAAAGATTACTAGCAAGGGTCAATCCCCAGGGTGACTAGGGTAAGACATAGTTGTAAAAGTCAGTTGTGGCATAAGTAAGAAAAAAAATGACTTCGTTGTTAATTGAAGTCAATCAATGACCAGACAAAAACACTGAGTGGATGCCAGACAGAATTTAAAAAACATATAAAGCCTAGGGGGAAAGCTAGTATTGGAGTAAACAAAGAAAGAAACCAAACCGGCTGACTTAACACCCAAAGAACCTAGTCAGATACCAAAAATGGGCTAGAAGAAAGGGTAGAACATTAGGTTATTTTCTGGAAGAGTGTCTGCTCTGAAATGATGAGAACAGATTACAGTCTTTATCTTCAGAAACCTCAACCTAGTTGAACAGATCTACTCTTCTCTGAAGACCCCTATGGAGCAAGACAATCATGTCCAATCCTAAAATTCAGTTAGGATAGCCTCATCTTGGCTAAACTCTTGAAGAACATCTTATTCATTGTTATAATCTAAGTTCCTCAAACAATATCTAGGACACGGACAGTTAAGAAATATTTTTGCTTAATTCACCTATAGATCAGAAGCATCTATGTCTTTAAGTGTTCAAAATTGTCAATAAGCTTTTATTAAATAGTACAGCAATACTATTTCACATGTAGATAGCACAACATTTACAAGCACTTCGACCATTTTCCAAATCTTCCCAACCATTCTGAAGTAAATGTTATTTAAATGTTCATTCAATTGTTGCAATTTCTACTCAAACACAGTCCACGTCTTCGTGATAATATCAAAAGCAATGCAGAGCACAAAAAAAGTGCTGGCCTAGTAAAAATTCAGTAGGTGGATTAATAATAGAATAGGAATATATGCATTTATTAAAGAGAAGCTAGGTAGGTGGCACACACCTGTAATCCCAGCGGCTCAGGAAGCTGAGGCAGGAGGATCATGAGTTCAAAGCTAGCCTCAGAACAAGTGAGGTTCTAAGCACTTCAGTGAGATCCTGTCTCTAATAAAATACAAAATAGGGTTGGAGATGTGGCTCAGTGGTCAAGTATCCCTAAGTTCAATCCCCAGCACCACCACCCCCCAAAAAAAGATGCAGAGAAAAGGTATTTTAAAGAGGAAAAGAAAGATATGAATTTTAATATCAAAAACAAGGTACAATGGTGTACTAATTTTTATGGACTTGATGTGTCCATAATTTATACATGTCCAAGTTCATATATTGAATCCAGTGTAGATATTTGGAAAAATAAAAGAATGAAAGTTAAATAAGGTCATGAGTGTGCAGCCTAATCTAACAAGATTAATGTTTTTATAAGAAAAGACACTAAAGAGCTTGCATTCTCCCCCTCCCTCACCCACTACCATGTAAAAATATAGAGAGAACTCAAGAAGACCATCTTCACTGGAAACAGACCAGAAATGTGATGAAATAAATTTCTGTTGTTTAAGCCATCCAGTTTATATTACTTTGTTATGGTGGCCCCAGCAGACAAATGCAGCATGTTTTTCAGAAAAAAAAAATAAGTTAGAGGGAGAAGAAAACAAAAAGTAATTTGTTTGCTTACCCAAGGAGGAGAAAATTTTTAGCCAAAAAAATCTTTTAATTTCTTGCTATTATATTCTTTGTTACAATATAACAAAAACAGAAGAACATCAGAAATGCCTTACTTTGAAAGAAATGAATTGTAAATAAAATTTTAAAGAGTATTTTGACCTGAAATTATTAAAATCCTAGATTCTCTCTTTTCTGATGTCAAGTTCAAAAAGAAGATAGCAGCAAAATACTATAAAGTTCCCAGAGAAGCATTTTAACAATCTATTTTAGAGTTACTTTTGTCTAATTAACCCTATAATACAGTTGGTGAAAATGTATTCTATTCCTCCATAAGTTAAAAAAGGAGGGGGGGATGTCTTTAGTCAAAACGGTAAAGTTCTAAACATCACTGCTCATCCACAAATGTAGGTTCAGTCCAGACCAATTCTCCCCTCTTGACATCTCCTCTATGTCATTGGTTGAAGTAGCACACTTAAACTATACATTGATCCATATTGCATCTGCTCAAGAGTTCGGTTTCTGCACAACTAAAATTCCAACTGGGGCACACTCACAGAACAGCAACCTTGAGTTAAACATTGCACCCATGAAACTCCCCATGGAAGTGAATGTGAAAACTAAGAGATACATCTCAGACAGTTTGTCCCAGAAGAACCCACTTCTCACAAAAGTGCCTTTTCCACTACTCCTATCCACAACGAGAGACTAATAATCTTTTCCTGGGTCTAGTGGCACTAGTACTTTTCTAACTTTTAGGCAAAGTAACAGCCTAATCTAAGAGTGCTAAACTCAAACAAAACTGATGAGTCTGGCCAAGCTAAAATTGCTTCTTATATTAGCAATAAATCACAGAGTGACCATTCATTGATGTATTTTTCTCTCCTTTAGACACCAAATCTTGATGTAAATTATTCCACACCATCCTCAGGGATGAGGTTTATTGCTTAGTAGCCATGTTATATGCATGCAACAGACTCTACAAGAGCAAAAGTAACAGTCAATACAACAATAACCACAAGGCTCATGTCCAAGGGTTTAATCCAATGTTTTCCATCATTAAGAATTTAGTTGTGTTCCTAGAGTACAAATGCAAGTAATCTGAAAACTTTTAGCATAACCCTTTTACCACTACCTCATCTAATTCCCTAGTTCTGAAGATGAGCAGCCAAACTCAATATGGTTATTATAACCAAAACCTTCAACTCTTAGTGGCAAACATCTGACTCTCTATATATCATTTATACTTATTTTATGTGCCTGTTTAAATGGGACTGAAAGTAATAAGTGCTTTGGTTAGACAAAACTCTCACATCTCAAAAGACAGAAAGTAAGCTTTTGCCGTATGTATTTATTAATAGTACCATTAGGATGAAGATAAGATTTATACTAGGGTGAAGCACAAGATTAATCCAGAAAAATTAACTAAGGGGAAAGACAGGCATTTAAGGAGAGAGACTTTTTCTGATTGCTTAGGAACATACTTAATTGGATCATTAGCCACATCATAATGACAACATGAAAACATCATCAATCAGTGCTTGCTAGATTCTACCCTTATGATCCAAAATAAGATATGTTGAAGACAGTGCAGAGAAATTAACCACACTTCATTCTGAGATATACCTCTGTGGCTCAAGTTTGCTGAAGACAGATGTAGAAAGGCTGGACATATGGAAGAAGTGTGTCCTCTTTATTTAAAAATAAAAAGCCTGGTGTGCTTAGTGTTTAAATTCTGTATTGCTCATAACAAATAATTCCGTTTACAGGTTGGGTAAGGTTCTGAGTTCTTACAGAAATCTGCAGAAATATCAGGATTTATTTACATTGCACAGAAGTTTCATTTTTCTCATGTAATATAGCCAAGGGAATATCCCAATTTGAATTCATAATTCAACTATGGATGAATAATATGGAGGGTAGGAATTCTTAAACACCAGTTAACTCAATATTTCAGTGTAAATTTCACACTGTTACTTATCAAACCATCTGTCCATTTAAAAACACTTATTACTGTAAGTATTTATCACTAAACTTTATATTGATGATATGCCTATTATTGGTGATATACCCATTATGATTATTCAACTTTATTCTCTAACCCCCTTGTACTTTTTTTTTTCAAGATGAAACCTAAGGGTCACCTCCCCTGCTTCAACATACTTATTTCCCTCCTTTTCATATTAGGTTATCTTCCATTACACTGTCCAAAACCCCAACACAAAGCTTCTTCTAGTTCATTCTTATATTTCTCTCCTTATTGCCAGACCGATTACTCCTTCAGGCAAATATGCTGCTGTCATCATTTATTGTTTACATAAACTTGTATCTAAATAGACTACCTGGTACATATTAAGTACTCACTAAATCTATACTGGAGGATTGATCAATTGAGTATTAGGAAGTAGGAATAAAATTAATTCAGCTGTTTTGAATTATATGTAATATTTTCATTGTCCATTTTCAGCTGATTTAAATAAATAATGGAGAAGAGACTGCCACAAAAATGCTGAAGAAAAAAGTCAGATCAAAGTAGTTAGATTTTTCTGCAAGGATTGTTTTACAGTGAAATTTGCTACTTTTCACTTTTCATAGAACCTGATTTATTTACTTATTCCTATTTACTCATTCCTCGACTCATATTCATGATATGACTCTTGTTCATGACTCATATTCTAAAAGCTTTTGGCGTAAACCATCCCTCTTACCACTACCTCATCTGGTTCACTATTTCTAAATAGGAGCAGCCATACTCAACATGGTTATTGTAATCAAAACCTTCAACTCATAAGTATGAGTCAATGAATAATACAACATTATATTGGCAATGTTTTTGGTTATATGCAACAGAATAAATCCTAATTTACAGAAAGGTAGCTTAAGGTCAGTGCATTAGGAGACACACAGAGTTGGCTAGAGGCTGGAAGATCACACTGAGGAGAGGGCAGAAGTCCAAAGCAGCAGAAGAGGAGGAAGACATCAAAGAATAAGCTAGAACATTTTTTTAAAAAGTAGGCAGAGTACTCAATTGCTGATCACATACCCTCACCATTCTAGCATTACTCACTTGGGTTTTAAAGTTTCCAGGTGTTCATTTAACTTGGCTTAGGTTCATGGGTCCATTAATGGGAGAAGAACAGCAGGTTCTCAATACTTTGGCTTTCCTGGTGGCAGGTCGTTGCCAGTAGTATCTCCCACCATGACTTAATATGGACAGAGGCAATTTTCCCTTCCTTCCTCAGGGGGAAGGGAAACTAGCATTATCCAAACAAAAAGTTTATGAATATCCTCTACAAATAGGTGCCATAACAAAGAAATTGTGTCAAAGATGAATTGGATGTAAATTCTGCTGGTAAGAAAACTTATAGTCTCACAGTAATTAGTTGCTTGAGAATCACATTACATCAATATATCCTGAAAAAAAATCAAGACAGTATAAGGTTGAGGTGTGTGTAATCCCTAAGAGTCAATCATTTTTCCTTATAAAAAGGCAATTTCACATGGCTCCATCTAAAATTTAGGCTAAGCAGGTAATAGACCATTAAATTATCAAGCCATGAGGGTTAATAGGCAGCTTATTGTCTGCTTTTCTTCACTCTGCAACTCTTCCCCAATTTATAATAGTTATGATAAACTAAAATGAATATGCAATGAGTATTTGTTAGCATCGACCTCTATTTACCCAAACTTCAAATTTATTTCTGCTTCCTCCGTAATAGAATTTCATTGATACCTACAGATTCAAAACAAAATAATTTAGTGGTGTGTTTCACATCTAATATTAAAATAATTACAATGTAAAAATAAACTTGAAGAATAAAGAATATGTTATTTGGCCAATGTTAGTAAACTCTGGATAAAAGCTTTTCAAAATCACTATATAAGTAAGTTGGATGACATCAATGGCAATTCTTATGGAAAGTGATTGTGCTGGATGCTCAAGTTAGAGTAATAACCAGAATGGTAACCAGGGCACTTTTCTTTTCACAAAAGAGAATATAATTATAAATAGGAGAGTAAATAAGAACCCAAAACAACAACAACAACAAAAAAAGTCTTGAGGTAGATCAGGGATCAGCAGGCTTCCAAAATATGTGCCAAAATTTCAAGCCCTACCCTTCTGGTTCTTCAGGATCATGGAGAGGGTGGTTACCATGCCAACTTATTGAAGCGATGTTTCCATGCCAACTCTAATTATCAATAGTAAAAAGATGTTATTTTTCAAATTCTCCCTTTAGGTAACTCTCTCAAGTGGTGAACACTGGACCTTATCAAGTGTGGCAAAGTAGAGTATTTAGTTCATTTCATGCTGTTAACACAGAATACCACAGACTGAGACATTTGTAATGAACAGAAATTTATTGGCTCACAGTTGTGGAGGCTGGGAAGTCTAAGATGGAGGAAGGGACTTCTTGCTGCATGCATCATCCTATTGCAAGAGGGAAAAAAGAGCTGAACTCAACCTTCCATAAGGAACCTGCCGCAGTCTTGGCTGGGCACAGAATCACGAGCCACCACACAGCTTTGTAGATTCAAACAGCAATTCTTTATTCCCGAACTCACACCGGCCTCCACACACGCTCTGGGGCAATTCCAGTTCTCCTCCGCCTAATTCACCTACTCCACGAGGCTTTCTTCCCAAAATGCTCTCTGAATCTCACGAGAGTTCAACGGGAGCTCAGGTAGCAGGAACGCCCTATTTCCAGCAGCAATAATCCTCAACATCGAACTTCCCTAAAATCCAAGGTCTTAAACTGGGAACGCCCTTAACCCAAGGAGCGGGATACTCCTCAAACTGCAGGACACACCCTAATCCTGGATCCACCCTCGTCCTTGAGTAGGGTCATCTTTCTCAAACACACATGCAAGGTCACAGCAAATTTAACATGGGGTACGCTGGCAAGGAAATCGATGCGTCATTCCTACTTGGTAATGGCCCTCAGCATCTCCCCCCTTCTGATTAATTAAACAACACTTTAGAGACAACAAACTTTAGAGACAACAAACCCACTTGAATAATAACAGCATTAATCCACTCACTGCATCCTCCTGTCCACACTCCACCTCTCCTGAAGCCCTGCTCCCCAAAACTGTTGCATTGGGGGTTCAGTTTCCAGCATGTGTTGGAATGCATCCCCTGCCTTCAGGAAAACATTCAAACCACAGCACAGTGCTTGACAGTGCCAATCCCAAAACTTCAGTCGCTAAGGCCTGATCAGTTTGACTCTAAATGAGCCAAATGGGTATATTTGATGTTGTAAAATAATCTGATGGGACTCAATGACAGATTCACTGACTGACTGAGTATCCTTTTGTCTTGAAAGAGTTAAGGCAACTTTCCCATATACTCAAATGTATTCTCAGAAACTTCCAAATATTAAAAAAAAAAAACAAAGGGAGAAAGGACTTCTTTCTGAATTTTTTATGTATTTATGCATTGGATTATAAGCATTTTAAAGTAATTGATTTCTTCTTTTCAATATTTAAAGGATGAATTTGGGGTCTGCATCAGGATTCCCCTAGCAAATTTATACCAATTAAAATTCAGCAAAGGGAAAAAGGATAAGGGGGAAAAACAAACACAAGCTTACAAGGGTCTTCTCTCAATGGAGTTGTATAGATGCACTTGATTCTCTCAGAAATCTTTGACAACTTGGGCTCAATGTTGGCAAAGATGGAAGCTCACCCAAGCCTTGGTGTCCAGAGGTTTTTGTTTGTTTGTTTTGTTTTGGTACCAGGGATTGAACCCAGGGGTGCTTTACCACTGAGTCACAGCCCTAGTCTTTTTTATTTTTTATTTTGAAACAGAGTTTTCTAAATTTCTGAGAGAATCGTTAAGTTGCTGAGGCTGGTTTTGAACTTGTGATGTTCCTATCTCAACATTCTGAACCACTGGGATTACAGGCATGTGCCACTGCACTTGACTGCCCAGAGATTTTATAGGGATCAGTAACATAAGGACTCAGGGCTTGCATAACTATCCTCAGCTACTCAGACTCTAGACCCCCACAAAGAAAATTAATATGTCTTGCATCAAATTGGTATCTCATGGCTGAAGGCCTCAAGCACACAAAAATACACAGTTAGTTGAATATTCAAGGGCTTAGAGCTCATCTCCTAAAATCTAACCAGGTATCTATCTTAAAGACAAGCCCTTCTCAGAATGTACAAAATTTGAGCCATTCTGTCCTGCTGAGGTAACCTTTGCCTGTTCTGAGTCTGTCTCTATATAGTCATTTTAAAAAAAAAAAAAACTAATTTTTTGCAACTAGAGTTTATTAGCTCCTTTATCTTGTGAAGTAACCATCACTTAATATATAAAGAACTTCTGAAACTCAACAAGAATGAGTCAGGTACCTCAGAAGAAAAAGTGTTTGCAAATTGCTAATTCTTCTATAAAATCTATCTCCTCTTCTCATATGGTAAATTTTAGCTGAGCACATAGCAAGATGATTAGAAACATTTCCTATCCTCCTTAAAGCTAATTGTGACTTTGTGACTCAGTTCTCTGAGAAATGAGTGAGAGATGTATAAAAATTCCACTGCACTGCTTAAAAAGAAATTGTTCTCCCTGAAATTTTTTTTCCTCCTTCTAGTAGGAATGAAGATGCACTGGCAAACCAGCTTCAACCATTTGTCAGGGACATATCCTATTTTATGCCTGAACACTAAGATGAAATGAAAATATATTCCTGAACAGCCCTGTAGGGCAGAGCCACCACACCGCGTTGACCAGTAAGACTTATAGTTGAGAGAGAAATAAACTCACATCCTCACTAGTAACACATAGAGTTCCTTCGTCCTTACATTTCCATAATAATTGACATTCTTGCATAAAATTAAGGATAGGAATAACCAACACTCAGAAATTATATATCTGATAATTTATGCCAAGAAAATCTTACCCAGGTCCTGAAGAGACAGATGCAAAAATGTTCAGCAAGAACTGTTTGAAGTAGCAGGGAGTTGTAGCCAATCTAGTTGTCTGTTGCTGGAACAACAGATACTCAAAATGTGGTGGATTTCTAGGAGCCAGGGGTGATACACAACACATGGAACAAATTTTATGATATGGTCCCCAAGCAATCAAAATGAACACCAGCCTTGGCATGGGAGTAGGGTTCGAGACACCACCCATCTATCCTCCAACAAAAGAAAAAAGTGGCATGGGTATTGCTGGCAATTTTTAGTTGAGTTTATTGTGATAATCAAGAACAGAAAGAAAAGCAGAAAGATTTGAGAAAATTGCAGTTTGACCAGAAAACTGAGTAAAACTGGGGCCAAGAAGACATTGCAGCCACTAAAGAAACACTCATGACTTTGCTCAGTGACAATAGAAAAGATGGCTTGAGGGGATCTCAGGAACTGTCAAGATCACACCCATCTCAGGCTGAAAGAAGTAAAAGTAAAACTTCCTTGGAAGGGAGACCAGTAGGGCACTCTGCTTGCATAAGAGGACCTAGGAAGTTGTTTTACCATGCTCGGCCACCCAGACACTCAGAGGCTACTGCAGTCATGGTCTGTGGAGGCTTGACTATTGCTCAAGATAACAGCAGACCTTGATGGCAATCGCTTGGTGCTGAGTCTGCAGTCTGCAGGAATGCAGGATGCTGGAGCTAGGGGGTCATGGAGGGCTTCCACTGATATTTCAAAGGAAGGCCTGGGAGGCCAGACAAAGGGCAGCAGGGTCAGAGTTCCTGTGGGCAGCCCCTGAGTGGATAATGCATGAAGAGGTGAGGAGGAAGCTAAAGCTGCAGTGGAGACCCCAAGATTAAGAAATGCCAGTACCCTGGGATGTCTGCTGAGGAAAGCTGCAGGAAGGGAGCACAGAAAAGCAAAGGGGCTACATGGGCTGCAATCAGCAAAGCCACTGGGGTGGAGCTACTCAAGCCCTCTGGAGATAATGTCATGATACCGTGTGCTCCAGATACTGGACATGGAGCACAGGACTTGTTTGCCCAGCTGGATTTCAGTCTTGCTTTTTGCTCCCATCCCTTCTTTCTGTGTCCCTATTCCTTCACATGGAAATATTTACAATGTGCCTTTATATATTGGACTTATGTAACTTGATTTTAATTTTTAGGGGAGCTCAGACTGAGAGTTTGCCTTGAGTCTCAGAGGAGATGTTGGACTTGGACTTTTGAACAATGCTTGAATTATAAGACTATGAGAACTTGAAATGAACTGAATGTACTTTGCATTGTGAGATAAACATGAGCTTCCAGGGGCCAAGGACAGAATATTATGGTTTAGGTATGTGGTATTCCCCTATAGCTCATGTGGGAGACAATGAAAGAAAGTTTAGAGATGAAATGGTTGGGTTATGAGAGTCTTTACCAAATCAGTGTGTTAATCCCCTGATAGGGATTAACTGGGTGGTAACTGTAGGCAAGTAGGTTGTGTACATCCCTTTGGGATAGATATATATATATATATATATATATATATATATATATATATATATCACCTTAAAAGTGGAGCTGTCTCTGCTTCTTGGTGGCACATCCCCAGCTGCTTTCCTCTACCACACTATTCCACCATGATGTCCTGCCTCGCTTGGAGCCCCAAGGAATGGAACTGGCTGTCTATGGGCTGAGATCTCTGAAACCATGAGTTCCAAAATAAATTTTGGTTTTCTAAAATTGTAAAATTGTTCATCAGGTCTTTTGGTCACAGCACTATAAAAGTTGACTAGAACACCATGTGAAGTCAATTCTATATGTGAATGGCTATTTGTATACATATATGTCAACTGCAAAACAGCCCTTTGTTGAGTACTAGGCATTGGCAAGAATAACTGAACTAAATGTTCACATGACAGCGTGGAAGAAAATATAGGAAATATCCTAAGAAGTAAAGAAGAAATCTATTTAGCTTAAATAGATCTGCACATGAGCACCAATACACATTTTAGAAGAACACATAACTAAAGGATATACTCTATTTGCACTCATTATTTGAGAAGAGGAAAATGGTGAAAAGGAATGGGAATGAAAGGGAGTAAACAAGAGAGGGCCTTGTGTAGATCAATGATGATAATGTGTTCCAAAAAAAATTCCATTTACAATCAATTTTTTCTTAGTTCTGCCAAGTGTAGTCAGCCTTTCTCTACAATTTTTTTTGTGTTAATGGACTTCTACAGAAGAAAATAACTAGATCACAAGCAAACTTTTGCCCAGATAGCTTGTCTCTGCAAAGAAAAACACTTTTCAAACTCAGTTCATAGGAGAGAGATGATTTATCAGGGAATTAGGAAAGGCATTATAGAGAAGATGAGATTTAGGCTGAGCCCTCAATAATACATAGGATTTCTGCTGGCAAAGATAGGAGCAGATAGGCTTCCTGATAAAGAAAGGTACATACACACAAGCATAGAGCTGGTGGCAAAGAATGAATAGTATGAGAAGCTGGCACAGGGAAGCATGGAGAAGAAAAGTCAGGGATATGACCTAAGAATAGTTTGAGGTTAGAATTTGAAGAGATGTGAATGTTAAATAAAGAAATGCAGAAGAAAATAAGAAGCAAGTGGATTTTGTTATTGTTATTATTATTATTAACCTAGAGACTACACATTCAAGCTGTGTTTTAGGAGGATTGATCCCGCAGCTCTGTTTAGAAGGGATTTAAGGGATATGTTCTAAAAAGAAAACAGTGAGGAGGCAATTGCAATAATCCAGATAAGAGGCAATGAAAGTTTCCTCTTGGGCAGCAAGATTAAAAATATGAGGATAAGTATGGAAAAAATTATAGACAAAGATCTATAGACTATGTGAGTGAGTGGAAGTGAACCTTGAAGGTGAAGAAAGAATTTAAATGACTCAGTTTTAATATCTCAGTGATAGAAAACTTGTTTCCCCAAGAAATAAGAAATCAGAGGAAACAGCAATTCTGGTAGCAAAGGAAGAGAGAGGAAGATGGGGGATTTTAATTGTTGATAGTAGAAGAAAAATCCTTACGGGAAGAAATTTTGAGATATGTATTGCATGAGAAATATTTATAGTAGGTCAGGTACAAGGGAATAACTAATGAAGAAAATTCAAGAAGGCAACATTTTAGTATAAGATCCTAAAGGAAAAGTGACAGGAAATCATAAACTTCGTAAGTAGTGAAATGGCTCCCAGTCTTGTTAGATGACTATATAAAGAAACACTTTCATTATTTTGTTTTGGAAATATCTCTGGCTTCTTAGAAGAAATTTTTTTTTAATCTGCCTGCAACCTGGAAACAAGGTCATAGCCTAAACCCACCATTATTTGCAAATTGTGAATTGTTAGAATTTAGAGGTGAATTTGGGGAGGACTGAGTCAGGAATTATTTTTTAATTTTTTAATGCTATTTGCATTTATTTGTTTATTTTCTGAATAGAGCTAGGGATTGAACCCAATATTTCAGGCATACTAGCAGGTACTCTATCACAGAGCTATGTCCCCCAACCAGGAATATTGCAGTTTCTATTATACATCAGTTACATGCAATCCTAAGAGCTTCTTTTACCCTTTGTTGAATGACTGCTCAGCTTGAGTCCAGAGGGAGTCAGGTATTCCTTGCAAGCAATGATAATTCGCAACATTATTTGAATCCGGATAACAGTTAGTGAACTTTATTATCTTTTAATGGTTGTTTACTCACTAAAAATGCCTGCAATATTTTCTTGCAATATTTTCCTGATAAACAGCAATATAGTAATGGACATGCAGACATTTGCAAGTGAGAAATGAAATTGTATTTGCCATTGTAATTCAGAGGCATTTTTCACTTTTAAAACAAATAAATTATTCGACATAGCTGGGGGATACATTGTGAAGGCATAAGTAGTACCACATGAAGATTTGCAACTAAGATTCCGAGACATGTTAAATCTTTTATTTCTCTCAGGTCCAAAAGTGATTTTATAATAGAAAACAGTATTTCCCAAAGTGGTTCACAATAAAAGGTGATTTACTCAAAAGCTACTTTCAAAGGGAATTTTCTACAAACAATTCACAAAATGATTATTTTAAGTTCCTTTCCATTCCTTCCTATTAGGCACCTATACTTTAGTGACATTTGGAAAATCCAAAACAATATATTTGTTTGTTATTTTGTTTTGTTTCAACCTGATATCATACTCTTCAGGAATAAGTAATAAAGATTGTTTAATGTGCTCAGGTTCCCTCTGTGCCCTAAAATCATTCTAAAATTCATTCAACTGAACAATTATTTTTTTTCCTTCTAATTGCCCCAAAGTCATAATTCTGAGTCAAACTGAGCATTTATTATTTTTCAGGCATTATGCTTCATTAATGATTGTAGTTTTGTAGGTAAGAAATTATCTCATGTTTTTTTTTTTTTTTTTTTTTGCAGAGGGCGTGTTAGGAAGAGAATATCAATTTATTTTCATACTTGATGGATATTGCTTCTATCTGTTACCTCCTTTCTAGGCCACATTTCCACATGACTCCCATAATTCAAGTTCATCCTTTATATATCAATCCTATTCCTGAAATATAAATTTAATTATTCTTTTTTTCCTAGCTTGATGCTCATCAGAGCTTCTTTTCATCATAAGGAATGAGGTTCAAATTATGGTTTTCTTTACAAGTTTATCTTTCATTCTTTTCTAACTTTTAAAACAACCAGTTTCCAGGTTTTACAGTTGCTCTAACCTTCAGTGCTCTTTATGCCTCTATATCTTCTGATCCAGTTCCTCTGCTCAGAATCTTGACCCTAGACCTGTCTGGATCCCTGGCCAGCATTGCCTCTCATTCCATCCATCCTCTACCTTCAGTTGGTCTGGGAATGATCTATTTACCTTTAAAAATTCATTCCAAGCTTCTATCACCTGAATATTTTTATTTCAGAAAATATCAGTCTCCTCTCCAAATATTATCCCTTATATTCTTATACATATGAACACCTAAAGTCTTTGTCTTTTTATTCTGAATAAATCTCTTACAGCATCTATGATATTCAATCACACTCATTTGTTTTAATGTCTCTCTATCAGACTACAACCTCTTTGAAAAGAGTGATATCTTGTGCAGAGGTCCTGGGATATATTTATGTTTAGTAAATGTTAATTAAATGAATATTCAGTATTAACTCTTATCTTCAGGGGCCTGCCCTTTTTAGGGTCTAATCTTTATGCTTAAAAATAGAATGAGTTGACCTTTTTGTCCTGGTTTAATAAGATCTGGATTAGTGATATACTTATTACACAAAAAGAAACTATTGAAAGAGCAGTAAGTTTAGTGATTTGGAGCTAGAATTCTATAGTCTTATGAACTTACCTTTGAATCCCAGCTCACTCATTTTCTGGCTATAAAACATTGACCAGTTTCTATAATCTGAAAGTGTTTTTCAACATTCATCTGTTTAAATTTAATCACAAGTGCAATAATAGTAAGAGGTAGAACCTTTAGAAAGTAACTCAGTCACAAAAGTGGAACTTTTGTGAGTGGGATTAGCATCCTTATAAAAGAAGTTAAAGGAAACACCCTTAGCTATTTTTTGCCCTTCTGCCATGTGAAGATACAGCATCCACGGTGCCATCTTTAAAGCTGATACTAGGTCTTCTCAGATAGAATTTGCCAATTGGACCTTGAACTTCCTACTTCCAGAACTGTGAGAAATAAATTATTATTGTATATAAATTATCCAGCTTATGGTTTTGTCATATATTTGTCATATATTTGTCATATATTTTCCTTTAAGTGATAATTATAAAATCACCATCCTCAAAGATTTGCCATAAGGATTAAATAAGTGGATACACCTAAAGGTGGACATTGAAGCTTCAACAGAGAATGAACTAGCCAGTTTTAGCTATAATCACATATTATCACTACTATAAAAATGTCATGGTCCATTTTCTGTTGCAATAACAAAATACCTAAAACCAGGTGATTTATAAAGAATAGATATTTATTTGATTCTTACTCTGGGGGGCTGGAAGTTCAAGGTCATGGTGCCAGCATCTACTCAGCATCTGGGCCTTCTTGCTGTGTCATAACATGACAGAGGACATCACATGGCAAGACAAAGTAAGCTGCCAGTTCAGGTTTCTCTCTTCCTTATAAAGCTGCTAATGCCATCTTAGAGAATCCACCATCATGACCTTGTCTAATTCCAATTACTTCTCAAAGGCCTCATTTCCAAATATTATTAACATATAATGTGGGAATTAAGTTTCCAATACATGAACTTTTGGAGGACCATTTAAAACATAGCAGAGAGAGATATGCAATGGGATCTAATTTGAACTTTCCAATTTTTAGCCTATTCATATGATTTATTAATCTAGTATGACTATAGACTCCCTCCTTTCTACCACCTTTAGTTGCTTTCAAATAGTTGCCCACAGTGTCTAGAATACTTTGATATATTGTTCAGTAAGAACATAACAACAACTACTGTGTTATGGACAAGGCACAAAAATCATTTCATCAATCTTCCTCAAAAAGTAGTAATTCTAGAACCAGTCACTACATTCCGTGACAATGCTCTCTATAATATAGGTTACAAGACTGAAAGGACTCCAACTTTCTATGTTGAGCCATACACCTGATTATAACTGACCTACCTCCACATAATCCCCCCCACAAAAAATATGTTTGCCTGGAAATTAAAGAGAAAAAGTGGATTTAATTTCTATTTTATTACAATCATTTTCCAATAACCCTGCATTAGAGTTGATAATAGACTTGATTAAAATTATTTTTAATCAAAATATATTCAATTCAAAAATAGTTTTTCATGAAATTAAGAAAGTCAAAGTGTGATTAGAGCTTCTCATTTCATTAAGACTATTTCTATTTCTGTGTACCTGGATGTGATGCTTTTTTAGGACTGGTCTTGGTTATAGGAAAGTTGTCAAAGTAATAAATGAAAGTAGTCAATGTAATAAATATAAGGTTAAAACCCTCATATGTGCCAACTGAATGTCTAAAGTAAAACTTAATGAAGCTCCAAAGTCTCAAAAGTATTTCATGTTCAGTAGCACTACAAAACTCTACAAAGTATAAAGGTGACATGTATACCGTCAGTACATTTTTTATTCCATAATTCAATATACAAGTAGAGTGGTTTAAAAGATTAATTATTTCTGTGCCATTTTATATGTGCAATTTCTCTCTTTATGATTATGTTCAATTATTTTGTGGCAGCAAGTCCATATACAATTGGTTCAAAAGACCATCAAAAAGATGTCAAAATTAGATGTTTTTAATATGAACAATTGTATTTTTCATTCTATCCCTGACTACTAAACTATATAACTTCAAAATTTTATTACAGTACATAAAAGCATTCTTTCAACTTCAGTGAAGGTATAAAGCAGCATGGGGCCTAGTTTGTAACAGATGTTCAACAAGGGTGTATTAAATTGGACCTAAGTTTTCAAATATTTAGTTTTGAATGAAAATAACTAAATCAGATGTGAGTTAACTCTCCTAATGCCAAGTTTAAAAAAAAAACACAACCCCAGACAAGTTGCTCTGCTTTAAATTTCTCTACTGTATGATTGCCTTATCGCATGCTAGAGGAAAAATCAGTAGAATTATTCAAGCTCCCTTTTGCCTCCTGATTAAAAATATATATATGGGGGCTGGGGTTGTAGCTCAGTGGGTTCAATCCTCAGCACCACATAAAATAAATAAATAAATAAAGGTATTGTGTCCATCTACAACTAAAAATAAACAAACAGATGGATAGATTTTAAAAATGGAAGGACTTTCTGACTTCAATGGTACATTGGTCAGCATTTCATTACTATGACCAAAATACCCAATAAGAACAATTTAGATGGGCTGGGGATGTGGCTCAAGCGGTAGCGAGCTCGCCTGGCATGCGTGCGGCCTGGGTTTGATCCTTAGCACCACATACCAACAAAGATGTTGTGTCCGCCGAGAACTAAAAAATAAATATTAAAAATTCTCTCTCTCTCTCTCTCTCTCTCTCTTTAAAAAAAAAAGAACAACTTAGAGAAGGAAACATTTGTTTTGACTCACAGTTTGAGAGGTTCAGTACATGATCACCTGACTCCATTGCTCTGGGGCCAAGGTGGCACAAAACATCACAGCAGAAGGGCATAACAGAGAAGTGCTGTTCCATTCAGTGCAGCCAGGTATCAGAGAAAGAAGGGAAGGAGCCACAGGGAAGATAAGCCTCTCCAGGACATACCCCCAGTGACCTATCTTCTCCAGCCACACCCCACCTGCCTAAAGTAGCCACCCAGTTAATTCATTCAAGGTAGGGAGGACTGATTAGGTTACAACTCTCATAATTTAATCATTTCAGTTCTGATTATTTCTGTACTTACAAAGTAGCTTTAAGGGGATATCTCCTATTCAAATCATAACCAATGGTGTAGCAAAAAATTCCACTTTCCTCATTAGCTATGTAGGTAACCCCTATTCCCAAGAAATAACACATGAAACTCAGTAACAAATACAAAGAAAAAATTAATGGAGGCTGAGGTAGAACTCCAAGCAGTCAAAAATCTTTTAACACCTTACTAAATTTTGTTATTTCCACACATTTTTCATCCAACTTTTCACATTTTCAAACTCTGTGCCCCTCAGGCATAAGCATGTGGCCTAAGGTTTGCCAATTCACATGGAGTTGAATTCCCAATTGAGCAATGTAAGACTGGGGCTTGGCCCTGGGGAACTGATTTACTGGCAAGTGAGACAGGAAAGGCATTTTGTTCCTGGGAGCAACAGTAGCATATACTCCTGTGTCTGTTCCCAATTGCCACCTACAATGAGCAGCAGCAGCAGAAACAGAGTTTTATTGTAGAAGCCTGTGGGAGTGACAGGGCAGTCATGACCACTGAACTTCCAGGCTCTTTGCGACCATCCTAGAGATTCTGTGAGCTACATAAGCTCCATTAATAAACTCCTTTCCTACTTAATCCACTCAAAATTGATTTTGTCTCTTTCCACTTTTATTCAAAATAGCAGATCCAACATATCTAAAATCTTTGTTCCAGTCTTGGCACTGACACTTACTGGTTATGTGATTAAAGATAGTAATTACCTTCTCTGGGCTTTGTTTTCCTCATCAATGAATTAGTGGTGGGAAACAAATTTAAGATGTAACAAAGATTTAAACTTCAAAAACTGTTAATGTTTTATAGAAGATGTGTGAGTGCATTATTTAGTTTTGATGAGTAATAACTTCTAAGCCTAAGACATAACCCATAAACAAAAATGCATATGACAAATCATTCCAATTATAGAAAATTTAAAAGATTTTATGGCAAATAAATACCTTAACCAGTGACAAAATGGATGAAAGTGTAAAATATACATGATGGACCAAAGAGCCAGTTTCTAATTTCAAAAAGGCTCCTATTAATAAAAAGAAAAAATAATACAAATGGATATTCACCACCCCTCCACCAACGAAATGAAATTTTTAAATGTCAATAAGCTCATGGTACAATGCTCAACCTGACTCAAATATCAAGAAATTGAAATCAAAAAAACAATAAGTTGGATGTTACCAAATACAGATGAAAGTGAGAGAAACAAGGCGCTCTCATTTTCTACCAATGAACATGTGAGTTAGCACAGCCTTTGGGAAGGCAATTTTGGATTTGAGATGAAATTTCTGCTTCTGTTGATGGGAGGAGTCTGTGTAAACTTCAGGCCTCTGCAGCCCAGAAAGCTCCTGTTAGTGTTAGTGGCTAATCACAGCAGGGGATGCCTACCTGGTGTCAGCTCCAAGATTAGAGCCAGCAAAGCCCAATTCTTTTCCACTACCTTTAAGTGGCACATGGCAGCGCTCAGAGTTGCAGCTCTAAATGGCAGGTTATGCCCTCCAGGATTGCAAAAGATTCCAACAGCTCACCACCAACTTCTTTCTGGATTTCTGTGTCACAAATCCAAAGAATGAAGTCCATGGGACAACAGAAGGCAAGAGTGAAAGGAGGAGGATTTATTCAAGTGTGAAAAATAGAAGTAGAATTTTCTAGGAGCAAGAGGGCACTCACAGGGATGAGCCAGTCTAGGAGGTTATATAACCCTTGGGTCAAAGCTATTGCTCCAAATTTTTGCTAATCAGGGTTTAAAAAAGTACTGATGCTATTGGTTAGATAGCCTTTGACTCTAAACTTCTGTTTTCTCTAGTCAGTAGCTGGAGGTTGAAGTGGGTGGATCCCGGATGTTGGAACAGTAGGGGTTTTCAGGGCTGCAGCACTGTGTGGAGCCAACATCTGCACCAGGCCAGATGGGCTGTCACGGCAGTACAGGTTGGCATTCCCAGTTTTCCTCTGGTGTGGCTCTTCTCACCTTAGGCCTGACATCAGGCCAGTGACACCTCAGCCTACTCAGGTCATCTCTCTGCAGCTCCAGGACAAGGGCTTGGCTTCACCAACACAAATTGACTCATCAATTACTTTTCTAAGGACCTACTCCAAGGATAATCTTGTAAGTCTGCAAAAATATCTAAAAAGATCACAATGTTGTCTCTAATAGCAAAAAAAAAAAAAAAAAAAATTGCAAAAAACTAAATATCCATCAGAATGAATGTAATTTAAAATAATGATAGATTTATGCAATTCAATGCCCTGAAAGAATTCAGGAAAAAAAAAAATGAAGCTTTCATTTCTCATTTTATACCTTTTGTACTAACTGAAATATCTAGCAAAATTCACCAATTGATTGTTTGTTTGTTTTCCATATCAACACGGGTCACCAAAGTGGTGAGATGGGATTTTTTTAATACCCAACCACCCCCATATAATCCATAAGTCATTCCTTCTTAAATGTAAAGTTTATTGAGTACTTTCATTCTGAGTTATTTCATACTTACTATTTTTCTTCTAATTCTCACATAAAGTCCGGTAATTAGTAAATATCATCCCCATGTTATACAGTAGAAAAATGAAGCTGACTACTGTTAAGAAATTTGCCAATATGAGCCCTAAAATCCGCTATTGCATTTAACCCTCAAGACAATCTTATGAAGCTGGTATTGTTGCCCCCACTTTGCAGAGGAGGAGACTCAGGCTAATGATGTTTAAGTGACTTGTCTAAGGTTATGTACAAGCACCTAGACTGACAGAAAATTATTTATTCCAAGTAACATAGAGTGAACTGAACTCCAGTGTGATTATACCAGACTTTTTGTTCTAATAGTTGGTAGCCCTTACTGACTGCTGACAATGTTGCAAACCCTGTTCTGAGTGCTTTATGCATATTAACTCATTTAATCTCCAAACTACCACGTGAGGTAGGAAATGGTTATTCCTTCCCTCATTTTAAGATGGTAGAACTAAATTCCAGAGAGGTTATGTACCTTGGTCTCACATACTGATGACTGGCCATGTAAAGGTTTGGACTAAGGCAATCTGGCCCTCAAATCCATTCTATTCAAGTCCTGTCCAACCAGGCAGTAGAGTCTGCAGGAAGATGTGTTGCCAATGTGCGGTGGTGACTCTGATGAGGTAATGGACTACTTTCTCTCTTAAATAAATGCTTGCTTTAAATGTAAAAGAAAAAGAAAAGAAAAAAGAAAAGAGAGAAAGAAAGAGAAGAACAAGAAAAAGAAAATTGTCAAAAGCCAAAACAAGTAAGTGTCATGGTTGGTTTTCAAGTTGAAGTCTGTCCAATATGGAAGTCCATGCTCATAACTGCCTACCACCAATAAACCAAGTAGTTGTCCAACTTACACTTGAGTATTCTACCTAGAATAAGGATAAACCTTCCAGCCCTTCTTTGTATTGAACCAAAAAAAAAAAAAAGAAAGAAAGAAAATTGGTTCTATAAATTCATCCTATTGAGAAAAATTACTTTCTTTCTGACTTGGCTGAATAAGCAAATTCCTCACCCAGCTACTAGTTTTTGAAATATTTGAAGACAGGTATCCTGGCCACTTCCATGAGCCTTCTCCATCATCACCATAGCCATGATCATAGGTAAACACATACAAACACAATCTTTCCCTGGACCAATCCTTCTCCAGTGTCTTTCCATCCAATGGAATCAAGTCCACCAAGCTTTCCTTAAAGCCTCATTATTTCCATTTCCTCACCATCATGATCCCATTATCCTGTACCTTCTCGCTCTCTTAAAAAGTGTAAATGTTCAGACACAACGCTGCCAACTAGTTGAGTGCAGGAAGTCTGACCACCTCTTTTCTTTTCTTCTCTCTCTCTCTTTTTTTATTTTTGGTACCTGGGATTGAACTCAGGGGCACTCTACCACTGAGCCACATCCCCAGCCCATTTTTCTCTTTTTTAGAAACAGGGCCTCACTGAGTTGCTTAGTGCCTTGCCATTGCTGAGTCTGGCTTTGAACTCTGCCTCAGCCTCCTGAGCTGCTGGGATTACAGGTATGTACCAATGCACCAAGCTGACCACCACTTTTTTGTGAGTCAATATTCTTCATCAGACACACACAATAACTTACAGTGATATTTTTGTGTGTTTATTCAAGTACAAATGAATGGACAGGTAGATAGATAAAATGGATAAGGACTTGTATAGCCTACTAATATAATATTAATAGCTTTGGATAAGGCATCTACTATGGAAAACTAAATGGAATATTTCCATCCAGAGACTAAAAACTCAGCACGCTTATAAACGTGATAGAATAAATAACAACTGAGATATTCTAAGTGTTGTGACAGACACTCAAAGAAACAGTTTATCTAAATCAGTCTGTACTTGGTGGTGAGTTGGAAACAATTCATGGCTAAGTGACATATGCCCAGTTTAGAATTATGCTTTTCTCTTCCAGGAAGAAGAAAATAACAACATTTAGCCAAACATTGGCATGACTATACAAGAAGACATGGTAAGCATTGCACAGAAATTTTTTACCATGCCCATTATCAGAGTCAATGTAAAAATGGGAAAACTGAACAAATGTCAATAGAAGCAACAACATACTGGCTCTGGATTGAGAAAGGATTGGTGTGGGAAAGAGTATTTATCAGATAACATCCACCATAGTTCTCATTCACCTGAGACACAGATAATAGAGCCCCACAGGACCCTTCCTCTGACCTCCACCCCTTTCTCCAAAAACGCACTCATTTCCCACATACACTCCATACTCTCTTATAGACTCACATTATATATGGCATGAGAATTTTACCTATTAATCTACAACCATTCATGTAATTCCTAAATAGAGTCTTCTTTCTATTTAATAATAATAATGGCTACAATTTGTATTGTGCCCTGGGAGAAAATTAGTCAATGAAGGAACCAGGTGGCCCCACTGAATTTTTACTTCTTTCTCTACTTATCTTTCATTCATTGTCTATGGTCTGGGGTCACATCCAATCCATAATATCCAGAATGTTTTCTTAAAACTTCCTCCTTTAAACAGGATTCTATTTGGAGATTCTGTCCTCCAGCACCCCTCAATTGTCCCCCTACCAGACCATAAGTCCTCATTAAGTCCAACATCATTTTCATTTCTTCCTTGATCATATTCTAAGCATCCTTGCCAAAACGTTGTTATTCTACTTTAGTTTGTGATGCATTGGTTATAATAAAAAAATTATTTAAAAATAGTTTATTAGTGTGTGCCATAAAGAGTAATGTTCCTACTCTAATTGATACTGCAGGGATTTTTCACTTCTATTAATTTAAAATATGACTTTTTAAACTGAAATATTCTGTGACTGTAGGCAGAAAAACTGTGTTCCTTTATCTCCTGAAAAGTGTCCAAAGCATACCTCATTTCCTAGCCAAGTTCTTGAAAGAGTTGTGTTTCATGAAAACATTTTCCTGTAGTTGGTGATAATTAATAGCTTCCTTACGTAAAGCACTGTGAGTTTTTGCACATTATCCTGGAGTTACACAAGCTTCATAAAAGCTCAGACCATATGTGAAACTGACTTGCACACACTGACTCATTTACTTGGTCTTATTCTGACTCACCACATGTCATTGTTTGCGTCAAAGTTCATAAATCTTGCACCATTTTGGAAAAAATGATTCATACAGGACACTCAACTGATTGAATTAAAAATAAGTTTGTATACAATATAGTGGAGAACAAAAATTCATGTTATCTTGAAATATATGTCTTTCTTGCTAGTAATAAACTACTACAAACAGCTTTTTATGTTTTGACCTAATAAATTCCAGTAATTCATTATTGTGTAAATTAAGAGAAGGCCACTGTGAAATAGCTATTAAAATGACACTATGAAACAGTCACATGCTTCCTTTTTTATGTTAATAAAGATACAGTCTAATAATACCTGCTAAGAAATAAATTTATTTCTTAAATGGAATATTTGAAATGTAAAACATTTAAAATGTGAAAAATTATTTCTTGGTGGAATATACTGTCACATAAAATATACAGAAACTGTGTCTACTAACCATGTTAGTCAGTTAAATATACTGATTAGAAAGAATAATTAACCTATATTTTAAAATTTTATAGTTGCATATAACAATACAATTTTTTGATATAATTACACAAGCATGAAATGTGTCTTATTCTAATAAATATCCATTCTTATGGATGTACACAATGATGGAATTCACCATTATATATTCATATAAGAACAAGAAAAATTATTTCAGATTCATTCTACTATCTTTTCTTTTTCTATCCCTATTCCCTTCCCTTTATTCCCCTTTGCCTAGTCCACTGAATAACTATTTTCCCCTTTCTCCCCTTATTATGGGTTAGCTTTCACATATCAGCAAAAACATTCAACAGTCACGTATATATGAAACCCCATTGGATGCGTTGAGTTAATATTTAAAAGACTAATGTTAGCCCACCCTTAACCTTAAAATCAGAACTGGATTTTAGCTGTTTTCAGTAAGATGTCCAATAAATAAGAAAAACAAAATCAATTAATATATATTGAGCATGTGCTATGAAAAAGACACTCATGCAGAACTTCTAATTATGATCTAATCAAGCTGTTTAGATGAACCAGAAAATTTTTGTCTCATGAACAATTAGTATTACACACTTTGGCTATGATTTCAGTTTCATCTGTTTGACACCATGAAGTTTCCATTTCTACAGAACTCTCAGTAAATGAAATACAGATGATCCCTGAGTTATAATGGTTCAGTTTAGGATTCCTTGATGACCATGTTGCAAAACCCAGACACATTCACTGGCACTTTTATTTTGAATTTTGAATGTCGATCTTTTCCTGAGCTAACAATATGCTGTATGATATTCTCTCATCATGCTGGGCAAGCAACTGCTCCCATATGACCATGAAGTGAAACAAACAACAGTCCACAATGGACTACGCAGTAAGCTATGATGTTTGGTGGGTTCGGTGTATTAAATACATTTTCAACTCATATGTTCAACTTATATTGAGTTTATGAGGACATAACACCATTGTAAGTCTAGAAACATCTATAATGTTGATAACAGAATACCATAAATTAGATTGACTTTTCCAATTTGAGGAGTACATAATCAGTGTCAACTATACAAAATTCTGTATTGAATTTGTGGAAAAAATTTTTAAAAAATGAAGAAGAAGAAATTTAACTCCATTACAGTGAGGGCACAGAATTAAGGAAAACAGGAAGTTTCAGTACAGATGAAAACATATGTGACAATACTGGACAGATGTTTGAATATTACCCTGCTTCCTTGAGCAGATGCATTACATAATTCACTGTTCTATTTCAGTAAGCAGGCAACATCATAATGAAATAAACAGACACATTTGGCAACAGGAGCTCATCATTTTTATGAATTAAATTTTTGAAGATGAAACATTTCAAAGGATTTTGCTAGAGTATATCATTGTGTACCTGGTGTAGATTTATTATATGCCTTTTTCCCCAAAAATTGACTAAATCAAATCAAATTTCAATGAGATGAAGTGAACTGATGAAAAGCTGTTTCTGAATCTTTGAAGTGATTTGGGTTTTTTTTTTTTGATCAAGTCAAATCTGTCTTGTAGCATGTTAATGTAAATTATAGTAGTGAATGTCATATCTCCATCTGCTCCAACAATCTGTTAAAACATGCAACTCTTTTCTAGGGAAAAGAGTTCATAATCTTTTAAAATATTATTGGTACCCTTCTTTTCAATAAACAATGTCTTAGCAAAATTCATTCTCCACCAATAACCTAATTCCCTTCCCTGGCAGGGTGACATCCCCAAATGCTTTTAAATGTCTTTTCTATTCCTGGGAAGGGCTTCATCAGCTCTTGAGAACATCCTCTGTCCTGTGTGCATCCAGCCACATCAGTGCAGCAGACACTGCATTTAGAAATCACCATGGGAGCCAGAAGTTATTCACCACAGCATATTCACTTTGGAAAAGAGAAAAAAGAAGTCAGAGGGAAAATGAAGCTTTCAATCACAGCTAGGGAAAATCTACAGTACCCTCAGGGCTTAGTTTCCAAAGCTTCATCCTTGGTTTGATGGAAAGAACCCATCTGCTTTCCACAGAGGAAGCTTGTACAAGTTACTTAACATTCAAAGCCCCACTTAATAATAACATCCACATTGATGAGCAAATGAAATCATTTTTGTGAAAGTAACTCATGAAGCACTATAAAGCAGTTAATTATTTAACATGACACAACAATGCTTCTCTTTTTTATAAACATTAGCAAATACAAATTTGTATATTGTTTTCACATTCATTCTTTTTAATTTATTTGCATTTTAATCCCCAATTTAAATTTAACAAAATATACAAAAGCAGTAACTAGAATCCTAGAGTATTAAACTGGAAGACATTTTATAGATTATTTAGATCACCTCATATTAGTGGGCTTTTAAAATGTGACAACTGATCATAGTGCATGTTGATGTGACTTCATTCAAGTATCTTGAATAAATGGTGCAGTGACACCATTTGCATCAGTAATTATTTAAAACTGAGCTAAAAGTGGCTTATTATAAGCCCATATCAAGGTCAGAATGTAAGTATTTCTTGAGACAATGTGTTAGGGGCTACTCAGTGCAGTAGTGAAAAGATGACATTGGAGTTTCTGTTCTCAAGGAGCTGCCATCTATCAGGGAAAGAAAACAAACAGAACTATAAGCCATGAGCACTGGCAAGCACAATAATAAATACATAAAATATCACAAAGTTTACACAAAGAGAAACATGTCACATCCTAATCTATTGCTTTGCACTTATTGTTAGTAACTGTTGCCGACACATTTCCTTGTCAATTCATGAAGATTTTCTGTCTCCTCTCTCATGGACACAAGTAGCATTTTATTAGATTTTAAATTATTATAACTACATAACTAAGGAACAATTCTTCCTATCAAGCTCCTTGTAACTCTTCCAGGTAGAGATTACTTGTACCATGCTGCTATTATAACACTTGTGAATTGCAGTCTATGACAACCATTGCTTTATGCTCGTCTCCCCTCTATGCTCTGAAATGCATAAAAAAGGACAAAAATTGCCTTTTCAACTTGGAATTTGCTTATGCTATCATTCCCTTCCTTGCTCCTTTCTTGTATAGATGGAGTTTTTAACATGGAAAGACTCAAAAAAAATTTTTTTTTGTACAACCAACATGAATGCTTTAAAGTAACAGTGAAACAAAGTGGTTTAGGTATTGTTGACTATAAAAAGCAAAGTTTAGTCATGCAACTGGTCAAAGATGCTTTTGTGGGAAAACAGTTTTGACTACACTGATCAATGTCTATAGTAACCCCCAAGATTTGAATGCCCTCCAACATTTCTAGGAACAATGCCATGAGCAGAACACAACATAAGTAAAAACGAAGCCAAGAAACCCAACAATGCAAATTTAGGGTGAGGGATGAGGGTTTGTCTTGTTTGGAGCAATGAAGTAGGTAGTTTTTTCTTTCCATGGTGACTTAACTTAATAAGCCCACAGTGCCACTCTCTATTTTAGGTTGCACATCTGTTCATTCTTTGTTGCATGCCAAAAGAAACCTTAACTTACTTCTCTATTTAGACTTATTCCATGATCATTTTTTAAAATAATAAACAATTATTCAAAGGTACTTTATTCTATCACTTCTCTTAATATAAATTTTAAACATACTGTAATTCCAAGCTTTGAAAATATGCATTTTGGGGAACGTGCTTACTATTCATTCAAAGGAAATTTTAAAGTCTATTTGCCCACAAATGTGCATTATGCTTCAAGAGTAAGAGCTAACTTGTAACATAAATATTGAAGATTCAAAAAAAATGCATTCTACAAGAAAAATTACAACCATTAGACATAAGCCACTGTGAGCTGTCAGGAAGACATATATATGGTTTTAGATGCATTATGAAAGCAAGGTTTCACTCAGAAAACATGATAGATACTCCTGGGCTACTGAGAACTGGTATGTCAATGAGCATTAGAAGACACTCTTAGAGATTTGCTGCACAACAAAGCACGTAAGTGCACATTCAGGAGAAAAAAGATGACTGGCAAGGCATTATAAATCCTTTCTGAGAGTTTTGATGTTTTCAAAAAAGTAATGCTTTTTGATCTTTATCCAAAAAAAACATTTTGAATCTTATGCCCCCAAACCCACCAGACCTACATAAGAAGACTCCACCAATTGGTAGAAAGCAAAAGGAAACGCATTCTTGGAGCTTAGAAAAGCTACAACACTCTTTTTCCTAGTTATTTTGTGTTATATATTTTCATGTAAAAATTAAATTTACTCATCCAAATCTGATATTGAGGATTTTTCTTAAAATGTTCATCAAGGCCTTTGGTTAAACTGAATGCAAACTTCATTTTATTCATTCACTGATAAAAGCTCAAGAAAAATCAAAAATTAAAATAGTGAAGTTGAAATCCCAGATTAGTAACACATTTTTAATCTCCCTCACTGAATCACAATGTAAATAGATAGATGGTACATAGATGACTAATAGATATATAGAAGTAGACATAGTGTTTTCTTTCATGTTCAGAAGGTCATTGAGGGATATTTTATCTGATGTAAGAGAACATTTGAAAGCTGTGGCCCAACCACAGAAAACCTGTCTTTATGCTTCCTAAAATGTCAATCTTAGCTATTAACTACATGGATCCTGATCATTGCTGTTTTTATCCGTGTGGAGGAAAAGAGGAATGACACTTTGAGCAGACCACATCAGCATAGTTAAAACATGAAGTTAGGGTTTGTGTTGTTAGTGGTAACTAATATTTAGGAGTTCAAGCTATGCTCACCATACATAACTCAGACCCCAAATTCTTTACATCACATATATATATACAAATTTACAGAATCAAAATGATGTAAGGGAGGGCTGGGGATGTGGCTCAAGCGGTAGCACGCTCGCCTGGCATGCGTGCGGCCCGGGTTCGATCCTCAGCACCACATACAAACAAAGATGTTGTGTCCGCCAAAAACCAAAATAAATAAATATTTTTAAAAAAATGATGTAAGGGAATCTGAACAGACTGTATTCCTTAAAAAAAAAGATAGATAGATAGATACATGTTTCATTACAGTGGTGTAGAAGTGACCCAAATTATTTTGTATGGCCTTTGGGAAAAGTTGGTAACAATTGGATCACCTGTGTAAAAATGTTCTAAATGTGCTCCCTAAGGTATATTCCTATTCCAAAATTCTCAACATGCCTGATTAACAGAAGCTAAAAATGTCAGTCAAAATATACTAAAATTTTCTTTCCAAAAATATGAACAGTGAACTGTTTTCTTGTTGAATGATCAAAACATAAGCACTAAAAGACAATAGTTTAGATAGGCGACAGAGATTGATAGATAAATAGATATATACAGCATTCATTAATTTTTTTAATATTTAAACATCAATAAACAAATTCAATATATTGACATTCAGCTTGTTTTAATATGAAAGCTTAATCATTTTAGTTTTTCTTCGGTTTTCTACCTTGCAATAATAGAGTATAATTATATTCCCTTAACTCCTGATAGGTCTGAAAGATTTTTGTTATTCTTGACCTCTAGTTTTTTTCATTTACTAATAACTTGAGCTTGCTGGATCTTCAGTATCTACTACAGGTGGGAAGAGGACTGGAAGGGTTGGTTGGACAAGGAATGGGGTAATAATAGTGATCAAAAGGATGCAGGGCATAGAATCTGAAGGGTGAATCATCAAGAACTGGGTTTACCAAATGGAGGCCTGTAAGCCAGAGAACTCATTCCAGAGAAGATATCCAAAGAAAGAAAACTGCCAAATACCAGGAAGATTCTAATTAGAACCATAAAAAATTAAAAAAAAAAAAACACCCTATTTCAGTGGCTCAGTCCTTACTGGTTACGTGCTTGGAGTTCACTCATTTGAAACCTCTCCTACATCCTGCACACAGAGAATCTAGACCATGTTATCCAATTACCAGTGCTAGCAAGGACTTCTCTGTATCCACAGGCAGCTCCAGACTTCTTGGTTGCCCACTGGGGTGACACTGCTCATGACAAACTTTACTTGGGTCTGGTCTAATCATGCCCTATAGCCAGCCTCTACATTGCCCTGAAGCAATTAAAGGTTGCAAAGGTTCTGGAAATTCAAACAAGTCTCTACACGGGTATCAGAAGGTGCTCAACTCATAAAACCCAGTTTACACTGGGATGTAGTTAAAGTTGCTACCTTTACGTGTATTGGAGTGATAACTAAATTGAGTGTCCTTTAAACATTCCTTGATGAGTTAAATAACACTTCGAACCTTCCTGTGTCAGAGATCAAACAAAACTTCCACAAATGTATTCTGACCATTTAGGTCAGTGTATTGTGCTCTGTAGCACAAAATGCTTCCCTGGAATGATGAAAGAGAACAAACACACTTGAGGATGTTATGTAACACAAGACAGTTTACCAAGAGTTAAATGACCAACCCAGAAAAGGGATATCAAATTTGGAGAGTTTGGCAGACGAGGGACTCTTGAGAAAATGATGAAATTTGAACTGTGCTTTTGAGAATAGACAGTGTCTGAGGAGGTCAGGAGAAAAGTAGACATTACTAGAAGAGGTTAGGGAAATGGCAAGAATAAAGTTGATTGCTGATGAATCTGGATTGCACACTATGGAAAATAATCTCTAATAAAGGCTTCAGGTTGACCATCATATGGCTTCAAATGACAATCATGAATGAATTATAATAGTCATGACCATCTACGGTGGGTAGAAATTCAATGAGGACCCTGATTTTTGCTAAGTACTGTGCTTACACCAGGATACAACTGTGAACAAAAATAGCCATGTTTCCACCATTGGCAATATTAAGGGCAGCAGATTTTAATCAAAGATACCTACAGATTCATGTGAGACTGAGAAAAATTAATAACCTGTCACATCACCAACGAACAGAACAGAAAGCATATTAATTCTGGACTAGGTGACCCAAAGCTCATGTTCACTGCTCAGGAATGTCTCATGTGGCAGAGGAAAAGTAACTGCACTTAATTTGACAAAGGAGGAAAATATCAGTTCCAAAGATTTAAGAAATAAGGGCACAAATTTTAGTCCAGTTAATTTCCATGACAATTATAAATGCCCCAAATTAGACTGGCCTCCTTTACAGAAGAAAACTTAAACAAACAATGAACTACAGCCTTCTTGGAGTATTGTAAGGAGAATTCTTGCCCTGGATGGCCTTTAAAGTTACTTTCAAATTTTAATCAGTTAATACATGATTTTATTCTATAGGTATTAATATTCCTGAACTAACAATAAACATTGATGATCCTTGCACAAGGAGAACTACAGTAAGATCATCTCAAAAACACCCTGTACTTGCTGGGATGTTCATCTGTATCATTTTTTCCCATTGATTATTTTATTTCTAAAGTCTTCTTAACCAATCTTACCTGAAAGCTCTTTTGTTTATTATTTCACATCTATGTTATAAAATCAAGGGGAAATCTGAAACGTTTGGTTTTTGTAAGCATCTTTTAAATATTCAACATATTCTATATCAAATTAGTATTCAACATAATTTCTTCAAAGTCTTAAATTAAGACTTGATTTTAATTACCTCTCAATTATATCTTATACCACTCCTGTGAGCCTGCTAATTTAAAGGAAGTATAGTTGCTAGGAAGAATTAGATTTTAAAATGCAATATGACAACTTTAGATTTAACTTCTGCTGCAATTATGAAATAGTTCTCCCAAACAAGCCACTTTTATATAATTTGTTTTCTTTTTTCTTTCTTTTTTCTTATTACTTCTCACTTGTTGCCTCAAATTTCCACATGTACAATGTCATTTCAAAACTAATATAGAAAACAATAAGGAAGCATTGATTGTCAGATACAAGCACAAGTAGAACTAGAATAAACTGAAATACAAAGACCTCCGAATATGTTTATGTGTGGTTGCAAAAGTCTTAAATAGCTTGAAAAAGATTTATTGATGTTACCCATTTCTAATTTGATGGAGTTATATATTTTTTGATATATAACTTCTGGACTGGTTTCCAGAGTTTTCACAGTGCACAGAGGTTCCTTTTAGTATTTAAATTCATTCATAATGAAGCAAACATAGAAAAGTGAAAATGGTGATGATGGTGGTGGTAATAACAGCTACAGTTATTAATTATCTAGTATGTTGCAGGCACAGTTATAGACATTCTATATGTATTAGTTAATTAAATTTCAACAACACCACTAGGAGAAAGGTTCTATTGTTTTTTGTTGGTTGGTTGGTTGGTTAGTCTTGGTTGATCTGTTTTGTTTTGTCATATAGATGAGGAAACAAAGGCACATAGATCACATAGTTAGTGAGAAATAAGGCTTCAGTTTCCAATTCTGATGCTGGGGCCTCAAAACCTTTATTTTCAGCTAGTATTCTATCGCTAATATCATTTATTTCTGCTTCTGTCTTAGAAATAAACAGATGGGGAAAAAAGAAATAAAAAAAGATGACTCCCTTATTCCACTTCTCCAACTTTGAATAAAAAGGATTAATGACTTTAAAATACAACACTGTGCACACATGGATGGATTAATACATGCAGACAACTAATCAAGGCACCATATGTATAAAAAATAAAGCAAGAGATGTAGATGAGAATGACCCAGCGTGGACATGGAACTTCTGATTTTGAAACAGTGCCAATCTCTTCTAGTCCCAATTACTCAAATACAAGGAGGAAAAAAAACCTGAAAGACAACCTCTTCTGTCTGAAAGTAGGAAATATCAAGGGGCTAACAAGAACAGAACACAGAGGACAGCTGTGGAGGCATCTCCAAAATGGCTTGTCATTAAAGAGAAGCCAGAAGCAGAGGCAGGTGAGGAATCACAGAGACAGACCAGCCGTATTTTCAGAAGTCTGTTGGTGAGACAGGTTTAAGGAGACAATTATGGATAGCCCTGGAGCTGCCAATCTGAGATGGCTGGGTAGAAGTAGAGCATAAAATGCCTCGCTCACATTCACCTAATGTTATAACCAGTCTCTATCAGCCTAAAAGACTTCCTTGGCTCCCCTGATAGGAATCCCTGTAAAATATGTAGTCCAGTTAGTATTCCCCTCTTTAAACAAGATGAGTAATGATTTGCAAGGGTTTTTGTACCAAAAGAAAACAAAAGGAGTAGAAGAAAAAGAAAAATGAATAACTCCTTAGAAAACTATTAAGAAGGTGAAAGTGAAAAGTATGGCAATAAATATCTCCATAAATTTTATAAATGTAGTAAATAAATACTTCAAAATATAAAAATTCAAAACAGAGAGATATGAACTCTAGGGAGAAATAGTGAGAAAATAGAAAAATGGAAAATACGCATGGCAGAGCTTAGAAAAGTGAGTTGCGGGGGGGCGGGGGGAGGAGGGCAGGGAGAAGCAATGTCATTGTAGGACTGAGGTCCATGTGGGAAGCAATCAAAAATAGTAAATACTGTCACAAACACGGTAAAGGACTTAGATGGCAGGATTGGGAATAGGAAGCAAAATGATATGAAAATCAACAGAGTTAAAACAATTAGAGAAAATTATCTATGTGGAAGAGAAATGAGATTCCAATATGTACAAAATCATTAGTGATGAAAACAAAATCTAATAGAGAAAAATTAAAATATTTAATTTAGGAAATTATAAGGAAATTTTAAAAGACTTAAAATTATGGATTCATAGATTATGGATATCTCAGGGGTGGAAAGTATATACAAAATGTCCAATGCCAAGCCTTTCTGAATTAATCTTATTTTCATAACTTTTTAGCTATGAATAGGGGATTAAAAGTCATTTAAAATTGATAAGCCTAGTATTTATACTTGAAGTCTGAAAGTAATGAAAGGGATATACTTAAAAACTAAGACAATATTGTTAGATAGAAAATCAGTGTAGAAAGAAAGAGCTAAGGTAGGAAAATGTAGAAATATAATTATTTATCATTTATTACAGTAAGAAGGCAGTAGACACTCTGAAGAGAGAATTAAGTGTATTATATAAATTCACAGTTAGTAATAAAACCATTAGGAAAAAATCACAATAATTGCAAATAAATAATTAAAGATTAATGATAAATGATACAAAAATAAGAATGCAGTAAAATAAATTCAAGTCATATCAAGTTTTAGAAAGAAAATTTACAATAATATAATAAAAATAACAACAAAATATATTTCGTATCAGTAATCATTAGAAAAGCAAACATAAAAAGATGAAGAAATGCTAGGCATGGTGGCACACACCTGTAATCTCAGTGACTTGGGAGGCTGAACCAGGAGGATAACAAGTTAGAGACCAATCTCAGCAACTTAGCGAGACCCTAAGGACTTAGTAGGACCCTGTCTCAAAATGAAACATAAAAAAGTTGTGTGTGGGGGGGGGGGCGTTTTCTGGGGATGTGGCTCAGTGGTTAATCAGCCTTGGGATCAATCCTTGGTATAACAACATAAAAGATGAAGAAATATATAAAAGGTAAATGCAAACAAAAAGAAAAATAGATGATGTGGTCATTCTTATTTGAAATACAAACATAAAAAAGCATACATGATACAAAAAACATCCTGGATAACAACATTTATACAATATACAATGTAAAATTATAGTTAGGATTAAATAGCATAGCAACAATAGTCACAAAATAAGGAACACAAGATTTATAAGGAGAAATATTCAAATGCATTAGTAGTAAGGAATATGAGTTTACCTCTCATTCTTGATATATCTAGTTAAAAAATATTAAATGAAAATACAGGAATCCAAAATATTATTATTAATAATGTAGCATTGGTGTAGGGGGTGTTGCTCATGGTAGAGTGCTTGCTTGGCAAGTAGGAGGCCCTGTGTTTGATTCCTAGTATTACAAAGAATATAATAATACACATATACACACATGTATACATATAGATAAGTAAAAATGAAATAAGGTAGCATGAAATCACTGTGTTTTCAGCCCTTGTATCATGAAAAGAGAGATTATACCTACTTTTATGTATCCATAAAACAATAAAATAATACTTGCATTTATTGAGCAAGAAAAACTCAAATTCTGAAGAGTGAAATGGAAAAGACAGTGTGCTTTAGATCATAAAACTAGAAATAAATAACAAGGAAAAGACAAACATATCATTTGAATAAAAAAAAACTCTCAAGTCAAAATGGAAATAAAAAAGTAAACTACAAGACATCTAGAAAATAACACTAAAGATAACTTATACTATTAACTAATGAGAAAGATAAAGTAGTGCCTTCTTCACTTTTTAAAGTAAGAATGAATCTTCTCCCCAGAAGCATGGAGAAGTGTATAATTATCCAAGTGCTATCATAATACCCTATAACTAATGCTATTCTACTTTGCACCTTATATTTACAACTGTATCTGTCTGCCCTCCTAAACTCATCATCGGGAACAGGAGTCATATCTTAACTGATTCACCAGTTCCTGGGTCATCAGAAATACATTCTAAATATTTTAAATGATTGTACAAATTAATGAGAACTTTTGAAAATGACATGTATTTGGTGGCTAGTTTAGCAGTAAATCTCATTCAACTTTAATGTTTATGTATATACAATTTCTTATGAAGATTATTATAGAATTATTTTTCTTCTGTCTCTGAAGAATAGAAAACCAAAACTAATCTTTAGAAGATGTAGCAACAGACCAAAACAAAGAAAAATATTGCACTATAATGCAAAAAAGTAAGAAAATGCACACTCTTTAAATTATTTTTACACAAAAAAATAAAAACAATAATTATTCATGTTAATGGATTTTCATGGGATGTTTTGGTATATGTATTTGTTGTGCAATGTTTAAATCAGGTTAACTGTATCAGTATCTTCAAACATTTAATCTCTTTATGGTTAAAATTTCAAAATCCTTTCTTCCAGCTTTTTGAAATACATAGTACATTATTAACTATGTCAACCTAATGTGCCATAGGTAGCACATCAGAACTTGGTACTCATTGATCAATCATTCCCCCATTCCCCTTCCACAATACTCTCCCTGGCCTCTAGTAAAACACCATTCTACTATTAACTTTATTTATTTATTTATTTATTTATTTATTTATTTATTTATTTATTTATTTATTTATTTTTATGACACCAGAATGCATTACAATTCTTATTACACATATGGAACACAATTTTTCATATATCTGACTGAATACACAGTATATTCACACCAATTCTTGTCTTCATACATGTACTTTGGATAATAATGGTCATCACATTCCACCATCATTTCTAACTTCATGCCCCCTCCTTTCCCCTCCAATCCCTCTGCCCTCTCTAGAGTTTGTCTATTCCTCCCATGCTCCCATCCCTTCTTATATCAAGCCTTCTTATATCAAGGAAAACATTCAGCATTTGGTTTTTTGGGATTGGCTAACTTCACTTAGCATCTACTATTAACTTCTATGAGATCAAAATTTTGGATACCACATATGAGTGAGATGATGCAGTGCTTATCTTTTTGTGCCTAGCTTATTTCACTTAATGTCATGACCTCCAGTTTCATCCATGTTGGTGCAAATGATAGGCTTTTATTATTTCTATGGCTGAATAGTATTCCATTGTATATATGTACCACATTATCTTTATTCATACCTCAGTTGATGGACACAGATTGTTTCCATTTCTTGCTATTTTGAATACTGCAACAAAAAGATATGAGCATACAGGTGTCTCTTTTGTCTCTTTGCTAGATCACAGGGGTATTCTATTTTTAATTTTTTTGAGAAACCTCCATACTCTTCTCCATAATGGCTATACTAATTTTCATTTTCACCACAATATTCAAGGATTCCTATTTTTATACATTTTTACTAATACATGGTGTCTTTAATAATTTTTTATAATAGCCATTCTAATTAGGGGTGAAGTGATGCCTTGTAGTTTTGATTCGCATTGCTCTGTTGATTAGCAATGTTAAACATTTTCTCATGTACCTGTTGGTCATTTGTATGTCTTTTTTTTTTTTGAGAAATGTCTATTTAGATTTATTACCAATTTTTGATCAGGTTATTTAGTTTTATTTTGCTATTGACTTTTTATAGGTTCTGTAGATATTTTGTATATTCACCCCTTATTAGATGTATAGTTTGCAAATATTTTCTTTTATTCTGTGGGTGATCTTTTCATTCTGATAATTGTTTCCTTTACTGAGAAGCTTTTTAGTTTGATGTAATCCTGTTTGTCTGTTTTTGCTTCATTTCCTGTACTTTTGTGTGTTGGCCAAAAAAATCTTGCCCATTCCAATGTTCTCATAAGAATACACAATTATTCTTAATGCTTACCATTGGCAAAATAGAGCATTTTGCTATTTAAAATGGATAATGGGAAATAGCAAATTTATCTCTTAATTCCAAATTAACCAAAGAGGGGAGGGGAAAGGAACTCATTTCATCTCTTAGATGAGCCATTACTTAATATGTTCACATATATTGTACAATTTTTTGGCTTCAAATTTCACCACACCATCGAGGGACTGGAAGAAAAAAAATTCAAAAAATATCTCACTATAATCAGTTTTCAAAAAAAATATTTAGAAATTATTGAAGATTTATTTTTAAACCTTACAGAAATTTAGCATTCACTGCTTAAGAATGATCATAATTGTTGATGACCATAGATATTTCTTTAACTTGTTTTTCCATCACTCAAGAAAATGTTCTTCTCTCCAGTGAAGAGAACTCAGGAGAAAATCAACATTGGTACCTGTGTAACTATTTTCTACCTATATAGTTTAAGTTTTTAATAGGATATAGGATCTTCCTATTATGTCTTTAGTGCCATATTGTATAGTAGATTCCACCAGTACTTGGTGATGAACTCTGCTTCCTTGAATGTTGAAGTATAACATTAGAGAAGCCTGAGGAGGCAAACATATAAAGCAGGTTTTATTTAAAATATTAATAACACAGGCTTCTCCCAGAAGGGAGAAGGAGGTCATAGCTGCTATCATGGTATCCCAAGAAGTGACAGCATTCTGCCTCTTTTGTACATTTTAGACTTTCTTTGTTCTCCTGCCTTCTTCCCACTTCTCTCTCTCCTTCCTGCTGAATAGGCCCAGGGGATGTTGGGGTGGCCAAAAGATGAGAAATGAGTGGGCAGGAGGGGCCAAGGTGGAGTGATCCAGGTAGGAAGGAAGCAGCAGCCTAGGGGACATTAATTAGTAGCTTGCTGTCTGTTGTGGGGTGCCTTATTAACAACCTCTGGGAGGGGCAGGTAATCATGGTAATCAAAACGCTCTGGAGACATGAACATTTTGGTTTTCCAACAGTAGTCTCCAACTTCTGGGAGCCAAATTGGCCTCCACTTTCTCTATCCGACCTGATTACCTATCCACACTGACTGACTGTCTTTATTCTTGGTTCATAGTTACAGCTCATTATTTAATAGGTTATTGACCCTAATTTCATTCTTTGATTTATTGTCTTTGATTACTTCCAGGTTTATTCCAAATAAATTATTTGATTTATTCCAGGTTTATTGTTTTTGATTACTTTGATGGGCTCATATTTGAGTTCAATTTTAATGTTTTGTAGAAAATCCTCAGAGGCAAAATAAAAATAGTTAATCATCATGCTAGCTATAGGGATAGTTTACATATAGAAATTATAAATTTTATTCAAAAATACGACAACATGGAGTCTAATTAAAATCTTCAATTGTTCCATAGTGAGTTTGGTGATGAATTAATTTTCATGTACCTTATCAGAATTGATTTGCCTTTTTATTTTTATTTTTGCTTTTGTTTTTGATCTTGGATTTGGCTTTTTTCAATGAAGCTTTAGCCTTGAGCACAATCTCACTGAAATCATCAACATTAGAATGCTTGCTCTTTAATTTTAGTGGGTTTGGAAAATGTATGATTTTTATTATTTAAAAAGTAGAAAGAGGGCTGGGGATGTGGCTCAAGTGGTAGCGCGCTTGCCTGGCATGCGTGCGGCCCGGGTTCGATTCTCAGCACCACATACAAAGATGTTGTGCCCGCCGAAAACTAAAAAATAAAGATTAAAAAATTCTCTCTCTCTCTCTCTCTCTCTCTCTCTCTCTCTCTCTCTCTCTCTCTCTCTGTCTCTCACTCTCTCTTTAAAAAAAATAGAAAGAAAGAAATGTCCTGCTGAATATTTGTCCTCATCTGCTTTCTAAGAACTTACACCAAAAAAAGAAAAAATTACTTTCACTTGCATAATGGTATACAAATAATATACCATTATTGTGTCCTTACTTTAAGAACATCAAATGTCTCAAAACAAAAATGTCCATAATTTCCTTGCTAATCATAATAAAGGTCTTAAAAAGACCTTTGTAAAAATTACATAAGCTTTTTTGAAATGAGTCTGTTTAATTATGGGTACATCAAACCAAGGCTGAAACACTTAGTTTGCAGAATTGTCATTGTAATAAGATGCAAGGGGAACATGGAAAATCAAAAAAGCCATGTGCTTTCTTGTGCCTAGTTATGCCCATTTACCTCAAAAAGCTAGATCTTACCAACAGCTTTAGCATTTTCTTTAAAATAATTGTTTAGTTAAATAATCATTTTTCAGGTGCTATCAGCTTTTTATTCTCTATTTTCTCCAGTATTCTTATTTCCATTACCTATATTGATTTTGCATTTTTTAAAAAAGTTACAAAATAAATAAAGTTAATGTTCCTTAGTCATCCAAGATGAATTGAAACATAACAGAGATTATTAAATAGAACTAAACATAAAACTACATAAAGTAACTTTAAAATTATAATTTCATGTGCAATACAATGAAGAAAGAATAAACAGATGTTTCATACAGCAGCTATGTTCTTCTCAAACAATTTTTTAGAAGTTAAAATTTCTTCCTTAAAGGATGTAATAAAACAATTCATTTTTAAAGTGCCTATAAAGTTGGTTTGCAATTCTTCAAGATGTGGCCTTTGTAACTATCATAAATTTGAAGAAATGCTCACATTGTTTGAAGTACCTCAAACTGTAAAAACAAGCTAACATTCCCATGGGCAAAACAAGTAATGAAGCAAAAGTTTATAAAAAATTTTTGCACACATAAACTGATTTATATCCAAATAAGAAAAAAAAAATACCTTACAAGATAGGCTCTGAAAATCAGCTCTTATAATCCTTTTTTAAAATACATGTGAAGAAAATATTCTCATAACTTCTTTTTGTAGTATTGTATATATATATATATATATATATATATATATATATATATAACAGAAAGTCTTAGACAAAAAACAAAATTTTTAAAACAATCTATGTTTACAAAACCTGAAGAAATGTGTAAAAGAATTTTTTAAGCAATCTAATTAGAAATAAACTGTTTTGAGAAATTCTTCAAATGTGTTCATGTTAGTTGTAGAAACAGACTTTGATTATACTTGCAATATAGCATTACCATCCAAAATAAATCAATGTTATATGGTTAAAAATACATGCTGCTTTCAAAATGATATATTTAGAGATAAATAAGGATATTGCCATCTTTGGGTAGATTATAATATGAAATATATAATATTGAACCACAGAAGTTTTCAATATATTAAAACTACATTCAAGAAATAACATCCAGTTAATATATGATTTAAAAAAATATGTAAATATTCTTCCAATCAGAAGAAATCAACCATTCTGAATGTAAGCTTTCAAAAACTCTAACAACCAGGGCTGGGGTTGTGGCTCAGTGTCAGAGCACTTACCTCGAACATGTGAGGCACTGGGTTCAATCCTCAGCACCACATAAAAAATAAACAAATGAAATAAAGATATTTTTTAAAACTTTAACAATTAAAAATAAATATATAATCACACTGATAACGCTAAGTAACTATACTAGAGAGGGGCCACGGTGAAGTGATCCAGGTAGGAAGGTTCACCCTTTGATGAGTGTAAAGATAACAAGCACAACCAGTAGATAAAATAGTAAAGTAAGTTTTATTACCTGCAGCAAGTGAGGAGAACATGATGGCTACATTCAAAGAAGTGTCTTCCCAAACAGAAACAAGGGCTTTTATTGTGGAAACTTATATATATATATACTCATAAAATGTTATAGTTCAAATATGAGGTGTCCCCAAAATGTTCATGTGTGAGACAATGCAATGATGCTCAGAAGTGAAATGATTAGATTATAAGAGCTGTAACCTAATGAGTGGTTACTGCACTGGGTAGTGACTATATGCAGGTGGGATGTGGATGGAGAAAGAAGGGTCACTGGGGACATGCCCTTAAGGTTTATATTTCATTCCTGGCAAATGTAGCTCTGTCTACTTCCTGGCTGTCATGAATTGAGCAGTTTCCCTTCACCAGCCCTTCCACCATGATATTCTGCCTTACTTGGGCCCAGAGCAATGGAGTCAGCAGACCATGAACTAAACCTCTGAGACTGTTAACCCAAACAAACTTTTCCTCCCCTTAAGTTGTTCTTGTTGGGTATGTTGGTCACAGCAACATAAAGGTGACCACCACATATTGGAAAGACATCATAATGTGCAGAGATGCATATATTCTTGATATATTTCATATCCAAAAAACGGTGGAGAGAAAAACTGGGTAGAGAATTTAGTATTATAATGAGCAAACTTTACTCTAAGTCACCCAAAAAGAGTGAGACAAAATGACTCAGCAATCTTGGCTTGTTCCTCATAAGTTTCTCCAGAAGGCCTTATCTGAAACAAACAAAATCTTTCAAGAAATGTTAACAGTTATTTAAAGGGGCAGCAGCTTCACCTCCTCTCTTCCTCCCACAAGCATAGGTAAATATCCCTGAAAGTATCTGCCTAGTAGCTAACATAACTGCAGTGTTGGTAAAGTGGATAAAGAGAAGATCTACTAAGATTTTCAAGTGAATGATAAAAATCACCCTATATAATTTATGTTTTGTTTTTAAAAACTGAGTACTTTCAATTTAGACTAATGATAGCCAAAAAGGGTGTGATCTGTGTCTACAAAATCATAACGGGGAGAGTTAGGGTGATTGTGAACTTTCTTATCAAATTCTTACCTACTCCAACTCTGGCAACCACTCCTTTCAACTCCCAACCTCCACCCCAAGACTAGAAGAGCTTTGTGAAAAAACAAGTGTCACATTGAAGAATCCGTTTCTAACAAAATTTGATAGAAGCTCAATTTGTTCAATAAGAATTCAGAGGTTAAATCTTTGTGGATTATTAAGAATGAGCTAGAAGTGTTTGAAGTGACATTTTTTACCTTCATATTGATTTTAAAAAGAAAGAAAAAGATCCTCTGCAACAGTCTAGTAACAAATATCTCTCTCCTTTTAATATCTTTTCTCCTTCTCTAAATCAGCCTTCATAAAAGATCAAACCAACTCAGGCATGGTGGCACACAGTTGCAATTCCAGCTACTTGGAAAATGAGGCAAGAGAATATCAAGTTTGGGGCTGACCTAGGCAATTTAATACCTAGGTTAAAAAATGAAAAAAGGTGGAGTGCGGTGGGATGTAGCTTAGTGGTCGAGCGCCCCTGGATTCAATTTCTAATACCAAAAATTAAAAAAAAGATTAAATCAAAACACAATCACTCGTCACTACATAGTTTTACCAGGATTGTTAAGTAAGGTTTACAATTTAGAAAATGTCACTTAAAATAAACATTTCAAATGAAAGTATTTAAAGGTTAGGGATCATTTACTTGGCACCAGAGAAAGAGCTGAAATCTGATTATTAAAGATTTGACAAAACGACAGTCCCATTTCCCCACACCAAACATCTAGACTTTAGAAAAAATAAATTCTGTACAGAATTTATAAACTCTATACTGAGTCTATTTTCTAAAATATCTTTATATTCTGGAATAAAAATATTTTATGTAAATCAATCTTCTTTTATAGTATGCTAAAAGAAGAAAATTGGATTCTGTTCACATAATTTTTTTTCAGAATGTTCTTCCAAGAAGGGTATCCCCAGAATATACCCTTTCCCTCATCAGTTGTGATGTAGTCAGACAAGAGAGTATTACGGTTACCTCATTTGGGTTTATATTTTCCTTTCTGTTTTTGTAATCCATCTTTGGTAACAGTGTATGGACTTACTGCATTACAGAATATTTTTGTTTCCATGATTCTTTTAACAGAAAATCTACTATTTAGAAACCACTTATTAATTGAATCTCAGTCATCTAAATTAATATATTTCTAATGGCCTGAAGATTTACATCTAGATTTTTCCTGCTGTTTATCTGTCTCTCCCTCACTCTCCCTCCCTCTCCACCCCCATCTTTCTCATTCCTTCACTGAGATCCTTTGCAATGTGACATATTGACAAAAGCAATCATCCTTTTCCTCCATGCAGTGCACACACACACACACACACACACACACACACACACACACACACACACAAACACTGTTATCAGTCAAGGTCTTGGCAGAAAACACAAGACATGTTTAGAGAATGTAAATACTAAGGGACTATTTCACAATGTAGATGCAGACTTAAGGGAACCCATGCACCCATAACAGAAGAAAGCCATTAACTTCCCTAATCCTTTAGGGCAAAATGAGAACTGATTTTATGTGAATTCCATGAGATCTGTTACTATAGAAATGAGACCAACAGGAGCTCTGTTCCTAAATAAAGGAAGGCATCCACAGCCCACACAGTGTCCTTGCAGGAAGAGAGGGATAGGGAGGATGTCAATATTCCATCCTCACTCCTCCCTGTCTTCCATCTCCAGCAATGGGAGGCCATTTTAACTAAACAAATAAAATCTAGAAGGTAAAGGACCTAATGCAGCAGACTGGAGAATCACTAGGGGAAAAAGGGGAGGATCAAATGGAGAAACACTGTTGCCTACAGAAACACAAGTCAACTCACATGTCCCCATCCAGCTCCCAGAGTTCATACAGTGCAGGAATGCATGGATGACCCACTTTGGTGGAGTCACCGAAATGGCTAAGTATTTAAGAAAGAGAAGGTAAGGAGAGTTCCAGTTGTAGTTTCAATAGGGTGTTTTCATCAAGTTCCATTTCCATGGATTTTGTTCATAATCCAGAAATGTGACATATTACTTCTCACACAGAGATGATTTATGCTGCAAAAAAGGATTTTGTTTAATGATTTAAAAAACATCATTCCACATCAATGTTTTAACTCATTATACCTCATTGTCCTATAGATAAGACACCTATAAAACTTAAATTGAGCAATTTTACAAGTGTCCTATGAATTTTTATAGATTTTTGAAGATGCCCTATATGTAGGATGATGGGACAAAATGAGTTAATATCCCCATATCCCAGAAAATGTCAAATTTTAACTGGTTATTCTTCCTATCAGTGCTGTTGCTGTGGTAATCACTAGAGCTTATTGAATCCCCTCTTGCCCAAGGAGCATATTTGTGAATTTGCATGTGTTATATAATACTTAAAATAGTTCTGTGAAGAAATGAGTAGGAAGTTTTAGGAGATCTTTTGTAGGAAAAAAAAAAATCTTCAGGAAAGAATCGACATTCAGAAGTTAAGAATTCCTCCAAGGACGTTGTGCTAATAATGGTGGAACCGGGGATTTGAATTCCAACCCTCTCTTTCCCAATGTCTGTTTCTTACCATGCTGTATTGCCTCGCTTTGGATCCCAGCCCACACAGTGTCCAAGTTATCTTCTCAGTTTATGTCTCTATAAGAGGCCTACCACCCATCTAAATAACTCTACGGGGACATGTCCTTAACATTGATGCCTTTAGTCAGAAAAGTAATTTTTAATAATAATAAACAATTTTACATATAGACTTACACAGAAAATCATTCATTCCATATCCCTCACTTAGCATGTTAGTATAACATATTTGACTTATTTTACTATAGCATTCTTTCCCACAAGTCATAGTTATTCTTGGCAACTCATTATTAATGCTACTTATTTTACTTTTGCAAGTCCTATTAGCAGTTATGATAATAAGATCCACTTATATTAATGCTAAGTGGCAAATGATTATACCACAAAGAAAAAGAAAAAACCTGGTATGGAAGGCAACTGTAAAAGCCTTAGTAAGAGGGATACTGGGAATTACAACAGAAGGGAAAAAGTGGACCCGTGCAGTATTAGTGTGCCCAGTGCAAAGAGCAGGAAAAAGAAAAGTGTCATTGAAGATACTAAAATATTAGAATGTTTGCTTCCATAGTTTCTCTCCGCGATGGTAGTGGTGTTTTGTGTTTGCTATATGCCATATCACATGCATTTAATCCTTATAATATTTCTGCAAGTTAGATAAACTCTGATTATTCCAAATTTATAGATGATAAGGCTGGGGCCTTTGCCTTTGTCAAAAGACTGAAGCTTGGTCAGATGAAGTCAATGCTTCTAATAGCCATTAAGTGAATCTTGCCTCTCTTCAGGAACATTCTCTTTTAAACATGTTTGCCCTACATGGTACCACTTAATATCACTCTCTTCAGGAGAATCATAACTTATTCAGGAGAAGCTGACTTATTCAAAGTAAAGGATAAAGATATTGAAAGTAGTATATGTAGGTAAGGCAGGCGATGCATATGTAATTTTAGTATAAGCTTGGTACATTTTTGTTTTCTTACAAAGCAGTTCTTAATAATAAAGAAATGGGTCTCACAAGCAGAATACTTCACAGTTGAAAAAACCCCAGCTTATCTAACCACACACTCAAATGAAGCTTATTTGAAAAGGGAGTTGTTTTTGAAGTTAATGAAAATATTCAGGTCAGCATGACAAGTATAAGTCTATCCTAAAGTTCAGTGACTACAGTCTAAACTATCAGATTAAAAACACTGCCAATTAATTACTTAAATTAATTAATGCTAAATTAACAGGGAACTTCTACGTTTTCTGCATCAATGGTTACAAATCTTGAACTCCATTACCCAACCCATTGATAGAGAGCAATTTGTTCCTTCATGGCAGATGGATTGGATAGCAGGAGGATTGAGATAAAAGTGTCTCCCTCTTAGGCAGCCATTTCTAAAATCACTTCAAAGAGTACAGTAACAGCAGTGAACAGAGACTGTCCTAGCCAACAGGTATAACATTGTGTCCATGATGTTTTCCTAGTTCCATAGCTGTAACATCATTCCACTGTAACCTAAGCCATTCTAAAAGCTGGATAAAAAATCCAAAAGGCATAAACAAAACTCTGGAAACTTTTCATCCCTTTTACTTTATGTTTTTATTTTCTTAATAACAATGATGATGATGATGTTAAGAGTGAGAATTTACCAAACACCTATTAGATTTTAGATACTGTGTATTTCATTATCTCATATAATTTATATAACAATATCATATGTATATATAATTATTTTGCTGTGAAGATTGGGAACTGAGTCTTAGAGAGGGTAGGTAAAGTTTTCCAAAGTAGTGGAATAAAAGAGAATGAAGGCAGAGTTGACAAAGTAGATCTTTTTAAGCTAGGAACCATCCTAGCAAATTTGAATTCTCACACCTCAGTCTCCAGAATTTAGTACTGCTGTTCTCTCTGCCTAAATGCTTTCCAGCCAGATTTTCCCCAAAATTAGTCTTTCTCATTGTTTGTAAATGTCTTTCCAGAAATGTATTTCCTGACCTATGATGACCCCTTCTGTTTATCTAATCATCTAGTTTATTGTGTACAGTATAAGGACAGACATCAATTTATTACAGTTCAGCTTCAATTTTCACATCATGATGATACAAAATCCAGACACATTGATTGAAAATTACACCTCAAATTTTAAATTTTGGCCTTTTCCCAGGCTAGCAACTTACAGTGGGATAGTCTTAGGATGCTATCCAGGGGCAGCAAGCCACAGCTCCCACTCAGCCATGTGATCATGAAAGACCAATAAGCTAGAATACTTGGTAGTCTAGGTGTATTCAATGTATTTTGGACTTACAATATTTTCAACATACATTGGGTTTTATTAAGATGTAACTCATAGCAAACGGACAAAAGCTGTATTTATCAGTCTGTGACTATCTTATTTAGTTTTTGTGTTTTTATTAAATATCTATCTCTTCTCCTTGAATAAATTCTTCATGAAGACAAGACCTTTCCCTTTTGTTTTTTCCCCTCTGTTGTAATCCTAGAAGTATATTTGTGTGTGTGTGTGTGTGTGTGTGTGTGTACACACACATATATATGATATGTTCAGTAGGTATTCATTAAGTATTGAATACTGAAGCTAAAGAAAAATACCTGCAAGTTCGTGGCTATAAGAACAAGATAAGAAGCACTCAACCTAGGATGTCCAATTCTTGGGTTACTCACACAAGTTCAAACACACAGAATGAAGAGTTGGGTTTTGTTAGGCTCCCTAATAAAGTAATTTAACTTATAGAAGCCCATCTCCTGAAATCTAGACAATCAGATAAAAAAAATAAGCCGTTAATTATTTTTGATTAATTAATTATAAACTTACAGAGTCCTGCTAAATTTTTTTCTACCCATTGTGGCAAGTCTTGAGCCCATAGTAGAATGCACTAGCCATGTGAACATGAAAAGTGAGGAGCCTCAGAGATCTCCTGGCAGAAGGAAGATTTGTTCCTTGCATGAATATATTTTCCTAAATGCAGCTCCCACATCCAGACACTTAGCTGTTGGACAGGCAAGTAGATGATAGGTAGTAAGTAGAAATTCTCCTGCTCCCCAAAAGCTCGAGTTACCCATATTTGGTCTCCTAGTCACAAGCCTCATTAAACCTATTTGAGCAATTTCCCAGGTAGTTCAATTCAGGAGCAGTATTATATTAAAACTACAATCTAAGCAGGCAGATATTAATTAATAAAGCAAAGTCTCAGTCTTTATTCATGTCTCTCAAAAGTCATTAGGGAATACAGGTCAAATACCTAATACTTTTTGTTTCCCTTTTTTGTGTTTAGTACTGGGGATTAAACCCTGGGCACTTAACCACTAAGCCATATCCACAGCACTTTTTAGGGTCTCATTTAAGTTTCTTAGGGCCTCGATAAGTTGCTGAGGCTGACTTTGAACTGGGATCTTCCTGCCTTAGCCTCCCAAGTTTCTGGGATTGCAGGTAAGCACCACTACCCCCACACACACATTTTTTTAACCCTTTGTCATCTACCTAGACTTCTTCAGTGTTTCCAAATACCATGTCCCCCACCTGTTACTGACAATGCAAGCAAGCCAAGGCCATATACTGTGATCAAATACAACAATAAATTTTATTCTGTTGTACCAATAAATGTCCAATTTTTCCTATAAAAACAAAAATAGAAGGATATTATTTTTATTTTCTTTACCATTTATAGATAACTATTATTCATAAGGGTACTCTATTATCATTTTTGTGACTCATTTGCTAAATCCTTTAGGAAATTATATTTTCTCTGGGAAATAAATCCATATTTAGCTTTCATATGTTGATAGCATTGAAATGAGTATATCTGTAAATATTTGCAAAGAGGTGTAATGATCAGTGGCAGGAAAACATCATCATTATTTCCACTAAAGACACTTTATTTTCCCTCAAGTAACTGTTGTTTTTTATTTGTTACCATAAAGATTTTTGAGGTGTGTGTCATATTTAGGTAACTATCACTGATACAAGCAAAGAAAAATCATATACCTGCAAGGAAGACTGATAAATTATTTTAAGCTCTGATTCCAAAGTTCTATAGTCTCTCCCAAAAGCAAATAGAAGCATTTAAAAAATGATTTGCATTCCTCACACTTTCCTTTCAAAAATGAAACTCTCTTAAGCAGAAATATCTCCCTAAGGTGGATTTTTGTCAGCATATAGCCAGATCATTTTTTATTTGAAGAATTTTTTTTCAATGGCCCAAATACCATGTTCACTCCTCTAGGATATTCTGATGAATAATTCCTCAAATTGTACTTCTTCAGAAAATCAGAATGACTTTATGCATATAAGAGTTACATACCAAAATCGTCAGACTAATAAATAAATAAAGGATCCAGCAGGATTTTTATTATTGGAATAAAAAATAATTGGTGAAAACAAAGAAATTTAAAATTGTGAAAATTGTTTTGTATTGGATTGTCTCTGCTTGTGAACAAATTTTATCAGCTGGAGATAAATTAATGGACATGTATCCTTTGCTTCATGATTTTCTCAGGCCACAGAATGTGATCGAGTTTATTTGTGTCAAAGTTATGTCTTCTGCCTGGAGGTTCTACTCAATCAAAATGCATTTATACTTACTACAGTGTTCTTTACTGCCAAATAAACAGGAAGAAATGCCATGATACTTTCTCTTCAGCTGCATAAAATCTAGCAGAGGAAATAATAGTAATATGTATAAAAATATTAAGCAAAATAAGGCTGTGAAAGGATGAGTCGCTCCCTCTTTCTCACCCACCTGTCTCTTATTAGGCAATGAAGTAAGTAGCAATCTCTCTGGAAGATTGTGGTAGTGGCAAGTTTTTCCCAGGGAAAGAGGAATAAACCCACACAGAGTGTGGGTAGCAGGGGAGGGGTTTGGAAAAAAAGATCACCAGAATGGTTTCTGTGAGCAGAGACACCCCCTCACAGTTGATAAAACCTTGCATGGGGAAAAGCTAGGATTAATATGGCTGAGTCACTGTATATTCTGATTTTAAATCCTCAGGATATATATCAAGGAATAGAATAGTTGGGTCAAATGGTAGTTCTATTCCTAGTTTTCTAAGGAATTTCCCTACCACTTTCCAGAGTGGTTACACCAGTTTGCAGTATCACTGGCAATGGATGAGTGTACCTTTTTCCTCACATCCTTTGCCAACATTTATTGTTACTTGTTCATAGCAGCTCAATTCACAATAGCTATGCTACAAAACCAACCTAGGTGCCCTTCAACAGATGAATGGATAAAGAAAATGTGGTATACCTACACAATGAAGTATTACTCAGACATAAAGAAGATCAAGTAAATGCATAGATTTGGAGACTATCATTCTAAGTGAAATAAGCCAATCTCCAAAAGTCAAAAGTCAAGTGATTTTGCTATTATGTGGAAGCTAATCCTCTATAAGGGGGGTAGAGGAAAAGAATGATATTCAGTAGATTAGCCAAAGGGGAATGAAGGGCAGGGAGAGGGGACAGGAAAATGAAGCAGTGAAATGAATCCAAAATAATTCACCTGTGTTCTTACATGCATACACCATAGTGAATCCCACCTTCATGTGCATTCATAAGAATGGGGTCCTAATAGAATATGATATATTCTATGTTTGTATAATTATATCACAAAGAGATTCACTGTCATATATAACTAAAAAGAACCAATAATTAGAAAAAAAGCTAGGCATGAAAATTGAAACATGTCTAAAGTCTGAGAAAGTCCAATGATTGCAAAATATTAGAAATGACTTCAATTAGGACTTAGGAAGCCTAGCTTTAGATTCATTTCTGCTACCAATCTGGTTTTTGTTTTTTTGTTGTTGTTGTTGTTATCACACACCATTTCACTCCACTGAACCTCCAAATTATTACTTATAAAATTATGGCCTGGGTTTGATTATCCCTAGAATCCAGTCCAGCTCTCACATTTAGGCATTGGAACAAAAATCAATCAAGGGAATTAAGGTAGGGAACATATTTTTGCCTTTCTTTCCAATATTTTCTAGACATTCCAATAATTTTCCTAGGCATCTAGCAATGTTGCAATTTCCTCTATGTGGAGATTTTTAAAGCCTAAATAGATGTTTCAATTTTCATACATTATATTTTCAATATTTGAAGTGTCATATGTAATCCAGGGGAATAGAGAATGAATTATTTCCATGCATCCAAGGCAAAATCATCATGAGCCACTTCATTTGAATTGGAGTGAAACTCTCTCACTGCTACACCTTTTAAATGCACAGAAATCAACAAAGGCATCTTCCACAGCTCTCCAAGAGCTCTACGAGGGGATAAGGATTAACTCTATCTTCTTATAAGAAATATAAACATACCCTTATCTTTGCATATACAGCCATCTAAATTTGGACTCTCTCATGAATATTTAAGTAATCAGTAAGTAGTAGTAATCATTCCCATTTTATAATTAAAGTGGATGTCTTATTTTTAATTTAGGGCAAGATGATTTTTTTTTCTTCTCTGTTAGGTAATCACAGCAATTCTTGATGAATGTATGATTTATGTGGTAAGAAACATCTACCAAAATAAAAAGTCACTCTCCTTTGGGAAAAAAAATTAGTGGATTAAATCAGGCAAAATTTTTTGGCTGGTATAATTAAAATGATATTTAATTTTTTAAAATTCCTAAACTACAGATATACAAGGCAAAATATATAATAGTAACATACACACCTGCATGAATTAAATGCAGTACAAAATAGAAATATGAAATTGCTTTGCATTCATGAAGGAACACTATTCCTAAATCCAAGTTCACCTTTAGCCATATTTACCACTCATTCCAGTGCCTATTCTTGGATACTATCCTACACATCATACATTCAAATAAAAATGTATATTTTTATGTGCATCCATTTTTACCTATAATAAGAAAGACAAAAAGACTTACATTTATTTACCTTTACTTTAAGAAATAGTTGGGCAGATTAATTTAATAACAAATTTTTCTGTGCTTGGAACAGGATGAGCCAACTCTAATAGCAATGACGCAATGACCTCTGGAGCAAGCTGCGCTTTACTTTTGGAAGAAGGCAATTGGTAGAAGGAACCCAAGTCCTTCCTTTTCCTCAATTCTGTTCCTGTTAGGTTGGTGTCAAGGGAATCGTTTTCCAACACCATCCTAGGATGAAGAGCATCCTAGGACCAAGTTCCATCATTTGCTGATTCTGGAATTCAACAGTTCTTGTAACCTAGGCCTGACTGTTCCACAGGGTAATAATTCCCTGAGGATAGAAGCCATGCTAACACATGTTTGTCTCCTCAATCCTAGTGTAGCTCATTTTTCATAGTAGTGTTCCAGAATGAATAACTCTTCTTCATCAACGCAAAATTGCTTAAAATTTGGCTCAAAATAAACCACCCCATCTGCCACTGCTTTTTCTCTGCTTCTCTGAATTTCTCACACAAACCATTTAAAACGGCATTTGTCAAGTTCCCGAGGCACATAACATAAATTAGTTTTTGTTTTTTATTTCCACATGATTAATAGTTGTTGGATGCTGTGGAACATTGATGTTCGAGAGTTAAGATAGGTAGGGATGAAAAGGTATATTGGGGTTAATACAAGTTAAAAATTTTAAAGAAGACTACCCTATCCCTTTATTGGTTATGCAAGTGGCTGACTTAAAATACGTTGTGGGATTTATTTGTTTTGGTCAATTATTTCACCCATTCTTCCAGTATCATAACTATATTTTAAATGAGAAATGACATAATAAAATATCAAGGGTTTCAGAGTCCCAAATGCCTTAAAGCAACTTCATTTCAGCCATTTACATCCATCCATTAAATACATCTTTCTGACCATCTGGTAGGAGTTTGGCCCTAGGATAGTCATCAGGCAAACAGTGATTGTTAGGACATGATTACTGTTTTCAAAAAGTTTAAAATCTTGAGGTAGTGAAATAAGTACAAAAATGTAGCACATAAATGCTACAATAAGGTAAAACATAGGATATTATAGAAAACATATAAGAATTGAGCTTAAATCTTGAGACATCCAATGATGAGTTTTGGATATCAAGGTATACAACATGCTTTGTGAATTGAAAGCTCATACAAAGATAAGTTGTTTTAGTTAACAAAGAACAGAAAGTGGGGTCGCCAGATGAATACGAGGATGATACAGGTGTCCTCCTTTGAAGAAGTGATTATTTGTATCCAAGTAATTCTGAAGAGTATTTTTCTACTTCTTTGTGTTGAAGCATTGTCTGCCAATGCTTCTTTGACAAGGAAATCTCCCTCAACTTTATTTTGGAAACTAACAACAGAGTATTAACTGACAACTATTAATATCGAGTATTAATTATTAAATAATTGATTTGATTTACCCATTTTAAAAACCCAAATGATATACTTTTAAGTTCTATTTGATACTCATTTCTTTGTTCATTTTCTGAAAAAAAAAATTTAAATATCTTGTGGAAGAAAACATCACAAAACACATATCAAATAAAATATTCTTCCTGAGAAAATGTGTGTGTGGCAATCAGAATTCAGTTCAGGAAACAGCAGCCAGTCTAGATGGTTCACATAGAAAAAAATTAATAAAGTTTGATAATGGCTTAGAAAAACAGTTGCAGGGTGGGCCAGCAGAGGTCAAGGAAAGCCCTACCTGTATTCAAGACATGAGGGCATACAGGCTGTCAGGCCTCTGCCATCATTGAGCTCAGCTGCCTGAAGCCTCCAAGTGGTTGATGCCCAGAGGATGCTGGGAAACTCCTGGCAGGCTTTCACATATGCCCATCTGTCGAAGCCTATGAACCTGCTTGCAGGAGCAATAATGGCTTCTGTTGCTCTTCTGCCTTCCAAATCTTGCACAAGAGCCTCTCATGGGTGGAATCTAATCCAGAACCCTGCTGGCACAGATTTGGGGAAAATATTATTATCAAGAATTCAGGAGAAACCTCAGAGAGGGAAAATGGTGCTGAGTTTCCATCAGACCATCTGCCACATACCTCTTTAAATTCAACACTCTCCGTTATTAAGAAAAACCTCATCTCATATTTGTAGGGATTTATAAAATTAGCCTTTGTCATATTTCTCATCCTGTGACACTTATGAAGTTGACACTCACAGGTGGCTCCGTACTTTTATCTCTCTCTGGACTTATTGGGGAAAAGTAGTCACACTGAAAGTACATTTCTAGTGAATATACCTGAACAAAAAAAAAATATTTAGCAACATGACCTCCACAGATTAATAAATGCTCAGTAAATTTTCTCTCCTCCATAATTTTACCCAGGAACTCCTAATAAAACTTTCAAAGATGTTAAGTTCATAAAAATAAATAATTTGTTACCCTGTCTAGAGAAGCTGCCAAATTTTAAAAATTAATCACATACTGTAGTGAATTCATTTTTAACATCCTACAGTAATAATAATAAAAAATAAAGTTGCAATCTGAGATTACACATGGAAAAGTGTTGGCTCCAAGAGTCACATTTTCTGCCTAACTTACTGATTGTGTGAGTTTGGCAAGTTACTTGGCCTTTCCATTCTTCCATCTTATCTGCAGACACTGTAAGGTTGAAACAAGTTAATATATAGTTACAGTTGTTAAAACAGTGCCAGGCTCATGGAAAATGCTTGAAAAATATTTCTATTGTAATTCATACAAATTTGGCATGTCTTTACTTTCATCTAATAAATATTTAGTGAGCATCTTCTATATACCAGACACAGTTCTAGACCCTTGTAATAAAATAGTATTAAATTCAAAGACCTTGAATTCATGTGCTTTCATTCTACTAGAAAAAAAGAAAACAAATAGATGTAATAGCATGGCAAGAGCAATAAGCCCTGAGAGGAAAAAAAAAATCCAACAGGGTAAAAATATAAAATTTGATCAAGGTTGCTACTTCAAATAGAATCATCAGGAAGGCTTGAGAGAAAGTGAAATTTGACATAGATTTAAATGAAATAAGGAATTACATCACGCAGATATCTAGGGGACGATGTCCCAGTGCCCTGAAGCAATAAGAATTTCAAAATCAGGAGTGTGCTGGGTATGCCTGGCTGCTTGGTAATCAACATGCTGGCCACGGTGGATAGAACAGAGTGAACTCACGGGAAGGAGTAGAAAATGAGATCAGGAACAGTCTCACAGGGCTGGATCTGGGATAGGGAGGGGAATCTGCTGTCCAACCCTAAGAGTAATGGCTCCTTAAACTTTTCCTGCCAGATGCCTCCCTCAACTTATCCCAGGGAGGCCAGATCATGCAGAACCTTCTAGATCATCATTAAAGTTTTTGAAGTTTATAAGCCTTGAGGGGGAAGCAATACAATCTGAATTACATTTTAAAGAATTAATGGCATAGGCAGAATATGGTCACCAAAGATGCCCGTGCCCTAATCCAGTGAATATGTCTTCCTCCATGATAAAATTGTTAGTTTATTTTAAAATCAGTAGATTATCCTTGATTATGCAGTTATGTCTAATATAACAATTAAAATTGGAAGAGGAGGCAGAAGAGGAGATCAAAGTGACTTGATATAAGGATTCCACCCACCACTGCTAGTCTTGAAGATAAAAGAAGGGGGCCATGAGCCAAGGAATGCAGAGAGCCGCTAGAATCTAGAAGATGCAAACAAATTTATTCTTCTCCCTTAGAACCACCAGAGAAAAACACAACCCTGCTATCATTATCTTGATTTTAGTCCAATAAGATCTACTTCTAAACTGTGAAGCTATAAGATAATAAACTTGTGTTTTCTAAGCTACTAAGTTTGTAGTGACTTGTTAGAGCAGGAAGAGAAAACTCATAACATTAATATGGCTGCTTTGTGGAGAGTAGGCTGGGTGGTTGTGAGGCCATAGAATTGGCAAGAACGGAGCAGGATGACCAGCTGCAGTCCAACTGGCTGAGACATATGGTGGCTTAACCCCTCCCTGCTGTACTCATGGAGATGGTGACAAAGGTGTTCAACAAATGCTGTGCTAAGTGGGAACTGAAAAATAAGGGAGCTGAAAAGAAAGCAGAAGGTCAGAGAAGAGTTGTTTGTTCAAGTGGAAGATATCTGTATGTCAACAGCAATCATCCATTAGAGAGGGAAAACTGGTATGACTGGTATGTTGAAAGACTCAAAGCTGTTACCTGACCTGGCATTCACTCCTGACCTGGCCCCTGTTTTTCTTATACCACTGTTCTTTGCTTATTCCATCACAGTCACCTGGCTTTCTTGCAGATCCTCAGATACACCGAGCACCCTCTCAACTGCAGTTGCCATTTCTCCTCTATGAAGAGAGCCACAGAGTTCACTCCTTCTCTTTGCTCAGGTCTTGGTTCAAGTGTTACCTGAAGAGAAGTCTTCAGGCCATAACATCTATGCTGCAGTAGACATTGCCCAATTACACTCTCTCTTCCTCTCTCAGCTCTATTTTCCCCATACCACTTACCATCATCTAATAATACATCATATTTTTAATTTATCATCTGACTTTCCCTTAAGCCCCAGCGTTAATTCCTTAAATGGTGAAACTTGATCTGATTTGTCCCCTGTGATTTCCACAGCGCCCAGTATTTCCCTGTCATTTAGCAAGAGCATGTTGTTGAATGAGTTCGTTAATGAGAGAAAGAAGAGCTAATTGACTATGTTGAAGTATAAGATAACTAATCTGGCTGGAATCACTAATAAATATTTTTTAGAATTAACAAGCACAGACAACAATTTGTTGCATCACCCAATCTATTAGATTGATTGAATATTAAAGATTTCAGGTAAGATGTAATCTTAGACTTTTAGATTGAGGTTAGAAAATGGTCCCTTACAAAACTAAAGTCAATAATGAACTATATACATGTGATAATATTAGACATACAAAAAGTAATTAGTCTTTCTTACTCCATCCTCACCCACTCCCCAAAAGACATGTGCAGACCTGCAGATCTTGTTATTTGGACTGGAAAACAAATAGCATGCTGGAGAGAGCAATCTTTGCAGTTGGAAGATCTAGAATTGAACTTGAACTCTGCCTTTTCCTACCTCTGTGATATGCTTTTCCTCTTTCTCCATTTTCTTTTTTTTTCTTTCCTTCCTTCACTCGACTCATATGTGCTTATTTTAATATATTTTTATTTTTAATTGACACAGTAATTTAACATAATTATGTGATACAGTATGACATTTGAATACATGTATATAGTATATAATGACTAAATAAAGGGTATTAGCGTATCTATCATCTAAAACAGATTATTCTGAGGTGAGAAATAAGCCAGTTCTATGACACATATGATATGTGTTGGGAATATTCAAACCCCCAATTATGTATTTATAACACATTTTCTTTTATCCATTCATTCACCTGTAGATTCCTAGTTGATTCCATAGGCTATTCTGAGTACTGCTGCAAGAAGCATGAAAATGCAGATGTCTCTTTGACATTTGGATTTCAATTTCTTTAATACATACCCAGTAGTGAGATACGAAATGGGGGAAAATATTTGAAAACCACATGTGTTAGAAGGAGTTTACATACAGACCATATTTTTTTAAACTCCAACAAATCAATAGCAAAAATAAAAATAATGATGCCCCCCAAAAGGTAAAGGCTTTCATATATATGTATATCCCAAATGAAAATAGCCAATAAAGACATTAAAATATGATCATCACTAATGAACAGGGAAATACAAGTCAAACCACAATGGGATATTACATAGCAACTGTTAGAAAAGATGTTATCAAAAAATAACAATAACAAAAGTTACAAAGGTATAGAGAAATTTAAACTCTTGTGAACTGTTGGTAGTAAAGTGAAATGGTATAGTGATATGGAAAACAGTACAGTGGTTCCTGAAAAAAATTAAAAATAGAAGCATAATATGGCTGAACATTCTTATTTCTTAATATTTCTTCAAAAGAATTGAAATCAACATCTGACAAAGATAGTTTAATTCCAGGGTTTATTGCAGCATTATTTCTCAATAACCAAGAGGTAGAAATAGCCTGAATGCCTATCAACAGGCAAATGGGTAAAGAAATGTCATACATAGAGTGGAATGCTATGCACCCTTAAAAAGGGAAATCTTATAATGTGTATAACATAGATGAACTTTGAGCTCATTAAAATAAGTTAAGTAAGTCAGTGATAGAAAGACAAAGACTACTTGACCCACTGATATAAAGTGTCAGAAGCAATTGAATTCAGAATCAGAGTAGAATGGTAGCTGACAGGGACTAGGTGAAAGGAGGAGAAGAGTTGCTAGTCAATGAATCTAGAAATTCAGTTTTGCAAGATGAAACATTTCTAAACATCTGTATGTAATACAACAATGCATATCAGTGAACATTACTATATACTATACACTTAAATATGGTTAAAATATTAATTTTTATGTTGTGTGTTTCTGGTCATAATGAAAAATGAAGTATCTTGTGGGTTATCTAAAAAGGCTATGTTTTAGCAGTATGGAGATTTCTTAGAAAACTTGGAATGAAACCACCATTTGACCTAGTTATCCCACTCCTCTGAATACACCCAAAAGACTTAAAATCAGCATCAATATTCACAGCAGCTCAATTCACAACAGCTAAGCTATGGAACCAACCTAGGTGCCCTTCAATAGATGAATGGATAAAGAAATTGTGGTATATATACACAATGGAATATTATTCAGCCATAAAGAAGAATGAAATTTTGGCATTTGCTGGTAAATGTATGGAACTGGAGACAATCATGCTAAGTGAAATAAACCAATTCCCAAAAACCAAAGGCCAAATGTTCTCTCTGATATGCAAATTGCTGATTCACAATAGGCAGGCAGAAGCTGGGTAGAGAGGATTGGAGTTTCACTGGATTGAATGGGGTTGGGGAATGAGAGGAAGGGAGTGGGTATGGGAATTAATTGGACATAACTTTCCCTTATTCATATATGAATACATGACCAGTGTAACAACACATCATGTGTAACCACAAAAATGGGAAGTTGTACTCCATGTATGTGTGATAGGTCAAAATACATTCTATTGTCATGTATAGCTAAAAAGAACAAATAAAAAATAAAAAAGTCTACATTTTGTCTTTCTTTTTTCCAATTCATTATTTTTATCCCTGTTAGCTTTTTGTTTATATATATTTTCATAATTGTCTTGAAATCTCCACTTTTTTGTATTATTTCTTATACAACATTACAATCATTTATGACTAGGAATCTTAATACAAACTTAGCTTTGGCCATTATAGCATTAGAGCTAATATGATTTTTTGGAATTGTACTTAGTAACTACTTTGTCTGTCAAAGCACATTGCAAAAATGTCAAAACAGTTGTCTTTTTGCTTAACTTTTTAAAAATTAATTTCTAGTTGACTCAATTGTAATCTGTAACAATGATCAACATAAGATGTCCCTTTGGAATTTATTGATATTATTAGTGAAAACAAGGTCATACTGGATTGAGGTGGGCCCTAAATCTAATGACTTGCATTCTTATAAGAAGGCCAAAAAAAAAAAAAAAACAGTGATGAAGAAATAGCTTCTGTGATAATGAAGGCAGAGATGGGAATGATGTGTCTGTCAGCCAAGGAATGGGGAGGACGTCGGCAGTCACCTAAAGCTCGGAAAGTATGGAAAAGGTCCTCCCTTGAGGCCTCCTATAGAAGCCCAACCTGCTAACACCTTGATCTGGGACAATGGTTTGGACATTGATCTCATGGGCTATGATAGCATCAATGCCTATTGTTTTAAGTCACACAGTTTGTGGTAATTAGTTAGGCCATACCTAGAAAGCTAATATAGCACCTAATCACAGGATCTGCAAATAATGACACATACATCCCTTTCCTGCTAATCCTTATAACTCTTTATTTTTTTTAATTAATGGCATTTTCAGAATATCAAGTATTGCCAAAACAGTGACAGAGAGAGTAGCAATTCCTGTTTTATCCCATATCTTAAAAAGAATGTCTGGTGGGTTTTTTTTTTCATTAATTATGTATGACTGCTAAAAACCTAGAATAAATGGATACATTTCTAGACAAATATGCTCTGCCAAAACTGAAATCAAAAGGACACAGAAAACCTCAACAGATCAATTACTTGTAATGATATACAAGTAGTAATAAAAAGCCTTCCAACAAAGAAAAGCCCAGGACCAGATGGATTCTCAGTTGAATTCTATCAAATTTTCAAAGAACTATTGCCAATACCCTTCAAATCATTCCATTAAATAGAAAGGGATGCATAGTTCGAAATTCATTTTATGAAGTCAGTATCATAGTCATAGCAAAACCAGACAATGATACATCAAGGAAAGAAAACTGCAGACCAATAGCCCAAACTTAGATGCAAAAATACTTAATAAAATAAAATTTAAATTTAAAAAACACATAATATTCAACAACATATTAAGAAGAGGTTGCAAGGATAGTTAATATACACAAATCAATAAATGTGATTCATTGCATTAACAGAATTAAGGACAAAAATCACTTAGTAATCTTAGTACATGCAGAGAAGGCCTTTGATAAAATTCAACACCCATTCATGATTTTTTAAAAAACTGAAGAAACTAGAGATAGAAGGAATCTAGACCATCATAAATGCTACATATGAGATCTCAAAGCCAACCTCATAGTATATAAAAAGAGAAAACAATGAAAGCGTTTCCTTTAAAATATGAGACAAGACAAGGATATCCACTCTTACCACACCTATTTAATATAGTGCTAGAAATTCTAGCCACAGAAATTAGGCAAGAGAAGGAAATAAAAAGGATAAAAATAAAAAAGGAAGAAGTCAAAGTATCAGTGTTTTCAAATGTTATGATTATATACTGAGAAAATCAAAAAATCTTCACCAAAAGATTGTTAGAGCTAATAAGTTTGATAAAGTAGCAGGTTACAAATAAACATATAAAAATCAATCGCTTTCTTATATATCAACAACAAATCTTCTGAGAAAGAAATCAGGAAAATAATCCCATTCACAATAGCCTCAAAAAAATTTATGAATAAATCTAACAAAGGAGGTACAATACCTCTACAATGATATCTATAAAACATTGAAGAAAAAAAAAACTGAATGGAAATGTCTCCCACATTCATGGGTAGGCAGAACTAATATTGTTAAAATGGCCATACTCTCAAAAGTGATGTATAGATTCAATGCAATCCCCATCAATATACCAATGACATTCTTCACAGAACTAGAAAAAAACAGTCCTAAAATTCATTTGGAAAAATAAAAGACCCAGAAGAGCCAAAGCAATTTTAAGTCAAAAAAAAAAAAAAAAAAGCAATGCTGGAGGTATCACAATACCTGGCTTCAAATTATACTACAGAACTATAGTTTTAAAAAATACTGCATGGTACTGTCATAAAAACAGACATATAGACTAATGTACAGAATAAAAGACATAGGGACAAACCCACACAGATAACAGACATCTGATCCTTGACAAAGGTGCCAAAAACATGCATTGAAGAAAAGACAGACAACCTTTGAACAAATGGTGCTGGGATCACTGGTTATACAGATGCAAAAGAATGAGAATAGATCCTTCTCTCTCATCTTTCTCAAAAATCAACTCAAAATGAGTCAAAGACCTAGAAATTAGACCAGAAACTATGCAATTCACAGAAGAAAACACAGGGTCAACACTCCAACATATTGACACAGGCAGTGACTTTCTCAATAGGATCCCTAAAGCTCAGGAAATAATGCCAAGAATTAATTAATGAGACAGCATCAAATTAAAAACCTCGTGTACAGCAAAGGAAACAATTATAAATGTGAAGAGAGACCCCGCAGAATGAGAGAAACTTGCCAGCTACTCTTCTGACAGAGGATTAATAACCTAGAATATATAAAAAGAGCTCAAAGAATTTTACACCAAAAAATCAAATAACCCAATCAATAAATAGGCAAATGAACTAATGACACTTCTCAAAAGAAGAAATACAGATGGCCAACGAATAGATGAAAAAAAATGTTCAACATCATTAGCAATTAGGGAAATGCAAATCAAAATTACTCTGAGATTTCATCTCACACCAGTTAGAATGGCAGTCATCAAAAATACAAATAATAATAAATGCTAGAGAGGATGTGGAGAAACAGAAACTCTTTTCCCCTGTTGTTGAGACTGTAAATTAGTACAGCCACTATGGAAATCAGTATGGAGTCTCCCAAAAGACAAGGCATGGAACCACCATAGAACCCAGCTTCACCATTTCTCAGTATTTTTACCCAAAGAATTAAAGGCATCTTACTACAGTGATATATGAATACCCACGTTTATAGCAGCATAGTTCACAATAGCCAAAGTATGGAACAATATATATATGGATTTTTAGTCAACCATAAAGAAAAATTAAATGATGGTATTTGTGGGAAAATGGTGGAACTAGAGACCATCATGTTAAGTGAAATATGTCCAACTGAGAAGGTTAAGGATCATATGTTTTCTCTCATATGCAGAAACTAGAAAGTAAAAAAGAAAACAAAGGTGGGGGTGGATCTTCTAAAAAATCAAAGGGAGATCAATAGAGGAAAGGGACCAAGGGGTGGGACACAGGGAGGGAAGGAGAAAATGCTGGAGAGCCGTATTAGCCAAATTATATTGCTACATTGTGTGCATGAACGAATATATAGCAACAAATCCCATCACTATACACAACGATACTGCACCAATAAAAACATTACAAATAAAAAATGTGTTTGCTAATAAAATTCAGCATATAGCATCTTAAAATTTTTATAAGTTTGTGTCATGTGGGCATAATAATATAATTTATCAATTTTTTTGCAACTAAAATTACTATGGTTTATTTAACTTTAGTCAATTAATGGGCAAATTCAGTTCTTACAGTTTTAATATTTTAAAAGATGTGCATGCATACATAAAGTATTTTTCACAATAAATTATTTTTGATACACTTGAATTTTGTTGGCTGATATTTTTTATTAAGGACTTTCACATCCATGTTTGTAAGTAATGTGGGCATCTTTTCTTGTGTTATCTTTACCTAGTTTAAAAATCAAGCTTAATCCAACTACATAAAATATCTTGGCAGGATTTTCATTTTCTGGAAGGATTTTTACAAGTCTGGAATAACAACTTCTTGGAACTGGGCTAGAATTTTGGCTCAGGACTTTCAGAAAAGGGGAGTCTTTATGGCCTCAATATATGTGTCCCTTTATTATTTTCTTCAGTTTTTCATTTCCTTCAATTTTGTGAATTTTTATCTATTTAATATATGTATGAAAGTATGTCCATATTTCATGGGAGATGTTAAATGGATGAGTTTTCTTAATATTTTATTTTTAATCTCTACTGCGATTATAATTTTTCACTTTTTCATTCTGTATCTAACCTGTTTGCGTGTCATTTTCTTTATGATTTTTCTCTTTTAGCAATGTTGCCAGAGGTCTCTATATCTCATTAATCATCTCAAAAACTTTGTTTGGGGTTTAGTTAATCTTCTCCACTCTTGTTGTTGGTGTTACTTTTGCAATGTATTTCATACATCTCTGCCCTTTATTGTTTCTTGCTTGCTTGCTTATTCAGGTTTTCTCAATGCACTATTTCTAACTTTGTACATTTGAACATTTAGCTGACTTGTTTTTAATCTTTCTCATTCCCTGATTAAATTTTTAAACCTATAAATCACCACCATCACCTGCTTCCTAGCATCTCTGTAGCTCTTTTGTAGAGAGAGGAAAAAGAACGTTGTAATGCATCTTCATATCCATCTTGCCTCTAGGCAGAGAATGAGCCAGTCCGTGTCTGAGGTTATGCAAGCTATTTCCCAACCTCATCATGAACAGTCAAATACCATTAATGCAAGGTGAGAAAAAAACGTGTAGTAGAGAATGGGAAAGGAAGAAATGACTACTTTCACCCATCTATGCTGACAGGTAAAAGGAGAAAAAGGCTGGAGGTGACACAGACACTGGCCTGACTTTTAGATCATAGAAATGTGGTCAGTAGGGCCCCTCACTTGGTGGGATAGGTCCTCTTGTTACTATACCCCAGTGAAAATGTTTCACTGCTCTGCCTACTTTCTTTTTCTCCCATTCTTTGGTCACCAAACATCTGCTGAGTCCCAATCAGATTCATCAAGTCTGTACTATGTGCCAGACACTGTGCTATGCCTAGGAAATCACGTGAAAGATAATAAGCAGAGCTCCTGCCTCAAAGTATGAAATGTATAAATTCTCACCTAGAATACCAGCTTTATCTAAACTTATTTCTAAGAAAACATTTGGATTCTTGCTATTTTTCCTGTATTAAAAAAGACTTCATCTGTGCTTAATAGGCACCATAGGCTTCATAGCTACATTGAGTAGGATTTGGTAACTTGCAACTTAAGAGAACTGTTGGAAGTTTGCTCAGAATGAGAAGTAGAAATTTCTAATTTTTTCACTTGGGTAGTAGGTGGATCAGGGTGCCAGTCACTGACATAAAAAATATATAAAGGGGAGTGATTTGAAGAAAGAAAACTAGTTCAGGCTTTTACACGTGAGTTTAGGTTTTCTTTTTGAAATCCAAGTGGACATGTATAGTTATAAATCATCGGTTATATTGGCTTAGACTTTTGGAGAAAGATTTGGCCCAGAAAACAACATTTGAAAATCATACTCCAATAGATGTGCATTAAAGATATGGGAATGGATGATATCATCCAGAAAAAGTACCCAGAGAAGAGCACAGGAATCTGCATTCCCCTAAGCTAATATAAAGTTCTCATTTTATATCTCTACAGATCTGATGCATAAGTAACCACTACTTATTTATTCTGTTTCATCTCTTACTGTGCTGTCCTCCACATCAGGCTGAATAAACTAATGTGCAGAAGCATCATCTATGTTCTATTTATCCCCAATTCCATTGACTATACTGTCCAACCTCTTTTGAGTATCCAGACTAAGTATCCCCTGTTGGATTCCCCCAAACCACAATGCACTGGTTATTGTTATTTATCTTTACAATGAACATTTATTGAGTAAATACTATGTGCTTAGCACTGTCCTAGGTATTGGGAATACAGCATCAAAAGAAAGTCACTTTCCTAGCAGAATTTACATGTCCTAATTTTCTGATCTATCCTCCATTTAGTCTCTGAGTTTGCTTCTTTATCTAAATTGAGGTATAACCACATACATTTTTTCTAATAATTCCTATTGCCAAGCCAATTATCTCCACATATTCTGAAATTTTCCTATGTCTTAACCTTGTTTCAATCTCTGGACTAAAATCAAGGAGGAGTAATTAATTCTTCATAGCATTTCACTCCTTATAAGACAATGAATATTATTATCTTAGTTTGAGCTTCTCTGACAAAGAATCACAAAATGGGAGGTTTATAAATAACAGGAGTACACTTCTCACAGATTTGGAGATGTGGAAGTCCAAGAGAAGAATACCAACATGGACAGGTTCTCTCATAAGAGTCCTCATCCAGGTTGCAGACTGCTCAGTTTTTGTATCCTCACATGACAGAAAATAAATGAGGTCATTCTTCAGACTCTTCTTATTAGGGCATTAATCCCATTCATGAAAGCTCCACCCATATTACCTAGATTCCTACCATAGGTCCTACCTCAAATACCATCACGCTGAGGATTAGAGATCAGAAAAAAAATTTTGAGAGGCAAAAAAAACATAAAGTTCATGACCATTATACTCCCTATTTTAGAAATTAAGAAAATGAGGCTTAAAGGGGTATAGGAATTTTCCTGAGTTAACACATGGTACAAGGAAAAGTCAATATGAAGCAAGATAATTCTGGCTCCAATATCAGCATTCATATGATTCTTCCATGGTAAATAAACTTCCTCTACAAGATATCAAATTTGGAACACCTAAACAGAAAGCATTAACTCCTCCCTTTGAAAATATTCTCCTATGAATATCAGTCATTCTCATACCTTCCCCTTCTACACACTATATCAATATAATCATAACATTTAAAAATATTCTACAGACTTGTATCTGTTTCCTCTTTCTGATTCCACTGACACTGACCTATCTCATGCCTTCATAATCCCGCTCAATGCCACATTCGCCTGGTCAACACCATCATTGTTCTCTGTGGGCAATGATACAAATTTTGTTACCCTTTCCCTAGCTATAATGTGTGTGTGTGTGTGTGTGTGTGTGTGTGTGTGTTTAATCCAAAGATGTATTTCTAACATAACTCACTTTAAGAAATATTTGTTGACCAATATCCCAGGTGCTGGGACTTACATGCTATCATTGAAATTTATTAAATGTTTATTTTGACACAAATCTTATCCCACTAATAGCCCTCAAAAACCTCTAAGATAATATAATGTAGTATTTTTCTATTTAGATGAAGAAACTTAAGGAGTTAACATGTTCAAAACAGAGAAAAACATAAACTTAAATCTAGACTATCTGAACCCAATGTCCTCATGTTTAATCATATTGTATTAGGGTTCTCCAGAAAAATAGAACCAATAGTGTGAGCATTTATGTATAACACATAATATGTATGATTTATTATGAAAAGTTACCTTATAAAAGTATGGAGACTGAGAAGTCCCATAATCTGCCATGAAAGGTGATAGTATAGGTCAAGTCCATATCCAAAAACCTAAGAATCAACGTTAGTTGATCAGGTTAAGTCCCAGTGCTAATCCAAAGGATCAGAACCATGAGTGCTAAATTCTGAGGATTGTAGAAAATGGATGTCCTGGTTCAAGTAAAAAAAAAAATTCACTTTTCCTCTACCTTCATGTTCTGTCCAAGCCCTCAAATGGATTGGATGATGCCCACCTAAATTGTGAAGGTGGATCTTCTTTATTTAACCTAGTGATTCAAATACTAATCTCTTTCAGAAATGCCCTCACAGGCATACCCAGAAATAATGTTTTATCAGCTATGTGGGCATCTCTTAGCCAAAACAAGTGGACATACAAAATTAATCATAAGTTCACCCCTTGAAAACTCAGCATTTTATAAATATACAAGGTCCAACTGCTTAAAGTTTTTGGGTTTGGTTTTGGCTTTTAATTATTCCAGTTCTGCTTTCTCAAGTATTTGATTGAAGTTCCATTTGGAACTAACTAATGTGATTTTCACAGTGGTAAGCTTTCAACATTCATGGGAAAATAGAATAGAAACCTTAGTATCGATGTATAATAAGGAAGTACTGGGGAAGTGCATCAGGCAGGAGGGATTTAAGGAATTCATCTCTTTGATATTGTGTCACATTAAGAGTTCCAAGGAGTTTGGGGCTACTAAAGGTAAATGCAGGCAACCAGTACCTTATTTTTACTCTCTACTAAAAAAGAATAAATTCTTTTTCTTTCTTTGATGTGTGAGAGCTTTGAGGTTCAGAGACTTCTGTCCACAAAATGGATGTGTTTCTCTCCCACTGATTCCCCCAGTAATTGCTTATTCTAAGTATAAAAATATCTGAAGACAAAAACAAAGTATCAAGGATTATACATTCAATTTAGTAAAACATTAAAAATTAAATCTAGTATACATTACATGGCTTGCCTTTCAGCATGAATATTATCCTAAAGATTTTTAAAGACATACTAAAGTTCAAAAGGATACATTTCCCATCAATGCATAACCTCAGGTCAAATTTTCCCAGAAATACTTCAGAATTTCAATGAACAAGACATATGGGAACACAGAAGAAAAAAAATGACTGTATGAAAATTAAATGTGGAGGCATTTAAGATCTGCAAGTTTTCATGTGGATGAACTTGGACTGTCTTATGTCGAATATTCCAACTTTTCATGCTTCAACTACATGACAGCCCAAAATCACTTGAGAATTTATTGAGAAAACAAGGTAGAATGAGCAAACCAGCAATTCTGGACTAGACTGGATGCACATCCCTATTTTACACAAATACAGTTAATTTGACCAGATTTTTACATCTGTCCTTACACTCTGAGCCATGCTATGGGAGACTAGTGACTATACCTGAGTGAATTCATGGCAATGCAAATGTAAGAAATGTAAGAAAGCCAATTAAATATATGTTCCCACAAGAGAGAAGTTGGCAATGGGGTTGAGAATATATTCCTAAACTTTAAATCAGAAATACAAATCTCAACCCCATTGCCTTAGCCTTTCTTGCAGGACAAAAGTGAAGCAGCAAAGAGTAGGGAAAATACTACTATCTAAGAACATAATTACCATATATTTTATTCATTCTTATAGCATATACTTTTCATGATCAATTAAATATCTCAGAATCTGAGATACATCATTTTACAGTCACTATTGTCTGAGGATTGTGACCAATGGTATTCATATTGTTCATGTTGTGTTGCTTCAACTGAATCATGTTCAATATTGATACTAGGAGTAATTATCATTTAAAACATCTTCAAAAAAGATATTACCATTCCTCATTGGAACTAAATTATTATATAGGCCAAAAGATATAAAAAAAATAGAAGAAGGAGGGAAATGACTAAGTAAATGATTAGTCATTGTTGGAGAAATTATCACAAATCCAAATTTCCTTGCAAAGAAGTTACCTAGAACATTATAGTAATTAATAAAGGAAAAGCCAGGCTTGGTGGCACATGCCTGTAATCCCAGTGGCTAGGGAGGCTGAGCCAGGAGTATCTCGAGTTCAAAGCCAAGATAAGCGAGGCACTAAGCAACTCAGTGAGACCCTGTCTCTAAATAAAATGTAAAATAGGGCTGGGGATGGGGCTCAGTGGTCGAGTGCCCCTGAATACAATCCCTGGTCCCCCCCCAAAAATAAATTAAAGAAAGAAAGAGTCACACAAGCAGAAAGGGCTGTGATGCTTCAGGAACATGCCTCTAATTTAAATCACCTGGAAGTTTTCTTAAACATGCAGATTCTGATTCAGTAAATCTGGGGTGAGGCCAGAGATTCTGCGTTCAAAGGAGCTTCTAATGATGTAGGTCATGCCAATGTTACAAGGTGGTGAAGAATTTCCACTCCATGTCAAGCATTGCCACTGAAGATGCAACTGACTCCAAATATATGGGGGAAAAAAATCGAAGCACTGAGAGGCTGGTGTGATCCAGTCATAAGGTGGGTAGGGCTACAGTTAGCCAGAAACTTCCCACTGTCATGGAAGAGAAGTCTTACCTTCCAGCCTCCTGTGATTCAGTAAAGGAAATGAAGCATAAGCGTTAGTAGTCAAATAGAAATGTACCAGCATCAGAATTTGTAAAATGCTCATAGGTTGAGCACCTTTCAGATAAGCACAACCTCATCAATGCTTTTGATGGTGCTGATGGAGATATTGTGTTGGAAACACACCTGCCTATGTCTCTAGGTTAAAAAATGATGCAGAAGAATAGAACATTGTATGTGCAGACATCGAAGAAAAACTTTAGTCAATTTATGCTTCTTATTTGTATGTACAGACAAAAAAAGATATATGGCTTTTTAAAATCTGTGTCTGAGAGTCAAAGAGTGCTCTTTCTATAAAGCAAAATAGAAAACCTATGCCAAAATACTGTGTCATAACAGGTAGAGGGTTTTGTTTTCTCTTAACATTATAGTACTTTTTTTCTCATAAATAATGTTTTCCTAGCTTTGATCAAACACCAAGGAATGACAGCCAAATGTCTTACCTCCTCTCCTACAAGGAATCCCACACCACACTTTGAAAATAAAATGAAAGCATGAAAAGTATGCATGTAATAACCAAGAATGGTTTTCTCTACAATAAATAAATAAATAAATAAGTTGTCTCCCCTTAAAACAATACCCTAGGCTGGGCTCGGTGGCACACGCCTGTAATCTCAGAGACTCAGGAGGCTGAGGCAGGAAGATTGGGAATTCAAAGCCAGCGTCAGCAATTTAGCATGGCACTTAGCATCTCAGCGAGACCCTTTCTCTAAATAAAATACAAAACAGGACAGGGGGACTGCGGGTTGTGGCACAATGGTAGAGCACTTGCCTAGCATGTGTGAGGCACTGGGTTCAATTCTCAGCACCACATAAAAATATATAAAATAAAGGTCCATTGACAACCAAAAAAGAAACTAAAAAAAAAAAAAAAAAAAAAAACAGGACTGGGGATGTTTCTCAGTGGTTAAGCACCCCTGGGTTCAATCCCCAGTACCAAAAATAAGCAAATAATATATATGTGTTTATATGTATGTGTGATCCAGGGAAGGGCATGTTCTGATCCCAGAAATAAGTATCCAATTCCTCTTACATGTACACCCCAGGTGAACACAGATATGACACATGATCATCCAGCTTATTCTGCCTGGGCCAACTCCATGCTCACCATGCAATAATCTTCTGATTATAACTTGTCATTTTTGTAGTTTTGCTGAAGGAACGAGAATTCACTCATACCAAGAAAAATATTCTACTTTACCTGAAAGCTCAATATTTAACATGGTGAATTAATAAGTTAGAGCTCTGGACAACACACCAGTCTCTTAGGGATTTGGTTTGGTAAGATTGCCCAGAGGATGTCACTTCAGGGCAAGCTTGAAAAATTAATTTCTGGACCTGCAGAGCTGAAAACCAGACCCAGAATCATGATGACCTTATCAAATAATGATTCTGACCTTGTCTAAACCACCAGCTGGCTTCCCAAGAGTGTATTCCCTTAACAGCAACAATTACTACAATTCACACAACCAAAAATAAAAAAATCAGAAAAGTAACAGACTAGATGTTCGATACCACTTTTTCACTTCTAACTTGTTCCCCCAGGAGGTATAGCTTTCTTAATCAAAAAGCTATTTTGTTTTCCTGCATTTTGTGTTCATTAATCTAAATATTATGAGGTCATTGGTGGATGAGAAATTATTCACAATCCCCATTTGAGTCTCATTGAGGAAAAATGCAGCATAAATTTTACTATGCAGTCCTACCTATATGAAACCCATCAGTATAGGCTTCGAGGGACATAGTGAAAACTTATCTAATAATGTGGCACATTAGATGAGAAAAATAGAGAAATAAATTAAAAGGCAAACACACTAGCTTTCTAAAGGAGAAAAATAAGATTTTTAGAAAATCTGGTATTTAACATCAGTGACTTCAAAATAATACTTTCTTATACATGTGAGTCATGGTAATAGTCAGACAAGAGGTCCTCATTTTGGCATGCATTAGAATTAGATAGAGGGCATATCAAAATACAAGATTGCTGGACTCCATTCCAGAGCTGCAATTTAAGGGCCTGGAGTAGGGCCAGAGAATTTATATCAGATGCTGCTCATCTTGAATGTCCATACTTTAGGAGCCACTATTTTTAACCAAGGGAATTTTAAGTTTATATGTTATAAAAAAAGTTTTAAGACAATATTAACACTAACTGCACTTTGGAATTACCTGGGAGTTTAGAAAACCAGATTTCCTAGGATGTGCCCAAAACTAATTAAATGAGGTGACATACTTTTGAAACTTTATTAATAAAAGTCAGTGTATATTTTGAGTGAAAGTGATGGGCCTCCCTCAACGTGACCATATAATGCATCATTGAACACCGCTTTGATAAATGACTTTGAGGCTCTTGGCTTCCTGATGTGGATGCATGAATCTCACTTATTATATCATGGTGGTGAGAAAGATGGACTCTGAAGCCACCTTCAGATGCCACTTCAACCTCTCTGGGCCATGGGTGTGTCTCATATGTAAAATAGAAATAATAATAGCATCTATCCCCTAAAGCAGGGTGGATGGGTCCCTGACATGTGGAATATACAAAGTAAACATGTGTTGTTATTATCATTTCAATCATATAACATTCAAGAAGCCCAAGACTTCAGCCCCCATCCAAGTACCTTCCACTGATCTCTGAATGTCCCTAATATGGTATGTCATAAGCAAGCTGTCAGCAGAAGTCATTCACCCTACTTTCTCCTTATAGTTATCCTTTACTATGGATCCCCCTCGTCTATGCACACTGTCCACAAGAGGTGTTTATAAAAGCCTCCTCCCTCTGAGGCTTTTACATCACAATTCATAGCTTCATTGTCCTCACCTCAGATATAAATGGACTTTGGATTCTCAGGGTGAGAGAATTCACGTGTGAACTCATGCTGACTTTTTCCCAGTGCCCCAGCATAGCCCCATTTGGGATAGAGTCTAGCAGATCCTCTTGCACAGAATACATTCTGTCCAATAGTTGAATGGTTGCAGGAGCCAACTACAAGGGATGGGATGTATGGATTCAGCTTGACATGACTACAGGCCATCTTGACTCATAATCATCACAATTGCCACAGGGTAATCCTACTTGTTTCTTCCTGCATATTTCCCGGCAAACTATAAATAGACAAAACCAACAGAGTAATATGTAGAGCTTTACAATTAGACCCTGGCACCAGAAAAGTGCCTGATTCTTAAAATAGCTTAAAATTAAACCAGGTACAATCTGGCTTGGATGAAGTCATTTTTGTACTGACCAGTATATATTCCCTCCTTCTAACCTAAATTTGGGTCTTATTGCCGTCTAAGACCACACCTCTGTCAGTCCCCCATCAATTGCATTCTCTGCAATCCTCAATCTGCCTAGTTTCTTTGGTCTCACAACACCTTGGGGCTGGGTTCTTTTGAAACATTTATTATTTATAGTTACCATTTAGCCTTCTATTTTCAAGCATTTTTGAAATTATAGTATTCTAACACAAATATATTGCTTAACCTAGTATCAAGAGATTTAACTTTGGAAGGAGCATACAATACAGAAGGCATGTTTATCACCTTCATGCAGAGGATGAAACCATGGCTCATATGAGTTGTGAGTTGCTGATTTGCACATAGTTATTTCATTCTGGTACTGGCCCTTCAATCCACATATTCTACTATCCAAATGCTACATTTTCCCCACTAAGTCAAGTTGCCTGTTTCTAATGACTCATGACGATGCCTTGATTATAAATAAAAATATATCAAAATGCTGAGAAGAGAAAGTAAATTTGTTAGATTTTCAAAATCATACAAACAGCTTTCCTCTGGAATTCTGCCTATAGACAAAGAAATGGACTAGTTGGCATTCATGAACACTTTAGTTACAGTAATTATGTGAAATCAAAACTAGAGCCAGGCTGGTTGCTCACACCTGGAATCCCAGCAACTCAGGAGGCTAACACAGGAGGATTGCAAGTTTGAGGCCAGCCTGAGCAACTTAGGGAGGCCCTATGCCACTTAGTGAAACCCCTCAAAATAAAAAACAAAAAGACTGGGGTTGTGACTCAGCGGTTAAGCATCCCTGAGTTCTATCCCCAGTGCTAAAAATTTTTAAAATGGACCTAATAAAAACTTTAACCTAACTAAAATTAAAAACTGATAGTGCTCTACAGAAAGAATGAGGAGGGAGAATTTAGAAAACATCTTATAAATTAAAAGTAGCAATTTATCTTAGGTAATGTAGGCCTCATGAGAAGATTAATTTAATAATTTATTTTACACATTTACTACTAGCCATCAAATTTTTTTGCATTTATATGCCTATGCAAATTGAGTCTGCAACACCAATAAAAGTCTCAATTGTGTTAAAAATACTTAAAGTGTCAAATATAGACTACTTTCACTAAATATTCAAATGAAAATGTACTTCATGTTGAAATGAATTTGCAAAAGTTAAGTATGATTAAGTAACTGATTAGGACTTTTTAACCTCTTTTCATCAATACGTTTATTTATTAAATAGGACTAATGTGGCGCTTATGTACAAAAAGGCACTATATGGGCTCAAAATGGTTGAGCTTTATTCCCTGCATCTAGATGGTCACACTCTTCATCTGCATGCCTGTGTCCTTCACTAAGGTGTGAGTTTTTGAAGAACAGTAAGTCCCAATTTCTATATTTCTGGTGCTCAAAATACACATTCTCAAAAGAAATATATTGGAAGGATCCCAAGATAGAGAAATAGAGGGAGGCTGTATTCCTTGAGGCTCCATGACTTGGAATTCAAGCAGAGGAAATACTGTTTTTCTGTAAGACAGTCCTCACTGTCCACCGATCCCCTGCTCTTTGCCCCCCCAATTTGTCCCCCATGATCACTAGCCCTTTTTCTGATATTATGTCATTGAAAAGATTTTTCATTCCTTCAGTTTGTATCTCCATGCCTTCATCTATTCTGATAAATATTAAATTTGGTCTTTTTGTGTTATCTCTTTTTCTTGGATGTTCTGTTTCTTATCATCTTCTCTGTATGGTCAACTTTATTTTCAAGAGTTTGTATTTTGTTTTTATAGCCTGAGCATCTGTCTTCCAAGTGGTCTAGTCTGTTGGTGATACTCGCCATTGAATCTTATTGTTTCTTTCATTTCTAGGATTTCTGTTTGATTCCTTTTTATAATCTCTGCCTGTTTATTGAAGTGATCTTTCACTTCCTGTATTTTCTCTCTGATACCATCTTTTGTTTCAAAGATCAGTCTAACGCTGTACCTTCTAAACTCCTTCCTGACATTCAACAAATGGTTGAAAAACTGGAAACCCATATGTAACAATATTAAACCTCTATCCCTCATGCTACACAAAAATCAATTCAAAATGTATAAAAGTAGGCACTAAAACAGAGACCCTGTGCATAATAAAAGAAAAAGTAGGACCAAATCTCCACCATGTCAGCTTAGGAACTGACTTCCTTAACAAGACTCCTAAAGTTCAAGAAGTAAAACCAAGAATCAAGAAATGAAATGGAGGTTGTGAGGGGGATGGGAAAATTAACAAGGAGAGAAATGAATTACAGTAGATGGGGTAGAGAGAGAAGATGTCAGGGAAGGGGAGGGGGGATAGTAGGGGATAGGAAAGGTAGCAGAATACAACAATTACTAATAGGGCATTATGTAAAATTGTGGATGTGTAACCGACATGATTCTGCAATCTGCATTTGGGGTAAAATTGGGAGTTCATAACCTACTTCAATCTAATGTATGAAATATGATATGTCAAGAGCTTTGTAATGTTGTGAACAACCAATAAAAAAATAAAAATAAATAAATAAAAATAAAAAATAAATGAAATCATATCAAACTAAAAAGCTTCTTCTCAGCAAAGGAAACAATCGAGAATGTGTAGAGAGAGCCTATAGAATGAGAGATAACCTTTACCACAGGCACCTCAAATAAAGTTCTAATCTTCAGCATACGTAAAGAACTCCAAAAACTTAACACCAAAGAAAACAAATAACCCAATCAATAAATGAGCAAAAGAACTAAACAGACACTTCACAGAAGAAGAAATAAAAATCAATCAACAAACATGAAAAAATGTTCATCATCTCTAGCAATTAGAGAAATGCAAATCAAAACTATTCTAAGATTTCATCTAACTCCAGTCAGAATGACAGCTATTAAGAACAAAAAAAAAAACAATAAGTGTTGTCGAGGATGTGGGAAAAAAGGCACACTCATATATTATTGGTGGGACTGTAAATTGTGCAACCACTCTGGAAAGCAGTATGGAGATTCCTCAGAAAACTTGGAATGGAACCATCATTTGACTCACTTAGGTTTATACCCAAAGGACTTAAAAATCAGCAAAATACAGTGATGGAGCCAAATCAATGTTTATAGCAGCTCAATTCAAAATAACTAAACTACAGAATCAAACCTAGATACCCTTCAGCAGATGAATGCATAAAGAAAATGTGGTATATATACACAATAGAATATTACTCCACATTAAAAAAGAATGAAATTATGGCATTTGCTGGTAAATGAATGGAGCTAGAGAATATCATGCTAAGTGAAATAAGCCAATTCCATAAAACCAAAGGCCGAATGTTTTCTCTGATAAGCAGATGCTAATCCATAATGCTGGGGTGGGGGAAAGATGAAGGAACTTTGGATTGTGCAGAGGTGAGTGAGGGGAGGGGAGGAGGTGTGTAGATGCAAAGGATTATGGAATGAGACAGACATTATTACCCTACATACATGTATTACACTACAGGTGCAACTCTGCACCATGTTCAGCCAGAGGAAGAAGTTGTGCTCCATTTGTGTACAATGTGTCAAAATTCATTCTGCTATCATCTATAACTAATTAGAACAAATTTAAAAATTAAATTTAAAAAAATTTTAAAGGAGTACAGATTTGGTGCCAGAGTCCTAGCTTCACTGTTTATTAGCTATATAACTTTGGGAAAAATTACTTAATCCTTCAAATTTCATTTTTCGTACCTGAATACCGAGAGTTATAATAAAAATCTCTCTGATAACGTATTGTGAACATTGAGTAAATAATACATGTAATATGGCCAGGCTTCAATGCTTTTGACTGGTATGCTTATTGAATCATATAATTACTGAATAGATGAATCCATGAATTACAAATGGGTGAACATAAAAAACGATGTGTAGTATATGATAATAACACATAAGTAACAAAAGCAGTATTTGAAAATGACCTACCAACCAATGGAGCATTAGAAAGACAATGTAGAACCTGACACTCTGGAAAACTTAATTATAATTTTTAGAAATATTAATTTGAGAATAAAATAGTTGGTGTCATCCTATAGAAAGAAAGGCTGCTTGTCTTTAGAAACTGTCAAGGTCAAGAAATACAGGGAAAGACAAAGAATCCAGTCCAGATGGAAAGAGACTGGAGATCCATGGAAATTAAATGCAATACATGATCTTGTATTAGATACTGCACCAGAAAGAAAAGCTGTAAATTTTTTAAGACAGTTGGTAAAATTTAAAATCTGTGGATTGATTGGTAGTGTTATATTAATTTCCTGGCTTTGAAGTTTAAAGTGTGATCAATGGGCCACTGTCCTTCCTTAGGGAAACACACATGTGAATACTTAACAGTACAGCAATGTTGTTGCAACTTGCTCTCAAATCATTCAGGAAAAGACTAATGATAATTAGTACATACATACTAATATGGAGAAAGAGAGAGCAAAAATATAATGATGAAAAATGTTATTCAACTGGAAAATCATCATGAAGCAGATACTGATTTCTTTGTTGTGTTCTGGTACCTTTTCAGTAAATTTGAAATTACTTTAAAATAAATTATTTTAAAATTTCTAACAAGTGCATTGAGAGATTCAACATGAGATATTTATGTCAGCTTCAGATCTTGTATCAACCAAACCAGTGGCTTCTTTGGTATTGCAGAAAATTATGGACAACATTGCTGAAATAAAAGCTCTGCTGGGCTCATTGACTCCGGGGGGTGGGTTTGCTCCTCTTCTCACACACAGGCTAGCCATCTAGGCTTCAGAAAAATTGTTTTTTACTTCATCTGACCAACCTAAAAGTTATTACAGAATAAAATAATTTCTAAATGCTTAGATGTGGTGGTGAAAAGAAGGATAAAGGAGAAGGAATAAGGAGAAGTTTTATTAAGAATGAAACAAAGAAATTGCAATTTTTATGTAATAAAGATAAGGAAAGAAATTAAATGAACTATAGTGCCATTAAAAATGAGGAATAAGGAAAAAAATGCTACATTCAAATAAAGAAGACAAATGTGTTTTTAAGCGGGTTGATAATAAAGTGATTAGGAAATATTTCACATTAAACATTCTGCATACTGAAGGAACCATAAACTGGAAACTCAAGGATGAAGTGGATTCTAGAATTTATTTATTTATTTATTTATTTATTTATTTATTTATTTATTTATTTATTTATTTATTTTAGTGAGACATAGCAGTAGAATGCATTTTGACATATTATACATACATGGGATATAAATTATTCTAATTAGGATCCCATTCTTGTGATTGTACATGATTCGGAGATATGGAGTTACACTGGTCGAATATTCATATATGAACATAGGAAAGTTATGTCTGATTCATTTTACTCTTTCCTACTCCCATCCTTCCTTCCTTCCTTCCCTTCATCCCCCTTTGTCTAATCCAATGAACTTGTCTTCTTCCCTCCCCAGCCCTTATTTTGTGTTAGCATCTGCTTATCACAGAGAATATTTGGCCTTTGTTTTTTTTTTTTTTTTTGAGATTGGCTTATTTCACTTAGCATGAGAGTCTCCAGATACATCCATTTACTGGCAAATGAAATAATTTCATTCTTCTTTAAGTCTGAGTAATATTTCCATTGGGTGTATATACCATATTTTCCTTATCCATTCATCTGTCGAAGGGCGCCTAGGTTGGTTCCACAATTTAGCTAATGTAAATTGAGCTGCTGTAAACATTGATGTGGCTGTGTCACTGTAGTAGGCTAATTTTAAATCCTTTGGGTATAAGCTGAGTAGTGGGATAATTGGGTCAAATGGTGGTTCCATTCCAAGTTTTCTGAAGAATTTCTATACTGCTTTCCAGAATGGTTGCAATAATTTGCATTCCCACCAGAAATGTATGAGTACACCTTTTTTCCCACATCCTTGCCAGCATTTGTTGTTACCTGTATTCTTGATAATTGCCATTCTGACTGGAGATGAAATCTCAGTGTATTCTTAATTTGCATTTCTCTAATTGCTAGAGATGTTGAACATTTTTTCATATATTTGTTGACTGATCATATTGCTTCTTCTGTGAAGAGCCTATTCAGTTCCTTTGCCCATTTATTGATTGGGTTATTTGGGTTTTTGGTTTGTTTGCTTGTTTGTTTGTTTGTTTTGGTGCTAAGTTTTTTGAGTTCTTTATATATCCTGGAGATAAATGCTCGGAGGTGCAAATGGCAAATATCTTCTCCCATTCCGTAAACTATCTAGGTTCTTGATTGTTTCCTTTTCTGTAAAGAACCTTTTTAGTTTGATACAATCTTGTTTGTTGATTCTTGATTTTACTTCTTGCACTTCAGGAGTCTTTTTGAGGAATTTAGTTCCTAAGCTGACATGACGGAGATTTGAGCCTACTTTTTCTTCTAGTAGGCACAGGGTCTCTGGTCTAGGTCCTTGATCCTTGAATTGAGTTTTGTGCAGAGTGAGATATAGGGGTCTAATTTCATTTTATTACACATGGATTTCCAATTTTCCCAGCACCATTTGTTGAAGAGGCTTTCTTTTCTCCAATGGATGTTTATGGCACCTTTGTCTAGTATGAGATAACTGTATTTATTTGGGTTTGTGTCTGTGTCCTCTATTCTATACCATTGGTCTTCACGTTTGTTTTGGTGCCTATACCATGCTGTTTAGGGCTCTGTAGTAATAATTTAAGGTCTGTTATTGTGATGCCTCCTGCTTCACTTTTCTCACTGAAGATTGCTTTGGGTATTCTAGGCCTCTTATTTTTTCAAATGAATTTCATGACCCATTTTTCTATTTCTATGAAGAATGTCATTAGAATTTCGCTGGATTCTAAGAAATAAGAGTCATTCTTAGAAAATTTTCAAATCACTACATATTATATCCATCTCTCAGTTTTAAAAATTTAATAAAGTTTTACCATTGATAAATTTGAGTATTGAAAAGTGATATTCTCACGGATTAACACCTTATGCTTTATAAATAATAGCTTTTATCATTAAAATAACCAACAGCTATTATTAATAAACTAACATCCACTTTCATGAGCAGTTGGATATGTATTTTATTAGAATAAACAATGTCCTGATTTTACTCAGAAATTCCTAAGACATTAGAGTCAGATTATTGATAAATTTAGAACATAGAAAACAAAAGACGAAGTTGAAAGCAGCTTAGTCAGGAAGCTAATTGTGGGGAGACAATCTTCTTTGGGAATTGTAATATTAATCTTCTTATAACATTAGATCATGATGTTCAATTAACTGAAATGCTTTCAGTGAGCTCACTAGATGATAAAAAATAAATAAATGAGCAATATTAGTCCATAATTGGAACCCAATATTGAAGCAAGCTAATCAGCTTTGTAAAAAAAAAAAAAGAGAGAGAGAGAAAACTTTGCAGATACTCATCCATACTCAGAACAAATCCATCACAACCTGATTAATGTTTATAAAATACTAACATAAGGATTTTTTTTCAAAAAATTTATTCTATTAGTCACAGTCTAAACCAATATAGCATTCATTAGTCACAGATGCCACTAGTTATTAACAATTTCCTGCAGGCATTTTTACCCTTAATATCTGTTACATTTGCTGCTCATGCATTTTAATTATAAATTAAAAGCAATGCAAATATTATAATCAAAGAAACTTGATGAATTACTGTATTTAAAATCACTTTCGCTTTAGAAACTCTTCATATCAGCTGAGTTGCTACATATAGTCACTACATCTCCAGGTAACCAAAGAAAAAAATCTAAATATTGTAAATTTGTCATCACACAAAATCACCCTGGCAAATATTTCTAAATAGTGTTATACATATTTTGTGATGGAAAACTTCCTTTAAGGATCAGTTGCTAAAAATCCACTTTCTAAGATCATTAAATATTTGATGTCATCAATTTAAGAAAAATAAACACATTCATAAGTTTTCTTTGAATATGTATTTTGAATTTAAAGTTAGAATTTTGCTAATTCTACAAAAACTTCAAAAATAAAAAAGAACATGAAATTGGTGTCTTCTGTCCCTTTTGAAAATGGTGTAGTCTATAGCTTTTCTTTACATAATGCAAAGAGCATTATGTATGCATTTCATATTTATTATTAATATTCACAGTAGTTTAACAAATCTTTGGGTCACTGAGAAAGATGTGCAGGCCATAGAAACTGCTACTTACTGTAATACCTTAATTAACTGGATGCTCTTTCTAACATCTGTAATCCCCTACCTTTCCCCATATGCTCAGAGAATTCCTCAGCCTTCCAAAACCTATCACGAGCAATAAATCCTCAGCACAGCTTTATTCTCCATTTTAAAGTCCACTCACACAGAGACACCCTGGGTCACCTGCTCTTCTATACTAATAATAGGACTGCTCACGGTCTTCCTTGTGGTTGTATTGTGATTGTTTATTTCCTCTTTCTCTCCTTCTCCCTCAACCCCTTCCCTCCCTCTCTTTCTCTCTCTCCTGTGCCCAATCCAGGCATCGTGTTCCAGTCATCTCTATATATCCCATAGAAATCAACATTCAGTCAAGCACCTGAATTCAACTCAGGAAGAACTCAAATGTTGACAGCTGAGTAAAATCACATGCTTTAGTAAATACAGTATCTTAAACTTTAGAAACACATTCTATTTCACTCAATTAATTAACAAGTGTTTGTTGAGCACTGAATTTATACCAGATAATGTTTCTGTGTCATCTTATTCATTAACTTGTCCAAACCCTTCAGAGCTTATTATTCTAGCTTCCATTTTACAGATAAGGGTTAAAACCTGGTTCACAGGAGATCTGACAACAGAAGTAAGTGCTTTTACTTCTAGAGTCTTAGAATTTAAAAAAACTTATAATTTAGTCATATATATTCCTGCCTTAGTAAGTATAACGTATTCAGTGGAGTGAATTTTTCAGGAATATTATTAGTTTATTATCTTCTCCTAAAAATAGACAACCACAACAGTCAAGGGCTGGCTATGCAGGGGGGTGGTTCTGGTATTTCCCTTCAAGTTCATGCTTGGGGTCATCCATTGGCAACCCAGTTGTTCCCTTTGGACTCAGTGGTTTCTCTTCTCATTGAAATAATATTTATATTATTTGAACTTAGTCCAGAGGGATCTCATAGAATTGCTTGTTGCTTTCTAGGATATAGAGGGAAATATAATTTTAGTTAGTTTCATTACTTTAGTTTGTTTCCAATAGTCTACCAAAAAAAAAAAAAGAAGAAGAAGAAGAAGAAGAAGAAATATTCCACTCATGCCCACTCCCAGAAGCAGTCCTCCTGTGACTTTAGGAAGTAAAGTTCTTCTCACCCCAAATCACCCTGCAAGGGGAACGTCTAAAATCCCATCAGTAAAAAATTCCTTCAAAAAACAGCATTTGTCAAACCTGACTCCATTTAAATAAATACTTTATTATTATTCCTCTGGCATTGATTTCATAGGAATGGTATTTAAGTATGTTGAAACCTGGAACATATATAGAAACCTCGTTTGATTACAATTTTATAGCACTATAAAGCTGACACCTATTTATAAATTTAATATAAAACTTCAAAATAAATAATATTAATACAATATAAATATAATGCATAGTTCTGTGCTGAAACTAAATAACTTGTCAGAATAAAAATATAGTATTCTTCACTAAAGGTTGTAATTCTTTTTATTTTATCATAGCTTTAGTACCTTCTGATTTGTATTTTCTATATCATATGACTATGTGCTATTTTTGTATCATTTAATGGTATCTAATACACCATTTCTTGTGAAACACAGCAATATTTGAAGTAAGCTTCTCTCAGCCTACCCCAAACTTAGCCCAAGACAAAGTCTTTCCAGCAATGACTACTAAAAAAAGACAATGAGGACATAGCACCTGTGTTCCTTCTACATTTTCTCTAGTTCTTACACCCTGCATCTGTCATAGAGAACTCTATTCTTGATCCATAGTTGAGAGATACTCTAAACCAGCATCCTCTGATCATTCACTCAACAAACATTCCAGAGTATCCAGAATAAGCGGATTTGGGCCAAGCACAAGGGATCTGAAGGTGAACAGAGCACAGCCTCCCCCTGAAGAAGCTTACACTCTGGGAGGAAAAAGAGGTCTGCAAATGGTTGTCAAATGAGAAATGAGGAAATAGAGGTCTCTGTGTGGCACAATGATAATAAGGAAAACAAGGAAAGGATGGTACATCCGCTTGTCAATGGTAAAGGAGACAGGAGAAGGAAACACCTAGCTTGATCCAGACAGACACGAACAAAATTTTAAGCAAGGGAATTGTACATATGAGCCAAGACACAGATAGAAGTAAGCAAAAGCAGTGTAGGTCAAGTTGCCTTACGGTAGATGCCCAGAGTTCAAGATAGGGATCACATATGAATCCAGAGAGTTGGGCAAGAGTCAATGGTAACAGCCCAGAATGTCCTTACAAACTGTTTAGACATTATGCCCTAGGGCATGAGGAAAGGCTAGGGTTTTGTTTGTTTGTTTGTTTGTTTGTTTGTTTTTGTTTTAAGGTATGTGGTCAATTTTGCTTTGAAAATAACCGCATTTATTCATGTTGGCATACACTACTTCTCCAATGGAGCAACTTGTACAAAAATGTAGATTGCTGGGCTGGGGCGGTAGCTCAGTGGCAGAGTGGTTACCTTGCACAAGTGAGGCACTGGGTTCGATCCTCAGCACCACATAAAAATGAACAAATAAAATAGAGGCACGCTGTCCATCTACAACTGCAATAAAATGGTTTTTTAAAAAAAGTAGATTGCTATGGTTGAAAATCCAGAAAGCCACTTCACCCAGATCAAGCATCCCCTCTTCCTCTCCCTTGTGTCCTTGCTGGATGGTGAACTCCTCTGCAGAACAAAAGCGCAGCATTCCCAGAAGAAACTTAAATATTATTTTGTCATTTCCAGATTAAAGCAAGACTCCTGCCTCAGTTCACACATCTACTACAGCGAACAGGAATGACCAAAATGCATGTCCTTCATTTTAGGATTCTTTACAATCACCTATTTTCTGAGCTTTGAGAAACCTTACCTAAATAAAGTGAAAGTACTCATCTATAATTCTAATGCCAATATTAGTACACTCTGCTGACAAAAAAAAAAAATCAGGTTGTTGGTGGCATTGAAAGTCATTTCAAGAGATGCTTAAATAAATATCTTCATCACTTTTATTCTGACCTGTGATAATTCTAAGGGTTGAATTATCAAAACAGACTCCCGAATCATAGGTCTGCCTTAGCACCAAACTTCATTAACGATTCCATGAATACAGGTCACCATCAGGCAAAGACAAAACATCCTCATTAGGAAAAAACCCAAAACTCTCAGACACCGCATCCAAAACCATTCATTTTCTCCTGTATTCGGGCATATGTTTAGTTTCAGATTTACGTAGAGTTTTCAAGTATTTCTCAAAAAAAAGTTCTGTTTGGGGATATCTCCATTTCATAACCCTTACAAAGCTTACCTACTATATTCTCCAGCCAGTCACAGCCAGATAAATCCACACACAGAGACTTACTTATAATAAACAATCTAGACAGACCAGAACTGTCCTGGTAAATGCATCTTATAGATAGGGACTCCCTGGTGTATTTCTACCCGGTAAGTACAATGAGAAGGTTTATAAGAGGGTCTGGTGAGGTCATTTCTTCTATTGGGAGTCCCAGACACAGAGAGAATTAGCCAGAAGCCTGACGTTAACAGCTTCCTTTCTCATAACTTGGCTTTGATGTTTACTTCTTAAATTCAAAATGCAATCAACTTGAGGATTAGGGGATTATCCGACAAGTTCCTAAAACGATCTCATATGTATTTGATATTTTATTCAGAATTCCTTTCAAAGGAATAATAAAACTAAAAAGAAATTTCTGGCTTTTGAAACAAAGAGAACTCTCTAAAAAAAAAAAAAAAAAAAAGATAAACAAGGGCTGGGGTTGTGGTTCAGTGTTAGAGCACTTGCCTAGCATGTGTGAGGCACTGGGTTCAATTCTCAGCACCGCATATAAATAAATTAATAAATAAAATAAAGGTCCATCAACAATCTAAAAAATATTTTTTTAAAAAAAGGTAAGCAAAAGTAAGTAGTGTTGTGTTTCCAGGACATATAAATTAAACCCCATAGTCAATCAAGTTAATTATTAGATAAAATGGCTACATCTAAAATCAAAACTTTTAATATGTTTTTAAAATCGATAAGGGACATGTGATTTTATTAATTTTGAAAACCAAATGAAAATTATTCCTTCACAAGTACCTCATTTTTCTGAGGTATGAACTGTAACAAGTTTGCAATGCATAACTGTTATCTAAAACAAAACACCATATGGCAAAATACAGAGGGCAAGAAGCATCTGAATTGTCGCAGGCTGCCCTGGATGTGGGGGATGTGGAGAGTGGTCTTATTGCTTAAAGGTTTTGTTTTAATTTAAAAGTGCACAAGAGAAGTGATTTCATTAAGGGTGGGGGGGAGTTCATCTTGATAGACTATAAAACAAAAAAGAGTCAAAGAGCACAGAACATCAATAAATTTTGGGGCTCTAAGTAGAAAGAAAAGATTCTCTTAATAATTCCTGATCCTGTTCCTGTGCCTCTCAGAGTTTTAAGGTCCAAATTGGTACACACATACACAAGAGTAGAATGAGCAGGGTTGTCAGCAACATGAAAACCACCAGAATAGGGGGGAAAAATGTTTAAGACAGTTACCTCGTGGTGCAGGACTAGAGGTGAGCTCTAGGGAAGTGGTCCGTATTAGAACCTCATGCACGGCCTGTTTTTGAATCATTTGCATGCATTACTTTGTTTAAAATTAGATGGAGCTAGCTAGGTGAGTAATAAGAAAGAAAGAAAACAAACCAATGGGCAACATGATCACATTTAAACAACTCAAATCAACTATGAAGTTTTGTTTAATCCTCCACTTATAAATTATTCACAGGGGCATTTTGATTCTAGAAAGTTCATAAACAGAGTGCAAATCACCCAAGCAGAAGTAATTTGCTGCTTTTAAGCCGAAGCTCTGAGAAGCGAGGGAGTTGCCTATAGGAATTAACCAGAACAAAATCCTGATTAAACAACTAATTGGCTTGTCTACTAATGAAAAGAAAAACAAAGTACATTTCTCTACCTCAAGACACAGGGTCATAAAAACAGAGGGTTTTCCAGTACCACTTCAGAGAAGATGTTTAAGTCACTGAGAATAAAATTCAACAAGGTACAGCCCACCGAAGAGAACCATGAGAAAGGGCATGGTTCTCATCCGAGCCATCAGGCCCAGCAATCCCCAGGACAGGTATGTTCTTTACATTCCTGAGTTTGTCTTGATTCTCCCCACTTCTTGTCTGGTAACAGAAGTTAACAAATGCTGTGATAGATAAGATTATTAACAGTTTTACTTGTACTGTCCAAGTTGTTGGCTATTTGGAGCATGTACTCAGTAATTTATGGATTCCATAAATATTGGCTTAAAATAGAATAATAAACACTTAAGAGATCATATTAGGATTTGGGAAAGCCAAGTATGACTTCCCATTAACAAGTTTCACTTCTACCATTATCATAGTAAATCATTTCTCAAATATTGAAATATGGCTGTATGATTTAGTTTCAACAAAGAATGTCTAGCATGTGATCTTAAAAAAATAAACTCATTTTATGAATAAATTCTCCAGAACATTTGTTCTCAATAAGGAACAATGTTGCTACTCAGAGGACTTTTGATAGTGTCTTGGGATATTTTCGGTTGTCACATTTTAGGAGTGGGAATGTTACTAGCATCCAGCAGATAAAGTCCAGAAGTGCTACTAAACACCCCAGGATGTACAGAACAGCCCCCCACAACATGGAATTCTCTGGTGCAAAATTTCCATCCTTCTATAGACTATTTTTTTTAATTCTAAGACTATCTGTAAATAGAGATAATAATAACTGCTTATTAGCCTCCTTAGAAGAAACAGAGACGGTATACACAAAATATACAGTAGGTATTTTCTGAGGTGTAATTATAATTATCATTATTAATAATTTGAGGTTTGATGACAGTTTTAAATTCAAAGTGACAACTATAAGAGCAATGTTTGCTCAAAACTATCTCTGGAATCAATTTCCTGATTTACTTTAAAGTTACCTAAGATCTTTATACCAATAATTTACCATCTCAAAAAGCTGGATCAGAGATGTCAAGCACAAGCAGGGGTGTACCTCAGGGAATGAATGTGGAGCAGGGACAACATTGTGTTACTTAACATTGGCCTTGAATAGTTGCCTTCCTTAGCTGATTACCTTGACTCTCCTTGCAGTGGAGAGAAGTGTTAGCATTGCTTCATGAGAGTGCCCGGGCTTCTTTCTAATTCTTATGTCAAAAAAAATAATCCTACAATGCAAAATTACTTGCATGTTTATAGACTCATGGAGTGTTGCAAATATTGAGCTGGGTATATATTTCTTCGGGTAGTCTTGCTGTGTTTTGCTCTAGGATATTCACTGTATTCATGTTTAATCCTTGCCTATCACAATTATTTCCCCACAGAGCATGCAGAAATAATGAATATATTATTCTCTTAGACAACATGACAGCTAAAAGCAATTACTATGTGCCAAGTGATGTGCTAAGCCCTTTCCAAGCATGATTGTATGTAGTCCTCACAAAAGCCTTGGGTCCATTTTGATTCACTGCTTATAAAAAGCTGAAAAATGGCAGAGCCTGGCCAGGAGTCCTGTTCTTCCTGACATTAGTACTTGAAAGCTAAATCACCAGGCTACTGCCTCAGAACAGAGGATGTCAGAGGAGCCTTTCCAGATACTCTGACTACAGGAGCAAGAGGTGTTAGAGAGAAGGTAAAATGAGCAGAAACTTTCTAAAGAGTGGTCCTTCCTTTAGGAACAGTAATGCTGAAGTTCTTAAACGAGGCTCAGGTAGAACAATTCTTAAGTAGATATATCCCCTGCCATCCTGACTGCCATAATTTCAGGGTGTTAATCATAAAGACTACTGGCATCACATTTTATCCGAAGCCATATTTGGAAATTATGTGCATCAGTTCTTTCAAAGACCATGTGGGTATAGGAAAAATAGGTTTTTTTCCATTTTAAGTATGCTAAATGTTACAAATGACAGAAAGTTAGAACCCTATTTTTTTCCCATAAAATATAACCTTTTAAAATGGCATTTAAACAATAAGTCTCAAATAAATAGATTATTTGACTCATTTAAGGAGATATCTAAGAATAAATAAATCAATTATACTGTTTTTAAAGTGTCAGGTAAAAAGTTCATTCATAAACCAAAAGATCATAAGTAATTCCTACTTACCAATAACCAATAATAAAAGAACTGCAAATGAGAGACTAATACAAACTCTCTTACTTAATAAAAAGCCAATTTTCACATAAATCTACATTTATACAACATATAAAAACTATGACAGAATTGTTTTTGAATAACATCCTAACATGGTGCAAAAGTACTTGATTGAAGTCAAAAGGTTTTGTCATTATTCATAAGTTCTCCTGGATTCTTGCCTTCTAGCCACATTCATATGAACTAGCCATTCAGTTTTCTATTGAAAACCATCATAATAACAATGGCTGTCTTGACTACTACATATGGTTACTGTGAGACTTAAATCATTTGATTAATTTACTTTTCAGCTTAAAATATTTTTTATGACAAGTATCCATAAATAATATCAAGAACTACATATCAGCATACAAGAATATCAGGATCCTTGTCCCTGCTGACTTTCTAACCCCAAACTCTCACACTTTTCCTAGTTGAAGCACTTCCACTATAATATCTCTCCACCCTCTACATTAACAACACATCTACCTAAAATATGTGTGTTCCATGTCTTGTCCACCTGAAAAAAAAAACTCATCTTCATAAAATCAGTGACTACTTAACTTTCTGCTTCCTTACCCTTTTACTCCATTAGAATTGACCACTCTATTTTTTTATGCATTTCTGTCCTCATCGGATATCATCTTATCACCTACATTTTATTGCACTTTCCTGTTTTTGTTTTCCCCTACCAGGCAACACATAGTTTGAGATATCTAACCTTTCTGTGCTTTGAGTTGATATTTCACTCTGTTCCTCAGACAAATATGACCATATTCAGTGTGACCTAACAACAGTTCAAAGAAAAATCTTAGATGCTCAGACAAATGTTGAGGTAGAGGCAAAATGAAGTAATAAAGGGAAGACAGAGAGTTATAAATGAAGGGATGAAACCAGCTTCTTCTCTCCACCATTTTAAACTCTACCACTAAAGACCTTAACTGGGACCAACACTAGGGTTGTGTGAAGTGAAGACCAGGATTGGGAGGAACATGAGCCAGGTTGACACTGACAAAAATCAGAGTTTCCAAGCCAAAAACACTGTGGGGGTCAAAGTTGATTACTCAAAACTCAGGCCAAGCATGTCCATTTAAGTGCAAGAAACATTACTTTTAGTATGTTATAAGCAAATGCTAAATTTTAAAGAGTGAATTGATAATCGAGAGAAGAAAGTGTTACATCTTACATTCAACTTCATTTTTATGTAAATTATTCACATTATAATCTCTATTTTGTTTCTTAAAGGAAGAAAACAAAAGTGAAGAAATGTCTCTGAAAACTAAGAGGACTCCAATCACATCTGAAGAGCCACACACCAAAACACAAGGTCAGAATGCAATCTATAGGGGAAAAAAAAAAACAGTGAAATGCATATTTTCCTGAAACGAGTTGTGATGAAACATTTGTCCTTGACCAGGTGAATTATCTAGGGTTGAAGAGCTAAATAGTCACAAAATTGTTATTTCTTCATTCAGTCACTCATCCATGCATTCACTGGATGCTTTTTTATGGCCTAGCGAGAAAAGGTGCCATTCCATTCACTGGTGATGTGGTGGTGTATAATATAGATCAAGTCTGTGCTAACATGGAACTTGTATTCTAGAGAAAATGAAATTGATCATAGACAAGCAAGCACATCATAAACAATGTAATTTCAGGCAATGATAAGGGTTATAAAGACATTAAAGCAGATGTGGGTTGTGCATGTTGAAAGGTTCAGTGCTCACACTTCTGCTCCTATCACTCATCAGTTCTCTATGTTAGAAATCTCATCTCTACGTGAATAATTCTGAATTCATATCAGAGCAATTTTTTTTAAAACCTAGTCCAATATTTTCCATAAATACCTCTATGGTCCTAAAGAAAGCATATTTAAAATTGAATTCCTTATCTTCTCATTCAAATAAGCTCCCTCTCCTGGTTTACTTCCTTTTCTGGTACTAATATTTTTAAAATCTTCCACTCTCACTCATGTTCCATTCTTCTACCTAGGAGTCTTGTAAGGGGAATAGTCACCAAATCGCCTTTCATAATGACCGTCAAATCCACTTGCTTCCTTAGCAATCCCATCCTGGTTTAGGCCTTACACGCCTACACCACTCCTAGGCTAACTGGTCATTTCTACTTAGGACTTTATTTCACCCAATGTCTCCCCTTTTTATCCAGCCCAGTACTGGATAAATAGTATACATTATTTATATATTACTTCCCATTAGCCAGGAGTTTGACCCCATACCTCCACTCGAGAACCTTAAGTGCCTCCATGCTGTATATAAGACAAAGTCTAAATCCTTTTACCTGACTATATAAGTCCTAATGCAAACTAATCTCAGCACTTCTTTCTAGCCCTTTCTCCTCCTCTCACATGTAAATATTGTACATTCTAACTAAGAAAACCCCAAAATGATAGAATCACTAGAACAGAAAATGCCATTGAGAAATGTGAAGACATAAAACTATTGCCATAAAACTAGAACAAATGTTTTGTTTTTCATCCACTAGACAACTCCTGTGTATAGTGGTTTTTAATGACTTTCTATTTGTGCTTAAAACAAATATTTGAACTAAAGCATAATTCAGTTTTTATTAGTCAAAACTTCTCATCTCTAAGAAGGAAAAAATAAGAAATACATAAAATTACAAGCAAGATTGTAAATAAAGAAATGAATCACAAGACAGGGGCTGTAGCTCTGTGGTAGAGCACTTGCCTGGCATGAACAATGCCCTGGGTTCAACCTCCAGCACCACTAAATAAGTAGATAAACATAGAAATACATTTTAAAAGAAAAAAAGGAACAAATCACAAGAAAGGTTGTAAATAAGTTAATTCCTGCCAAGGAATATCCCCTCAATCCAAAGCAGTACTCTGAAAAAAAACGGCCCCACTAAATTAAATGTAACTGTTCCTATTTCAGAGAAAATAATGTATATGAAGAAAACAACCAAATTTGACAGATAAATGGTAAACTTAAATCATTGAAAGGAAATAAGATATTCCCAGTAGGAACATCTTTATAACATTATAAAGATATTGATTTTTTTTTCAAATTAATTTTTACAACTCATCTTTGTCTACATTTAGCAATATACTTTTTAAACAAAATAACGAAGGAAAAAAAGTTCACTTTAGTTTCCTTGAGTTTATTTATTTATATACTTCTTTTGATGTTCTGTATTATTATGCAGATTAGAATATAAAGAATACTTTCTTGTTCCTCTACAGATTAGATATTTTTATACTAACTTTCTTCTATACTTTCATCTCAGCCAAAAAAAAAAACAGGAAGGCAGTATCTCATAATAATAGTTAGCATTCATTTACCTGAGAAGGAAATTTAAGTTTAAAAAATGAAATGCTGTATTATGCTTTTCAATATGAATGCAATGTCAAATTACTTCCTTATTGATGGCTTAACTGTGGCTGTTGAATTGTTAGATGATCTGATTTAAAATATTTAGTATGTAGTGTCAATGAAAGAGGAAAGCATGTAAGAATCATAAGCTCCATCTCTGTTAAAAAAAAAAAAAACACATAAAGTAACTCCTCAAATAGTAAGAGGGTAGAGTGAACGTGTGGATTTGCTTTTCTTTATCAACAACGAAAGACAATGCATTCTTCAATTCTCAAAATATTTTCAAAGGGGATGAAGACCCTTCTGTAGATCACACAACATTCTTCATTACATACACTGAAATGCGATTGACAAACAGAAATATTGAGGAAAAAACACTACAGATCTGAGTCAAGGGAAGCAAAAAAAAAAAAAAAACACACATACACACAGAATTATTGAGATAATTAAACTACAATTCTGGTTTATTGTGAGTTAATAAAAGTGATGCTTTCAAAATTACAGTTCTTCACACAGAAAAATACAAAATGGCTTAAGACTAAGGATCACATCTCTGGGATGACAAGTTTATTCTGATCCTTGTTACACTTTTTCAAAGTGTGTTTGTAAGCTTAAATTTTTCATAGCTGGTAATAAAATCTCTTTTGTGAAAGTTTCATTTGACAGAGGAGCTATTTGAGTGAGAAGGGAAAAATCATTTTTTTTTCTTTTTAATCTGCAGACTTAGCATATCCTGAAAGACTGTAAGAGGAATAAGTTATATTTAAGATATTTTGTCTTGAAAAAGCAAAATTATTAGTGTTTAAAGATAGCTTCTGATATATTTCTTGGTATTTTTATGTTCTTCACTTCAAAACATGCAGGTGCAATGTCACAAAATCTGCAGATGTGGATTTCTGATTATAGAACTCTTATCTTCTTCAGAGCATGGTTAATTTATATCTGCCATGGAAATGAAGAACGCAACACATTTTGGATTCAAATACAGATAACTTACTAATGTCCTCTTTGGATTGCAATTATCTTTCTTAGGCTTCTACTTCATGTATATTACCTTAAATGCTTCTTTAAACAAACATTTTGGTACCCTTTAAGAATATATAAATGATTTACCTAATAAAGATCTATAATGTGTTAAAGTGAACTTATTCATGTGAAAAGGGGGCAAAGTTGAGAGCTTATACAAGTGTGCTGTGGTAGACTTACTAATAGCCACCCAAAAACCACATTCTAATCCCCCAAACCTATTAATCTGTTACTTTGGATGGAAATTTTTTCTTATGTTATTAAGGTTCCTGAGATGGGAAGATTATCCTGGGTTTTCAAGGTATCCCAGTGTAATCAAGTCTCCTTATGAAAGAAAAACAAGAGGGCCAGAGGCAGAAGAAAGAGATGGAACAATGAAAGCATGGGTTGGATCCATGCATTCTAGGGGTGAAAGAAAGGGCTACAAATGGAGCAAGACAAGTAACCTCTAGAAGCCAGAAAAGATAGAGAAATGGAATCTCTCCTGAAGTTTCTAGAAGGAACACAGGGTGCATTTTGGACTTCTGACTTTCAGAGCTAAAAGAAAAGAAAGTTGTGTTATTTTAAGCCATTAAATGTGTGGAAATTTGTTACAGCAGCAGTAGAAGTCTAATACATACAGCTTTAGAATAGCCCAATTTTAAATATAAAAAGAAAAAAATTAAAAAGCAAAATTGAGATTTACTACAAGCAATTATGAAAATTTATAGTAAAGGATATACATATATATATATATATATATGTATATCCTTTATAGATTATATATACCAGATATAGATATAGATATATAAACCAGAAAGAGCATTTGAGAGTTTGCCATCCTGAATTCAAATCCTAATTCTGCTACTTCCTAACTTTCTAGTCAAGGTATTTAATATATCTTGAGTCTCAGTTTGCTCATGCATAAAATAAGAATGATATCACCATCACTAGGTTATGAATGAGAGTTAAATTAGGTAATATATTAAAAGCACTTAGCATTGAAGTAAGTAAATTCCAATGTTGACACAGGACAGATAAAGAACATAAATGAGCATCATCCATGCTCTGTCTAAACAGGTCACTCAGCACCTATCACTACCACGTGGGGATGATGGTCAAGGGCTGCTTGATGTCCAGAGATACTATAAATACAAACTGTAATTTGAATTTCTCAGTTTTTGAATGTTCATTTTTTAATGTTTAGACATTACTATTTTTTTAATCATTAAGAAAAAAAACCTGAATTCTAGTCCAATGTAGTTCAAAAGATCATTTTGTGACCTCTAACGAACCACCTAATAGATATTCAATGTTTTTATGCACATGAACATTAACTTCCCTGAACAAAATTCCAAGTCTGGCATTGTTTTTAGTAATACTCTTTCTCTTCCTCTCCTCATTTCTCATGGTATCCTCCCTACACTTTGTTTTGCAAACAGATTGAGAGTGGGTAAACATTGCTGGGCCTCCTGTGTCAAACAGTTCTCCATAGCCAAAACCTCTGGGCTCCAAGTGTAGTTCATTCCCAGGCTTACAGAGGTATCCCAGGGCTCCCCCAGTTCCTGACCTCTGATCCAAACTGACTTAACTTGTGTCTCAGCCAGTTCTCAGTTTAAATAGCAATCTTCAATGTTCAATGCTCTAGAGCTAAAACAACTATATATATTTAATATTTATATAATATTTATAATATATATATATTTAATATTTATATTATGATATTTTATTTTAAAAAGCAAATAGTAGGTCAGAAAAAGGGAAGAAATTCTGTTCAGTCCCTGGCAGTAACAATTAGAAAATACAATCTAATTTGTCTATGTAGACTTGGAAAATGTCTATACTGAAATTTAATTACAAGAATCTATACAAGTTTCCCTAAGACCAACCAACTTGATTGATGTACATGGGAGGTGCTACTATGGCTAATTTTAGTAGTATAGTCCACCCCCCGCCTAACTATCAGTTCTATTCATCAGCCAAAAGATAAGATGAGAATATATTTTTTAAATATGAAATTTTTTAATCAAAACTACTTAGGAATTTCTCTGCTTCATTCAAATAGAAATAGTCTTACATAGTAAACAATTAGATTTGTAAAACTTAACAAGAAGTGTACTTGCAAAATGATGACCAACATAATGATAATAAAAGAATTGAGAAATGAATAAACTTGGATGTGAAATCTTAGTTGGGAAAAAAAGATGAATAAAAATGTGTTTTCTAGTTTGAAACGATGAGGAAAATTCCTGTGATGGTTTGGCAAGGGACAGAGACATAATCAGGGCACCTTCAATGAGTGGCAGGAGCTTCTTGTAGGAAATTTGTGAATAAATGAAACTGAAAAGACATTCAGGGGACAGAGGCAGCTCTAAGAGCTAATTACATTCTCTGCCTCTCACTCCCAGCGAACATGGCTTCATTTCCCATGACCTCTGTGTTTCTCTGCATATCTACCCTGCACTGCTCTCATTTCCACTACTTATTTCCTAGTCCAAATTCCAGAGAAAGCAGTCTGACCGACTTAGATAATAGTTACTGTTCCCATTGGGCAGAGCCCTTCATAGCATCATCAGGGTCACCAGCCAGCTATGGACAAGCCACACTCTCTAGGTCAGGTGCCTGCAGTGTGCACCATCAGCAGCCATCCCTGAATGTAGCACAGAGAGAGCAGCCTCACAGATGAGGGAGAAGCAGAGAAGAGCTTCACCAGCTAAAAGGAGAAGCTAGACGTAGAAAACCTATCCCAGTTTATATACCTAATAGAAGACCAGATTGACTGATGAAATTACTATTATTACTGTGTTTTTCTTTACATATTTTTAGTTGTAGATGGACACAATACCTTTATTCTGTTTATTTTTAGTGTGATGCTGAGGATCAAACCCAGTGTCTCACACATGCTAGACAAGCACTCTACCACTGAGCCACAACCCCAGCCCCCTATTATTACCTTTTTATACACTAAAACCTTAGGAGAGAGAGTCTAATAAACATGAATGGGCTATGGGCTTTTTCTTTTTAAAAAGAAAACATAAGTGCTATGTTTTTGTAGTTTGCAAGATTTAAATATATTTGCATAATTCAATTAAACTGTGCTTTTAGGCTTCTTTCTGATAAGAATAACACTGATTTGTGGGAAATTACATATGTTTTCCTGGTCCCTGGAACTCTCTTAAGTAAATGGAAGCTCTTGCATGCCCCTCATACAATAGTACTTTGCATCCCTGAAAGAGTTAATATATTCTTTAAAAAGAAGAGAGGGGACAATTTACCCAGTCTGCCAGTCTGGCTGGTGGAACACTTTGTGTTTATATTGCATTTTTCTCGAATGGAGTCTTTATCTAATCCTCACAGAAATCCCCATGACAAAAGTGTTTCTCATTTTATGGATGAGGAAACTGCTATAAAAAAGCGACTTGCCCAGAGTCACCCAGAGAATTAGTGATGTAAGGATTAGAGCTCCCTATTCAGTATCCAGCATTGGTAACTCCCCACATTCCTTAACATCTGTACATAAAATGTGTTTTCTATATGAACTAATCTCAATTTAAAACGTCCCTGAAACCAAGCATGACATTGACAAAGGACAGGATCCCTTGATCCTCCCATGGTACCCAGGCTACCTATTCTTTTTTTGTTTATTGATTTGTTCATTTCTTTACTTTGAAATGATGTGTCCTAAAATCCAAAACCATCCTAAATATCCCTTTGAGACTTTATAGTACTTTAAAGGCCACCTAAGCTCTGATCCCATTCTGCCTCTCTCAGTGCAGGTTCTAGCTTCTTTCTGAATAGCTCCAGTCAACAAAGCAATGTGTTTTGTTGTCAGACAGGTTGTTACAATGTTTTGAAGGATTATTGTTTGTTTTATAAATTCCACTGATAGGTCTTCCTTCTGCCTACTACAATGTAAAAAATAAATCTATTGTCTTTTCTATGTTACAGCCTTCAAAGAATTTGAAATGACTCTTATGTCACTAGCACATCTTCAGTACCTTAACTAAAGAACTTATGTGCCTTAAGCCATTCCTCAGATGGGTTGGTTTCCAGAAATCTCATCTACTCTGAGTACCTCCTCTGGATTTTTAATAGATTACACATTTCTTTATATAAAATACTCCTTTTTCTTTTCCTTGTGAATGACATTTTAGGGCACTCTTCACATTCCATTTCATGTGCGTTGTTGTGTTGCTAACTTCCTCCATGACAGTTGACAATCTACAGATATATAATTTTAAGTGTGATCAAGGTATTAAAAGTAAAATTATTCTAAGGACATTATACATCTAGCAATTCTGAAGTTAACCACAAGCCGAATAAAAACTACAGTCTTGGTACCTGAAAATAATTACTAGTTATCTAGTTGTTAAAACTGTGTTATTCATTACATTAACTCCCAATATTCATTCATTAAGATACAAATGATATTATCATTTATGTATCTAATAAAAGTGTTAAGACTCAGTCTCTATTAATTCATCCAACATTTAATTACTCAAGCACTGATGGTTCTTAATGAAAGAAGATTTATTTTTGAGACGGGGAACTACAATGCATTTGATGATTGAGGGATTAGAAATGATACCATCTCCCAGAACACACATTCCAACCAATGAAAGTCTTTTGAGTTTTCTCCTTTTCACATGCATCCAAAAAAAAAAAAAAAAAAAAAAAGCCAGTTAAGCACTTTTCTCATTCACAGCCTTATTCCAAATTAGGTTCTTTCCTTGATCAACCCTTTTCCAGCATTTATTTAATGCCCCTGATAAAACGTGGAAGGTCAATGTGTTTCCACATCACTTATTTCCTCTCTTGAAGAGGGAAGCAGATGTTTCACACCTGATGCAGTCGCCATGATGTGTTGCTTCCAGGGGCCAAACAGACTGGAAGTGTATTACACAGGCCCAGTGTGATGTGCTGCCAGACTGGAGACAGACTTGGCCAGGTGTGTGAAGGGCAAACTCAATTGAATTCATTTCTGCACATTCAGTCAAAGCAACCATCTCAGGACCCTTTGATCCCAGTTTTCACTGTCTGCCATGGGCACACGTTCCAGGGCAGAATTGGACCAAAGGTACTGATGAGATCTGGCAATTGCTATACAACATGCAAAGAACACGACTGGCAGAAAGAAACTATTCATTGGGTGGCTACAAAAGAGGGAATCCTGCTGTCCATGTGTGAAGCTAGGAAGTACAATGTGTGGTTGACAAAACTTCACCCAAATGCCAAAGCAAGATTTTGCCTCGTATTTTAGATTTCTCTTTCATGAGGATGATGCAAACACTCTGACCATCTGTTCCCTCAAATAACATGCTGTGTGGATAAAAAGACACCCACACTGAACTACAGTTGATAGGGATCCTTTTATTTTAAAGTCCTCTTGGGTTTTTTGAAGTTTTGGTTCTACTGTGATCCCAAGAATAAGCCATAACTAGTTCCTCATCTTAATCAACGAGGTATTAAGTACTCATTTTGGAATTAACACCTAATCCACAAGTCAAAATAGACTGTGATTAATTCCTAAATACCCAAGACCTGTCACCATAGAGGAAGTGTCATTTTAGCAGGGCTTAGAATGTCTCTGCAAAACTGAGTAAGGGCTTGGATCTACATAGAGTTAATTCAATCCAAATATATGATGATAAACTAAAATTTATCATAAATATGGAAGAAAAGAACTTTTTGCAGAATAGTCAGTTATTTCACTGGTACTGCAGAAAAATATATTGCAAATGTAATGCACATCCTGTAGTTTGAATGAACAATGAAGGAATGGGATGCAGCTTTTCTCATGTGGTTTTATAAGAAAGTCAATAAAACCTTATAAGAAACATTGTTTTATAGATTCTCCTTATTTTAAATTCAATATTTTTCTGATTTTTTAACTCATATGTAATGATCTATTTTAATCACAAATTTCTTTTAGGGCTGGTTGCTTCTACAAAAATATATGAACACAATAGTCCATCATGAGTTTTTGGTTCAGACTTCTTTGAGGCATCCATGTTAACTCTAGATCTTTATGTTTAAAGAAAATGTGTATGCAATATACAGTCTCCAGGGTTCCAGTCCATAAATGCACTAAACATCTGTATCCAGACATTAAGAATTCTGCTTTGAAATATCTAACAGTAATTGTCTTAGTATTTGTGGATACTGAGAAAGGAGAGGATGCCACTTTCTTCATTAGCAGTATAGCATGGTATCACATCACAGATATGAAAAATGACTTTTTTTTTCCCTGTTGGGAAAAGAAAAACAAAAAAAATAATAATGCAAAACCCAAACACATAGGGAACATAGACTCTTTCTCATGTTTCTGTTAAATACCTCTTTTCTACCAAACAACATAGTGAAGGTGTTAGTTTTTTACTCTGAAAGCTACTGCATACTGATAATACTCATTATTGCACCTCATGTCTATATAGAAAGAACTCTATCTTATGATTTTCATACACATGGAAGCATTTCACCTGAAATGTGGTCCTTACACACAAACTTTAAAGAGGTGATTATGGTGAGGCTCTTTGGTCCCTCAAAAGATTTGGGAGTTTGGAGAGTTTTTCTCTAACAATAATGAAACATATTTAGTGATGTTTTCTATCTTCTAGCCCGAAATATTATAATTTCAAAATAAAAATAGAGTATCCCTAAGATATCCGGGGGTTTGTGCTCTCCTATTCATAAGGTGTTTAAAATTATAAGTAGTGACTAAATTTTACGATTCCTTTTATCCCTGAAACATATTCCTGGAATAGCACATTGAAATATTTAGATGGATCACTGAAAATTTTATACTAAAGGGTTTTTATGATGAAAACTTGTAAAGTGATCATGTACTGATTGAACATTTTTCGCAAGTCCAAATTGTCAATATTGCATTTGCTTAAATTTTAAAACTGTAATATTATAATACAATAAGATTGATGATTCATGCCTTGGTTTCAATTTTCTAAGTACAGTACATCCAATTAAAAATAAATTAGAAACTGGCTAATGAGTAATCATTTAATTGTATTCTTTTTCCCTTTTACCTTCTATATTTTCTTTTAATCTTAAGTAATTTACTTTTATTAAAGACTTCTCTCTAATCCAAATATTTACCAGTGACTTGATTCTTCTCTGGGTAAATTACAATTTAAGCTATATTAATTGAAAATGGTATTTTTAGATTTGATAGGAAAAATTTAATTTCTGAATGAAAATAAATCTAGTATGTGCTAGTCTGTGTTACTTCTTCAGAAAGGGTGTCATAGCTAAAGATGATCAAATCAAAATCAAAGATTTGATCTCATAAAAATTAGAATGCAAGTTCTAAAATAATGATATCATTTCTGCCCATTTTGCTTTGCAGATTTTATGATGCATCAACTTTAGTGATAAATTATGAATATTTAGCAAAACCAAAAATACCTTCTGGATGATGAATGCTCATGTTCAGCTTTGCTAATATCAAAAAGAAATATATAACATGTAAAATTTCTATTACATGACATACCAATTTTAAGTGTATTTTTTATTGGTCTGAAGGTCTACAGGTTAACTCCTTCTGCACAAGGTCCTGGCTTAGCAGGAATCCTTGGGGAGGCCTTCCTTGAAGACTATTCCAGAAGACAAACAGAATCTCCATAGTTTTTGTGTCAAATATAACTGTGACAAGAGTGGTGTGTATTCTCCTATCTATATACTACTTCTTTGCCATAGATAAAGACTCCGAGAAAAATTCCCCCAGAGATTTGACCACAAAGCCTGACCCTCAAAGTTCAATGGAACCAACCAGAACAAAATCAGAGCAGAAGGAAATGGGGACTGAGAATGAAGAAGCAATCAGGTGAGAATTTAATAAAACATATGATGCATGTTGGAGATAGTGCTGGGTCCTGCACACACACAAAAATAATTCTAACACCTAATTCCTCTTTAGCTGAACAAAAGAGCAAGAAAACCACAACAGTCACATAAGGCAAAGCAATGGGCAAGAACTAAAAGATAGGTTCAGGTCCAGTTCATTTCGCCTTAACAGCCAGGCATGGCCACTAACCAAGAGCTCCACACAGGCGCACGGCTGTAGGCCAAATCACCCCCACAGAAACATTGCAGTAACACGTGTGAGTCACTGTATCAATATAGAAACAGCCCACATATTTATTAGGCATAAATTTTAAAAGGAAATAATTAAAGAAAAATTTCCCCAAGTTCACAAAGAAATGGCTATTTCAATTCTGTAAATATTTTATTGTTCCAGAAGATTATGATTTCTTCCCATCAACCAAAGAAAGTGTGGCATAAAAACCAAAGGTTACTACAGAAGTGGGCAATTTTTTATGCCACTGAAAGAACAAAGTTTTATAAATACTTCCCATAAAATTATTGGGAATATCACAGAAGAGGTGCCAATTTAAATGTGAATCCACAATAAAATCCAAGTAGGAGTCCCTTTATCTTCTTGGCATGACGTTATGGGCCTGCTGATCCAATTTGAATTGCTTCATTATATTTGATATAATTACAATGGACTTATGAAATAATAAGGAAATATTCTTCATCTTTAGCAGGCAAGAGGAGTTAGCCTTTCAAAAAACAGGTAAAAATAACTATTCTTCCACTCCACCCCACTCTACCCCTCCTTCTCTCTCGGCAGCTCTTTACTCTTTTAAACCATCTGCTGTCAGTACGAATTAATGTGATTACCTAGGATCCAGGGTATTGCTGATTGAACAATAGGCATCAGTAAGAGGGAGCGCATTTTCAATGAACACAAATTTGGCTATATATGAAAATAAACACAAGCTCTCTCTTAACACATACATACACAATGCTATCGTGCTATCTGACAAAAATAAAACCTGATGTATCATTTAGGCAAAGAGAAGATGTTTAAACTCTGAGGTGAGGACTAGAATGTTACAACAGGATAAGTAATTATTTATGTTATTTATATAATTATTGGTGCTTGCAGAATGCTTTGCACTCCTATTAGTAGGTCATCATTATCTTCCCTCCACAGATAAGCAACCAAGGCACAGAGAGGTTAATTAGTTTGCCTATAGTAATAGGGTTAGCTCAGATAAGATTAGACTGCAGAAGACTAGAATTCCTGAGTGGAACTTTTTCCTCTCTCTTGCCAATATACTCCCCTTTAACCAATAGCTTAACCTTCTGAATTAATCTCTCTTTCTAGCATTTATTTTAACACATATAAGTTTTTGCAATAAGTAGTAGTAATAGGCTTTGAAGGAACTGAAGTTGAATCCATAACTAATATTTTGGGAGATATATTCCTCTTAACCCATATTTATTCCTACTAGAGTACTTTCGCTTTTCTGAAAATGTAAAAAATATTGAAAGTTTTCAATTGCCCAGAAAGTAGGTCAAACAGTACAGTTCAATACTATGAAACTCCTTAATATGTCCTCTGAGAATCTGCCTGGTCTATCTCCTCCCTGTTTTTCCTTTGCCATCTCCCAACACATCTCCTTACTACCCACTTTCCTTTTGCAGCCACACCTCTCCTGCACATATTTCAGTCTCTTGTACTCATCACATTCCCTGCTGACATCAACTCTTCAGATTGCATTCTGACCATTCCCTCCTTTGAAAGGCCTTTCATGCTCTTTGTAACTAGGTCATATGCCCCTGTAATAAGAGCTTTTGCATGGTGTATATTCCTGTTGCAATTCATATGATTCTCTGATTAAAGTCCGTAGGTCTCACCTCTTGGTTGTGTGCTTCTTTATGACAGGGGTCATGGTATCTGTATTATTGATGACTGGTATCCCCATTGCCTAGCTCTGTACCTGGTACATGATAAACTTAAAAAAAAAACTACTGATCAAATGAACTAATGGGTGAATCTCAACCTACTGGATTTATCTCTCTGGAACTTCTAAATTTTCAAAATTGTATAGTGTCTACAAGAGGAGATAGCAAAACATGAGTGGTACCCAAGCCTTTCCATTCCAGCTTGGAATCCTTGGTAAGAGCAAGGGTGGCAGGTGGCACATTATAAAGAGAATGAGGAAACAACCTTAGGCTCTAAAGTCTCTGTTTGGGATAGGGATGTAGCTTAGTGGTGGAGCATTTGCCTGGCATGTGTGAGGCCCTTGGTTCCATCCCCAACACCACAAAAATAAATTAATTAATTAAGAATAAGTCTTAATTCCTTATTCTCTTCTTGGCTTTGCATCACTCTCATTTTCCTGAGCTGGCAAAATTGTTTGCATCCAGATCATTTTTTTTGATATTTTCCTGACAACACTTTCTGCAACATAGATAGTCGTGCCGCTAGAGAATCATTGATGAGCTAAGTAGGCCCAAGTTAGCTGAAAGCTCTTGCTTTGCTACAGGAAGAATTTCTGCATCTTTTCTGAGGACCAATGAAAACCACAAGCATTGAAAGAACAGCTTAAAACGAGCTAGTTCTAGTGTCACCTTTGACTAAAGTTAATGGAAATCTTAATCTTCCAGGACCACATAAGACTTATCAAAACTTTCTGTTTTAACCACATGGGCAACAATGCTACCACACCTAGAATCCTAAACAGCATGATTTTATATGTGATTACATAAGATCAATGATAAAATAATTGTCTATTGAAAATACCATTTCATAGTGCCCTCAATGAGTAAAGCTCATTTTGGTACATTTAGTTATTAAAAATCAGCATCTTCAACTTTAAGCAAGGTTAAGTTTTAAAAAGCTTTTTCTCCTAGAAAAAGCATTAAGGATTTGATTGATTATAGGCACTAAATATAGATATGTGACTGACTAGTCCTCACCTCAATTATTTTAAATTTGGAAAAAGTTAGGTTATTAATAAACAAAATTTAAAAGTAGGTTTCTTATTCTAAGTGCATTTACCTTATCCTGTGGCCTAAGCCCTGGACTGAATAGGGATTAATGTGTCTGGGCTGATCAACAAGTAGTGGGGAGAATGCAGATTGGGAATTTTGCTGTCTCTGTGTGAAAACTGCAGTGTGATATTGTTGATTACATCTATAGTTTCTGTTATGCTCAGAAAATGCACAGGGGTAGAGACCATGAGGAATATAAGCATAAAGGTTACCATTTATATCAGTCAAGGTTCTCCCGAGAAGCAGAACTGATAGGATATACACATATACAAATTCTTATCATTAAGAAATGGCTAAGGACATTATGGAGGCTGAAAATTCCTAAAATCTATAATCACCACGCTGTAGACTCAAGAGAACCAATAGTGTTTTTCCAACTCCAGTCTGAGAACCAAAGGAGCCAAAGGTATAAGTTCCAGTCCAGAAGCTGGCAGACCCAGGACTCAAAACGAATCAGTGGTTCAGTTTTCTGTCTGAAGACAAGAAAAAGCAAGTATCCAAGCTTAAAAAGAGCAGAAGGACTCTCCTCTTACTCTCAGGAGATCAGCCTCCTTGTTCAATACAGGTCTCCAACTGACTAAATGAGATGCACATTAAGAAAGACACCCTGCTTTACTCGTGCTACTGATTTAAATGTTCATCCTATCCAAAATGCTTTCACATCTAGTATAATGTTTGCCCAAAGATCAGAGCACCCTGTGGCCCAATCAAGTTGACACATAAAGTTAATTATCACACCATCTCCATTATGCACATAAAGGAATTAAAACCGTATGGATTCTGTTTTTTCTGTGGCTAAAGTACAGTGTCTTCTTACCATTTCACCCTGTTCTTGCCTTATTGAACCCAGGCTTACTCAAAACTTGTTAACTTAGAGCCTCCGTACTCTTGAGCATACAGAGCAAAGATCTTCAGCTTGCCAAAAAACAAAGTCTAATGTTAGCTGTTTATAAAATTGAGCATCCAGTTGATAAAATGTTCCTTTTACCCTTGTCTCAAATATTGTTCTGTAATAATAAAAGAATATTGGTATGTATTATCAATTTGACTTTTTATATAAACAGAAAGAAGTGAGTTTTACATTATTACAAAGAAAGTTTACATTATTATAAAGATGTGATTTTTTTCATAAAACAAAAATCACTCTGACATTTTTTATCCAACCCTCAACAAGATTCTAAATACTGTCTAAAACTAATTTCCTCACCAAAGTAATACCACTTATCTCAAATACATGTCAGCCAAGGAAGAGATCTTCTTTGAAAATATTCCAGTATTATATGTCCACGTTTCTGACTGGAATTCACTTGAATTAAACTAGATTTCTTTCTTTCCTTCTTTTTTATATCCTTTCACAACATTTTCTAAATTCTCCATCTGAGAAAAAGAAATTCTCTGCTGATCTTCCCCCCCAAAAAACCAATCAATTTGTTATCTTGTCAGATGAATCATTTGTCTTTTAAAAGACACGAGGTTCACCTCTGGAAAGACCCATTGATATCATTTGTCAATTACCAAGGAAAACAGCCTGTTTCTGGCATTCTATGCAGCACATCCTTAATTTTTTTTAATATAAAAATATATATTTTGATGGACACTAATGAATAGCAAGCGAAAGAAGATGTGTTTTGCCTGGAAACATCAAATAGCTACTTCTGGAAAAAGAGACAGAGTTGAATGGCTGATAGGTTAAGTGGTTAAATGATGAACAAGCAAGGGAGTAAAACATTCAGTGCCTGTGACTGGGGTGTGCTTCCAGACTGACTTACAGTATAGTACATGACTTTCCATCACCGTTGCTACCCATGACGCTGAAAAGGAAGGTTATTTCTATGAATAGTCTTTGTTCATAATAGCAATCAGTCTCTATTTGGGTGGTTTTAAAATAGGCAATCATTTCGCAGCAGGAACAATGAGAGCAGAATAGAATTCAGAATCTTATCAGCCCTCATAAACACTGACATTTATTGTCTTGTAACTAGAAAAAGCAAGAATCACTGCAGGAAAGATGCTTAAAAATCCATATGTGCCTTTAGAGTTGGAATAGAAAAGGAATGTCACCTATCAAGTTTACAAAAATAAAATGCAATTTATACTTCAATAATTTACAAGCTTTTAATAAGAAACAAAAAGGAAATCAGCTATATGTTTACCAAATTTCTGGGGTACTTAGTGAAAATTATGCACTATTACTTTTAGCCCAAAATTGAAAATTTTCCTCTATGATAAGAATACTTGTAGAATTAAGCATTATGAATGCTTTGAACAACAGATTGTCCATTTACTTCTAATAATGACTGCTAACTTCTATTTTTAACAATATAGCAGATTTAAATGTTTTTAGAAAATTCTTTGGGGATAATATAATATAAAATACTGGATAAAAATATAAAATCATACCTTTTCATGCATGACTGAATTTCTGGAAAGCAAATGCAGAATGTAATTAAAATAAAAAATTAGGAAGTTTAAAAATTGTAATAAGAGGTAGAAGAGCAAAGTTAAGCAGTGGAGATTGTAACCAGATATGAAGAAAGTAAAAAAAAGTAGCTACCCCTTAACTCCTAATGTACATTATGGAATTTGGATGACAATGATGTGTCAATGTATGTTTAATTGTCAAAAATGTACAACTCTGTTGGAGGATATTGCAAATAGGGGAGGTTATGTATGGTGGGAGCAGAGGAGTATAGGAAATCTACTTCTTTAGTTTAATTTTGCTATGAACCTAAAACTGCTGAAATAGCAAGCAAACTGCTATTTCTTAAATAAGATAAAATTAAAATATTTCCTATAAAGAGGGACAATTGAGAACTAAAAGACATAAGTCTGATTAATTTTAAAATATCTTAATTGAACATGCATATTAAAATATCTTTGAAATGTGATATTAATTAAAACAGAATTTTTAACTTCCATATACTAAATTTATGGTCTTATAAGATGACAAGTAAGAGGCAGTGCATGCAATTGTTTCAATTATTAAATGAAACTGGTGAACCCACTCTCCTAGTGTGGGTAACTGTAAAATAATTCTCTTTGTTTTTGAATAGACAAGTATTTAAAGTTATCAAAGATAGTGCACATTGGTATGCCACAATTAGCAAATTGGATCCAAAGAACACTGAAAAAACTCATGTCTAGTACCTGCTCAAGCTTAATTAGAACAAATACAAAAATCAACCTTATACTATGCTTTAGACCTTGTAACATCTGCTCAAGAGCTCTTCAAAAACACAAATATTTGCATTTTACCCTCCAGCACTACTGATTTATTTGGTCTGTAGTGGGTAAGAAACATGACTAATTCTAAAAATCTTCTTAGAAAAGTCTAGTGTACATGTAGGAAGGAGAACCATTTCTCTAGAACATAAAGTAGATCTAAGAAAGTTTTAAAGATTTTATGTCATATAGAATATATTCTCTAACCACTTTGCCATAAAATTTCATGTTAATTTTTTAAAGCTAAACTTTTCAGAAATCTCACACAATTAAGAACACACTTTTAAGTAGTCCTGAGGTCAAAAGAATAAATCATAAGGAAAAATACTTAGAAAGAATCACCAGTGAATATGCTGCACTTCAAACTTGGAGAATAATTTTAAAAATCTACCAGTTATTTGTTTTTGCTCTTCTCTCTTTATTTTTATTTTTTGTTTTTCTTATATTAACTAGTTGATTTTAAATACAAGTTGAATATAAAATTCATTTGGAAGAACAAAAAAACAAAAATAGGAAAAGGATGAGAAATAAGACTAATGAATGTGGTTTTAGTCCTACAAAATATTAAAACCTACTTAGTCTTCTACAATTCAAAAAGTGTGATATTGGCATATGAATAGAAAAATCAATAATATATATATAATGTGTGTATATATATATATACAGAAATAAATCTAACTACATATAGAAATATAGTATATTATAAGGATGGCATCTAAAATCAGTAGGGAAAGATAGACTTAAATAAGCAGTATTAAAGAAACTAGATAGACATTAATAAAAAAAAAAACTAAAATTGGATTTATTCTTCATGCCACACACTATATAATTTCCCAATAGGCCAAAGATTTAAATATAAAAATAGTAAAAACATATAAGTACTAGGGAAATATAAACAAATTCCTTTATTTGTAGAAACACATACTAAGTCCTAACATTCAAAATTCAGAAGCAATACAAGAAATGCTAGATAAATTTTACTACAAAAAAGATTTAGTATTACTGAAAAAAATATTATAAGCAAAATAAAAAAGAATCAGCAAAAATATACATATGAAAACTCTCATTACTACTTTCTCTGGAGACTCAGCATTTTATTTTTGAGACTGATAATACATTTAAGCTTTGTTTTGCATTAAGATACTTTAAAATTGTTAATGATTTAATCAACCTGATGTCTTTGTGATATGTTGCCACCACTATTTCATTTTTCCTTTTCTTAAGATTAAATAGCAGAAATTCAGTGTACTTTATTAATTAATTTTGGCTATTAATTAGCCAAAAGTAAACCAATATATCATGTAATCCCAGGAGTAAAACAGTGATCCTAGCATTCAATATAGTATAGTCAGATTATCCACTCTAACTTCAACAAAGTAATTTTATTAGTAGTATATAACTAAGTGTATATTAGGTATAAAATAATATTCATATACTATGATATACATATATATATATATATATATATAAAATATGGTAGTGAATATCCTCTAGAGTGTCTGTTCCTGCTTTCTGTACTCTTAAAAGTCATTAGTAATGTTGTGAGAAATTGGATACGATGTACCAAGATAAAGCAGGCTAGTATCGGAAATAGCAATAGTGTTGTACTGGTAGGTGGTTGACATGAGTCAGCAGACAAAAGATAAAAATGTTATGAGTATGTGTAGTGGCCCTGAGAGAGGACCAGCCTACAGACACAGTTTGTGGTCCTATCTTAAATAGCTTCACTCTTTATCATGGAGAGATGACAGCTCGGTTGCTTGTTGCCATAGAAAACCAGAGCACACAGAAATTCTGTGTCTGTTTTCTTCCTCTTGGCATAAAAAAAAAGGAAATTAGACAATTTTTATATTGTTTTATAGTGATTAAATTATGACTTTCAGAATATGGTCTTCTTGTGTATTATGATTGACTGATGTATATTGACTGGAAATTTTGAAAATTATACAAGAGAATAAATTCAGATTACTATGAGGCAGGCAAATAATACTCCTGAATAAAGCCTCCAGAGGAGATGGAAAACAACAGAGCAATCCTGATGACACAATAGACCGTAGGTAGGAGGGAATGCTGAATGTTTCCTACGTTGAGTTCAAGAAAAGGTCTCCTTCCTTTCATGAAGTCAACCCAGCTGAGAGTGATTCACATCATCTGATTTTTTCTAAATTCTTTTTTTTTAAATCTAGAAGTCCATACTTTTGAATTCTCTGAAAAGAAAATTGAAGTTCTTTTAAACAATAGGCCAAATACAACTACAAGTCATCAGTTTACCATCTCTGCCTTGAAAGAAGAGATGAATTCTAAATAAGTTTACTGTCAAAAAAATATAATTCCATTATACACTTAGAGATGTGGTCTATCAGAAAAAAAATATTCATGAATGTTGTTCCTCATAAATCATTTCTAGGACACAGAGTCAAAACTATAGGAATTGTTTGTATGTTTTAATTAACATTATCACATTTCCTTCCAATTTAATTTTATTTTTGCTTTTAAGGTTTTAGCTTATATGGTAATTTTTAGACATATTTGCAGTTTGAGATAAATTTTGTCTGACAGTATTTAATAAGAAGTCTTGTATGATAAATAAGAGATTTTTATAATCGGCTTCTTTAATGGTATTCTTTTGTTTAATATTTTTTTAGTTGTCAGTGGACCTTAATTTCATTTATTTATATGCAGCGCCGAGAATCGAACCCAGTGCTTCACACATACTAGACAAGCACTGTACCAATTAGCCACAGCCACAGCCCCTTTAATGGCATTCCTAATAGTCCAAATATATATTAGTAACAAGAGCCTAGAAAAGAGGCTTGGTTGATTCTATTTTAAAGTTAATTGATTCATGGAAGCAGGAAGATCTGGTCAAAATAGGTGAAATGGAAACTCTCCATTCTGAAAAAAAAAATAATAAATGTATGGCTCACTGTGTTTCTTACAGTCCTTGTCCCCTTGGGAGGAGGACTTGATGAGTTTACCAAGGACTGGCTTCAGCAGGAGAGGGGAGTAGAGATGTGGAGGGTGAGGGGATACCTCCCTACCTGGAATAGCAGACTGGAGTCAGATAAGAAAGAAAACGGATTTCCACCCAGTGAGAGGTAATTTCTGGCACAGGAAATGGCAGACCTAATATACTGCTTTAAAGCACATAGATTTTGAGGAAGCAGCAAACATGCCACACAGATTATCTAAGAGAAGCAACCTAGGAATAAGCTGGCCACGGGATTCAGTGCAAAGATGGCAGCCTTTTAAGACATCTCCATCTTCTGCTCTCCCTTCTGAGCTAGGAAGGCACCTGAACACTCCAGCAGGTGAGCAAGCAAAGTCATGGGGAATAACTCAGCTGATAATGTGAGGCAAGTACCAGTTAGAGTGACCCTTCCATCTCAGATGTTTAGCACAGGATCTGACATTTAGAACATATAGTAGAAGTTCTCCAGTTCATGAATAAAATGTGTGTTTTACTCTGCTAGATTGCTAGAAGGGGAATTACACAGTGAAAGAATATATATATACACATATATGTATATGTGTGTGTGTGTGTATATATATATATATATATATATATATACACACACATATATGTATATGTGTGTGTATATATATATATATATTAAGAATATATAATATATATGTTTTTAAGTTTCTGATAAGAACTTTTATAAGTATAGTTTTAGATTTAAATATTGTTCTCATTTTAAACATAGAAATGTTTTCATATATGGTTGTTTTCACTGCTCATGAAATGTCTTGGCTGCTTTTCCTCATATGGAAGGCAATGTTTTTATTTGTTTTTACATTTTTACATGATTTCAGCATCCCATAATACCTGGACAGTTTGTTATATAATGTGGTAAAACATAAAACTAAGAGCTCAAATGTCTAATTATTCTATATCAATAGAAATTCACTCTAACTTGCTGAGACAGTAATATTCCAGCATGCAGCCTATGTCCCAACCATCATCTAGGTAAACTGCCTGCTAGGTAAACTGGCCTAATGATTCATTTCATTGCAACTGTAGCTCATATGCAGACATTCAACAGTGCCCTGATGTGGGCACCAACTCACAGAACTTGTTATTGTAAAACACTGACAGACAATGGAATAACAGCTATGCTACTCTGTGGTATAAGAAAAAGCAGTAAATGGACAATTGGAGCAATCAGAGGAAAAGTTCTGCATGCTCCCATCACCAATTTGTGTCTGTGCCAGGGCCCATTTCATCAGTTTTTCTTCCTATTACGCAGGAAAACTGCGTCTAAGCTCTCTTCAGTGAACTAATCCCCTCTCTCTGACTCACAGACATCACTCTGGTAATTTTTCCCTTCTCTCCAACAACGCCTAATTATTTTTCTCTCTGATGGATAGTATCTACAAGCATATAGACATGTTATAGCATTTCCCATACTAAAAAAAAAGGTAACAAAACACCTCTCTTCCTCTCTTAGTTCCAAGTGAGCTACAGTTATTGCCTACTTTTCCTCTCGCCTATCACAGCAAATTGACTCAAACCAGCTACCTATATTCACTTTTACTACTACCTCTCTGCCCATGCTCTCTGGAACCTGTTACAATCAGGATCTTATTCCTTCATTTGACCTTGTATGAAAGCTTTTATTGGATTTATTCCAGTTTTATCAACATCAATAATGCCTCAAACCTGTCAGAGTTGATGGCCAATCCCGGGTTCTGTGGTTTTTGTTTTTGTTTTTGTTTTTGTTTTACCTATCAGCACCTATTTATAGTTAATCCTTCATGTCCTCCTTGAAGCACTATCTTTATTTGGCTCCCCAGATACCACTGTATTGGGCTATTGATTTACCTGACTGGCCTCTCTTCCTCACTGCTCATGGATGGTTCCTCCTCTTCCCAACCTCTAAACCTTAAGGGCTCAAGCACCATTCTCACTCCTTCTTTATTCTCCCTACATTCTAAAAATAGATGATTTTTCAGCTCCATGGCCTTAAGAGACATTAACACCTGCTGACTCCCAAATTTGTATTTTCTTTCTGGATCTGTACCAATCGCCTATGCAGTATCTATCCTTCCAAGTCTGTTAGACATATCAAAATGTGCATATCCAGAACCAGTTTTTCTCACCTCTTCCAAATTTGCCCCTCTCAAGTCTTTCTCTGATGTACAAAGGTACCTTCATTCCTCTCTTTGATCAGGCCCAAAATTCACCCTTCTCTTTCTCTCATACTCTATATTCAAAGCAATAGTGAATTCTTTTGGTTATTCCTTTGGGATACATCCAGAATTTTATCACATGCTACTTAAGTCTTATCCCTACCCATCTTCTCCCATAGGGCTATTGCAGTAATCTCCTAAGTGGTCACCTGTCTTTCCCTCTTTGTCCTCTCTGGGTCCTCTCAATGGAGTGGACTGGATGATCCTTTGACATGCAAATTATCCAATTCTCCTCCAGATTCTCCTGTGGCTTCTCATCTAATGCTGAGAAAACCTGAAGTCTTTATGACAAAGACCCATATTATCTGCCTCCAAGCCCCCAATCCTGCTGCTTTCTTGACTTAAACTCCCATATTTTAACCCTCTAATACTGGAACAATCTTCCCCTCAGATACCTATAAAACTTCCTCATTTGCTTCTTTCAAAATCTGCTCAAATTTCATCCTATTGGAAGGGCATTCACTGACCACTCTATAAAAAATAGCAGTAAGTTTCAGTCTCCATCTTCCTTACCTTGATTGGCCTTTCGTCTTTGCATTTTATCATTGCCTGACATATTCTGTGTTTTTTCAATGTCTGTATTGTCCCTTTCTCCCTACTTTAAAGTAAAGTGTTTGAGGATAGAATTTTGTTATGTTTGCCTCTATATTCTCAACTCCCAAAGACTCTGGCATATAGTAGGCCCTATGGTAAGTAAATGCTGAATGACTGTATGGATGAGGAAATGAGATCCCCAAATTATATAATTTTGAAGGGAAGAAAATATTTTCCTCATAAAACTGTGACTATTTTTTAATCCTTAAATTTAAAATATTATCAAGTTAATTTCTCTTAAGTAACTCTGCACATATTCCATGAATATATTTGATCAAGCCCCATGTCTGATTTAATAGCATTTTTATCACGAATGCTACCAAGTCTTTTCTAATGGCTCCTAGCAAATTAACATCTTAAATGTACTTTTAAGCTATTTGGGGTCAAGAATAAAATTGAGCCCTCATGCTTTAACTGATTCCACAAGTACAAGAAGTAGAAGTTATGCATTCGATTTCCTCTCTACAATTGTTGGTTTCAACTGCAATTATTCTAATGACTCATGTGATAACCAGGTTTGGAAAAAGCACTGTAATCAGAGGGTGATTGCACTAGGTGTTCACCTCCAGAGTCTAGGACATGATTCAAGACTTAAATGAAAGAAAAGTGATGGTTTAAATCTGGAGTTCGGTAGGCATCAGTCCATGTAACTAAAGCATCGGGCTCTGGGACACAGTAAGCCTTCTATTGAGGGCAGAGCTAATTGAAGAAGGCTTTGCTTCCCCCCAGGATTAAGATACAAGTGGTAGCCACATGAAAGAGTCCTCAAGGCTTCTGCACTTTTACCTACTTGGAACTCAATGAAGTGTTTTTCTCACACTAATGAGCAATGCATTTACTCACATGCATTTAAAATTAGAAGCAGAAGGTATTTTTTAGAGTAATGAATGCTTTGCTTAAACCATACCAACATGTGTTTTGAAAGGAACTGAAAATGTAGCATATGGTTCACGTAGACTTAAATAGGCCTTGTTCAGACATTAATCCGAGGGGAAAGGGGGCTACTCGCCTCATCCACCTCCTTAGGCAAAGCGATCTTTACTGAATCATCAATCTGTTCCTTTTAGGTCAGAGATTTTGTTTTAGCAGGACATAAAAAAGAATTTCATTCCCAACTTTAAAGACATTTTTAAAAAAATATTCACTGAAGTATAAACCACAATTTAAAAAAAGCAACTGTGTTCTGTTTATCAACAAGTTATTTATTTAAGTAAATACAATTAACTTGTCATACTTAGCTCACTGTCAGTGTGGGGCCTCATAAAGAAAATGATGAAGCTAACAAGTGTACATCATCAATGACTTGGTGAAAATCCAACCAAGTATAACAAGAGCAACAAAACCTTTTTCTTTCTGCCAGTATCGGGTTCCACATCACCCGCCATTCCTGTTCTTTGTCTGACTGTGATCCACATCGTTTGGATCAACTCTATGTTTTTGAGGAAAATACAAATTCAGCAGGCCTATCAACTCACCATCTCACCTCTCACCTAACACTTCTGGTGCCATATATAAACCATTTGCAACTCCACCCCAAAAGGATGTAATAGTAGATGCAACTCCTCTCTGAACCCTCATACTCCTGCAAACTGTATCCCTAAAATACAACCTGTCATTGGTAGTCAGCTTTGACAGTTTTTCATACAACATCTTTTCTGCTGGCAGGTTTTCTGCTTTTTAAGGATTTGCATCCTTAGATTGGACCCAGCCAGATCATCCAGGATAATCTATTGATTTTAAACTCTGTAACCCACAGATTCCTTTTGCTATGTAAATATTCACAGGTTGCAGAGCTGAGAACATGAACATTTTGAAGGGGACCATTCTGCCAGCACCTTTTATTTTTCCTCACACCTGAGATGTATCTGCTCTGCAGAATTCAGTTTACTGCCCATAGTATAATTTGGCTGGTAAACATGATGAAAGACTGAACAAAACTTAAACAATGAAAATAAGAAATTTCCAAGACCGTAGGTTTAATTGGCCAAGGAAGAAAGCTGCCTCCTTGCTAACAGTTATACATAGGAGAATTCCACTCAAAGTGAAATATTGGCAAAGGATTTCAGTAGATAATTAGAAATCCTAGACAATTTGCTTCTTCCAAGATGCTTTTGGGGAGGTGTGGAGAGGAGTTTATTGCCTGTGGACAGCTTTAATACTTGGACATGAGCTAGTTTACACTAATTTCAAATCTTTACTTGAAGTGGCTAATACCACATTTCTAGTTCCTGTGTTGTGACTCCTACTGAAGGTGACCTACCACCTCTTGGTCATTTGCTCATACAAGTAATACCTTAAAAATGAAAACAAACAAACATAAAATATGGTGTTTTGAAAGTCACTGGTTCTTTGAAACCTCCAGTGCATTTTTCCATGGTAACAATGTTAAAATTGACAGTCAGATGCCAAGGTAGGCCTACAAAATTCAATTTAGATTATGGTTTTCTTAAGACTAGAGAGGCACAGAATGAACTCTAAAACTAATCGCTGAATAACTGTATTCTGAGTTCCAGTTCAGAGCACATCACGCTAGAATGCCCCTGACATAGAGAGCCCTGTCTCACTTAGCTCCTCTCACTGGAGGGGGGTGCCAGCCTGCTAGAGAGAGTCCCTGGTGTGGCTCCTGCAGCCGAGGCCCAGAGTCTTTCAGAGCAATTCCACTGGGGAAGTAGCAAGAGCTACAGAGCTTTCAGGGGTGTGGAGCCACAGGAGGCAGAACTTACACCCAGCCAGCCTCAAGGAAGCCTAGTTTCTATGGATTTGTTTTCCTTTTCGACCCAACTAACACTTGCCAGAGACTTCATTTCCATTACAACTAAGTCTTCACCGTATCTGGTTAACAGTATAGAAAAATACAACCTAACTGATTTTTTTCCTTCCCTTCTTTCCCTATCAGAAGTACAAATCTTTAATAATTTGCAATTAATAATCTTACTTCTAGACACAATAAGAATTTTAATATAGCATTTATTTTTCTTTCTCATAGTGTAATTTGCATGTGCCCACTGTAGAAAATTTGAAAAATAGCATAAAATAAAAGCAAAAATGGTTTATAATGCCAGTGCTCAAATATAGCACCATAGCTACTCATTCTTTGATGAAAAATACAAATGAATGAATGAATATGTTCAGAGCATTAAGACTCAACAAGGCTGTCCTTGGTGGTACAAGCTTTCTGGCAATAGTCAATCGTCTTCCGGGCACCGGCTCCTACTGAGCAGTGGGCTGCTGAACCAAAGCATGGATTAAGTTAAAAGAGGCACAGTAGCAATCAGTCACCACAAAGCTGGAGCTCTGTTCAGAACTGTCTGAACAGCATGGAGTTTGCACCCATTAACATGCACTTCCACTGCCCTCTAGTGCCCATCCACCTGAGCTCATGCAGCTGCTCACAATCAGAATAATTGGAAAGCTGAGATCAAAGAAAACGGCGACTAAGGGGTAGAAGGAAAAGATTAGAAAAGGAATTAGATTGTGTGCACTCAGAGAATTCCTATTCTGGGAAAAATAATTTATCATAAATCTTCCATTTTCCTTTCTTTCTCTCCACTTCCCCCTCTCCTAATCAGCACAACACCAAAGTCTTTTTTCTTCTTCTTTTTCATTCCAACCATGCCCATAAGTATAAGGGAAAGGATCCCTACAATAAAGCTGTGAATAAAGAATAATGTGTTATTTATAAACATATGGGAGAGAAGGGTTAATCTTTATAAAACAGGAATCTAAAAGAAAAAATAAACACATTAAAGGAAAATGAAAATCACACCTTAAGTCTGGAGAAAATGAAAGATTATTAAAAATATCTTGTTAGGTGGTAAACCATATGGAAGAGGAGGAATATCTAGCACCTCACATCATACCAAAGAGCCAAATAGATTTCAGATGGAGGAAGTTAAAAGCAAAATCAATTTGTTTTAATTACATGAAAATTAAAGTGAATCTTCATCAAATATATGATGAACTTTCTAAACTGGAATAAAAAATGACAAAAACAAATGTGGATAATTAGATGGCCTCAAAATAAAAACTTCTCAATGTTAAAAAACAGAGCAGGGAAATAATAAACAGATAAAATGTTTAACACCTATGAAATGTGTATCACAAAGAGAAGAGAAAAAAGAATGACTTCAAAACCAGCAATTAACAAGTGAGAAAAGAATGACTTATAAGTAAATGTACAGGCTTTCACCTCTAGAGTAACCAAGAATTGCTCAACCAAATTACAAGCCAGAAAGTCCTTATGAGCCCATCCCCTCACACTAGTCTGTTGTGGGAGACTGCTTGCACAATTCAAGGTTTTCAGGGGTGGAGTTCAGAAAGGGAGGTGCAGCCTTTTACCATCGCAGTTCATCTAAGTGGATCTTCAAGACTAGAACCCAGCTTTTTGCAATGAACCAATAAACACCACCTCCTGCTGAGAATATCTGAACAAATACTGACAAGACTGAAGAGTAAACAAAATAGGATCAGGGGAAGTTGGGGTTCTGTTAAGTAAGGTGATCTAATGGAGGTTGAAGCACTTCAGGGACATTCAGGGAGCAGTATGAATTGACATAAGGCAGATAAGTAACAATGGTGTGGATGCTTGGGAACCCACTGGCTCCAACTGTTCAGAAATTCAGCATGTCCAGAAAAAAAGAACAATTCTGGAAGATTCTGGGATGAAGAGACTAGAGAGGGACAGTAGCTTATAGGGCAAGGGGCTCTTGAGAGTGCAGCCAACATCAGTTATAAGAGAAAAAGAGCTGTTGGAACAGATCTTGCATCTTGCAAAGAAAGCTGATATGAAAGAAATAGTTTTAAGGGAGTGTGGATAACTGAATCTCTGACTAGTTGTGGAGAAGACAGATGAATATTATGTGAAGAGCTGGAACTTCAAATCCAGGAAACACCATGACTGTTATGTAAGTTATCTGCATCTGTAGAGTTGGTGTGATCTTGATGGTCTTGGAGTTTTGTCTTGAGGTTTCAGGAAGCAGATAAAGGTTTCTATAAATTGTAGAGTATTATGCAAATGTTACTTTTTATTCTAACAAGGGCGGAATAATGAAAAGACTCCTTCAGGAATTCCTTGGGATTTTGTCTGTTTTTCTGCCCTTTTTTTTTTTTTTTTTTGATACTACAGGCAGTGTGGGTAACAAGATGGCAGATGGTTTCTATTTCCACAGGTACCTAGTACAGATATGCAAATGAGATACTGTGGCCAAGGCAGCCAATGAAATGCTGAACATAGTAGGGAAAGAATTTTGTAAACAAAATACATACTCCCAGACTATGAATTATCACCAGAATGCTGCATATGATTCTGGTCTCAAGGAAAAAGCAGAGCTAAAGTTTTAAGGAGGGAAATGAAAAACTATTAAGGAGTAACAACAGACTTTGTGTGGATTCTAAACATTAATTGATCAGTCTATAACTATTAATCCTGTGGTACTAGAACTATGTTTCACAAAGTCTCTCTTGAAGGAGAGAATTTTATAATTAATAATATAGCACCACTTTAAACAGAAATAAATGTACAAAGCTATAAATATGTGTAAAATACTTGGGAATATTTCTAACAATGTCCATCTGGGTAAGATTTTCCCCTGATCACTCATCAACAAAACCAAAAACAAAGTAATCCTGTGACTGTAGAAAAAAAATACTGTCCATATTATTTGTATTTCTCAGTATTTGTTTATGAAATCCATTTTGAAATTAAACATTGAATATTTATAGTGACCCATACTATTAATTATAACAGCAAAAGACTTAAAACAGTAGTAGCATATTTAAGTAAATAATGATATAGCCAAAATTTAAAAACATTATATAATTTTAAAACTTAATCTATGTTTATTGACCAGGAAAAACAGTATTGGTAGAGGGAAGTCAACAAATCTAGAACACATTTTGGAAATAAAGGAGATAAATTTTGTGATAGATTAGCAATGGAAAAAAAATATGTGCTCAGAATCAAGTACTTATAAATATCTTTTCATGCCCAACTAAGCATCATTATAATTAATGTAATAATATAATGAATGTTACATATGCATCTTTCTATATTTATCCTTTAAAATTTGTGCTTTTATTTCCATAAAAATTGATTTTTTACTTGCAGCGGCTTAGTCAAAGAATTCACACATTTAAAGTTTCAAGATGTACTGTCAGACTATTATCTTTAAAAATCAAAATAATTTGTATTCAGCTATATATGTTTCTGCATACTCAACACAGGATATAATTGATTTTCACAGTTTTTGCCAATCTGATAAGTTAAAATGGATCTGTCCATGTGAAATTTACCATTCATTTCCAGGAATTTGGGAGCTCATCAAATTTCAGTGTCTTCATATAAAATTCTCCTTTGAAACCATGTTACCTTCTTTTATGTCATTTGTTCTCACCTAGCCATATCAACTGAATTTCTGCTTCCATTTTCACATTCCTTTCTGTCACTTTTCTTCTCCCTTATAAGGATCCTTGTAATGAATTATTCCAGGCCCACTCAGATAATCCAGGATATTCTCCCCGGACCCCCAAGATCCTCAATTAAATCACATTTGCAAAAATCCCTTTATTTTTAAAAAGAAGGTAACATTGACAGGAGATTCGAATATAGATATCTTCAGGGACCCTTATTCAGAGTAACCCAATATTTGCACGTTCATTAAGTGGAGATCAATGTTCCCTAAACCCCAAGAACTGGCTGAACTTAGTGATTAACTTACAACAAGAATAAAGAGGTGATCTTACAGGGAAGAAACTAGCAAATGCTGCCTTAGCCAGGTGGTCCTGGTTAGTATCATCAGTTGTGAGACATTACATCCCCAGCATGATGTGATGATAGGAACAGTTTACCTCCATGGTATTTCTCCCCCAAATCTTCATCCCAATCTAGTCTAATCATGGAAAAAAAACAGCAAAACCAAAATTAAAAGATGTTCTATAAATTATCTAATCTGTATAACTCAAAACTGTCGAGACCATGAAAAACATAGAAAGACTGAAATACTGTTACAAGCTAGAGGAAAGGGAGGAGACTTAGTTGATGACAAAAAGCAATGTTCTGACAAATTGGATTCAGGAATGGAGAATAGACATTAGTGGAAAAACCACTGAAATCTGAATAGTCTCAAATTTAATTAATAATGATGTACCACTGTTACTTCCTCATCTTGGACAAATGCACTATGGCTATGCATGCTCTACCAGCTTGAGAAAATAAATGGGAGAGGGTGGCCTTCTCTGTGTTATCCTTGTACCTTTACACTAAATCTAAAATTATTTCAAAAATTTAGGTTGACTTAACTTATCAAAATAAAATAGTACATGCCTATTTTGGTCTAGCAAATTAGCAGAAATGCTTTTAAAAGAATACCCAATGTTGGAAAGAGATAGATAAAATAAACCCTCTCAAATGTTATGGTACTTCTTTAGAAGAATCACGGGCAGTTACCAGGATACTTAGAAATGTTCAAACCCAAAAATATTCAATGCTACCATTTTAGAGAATACAGTCTAAGAAAATATTCTGAATGTATAAAATCTTCATGGTCAAAGAGACAACAAATGCTGCAAAATATATAACAATATAATATTTGTATCTATAATACAAAATGTGTATGCATCTTAAAGGCCCAACAATAGAATAATGTAGTGAAGACTTAAGAAGAATAGCCCCCCCCGGGGGGGGGGGACTTCGCCACATACAGAATCTCGTCCTCTTAGTCTTCAAAGGTGACAACAGGGTCTGTTTGAGCAGCCAGAGCCCCAGGAACATTGCCTCTGGCCTCAGTACTTTTATCTGTTCACCTCAGAGTGCATTAAAAATAGTTACTCTCCAGTGTTCCTAATATGAAAAAAGTGAAGAAATATTTTATGGTGTATGCATTAAATATGGTTATTACACAGTCATTAAAATGTTGACAAAGAAATTCTCATAACAAAACTGTCAGAGTGTTTATAATAAAAAGGAGAATACAGAGAGTTCTATATAATATCTAACTCAAATGTTTTCAAAGCTATTTATACAACAAAGATTTAAAGAATATGTACCAAAATGTTAATAGTATTTTCTTTGAATAATGGACCTAAAATATATTTTCTGTATTTTCCAAGTCCTCAGTCATTACTATGAATTTTCAAAAATTAAAGATAAATTTTAAAATCTTTAATGGTAAAACCCATATTATGGTTTGAATATAAGGAGTGCCCCACAAAGTTTCTATGTTAATGCAGCAAGGTTCAGGGGTGAAATGATTAGATTATGAGAGTTGTAACTTGATCAGTCCATCCCAGTTTGAAAGGACTGACTGGGTGGTAACTGTAGGCAGGAGGTGCATAGTTGGAAAAGGTGGGTCACTGGAAGGGTTCTGTTTTCCTGTGGTCCCTTCACCACTCCCCACACACACACTTCTCCCCCACCATCAACACCCCCCACCCCTTCCTGGCTGCCATGAGGGGATCAGCTTCCCACCTCCATGAGTTTTCCCCATGATGTCCTGCCTCATCTCAGACCAGAGCAATGGAGTCAGCTGCCTATGAACTGCTATCTCTGATACAGTGAATCAAAATAAACTGTTCACCCTCTGTGTTGTTCTTGTCAGGTACTTTGGTCACAATGGCCCAAAAGCTAGCTAAAACAACCCATCAAAAAAAGAGAGAGAGAGAACAAAAATACTACAGGGGCATGATCATTTCCAAGTGGTTATCTATTGAATGATTGTTTAAAGTAAATCTGCCATGACAAGATAGAATAGTGATTGTCAAGTACATTATTACACTGTGATCTGCCTACTTTACTAATCTTTTAAACTTCTTCATCAGTCTACAGAGGGCTCATCTTCAAAGACTGGGTGGTTATCTCACTAAATATGATTAAACAAGATTCCTACAAAAGAAGAATTGAATTAGAAGACTTCTGAGATGTCCCTCAAAACTTATCTTCTGTGCTCCAATATAAAAATTATGGATTATTGTTACTATTATAGCTCCATCTGTATTTCAGGAAATAATTCAACACCAAAAGTAATTATGTCCCATTAATTCTGCAGTATTACCAATGTTTACCTATTTTGCCATTTTAGACTTAAAAATTTGAAGTTCCATTCTATATTTTCTATCCTTCTGTTGGCCAAAGAGATTTTGCTATAATCAAGGAACAGCTGAATCTAAAAGAAGAGAGGGATAGGTGCTACATTCAAAAATTTCAATTTAGATAATGATGAGCTCATACCTATCAAAATAGAAAAAGTTTCTTTTTATACATTTCAAAGTATTTTAAAATGAAGCATTTACTCTGGGCTGGGAATACAAAGATTTTAGTGAAACTAGAATTCAATAATTGCAATACTTTTTGTATTTTAAGCTTTATTTAGCAAAATCATCCAGAACTAATGAACAGGATTGAGAATTATTCAAACATTCTGGTTTAGTTACCTTTTCACCATGTGACCCAAATAACTGACAAGAAGAAGTTAGAGAAGGAAAAACTTATTTGGGCTCTGTCTATGGTGGGCCAACTCCATTGATCTAGGCCAGAGGTGAAACAGAACATCATGGCAGAAGGGTGTGTCGGAGGAAAGCTGCTCAGCTCATGACAGCTAGTGAGTAGAGTGAAGGAGTGAGATGGGATGGGGCCAGGGACAGATGTAGTCCCCAACAGCACTTCCCCAGGGACCTACTTTCTCAGGTCACATTCCACCTGCCTTTAGTCACAATCTAGTAGTTCACTCAATTTATTAATCCATCAAATGGATTGATCTCTTGATGAGGCTACAGTCCTTACGATCCAGTCATTTCACCTCTGAACATTACTGCATTGCCTACCACGTAAGCTTCTCGGGGGAATCAAATCTTAACACACTCCTTCCCTCTAGTCTACCAGTTTACTTAGTGCCTCTGTTTTTGATTCACTCCATAACCTGATGGTATTGGAGATAAGGGGAGAAAAGAAGTTAGAATTTAAATACTTTAATCATAACTGAGAGATTTTTGTAGAGAAATAAAGCCTACTCTAAGAAAACCTTGAAGAGTTTTTACTATAACTTCTATGTAAATACAACTAGCTAAAAATAGTCATTATGGAAATAGCAATTTCCAAGTATTTAAAAAGTACTGAGCATGTAAGTGTTTAAAAATAAAAGGCAATATATTTTAATAATTTCTGAGATGTATAAATGCCTCAGAGTAGCATTTATTGCCAACAAACAGAAACAACAACAAAGATATATGTATTAGTTAAATGAAATAAACCAATAAAAAATATTGCTTCTCTTAGGATGTTGCTCTTAGGCTGAAGTAATTCACTTTGGAAGTGCCAGGACCTCCTTTTTGTGAAGGTGTAATGAAACATTTATAGCAATTTCGTGTCTTCATACTACTGAAACAAGAAACTGAACATTGAAAATTTTGTAGGAGTTTTGCCACTTTACTTGGCTTGACTTGACTGAAAGAGAAGAGTGAGGGAAGAGAGAGGCTGAGAGATAGAGAGGGTAGAGCACAGAAGGGAGGGCAGGAGATGAAGAATAAAAGTCAGAAAAGAGATAAACTATATTTTTGGTTCCAATTGATATTCCTCCTAGGAAACCTATGAGGAAAGATTAAAGGATTCACCACCTGATGAGACTGGAAGATTATGAGCATTGTTCAAGAAAAATATTCTGACAACCCCATAAATTTAGAAAAAGGATTGAAAATATAGGAAATTAAATTTCTATCCAAACTAACTGCAGCTTTCAGACAATGAAAGACTTGATAGTGCTTAGCAGTTTTTCCTTTTATTGGTTATAGTTAGTAGCAGGACTTTGTCCTAGGCCAGCATCATATATAATATTCACTAATAATACATAAGTATTAACAAATGGTTCTTTGAAAATGGCATGTGTGTAAAATATGTTAACATCCAATAGAATTAATTTTAGTGTTTATATGTTAAAAAATAAGTTAAATCATCTATATTTTAATTATGAATCATTACAGCAATATAAGAAAATAATGAAGACGCTTTTAAAATTGTTATAATTCTCAATATGTAAGGTACAATAGGGCAGGTAAGAAAAATGGTTAAGATTTTAGGGGACTTAAGGCTTAATTTTTCAGAAGAAAAAAATCAAATGGTAGGTGTATTTCATTTTACTAACCTTCAAAATGCAAAGATGAACTCAAATGATCACTCCCTCTGTCATTGATTACTCACTGTAAGAAAACTGTAATTAGCTAAGAAAAGTGAATACAGCACCCAGAATAGTAAATTATACACCTAAGTAGGTGGAGGGCCTCAGACTCACCATCTGCCTTTCAGGATCTTTTTATACTAATGCTCACAATAAATAAGAGGGGTAAGTGGATGGAAGCACCCCAAACATAAAAGTACAATAAATGAAGTAAAGTAAGAAAGAAAAAAAATATTTTCCCACATACAGGCTATCTTCATTACCTTAACTGTAAATTTGATGTGGCTTAAAATAATCCAGTGTTCCACTGAAAAGGAGTCAAAATTTATTTCCATGGACCTCAGAGTCCCTTGATTTCATCATCTAAAAATGTTTTTTCCTTATTTTCAACACCTTCATTTCTCTCAGACTGAAAATCCCAACTTCATACTCCAATATCCTACCCCTTTCCTACTGCCTCCCTCCACTCCATCATCTAAATCTGCTTCAGGAAAGAAAACAACCTTGCTAATTTTCATCTTAATATACGTTATATGATAACTCTCCAAAAACCAAGTTAAGCCTAATTCTACTTGTGAATTAAAAGCATTCCCCTATGAAGAAATTTTAAATGTCATCAAATATATGGGAGATGCTCATAGGGAATGGAACAAGGAATCAAACTCCAAAGGCAACTGTTCAAAATATTTGATCACTTGACTGAAGATTGAAAGTGAGCCACAAGGAAAAGACTCAGTTGAGAAGAGTGACTCTATATGAGACAACATCAAGATTCCATCTAAAATACAAACAGTAATAATCATGCAATTGCAGAATATATAATGCCACCGTTAGCTGTGTTACTCAAACTTACCTGTAGTATTCTGTTTGCTTCTTAGCATCACTTCCTAAAAGAAACTCTGACAAATGGGAGTGTTCCAAAGAAAGGCACCAGTGATGATGGTGTAAGGGATAATGGGCGTGTGAAAGCATCCTTGGAAACCTAAGGCTCATCATGGGAAAGAAATGATTGTCTTTGGATAATTTCTGCTCATTATATGGAAGGGAGGCTAGACTTGTGCTGTGTAGTAGTTTCACAAATTGAAGATCAATACCAAATTTTAGAGTGTCTTACTTTAGGTTCAAAAGACTTTCCAATTAAGAAGATGAAGAAAAATACATCACCCAAAACATTTCTCTCCTGATCCTCCTGAGAGATCCTATCTCCAGGCCTGTTTGAATCTCCAGACTGCTGTTCACTCTCGCCCTCATAGCACATGCCCTAAGTGAACCCACCTACCTTCCACAGCAATCTCAGGCCTCTTTGTCTTTTTGAAGTAAATCACTCCCAATTCCACAACTATGTTACCATACATAGGGATTGCTTTCATTTTGATAATTACTTAAAAACAGGTAATGTAACTTATCTTCTTAGCATATTCAGATACTTATTTCACCTTGGAATTTAAGATACTATAGTGTGATGTCCTGTGATATGGCAAGCTTCTTGGGGGCAAGGTCTTCTGTCATTTTATATCTACCTCCTGGTCAAAAGCCTGATATACATCAATGAATGTACATTAAGTGAGTGGATGATAGTGGATTTTTAAAAACATTTGAGAAGAAATTCATATCACAAAAAAATCATTCATTTTTAAGGTGAACAATTTAGTAGATTTTAGTGGGCTCACAATGTAGTGTAAACACCACCTCTATTTCCAAAATATTTATATCACTCTAAAGTACAAGGCTTTTTTTAATCAATTTAGTGGTTTCTCCCCATTATCTGCCCTTCACAATTCCTGGTTTTCACCAATATACATTCTATTTCCATGGATTTACCTATTCTGTATATTCATATAAATGGAATCATATGGCATGTGACCTTTTGTGTCTATCTCATCAGTTAGCATAATGTACTCAAGGTTCAACCACTTTATAGCCTATATCAGTGCTTCATCCTTTTTTATGGCTGAATGATATCTCATTGTCTGTACATACTACAGTCTGCTTATCCATTTATTCATCAGTGGACATTTGAGGAGTTTCCAACTTCTGGCTATTGTGAATAGTGCTATTATGTATGTAGACGTATTTAAGTATCTGTTTTCTAATTTTCTGCATATATACCTAAGAGTAGAATTTCAGATCATATAATAATTTAATAGTTAACTTTTTGAGAAACTGCCAAAATATTTTCCATAGTGAGTGAACTATCTTATATCCCAACAATGAATTAGGAAGGACAAGGCTTCCAATTTCTCCACATCCTTGCCAACTCTTCTTTTCCCTCTTTTTTTATTTTTTTTATTATAGCCATCCTAATGAGTGCAAAGTGGTACCTCTCAATGATGGAATTTTAAATATTGACCCATTTTTAACACATCTTTAACACCTACAGAAGCAACTTTACTGCAAGCTAATAAAGCTCAAGTTTCAGAGTTCCTGGCAGAAGACCTTGCATTCATTAATTTTCTAACCTTTTTTTAAAAAGAAGTATCTAAAAGTTATATAAATTTCTAGCACTTCAAACTTGAATTACCCCCCCACACACAAGCAAATAAATGTATCTACTGTTCGTGAGTATAATAGCAAGATACCTGCATCAGCTACAATGCTGTGATCTTTGGCCTCCAGTCTCACCATGCTCACACTTAAAGCCTTTCTGACCACCAATATTTTACCACCTAAGTAAGATGTGTAAGAACCTGCTACTGCAAGAAACATGGAAAGAACCAATTAATCCCAGTCTCTTATCAATTGCAGAACCCCCTGTGTTATGTTTTTGCTGGAATGCCAAGTGTAAACTTTGATTTCCAAAAGGATTCATGTACAATTCTGCTGACGATTACCTCTTCTTCTGAAATATCAAATTAAAAAGAACAGAGCCATAGGGTGTCTGCAATACTCTAAGGATATAATCTCTTTTACATTGCTTTTGCAGTTTGCTTGTGGCCAATAGAATGATTCTGTCATATTTCTGTCACATTCACTAAGAGGAATCAAGTTGCAGATGCAAATTTATATGACTATAGATGTCCCCGATTTACATAAAAATCTGCAGTGCACATCCAAGATCTGCACTGACTACAAATAGATCAAATGGTGAGCTCCCTCAACCATGCCCAAATGATTTATGAGTAAGTTTTACAGCTATGTGCCATTATGCCCTTCAGAAACTAGAGTATTTGAATTGAATATTCAGTGTAATACAGTATGTGACAGACTATACAAATTATTTGCACAAGACATGGTAAGTAATTTTGACTATAAAATTTGATGATAATGTTCATCAGGAGAGTGGTCTGCCTCTCTGAAAAAATCTTCAAAATTTTTGTTACAGTCTCATATGATGTTCTTAGGTTCCCTATTTTCCTCTTAAAGATTCAAAAGTATTTCCCTATAGTTTATCATATAATTCTCCTCAGCAAAATATCAGCTTTGCCTTACATAAAAGAAAAATACAATGAAGTTAGTGTCATTCACCTTAAATATTCAACTCACCTTCGAGCGTGTATTACTAAAATAGAACCTGAATAATTAACTATATTCTCATTTACTTGTGTTCCATATATTTTGAATGTTCTCTACTTTATTAAATTTTTAGTTATAGGTGGACACAACATCTTTATTTTATTTTTATGTGGTGCTGAGGATTGAATCCAGTGCCTCATGCATGCTAGGTGAGCACTCTCTGAGCCACAACTCCAGCCCAACTTTTTCTTTTTTTCCCCAGTACTGAGGATTGGACTCAGGAAGCTTTACCATTGAGCTATATCCCCAGGACTTTTTTACTTTTTATTTTGAGACAGAACTTCGCTAGGTGAGGCTGGCCTCAAATTTGTGATTCTCCTGCCTCAGCCTTCTAAGTCTGTGGGATTCCAGACATGAGCCATTGTACCCAGCTTTTCTCTACTTCTTAAGAGAAAATAATTGTTATAAACTATTTTGACAACTGAGTATCCAAATATTCACCTTCAAATGTGAGCAAACATTAAAGTCTAGTTCTTTTCATTTCTTTTCTAGCTTTGTTAAAATTTGTTTTTTATCTTTTTATCAACTATTTGTATGTCTAGCCTTTCAATCATGTAGACTGGACATCAGTTTCTCTGAAAAGTACATAATAAAGCCCATCTCACTGAGTTTTGTAAGAACTATGTGTCATATTGACATAGCTAATATTTCAGAAAAATCAGGATTTTTTCTACCATTCCCTTAAGAAAGAGAAACAGTGCTTAAGCTTAGAAAAAAAAGTAGAGCTCCTGTCGGCACTTTAGGTATTTAAACTTACAAGACTACTCCTGTCAACAATATTTCTCAAACTTTAATGTGCACACAAATCATCTGAGGAGCTTCTAACATGTAGATTCTGATTCAATAGGTCTGGGTTGGTGGCCTAACAAGCTCCCGGAGGATGCCAGTGCTACATGTCCATGGACCACTTTGAGTTTCAGACATAGAACTCCATATTTTTACCTAAGGATGTTAGACATAACTAAGTCAGTAGCCTGCCATTGGGTTAGTGATGCCTTTTTTTCAGTTAAACATTTAAATTGTATATAATTATAGATTGACATGCCCTCATAGGAAATAATATGAAAAGATTCCATATATCCTTTATCTGATTCCCCCTACCATGGTAACATCTTGAAAACTATAGTATTAGATATTGACATTGAGAATCTACCAATCTTATTCAAGTTTCCCCAGTTATACTCATTTATAGGCATGTAATTGTGTGTGTGAATAGTTATATGCAAGTTCTCAAATTCACTGCCACGATCAAGATACATAACAGTTCCATCACTGCAATGTTCCCTTATATTGCCCTCTGATATTCAAACCCATCTCCCTCCCTACCTCTACACTGTACCCCAACCCTAATCCCAGACAATCACTAATCTATTTTCCATCTCCGACAATTTTGTCATTTCAAAATGGTATATGAATAAAATCACATCAAATGTAACCCTTTGAGATTAGCTTTTAACCAGAATAATTCCCCAAAGATTCAGCAAAGTTGTGTGTGCATCTATAGTTCATTCATTTCATTCATTCATTCATTCATTTTAATTTGTTCTAATAAATTATACATAATTGCAGAATGCTCTTCAATTCGTTGTACACTAATGGAGCACAATTTTTCACTTCTCTGATTGTACACAAAATAGGGTCACACCATTCATGCAATCATACATGTACCTAAGGTAATGTTGACTGTCTCATTCTATCATCTTTCCTACCCCCATTCTCCCTCCCTACCCCTCCCTCCCCTTTGTCCAACCCAAAATTCCTCCACTTGTCCCATGCCCTCCACAACACTTCATTTCTTTTGCTTGTTTTGTGGTACATGTCATGAATGTACCATAGTTTGTTTAACTATTCACCTGTTGAAAGACATCTGGGTTGTTTCAGTTTAGGGTTATTACAAATAAAGCACTTGTGAATATTTGTGCATGGTTTTTTGTGCAAACATGGGTTTTTATTTCTCTGGGACAAATGCCTAAGAGTGCAATTGTAGTCATGTGATAATTGGATGTTTGGTTTTGTAATAAACTGCCAAAGAAAAAATCTAAGTGATCCAACATGGCGGCGGACGCGGAGAGATCAAGTCTCTAACCCCTTCAGCTGCGCGAGCATAGGGAGAAGTAAACTGTCAAAATACTGTTCGCTCAGGACCATTAGGCACTATTGAGCTGAAGGGGATCCCGGGCGAACAGTCTGCCCCTCTCAGAACACACCGAGCCCGGATTGGCTGCATTCTTCGCCTGCTTCTCGTGACTCAGCACTAATGATCCTGCTGAAATAACTAGTCAGCCCACCTGAACTCACAGAGGTAAAAGCCAACTGAGCACGATAGTCAGACCCAGGGAATCAGAAGTGACGTGGGACTAGCAGCGAAGAACTCCCAGCTATCACTCCCACCAGTGCGGACAACAGAGGTCCCTTGCACCAGCTACCAGGGGAGTTGCTACCTGAGGGCAAACAAATTCGCTGGGGGTCCTCGGCCCCAAGCCCTACAAACTTAGGGTCTGAGGGAGGCAAACAGAAAGGGTGTGCACAGGCATCCATAAAAACAGGGCTCCCAGGAGCAGCAGACCTGGCGTGTAGCCACTATTGTGGTGAGCATCACAGGTGAGCGGGGCCCGGCTTGAGGAACCACAAGAGAAGGCCCTAGGCACTCAGGATTGGACACCCGCACAGTCTGGGAAGAAGAGCTGCTGCACAGTGATTGGATCCCACCTATCAAGAAGAGAAGCCTGGCCCAGTGGGCATAGCTCCACCTACTGAAAGAGAAGTTAATCGAGCTCTATGACTGCATTTATTATTATTTTTTAATGATTATTATTAGTATTTTTTTAATATTATTTTCACTTTTTGTTGTTGATGTTGTTGTTCTTTAACTTTCGTATTACTGGTTTCAATTTTCTTTTTTTAAAATTATTTTTATTCTATTATTATTACTATTATTTTTTAAACTTTAATTTCCATTTTTTATTATCATTATGATTTTGGGGGGGGTTAAATTTTTATTTTTTCGTTTTTTCTTTCTTTCTTTTCACTTTTTTTATTTTGTCTTTTCATTTCTTTTCAATTTTCTTATTCCCCCTTTCTTGAATTCTACCTGCCTACACTCATTCTCTTTAGTGACTTCTTCCCTTCCCTTCTAATATGTCTCCTCCCAAGCATCAAATAAATTTACAAGAGTAAACAGTAACTCATCAGTCAAACACAACAAGAAGTAACATGAGCATAAAAAAGCAAGGAAGAAAAGGAGTACAAACAATGAAGGACAGCCTAAATATTCAGGAGGACCTAGAGTCATCAGAAAAATGGCCATATAAAGAACTCAAGGAATACCTTAGACAGATGGAAAGGAACCTTAAAGATCACATTGAAAATGAATTACATAAACAGATAAAAGAAGAAGTTAAGCATCTTTATCAGGAGATAGAGATTATAAAAAAAAATCAAACAATAATTCTAGAAATGAAGGAAACGATAAACCAAATTAAAAACTCAATCGAGAGTATCACTAACAGAGTGGAGCAAGTAGAAGCCAGAACGTCAGATAAAGAAGACAAAATATATCATCTTGAAAAGAGTCTAGCCAACTCAGATAGGCTGGTAAAAAATCACGAGAAAAACATCCAAGAGATTTGGGATAACATAAAAAAACCAAACTTAGGAGTCATCGGGATAGAGGAAGGTACAGAGATTCATACCAAGGGAATGAGTAACCTGCTGAATGAAATAATTACAGAAAACTTTCCAGAAATAAAAAAGGAAACAGATATACAAATTGTAGATGCATACAGGACACCGAGCACACAAAATCACAGTAGACCAACGCCAAGACACATTGTTATGAAGATATCCAATATACAGAACAAAGAGAAAATATTAAAAGCTACAAGAGAAAGGAGGCAGATTACATTTAGGGGTAAACCAATACGGTTAACAATGGACTTTTCATCACAGACGCTGAAAGCGAGAAGATCCTGGAACAAATGTATTTCAAACACTGAAAGACAATGGATGCCAACCAAGAATACTGTATCCAGCAAAATTAAGCTTCAGGTATGACAACGAAATAAAAATCTTTCATGATAAACAAAAGCTAAAAGAATTTGTAGCCAGAAAACCAGCATTGCAAAGCGTCTTGAGCAAAACACTACACGAGGAAGAAATCAAAAACAATAACCAAAACCATCAGTGGGAAGTGCCTCAGTAAAGACAGAGGATGGGGGGAAAGCTAATCATGGAGAAACAACTAAATTAGAAAAAAAGAAAGAAAAATAATCAAACATGGCAGGAAGTACAAACCATATATCAATAGTAACTCTAAACGTTAATGGCTTAAACTCTCCAATAAAGCGACATAGGCTGGTAACATGGATTAAAAAAACAAATCCAACAATATGCTGCCTCCAGGAGACACATCTGATTGGAAAAGACATACACAGGCTGAAGGTGAAAGGTTGGGAAAAAATATACCACGCACACGGTCCTCATAAGCAAGCAGGGGTGGCCATTCTCATATCGAATAAAATCGACTTCGAGACTAAGTTAATCAAAAGGGATAAGAAAGGACATTATATACTGTTAAAAGGAACCATTCACCAACAAGACATAACAATTATCAATATTTATGCACCAAATAATGGTGCTGCGACGTTCATAAAACAAACTCTCCTCAAGTTCAAGAATCAAATAGACCACAACACAATAATTATGGGTGACTTTAACACACCTCTCTCACCATTGGACAGATCCTCCAAACAAAAGTTGAATAAAGAAACTATAGAACTCAATATCACAATCAATAACCTAGACTTAACTGACATATATAGAATATATCAGCCATCATCAAGTGGATATACTTTTTTCTCAGCAGCACATGGATCCTTCTCAAAAATAGACCATATATTATGCCATAGGGCAACCCTCAGTAAATATAAAGGGGTGGAGATAATACCATGCATTTTATCTGATCATAATGGAATGAAACTGGAAATCCATGATAAAAGAAGGAAGGAAAAATCCTACATCATATGGAAAATGAACAATATGTTACTGAATGATCAATGGGTTACAGAAGACATAAAGGAGGAAATCAAAAAATTCTTAGAGATAAATGAAAATACAGACACAACATATCGGAATCTATGGGACACAATGAAAGCAGTTTTAAGAGGGAAATTCATCGCCTGGAGGTCATTCCTCAAAAAAAGGAAAAACCAACCAATAAATGAGCTCACACTTCATCTCAAAGCCCTAGAAAAGGAAGAGCAAAACAACAGCAAATGTAGCAGAAGGCAAGAAATAATTAAAATCAGAGCAGAAATCAATGAAATTGAAACAAAAGAAACTATTGAAAAAATTAACAAAACTAAAAGTTGGTTCTTTGAAAAAATAAATAAGATCGACAGACCTTTAGCCATGCTAACGAAGAGAAGAAGAGAGAGAACTCAAATTACTAACATACGGGATGAAAAAGGCAATATCACAACAGATGCTACAGAAATACAGAAGACAATTAGAAATTATTTTGAAAACCTATATTCCAATAAAATAGAAGATAGTGAAGACATTGATAAATTTCTTAGGTCATATGATTTGCCCAGACTGAGTCAGGAGGATACACACAACTTAAACAGACCAATATCAGTGGATGAAACAGAAGAAGCAATCAAAAGACTACCAACCAAGAAAAGCCCAGGACCGGATGGGTACACAGCGGAGTTTTACAAAACCTTTAAAGAAGAATTAATACCAATACTTTTCAAGTTATTTCAGGAAATAGAAAAAGAGGGAGCTCCGCCAAATTCATTCTATGAGGCCAACATCACCCTGATTCTGAAACCAGACAAAGACACCTCAAAGAAAGAAAACTACAGACCAATATCTCTGATGAACCTAGATGCAAAAATCCTCAATAAAATTCTGGCGAATCGGATACAAAGGCACATTAAAAAAATTGTGCACCATGATCAAGTAGGATTCATCCCTGGGATGCAAGGATGGTTCAATATACGGAAATCAATAAATGTTATTCACCACATCAATAGACTTAAAGAGAAGAACCATATGATCATCTCGATAGACGCAGAGAAAGCATTCGACAAAGTACAGCATCCCTTTATGTTCAAAACATTAGAAAAACTAGGGATAACAGGAACTTACCTTGACATTGTAAAAGCTATCTATGCTAAGCCTCTGGCTAGCATCATTCTGAATGGAGAAAAATTGAAGGCAGTCCCTCTAAAATCCGGAACAAGACAGCGATGCCCCCTATCACCACTTCTATTCAATATAGTTCTCGAAACACTGGCCAGAGCAATTAGACAGACGAAAGAAATTAAAGGCATAAAAATAGGAAAAGAAGAACTTAAATTATCACTATTTGCGGATGACATGATTCTATACCTAGAAGACCCAAAAGGGTCTACAAAAAAACTACTAGAACTAATAAATGAATTCAGCAAAGTGGCAGGATATAAAATCAACACACATAAATCAAAGGCATTTCTGTATATCAGCGACAAAACTTCTGAAACAGAAATGAGGAAAAACACTCCATTCACAATATCCTCAAAAAAATAAAATAAAATACTTGAGAATCAACCTAACAAAAGAGGTGAAAGACTTATACAATGAAAACTACAGAACCCTAAAGAGAGAAATAGAAGAAGATCTTAGAACATGGAAAAATATACCCTGTTCATGGATACGCAGAACTAACATTACCAAAATGGCGATATTACCAAAAGTTCTCTATAGGTTTAATGCAATACCTATCAAAATCCCAATGGCATTTCTTGTAGAAATAGATAAAGCAATCATGAAATTCATATGGAAAAATAAAAGACCCAGAATAGCAAAAACAATTCTAATCAGGAAGTGTGAATCAGGTGGTATAGCGATACCAGATTTCAAACTATATTACAGAGCGATAGTAACAAAAACAGCATGGTACTGGTACCAAAACAGGCGGGTGGACCAATGGTACAGAATAGAGGACACAGAGACTAATCCACAAAGCTACAACTATCTTATATTTGATAAAGGAGCTAAAAACATGCAATGCAGGAAGGATAGCATCTTCAACAAATGGTGTTGGGAAAACTGGAAATCCATATGCAACAAAATGAAACTGAATCCCCTCCTCTCGCCATGCACAAAAGTTAACTCAAAATGGATCAAGGAGCTAGATATCAAATCAGAGACTCTGCGTCTGATAGAAGAAAAAGTTGGCTCAGATCTACATATTGTGGGGTCGGGCTCCAAATTCCTTAATAGGACACCCATAGCACAAGAGTTAATAACAAGAATCAACAAATGGGACTTACTCAAACTAAAAAGTTTTTTCTCAGCAAGAGAAACAATAAGAGAGGTAAATAGGGAGCCTACATCATGGGAACAAATTTTTACTCCTCACACTTCAGATAGAGCCCTAATATCCAGAGTATACAAAGAACTCAAAAAATTAGACAATAAGAAAACAAATAACCCAATCAACAAATGGGCCAAGGACATGAACAAACACTTCACAGAGGAGGATATACAATCAATCAACAAGTACATGAAAAAATGTTCACCATCTCTAGCAGTCAGAGAAATGCAAATCAAAACCACCCTAAGATACCATCTCACCCCAGTAAGATTGGCAGCCATTATGAAGTCAAACAACAACGAGTGCTGGTGAGGATGTGGGGAAAAGGGTACTCTTGTACATTGCTGGTGGGACTGCAAACAGGTGCGGCCAATTTGGAAAGCAGTATGGAGATTCCTGGGAAAGCTGGGAATGGAAGCACCATTTGACCCAGCTATTGCCCTTCTCGGACTATTCCCTGAAGACCTTAAAAGAGCGCACTACAGGGATACTGCCACATCGATGTTCATAGCAGCACAATTCACAATTGCTAGACTGTGGAATCAACCCAGATGCCCTTCAATAGATGAATGGATAAAAAAAATGTGGCATTTATATACCATGGAGTATTACGCAGCACTAAAAAATGACAAAATCATGGAATTTGCAGGGAAATGGATGGCACTAGAGCAGATTATGCTCAGTGAAGCTAGCCAATCCCTAAAAAACAAATACCAAATGTCTTCTTTGATATAATGAGAGCAACTCAGAACACAGCAGGGAGGAAGAGCAGGAAGAAAAGATTAACATTAAACAGAGACATGAGGTGGGAGGGAAAGGGAGAAAAAAGGGAAATTGCATGGAAATGGAGGGAGACCCTCATTGTTATACAAAATTACATATAAGAGGTTATGAGGGGAATGGGATAATAAACAAGGAGGGAAATGAATTACAGTAGATGGGGTAGAGAGAGAAGATGGGAGGAGAGGGGAGGGGGGATAGTAGAGGATAGGAAAGGTAGCAGAATACAACAGTCACTAATATGGCAGTATGTAAAAATGTGATGTGTAACCGATGTGATTCTGCAGTCTGTATTTGGGGTAAAAATGGGAGTTCATAACCCACTTGATTCTAATGTTTGAAATATGATATGTCAAGAGCTTTGTAATGTTGTGAACAATCAATAAAAAATATATATATAAAAACTACAAAAAAAAGAAACTGCCAAACTGTTTATAGAAGAATTGTGCCATTTTACATTTCAACCAACAGTGCATGAGTGACCCAGTTTTGGTAGACTTGTGAACATTTGATGTTGTCATTATTTTTTTTATTTTAGCCACTCTGAGAGATATGTAATGTTATCTCATTGTGGATTTAATTTGCATTTCCTAATAGGTAATGATGCTGAACATCTTTTCATGTGCTTATTTGCCATCTGTTTATCCTCTTCTGTGAAATATCTGTTCATGTCTTTTGCTCATTTTATGAGCTTATTGTCTGTTTTTTACTGTTGAATTTTGAGAATACTTTATAACCTCTAGTTACTAGACCTTTTTCAGATATGTAGTTAGCAAATATTTTCTCCCAGTCCATAGCTTGTCTTTTTATCCTATTAATAGAATCTTTTACAAAGCAAAATTTTTAAAATTTTGATCAGGTACAGTTTATCAATTTTTCCTTTTATGTGCTGGGCTTTTGATGTCAAATTTAAGAACATTTTGCCAGCCTAGGTCTGTAAGATTTTCTCCTATTTTTTCTGAAATTTTATACTTTTATATTTTCCACCTAAGTCTGTGATCCATTTTTGAGTTAATTTTGTATAAAGTGTGAGGTTTAAATTGAAATTTACTCTTTTGCCTATGAATGTCCAGTTGGTTCAGCATGATTTGTTTAAAAGTCCTCCTTCTTTGAATTACTTTGCACCTTTGTAAAATATCAGTTGGTGGCTTTTTAATGGTGGCATGAATGTCCTGCAGGTCTGTCCTCAGCAGCAGATAACTGACAGCAATCATGAGGATGGCAGTGACCTAGTCAGTACAAACTTCTTTATGGAAATATAGTTACTAAAAAAAGAAGGAAAGTCATTACCAGCTGCTTATATCTCATGGGAAGTTTCAATATAGAGCCAGACTACCAGTACAGTTTTCTCACTGAGTTTCAGCAGTTATCAGAAACTTATTTAATTTCATCTTGCTCTTTATTAATCTACTTCTATAATAGAAGTTAGACACTTTGTCCTTTCACTTAGTGACTTGAAAGTCAAACACTATTTAAATTTTACTCACATGCCCAGCCACCTTTTTCAATATGTGTAGTTTGCTTCTTGTGTTTCAGATCAACTCCTTGTCTCTTCCTGGCTCTTTATTTGAAAGAAGTAAAAGAAGCAGTCATTAATTTGGTACTCAGAGTATCCTTTAAATACATGCACTACTCTCTTCTCTAGTTCAATATCAAACTAGAAGTTCATTCTCTGTTCTCTTTTATTAGGTGCTGTTAATACTTGACCTAGAATATAAATGTTGTCTATGTTTTCAGGGGAAAGAAACGGGGCAAATATTTTCCATGTCAGAAAGTGTATCTCTGATGATCATTTGCCACCCCATCTCCCTTAAAAAAGAACCTATCTGAGAACTTGTCTCAGCCAGTCCAATCTCCTAATTTCTAGATGGTCAAGGAGGGCTTGGTACTCCAGGACTCCATAAACTGGTCACAGCCACACATCAACGTTTAGACATCGGTCGGTCCTGCAGCCCTATATCCCAACATGCAGACTCATGACCTTTTCTGTAGGTCTGATTATCAACTTCCCCACTTCTTCTCCCTTCCTTAGCCTAATTTCCTTCTGTGCTATTTCTGGTTTCTCTAAGGCTTACGTGTGATTTTGCCTCATTGATTCAGGCAGTCTTGTTTTCGCACTTTACAAATTGCCTTCATTTGCATTTAGATTATTGAATTGCTCTGAAGAGAACCCATTCCTGCCAGGACTTTCCACACACATATCCATTGGTATCCCTAAGAACTAAGCCCATCTCTGAATCTTGAACTCCCGCTCCCATCTCCAGACCTTAGCCACACATCCTACTGCCACGGCAAAGACAAATCTGCCTCAGAGTAATTGACATTTTGCTTTAGGGAGTTGAAATAGTTCTATACTCCCTGTCCCTGTTGGACCTGCGTCTTGCTGTTCTCTCTCAATCCAATTTACTCACAGTGGGAGAAGTTGGGTCAGAATCCAAGATATCCATCCACCATGTTTTAGTAGGGGTTGGAATTATTGTGCTTTGATGACAGAAAATTGGCCTCAGTTTTTTCCTCTTCCATACAGTAAATTCACCTGGACATGGATTACTCATTAGGAGGGATCTCACTCGAGATGGATAGGTAGGTAGGAAAACCAATAGCCTCACCTGCTTATAACATATTCTTCTTCCTCATGGAAGAGTTTCCCAATAAAGCTTTCACCAGAGCTCCTCATCCTGTTTTGACAAAAACCCCAACTCCTTCATCAGCTTCTTCTTCTTTCTAAGCCTTTTACCTCTTCAATTTTATTCCTAGTGTCAAAAAAAAAATGGGCTACCATTCAACAGGTGACATAAAAGCTGAATTTGCTGCTTGCTAAGCAAGGGAGAGCTTTGCTTGAAAGTTAAAATCTCCATGAGAAAAGCAGAGAGAATCTTACAGAGAGTGTTGGCAGCATGGAGTTCAAGGAAAAAAATCACTTTCCTCTAGCCATAATGAGATTCTATTTCATTAGCTTCTAGTGTCCGTGTTGGCAGTGACAAATCTGATGTTGAGCTAATGTTTATTTATTTATGGGGTTGTTATTTCTGTTTTTACCTCTGAATGCTTTTAAGATTTTTATATTTAATATTGGAGTTCTCAGATTTATGACAGTGTGCTAAATTAGAGTGCTCTGTCAGTCATTTCACTCACCTTTGTGAATCTGAAAACTTGCACATTTTTTCAGCTCTGAATAAAGTTTCTCTATGGTGTCTTTGGATAATTTATCAATTCTGGTTTCTTTAAGATCTCCTTTGAGAAACTATATTGGTGTTGGAATGTCTAGATCTATCCTCCATGCCCTTCTTACCTTTTCTTGCCTTCTTTACACTTATTGTCCTTTTTGGGCTACTTTCTGGGACAATTCTTCAGCTTACTAATTTTCTCTCCAGCCATGTTTGTTCATTCTGCCATTTGCCTAATTTCACATCTTATTTTGTTTCTATTATTATTTTATTTTAGCTTTTAGGTAGTCAAATTTTTTATCTCCAATTCACCAGTCGATTCCCTTTCACAATAGTCCATGCCAATTAACATAAAAGACAATCTCTCTTATGTCTAAGAAGATATAATTCTTTTCTGAAATTATAATTGATTTTGTTAAATCTGTTCCCTGGGATATTAGTTTTTCTCTTTGTTTTCTTTAGGATTGTAATCAATCTTCATAGTATTGATTTTGTATAATTTCTGGCAATTTTGGGCTGTGTGATCAGCTTTGTACTTGAAATTCTACATAATTTGTATAGAATCAGTAGCATACCAAGAGGGAGCAGGAGATTTTGTCATTGACATTGTTTAATTATTAATACATAGGGATAATAGAAAGCAGGTTAGCTTCGTTATTTTTAGGTTTTTGTTTTGCTTTGTTTTATCACCTATATCTGGGGGGAGATCACTCCTACCAAACTCCCTCTCACTCTAACTCCCTACCCTACCCCACTGTGTGGTATGGAATTTCTCTAAATGCTGTTTTGTTTATTATATTCGTCCTACAATGATCGTGGGATTAAACATTGCCAAGGAGAATATAGCACTTACTCTTTGTCTTGGCATAGAGCTCCCCATTCCTTCTGATTTTAAGCATCTACATTGTTCATTCTGCAATCTGTCTCTCAAATTCAGATTCTCTCTCACGGCCCAGGGTCAGTTGTTTCTGCTCCCATTCATTTGACACAAGTTTGGGGCTGGAGAAAACTACATCACAATTCTGAATGTGGTTGATCATGGCTCCTTCTGGCTCCTTGTCTTCACTCCCTCCAATGGTAGAATACTTCCAGAAACCTCTGACTTTGTGATAAACATCTCTTAGGAGTATTGTGGGTAGTGATTTTCTTCATTGATGACAAAAACCACACTGTTCTGAGCACTGCACAATTTGGAAGCACTGCATGAGTTAAGAACCCATGTACTCTCTGCTTTTTCTAATCTTCTCAGATTTCCTGGTTTATTGGTAATAATATCTTGTTTTCCAACATTGTAGATTTTTATAAAATATATTTGCTAACATTTATAGGCCTTTATGGCATTTACCCTATTATCTTCATCCACTTCTTAAGATAACTTTACCCCTTTTTATGGACACATATGTGTTCCACATCAGTCTGCTAGTGCTGCCATAACAATATACCACCGACTGAGTGGATTAAACAGCAGAAATTTATTTTCTCATCACTCTGGAAATAGGAAGTCTGAGATCAAACATTGCTAGGATTAGTTTCCTATGAAGCCTGTTTCTGGCTTGTCAATGGCCACCTTCTTGCTATTGTTCAACGTGGTCTTTCTTCTGTGTGTTTGCAGAGAGAAAGACCCCTCTGGCATCTGCTATAAGGTCACTATCAGAATAGGGCCCCACTCTTATAACCTCATTTAAGCCTCTTAAGAACTCCTATCTCCAACACAGTCACAAGGAGAGTAAAGGCTTCAACTCATGAATTTGGGGAGGGTCATGGGTTTTTTTTTTTACCATAGCATATCCTAACAGAACAGTTTTAAATAAAGGAAACATTAATTTATTTAGAATAAGTTATTGAATAGGAAAAGATGTTAGGATGTAGATAAAATGAAAGGAATTAACTAAAGGATCTTCAAAGGGAATATAGAATATATTATCTTTCCTGATTCAATGTAAGTGTACAATGAATATCTGTTGAATAAATATATGAGATGCTTAAAGCGTACCTCAAAACTTCCCCAAGAAAAGTTTTCAGGAACATTTGTAAATATTTTCTTTGACTCTTCCAGGCTGCTAGTAGACACAAACACACTGACAAAATGGAAAATGTGATATCCTACTGTTGCTTAACTACTGAAAACAACCCTGAAACTATTAAGAAATTTTAAATGTTTATTGAAAGGAAATATATTAGTATTATGAATATTATATGTTTATATTGATGTGTTTACTCATTCTTTTTTTAATTGGGTTAAGATTTGGAAAAAAATCACTGTTTCTTATGTGTGTTAGTGTGTACACATACATGCATCTATGTGTTCAGCTATGTGGGTTGTGGGAATATAATGCACAATCTGTGGGACAATATTTTTATAACTTTTTTCATTAATTTAGCCTTAAAATAGCTACCTAAATTTTAAGAGGATTAGGTACAACCACATTTATGGGCCAGTAGAATTTGATTTGTTAACAATAAAAATAAACATCATGAAAATAATCTCCAGTATTTACATATTAATAGAAGAAAGTTTCTAGAAAGTAGACTGCTGACAGGGTGTAAGGAAACCAGCCTGGAGCCATAATGCATTGTGGCATGTTGCAGACAGATCAAGAATATTGTAGGTTAGGAAATTGTACATCATAATATCCATATGTATATTACCACAGGTACAAATTAATGTGTATGACACCATATGCATAAGTGAAAAGTGATAAATAACCAAAAATCTTCATAGTATTTAAAGGTGAATGTGAGAAAGAATTGGTTGAGTTGTATCTGTACTCATCAAATTTTACTAAAGTAAAGTATTTGTGGTAGACAGCCAGATATTTGGGAAAAAATGAGAATTTTTGTGCTATTTTTAATTATTCTCATTCAGAAATACATGTCCCCCAAATATTTACCTATTCAAATCAGATTACCAGGGATTGAATCCAGGGACACTTAACTCTTGAACCACATACCCAGCCCTCTTTTTTTCCTAATTAATTATACATGACATTGGAATGCACTTTGACACATCATACATAAATGGAGTATAATTTCTCAATCTTCTGGTTGTATATGATGCAGAATAACACTAGTCATGTAGTCATATCTGTACATAGAGTAATAATGTCTGATTCACTCTACTACCCTTCCTTTCCCCTCCCCTCCCCTCCCTTATACCTAATCTAAAGTAACTCTGTTCTTCCCTAGCACCACCCCGCTTATTGTGAATTAGCATCCACATATCAGAGAAAACATTCAGCCTTTAGTTCTTTGGAATTGGCTGATTTCACTTAGCATGATAGTCTCCAGCTCCATCCATTTACCTGCAAATGCCATAATTTCAATTCTTCTTTAAGGCTGACTAATATTCCCTTGTGTATATATACCACATTTTCCTAATCCATTCATATGTAGAAGAACACCTAGGTTGGTTCCATAGTTGGCTATTGTGAATCGAGCTGCTATAAACATTGATGTGGCTGCATCACTATCATATGCTTATTTTAAGTCCTTTGCGTATATATCAAGTAGTGTGATAACTGGGTCATATGGTGTTTTCATGCCAAGTTTTCTGAGGAATCTTCATACTGCTTTCCACAGTGGTTGCACCAATTTACAGTCCCACCAGCAATGTATGAGTATACCTTTTTCCCCACATCCTAACCAAAATTTATTGTTACTTGTACTCTTGATAATTGCCACTCTGACTGGAGTGAGTTTAAATCTTAGAGGAGTTTTAATTCGCATTTCTCTAATTGTTAGAGATGTTGAACATGTTTTCAATTTGTTGACCAATCATATTTCTTCTCTGTGAAGTGTCTGTTCAGTTCCTTAGCCTATTTGTTGATTGGGGTATTTAGTTGTTATTTTGGTGTTAAGTTTATTTAGTTCTTTATATATCCTGGAGATTAACGCTCTATCTGAGGTACACGTGGTAAAGATTTTCTCCAGTTCTATAGGCTTTCTCTTTCTTTACCTTATTGAAACGTTTCCTTTTCTGAGAAGAAGCTTTTTAGTTTGAATCCATCCCACTTATTGATTCTTGATTTTACTTCTTGCACTTCTTGTTAAGGAAGTCAGATCCTAGGACAACATGGTGAAGATTTGGGCCTACTTTTTCTTTTATTAGGCCAGGGTCTCTCTTCTAGTGCCTGAGTCTTTAATCAACAGTGAATTGAGTTTTGTGCAGGGTGAGAGATAAGGGTTTAATTTCATTTTGTTACATGTGGATTTCCAATTTTCCTAGCACCATTTGTTGAATAGGCTACCTTTTTTTCCAGTGAATGTTTTTGGCACCTTTGTCTAGTATGAGATAACTGTATTTATGTGGGTTTGTCTCTGTGTCTTCTATTCTGTACCATTGGTCTACATATCTGTTTTGGTACAATACCATGCCATTTTTGTTGCTATGGCTCTATAGTAGAGATTAAGTTCTGGTATTGTGATACCTCCTGCTTCATTCTTCTTGCTAAGGATTGCTTTGGTTATTCTGGGTCTCTTATTTTTTAAGTGAATTTTGTGATTGCTTTTTCTAGTTCTATGAAGAATGTCATTGGGATTTTAATAGGAATTGCATTATATCTGTATAACACTTTTGGTAATATGACCATTTTGACAATATTAATTCTACCTATCCAGAAGCATGGGAGGTCTTCCATCTTCTAAGGTCTTTTTCAATTTGTTTCTTTAGTGTTCTGTAGTTTTCATTATATAGGTCTTTCACCTCTTTTGTTCCCAGATATATTTTTTAAGCTATTGTGAATGGGGTAGTTTTACTAATTCTCTTTCCGTAGATTCATCACTAATGAATAGGAAAGTGTTTGATTCATGTTTGTTGATTTTATATCCTTCTAATTTGATGAATTCATTTATTAGTTCTGGAAGTTTTCTGGTGGGTTTGGCTCTTCAAAATATAGAATCATGTCATTGGAAAATAGTGATAGTTTGAGTTCCTCTTTTTCTATTTGTATCTCTTTAATTCTTTCCTCCTGTCTAATTGCCCTGCCCAGCCCTTTTTATGTTTTATTTAGAAATATTATTTCTCTGAGTTGCTTAGGGCCTTGCTAAGTTGCTGAGGTTGGCTTTGAACTCACTCATCCTCCTGCCTTAGCCTCCTGAGACGTTGGGATTACAGACATAGGACACCACACCTGGCCCCAGTTACTTTTTTCTAAATGTAAATTTTGAAAGTAGTCATCTGAATTTATCACTAATAATTGCCAAAACATAGCAAAAGAAAAAAAATACCTGCTCCTCCCTTTCCCCCCAATTTCCCAAATTTGAATATAATACTCCTTGCCTAATTTCTGTGTTATTCAACAAGATAGAAGTGGCGTTTAAAAGCACTTTTTAAAAAGAAAATTTTTAAGTGTAGATGGACACAATACCTTTATTTTGTTCATTTATTTTTATGTTGTGCTGAGGACTGAACCAGTGCCTCACATGTGCTAGGCAAGTGCCCTACCACGGAGCCACAACCTCAGCCCCTTAAAAGAACTTCAACAGGAATTTTTGAAAAATTAGTTAACATTGGTTAAAAAGAAAATGACTCCTAATTAAGAATTAAAAGAAATCTAGTAAAATTTACCCAAGCCAAAGTGATTCAAGACTTTATTAGAGGAAATAAATACTACTTTTAAATGAGTTTGGAAAATAATAAATGGAAATCCAAATAGTATTTAGAGAAAAAAAGGCAGATTCTACATAGCTTTTTTACAAAATACTTAATGATGCGGAGAAAATGACAAAATTCAATGGCATTGCACATTTTCTTAACCAATTTTCTTAAAGAATACCCATGAAATCTTGCTTTCTAAAATTAAAGCCCTCCTCTAGCCCTCATCCTATTCACTTTGTGTGCGGCATGAGACACCACTGACCTCCTTTTTCAAACTGTTTCTGTCCCTGATTTTTGTGACATTTTTCTCTCTTAGATCTGCCTAATTGCTACTTCTCAGTTCCTTCTTTTAATGCTACTCCTTAAATGTCAGCAAATTCCTGGGTTGTGAACTCCCAATCTTTTCTTGTTCTATGCAGGCTCTTAGTGGTAATCTCCTCCACAGAATGTCCACCATCTCCTCGAGAGAGGTGAGGGAGTCCTGGCTCAACAGCTCTAGCTCAGCCCTCCCTTCCGGTCTCAAGACCCAACTTCTCAACTGCCCGCTGTACTGAATGTATTTAAAGAGACTTTAATTTTGAAATCACACCTCGAGTTTAACATGTACTGAACTTCACAGAGGTATTTAAATTTCTCTTATGATGCCATCTGAATCGCCCATGTGCTCTCACAATTGTCCATGTCGTTTCCTTAGATTCATTTCCTAGGGCTGCCGTAACAAATCACCACAAACTGAATGGCTTTCAATAACAGAAATTTACTCTCACAGTTCTGGAGGCTAGAAGCCCAAAATCGAGGTGTCTCCAGAAAGCACAGGGGGTGACTCTGTTCTATGCCTCTCCTATAGCTTCCAGTGATTGCCCAAGCTCTGCCTCTGTTGTCACATGGTACTCTTACTATGTGCTTTCTCCATGTCTTCATTCCCACTCATCTTTATTATTTCTTTCAAGACAGGGTTTCACTGAGCTGCTGAGGGTCTGGCTAATTTGCTGAGGCTAGTCCTACTTCAGCCTCCTGAGTCCCTGGGATTACAAGTGTGCACCACTGTGCCCAGCCATGTGGCCTTCTTATAAGGAATCTAGTCGCTAGACTAAGGGGTCTACCCTGTTCCAGTATAAATTAAACTTAAATACACATACTCTTTAATTTATGGTAAAGTTACATCCTAATAAGCCCATCGTTAAATTGAAAATATCATAAAGTCAAAAATGCATTTAAGGGCTTCGGATATAGCTCAGTGGTAGATTGTCTGCCTTGCATGCATGAGGCCCTGGTTTCAATCCCCAAAGCTCCCCCCCAAAAAACATATTTAATATACCTAACTTACCAAACATCATAGTCTAGCAACACAGCACTCCATAATTGTTTGCCCTCACAGTGGTATGGCTGATTGGGCCACTGCTGCTGCCCAGCATCACAAGAGTTATCATACTGGGTATCATTAGCCCAGAAAAAAAAGATCAAAATTCCAAGTTCAAAGTGAAGTTACTACTGAGTGCTTCTCACATTTGCCCCATCATGAAGTCAAAAACATCATAAGCTGAACAATGTTAAGCCAGGAACCATCCATAATTAAATATGCAAATAACTTATTTCTAAATATGCTGAGGTTCCAGGTGGACATGAATCTTGGCAGATACTATTCAATGCAGTACACTGACCAAACTTGAAATTTCATACTTTTCTGTTAACCCACATAATTTAAATTGATTATCTCTCTTGTCCAAGTCATATTCCCTTCTCTCCACAGCTATCTTCTTTGTATTTCCAGTTACTTTTCTAAAACATATTTAATCCTCTCTCTCTTCTGCTTGAAGTTCAACTGTGCTTCCCTGTCAGTTTCAGCTGACCTTTAAAGGCAAATTCTAGGTGATCCATTTGGGATTGTATGTTAAAATGTGTAAGACTTTAAGGTTTAATATCTCTGTGTACTCATCCTATCATATCGTCCCCATCAAAATTTTTCATCTTAAAGAAAATGTGGTATTGTTCCACCATAAAAAGAGATGAAATTCTGTCATTTGTGGTAACAGGGATGAAACTGAAGGGCATTATGTTAAGTGAAATAAGCCAGGCACAGAAAGACAATGTTCTCATTTATATGCAGAAGCCAATAAAAGGCAATCTCAGAGAAATAAAAGTAGATTAGTGATCACTAGAGGATAGAAAGAGGAAGTGAGAGAGGGATAGAGAAAGGTTGAACGATGGGTACCAAAATACTGTTAGAGATAAGTGCCAGTGTTCTACAGCATAGTAGCAACTATACTTCACAGCAGTTTGAAATATATTTAAAAAAAAAACTAGAAGAGAGAACAGAGAAGTTCAAAACTTCCTGACACAAAGGAATGGCAAATACTGAAAGAGATAAAAATGGTAATTATCCTGATTTGATCATTACACATGGCATACATGTATCTAATTCACAATGTATCCCATAAATTCATTATTATGTGTCAAATCAAAATAAAAAATAAATGCAAAGAAAGAAATTTTTAAACTAGTCATCCTTTCATATTATGCTAAAATAGCCATCTTAAACTAGAGAACATGTCTCTTCTGAATTTTAAAAGAATTTTAACATTTATATCTTTAAGGTTTACTCTTTCTTAAAACTGATATTAATGAGTACACCTAGAAGCCATGAGCTTTTCTTTCCTATCTCTCCTTTCACGATGACTTTTTCCCACTTTACAAAAAAGGAAGGCCTGTTTCTCACCCGAGCAAAAGCTTCTGTGAATCCCAACAGAGACCATTGTCAGTTACACAATGTTTTTCTGCCTGTACCACTGGTTGAATTGTAAGAAATGAGGAACACTGGTGTAATCCTACTTTTTCATCAATTTTAATGAGATTTTTATGTACTCTTATTTTTAAAGTCACAAAAATTCATTTTAACAATAACTAACTCATTCTTCTTTCTTTCACACAGGTACATAAATCAATTTTAGAAATCTCATACATACTTCTCAATAAGAGATTATTCAATACGATCTTCCTTCCAAATATGAAAACTTTTTTCCAAAATCTGTGTATCTAAATTTGTAAAATAATTTTCCTGCCTACCAATTCTTTCATCATCTAGTTATGAGAAGTGATTCTTTAAAAACCATACAATGTGAACTAGAAATATCAAATGCAGTTCAAATAAAATAGTTAAAGCAAATCAGTTGGTTTCCTCTTCTACCCACACTTTGTTCTTTATGTCGTGAAATATGTCTTTCTTCATCTCTATCTGTTACAAAATAACCTGAAGAAAAATATATACATAGCTTCTATGTGTATGCAATTAGAGGTAAAGACCAGTGAGGATTATCTAGGAAAGAAGTCAACAAAAAAGAAGAGAAGATGAACTACAATAGCATATTAATGTTCCAGCTAACACAGAAATAAAAATTTATAGTAGTTGAAATATAGACATGTATTTGAAATACTTCGTTTCTAATATTATTTTCAGCATTTTAAATGTGAGGAACATTTATACAATACAAACTGGTATGATTAAGAGGCAAGTATAGGGTCAATTAGGGCTTATAGATAATTCAAGAAATGAAGAAATATTCTCTTCAGGTTTTAGGGCTTGAATCAGACATTTGACAGTTTGAATACCGGACTTTATAGTTAATGATCCACTAACCCTTAACTTTGCTTTTAATAGATTTTTTTAAAGCATTGCAGAAGATCAAATAAGGTCAAGCAAAAGGTTAGAAGTAGCAGGTTTATTTAACAAGCAATTATTTAAAAATCTACCTTGTCCTAGGGCTTGTGAAGTACAAAGAAAATATTTAATTCTGACCTTGAGAACCTCACAGTGTACGATGACATCATCCCCACATTGCTTCAAATATCCCATGTGGACTGATATCCATCTCTGCACAACTGTATTTGTGAATGTCTCCTTAGTCACACAAAAAAGTACCTATCACACAAGGTCTTACAAATACTGTGAACTGAGTCTACACACACATAAACAAAAAGAAATCATTTTTTGTGTGTACCCGCTACACAGAAATACCTGACTTCCAGATTTCTATTTATATTCATGTCATCATCATGAACCTAGTCTCTTGTAATAAAAATTTGGAAGTCATTCCCGATTCTTTTTTTGAGTTACCCCAAACTCCATAAAATTCACCGAATCCTGTGAATTCTTGTAAAGTGTTTCTTTAACCTCTCTTCCCCTTTAGTCAGTTCTAATGTCACCTATTAGAATAACTGTGTTCTTTATCTACATGCTTTCATGATGCCCCTCTTCCACCCATCCTCTTATTATTGCTAATTCTCCAAAATACAAATCTATCTGCCTCTGTTCCTCATTTCCATAATAGTCCGCCCTAACTCTTCTCTACAGCTTCAAGTCCAAACTCTGAAATATAAAACCAGCAAAACTTCTCTCTACTCATCATGCGCTTCCAGACCCAAACACCATCATTCTTGCCACACTCTGAACCTGTCCCCATCCACATATATGCACCAAAATATTTGCTGAATATATCATGTTCTTTCATGTCTTTATACTGCTCTCCAGGCTTAGAAGTCCAGTACTTCACTTCTGTCAAAGGTCTGTTAATCCCTTAAGATTTAACAAACTTCCAGTCCTTAACCGCCCAGCCCAAGTTCAATCTAAGCATAGTACTATGTTCACATATCCTTATGTTTTGATTTGAATATAAGGTCTCCCCCAAAAGTTCATGGGTGAGACAGTGCAAGAAGGTTTAGAGGTGAACTGATTGGGTTATGAGAACCTTAACCCAATCTGAGAATTAATCCCCTGATAGGAATTAACTGAGTGGTAACTATAGGCTGGTACTGTGTGGCTGGAGGAGGTGGGTCCCTGGGGGTATGCCTTTGGGATATATATTTTGTCTTTGATAAATGGACCACTCTCTCTCTGCTTCTTATTGTGATATCTTTGGCCACTTTTCTCCACCACACTTTTCCACCATGATGTTCTGCCTTATGTTATGCCCCAAGGAATGGATCCAGCTGTCTATGGACTGAGACTTCTGAAACCGTGAGCCCCCATATAAATTTTTCCTCCTCTAAAATTGTTCGTGTCAGATGCTCTGTCACAGTAGTGAAAAAAGTTGATTAAATCACCTTATTACTTATTGTTCGGTATTTATTTAGATTCTTCTATGAATATTCATAGGACCAGTCTCTAACTCATCCATACTTGCTATACATAAAGAAGAAGCTTAATAACTGCTTGGTAGCATACTATATTTTAAGATAAAATCAAAGCATTCATTAAAACATCATATGATATTCCATAAATATGTATAATTTTATGTTTTTATGTATCAGAAATATGTGTTTTTAATTATTAGAAAAATGAATCAATAGGATGAAATCTATGCTGATTCTTATCATAAAAGGTTATTCTGGCTTTATAGACCTAGAGTCCATCCATTTCTGTATTTTTTTAAGATGCATCTAATTTTCTTCCACTGTAATTCAGTCTTCACCATTCTTATATAGACTTATAAATTTCTTATCTAAGTGAAGACTCTTGATACTGAGACAGGATACTTGACCCTTGAAACAGGCATAAATTAGGAGAATAAAAAAATAAAGAGATAAAAACACCAATAGTCTTAGAATCTGTAAACAGTCATATATGTGACACATTCTTGGACCAGGTAGAGAATGGGAAGGAGCTCATTAACAAATACAAGTAGTATTCTCTTAAATGAAATCTGCAAGTTACACAGGTCCAATGTGAAAATCCATGTATTCCAGTTTAGAAGTGAGAAGGAAAGGAAATGTATGAATGTGAGGAGACAAAAATGGATAAAAATGGATACAACCGGGGCTGGGGATATGGCTCAAGCGGTAGCGCGCTCACCTGGCATGCGTGCGGCCCAGGTTCGATCCTCAGCACCACATACAAAAACAAAGATGTTGTGTCCGCCAATAACTAAAAAATAAATATTAAAAAAAATGGATACAGCCAACATGGACCAATGTAGACCAAGTGTTGGACAGTGGAAGAAAAGGAGTAGATCTCTAGAAGAAATGTGAAAAAAAATTCAGATCTTTACTAGTCTATATCCAATACTCTATCAGTCTGTTTGTGTGTTTTCTGGGAAAGGGAGTTTATTAAAGACACACCAGCTATATTTAATACAAATTACCTCAAACTTAGTGGTTTAACACTTATTCATTAGTACACAGTTCCATAGAGCAGAAGTATGGGTGGTCTTGGCTGGGATCTCTACTTAAAGTTTCATGAGGCTGAAATCAACGTGCCAGGCCTCGCAAATCTCTCATTTGGAGGCTTTAGAGAAGATTTACCTTCTAACACATTGAAGTTATTGACAAAAAGCAGTTCCTTGTGGTTGTATAAGTAAGGTCCCTGTTTTCTACTTATAAACTAGCCAAGATCTCTCTAAGCCTATTAATTCTTATCCAGTGATGTCTTCACTAGAAGTCAACAATGCAGGCTTTCTCTCAGTTAACAACCATCTTGTGCTTCAAGTTATCTTGTGACTTCCTGCGCTGTCACCAGCTGAAGAAACTGTACCTAAAGGACTCATGTGATTAGATCAGATCCACCTGTATAATCTCATTATTTTGAAGAGAACTATACCATATAAACACACTAAACAGGGGAGCAAATCCCATATTTGTTGTACCCAGGATGATGCAGGATGTGGATACCAATCCACAGGAAATCTTGGGACCATCTTAGATTTCTGACAACTGTGAAAGCTACACTTTTATTCTCCTAGTGATAGAATTCAATGATGGAATCACAGTCATTAAGATCTGATATTTTAAAAAATTAACATTTGCTGTTTGTGGATTTTAATTTTTCTGTGACAAATCTACATTCCACCAAACTATTCCCATCAAATGTTAATGTTTGGATTATTCTATTCAGTTGCAAAAGGGGGAAAATAATAATATTGAATATATAAGGAAAATGAAAATACTTAATCTCTCCCCTGTGGGTATCTTCTCCTGGGCCCATCTCTATTTTTTTTTCTTCCTTTTTAAGTCCAAAGAGCAAACCACCTGGAGCCCCTGTCATAAATGAATATGCTGATGCTCAGCTACACAACCTGGTGCAAAGGATGCGACAAAGAACAGCCCTATACAAGAAAAAGTTGATAGATGGAGAATTATCCTCACCTGAAGCCAGCCCACAAAAGGGTAAGCATGGTCCCCTTAAAGTACCAGGAAGAAGGAAGTCATAAGGAGATATGATTTGCAAAATGCAAATCATGCAATTTGGATCCCCCACATAGATCCTGAAACAAATGATTTAGGTAAAAATAGTTTATTTTGAGAGTGATCCATACATGTGTGTGGGTCTGAGAATGTATGCATACACACATGTACCTAAGAGATTTTGGAAAGTTTGTTTAATAACAGATAAATATGAATCAAATTGTTAATTACATAGGATAGAGTTGAAGATTTCCTTATAGTTCTATAAGGAAGATTGAGTTTTCAAAAGGACCTATGTGTTATATGTTTATTTTTAAAGAGGTGAGGCTTAAATAAAACAGTCTTTATAGTTTGACAAAGACGTACTGAAAATACTATTTTGAGCTTTGTTTACCCATGATTTGAAGGATATGTGTGAAAGATATATACTTAAGCACCAAACTAAAACCTGGAGGATGGTGTGCATTTGTTTTGTAATACCTATGTGGTACTTTATTACTGATTTTTAAACTTGCCACGCATTTCTCAAATTACAATGTTTCCCTTACTTGGGTAATTGTTATCGTTTTATTTTACTTTATTTTTTAAGTATACATTTAAAGTGTGAAACATGCTGTTTTGATATAGATACAATGAGATGTCACTATTTTAATCCTGAGAGTTTTGCCTCATCTCCCTGTATTGAGAGAAGAAGAGTTTCAAATGTTCTGGATTCATGAAATCTAGATTTTGGTGGATTAAGCCAAGTTTCACTAACCTATTTAAAATATCGTTTCTTTTTTTCCCCTATAAAGCAAAGCCCACAGCTGTAGCACCAACACAAGAAAGTGATTCTAAGCTAAAAAAAGAAGATTACCAAGGCATGTTGTGTTGGAAATTCCAGAAGGCTCCTCTGAGAGAGTACCTGAAAAAAATTAGACTTCCAGGAAGCATAGATTCACACACAGGTACCACAAGCAACCCACTGGGAGGGCTGGCTATCACCAAGAACCCCTGTGACCCAAAGTCACAGGGACCATCTGTTTTCCCCAACCGTGTTCTGAATGTTTCCAGAAAGTATAAAGTATTAGCTACATAATCTGCAAAGGATTATTGGCCCCTCTCTAGTGGAGAGAAGAAATAATAGATTCCTGACTATTTTTAAAAGGTGGCCTGTCTTACACATAATTACCTTTGAAAAGAAGGCCCCAAACCACTCAGCAATATGTACACACACACACACACACACACACACACACACACACACACACACACACACATTCATAAAGCACCCATCTTCTTCCAGGGCTTCACACTGTTAATTATCCTAATTAAACAATTTCCTCCTATGGTCTCCCTTGGGCAAAGGAAGGCCATAGGTGAAGGGATGCAGACGGCCTTAATGGGCACATAGTCTGCTGTCCCCGAGAAACAAGCCCTGGCAGGATTTGGCCTTGCTCTGGGCAGGCCTGCAGCTCAACCAAGGAGCAGCAGAGACCTGTTCCTCCGTGGCTGAGCTGCAGGGGAGGCCTGAGCAGGGTCTCTCTGACTTCTTGGGTTTCCACTTTCCTGACTCCATATAGTGTGGTTACCCACTGGGATAGAGTCAGTGTGGCCATGAGACAGGAAAGAGATTGCCCACTGCTGAGTTAATAAGTTCAGTTTACCTTCCTCCTACCGTACAATGCTTCCCACTTTAGCAGCAGAATTGTATTGAATGTTTAATAGAGGCCTTAATGCAAATTGCTTGTCTCCAAAAGCTAGTGTCTCCATTTGATCAAACTAAGCAAGAGAATTATTTTACAATCTTTGTTCCATGACATTTGGATGACTCCGATTGTTTTTCTAGATCGACTCTATCTTCTGTGGCTCTTACTTGTCACCATTGCTTATAACTGGAACTGCTGGTTTATCCCCCTGCGTCTCTTCTTTCCATATCAAACACCAGACAACACACTCTACTGGCTTATTATGGACATCATATGTGACATCATCTACGTTTCCGATATGCTGTTTATCCAGCCCAGAATCCAGTTTGTAAAAGGAGGAGACATAATAGTAAGTGGAGTTTCAGAAAAGAAACTAACAAATGAACAATATCTAATCAGTCTACAAAAAAATAAACTAGCAATGTGATCTTATTTAATGTTCAATTGGCTATGTCTGCATGGAGGGGTCCTTAACCATAGGACACCATCAGTAAGAATAAGAATAATGATAGAATCAAAAATAAAAAAAACAGTTGAGTGTGCACTCTGTACTGAAGAGCATGCATGTGGCTGTGCCTTAATTTCCTCTTCTTTTAAATAGGGATACAAATGGTACGCTGATAGAAAGGTTAAATAAATTGATGTATGCCAAGTGCCTAATGCTGTGCCTAGTGCCTAGTGGGGAGTATTAAATGTTAGCTACGTTATTATTTTAACTATTCACTTATTATGTTTCACGCCTTTCAAGGACACCACGAAAAGGGGTGTTAACAGTCCCATTTGGAGATGAATAAACTGAGGTTTGGAGATTGTGAATGATTTGTTCAATGCACAAAAGCTAGAAAGTGTCAGAGCCAGGATTCAAATGCTGATTTAAGTTGGCAAGTTTTCCAGAATTTGTTAATACTTGAGGATACAAACCTAGTGCGAAGTCTGAAATGACAAAACTATACACGTACTTTACCTAGGTAATGTTTTTTAAATGTATAAATTGTCCATGTAAAAAAGAAAAACAATATACATTGCTCTAGTAACAAAGCTTCAAACAGCATGCAAAGCAATTTTTTATCACATTGTAGTCTGCTGTTCACATCAGTAATTTTAAAATAAGGTGGACATTACTTCACTCATTAAAGTCTACTCTACCTTCTAAGAAACAGCATGGTGTTGAGAGAATATACTGGACTCTATTTTTTTAGGACACTGACTGTGTCTTGTGTATCATTATATAATCAGCACCAAGCATTGTGCCTGCACATAATACAGAAATCAAGTCAAGGTTTTAGACCTGGTCATGTTGGGAAGACTTAAAAAGCAAAAATGTTGTGATGCTTTTTAATCAGTGTCAATTCACTGTATTCCCCAATAGAGTGGCCACCAGGCACAAGTGCCTACTCAAATTGTAATCTTAATTGATTATAATTAAATAGCATTTAAAAAATCTAGGTTTTTTTCAGCCACCCTATTCATATTTCTGGTGCTCAACAACCTCATGTGGCTAACAGCTACCATAAGGGACTGCAAAGAAGATTTGCAAAATATGCTATTTGTAAAATATGCTATTGGAAAGTGCTGTAAGGGACTTCGAGAGCAGTAAGCCTTTAATATCCCCACCCAGAAAGCCATGCCACAAAGAGGAACCACACACCTGGCTGCCATGGGCAAATTACAAGCACACCACAGCACAGTTATCTTGTATTTTTAACTGACTAGGATATCTTCTTTTCCAAATTCATTACTTCCCATTTCTTATGATCAAGTGGCCTGCCTCAGGAATTAGCATTGTCATCCTTAGGAAAAAGCACCTTCTCCTGGATTTATTCTCATGTTGGAATTTCATAGTCAACCCCATTAATCCAAAACAGAAACAGAAAAATATGTTTTCACAAGCATATACCCAACTCTTGGCCCTTTCCCTGCATAGCCAGCAGAATGCTTCCTTTTTGACTGATGTCCACTGCGACCTCTTTCTCACAAATCACATCAAGGGCTTCACAGAACATGTCCTCCAACATCATAGCAGGAAGAGCAGACAGCCACGTGTATAGCAATGTAGGCTCGTTTATATCTTTGGAAAAGATAGACATGTTCCCTAGTCTTCTGAATATTTTCTTGAGTCTCCAGAAGATCTTATATTATCAAAAGGCTGAAAGTAGTCATTTTGCTTATTTTTTTTCTTTTAAAAAAATTTTTCTGGAAAACATCCCCTGTATTCAAAATCTTCCCTCAAAAGAAATTCTAAAGGTAAGAGCCAAAGCTGTTGCAAAAAAATCTACTGAAAATAGTCCTTGTGCAGACTTGGGAGCATTAGTTAACTCACCAGCACCATCCCATGAGCTCATGGCAGCTTGATGAATGATGATGATGGTGTACAAATAAGAAGTAAACAGCACCAAAAAACAGCACTAATTTCAACCTCCATTAGATGCACAAAGGGGAAGAAAATCAATGTTTGACAAATGGAAAATGACAAAATCAGTAAGGGAAGACTTTTATTTTCAATTTTCTAAGAGGCCTTTTGCACACAATGGAGTGTTAAAACCAAGAAAAATAACCAATAAAAACACACTCAACGAGCTCTATTTAAAATGCATTATCACAAGCTACAAATATAGAGCAGGAAGTAATTGCTTTGTTTGTTCAAAAGAAGTTTAATGGTTTCTTTAATTTAGAGTAGGTAGTTTTAGCCTTTGAAACTTGATTACATTTTGGAACAAAGTATGCACACAGTGTCCCCCACCTGAAGGTCTCACTACATTTATTCCGACTGTGCTACCTTTGGTGTACAACACCAAATTATTCATTCATTTAATCAACAAACGTTTTAAATACTTACAGTTGCCAAGTAGGTTTAGCTACCTACTTTGTTGTTTAATACTTGTTGCACTAGGGTTGGAAGATAGAAACGTTAATTCTCCAAGGCCTTGAGAGGAAAAAAGGAACAGAGCAGACTGAGATGCTAACAGCCACCTTAGATGGAATCAGGAAAGTTTAAAAGTTTTCCACAATATTTATTTACAGTTCTTTCGTCTGAAAGTGGTACTAAACAAAGGACAGAATTTTGAACCCAAGACCAACAAAAATGACTCTTGCATGTAATTTCCCATACATATGGAAGGGCTCAAGTTGAAAATGATAGTGGGGATTATTTTACATATGAGACACTCACATCCACAACCCCTGGTAGATAAATCTACCAATGACAAGGATGTAGGGAAATGTTCAATGTCACTCAGGCCCTTTGTTACAGTCAACTGCTTTTAGTACTTAATCCTCGAAATTACTGCTTTAAACTGACCTGAAGCAGATTAAACATTCCCTTCTCTGTATTCCATATTCTTTACTCATATTTCTGTGACTTGATTTTGTTATATGAAAATTAGCCTAATTATGATAGAGTAGAAGCAAACAGATCAGGGTTCTCAAATTTACTAACCACATCATTTGAAGAAAATAAATTTAATTTTTCACTGAAAACTTTCTTTTCCACCAGTAAAATGGGAATTGTGCCTACCTTATAAATCCATCAAAAAGATTAAATAAGATAGCATGCACACCTGGCATGCAGAAGATGCATAATAAATTGTTGAATTAATTAAATGATTAGATGGTCACACAGGTAAATTTTGCTGCCTATGCCTATTTTTATATGTAGCTCTCTTTCTTTTTTTAATGCAAATATTTATAATTTTACAATATATGGTAACATGCATTTATAAATGTAAACATTAAAGTATAAAGATATTTGTAGATATAAAGATATATTTATAATGCAAATTTGTATATTTCATAAATGTAAAAAGGCTTTATGTTCTAGGACAATAGTAAGTGGGTATAGATAGATGTAAAAAAATGATAGGAGTTTTTTATTTTGAGGTTCTGGAATCATTCATAATCATTTTAGAAGCATATTACTTTGTGGCCCGTTTTAGGGTATATTCATATCATATTTCTGACATTTGGTATTATCATAAGTAGTTTGTAGTTTTGTTCCATTGGTTTTATATCTGGTTTTCTTTTTCTTTTTCTTTTTCATTTGGTTTTTGTACCTGATAGTAAGTTTCTTAAAAGTAGGAACGTGTTCAGTTTATTTCCCTCTACCCTGAAGAGACCTGAAGAATAAATACACTCAAGTTACACTTGTAGGACTGAGTGAACAGCAATGTTGGTTCAAGCATTTTCTTTCCTTAAATAATTATTTGATCTGGGTTACAGTTGTTTGAAATGGTATTCTTGTTGAAATACTTCTTTTATTCACTCCATATAAAATTACAGAATTGTTTATTGGAAGAAGTAAATAGTAAGTAAATATACTAACATCGGAGTAGAGCTTCTTCAAAAACTGTTAAAAAAGGATTTAGGTGCAATTAGCATATCTTCCTAAAGTAAGCCTCCCCTGAAGAAATGTTGCCTGCATAATGGGGAGGCTTAAAAGACAGAGAGAATTAAATAGGGTGACATTTTAAAAATAAGTGCCTGATTGTTACTGGTAAGCATGCTGATCCTCATAAGGCTAATGATGCCAAATTTATTTAGTGCTCTAAAGAAGAGGGATTTTAAAATCGCTAGATGGTACTTTCATTTAATCTAGCAAGATTTAGTTGCATTTACATTTATTCAACTCTGAAAATAAAGGGATAAATGTGCTAAAAACATCCTTCCTGGATGGAGGGGGGATGTAGTAGTTTAACTTAACAGCTTAGTCCTTGAACTGTGTCTGTCTGTCCCATATAAACTTTGAAAGAGCTGAGTGATTTTATTCAAGCTTGTTACATAATTTATAAGGCAGACAACGTAAACCTGTCTATATCTACCTGTGGCTTAGTAAGCCGTTTTATTTCACAGTACAAATCATTAAGTCAGCATGTCGTGTATGTGTTGTAATATGTTTCTATAAAATTTAGCTTTTGTCTGTGAATAAAAAACTATAGTCAAAAAAGGGGAAAGGGGACCAGAATTGAGGAGCTGACTAATCAATCTTTGACATTACTTGGCAGTGGTTTAAAGCTGAACTTTAACAACATCGATGATAATTATTAGACAATGCTGCTTCCATAGATCAAAGTTTCAATACTTCAACTTATTAATAGTACAAAGAAATTTTTTCCTACATATTACTGAAACATAAATATAAATCTAATATGTATGAAGCGGTAATTCTTTCAGGTATGAATATTAATGCTTCCCTATTCATCCTTCATGTATTGTACATTTATTGAGCACCTACTACATGTCAGACATTATTATGAACTAAGGAAACAGAGGCCACAGATATGCACCCTATTTTATTACATAGCTCAGTTATGAAGGACAGACAAACAAAAGAAAAATGTTGGAATCTTATATTGTAAGAACTGACAAAGATGACCCCGGGTTGCTATAAGGGTCAGAGAAAACTGTGTGAAAGAGGAGACACTTGGTCCAAATCTTGATATATGAGTTGAAGTTATCTTCACGCTGCTGCCCCTGAAAAGTAAAGAACATGTGTCCTAATCTCTGGGAAGAGCATGGGAAAAGACGTCGAGGTGAGAAACTCTGGGGCATTTGAATAACTGCTTCACAGAATGTGTCCTTGATGCTGCAGGAGGCAAATGAGCCAGAGAAATCAGATCCTGGTGCCATGAAAGGGACTTGGATTTTTTTTTCTCTCACTCTTTCTCTTAAAATCATGTAGTCAGAGAATTTGACATACATAGGAGTTATTAAATATTCTGATTTATAAATATTCTGCCATTAAAGAATGGACAGAGAGGAGCAAAGACTCAGGCAGAAAGTCATGGCCAAAAAGAGAGAAGGAACCCGAGAACATTTTAGGAAGAATCTGTTGAACTCAGATGCTGATTGGACAAGGGAGAAAGAGCAGTCTAGGGTCACTAACTGGTATAGATAAGGATGCTCCTGGGATACATAATAGCAGGAAGAGGAGGATCACAACTGGGCTTAAGGGGGGTGCAGAATGATGATGAATTCAGGTTTGGAGCAAATGGCTCAATAAAGTGATATTAGGTGGAGGTAGAGATTTGATGGGTTCAGTATAAATGCCAGTCTTTGAAAATATAAAAGTGGATGAGATTTCCCAAGAAGTAAGTATGAAGAGAAAAAGAGATGAGAATCAAATCTTGGGGAACTTTGACCTGTAAATGGCTAGTCCAAGAATCCAAGGACACCAAAAAGTTGCAAGTAAAGAATAAAAGTAAACCAAAAACAGTACTGAATCCTTGGAAAGAGAAAGTTCCAAGGACAAAATTTTTCCAAAAAATATCAAATTCTTCAAATATTTTTATTCATTTCTTCATTCCTATATATTCTTCCACTGAATGTTTATTGGGCACTTAGTTTATTCCAGGCTTTGGTTATACACAATTGCTAAACAAATCAATCCTGTCCTCAGATAGAGCACCACTTAATCAAGTAAATCAATTTTAAACAGATAAGCCCAAAAATATGTGTATTGTTTCAAAATATGGTGAGTTCCATAACAGGATGCTAAGAATTACAAAGAGTTTCCCGGGAGTGGTCATGGGGACATTACTGGTGGTCTTTACACTGTTAAGTCTTGATGGGTTGAAAAAAGTGAGAAGCAGCCACCACATTGCCTTGGTTTAAGGATAAACATGAGGGAATTATAGAGAACAAGCAGGCACTCTCTAGAAAATCAGAAGATAAAAGCCAAGGAATGTGTTTTGTTCTAAACTGTGAGAGAATGGAGTATGTATATACACTGAAGGAAACAGTAGAGACAAATAGCTATAAATATAAAGAAAAAAGTGAAAGAACAATTAATAAAATTAGCTAAAATTAACTGAAATATAAATATATTTCAGGTGGAACCAAATGAGCTAAAGAAACACTACAAGAGTTCTATTAAATATCAGGTAGGTGGCTTACAAATAATTTCAAAACTGTTCAATAATCCATTACCATTTTGACTTTAAGTCCCATTTCTACAATTGTCTTCCTTTGTAACAAAGCAGGTTTTATTAGACAATGGCAGAACTAAAGTTTTTGATTTGCCATAATTTCATGATACATTCCCTTACATATGCAAATGGGTAATTCAACATATGGTTTTTTTATTAAGCAGATCAAACTAAGTAAAAATTCCCACATTTGAATTTGAATTAAAGGTCAATTAAAGAGAATGGGATATACTTTGTTTTGTCTACAAAGGTCTAGTCCTCAATTCATATACCATGTTGGTGTGAAATTCTGCAAAAGTAATGTTTCTTTTTTGTTCAGATATGCAAAACAACAACGTGGGAAAAGAAGCAATTATTTAGATAACATGGTATCTTCCTCTCTCAAAAAATGTGTTTTACCACTTATAATTATTTACAAAGTCTTATCATTTATTTTTCCTCCTAACTCTGAGATATAAGCAAAGATTTGGGGTTATCTAAAATCACCCAGTCTGTATATGTGAACTCTAGTATCCCACTTCAAGGACAATTTTAATCACCTCAAATTTTGTTAAAAAACACAAATCTGGGTTTAGGGCCCAAATTGTTCCTAATAGGTATTGATGCTGATTAAAATCCCATTCAATTTGTTTTTAACTCCCACTAATTTTCTTTGTAAAAAAAAAAAAAATCACCACATACTTGAACCTATTCATAAAAGATCTACACTATTTCAATGAATTCTCAGGGATGACTGCTTTGTAAAAACCTCAAAGCTTATTCCAAAATCTTAATACTTGTTGGCATTTCAATAAGGGCCAAAATAATTCATGTTTTTAAATTGCATTTATAAATATAAAATTTTACATTTATTTAACTTTGTTCACTCCTCCTTTCTGAATTCCCTTAGCATATCTTTTCTGTCTTATGGCTTGCTAATACAATTATTGTTGTATTGGTTATTCTATTACTATATTGTTAACTTCTCACAGACAGAAATAATATCTTATTCCTATTTCAATCCCAACATGCTTTACAAAGTGCCTTGTACAGAGTTTAGTGTCTGTCAGTACTTACTTAATTCAATTTTCTATAATTCAATGAGAAATAAATCATTCTCCATCTACATAAATTCATGTCAGTGGCTAAAAAATGACCAATGACAATCTGCACAGAGGTTGAGTGTGGAGTTTTGCAGCTGGGTAGAAAGCAACTAAAAAGATTTTTATGATTTGAATAAGAAACCATAGATTCTGGGGTAGCATTAGAAAAGTCAACAGCCCCATGCCCCCTGCTTCCTTTTCAATAAGGCATTATTTTAGTAATTTTCTATACACTTCTCAAGAATCAATATACATAAGATAAAATCAGTGAGGTCTATGACACAATGCAATTTCTGACCCAACCCCTTTAGTAAGTAATTCGTTTATACTAGCTCATCTGGTTAATTCAATCTATGTACAAGTTCCATTCCTGTTCGATAGCGGTAGTCTTCAAAATTCTTACACACAATTAATTACCTCAACTCTACTTCACATGAGTGGACTTATAACTTGCTCTTAACTGCTCCTAATTGTCTTAAGATATCTTAAATTATTTTAAATGGACCCTGTATTTCAAGACCATGCATGCACAATTTGATGAAGAAAATAATTATTTCACATAAAAAAATTTTTATTGTTCTTACACTCAGAAAAGTGTGCAAATGTGTTGTTGTTATTTCATAAATACCAAGTTAAGAGAGAGACAGAATAATGTAAACACATAACAAGTAATAAAAGTATACATTTTAACTATAAGAGTATAGCACTGCCAATATCTTCTCTCAGCAGACTTGGTGATTAACTAACTGTAAACAGAACTGATTTATTTCTTCTCTTCTCTCTTACCTTGTAAAATCTCTGATAGATACTTTTGCAAAATTTAATTGGTAGCAAATGTTCCAAAGTACACAGTAGTGAAAAGCATTGAAGGACCTAGATGAACCTCAGCAATACAACCCACTGTGAACATTGAAGAATTGACCAAAACAAAAATATATTACTACAATGATGTTCAATGGCCTCAAACAAAATCAAGAATGGACTTGATTTTTTCATTTTTAAAAGACTATTAAAAATGTATTTTAACATTAGCATCCATGCCACCACTGAAGTATATATAACAACTCAACAACAACCACAGCAAATGCAGCACCTAAGGAGAGATGAGATGCAGGAAGGTGTAATGAAATGCACTGAAAGTAGACAACAAAATATTGTCGTGTTCACATGGTGCTAACATGCATATTTGACTGAAAGCAATTTTGCATTAAACAACAAATAATTTATTGTGACTGGCCAATTTTCGCATATGTGTCTATAAATCCATTTATGCCCAATAAAGCATGCAAACATGAAATAATTGTGAATGTTCTCTTCCAACAGTTGGATGTTGCATCAGTAATCCCATTTGATATTCTCTACTTCTTCTTTGGGTTTAATCCAGTATTTAGAACAAACAGGGTATTAAAGGTAAGATGACTGCTTTATCCTTACAATAATGGAAACCTTGAAGTAATTTAAAATATGCTACAATTACCAATATTCTCAATTTTTTCTCCAAACTGTCTTCCTTTTTCTGCCCTCATCAATGCTATAAAAAATTTTAACTAAATAATAGAAAAGTGCAATTGCTTATACCACTGGAAATTGCTACATGTTATTTTTATTACATATCTCACAACAGGTATTATTGTAACTTAAAATAAGTATAATTTGTACTTCTAAATAAAACTATACTTACAAATGAATCTTTTATATTTTTTCTATTTGTTCTTTTTTTAATGTTACTGACTGTCTGAAATATGGGCTTTAATATGAATTAGATTAGATTACCTCTAAGTTATCTTACTCATCTAAAATTCTATTATTCTACAATAAATGCAAGCATACTTTTGCATTACAAAATTATATACATACTTGGGTACAACTAAAATGTTCATCAAGAGGGAAGTACTTAAAAACCCTGAGGTACATCTACATAATAGACTACATTGTAGCTTTAAAATAAAAGGGGATTTTCCATGCGCTACTATGGAAATACCTCTAGGATAAATTGCTAAGTTAAATGGGAAAAAAAAAAACTAGATCCATAACAATTTTTATAACAATGCTAACTTCTGTTTAGCACAAAGGAAATAACCAGTAAACGTGATTACCTCAGGTGAGAAGGAAAACAGGAAGGAAAAACAGGATAGACAGGGGCAAGAGTAAGAGCAAGACTTTTGAAGGTATATATTTCATGTTAATTTTGAACTATTTAAATATATTAGCTATTCAGAAAGATTCTAAGACATATATATTTCATAACTCTTGCTTTTCTGGGCACCTGAAAAGAACTGAAGAGAGTCAGAGTTTGAAATTTCAGATAAATCTTTAAGAACAGCAATAATAACTTGTATCTCCCTCTTAAAAGGACCACAAAAGAGCATATAAATTTTAGTGAATTGTCTTTATTGCATCTTGGGCAGACGAGATAGCATAACCAGGTGACACAAGTTAACCCTAACAGCAACAATAACAGCAGCAGGTGTCATTTGTTGTCATTCGGGGCTGCAGACTTTGCTAAAACTTTGTATCCATTATCTCATTGATATGTCCCACCACACCGTCCTTTTAGAGATGAAAAAAATAAAAATTGGCATGGTGAAAACAATCTGTATGGACATACTCTGCTGAAAGGCCAGATCTGGATACTATCAGTACTTAACTGAATCTAAATTCTTCATTTAATCAGATTGGCAGATAAATATCAGGCAGAAAGAACTTTCTTTTTATGCTCATAGTCTTTCAAGTTAAATGGTCCTTACCCCATATTTCCATACACTGAAACAGTTCCTGAAGCATCTGGTTTGACTGTGGATATGAGTATAAATTAAGGCAGCACACAATGTTCCAAGAAGCCTAGCGTTCGGTCATCCCTCATCAAATTTCTAGTTCCTCATTCAAGTTTCAGAAGGCACTTGCTCAAAGGTAACCAGTTTTCAAAAAGACTCAGGTTCCTACGGATTGAGGAGTTTGTTTCACCTTATAATAAAAGCTTATAAAAGGCCAACTCCTCCTACTCCCATCTCTGTATCCTTAAAATGTTTGAAAGCCTTCTATATCCTGAAGTATTTGTAAAATATAGGAAGATTATATGAGATTATAAAAGTCAACATTGATCTTCTTTTCCTAGCCTTATAGTCCTCATCTATAATGATGAATGGAAATTTCTCTAGGATAAATACTTGTCATCTATCTGTCTCTAAGCTATAAAATAAGAAAACAAATTAAGAATATAAATTTTTCTCTATTATGAACACCTAAGCTAAATTTTAAAACATTGCTCCTTTGTGCAAAGTTCCATTAAGAGCACTTTAAACAGGTTATCACAAAATGAAATTATCATAATCAGAATGTTTGAGGGATGTTTTCCTAAATTATGGCAAAACAAATCATTTGTCTGTATTTCTAATTAAAATTTATTGCTATTGTATATTATTTTTAATTTGAAATGTTTTACTGCAGTCATATCTGTATTGGGTGATGTTTTGAACTAAGTCATTTTAATCTCTAAGGCCTCTCCTGTCTGTAAAAGTCTGCCAGTCTACATATATTAAATATATTAATGGATATCTGCACACAACATTTCCATGAGGCATGTTGTCTTATTGTATCCGTTTTACAGATGAAGAAACAAAGTACACAAAGAGTAAGAGATTTTTCCAAAGTCACATGATTAGTATGTAACAGAGAAAAGGACTAGAATTTGGCTCTGAGATTCCTACTCTCAGCCCTGAGTTTTGCTGCTATAGTAATGAAAGGAGAAAGGGAACAGAGGAATAGGAATGCAGAATGGCAGTCAGAGCTGAGATACAAACAGAAGGAAGCAGAAAAGAACCTTGGGGAAAATAGCAACTCTGTTCGGATTAGATCACATAAACTCATTGTACCTTTGGATAACATCAAGAAAGCTGGCTAATGCGAATACTTACTGGATTTAACTTTTGTTGAAACAAATATACATTTAATACACCTTGCTTAAAAATAATTCTCGTGTTGAGCAAATGGTATTACTTTATACTTTTCCTCTTTCACTTAAGGTTTTGAAGAGTATGACTTTAATTATTGTGAAAGAGAGTTATAGTATATGCTTTAAAAAGAAAAGACATGATTGATTTTCAACAAGCCTTACAAATAAGACTAATAACTAGAGGGTAGAAATAAAATACAGCAAGAAGCTCTGGAAGTTTGGCATCATGCTAAAATGTACTGCCCAGGGGAAAATACCACGAAACAGGGTCTATATTTTTTTTAAAAAAGACACACAAATAAAGTTATTTTCAGTAATAAATAATACCTGTTTTGCATAGTTTTATCTAAATAGCTGTGTAAAAGACTAATATATTTTTTGTATTTCTTTTGCCTGTTTTCTACACAGTACACTTCATTTTTTGAGTTTAATCATCACCTAGAGTCTATAATGGAGAAAGCCTATATCTACAGGTAACGAATAATCCATACACTTGGGGAAAGTAAAGAACTCAATGATGCAACATTTATAATGGCCTTTGGGAGAAATATGACCACCCTGTTCAAGACGGGGAGATAATTTCAGGTTTGGGCTCTGTGACATATGTATTCTACAACATATTTGGATATTTCATGTGAGATAAAAGAATGAATATCATATCATAGTTTAGAAGAATGCTAAACTAAAAAATAGGATTTATTACCTACTTCAGTCAAAACAAGGACAAATAAATGTGCTCTTTTGCAAGCCAACCCTCCTTTCTCTCAGGACAATTGATTCTTAATCTAAATTTCACTCATTTGCTGTTCTAAACTTCACTTGCTCAGAGACTTCTAGTCACAACAGTTCATCGTAGCATAAAGTCCCATGAGCTTTTCGGGGATTTCCAGTTAAATCAGCTTAGCGTATTTTATGAGACTCAAAATGGAGAGGTGACCCTGGAGGCATGTCTTTCACAGAGTTGACTTGTACCATCTGTGAAAAGAGAGGGAGTTTTTGTTTTGGATTTTTTTTTTAACACTCTGTCAGTCCCAGTCAAGACACTGCAGTTTTTTTAAAAAAACCATGCAATGGCACCATCACTTTCTACTGTACTAATGAGAGTTAACAGTTGGCAAATATAAAGCAAGGAGGTTCAGTAGAGACTTGGAGGAAAGGAAAATGTTAAAATAGGCTGCGTTCCAGAAACAATATGAATCCTTACTTTGCCTTTATTGTCTCTGACAGAGTCATTCGAACAACTGGGTACTTGTTATTCATTCTGCACATTAATGCCTGTATTTATTACTGGGCTTCAAGCTATGAAGGAATTGGCACAACGAGATGGGTATATAATGGTGAAGGAAACAAGTAAGTTCTGATTTTGAAACTTTTATTGATGTTTCTTTATTTTTGATTGAGTGTATGCATTTTATTAAGTTGGTGGGGTTTTTTTAATTGTCATTCATAACCTACTCATGGGCAGTAAAACCTGTTTAGCAGGTCACTCACTATGTTTTTAAGTGAAAAAGAGCACAGGTAGATTCTTCTTCACCGTGCGAGTGACCCGCCAAGCAAAATGGATCAGCTGATGAGTGACAATTTAAAATCTAAGTGATCCAACATGGCGGCGGACGCGGAGAGATCAAGTCTCTAACCCCTTCAGCTGCGCGGGCATAGGGAGAAGCAAACTATCAAAATGCTGTTTGCTCAGGACCACTAGGCAATGTTGAGCTGACGTGGATCCCGGGCGAACAGTCTGGCCTTCTCAGAACACACCAAGCCCGGATGGGCAGCATTCTAGCTCCGGTTTGCCTGCTCGTCGTGACTCAGCACTAACGATCCCACTGAAATAACTAGTCGGCCTGCCTGAACTCACAGAGGTAAAAGCCAACCGAGCACGATAGCCAGACCGAGGGAATCAGGAGTGACGCGGGACTAGCGGCGCAGAACTCCCGGCAACCACTCCCACCAGTGCTAACAACTGAGGTCCCTTGCACCAGCTACCAGGGGAGTTGCTACCAGAGGGCAAACAAATTCGCTGGGGGTTCTCAGCCCCAAGCTCTACAAACTTAGGGTATGAGGGAGGCAAACAGGGAGAGTGTGCCCAGGCATCCATAAAAACAGGGCTCCCAGGAGCAGCAGACCTGGCGTGTAGCCAGTATTGTGGTGAGCATCACAGGTGAGCGGGGCCTGGCTTGAGGAAACACAAGAGAAGGCCCTAGGCACTCAGGGTTGGAGACCCGCACAGTCTGGGAGGAAGACCTGCTGCACAGTGATTGGATCCCACCTATCAAGGAGAGAAGCTTGGCCCAGTGGGCACAGCTCCACCTACTGGAAGAGAAGTTAATCGAGCTCTATGACTGCATTTATTATTTTTTTTTATGATTATTATTTTTTTTAATTTTATTTTCATTTTTTTGTTGTTGATATTGTTGTTCTTTAACTTTTTTATTAATGGTTTCAATTTTTAATTATTTTTAGTTATTATTATTACTATTATTTTTTAAACTTTAATTTCCATTTTTTTATTATCATTATAAATTTTTTTTCGTTTTTTCTTTCTTTCTTCCTTTTCACTTTTTTTCTTTTGTCTTTTCATTTCTTTTCAATTTTTTTATTCCCCCTTCCTTGAAATCTACCTGCCTACACTCATTCTCCTTAGTGACTTCTTCCCTTCCCTTCTAATATCTCTCCTCCCAAGCATCAAATAAATTTAGAAGAGTAAACAGTAACTCATCAGTCAAACACAACAAGAAGTAACATGAGCATAAAAAAGCAAGGAAGAAAAGGAGTACAAACAATGAAGGACAGCCTAAATATTCAGGAGGACCTAGAGTCATCAGAAAAATGGCCATATAAAGAACTCAAGGAATACCTTAGACAGATGGAAAGGAACCTTAAAGAGGATACGAGACAGCAAATCCAAACAGCGAAAGATCACATTGAAAATGAATTACATAAACAGATAAAAGAAGAAGTTAAGCATCATTATCAGGAGATAGAGATTATAAAAAAATGAAACAATAATTCTAGAAATGAAGGAAACAATAAACCAAATTAAAAACTCAATCAAGAGTATCACTAACAGAGTAGAGCAAGTAGAAGCCAGAACGTCAGATAATGAAGACAAAATATATCATCTTGAAAAGAGTCTAGCCAACTCAGATAGGCTGGTAAAAAAATCACAGAAAAACATCCAAGAGATATGGGATAACATAAAAAAACCAAACTTACGAGTCATCGGGATAGAGGAAGGTACAGAGATTCATACCAAGGGAATGAGTAACCTGCTGAATGAAATAATTACAGAAAACATTCCAGAAATAAAAAAAGGAAACAGATATACAAATTGTAGATGCATACAGGACACTGAGCACACAAAATCACAGTAGACCAACACCAAGACACATTGTTATGAAGATATCCAATATACAGAACAAAGAGAAGATATTAAAAGCTACAAGAGAAAGGAGGCAGATTACATTTAGGGGTAAACCAATAAGGTTAACAACGGATTTTTCATCACAGACGCTGAAAGCTATCTATGCTAAGCCTCAAGCTAGCATCATTCTGAATGGAGAAAAATTGAAGGCATTCCCTCTAAAATCTGGAACAAGACAGCGATGCCCTCTATCACCACTTCTATTCAATATAGTTCTCGAAACACTGGCCAGAGCAATTAGACAGACGAAAGAAATTAAAGGCATAAAAATAGGAAAAGAAGAACTTAAATTATCACTATTTGCGGATGACATGATTCTATACCTAGAAGACCCAAAAGGGTCTACAAAAAAACTACTAGAACTAATAAATGAATTCAGCAAAGTGGATATAAAATCAACACACATAAATCAAAGGCATTTCTGTATATCAGCGACAAAACTTCTGAAACAGAAATGAGGAAAAACACTCCATTCACAATATCCTCAAAAAAATAAAATAAAATACTTGAGAATCAACCTAACAAAAGAGGTGAAAGACTTATACAATGAAAACTACAGAACCCTAAAGATAGAAATAGAAGAAGATCTTAGAACATGGAAAACTATACCCTGTTCATGGATACGCAGAACTAACATTACCAAAATGGCGATATTACCAAAAGTTCTCTATAGGTTTAATGCAATACCTATCAAAATCCCAATGGCATTTCTTGTAGAAATAGATAAAGCAATCATGAAATTCATATGGAAAAATAAAAGACCCAGAATAGCAAAAACAATTCTAATCAGGAAGTGTGAATCAGGTGGTATAGCGATACCAGATTTCAAACTATATTACAGAGCGATAGTAACAAAAACAGCATGGTACTGGTACCAGAACAGGCGGGTGGACCAATGGTACAGAATAGAGGACACAGAGACTAATCCACAAAGCTACAACTATCTTATATTTGATAAAGGAGCTAAAAGCATGCAATGGAGGAAGGATAGCATCTTCAACAAATGGTGTTGGGAAAACTGGAAATCCATATGCAACAAAATGAAACTGAATCCCCTCCTCTCGCCATGCACAAAAGTTAACTCAAAGTGGATCAAGGAGCTAGATATCAAATCAGAGACTCTGCGTCTGATAGAAGAAAAAGTTGGCTCCGATCTACATATTGTGGGGTCAGGCTCCAAATTCCTTAATAGGACACCCATAGCACAAGAGTTAATAACAAGAATCAACAAATTGGACTTTCTTAAACTGAAAAGTTTTTTCTCAGCAAGAGAAACAATAAGAGAGGTAAATAGGGAGCCTACATCATGGGAACAAATTTTTACTCCTCACACTTCAGATAGAGCCCTAATATCCAGAGTATACAAAGAACTCAAAAAATTAGACAATAAGATAACAAATAACTCAATCAACAAATGGGCCAAGGACATGAACAAACACTTCACAGAGGAGGACATACAATCAATCAACAAGTACATGAAAAAATTCTCACCATCTCTAGCAATCAAGGAAATGCAAATCAAAACCACCCTAAGATACCATCTCACCCCAGTAAGATTGTCAGCCATTATGAAGTCAAACAACAACGAGTGCTGGCGAGGATGTGGGGAAAAGGGTACTCTTATACATTGCTGGTGGGACTGCAAACGGGTGCGGCCAATTTGGAAAGCAGTATGGAGATTCCTGGGAAAGCTGGGAATGGAAGCACCATTTGACCCAGCTATTGCCCTTCTCGGACTATTCCCTGAAGACCTTAAATGAGCACACTACAGGGATACTGCCACATCGATGTTCATAGCAGCACAATTCACAATTGCTAGACTGTGGAATCAACCCAGATGCCCTTCAATAGATGAATGGATAAAAAAAAAATGTGGCATTTATACACCATGGAGTATTACGCAGCACTAAAAAATGACAAATCATGGAATTTGCAGGGAAATGGATGGCACTAGAGCAGAATATGCTTAGTGAAGCTAGCCAATCCCTAAAAAACAATTACCAAATGTCGTCTTTGATATAATGAGAGCAACTCAGAACAGAGCAGGAAGAGCAGGAAGAAAAGATTAACATTAAACAGAGACATGAGGTGGGAGGGAAAGGGAGAAAAAAGGGAAATTGCATGGAAATGGAGGGAGACCCTCATTGCTATACAAAATTACATATAAGAGGTTGTGAGGGGAATGGGATAATAAACAAGGAGGGAAATGAATTACAGTAGATGGGGTAGAGAGAGAAGATGGGAGGAGAGGGGAGGGGGGATAGTAGAGGATAGGAAAGGCAGCAGAATACAACAGTCACTAATATGGCAGTATGTAAAAATGTGATGTGTAACCGATGTGATTCTGCAATCTGTATTTGGGGTAAAAATGAGAGTTCATAACCCACTTGATTCTAATGTATGAAATATGATATGTCAAGAGCTTTGTAATGTTGTGAACAACCAATAAAAAAATAAAGTTAAAAAAAAAGAGCACAGGAGAATACAGTAGAAAATATCAGCATCTGTCAAATAGAGAGGTGTGTGTATGTGTGTGTGTGTCTGTGTGTGTGTGTGCATGAGGATGCACACATGTGTGTGGGGTGTCCTGGCTTGGCCTATGAAATGCATTTCCTCCATGGGATCATGATTTTTTTTAAAAAAAAAAAGTCTTTTAAAGAAGCCTCTGTTTTAGACAACTGCTTTAGGTAACTTTTAATAACTTCAGTGCTGATTGTTAGTAAAGAACAATGCTAATTATTCAGAGGACAGGTGCATTGGCTAATTAGTTTACCACTGGAGGGTTTTATGGGTTTGTGAGTCAACTATAACCACTAACTCAATTAAATACTTAGAAAATAACAAGGATCATAAATTAAGCTTGACAATTAGGTATGCAAGTGTCCCAGGAATGAAAAACATCATTTGAAAAATTTTGTGTGGTAGAATCAGGACTCAATAATGGCAACTGGTTATTTAATAGCCAATTTTCCTTTGGGAATATACAAGACCCTGGTATAATACTCCACTAACTTTCTCCTTCAATGATATGACATTGGCATACTATAAGGTAATGTTCTTAATGGAAAAAGTAGGTCCCAGTACTCATATATTTTTTATACTATACACTACCCAGAGTGAGTTGAATATGTATAATATGTATAACAACATTATTTCCATTTTTACTGAGAATTATTTTTTAAAACTTAAAGTCAAAGGCTCACTGATTGTGAAAACATATATACACATGCACAGGTGCACTAATTGTGAAAACATATACACATCACACATACACACATACACACACACACACCCACACACACATACAGGAAATCTGTTTCTGAAAAATTTATAGCCAAAACTGTAAACTTATACCCAAAACTGATTAATAAATAATTTTTTAATTTACATAATATAAATAAGTCTTACAAAAATTAAGATACCAACTATATTAAATATGTATTCACAACAGTGTCTAAAATTTGAAGTATTGACAATACCAAGTGATGGGATGACTGAAAATATCAATTGGTAGAATAAATTAGAGCTACTTAATCTCTTATATAATTTTGGCAGGAATTTAAAATGGTAAAACCATTTTTGAAAAAGATCAGACAGGTTTTTTTTTAATTAAACATATACCTACCTTACCACTAAAAACTCCCAAGCCTAGATATTTACCCAAAGAAATGAAAACATATCCAGAGAAGAAACTTACAAAAGAATATGCATAGACTGGAACCAGCATTTGACCCAGTCACCCCACTCCTAGATTTATGCCCAAAGAACTCAAAATTAGCATACTACAGTGACACAGCCATATCAGTGTTTATAGTAGCTAAATTCACAATAGCTAAACTATGGAACCAACCTAGATACCTTTTAACAGATGAATGGATAAAGAAACTGTGATATATATACACAATGGAATATTATTCAGCCTTAAAGAAGAATGAAATTATGGCATTTGATGGTAAATGGATGGAACTGGAAAATATCATGCTAAGCGAAATAAGCCAATCCCAAAGAACCAAAGGACAAATGTTTTCTCTGATATGCAGATAATAATTCACAGTAAGGCAGGGGTAAAATATAGGTACTTTGGATTAGACAGATGGGAGTAAAGGGAAAGGAGAAGGGATGGGGGTAGGAATGATAGTAGAAATAATCAGACATTATTACCTTGTGTGCACATGTGATTATATGTATATTATCATGTACAACCAGAAAAATGAGAAGTTATACTCCATTTATGTATGATATGTCAAAATGCATTCTACTGTCATGTATAACTAATTAGAATAAATTTAAAAATTTGTAAATATATTCATAGAACCTCTATTCATAATAGCCAAAAACTTGAGAGGGCCTAGTTAGTCATCCAGAGATGAAAAGACAAACCATGGTATATATGTATAATGTATGCTACTCAACAATACAGAGGAATAAAATTACTGACAGACAAAAGATGACTAATGCTTATGAGTGAAAGATACCTCACGCAAAAACATACATACATACTGTGTGATTTCATTCATGTGAAATTCTAAAAAAAGCAAAACATATCTATAGCGGAAAAAGTTAAAACACAAGTTGTCTCTGAAGTTCTTGGGACAAGAACTGACTAAAAAGAACCAAAAAAAAAATTGTGGAGCAATTGATAAAAATATTCTGTGCTTGATAAATGTTTGAATTACACAAATATATGTATATGTCAAATATTTGTCAAATGATACAAAAATAATTAGCATTTCTACACTGACAATGAATGATCTAAAACGAAAATTAAGAAAATAATCCCATTTATTACAGCATCAAATCAAAAGGAATAAAATACTAGGAGGTTTAAGACTTATGCACCAAAAACTATAAAACACAAATGAAAGAAACTGAAGCTGACACAAATAAATGGTGCCCATGTTCATGAACTGGAAAAACTTAAATTGGTAAAATATTCAAACTATCCAAAGCAATATACAGATTCAGTGCAAACCCTACCAAAATTCCAATGGTGTTTTTCTCCAGAAATGTACAAAACAACCCCAAAATTCATATGAAGCCACAAAAGTCTACAAATAGCTAATGCAGTTTTGAGCAGAAGGAAAAAAGCTAAAATCATCACACTTCCTAATTTCAAAGTGTATTGCAAAGCTACAGTAATCAAAATAGCATGACACTGGCATTAACAACAGACATATAGATGAATGGAACAGAATAGAGAGCTACACACACACACACACACATGCACACACATAAAATCTTTGGCAAGGGTGCCAGGAATAGAGAATGGCAAGATAGTCTCTTCAATAAGTGGTGTTGGGCATGTATGAGTTTGTCAGGATGAATCCAACTATTATGTGTAACCATAAAGCTCTAATAATAAATACATAAATATTAAAATGCCAAAAAAAGTGATGTTAGGAAAACTAGTATTCACATGCAAGAGAACAAAATTAGAACCGTATACTATACACAAAAACCACCTCAGAATGGAATAAAGACCCTATAGGCAGGACCTACCACCATGGAAGAGCCATGATGGCCACAGAGACAGCTTCAGGGCCAAGGACAAGGCTCTGTTGGCCAGTGTCCCTGCCAATCTGAGGGCCAGCCCCAAGAGGAGAAACATCCACCTCGGGTATGTGAGGACTCCATGGGCTCGGGCTGAGAGGCAGCTGATTGTGGCCCTGGCTTCACTACAGCTGGTATAAATCTGCTGCCTATCACCTGGGAGCTGATCCAGCCATTAGTGAGCCAGCTCTCTTGTGCAGACCAACATACTGTGCACTGTGTGTGGTTGTGAGAAAGTCCTTCCTAAGAGCCCAGTGCTCAATATGCACCTGGACAACAGCCACTGTCTACAAGATGGCATAGTAAATCTAACAATAAGATTTGAAAACTGAACGGAAATTCTTTTGTTGTCCAATTGAAGTATGCTCTAGAGGGACCTAGAGATTATTTTCTCAGTTATCTCTCCTAAAACAGCACTTTATAAAAATGCATGCCAAGAAGCATAAATAGAATAAGTACAGCAATTCATATGGCACTGAATGGGACTTGAAAAGGCACACAGAGGTGTGTGGAAAGAACTTCCAGTGCAAGTGCAGCTGTTCCTCTGCCAGCAGAATGGCATTACAGTCTCACATATACCACACTGGCCATGAAATCCTGCACAGCACAGGGATTCATCTAGTAAAAAAAGAAAATGGAATACCTCCTGCAAAACCAGAGTTATATAATATGACCATTGAAAAATGGAGCAAACCAACCAAAACCTTCACCAGACATTCAAGACCTAGAAGCTTCAAAGACTCTTGGAGCTCTAATGCCAAAAAAGAAGTGTCATACCTCTGAAATATCTTCCAAAATATCCCAAAGTGGCTCTGGTTAAACTTCCAGTGATGGAGGTTTTTTCCTGTTCATTTCTTTGTACCTACAGCTGCATGTTAGTCAGCTTTTCATCACTGTGATCAAAAGACCTGACAAGACCAGCTTAGAGAAGGAAAATTTTACTTGGGACTCACAGTTTCAGAGGTTCAGTCCATGATCAGCCAACTTCATTGCCCTGGGCCTGAGGTGAGGCAGAATATCATGATGGAAAGACTTGGGGGTAGGGGGGAAGCTGCTCGGCTCATGGCAGCCAAGAAATAGAGAGAGAAAGGAACCACAGATAGAGCTGAAGCCATGCCCCCACTGGTCTACTTCCTCCAGTCATGCCCTACCTCTCTATAGTTACTACCCAGTAGTCCATTCCAATTATTAATCCATCAAATGGATTAATCCACTGATGAGTTACAGCTCTCATAATCCAATCATTCCATCCCAAAACATTCCTTCCATTGTTTAATTCATAATATTTTTAGGGTACATTAAAGATATGAACCACAATAAGCTGATAATTTCTTCAGGTTATGGTGTCAAGTGTCAATAGCTCCATTGTAGGTGCTATTCACTTAGTGTCCTTGTCAGTAGAAAACCCAATCCTTAGACTAGATTTAAAGGCTTACTCTCTTAAGGGGAACCTCATCTTTCAAAAATTTTTAGACTTATAAATTAAGATTATAAGTTATAAATTATAAAATTATAAATTATTGAGTCAATGAATACAGTTGTTAAATAAACTTGTGTAAAAGTCTACATAATCCTTTACAAGAATTAGGTAACACATGTCAAAAGAACAGAATTTCTTCAAACAATGTAAAAACAAATGTGTCCGAGGGCTGGGGATAAAGTTCAGTTGGTAGAGTGCTTGCCTTGCATGCACAAGCCCTGGGCTCAATCCCCAGCACCACAAAAAAAAAAAAAAAAAAATATATATATATATATATATATATATGTGTGTGTGTGTGTGTGTGTGTGTGTGTGTGTCATATACTTCTGTACTGTAGGTTGTCCCTGATTCCTTCATGTCATCTTGTTTTCAGACTGATCTGTTGTTTGATTCTTAAGTGTCCTTCTCATTAGTTTCACACCCAGACTTTTCTGCTCAGCTCTTAGTAACTTCATCCAGAACTGCTCAGGCTGATGCATTTATGGACAGCTGGTTCCAGCCAGGTAGGAAATTCAGAGAAACACAAACCAGTGGGTTGCAAAGTTCCCCCCACCACACACACATAAACACTCAACCGTGTGTTGCCTGCAAGAAAAATACCTCATGGCAAGATAATGAAGTTGTGAAAGAATGAAAAATATTTCATGCAAGTGGAATATAAAAGCAAGCAGAAGTAGCTATGCTTATATTCAACAGAAATGACTTTGAAACAAACTTAGTCAGAAGCCACAAAGAAAGAAGGTGACTACATATTGCTAAAGAAAACAATACAACAAGAAGATAGAAAGATCATCATAAATATACATGCACCCAAAGTGAATGCACTCAAGTTCATAAAACAAATACTATTCAACATAGAGGGACAGATAGGCCCTAACACAATAATAGTGGGTTACTCTAATACCCCACTCTCACAAATAGATACATCAAGCAGACAAAAAAATTGAAAAAGAAATACCAGAGTTAAACTATACTGTAGATCAAATGAACTTATCAGACATCTACAGACTATCCCATCCAATAACAGAATACATATTCTTTTCATCAGCTCATGGAACTTTCTCCAAAACAGATTATATCTTAAGTCATAATGCAAGTCTTAACAAATACAAAAATAAAATAATTTTTTGCATCCTATCAGATCAAAATAAAATAAAACTAGAGATTAACGGCAAGAGAAACTGTACAAATGCTGGAGATTGAACAATACAATTTTGGGTGATCACTGGATCATAGAAGAAACCAATGGGTAAATTTTTAAATTTCTTTAATCGAATGAAAATGGAAAAACATACCAAAATCTGTGGGGTACAGTGAAGTCAGTTGTAAGAGGGAAATTTACATCTCTGGGTGCCTTTATTAAAAAGAAAAACACTTCAAGACATAGGCACAGGCAATGATTCCTGAATAGGACTCTAATAGCTCAGGAAATAATAGTGAGAATTAACAAATGAGACTTCATCAAATAGAAAAGCTTTTTCACAGCAAAGGAAACAGTAAAGAAAAAGCCCATAAAATGGAAGAAAATGGTGGCTAGCTACTCTTCTGACATAGCATTAATATTCAAAACATATTTTTTAAAACTCAAAAAATTTAACACCAAAAACAAACTATCCAATCAATTAAGTGAACAAATAAACTGAACAGACCTTTCTCAAAAGAAGTATGAATGGCCAATAATTTTAAAACATTCAATAACTTTATCCATCAGGGAAATTCAAATCAAAACTACACTGAGATTTCATCTCACCATAGTTAGAGTGGCAATCATCAAGAATATAAAATCACAAATCCTGGAAAGGATTTGGGGGGATGGAACCCTTATACATTGTTAGTGGGAATGTAAATTAGTACCATACTATGGCAATCAGTATGGAAGTTCTTCAAAATACTGAAAACAGAAGTATCATAAGATCCAGTGGTATCACACCTTAGAATATGCCAGAAGGAAAAAAATATCAGCATACTCTAGAGATACCTGGATACCCACATTTATTGTAGCAGAATTTACAATATCCAAGTTACAGAATCTGCCTAGGTCCCCATAAATACATGTACCAATACAGAAAATGTGGTATATATATACAATGGAGTTTTATGCAGCCATAAAGAATGAAATAGTATCATTTGCAGGAAAATGGATGGATAGAATATTAAGTGAAATAAACAAGACACAAAAAAGACTAGCTTTACAAGTTTTCCCTAATGTGGATTCAAGGAGCGGGTGGCAGGACATGAAAGTAGCAGGAAGACTACTAGAGGAAAGGAATCAGGGGAGTGGGAGAGGATGATAGAGGAGAGTAGCAGCGCAGGTATGATCAAAGTATATTATTTGCATGTATGCCATAATGAAACCCATTATTCTATATAATTAAAATGCACTAACAAAAATGGAAAAGGGATTTAAGCATCTTTTCTGTGTTGACTTTATGCTAAGTGAAGCTAGCCAAGCCCTAAAAAACAAATGCCAAATGTCTTCTTTGATATAAAGAGAGCAAATAAGAACAGAACAGGAAGGAAGAGCATGAGGAAAAGACTACAGTAAACAAAGACGAATGGGGGGAGAGAAAGGGAGAGAGAAGGGAAAGCATATGGAAATGGTAGGAGACCTTCAGATACACAAAATTATAAGAGGTTATGAGGGGCAAGGGGGAGGGGGGAAAAAAGGGGAGAGAATTGAACAACAGCAGAGGAGATAGAGAGGGAAGATGGGAGGGGAGGGGAGGGGGGATAGTAGGGGATAGGAAAGGTAGCAGAATACAACAGTCACTAATATGCCATTATGTAATAATGTGAGTATGTAACAGTTGTGATTCTGCAATCTGTATTTGGGGTAAAAATGGGAGTTCAAAACCCAATTGAGTCTAATGTATGAAAGATGATATATCATGAGCTCTGTAATGTTTTGAACAATCAATAAAAAAATAAATTAATTAAAAAATTAAAAAAAAATGGAAAAGGGTGGGAGACCTAAAAATATAAAATTACTAGAAAAAAGCACAGTGATAAATCTCCATGACCTTGGTCTGGTTTGTAATACTTTGGATATAACAAAAAAAAATATGCAACAAAAGCAAAAATAGACAGGCACAGTGGCACACACCTGTAATCCCAGCAGCTCAGGAGGCTGAGACAGGAAGATCAAGAGGATAGGAAAGGCAGCAGAATACAACAGACACTAGTATAGCAATATGTAAAACAGTGGATGTGTAACTGATGTGAGGCTGCAATCTGTATACGGGGTAAAAATGGGAGTTCATAACCCACTTGAATCAAAATGTGAAATATGATATGTCAAGAACTATGTAATGTTTTGAACAACCAACAATAGAAAAAAAAAAGAAAACAACTATAAAAAAAAGCTGGGAAGGATACGGTATAGGAGGATAAGAGAGGTAAGATGACAAGTATTTAAGATGCAGTTAAACTGAAGGATTAATTGTGGTGTTCTATAACACAGTAGAATGACTATAGTCTACAGCAACTTATGATATATTACAAAATAACTCAGAGTTACCAACACGTAGAAATGATGAATGTCTGAGGAAGTAGAAATGCTGATCCCTTTTATTTGATCATTATATATATGTGTATGTAGTGAAATATTGTTATGGATCCCATAAGCTTGTACAAATATTATGTGTCAATAAAACAAAAATAAAATTGTAAAAAAAATTTTAAAAAATTCTTTAGAAATATCACTAAGAGGAAAAAAGCAAGCCACAAATGGGGAGAAGATATTTTCAATATACATTTTTTATAAGGATGCACTTACATTGGATTTTTAATTTTAGTGACAATAGTTTTTATTCCTAAGAGTATTTTGTTCTCAAATGTGTTTTATAATTGTCTTATTTTTAAATAAAATTTGTAATCCAATGAACACCCAAAACCATGCTGATAAAACAGTTTCATAAGTTAATAAGTGTTAGGAAGTTGGGAGAGAGGCCTAGGTCACAGGAGGAGTGGACAGACCATCTTTTTATACAGGTGCTGTGTGGCACTTCTATATTGAGGAAGCATGGCCCATGCTGTATGGATGTACATTTATTAATGAGTGACAGTACAAAGTCTAAGTTTGAAAATAAGATTTTTTTCTAAAAGCACATTTTTGGCACAGATTTAAAAAGTGTATATCAGGGAAATTTGACTTTTTAAAGTTATTATATAAAAATATGTTATATATTTATATATTCACATATTTGAGTTCTTCATATCCCACCAAGAAATAAAATCCTTCTGTTTGTTCTTGAAAAAAAAAAGAGTTCAAAGCCAGCCTCTGCAATGGTGAGGTGCTAAGCAACTCAGTGAGACCCTGTCTCTAAATAAAATACAAAATAGGGCTGGGGATGTGGCTCAGTGGTCAAATGCCCCTGAGTTGAATCCCCAGTACCGCCCCCCAAAAAAAGCAAAATTGACAAATATGTTTATATCACTTTTAAATGTTTCTACACAGCCAAGGAAACAACAAAATAAGAGGGCAAAAGACCCAATAGGAGAAAATACTTGCAAAGCAAATATCTGATAATGGATTAATATCCAAAATATGTAAGAATTCCTACAACTTAAAAAAAAATAAAAGCCAAAGGACCTAAAAGACATTTTCAAAAGAAAAGATACAAATAGCCATAGAGTATATGAAAAGGTGCTCAACATCATTAACCACCAGGGAAATGCAAATCAAAACCTCAATGAGATATCTCACCCTAATTAAAATGGCTATTATCAAAAAGACAAAAAAAAAATACTGGCAATGATGTAGAGAAAGAGGAATTCTCATACGCTGTTGGTGGAATTTTTAGTTCATACAGCCACCATGGAAAACAACCGTCTTTTTTTTATAGCCATCCTAACTGGAATGAGATAATATCTCGCTGTGGCTTTGATTTGCATTTCCCCAATAATTAATGATTTTGAGTGGTTCTTCATATACTTTTATCTATTTATATATCTTCTTTTGAGAAATATCTACTCAGCTTCTTTGTTTCTTATTTTTGCTGTTGAGGTTTTTTTTTTCAGTTCCTTATATATTCACAGAAGAAAAATTCCTATTTTCACATTGAATGTTTTAAGTTTATGTCAAATTCTGTCTTATTGCTTTAACTGGAGCTGTGTGTGTGGTGTGGTGTGGTGTGTGTGTGTGTGTGTATGTGTGTGTGTGTGTGTGTGTGTTTCAAGTATTGTATAGTTCACAGCTAGATAGTTCAGGTTTTAAATCAGCCAGATAGAATCTCCTTGAGAAGATCTATCTGCCTGGGGTGTAGATATTAGAGATGGACACACTTGACTAATTAAGCTAATCCTAGAAAATCGATATGATGCCATCTAATTAAATTACAAATCTTACCTTTGGTCGTGCATGTCTGGGCATAAGACCTGACTGAACAAAGAATCCCAAAATAAACCACAAAGCATCAAGGCAAAAAAACTTCCAATTAACATAGCAGACTATTTAATAAAAAAAAATTGTTTAAGACTAGCCCTTGAGATTTGTAAAATCAATACCAAAGTTTCACATTTGACTTCTGTTTTTTTACATCCATAAATAAGAAACTGAAAGAAAATAATTCATGTGTTTTTTTTCCTGTTAAAACCATAATGGCTTTGGAGGGGGCAGAAATGCCAACACTTAGGATGGAATCAACCATGTAAGGAGAGAATCTAGTCCCTTCCCACTCTGGGACAGTATTAAGTTTAATAAATTTCTTTAATTTAAAGAGACCCACAGGTTCAGGACCTGTGACCAAAATAAATTAGGTAACAGGAAATTATAAATTGGAACTTGAAAAGTTAAAATGCAATCTATAAAATGACTTCCATACTTCTTCAAGGTGGTTCTCTTTGACATCAAGTTCACTATACTATTAGTAAGTCCAAGGAAGACTGCTAGGAAAAAAATTACACAGTGGTAATATTTTTATTCTCTTGGCACAGTAGTTTTAAACCCTATCAAAGAGTTAATTATTTTTTCTGTTCCTATAACCATGAAGTTTTAAGAAAAAAAAGCCCATGTCCTTCAAAAGGTATTGAATTTCAAATAGAAGGATTTCTTTATAAACCTATTTTGATCTGAATATTGACTTCAACATCAGTTTATTTCATTCTTTGTAAACCCAACTTCTTAGTATTTAAAGATCTGCAAACCCCATAAACTATTTTCACAAGAAAAAACATTATGCTATTCAAAGTCTAATACACAATTATCTAAAGTGCTGTTATAGTGGCCCAACAGAACACGAAATAAAACCTTAAGATAGAATCGTGATACAAATGCTGTTTTTCTATGTCAATCCTGGACAACAAAATAGCTTTTTGGTATTCATTAAATCCAAATACCTCTCTACAAAATATCTTGAGTTTTTCTTTATGTACAAGACTTTAAGTATTCAGTGTGGATACCTCACCTAGACAATATCAAAACTATATGGAATATACCAAATGGTATGCCTAATCATGCACAAAAACTACAGTCTATGGTTATAATTATACAGGGGTGCTGTAATACTAACTTCCACTTCCACCTCACTGTGGACTCCATGAAATCCACAACTATATGTAGCTATATGAATATTATATGTTCTCTTCTAATCTTTATCATATTCTTGTCTGATTCTCTTCCTATTTAGGTTATAATGACCTTAGTAGCCTCTCCATTTTTCAATTGCTCAAGTTGAGTACAAAATCTTTATCAAGCATATTCCTGATAATTTTTGGTTTTCTTAAATACTAAATTTCTATATAAATTATCTATTACATCCAAAATAGAGCTCCATCTCCTCCATCTTTGTCATGGTTTGCATATTAAGTAGCATAATAAAATGTGAGTGGAATATATAGAGAAGGTATTTACCAGTTCTATTTTCCTGTAGTAGAAACAATCATATATAAACTGTAAAAGATTCTCCCATTTACATAAATATACTTCATCTCTATAATATCCCCCACAGGTCACTGGTATGGTAATTTGAAGATGGCCTCAAATTCTTTCCTGTTTCTTTCATTGATAGATGAATTCAAACTTCTCTTTCCTTGAATCTGAACTAGCCTTAGTGATTTTCTTGATAAATATAATGTGACAAGAAATTATGATGTTATAGGACTTCTGGGTTATAGGAAACCTTTCAGCTACCATTTGGGTTGCTTTGCTCTGGGGGAACCAGCTGCCTTATAAGAAGTCCACATCTACCCTGAGACTGCCATGTGATGAGGAAGCCCAAAGTAATCACAATGAGAGGCTAAATGGAAAGAGAAAGATAACTCAGCCTGTCCCAGTTATTCCAACCATCTTAGCTCAGGCTCAGACATGTGAGAGAAGAAACTACCTTTTCCAATCCACGCAGGCGTGGCATAGGGAAGAACAGAAGAACCCAACCAACAGTAAAAATCAAGAATCTGGCTTCAATCACCGGAGATCTCCAGCCATTCAACTCACCCCAGCTGGAAAATCTCTGCTGAGCCTTGCACAAATTTCTGACCTACCAAGCTAAGAACCTAATAATACAGTGGTTGTTTTACTCTATTACATTTCATGAATAGCTGGTGAACACTCTCCTTGGGCTTAATTGCTAAGTCATTTCACAGTATTTACTGAAAAGCTTACAAAGGCATACACAGTATTTGCCAGCACTGCCTATTGAAAGAGAATTTTAATTAGGAAGAAATTTGTAATTATTTGGTGATAATCTATATAGTGAAGCAAAATAGTAATGTAATATAATGAAATGGTAATATAATAATATAATAAAAGGGAAATGTATACTTTTTTGTCACAGATATCTGAGATGTTATTATTGGGCAGTTCGAACTTTAATTACCATTGGAGGCCTCCCAGAGCCACAAACTACATTTGAAATTATTTTCCAACTTTTGAATTTTTTTTCTGGAGTGTTTGTGTTCTCTAGCTTAATTGGTCAGGTAAGTTGAATATGTACACCTAAATACATAGTGTTTTCATTTTTGAAAGGTTAACAAGTGTTTACAAATTTTATGGAGGAAAGATTAAAAATTATATAGTGGTTATTCTTTGTCTTCTCCTCCTCTTCTAACTCCTCTACTTCTTTCACTAACTTTCATCTATTTTAATGACATGGAGGGGGACGTGATTGGGTCAACTCACACAATATATCCATGAATGTCCAGGGTCTGCTATATTCCAAAGGAGTTTGGAAGCTATCAGAAAAGAGAAGCTTCCTGGGAGGTTTATGGAGCAGGATGCATTTGAAACATCTTCAACAAACAGGTAGTATTCAGTAAACACAGACAGGTATTTCAACTGATCAGAAACAGTATGTGGAAAAGATGTCACAGAGACAGTGTGGGGGAAAAATGATAAAGCATGAGACAACTTCAAGAAAATAGAAGCAGTTTCAGTTCTAAACCATTAAATCCATCAGAAGAGCTACCATAAAAGTCCATTTTTCAAGAAAAGATACTTCTTTGTCAACTTCTTACTTGAAGCTTCCTTAAAGCTTTCTTATTTCCTTAAAATTCAAATGTTATCATAAAATCATTGGGTTAAAATCAACCCAATTAAACTACAAACTAAAAAATACATCTTAAATAACTAATAAATCATTGTTTTACAGATGTTTGCTATGGCATTCTGTCCCTCTTCTCAAGAGATTACAAAATAGTAAGAAAATAAAACAAGTGCATAAATAGATACATTGCAAGTTGAAAGAGACCAAAATCTCTGTGAATTCCCAGAATCACCATTAATGAAAAGTTCAACAGCAGAGCATCTTTAGAACTTTTACTTCCTCAGAAGATCCTTTATATATCACATGCTAAAAAGCAAAAATAAAGCCATGTCGAGGCATGGGCACTAGGTTAGATTACATCACACAATGATTACTCCAACTAGAGAAACTGGGTTCCCACTCACCACGGTCACAGTAGTATGACTGAAACTCATTCTTTAACAAAATTTAGCAATAAAAAATTATTCATTATGATATCTGACACTATTCAAAAGCAGTGAAAACTTACTCGTCAATGTCCACGTTCTGCTATACATAGCAAGCTCCAGAGGAGTTTGGGAGCTATCAGTTCAGAAAAAAAGGAAGCTTCCCAGGAGGTTTTGTGGAGTAGGATGCATCTGAAGCATCTTCAAAAACCAGGTAGTATTCAGTAATCATAGACAGGTAGTTCAATTGATCAGAAACAGTGTGTGGAAAAGATGTCACAGAGAGAGTGCAGGAAAAGATGATAAAATGTGAGACAACTTCAAGAAAATGGAAACAGTTCCAGAACAACTGGAGAGAACATGTGTAACTAAGAGCTATATGTAAAGATATTTTAAGGGCTCCGGATGTTAAAGATGTTGAACTCTTATCTTGAAGGCAATAGAAGCCAGACAAGAGATGATTTTTTTTAAGAGAGAGAGAGAGAGAGAGAAAGAGAGAGAGAGAGAGAGATAATTTTTTTAATATTTATTTTTTAGTTTTTGGCTGACACAACATCTTTGTTGGTATGTGGTGCTGAGGATCGAACCCAGGCCGCACGGATGCCAGGCGAGCGCGCTACCGCTTGAGCCACATTCCCAGCCCCAAGAGATGATTTTGAACAAAGATTCAAGGAAAGTCAGTTAAAATATAATGAATTGGAAATTGGGATACTACTTTAAAACAGAGGTTTTATTATTATTTAGTTATGGTAAGACTCACAATTTATGGTATATGGTAGTTGGTTATACTCATAGGGCTCAGGAGGAGGGAGCCGGTCATACCGTGGTGGGGAGGATAAACAAAATGGGAAAGCACAGCTGGGGAACAGGAGAGGCAGGATAAGCAGGGTTAGTGTTGGCTTGTTTGAATAATTTCCGCATGCTCTGAGGTGTAGGACTGTCTGTATTTATCTGGTATCCCGCACTGTTGAATGGGACTGTGGGTAGAGGCCTAAGTGTGAGACAGTTGGAAATATGGGATCTGGTTCAGTTACTTTGCATATGAGACACTCTTGGTAGAGGTGATCACTATCTCTGGGAATTAACTAACCCTGGGAGGTGCAAGCAAGGCCCCAGACAGCAGCATATTAAAATACGGAGAATTAAAATATGTTTAATGCAGATACACAGAGGTACGGCAATTCCAGCCTAAACACATCAATGGTCTGGAGAGAGAGGTTGTAAAGGAAACTCCATTAAGAAAATATTTAGGGGGCTGGAGATGTGGCTCAAGTGGTAGCATGCTTGCCTAGCATGCGTGTGGCCCGGGTTCGATCCTCAACACCACATACAAACGAAGATGTTGTGTCCGCCGAAAACTAAAAAATAAATATTAAAAAATTCTTCTCTCTCTCTCTCTCTCTCTCTCTCTCTCTCTCTCTCTCTCTCTCTCTCTCTCTTTTAAAAAAAAGAAAATATTTAGGTACTGGAAGTTAGATATTAAGCAGTTAAAAACTATAAGTATAGGGCTGGAGATATAGCTCAGTTGGTAGAGTGCTTGCACAAGGTCCTGGTTCAATCCCCAGCACCACAAAAATAAAAACAACTGTAAGTATAAAATATCATAATCTTAGTGGCTGGAGAAATTGTATTAATGGTTGAAATATGAAGCTGGTTGGAGAGAAAATTTAAATCAACTTGAATATAAATAGCAAAAATCACATTTCATAATTTTTCATAAAATCAATATGAGATAGTCATATCCCATTCATTGTTTTCTCTGTTTTACAGAGGCAGAAACTCCACTTTAAAGATTTTTAAGATGCACCCCATAATTCATACATGTAATCCATACAGGTATATGATAGAGGCATATATAATAATAGTAAAATCTAACACATATTGAGCACTTACCAAGTCCAAGGCAGTTTTCACAACAAGACTAAGAAACAATGTCTATCTGGTACCAGTTCAATTCTCTTGCTGCTCTAAGTGTAGCCTTTAGAAAAGCAGCAGCAGCAGCACTTGAAAAATTCAGAACTCAGGTCCTGCTTCAGACCTACTGAGTCAGAACGTGCATTTTAACAAGAATTTCACATGATTCTTAAGCAAATGAAAGTAAAAAAGTGCTGTTTTATATACCACACCATACCATGCCTGTCTTTAAATTGAATTCCAGGTTCCAACAGGAACAGAAGGAAATATCAAGTCATTGAATATATTGCACCAGAGCACAAGAGAAAGATTAAACTTGGAGGTATAGATTTGTACCTTAAACTCTCATCTTGAATAAAAATACTTAGAAACTAAAGTAAGAGAGCTTGAGACAAAATCTACATTTACTCAAATTCCCACAGATAGTCATATCAGTGACTAAACTCTGAAACTAATCATTACTTTTTAACCACAATATTCTATTCCCTGATGCAACTTATAGAGCCTGAGATTTTCTAACTCTCCTATCCTCAAGTGTTTCCCTAGGCTGGGACCCATCATGGAATACAACAAGACTTCTTTAACTCCTACACCAGCAAAACCCAACATTGCTGAAGAATACCACACAAAACACTCAGATTCCATTCACTACAAATTCGTGGGCCCTCAATACCCAGCCAGTGTTTTTGTAGCTCAGTGGTAAAACACTTGCCTAGCATGTATTGAGGTCCTGGGTTCAATCCCCAGCACCACAAAGAAAAAAAAGGAAGGTAGGGAAGGAGGTGGGGAAGGGGGGTAGAAGGGGGAAAAAAAGGAATAAGAAATGTCTTAAATAGTCCTGACTTCCCAACTAACACCCTATTAAATCTCACAACTCAATCCCTACAATCCTTAATATTCCAAGTCTTCCATCCTTAGGTAATTACATAATGTTTGTCATCTACAAAGAAATGCATGGAAAACTGAGATCTAGAAATTGAGATTATGAAAAAAATATTTGGAAGAGTCATTGAGAAGTAAGAGACTCAGAAAGATGGACACAGTTGGATAATCTGCCTGGCTCCTCAATAAACATTTTTTTTAATTTTTATTGTTGGTTGTTCAAAACATTACATAGTTCTTGATATATCATATTTCACACTTTGATTCAAGTGGGTTATGAACTCCCAAACATTTTTGAGAAGTAGAAGACCTTATTGACTCTTAAAACTGGAAACTGACAAAGGCATCATTTGAGCTAGAATTCAAAGAATGAGTAGGATTTTTTTTTTTTTTGTAAACATTAAATGCTCAGCAGCTACTAGAATGAATGAGCAAAGTCTTAGTGTGAAAGTGAGGCCCTGGTTTTCTTCCCTGTTATAAACCCACAGTCAAAGCAAATTTACAACCACTTGCTTCCTTCTATGCGAGAGGAAGAGTTGAGCAATATATCTTTTTTTGTGCTGAGACCTTAAAGATCAGCTTTTAACCTAGAGTGGATTTTTATGGCTGAGTTATAAACATCCAAGAACTAAAACCTGACAGTTCCTTAAGTATTGTCACAGCAGTAGATGATGCTTCAGTAATTTTAGCACATTTCAACTTCTGCTGAATACTATGCCTAAAGCATAATGAGATTTGATTTTTATCTGTCTAAACAACACAAAGGGAAGTACAAAGGTTGCAATTCCATGATGAATTGAGTCTACATAGCCATCTACATGGATAATCTATGAAGGATGCTTTCAAAGTAAGACTGACCCAAATGGACTAGCCATTCTGTCAGATAATTGCTAATTTCCATTGCACATTCCTTGTATACACACAAGCTGTATGATTTTTTTAAATAACAACTAACATTTCATAACAATATACAAGTACACAAAGAGGATTCTTTTTGTTTGTTTTAGTTATACATGACAGTAGAAAGCATTTATGCACTTTGATACATAGTTGGGATATAATTTCTCATTTTTCTGATTATACATGTTTCAGAATCATATTGGTCATGCAGTCACATATATACATACAGTAATAATGTCTGTTTCATTCTACTATATTTCCTATCCCCACATTCTCTCCCCTCCCCTCCCATCACCTCCCTCTACCTAATCTAAGGTAACACTATTCTTCCATAGTGCCTCCCATCCCCTTCACCCCCCCCCCCGAACCCCATGCCTTACTGCGAATTAGCATTTGCATATTAGAGAAAACATTCAGCCTTTGGTTTTGTGGAACTGGCTTATTTCACTTAGCATGATATTCTCCAACTCCAACCATTTACTGGTAAATGCCGTAATTTTACTCTTCTTTAAAGCTGATTAATGTTTCATTAAGTATATATACACCACATTTTCTTTATACATTCATCAATTGACGGACACTTAGGTTGGTTCCATAATCTAGCTATTGTGAATTGAGCTTCTATAAACATTGATGTGACTGTGTCACTATAGTACACTGATTTTAAGTCCTTTGGGTATAAACCAAGGAGTGGGATAGCTGGGTCAAATGGTAGATTCCATTCCCCATTTTCTGAGGAATCTCCATACTGCTTTCCATAGTGGTTGCACCAATTTGCAATCCCACCAGCAATGAATGAGTGTACCTTTTTCACCACATCCTCACCAACATTTATTGTTGTCTGTATTCTTGGTGATTGCCATTCTGATAGGAGTAAGATGAAATCTTAGAGTAGTTTTGATTTGCATTTCTCTAATTGCTAGAGATGTTGAACACTTTTCATATATTTGTTGATCAATTGTATTTCTCCTTCTATGAAGTGTCTGTTCAGTTCCTGAGCCCATTTATTGATTGGGTTATTTGGTTTTTTGTTTTTTTTTGAAAGGTGTTAAGTTTTTTCAGTTCTTTATATATCCTAGACATTAATGCTTTATCAGAGGTGCATGTGGTAAAGATTTTCTCCCAATCTGTAGGCTCTCTCCTCACATTATTGTTTCCTTTGCTGAGAAAAAGCTTTTTAATTTGAATCCATCCCATTTATTGATTCAGTCACATGCCTTATGTGACAGAATCCTCTCAAAAATCTCACATGGATGGTTAAGATGACAGGTCTTGTTATTGTCCTCTTTGGTCAGAGAGAGGATGTGATTTGCCCAATATTTTATGGAAATGGATGAAGTTAGCACCCAATATCAGTGTGTTTCAAATCAAGTCAGGTCATCAGAAGAGAATGTATAAGAACACTTAATCAACTGGACTTTTAGTAACTCCAACAGTTCCTCTACTGGGTGTGGAGTGACTATGTTTGTTGTTTTAGATGAGAGATGTAATCGGGGCAGCTACAGCCAATCAAAACAACTTCCGTGCCAGCATGGATAACACCACTGCCTACATGAACACTTACTCCATTCCTCAAATTGTGCAGACTCGAGTTCGGACTTGGTTTGAATATACATGGGACTCTCAAAGAATGTTAGGTAAGCATGACAAATTTCTGATTAAATTCCTGCAAACCTTGTCACATAATAAAAATTAGGTAAGATAGAAGGAGAGATGAATTGGATTTAAACACAAGATTGAAAAGCAATTAAATGATCTTTAAAGCATTAATTTAGTATCATGGGATTTTTTTTTCTTTTCTTAAATATGGACCCCTATCTTGTTGGTAAAGCAAATCTTGAAAGAGAATGCTTGGATTTTATTCAGTGCCTACTGGAAGCTAAGAATTACACATTTTGCCTCATATCACCAAAAAAGAAAATCAGGAAAATTGTTATCAACCGCTTTTAAGAGACAGGGAAACAGCAGAGGCACTAACCAAGAAATGTGGCCAAGGACACAGCCAAGAAGTGGCCAACTGGAACTCAGATCTGTTTCTATTCTCCAAACCCTGGCTTTTTCTGTGATATCACCCTTTTTCCTGGGAGCAGAGTACTCAGGGTAATAGCAAATTTTTAGGTCATCCCTATCCTGTGGCAAGCACACAGTTCCTTCTAAGAGACCCTTAATAACTAACATTGACAACTAATAATACTATAATACTGGAGTTAAAATAATGTATATTAAAGGGTAATAAAATAAGATGAAGATAATATGCTGACTGACAATAATCAAATTCAATTTTTAGTTTTTCTATAAAGATAAGAATTGATGCCACTGAGAAGTCAAAAATATAATAATAAAGCTACTGACTCCAGTGCAAAAATGAGATTCCCAAATCACAAATGTGCCTAAGAGGAGAAAGGACCCATTGGTTATTGGGAGCAGGAACTTTTCACCTTTCTGCCACTCTTAAGAGAGTCGAGCCTCATGTTTGGAACCTCTTTCTGAGTGACCAGGAACATGCCTTTCTCTTGAGCATCTACAGATATTTCTGAGGGCATTTCAAGTGGGAAAGAAGCAAGAGAAGGAGCAATGTCTCTTCCATTGTCCCTTTTAGCAGCTTCAGATACTGATCCAGAGCCTTGGCTTCAGAGGTAACTAGATACAAACAGCCCTCAGAAACTAGAAACTATGTTTTATGCAGAAGATGTTCAGATTTAGAATCTATACTGACATCAACATAGGGATATAATATAGCTATTTTTCTCTTTCTAAATAGATATAAAGAAACATCAAAATAATCAGTTCTCATAAACCTTGGGCATACTAAACATTAAGAATAGACATTTTTGTTTATGAAACATTTTGTCAGCCTGAAGGCCCATCATCTAATTCGTGTGTAGAAAAATCTATAATGTATTCACATTCTTTATTGAGTTAATAAGTAAATAACAATAATTTGAATTTACTCACTTAGCACATTTCTTCTTCAGTTTCCATTCCCAGCTGAGCCTACCTATTAATTATGCTCAATCCAGCAAGTCACTTACAGCCTCTGTGGGTTTCAGTTCTTTTTGTTTTTCTTCTTTCTGCAAAGTAGGAATGAGAACACTTACCCTTAGGGTTGTCATAAGGGTCAAATACGATAATGGGTATGACAGAGCTCTGTACACATTCAAACACCACCTGGCACTCATTATTATCTGCCATCCCTGAGACATTAGCCTGCAAATAATAGAAGCAGAAAACAAGAGCTTCATCCTTTTCCCAGCTCAGCTTGTACACTAGCCTTTGTCTCATGATCATTAAATTTCATATCTACGATTTCAGCAAACACGAAGTTTGGGGATTATTCAATATGTCATCCATTGTAAAATACCTCTTTCCTCCCATGAGCATAATAGTCGTGTTGTGTTAGGTACATAGGTCCAATGGATATAATGAAAATATAGAATGTGATACATGCATTTATCTATAAAACTTTGCATTTTATTTTCTTAATTTTTTTAATTTTCTACTTGTACTTTCATTAATTTTTCTGTTTAATGGGTCAATGTGTTTGTCTTTACAAAGATGAGTCTGATTTGCTTGAGACCCTGCCGGGTACAATGCAGTTATCCCTCGCCATTGATATGAACTTCAGCATCATCAGCAAAGTAGAATTGTTCAAGGCAAGTGCTTTACAATTAATATAAAGGTACCGTATTTGTTTCCCTGCAATGTCTAAGCTCTTGCTTTAAATGGTATTTATGATTTTTTTCCTTATGTTTTAACAAAGTCAAAATAACTTGGAGAATTTATGAGAGTCAAATAAATTACAGGTCTCTCCCCAACAGACGACTTACTCTTTAGAAGCCTCTCTCTTCTAATTGGTGTAAAAGAAGAAGAGTTCTTCAGACTTTTCTTGCCCTTAATTTAAATATAATTATACTCTACAGTTCTGTCTTTGCTAGTATGTGCACCTCCTTCCATTTATGAAGATACCTTGGAAATGTATAAGAATCAGGCCTTTACAGGTTAGCTCTAAACCTTGGGCATACTAATACTAAACATTAAGAATAGACATTTTTGTTTATGAAACATTTTGTCAGCCTGAAGGCCTAGATTGGCCTGACAGAGAATCATGTCTAATCTAGTTTCCTGTTACAAATGCTTTGGATTTAGACTTTTTAAATGGCCAAATTTAAATTTAAATTTAAAGACTTTTATTTTTCAAGAAAGGAAAAAAAAGAAGAAGAATTTTTGTCTTAATTTTTCTCTCTCTCTTTTTTTTTTTGTTTGTTTTTGTTTTTGGTAGGGGCGGGGATTGAACTCAAGGACACTCAATCACTGAGCCACATCCTCCACCTATTTTGTGTTTTATTTAGAGACAGGGTCTCACTGAGTTGCTTAGCACCTCACCTGTTGAGAGCCACGGCCAGGTCAAGATGGCGCCTGGCATTTTGCCACCTGCTGCCTCATGTGCCCGCTATTTTTGAGTTCTCGCGGAGTTCCTAGAGAGTTGGCGGTGGGTTGGTTGAGCTAGTGCGGAGTTCCTCCAGGGTCACGTGGGTGGCATTCGCAGTGAGTTCGAAAATAAAGTTCGTTCCTGCTTGAATCTACAAGTGGCTCGACCTCACGGTTATTTGTGCCCAGCCAGACTGCGGCACTCACCATTGTTGTTTCCTTTCTTCATGTATTATACTACATATAAATTTATTTCTCCTTAGATTTAAATCTGTGTGTGTGGCATTCCCTGATTCATCTATTCAATTAGCTCATTCAAGAAATATTTACTAAGTTCCTACTCTGTTCTAGTCACCATTTCAGCCAGTGGGCATACAACAGTTGAAAACATATATAAATTATATATATATATATATATATATATTAAATTTCAGGAAAAAAGAGAATGCAAAATAATATATTACATGAGGAGGTGATAATGCCATGAACAAAATTAAACAGGTTAAGGAAGATGAGGGTGGTACTACTCAGGAAAGGCTTCTGGGATGAAATGCTTTTGAGGATTTGAAGAGAGGACTGAAGGAGGCAAAAGAGTGACATGTGCAGATATGGAAAGGAGAGAAAGGGCCGGGGCAGGGGAATAGCACAGGAGAATGGACAAGAGGAACTCTAAGCTAGGAACAAGGCAAGGAAACCAGAAGGGCCAAGGCCAAGTTAGGATGATGGAAAGCAAGAGAAGCCTGAGAGAAGTACTAAATGGGAGGATGTGGAAGGGGTCAAGTTCATGGAGGGCCTGGGAGCTGCATTGTAGATTTTGGATAGACTGTACTCTGACTTTCAAGGCACTGAGGATCTTGAGCAGAAAATAATATGACACTAGTTGCAAAAGGGCAATTTTCCTGCTGGCTGGGGACCTCAAGAAGCAGGTGTGGAAGGCAAAGAGATCAAATGGAAGTCATTGTAACTACCTACAGAAGAGATGACAGCGATGGGACCTGGGGTAGTAGACTCATCACTGAGAAGGGGCCGAATATTAGTTGTGTTCCAAAGAGCCTGCAGTTCTTACTGTTTGTTGGTATAAACACAGTTAGAAACAAGAAAGGACCCAGGGGGACTCCAAGGAACAGGAAGAACAAAGATATTACTTTTAAAATAGGAAATTTTAGAGTAAGTATAGGCTGAGGTGGGTAGAAAACAACCTTGTTAGGGCTTGAATAATGTCCTTTCCAAAATTTCTGTTGAAATTCGATCCCCAGAGCAATGGTCTTCCAAACGTCATATAGCCTTAGGGTGGTGGTGAAGTCATAAGGAGTGTGCCTTAAGCGATTAGCACCCTTATAAAAAGGCTCAAGGTTAAATCAAGCAAGGCAGTGCAGACCTGTAATCCCAGCAGTTTGGGAGGCTGAGGCAAGAGGATCCTGAGTTCAAAGGCAGCTTTTTCAACTTATCAAGGCTCTAGCAACTCAAGGAGACCCTGCCTCTAAATAAGGGGCCAGGCATGGTGGCACAAACCTGTAATCCCAGCAGCTCAAGTGCCTAAGGCAGGAAAAACATGAGTTCAAAAAATAAAATACAAAATAGGGCTGGGTGTGTAGCTCAATGGTTGAATGCCCCTGAGTTCAATCTCGGGTACCTCCCCACCCACCCCCCAAAAAAAAGGCTGGGGATGTGACTTAGTGGTTAAGTGCACCTGGTTTCAATCCTTGGCAAAAAAAAAAAAAAAGGCTCAAGGTTAAAGGTATGCTTTTCTGCCATATGAGTGCACCACATTCTCCCCTCCAGAGGACATAGTGACAAATTCCACCATGGAAGAGAGAGCAGCCTTCAGCAGACAACAAGCCTGCTGACACCTTGACATTGGACTTCTCAGCTGTCAAAACTATGAAAAAGTTCTATTATTTATCAACTATACAGTATATGGTATTTTGTTATAGCAACACAAACAGACTAAGATAGACTTGTTCATTTGAGGTGACTGTTAAGAGTCCCAGATAGAAATGTCAGGTGGGCTGTTTGATTTATTATTCTGAGTTCATGATAGAAGTCCAAACTGGAACAATAAATTTAGACCTATCAGCATTTTGATGTCTTTCAAGCTATGGTACTCAATGTGATCACTTAAAATGTGAATGTAGACAGAAAAGAAAATGTAATCTACACAAAAGCATATGCCTTGAAAATACATAATCACTACCATACCACTGGAGACAAAACAAAGAAGAAACTATACGACAGAATGGTTAAGCAGAGTTACTCCCAAAGTTAGGTTAACAGATGACTCTGTAGGATACCAGAATTAGGTCAATATCCTAGGACTCTTGTTCATCAAATCCTCGTCTAGATTTCCATCAAGATTTTGATGAAGATATAAAAGGTGTGATATTCAAATTGGCAGATGACACAAAGTAGAAAGGAATAGTTTAAAATGTGTTAATTACAAAATTGAAATCAACTGAATACTTAACACTATGAGCAAAGCCAACAATATTAAACTGCAACAGCAAAAAAAGTAAAATTCTAAACTGAGGTCCAAATTAAAATATTACAAATGCAAAAAAAGAAGCAATAGTTTTATAACAATTCATTTCAGACCTAGGAGTTTTACCTGACTTCAAATTCTATGAGTCAACAGAGTTATGTATGAGATTCTCTGACATTTCGACATCATATTGGTTTTCCTGATTATTTCAACTACATCGGCACTAACATCATATTGCCAACAACCAATTTTAAGAAGGATGCAGATGAATTTAAGTCTCTTTGGCTAAGGGTATGAGTAGAGGTTGAGTTTTGGGCCACAGAAATCATGAAAGAATGATCTTATAAAATTATTCTTCCATAGCAAAAATCAGATCAATGTTTATTTCTAGTGGGGAGTAGAAATGGGGATATTGATTAGGAAGAAGTATGACAGAAATTTGGGGGTGAAGGAGTATTGTTTCTTTCTAGTTAAGGTATACAAGTATATGCCTTTGTCAAAATTTATCCAGCTGTCCCTTTACAGTGTATATTTCACCGTATGTAAATTATACTTCCATTTTTAAGGAAGAAGAATGGCCTCCAAAAATATTGTGTAGATAATGAAGAAACTGTGGGAGAAAATCCATTCGAGGACAGTGGAAGTTCTATATACTTAAGTTTTTTTACAAAAATGAGACTTTCTCTATAATGTTTAGCAAACTAGTACTCAGCTATATACTCCTTTTTTCTTTTTTACTTCCATATTTATTTTTTATTGGGGGAGTGGGTAACCAGGAATTGAACTCAGGGGCACTCAACCACTGAGTCACATCCCCAGCCGTATTCTATATTTTATTTAGAGACAGGGTCTCACTGAGTTACTTAGTGCCTTGCTTTTGCTGAACCTGACTTTGAACTTGTATTCCTCCTGTCTCAGCCTCAGGAGCTGCTGGGATTACAGGCATGTGCCCCAGCCCCCAGTTTCTCCCATATTTCTACTGGTACATTACATTTGGACATAACAGTGGGATATGATGTTACATATTTGTGCATGCAGTCAATATAAGAATGATTGGCCAATATCACTCCCCAGTATTTCTCCCTTTCCTCCTCTCCTCTCTCTCCCTGGTCCCTTTCCTCTACTGATCTTCCTTGGATTTTCATGTGATCCCCTTACCACTTTTCTTTTCATTTACCTCTCTAGCTTCCACATATGAGAGAAAACATACAACCCTTGGCCTTCTCATGTAAACGCCTAAAGTGCAGACACCTAAAGTAGAGTAAAACTTCCTGGGAAAACCAAGTTTGGTTCTGTCTCTGTATCTGCTACACAGTGCAATTTCTGACACAGAGCAGTGGCTTACTAAAAGCCTTAGAGAGGCAGAGAGTGCAGGAGGGAGAGAGGATGCACTGGTATCAATTCTTGAAGATTATGGAAAGTAATTTCCAGTTTCTGAGGGGAGCTCTCCCACAATGGATGCTCCAGGAAAAGTAGAAGCATCGGGAAAAGTTTTCTGGTCTTCTGTCAGGTAGCCTATGAAAGGGATTCTACATTGGTTATCAGGTCCCTGTAGATAAATGATTTTCACACTGTAGTTTATCATCTGTTGGGGGTTAATGAATCCAATTAATGGGTCACAACCAGCATATAAAATGGAAGAGAAAATATCAGAATGCATCATGCTAAGAAAGGGTAGGTATTTCTAGGTTCAATGAAATTGTATGTCTTTTGAGTTTTTTTTTTTTTAGATATCTTTTTTTAATACTAGGTATTAACTCCAGGAAAGGCACTCTACCACTGAGTCACATCCCTGTCCCTTTTTATTTTTTATCTTGAGACAGGGTCTCCTTAAATTGCCCAGCCTGACCTCAAACTTCCTGCCTCAGCTTTCTGAGTAGTTGAAATGATAAGTGTTCACCACCCTACCCAGCAAGATTGTCTTACTGTGCATTGTGGTCAAAAGTGTATGAACACCACTAGATTAAATTGATAGTGTTTTAAAATGTAAGATTTAAAACCTTAATGTCTCTAAAATCTCAAAACCTTAATGTCTAGATCAATTGCGAGTAAGTGATAACACTTTGCTTTTTTCCTAAAGATGAAAAATAAGACTTTAAATACCAATAATTTTTATAGGATTTTCTCCAATTTGGGAAGTTACCAATTTTTCTAATAGTTTCTCCTTTGCATTTACATATATATTTGAAAATCCATCAAATCACTGCCTCTGATTGAGAAAAAAAATGGTTAAATGTTCACATTTTGCTAACATTGCATATAAACTTAAATTCTTTCATGGCATTTCCATTAAAGACGAAAGCACCCATTTCCATTTATATTTCTGCTCAAAGAAAGAAATTGGTTTGGTTTTGTTTTTTCCTAAAGTCAAGTGAAGTAGGAAATAAGTAGGAATCTTTCCAAACTTAGTTTCATGGCATTTTTTTACAAATTGGTTACTTTTTAAGAAGGAAATAGGTTGAATAGTGATCCCACACCCTGTGTCTCAATACCCTTGCATTGCTTCAGAAGCAGTCCACTTCATTCACTGAGAGCTGCCTTTGTACCCAGGGAGCCAAGTGTACAAAGGAGGGAACATTAGAGATGTGAGCACAGAGGACACTTAGAAACCTGTGGAATGAGAAAGTAAGGGTGTCTGGAGGCTCACATGTATGTAAAAATATAAACCGCTTCACTAAAAGAGAAGACTTGGGGAGCTAGAGTGTGGGATGCTAACCAAAAGGGAATCTAGAAAGATTAATTGAAGCCAGGCTGTGTAACATGGGCCCAATTCCTATAGTCAAAGGAGAAAACTGACAAGATAGATTTGTTTTACAAAGAAAAAGTGGTGCTGCATTGAAGAGACCAGAATATCCAGGGATATAATGAAGGGTGACTGTCAGCCATATCTTGAATTCTCCCTGAAAAATAATCTTCCATATCTCCGAATGGCAGGCAGGAAGAGAGACAGAGAGACTTACAGATCCAGCACCAAGATTGGAGATTGGCAGTCTGGCTTTACATCCTTCTGTTCTTCAGGAGAGAGTTAACAAAAGATACTGAAAGTTTTTAAATGCATAAATATCTCTTTTAGAATGCCCGAAGAGATGTTTTAGTTTGTCTTTAGCCTTCAGCCAAAATTTTTCAGAACTTTCCTACATTTTGTAAATTTGAGAATGAATACAGATCTTGTGAAATTTGTAAGCACCAGAGAATGATACTGAGTGAAATAAACCTGCTTCAGTTTCACAGAAGACTTAAGTCTCTTGCTTTAATTTTACATTATATTTGAATTAATCCTGGTAGTGCAAATGTGCTTAGATGTTTTTCCTTTAGGACTTGTAAAATTTTTTTCTATATTAGTGAGTATCACGATGCCCTTTGGCAACAGTAATGTAAATAATACCAATGATAACACAGTATCATAAATTATCTTAAAGGCAATGTTCCATGAAGGTCCTCCATGTTGTCCATAATCCTTCAATTCCAACAAAACTGTCACCTTACACTTCATATACCCAATTCCTACATGCCCCGAGTACTGTCAAAGCTGTGTGGATGAAATTAAGCCAACTGTTGTTGACCCTGAAGTTTAAAATAAATACATGTGTCTTCACAAAAAGAATAATACTTGCTGCTTGTGGAGAGCATGCTGTGTACCACACTGCCTAGTTGCTTCATCACCTTCTTTCACTTAATTCTTTCAGTTGATTCTCACCTAAACTCTTGTTATAGGCTGGATTGTGTCCTCCTCCAAACTTAAAATGTTGAAACTCTAGCCCCCTGAACCTCAGAATATCACTGCATTTGGAGATAAAATCTTTAAAGATTAAAATGAGGACATTAGGTGGGTCTTTATGCAATTTGACTGGTATCCTCATAAGAGAAGGAAATTTGGACATGCAGAGAGGCACCAAAGAAGTGTATACAGCTGATGGATCATTTGAGGACACTGTGAGAAGGCAGCCATCTACAAACTGAGAGAATCTAGACCTGCCCACTCCTTGATCTCAGACTTTTAGCCTCCAAAACTATGAGAAAATTATTTTTGTTGTTAATACACTTCTTACAAAAGCTTTGTTACCATCCCTGTTTTACAGAGAAAGCAAACAGCTTACCTGACTGAGGTCACCGAGCTCTATGCAACAGCATAGAGTTAGTTTGATCACAGGTTTTCTTACACCACAGTCTGTGAATTTAACCACTGCTTGATGTTACATTTCAGTTCCCTACCATCTCTATCTAGATAACAGGTAAGATAGATGTGTATATAAGTCAGCCTTCTGTTACTATGAAATACCTGACATAATCAACTTAGAAGGAGGAAAGGTTTATTTGGGCTCGTAGGTCCAGAGGTTACAGTCCATGGTCTCCTGGCCCTGTGGCTTTGGGCCTGTGGCAGCACAGTACACCATTGCCAGAACCTTGTAGTAGAGAAGACCCATTCACTTCATGGTGGCCAAGAAGCAAAAAGACAGAGAAAGGAAGAGCCAGGATCCCAATGTCCCCTACAAGGGCATGCCCTCAGTGACTTAACTTCCCCAATAGCTCCATAGGCTGGGAACAAGCCCTTAACATGTGGAGCTTAGGGAGGAAATCCAGATCCAAACTAAAGCAATGAGGAACCAGAAGAGGCTTCACAAAAGTCAAAAATTCAGCCTAAAGTGAGCCTTTTTTGGCCATTTTCATAGACTTATACTTGACACATCATGTAGAGATCTAAATTCACATACAGAGATCTAAATTCCTACACACCTTTCTATTCTTCCACTAAAAAAGACCCTGAATCGCATGTGTTCTTTCCCCCTTAATCAAGGCAGGTAGAATTAGAGTCACAAATTTGCACTGAAGCTTTGCTTCAATCAGTTGTGGTTAATTAGTAAGGTGTGCTGCTTCCACATAGGGTGATCAGAGTTTTCAAATAGCTTCAAGATGAAGAGCCACATTATAATTTTTTTTAAATTTTTCACAAAATGGCTTCTCCTCCAAGCAGATTTTATGTCATTCCAGAGGCTCAGCACAAGTATTAAACTAATAAGGAGCAATTCATTTCTATAACATTGGGCAATTTTCCCTCCTTTCTGATGACTTATTATTCAGATTTTGATTTTTAAATGTATTTTATCACACTTTGTCTCTGCCACTAAATTACCAGAAATAGGAGAAAATTTAATAAAAGTTCTGTTGCGCCACCTCGTGGTTAAAGATTAAAATTGCATACTTGCAGGGTTGTGGGTAGATGGCAAGCCCACTCAACAGAAGGAAACCAGGGTCCCAGATAAACCAAAATTGGAATGTTGGTACTTACCACCAGTCTGGAAGGTACAATGTGTCTATTTTGCTGCTCTGGTAAGAATTCAGACCCATCCCAAACAGCATGCCTTACTGGAACCTGTGAAACATTTTTTATTATGTGCAAATAGTACCTGGAAAAGCTCTAGCTTCTACAGTAGAAAGATGAAAAGGAAACATTTGCATGTGAGTGACAGTCTGAGCCAAGAATAGAACGGGAATGGGAAAATGATTTCTATCACTCACCTTCCTGAGCAGTTATATCCTACCAAGATAATGCCATCACCCATTACTCAACCAGGGCCTAAAATCAGAGCCATTATAGTGAAACTATGTACCATTTTTACCAAGTGTCATTTTTTACCATGATGGTATCAGTAATAAAAGATTATTGCTAGGCTTTTCAAAGTATTTTGAACAGGAAGCTTATAACTTAGATGAACTTCATTCAACTACACAACCTGAGTAGTTTCTCTGTGTAAGGGACTGAGCTGAGCAGTGGGGGGGTGGGGGGGAACCACTGAATCTATACTGAATCTATACTGTCTTTTCTCTTCAGGGCCTCCCAATACGGTGAGGAAATTCTAAATAAGCATAAGATAACAATTTAGTTGTTTCGTGATTATTAAGTGATTCAAACATAGAAAGTGCTGCTATTAGTATCCAGTACATAGAAAGTTATGGTTATTACTATTACAAACTGAGAAAGAAAACATGCAGTCACAAGAGAGTTGCCACACAAGTAAAATAAAGTTCTTCATGTGACCTTACTTGATCATTCCAGGATGGATTAGATTTATCCTCAGGTTTCCATCCAGTTTATGACTTCCTACTTTGTCTCTGTACTGCTCCTGGGAAAATGAAATTATTGTCAGTTCTCAAGGAAATATCTTCTGATGTCTAAAAACATTGGGTGTAGGGTTAGGTCTAATACAATTCAAAACTCTAAATTGATAATCTATGACATTGCGGTACCTGGAAAATTACTGACCATCTTAGACTCTGCTGCTCTCGACAGCTCCCAATTGGTAGCATCACTGGCATACTCAATGACAAAGCAATTGAATTCAAAATTCCTTGCCCTAGACACATAACTCCACATTTGCTTGTTGGAGGGGAATAGAGTTTAAGATAAAACAAAGCATTCCCTTTTACAATAAACAAAGCTGAGTTGGAAAAAGCCCTGAAGACCATTGAATATACTTGAGGGTGACTTAAATTCACAGTGAGATTGCTGATAATATCTTAAGTTCTGTTTTAAAGAAAGTAAAAATTAACCTAGACATAGATAAATCCTATAAGACTAAAAGGTAATCATTCCAAAGATAAGTTTTACTAATTTTACTGTTGTGTTCAGAGTTTGTCATTATTAAAGAAGAATCTCCTAGGTACAGAAACTACTACTTAACCTATAGATTATGTTTTGAATAAAAACAGGATTTCCTCCAGCTCCATTCAAATCTTTGGAATCTTTACTCAAGTATGCAACACACAGTTTTTAATTGTCCAAAATGAAATAATTTCTAACAGTATTATTCTGTACATCAGCCCATATTTATTTAGTATTTTACATGTCCCAAGCTCTCCTGAGACACTGGGGATGCAGCAGTGAATGATACAAACATCTTAACCTCAAGTTACTCAGGATGTAAATAAAAACTTCCTCTGACACTCTGGAAAGTCAATGGACCTCCAAGAGACTTTGATCCTTCATCTAAAAACCAGGACTGATGAGAATGCATTCCTTAATGCCAAGCACCATACAGAGGTTGCAAGAAGTAAACAGGTTAAGTTAGCAAAATAGTAAACTTAATGGAAACATCATTCAATAATGTGTTAATGTTGATGCCTAAACCGGTACTCTTACTTTACAGAAAACAGGACATTTGCAAAATAATGGCTGTGCTCTGATTTTCTGCAAATCAGAAAAATTCCTAATGATTTCTATCAAAGAAATGCAGCTAAGTCAAAAGGAAAATCAAAACGAAACAAACAAACAAACAAAAAAACCCACCCAACCCCAAGATATAGTTCTTTTTAATTATATACAAATGGGGCAAAGTATATCAAGAAAATAAAGATTTTTGTGGAGAAAAAAGAAAAAGATAATAGTTTTCTAACACATCATAAAATGGAAGAATATCATAATGCAAACTTCATTTCACTAAGCGTAAATCCAGATGAGAAGGATTTAGTCTTAAAGCACAGCTGCCCAAAGCCAGTGGCACCTTTCAATAAAGCAATAATTAGGAGATAGAGTCACTTAATTGGTGAAACAAATTCCAAATTTTTACTACATCCTTTTGCTATGTTCAGTTTGCATGATTTATCCATGTTCTATCCAATTATGTTAACAAAAAAGCCATGTTTAGAATAGTTCAATGATTTTCTCTCAGAAAATCCAAACTATGAGCTTAAAAACCATTGAGGTAAGTGCTGTGTGTTCCTACTGAGCAGAGCACTAATTGTGTGTTTAGCTATTTTAGGGCTTATCTCCTCAGCTGGTCTAACACTTTCCATTGATTTGGTATCATTTATTAGTCCTTTCTTCCAGTGAGCTTGCCTGAAGGACAGAAGAGAAAAAATGAAATGTGTTTCTCCATGGAGAAAGAGAAATTTTTATTTTCATTTCCATTAAAATTTTAAAAGAATAAAAATTAAATTGAAGTCTCATCAGTTCTCCCCAGATCCACTTTCCATCCTCCCTCTCCAGAGGCAGCCACTAAAATGATTTTTAAGGTTGTCTTTTCAATTCTTATTTTTATAATTTTATTTTTTTATCTGTATAAACATAAACAGCAGGAAGTATTTTGTGTGGTAATTTTTGTGATTTTGTAATATTGAATATATTACATTCAGACAACTTCATTGAGTTTCATTAGGTATATCAATATAAATATTTGATTTATTTTAACCTCTTTACAATATTCTCATCTACAAATATTTTAGCCAGTATACTCAAATTTTATTATTTAATCTACCTATACATTGACAATTTCTTCAATTTAGAAGACCCTCTTTATCCATAAGGGATACATTCTACGATCCCCGGTGGATGCCAAAAACCAATAATTATGCCTTTTCAATCTTATCTAAGCACCTATCATACACAGTAGCTGTAACTTTTGCGATTTGAGGTACAACAAACCAGCATGAAGGAGTTTTTTTTTTCTTACTCACAATTTCATGGAAAAAGATTTGTTCTTACCATATATCTCAGTAACCTCAGCATACAATGAATTTTTTTTTCCTTACATTGAGAATTTTCACCTTTTCACTTAAAGGAAGTGTTTTATGGCTTCTTATTGGCATTACCAAATGGCCTATATCACTAGTCTTGCACTTTGGGGCCATTATTAACTACAATAAGTATTAACTTGAACAGAAACACTGAGACACCACAACAGTCAATCCGATAGCTGAGATGCTCCTAAAAGAATCATGGTGGGTTGCACATATAGCAGGTATATGCTGGGCAAAGGGCTGATTCATGTTCTGGGAGAGACAGAGCTGGAGAGCCTAATATTTCATTATACTACTCAGAATGATGGGCAATTTAAAATTTATGAATTGTTTATTTCTGGAATTTTCCATTTAGTAGTTTTATCCACAAATTTTAATTACAAATAAAATCAAATATGAAAATAAATATAAGTAGGTTTTTTGAGATCTTCTATTTCTGATCATTTATAATGCACATCTGCTCCATGGGTATGAGCTATTTCCATTACAATAACATCTCATACATGTATAGTCATCTCTGTTATCTGTGGATTCTACATCTGCAGATTCAAACAAACTTGGATCAAAAATATTAGGGGAAAAAATGTGTTTCTACAAAACATATACAAACCTTTTTGATTGTAATGATTTGCTAAACAATGCAAGAACTACTTACATAGTATTTACATTGCATTAGGTATTATAAGTAACCTAGAAATAGTTTAAAGTACACAGAAAGATGTCTGTAAGTTATATGCAAACATTGTGCCATTTCCTAATGAGGAACTGTGACATCCACAGATGGTGTCTACAAGGGATCCTTGAACCAATTACCACAGATATTGAGGGAGGGATGACTGTATATGTTTAAGAACCTGAAAGCATATTTTTAATAGATTTTCTTTAAAATGTTAAAGATGCTAACTTTCCTTAGTGGAGAAGATCTAAAAAGCAAGTTTGCATTTTTTTTCTAAGTGAGTTTTGACTGATAAGAATGCTAATTTCTGAAATAAAACAATTCTGAAATGATGACAGCATATAAAGAAATTGGGCAAATGAGTCATTTTGAGAATTTTTACTAAAAACAACTTTTTTTACTAAAAACACTTTTTTGAAAAAAAATTGTCTTTGACCTGCTTTAGCAAAAAATAATAGCTTGTAAGACATCTATTTGCTGTAGTACTTAAAATTTTAGCCAGAGCCATCAGTCTAAAGAGAAAGAAATAAGAGGGATACAAATAGAAAAGGTGGGAATCAAATTATTCATCTGACAGAGGATTAATATCTAAAATACCTAAAGAACTCAAAAACAGGTAACAACAAATAACAAATAATCCAATTAATGCAGAGGCAAATGATCTGAACAGACAGTTTGCAAAAGAAGAAGTGTAAATGGCCAAGAAACACATGAGGAAATGTTCAACATTTTTAGCTGTCAAGGAAATGCAAATCCAAACTTCATTAAGATTCTACCTCTCTATAGTCAGAATGGCAATTATAAAATAAATAAATAAATAAATAAATAAATAAACGTTGGCAAGGATGTGAAGCAAAACCCTTATATTCTGTTAGTGAGAATGTAAATTAGTACAGCCACTACGGAGATCAGTATGGAAGTTCCTCAAAAACTCTTAAAATAGATTTATCCTAAGACCCAGCTACGCCACTCCTGGGGGACTGAGGCAGGCAGGAAGAGGGAGGGTGAATTCAATCCAAACCCAACATACATGTGAATGGAAATGTCACCGTGAAATCCATTAATTGGTACAATTAATATGTTTGAACGACTATAATTTCTTTTTTTTAACAAAAGGTATTCCTCCTGGCCTTGGTCTTTTTTCTTTTTTTTTTTTTTTTTTCGGTCTTTTTTCCATTCTGGAGAACCAGAAGCTATCCTTTCTCAAATGAATTTTTAAAATTCTAACACCAAGTTTTTCCGACTGTTTTTCACCAATGGCTACTTGAAGATACTTCAGTCATAAATGATTAACTTTCTTTATCGGCCAAGCAACCCTGAGGTCTAAATTTCATATGGATCTAGGTCAAGTGTCTGCTACAGAAACCATTACTGAAAACCAGTGATTACTAAAGGAAGGATCAGTCAATCCACAAATTGGGGGCAGGCCCTCTGCTTCTCCTCCTCCTTCCTCCACTACCTACTTTATGATTATTCCCCTACAAAATCATAATTCCCCTAAGGGGTGAGCAGGGCCAACTACAAAAGGAAAATTGCTACATGTGAGCAGTTCTGGGAGAAAAGATAAAAATATTAGGTGAAAGCAAAAGGTGCAAAGCCACTATGTAAAATGGGATTATTGAAATACTCATAAGTTCTTCTTCAGTTCATCATATAAATTATAATTAATTTAGACCCAATGCACACAGAGACATTTATTTTAACAAATAAAATTTGTTTCTTATACTATTAAGGTGACTATACTCATTCACTCAGCAGATATTTCTTTCATACCAATTTATTACGAATATTTTCCCTGCCTCTAAGAAAATGATAATCAAGTTGGGGAAGAAAGACATGTAAGTTTGCAAAGTTAAATAATATCTAGCAATGGTATAAAAGGATGATATTTTTAAAAAATCTGCAAAGAGTGTGATCTATTTGAGTACTATTATACTAATAATCACAATCATTAATAGCTATCATTGATTAAGAACCATGCTAAGTTTAACTTATAAGATAAGCACCATTTCTATAACCATCTTACAAATTAGGAAACTGAGGGCATGAGAGATTGCAAAATAATAGGTAGTAGAGACAGAATTCTCACCAGACCTACCTGATCAAGTTGCAAAGTCTTGTCATTATACTTTAGGTATCTTTTTTCCCAAATTTTGGGTCAAATCCATATCCACTGGCAACTAATATTTTAGTTGCTAATACAGACAGCATCCATTACTTCCATTGTGTTTTTAATTCATTTGGGATATTGGAATTTTGCTGGGTCTGTAAGAATTATTTTTCTCTTTATATAGAATTGTGACAACCAGATGATTTATGACATGTTGCTAAGATTGAAATCCACTATCTATTTACCTGGTGACTTTGTCTGCAAAAAGGTGAGTGCATACTATTTTCAGATGCACAACTGATAAGCACATTTGCAGAATTCAGACATAGGTTGTGAGCACAGTTGAGACAAAATCTGTCCAGGGTGAATTCCATAGTATAGAAGTAGTTATGATATTTGGTGCTGTAAAACAATAAGCTCCTCTTAGACTTCAAAATGAAAGAAGACAATGCAGATTTCATCACATTTATTATATAATAGAAACCTCAATAATCAGAAAATGTGCTTTATATCAATGTAAATTACCAATCACCACACCCCATTAACCTTAAATATTTTAGGTGGAGGAATAAGTTACAGAAGCAATAGGTATTTCTTCCCTATGTCTTCAGCAAATCATCATTTACCTATGCTTTGCTCAGCTAGTTAGTGGTAATCAATGCCATATTTTTTAAACTTTACTGTGTATTTGATGATTACAAAAGTAATTGATAGTCATTATTTGTAAAATAGAAAATACATAAAACACAAAGACAAAAATTCCACCACCATAATATGAAGTAATCATTATACATATATTTGCTCTATCATTCTATAAAGGTTGATAGCTAGATAGAGCTTGTTTTATGAAATCAATATTATACCATATATATGTTTTGAAACTTGCCATGTGACAGTATATCATATTAACATTTTACATATTATTATATAATCTTTTATAACCTGATTTTTTTTTCTTTATGATACTAGGGATTAAACTCAGGGGCACTTAACCACTGAGCCTCATCCCCAGCCCTATTTTGTATTTTATTTAGAGACAGGATCTCACTGAGTTGCTTAGCACCTTGCCATTGCTGAGGCTGCCTTTGAACTCGTGATCCTCCTGCCTCAGCCTCCCAAACCCCTGAGATTACAGGCATGTGCCACCATGCCTGGCTTAACTGATTTTTTTAAGCTGCACAATATTCTGGTCTATGGATATATCATGATAAGATTCCAAATGATTGTTGTTATAAGTAACTCTAAAACAAACATTCCCCTGGATAAATAGTTTTGCACATCTCTGATCACTAGCTTTGATCAGAGAAGGATGACCCTGGTTTTCATATCTGGAGAGGCTAACTCAAAGCTGAAATCAATAATCAAAATTTAAAAAAAAAAAATAGAAGAACATAAACAGTTCAAAGAAATGGAAGTGGATCCAAGACCGTGGAAGTTCAGAAACCAGTGAGGATAAGAAGCACTTACTTCATTCCAAAGTAACACTGAAGTAAGTACAAGGTGTCATAGGACATAAAGAAATGGCACTTGTCCCTCCTGGCTATTGGCAAGATTTCCTGAAGATGTTCACACTAAGTCTTGAAAGATAAGTTGGAATGAACCAAGTCAAAAAGGAAGTAGGTGTTCTGGGAGACGAAAGAACTGGCATGAGCTAAGGCAGACAGGAAGGAACAGAGTCTTCGGCAGGAGTGCAGAAGACGACAAGAAGGTAAATATTAGTACAGTTTTAGAATTATTTATTTAGCAAAACTCAACCAATCTTTTTGAATACCTTGGGGCAGGCTCTATGCTAAGTACTGAGAGAAAAAAGCTGGTCTTGTCCTCCAGGGGCTTACAGTCTAGCACTATGGATTCGATTCACAGTGTACATCAGAATCACCTGAATATAAAAGTCTTGACTCCACACCGAGGGAGATGGAGCCTCCACACTGGCATTTAGTAAAAGCTCCCATATGACTCTAAAATGTAGCCAAGGTTAAGAAACACTGGCCTAGGGAAGAGAAAATCGACAATATAAATGAAATTAAATAAATGCCTTACTCCAGAATGTATCATATAAAGGGGAAATTAAAGTTGCCAGGAAAGTATGCAAAGGCATGTAGTTTACATCGGAGGTTGGGAGAGAGGGAAATTATCATTTTCTCAGGCATGACCTTTGTAAAATCGAAGGAATTAAAACAGTTCTTTAATAAAAATTTTAAAAGCTAACAGACAAAAAGCCAGTGTACAAGATAGCATTTTTGATGAGAAGATGGTGGACCAGTGGGCAAAACAGAGCTTCAAATATCCAAGGAATGGAGGAAGCATGTGAGTGATTGAACTAGTGAAAAAAGGCAAGTCAAATGGACTGTAAACTACTGAAAGTATCAGACTGGAGGCACCAGGTGACAGGTGGAAATCAGTCTGATGATAGGTGGTTGATGACAAATGTTTGGGCACTGCCGAACAGTGGAAGCTGACTTCAAAAGCAAGTCGAGAAAAAGGTAAGACAAAGAAGGCTAAAGCTGTAACTTTGAAGAACATGAAGGTCAGTGAAGAACATGAAGGAGATCAATGAAGAATACTCAGAGAAGGCAGTTGAGGAGGAACTGTCAGAAATAAAAGAAGGGAAACCAAGAAGAGATTGTGGTATAAAGGAAACCAAGAACACACAATCCCACACAAACTTGTCCCAGTTAAAAGTAGGCAGACTAAGCCAGGCACTGTGTCACATGCCTGTATTCACAGCCACTAGGGAGGCTAAGGCAAAAGAATTGCATGTTCCAGGCCAGCCTAGGCAACTTTGCAAGACCCTATCTCAAAATAAAAATTAAAAAGGGCTGGGTTTGAAGCTCAGGGGTAGAATGTTGCCTAGCATTTGGTTTGATCTTCAATTCTTAAAAAAAAAAAAAAAAAAGGTAGGTAAATCAGTAAAATCATTTCATTAGAATGGGAAATATAAACCACAGTGCAATTTAAGGACCCCTTGGGGCAGTGATGCATTGAAATGATATGGTCTTAATGTACCAAAATGGCCTTTCAATTTGTTCCAATAGCAGCAGGGACTGGAAATTGAGATGACTCATAGAAACTTTAGCACTTGGGCCCCTAAGCAGTAAAAATTTGCTTAACGAAGTGTGAAATGCAGTGTAGAGATATAGCCTTCTCATTTCTAATGTTTTCATCATGCCACATTCATCACCCAATAATAAAAACAGATCAGTGAACAACGCCGAGGGAAGGAAAGGTAGAAAGGAGGCCACATGAGAACTATAAGTCACATTTCTTTTTGACAGAGAAAAAGGGCTGTTACTTGTCCAGACTTTAGACAGCTAGTTCACACTGGTTTTTGCTTATCATTTCCAAAAAACACTATAGGAATGAAGGTGAAAAAAAAATCAGGTTCAATTTCAGGTTACCAAAATAATTGAAGAAATGGCAGGGTTTAGGATTGAGTTTGCTAAAGGGTCAAGTCCTCAAAATAGTCTCTAAAGTTACTGAGTGGGTTGTTTGGACTGCTTTGAGACTATTTGGGAATTTCTTCAGGATGTTCTACAACAATGTAGAAATTACCCAGAAATCTTTTTTTTTTTTTTTCTTGGTACTGGGATTGAGCCCAGGGGCACTTAACCACTGAGCCACATTCCCAGTTCATTTTTTTTTTTATGTTTTTTATTTTGAGACAGGGTCTCGCTAAATTGCTTAGAGCTTCACTCAGTCACTGAGGCTGGCTTTGAACTTGCTCCTCCCTCAGCCTCCAAAAACACTCCGATCACAAGTGTGCACCATTGTGCATGGGGTGCCAGAGATCTTAAAACTCCCAGGATTTCATTCCCTGAGATTCTGATTTAATATTTCTGAAGCAGGCCTGAGAACTTGCACCTCTAAAAAAGCTCTTAAGTGATGCTGATGATCCAGTAACCACACTGTGAGTAGCACTGCTATTTCCTGATAGGGTCCACTTGAGTTTCATAATGCCCCCACCAGCCTTGGAATAGCCTTCTACTAGGAACCCTGAAATTCCAACTTGGATCTCACTAAAGGCTGTACACCCTTCATGAAGCACTTGCACTTCTGCCACTTTCTTGGAATCAGTTCATACACCAGCCTCAGAGCTTGGTTCCATTTTATTTTGCACAGCTCTCAGCCCTTATTCTCTGAGGGATGCCTACTTCATTTGAATGCTAATTAAACTTGCAGGAAAGGTTTAAATTAGCCTAGAAATATGCAAGAAATAGTGGAAGTTTTGGTTCGTTGATTATGCCAGATCTCCTTGGAAAATTATTGAAATGATCATTAAGAAATAATTAAAAGTGCTGAACTATATTTAAGCACCCATTATGTACTTCTACCTCCAGTCGGTTGTAATAACTGCCTTTAAAAAATCATTCCAGTTCCTTGAGAACTACTTCATGCAAAAAACACAGAATGTGACCCTGTTCTGATCATTACTTCCTGGAGTACCCCTTGGAAAACTAATTTTCAGATGTTTTGCCTTACTTTTAAAATCATTCCCCAGGCACTATGTCATATGCCTATAATCCCAGTGAATCAGAAAGCTGAGATAAGAAGATCACATTTGAGGCCAGCCTCAGTAACTCAGTAAGACCTTGTCTCAAAACAAAAAAACAGAAAGGATGTAACTCAGTGGTAAAGCACCCCTATGTTCAATCCCTAGTATGCCAAAATTAATAAATTAAATGATTTATATCTATTTTATTCATGTTTAAGAGAGGAATCTTGGATGTTGGATCCAATGTTGGATATGGTCATCTGCATGCGAGGCATGTGAGGTGACATAGATGTTGCCAGTTCTAGTGCTGTCACCAGCCGATCTTTTAACTTTGTGCAAGACACTTATCTTTCTAAACCTCTACTACGAATTTTTAAATAAGAGTAATGATACCTTCCCTATTTGATCTCACTGGGATTTTTGCAAGAATTAAGCAAGTTCATGTCTATGAAATGCTTTCCAATATAAAACAGCACATTCTTATAGAACAAATGCAGGAAATAAAATAAGAAGCTATGCAATCCAGGCATGGTGGCACATGCCTATAATGGCAGCACTCAGAAGGCTGAGGCAAGAAGATAGCAAGTTCAAAGCCAGCCCCAGCAACTTAGCAAGACCCTGTCTCAAAATAAAATATAAAAAGGGCTGGAGGTATGGCCTAGTGGTTCAATCCCTGGTATCAAGAAAAAAAAACTACACAAATATCAAATGTACTCATTATTTTTTTGTTTTTTTAGTTGTTGATGGATCTTTAGTTTATTCGTTTATTTATATGTGGTACTGAGAATTGAACCCAGTGCCTCACACATGTCAGGCAAATGCTCTGCCACTGAGCCACAACTCCAGCCCCTCATTATTTTTAAAAGTACTATGCAAAGGCAAACCATTAGTAGAGGTATTGATATTATATAAATAACTATAATAAAACTCTTATATATTGAAATTTCTACTTTGATCCATATACAATTTTAAATAAATGCTTAATATGTTACACAATATAAAAGTTAAACATACCTCTTTCACTGCTCAGTTAGGAAATGTGGGTTCTCAGCTTCTTTTTGTTTCTAATTACCAAGTCATAGAATATTGACTACTCAGCTAAGTCAATCTGTGCCTTTGTTTTCTTTGGGGGAGGTGGGGGGGACGGGTGATACTGGGGATTGAACTCAGGGGCACTCGACCACTAAGCTACATCCCCAGCCCTATCTTGTATTTTATTTAGAAGACAGGGTCTCACTGAGTTGCTTAGCATCTTGCTTTTGCTGAGGCTGGCTTTGAACTCACAATCCTTTTGCCTCAGCCTCCAGAGCTGCTGAGATTACAGGTGTGCACCATCACACCTGGCTTTCTTTTTGGTAGAGTAGAAATGACAGTTCCTATTCTATGTTCCTCGTGAAGGTAATGGGGAGATAAAATGAGAATTTCCATTTCCCAGATATCAACCAAAAGGTACAATCTGACAACTTTAAACTCAGCCTAATAATTATAATACACTTAATGTTGAGGAATATGACTGTAGGTATCAAAGGACTTCAAAACTTCCCAGATACAATTGTATTTCCCTTATTCATAAAAGAGTGCCTACTATATATCAAGCCTTGTGCTCAGCACTGGAACAAAGTAGACATTGTCTCAGCCATCTCAGACATAAACCATAATTAATATTGCTTAATCTTGAATTGATTTTAATGTATTTTATCTAATCCTCTGGAAGTATAAATAATAAGAATGTTTGTTTGATTAATTCAATCTAATCCCTTACTAAACCAAGTAAGTAAATTTATCATAATCCTGCTACTTGTTTATGGTCTGTTTTCTGTTGTATAACTGAATACCACAGACAGAGTAATTTACAATGAATAAAGGTTTATTTATCTCACAGTTCTATAGACTGAAAAGTCCCAGCACATAGCACCAGCATCTGCTCAGCATCTGGGGAGGCCCTTCTTGCTGCACTAGTATATGGCAGAGGACATCACATGGCAAGCTCACCACAGAAAGCTGCTTTTATGACAACCACCACTCTGGTGATAATCCACTGATCCATAAATGGTCCATTCAAGAATGCAGAGCCCCCTAGGACCTAATCACCTTGAAAAGATCCCACCTCCAACTCCATTAACATATGAAGTTAATGACTAAGTTGCCAACAAAAAAATTTGAAGGACACATTCAGACCACAGAAAGAGCTCAGACAGATGAAGACCTTACTTAATATGAATGAAGGGATGGACCTACCTAAATAACTTGTCTACTATTACGCAAATTGGATTTTGGGAATTTAACAGCTTCTCTTGACCTAAATTTCACTAAGATGGACACATTTATTCTTTCTGGAAGTTGATATGTGTCCAAGGACCCCATAATTACCCACTACTTCAGTGATTTACAATAAGGATTCACATAATTCAACAAAAAGTTATATTCATAGCTTAAAGATTTATTACAGTAAAGGATCGTCAGGAACAATTAGAAAAAGATGTACAGGAGTAAAGACTAGAGAAATCAGTCACAGGCATTCTAGGCCCTACTTCTATAAAGGCCACATGTATATGCATTTTTCTCTGTATTGTACCACAGGGCCATGAGCAAAATATGTGCACTTGGAGAAATCTGAGTATTGAGTCCAGAGTACTTAAATAAGGCTAGGCATTTAACTAAATGACAATCATGATCCAAGCTCAAAACCACGTACAAGGGCCACATCAAAAATCATGTGTTTACATTAAAGAATGCTGATAGCTGCCACACTGCCTCAGACATGCAGAATAACACCATTGACTTGGGACCATGTGAATATCCCAAGAGACAAAATCTAGGGACTCGATTATAGGTCATTGCCCTGGTTCCCAGGAGTTTCCAAAGATAAAAAAGAACTGAGTAAGATAACTTGGTGCATTAGCATCTCTCAATATGGAGCAAAATTAATAGCTTAAAGGTCTCCTGTGCCTTGATTCCCAAAATCAGACTCAGTGGCATAAGCAGAAAGACAGAATTTACCTTGGAATGGCTATAGTCCATGCTTTTTGGATGGATCAAGTACCTTCTTCAGAGGATAACTTTGGTCACCAAAACCAGAGTACATCATTCATCCAATCAGTTATTTTCTCTACTCATGCCCATTCCTCAGGCAGTATGCTGACTGTGTCCAGTGTTGGCTTACAGTGCTCAAGTGTTGCAAAGTATTTTCTTTCCAATCATTTCCTTTCACATAACAGTTTCTGTAACAGAGGTCTTAAGAAAACTGCTTTTACAGTCATGTTCTGTGATTCCTTCATTTGTATTTGCTCCTCTAGAAGAGTTTATATTTATTAATTTGAGGTATAATTGTTAAGTGTACAATGACTAAGATTTCCTCTTTATATTTGGCATACAGGGAGAAATTGGTAAAGAAATGTATATCATTAAGCATGGAGAAGTCCAAGTCCTTGGAGGCCCTGATGGTACTAAAGTTCTGGTTACCCTGAAAGCTGGAGCAGTGTTTGGAGAAATCAGGTATCTAGAAGACACCTCATAAATATTGAAATCCACCCCTTGTCATAAAAGAACAATCTTAGGTTATAAAATAAGTAAACTCCCTGCTTGAGTTTATCAAAAGTTTGATTGTGCTAAGAGCATTGGTAAAATAAGGATGTTCATGTTTCCAACCATCCTTTCCCTTACCTCAGAAGACCAGAAGAAGGATACTAGGTTATTTAGCTGTATAGTCCTAGGACCTAGGTCAGTGACCTGCAGAAGGTAGATAAACATTCAATGTGCATCGAATGAATAAATGAATGAACTAGTCAATGAATGAGGTTAGTGAGAGAAGAGGTTGGGAGAGTTGGCTGTTACCAGATTGTTAAAAACTTGAATGCTAGGTTAACAAAGGGCATTTGAGTAAGTTAAAGATAAGATCATAGCTGTGGGACTAAATTGCTTGAGTCTATATCCTAGTTTTCCCACTTACTAGCTTTGTTCCTCTGTTACTTGGCTGTCTGTTCTCTAGTCTAGTCATCTTAATAATTAGAATAATAACAGTATATATTTAGAGGGTTGGTAAATGAGGTAATTCATTAAAAGCACTTAGAACAGTGTCCCATATATACTTGAAACTCATAAGTATTAACTATTATTATCATTTATTTCCTATTGGTCAAGAGAAGTTTATCCCAGAACAAGTCCCCAAGAAGAAGAATGTAAGAGCAAATTAAAGCATTTTGTGGGCTCAACGCTTCCATATGCATAATCACCTTTAAATGCATTCATTATTCATCCAAAAAATATAAACTCATTGAGTACCTAGTACGTACTAAGATTGTCAAGTATTATTCTAAATTCTGGGAATGCTCAGTAAAAAACAGTAGATAAAACATTGTTTCTTGGACTGGGTAGAGTGCTTGCCTCGCATGGACTAGGCCCTGGGTTCAATCCACAGCACTACAAGGAAAAAAAAATTGTTTCTCACAGAGCTGACAGTCTTGTGTGTGGGGGGGAATTATAATAAATAGTTAAACAATTAACTAGACAAGATAAATTCACATTGTGATAATTGCTGTGCATAAAAAAAATGTTAGAAATTGGCAGAGGATGCTACTTTAAATACGGTAGTCAGGGATGACCTCTCTGAACAGAAGTTATTTGACCTAAGACTTGAAGGAGTAAATAAAAGAGCCATTCAGAAATGGGGAAGATGGTTGAACAGCCAAGGCCCAGAGGTAAAGCAGCCTTGTCTGGTCAAGGGGTGGAAAAGTCAGTATGGCTGGAGCCCAGTGAACAAGGATACTATGGCAAGATGAGGCCGGGTAGGGGAGCAAGGGCCAGATTATGCAAGGTCATGAAGGCCATGGTAAGGAGTTTGTGCTTTATTCTAAACACAACAGATTCCCGTAGAAGATTTTAGGCAAAAGAATAACACAAACTGAATAGCAATTTAAAAGACCACTCCAAGAGCTATATGAAAAAGACATAGTACCTGAGCAGGCATGAAATAGAGGAGACTCATTGGAAGTCAGTAGCAGTGATTTGAGTGAAAGATGAGCTTCTTGAACCAGGAGGCTGGTTCTTAAGGTAAAAAGAAGAGTCTACTGTCTGGGCAATTATTAATCATTCCATAATTGAAAGTATTGCTATTCTGAGGTGCCCAGTATCTTGCCAGGATTAAGAGCTCCTGACTGAGGGAGACAACGCTCAAACCCAAGTGTTCATGGGTCAGGGTCCAGTGACTTTTCCACCACCACAAATGAAAGTCATTTGTCCAATCACTGGCTTCAAAGCCGCTAAGAAGTTGTCTCTGAGTTCCAGAGAAATAGATGATTTCAGATCATCTATAGAGTAATGTGGGTTTCCTTAGAATGTTGAAGCATACTACTTTTCTTTTAATAATATTGTTTCTGTTTGTAATTTTTCCCCTTGCTTAACAGCTGGGTGGACACTCCTCTGAGGGTCCTGCTCTGAGGCAGTGGTGAAAAGTCCTTCTTAGAATATCCAAGTTCTTTGACTGTTTTCTATTACTTCCTTACTGGGACTCCTTACAAAAGTGATTTCATATTTTTACAGCTTAATAATCACTGTTATCTTCAAAGTCATAAAACACACAACAGTCTAATCTGAAACATTGCCGAAATTAATTAGCTGACCTCTCCCAAGGGTTGGATATTCCCTAAAGAATAAAGCTTTACAAATACAAGTATATTAATTGCTGATATTACCCTCACAGGAGGAAATATCCTAGGAATAGAATCCAGGTGCTGCTAGGCTGCAACTGAAAGTAATCCTAGATTCCTGACAGCAGCTTCTTCAATAAATCTCCTCTTATCCATTTGGTTTCTAAAGCCAAAATAAAACCTGTGGACCAGACAGGCTTTAAACTTGCTCAATAGTCTGGCTGATTTGAGCAAAAGAGAGAGTTTTGCCTTGATTCTCTTCCTGGCTGTGGCTGAGGAGAAACAGGATGCATCTGCCTCTTCCAGATGCCCACAGGCTTCCCAGGCCCACAGCTGTCCTACACCCGTGGAGTTCCAGTCATTTATTCCAGATGGAGGCATGGCTGCCAAACACTCAGACACTGGAAAGATCTAGTAATAGTGTTTACTACTCAGAAATGCCGTGAACTTTGCTGAAATGAGCTAAATACAGCACTATCATGTAGCTTTTTAAAGAAGGTTTTCTCCCCCCTTAGGAAAAAAATAAGAAAGAAAAGAATTGAGGGCTTTCAAGGACATTATATATTAATCCAAAAGAGCAAATTCCTGACTAAAATATAGATTTACAGCCTGCCATGGAAAAAAAACCAGACCACATTTCTAATCAACATCCAAAGAGTGCAGGCACCCCATTTTTAAAAAGAAAGACCCAGAATCTGCTGAGGGATGGCCTCATGGTGGTTCTGCCTCCATCGTTAGCCTTACATGTACATTTAGTATCAAGTCTTATTCCCTCAATATAATTAACCACTTCTTTATCTGCCTTCTGCATCTGTTAAAAAAAAAAAGAAAAAAGAAAGAAAGAAAAGAAAATCCCATTATTCTTGAAATGACTGAATTTTCACTCTTGTATTGCTATTATGGTTCCAATAGAATTCCCAACCAGTTCCATCTCACTTTGGAATATTCTCCCCCTGGAAAATTTCTGCTCACTCATCCTTCAAGAACCGATTTATATGTCATCTCTTGGAAGTCATTTCTAACTATCCCCAAAACAAATAGCAGCTCCCTGTTCTTTGCCCCCATAATATTTCATGTGTGCATTTATTATAGTAACTACTACTGATTTATAGGTAATTTATTCAGATGGGTCTTTCCAACAGACTGAGCTATTAAAATATAAGAATTTATATGTTACCAGCAGCTACATGAAAACTAGACAATATGTGGTGGTTTTTATTTATAGCCTGGCTCCATTAAAAATTGTGCATCAGCCATTTAGTAATCTTGAATTAATTAAGTAGTTAATTGTGGGCTGAGGCGATAGTTCAGTTGGTGGACTGCTTGTATAACTTGCATAAAGCCCTGGGTTCCATCTCCAGCACCACACACACACACACACACACAGAGAGAGAGAGAGAGAGAGAGAGAGAGAGAGAGAGAGAGAGTTAACTGTGGTTTGATAGAAACAAAAAAAAAATTTCAGGACCACTTATAGTCTAATGTGAAGTGCCTCAAAGAAGGTCATAGAATCCCTTCTTTTCTAGGCACAGTGCCAACCATGAGGATGCAAAGGTGAATACATTTGTTTCCCTCAATGCCTTACAAACAAGTGAGTTAAGTAAATGAGGGACTTCAATGCCAGGTGATTAAATGCATGGATTACATCTGACGATGAGAGTATGCACAGGACACTCTGGAACACAGAGGCTTCCCAAGGACCAGTATGCCTTTCAGACTTGGTAATTACTTGAAGTTATTTGGGATGTTCATCAGCTTCCCATCATCATAACAGACACCAAACATAGTCAACTCAGAAAAAGGAAATTATTACAATTTCTTTTGGTTCATTGTTTCAGAGGATTGAGACCATGATCAGTTGGCCCACTGTGTTTAGGCCTGTGGTAAGGCAGTATCATGGCGGGAACATGTGGCAGAGTAACCACTCACCTTATTGCCAGGAAAAAAAGAGAGAGAGAGAGAGAGAGAGAAAGAAAGGAAGAGGCAGAGATCTCACCGTCCTCTTCAAGGGTACACACCCAATGACCCAAAGACCTCTTACTAGGCCTCACCTCTTAAAGTGTCCACCAATAGCATCACCCTGGGACCAAGTTTAACACATGAACTTTCAGGGGACACTTATGATCTAAACTAGCACTTGGAAATGGAGGACAAACCCTTCAGTGCTCCTCAAATGATATATGGAGACAATGATGTGCGCACATAGCTAAGTTCTGGTAGCCCCTACCACAGCATATGTAAAGGTCATTTGGGGCATTCATCATAATGCACATTATGTCTATAGTGAGGTAAAGAGTGACCCCAACAAAGATATGTCCATATCCTAAACTTCGAACATGTAAATATGACCTTATTTGGAAAAAGGGTCTCTGTAGATATCATTAAGATAAGAACCTCAAGATAATATGATCCTGGATTATCTGAATGGGTCCCAAATCAAAAAACACTTGTCCTTATAAGAAACAGAAGAGGCATTTATGTGAAGATAAGAAGCAGCACAGGCAAGCAATGCCTGGGGCCACCAGAAGTTGTCAGATGCAAGAAAAGATTTTTCTTTGGAGTCATGAAAAGGAACACAGTTCTGCTGACACCTTGAGTTTGTGTAGCCTCCAGAACTATGAAAGAATACATTTTTGCAGCTGTAGGATACTTATTTTATGGTAATTTATTACAGGAACCCTAGGAAACTAATACTATCCAAAAGACTTGAATTGTTAACCTATGAAATATTAGTGGGGAAAAAAGAGGAATTTTCTTGATACTTCCCTCTATTTCACCTACATGCCCCGTCTATCTCCAAGACCAGCTGATCTCACCCTCCTATGTGTGTTTCAAATCACTGGCATCTTACCTTCTCCACTACTACCCCTTTAGTCCAAACCACTTCCACCTCTTACAGGACATCTGCAGTGACCTACTGCAAGTGGCCAAGCAATCCTTTGGAAGGACAGATCTGATCATGTCACTCTCCTTCTATCTAAAATCAGTCAATGCTTTCATGCCATTCTTAGAAATAAGTGCAAAATTCTTAACCTGACTTAAAAATCCTGCAGAATCTAGCCCTGCTGACCTCTCTACTTCAGGTCATACCTTCAGTCCAGATATCCTGCTGCTCTCCTTCAGCTCTTTGAATGTGCCATCCTCCATCCAAATATAGGAAGTCTTGTGCACATGCTGCTACCTCAGTCTGGATATCCCCCACCACCTCCTCTATCTGGATCTCCGCTTCTTTCAGGTTTTACTTCCTTCTCCCACTCTAGAGACCTCTACAGGTCATTTGGGGTGTTCATCATAATGCACATGATACCTCGCTATACGCTCTTCTTGAACTATATTGCCTTGTTTGGGAGCACTTATCTTTGTAGCTATAAACTCACTGGTGCATTTATTTCTTCAATGTATTTCTTTCCTTCCTAAATTGGAAGAGCCAGAGCTACCTTGTGTTGCTGTGCCAACTGCATTCTCTGAACCAGGATGTCCAGTGATGGGTTAGGAGGGCTGGAGTCCAACCCACATTCTACTCTTGAACCAAGAGTCCTGGCTGCTGTTCTCTCCCTCGTGCAAAGGTGCTTATTACATTGCAAAAGGAGGAATTCTTCAGGCAAGCTTTGCACCTATGGGGACTACACATGCCCAGAGAAGCCACATTTTTCTACTTTGCACAATGTCACTGAGCAGGCTGCAAGAAATCCTGATGGACATCATGTGTCATTCATTCTGCATTCTATTCCTAGCCCTTAGAACAGGCCTTGGCCCACATAAATGCCTAATAAATAATTATTTAATAAATCAGTGAATGTAATTATCTTCCTATCTTTGTGAATGTACAAATACACATTCATTTTTGTCATGAATATGCATATTCAGCCTTGTGTGCTTTTTGTCAGTTTTTTTATTATTAAGAATAGCATACTATATTTATCTTTGTAAAATTACTTTTTCTTTAAGTTATGCCTTTGAGGTTTATTCCCAAAAGTAGAATAAGTAGGTCAAAAGGTAAAAACATTTCTATAACTCTTTTAATATATGAGCAAATTATTTTCCAGAAAAAGACTGAACCAATTTACAATGCAAACAGAAATGTATAGCTATTTTTCCTCAGCATTGCTGGTATTACTTTATTTTTCTCATTGGTTTTACATTTTAATAGGTTGTTTTTAATTTGCATTTGCCGAAATGATGCCTAGAAAACAAAACATCTTGATAAATATTCCCTAAGTGAATGAATTTCCAATGGGCCTATTTATTTTCATGAATGTGATCATTTTCTGTCTGTACATCTTTCTTTGTTTACCATCCCTTTTTCAACATATATTGTTATGTGGGTAGTTATTGAGTAGAATTTAAGTATTGACATATTTTTATGTGTTTTAGATAATCTGGTTTTCATTCAAAATTTTTTTGTCTTTTCACGTTATCTTTATCAAATAGCCCATTCTGAGGATTTTGTTTTGATATTTATTGATATTTATCATTGTGAAAAGCCCAAATATTTTGAAAACTAATTCTGTCTCTGTTTTTCTCTTCAAGCTATTTTGCCTATATTGCCTGGAGATTTTTTAAAATATGGGTGCCAGGGAGATGTGTAGACTGTTTTAATTCAATATCCTTACTCTTCATCAAAATAACTCTATTATCTTTTTTCTTCTTCCTTTCCTAAAAAAGCTGAAATAATAGATACAGATATGAGCAAGGGTGGGCATATTTGATTGATTAATATTGGGGAGAAAGCTCTTCATTTCCATTTTTTTCCTATTTTAAAACTGTGAATGATATCTATTTAAAAATATGCATTTATATTTTCTCTAGTTTGGAATTTAGACTCTGGTTATGTAGCACCTTTTTGTTTAGAGTAAAAAACATAACTCATGTTAAGTCCCAAATATTACTCTGAACAAATATACTATCAGTATCATTTTTTAAACGTATGTTTAAATACTCTCAGAATCCCTCCTGAAGTGACTTGGTGAAATGCGAAATTAAGGCTCTTGTACCACCATTTGGAAAAGTAGAGAGGGAGCAGAGATTCATAACTTTACATAATTTATAGCACCAGCCTGATGGACTGATTCCCTTGTTTACTTTTCCTAAAGTCCATTGGCAAGTCTGTATCATTAGAATCAACCACACACTGGGCGTGGTGGCACCTATCTGTAATCCAGCAACTCTGGACACTGAGACAGGAGGATCATAAGTTTAAAACCAGTGCAGGCAACTTACTGAGACCCTGTCTCAAGATTAAAAAAAAAATTAAAAGGTTAAGAGTTAGAGATGTAGCTCAGTAGTTGAACACCCCAGAGTTCAATTTCTAATAACTTAAAAAAATTACTTCTTTGGAGTTACAAAATTGTGGTTTAAGGAAGCTGACTCTTGACTTGAAGTTAGCTCTCATCTTAGGTTTCAATATCAATGATAAAACTCTGAATTATTTGCTCTTGAACAATTCACCTGATTCTGGACTTTAGTTTCAATGTCTGTAATTATATGCAGAAACCTACTTTACCAAATTGGTTTGGTTGTTAAGTCAGAAGATACAGGGGATTCATGAGGAAAAAACATGTCAAAAAACTATAAGCTTTTCACAAATACATGACATTGCTAGCTGTTTTGACTCCCAACAAGCATTTACCTGGGCTAACATATTAGCTCATTTGATATATAGTGTTTTCTAGCCAAACTATCATAGTAAAATATTTCTGTGGGCATTTGAAGGGAGATAAGTAAGTAGGTCATGAAGTACAGAGTACATATTATTATTTTTCTACTCACTCCTTCCTTAAAATTTTTACCAGGATTCTTCATTATTTAATTAATTCTCGAAAACCAATTCAACTCTGAAATCAAGACCTGGTCAAGAAAAGGGGACCAGGTGTTTTATATCCATGACATCTTAACTCTCCAACTTTGTTAAAAATACATGTGTGCAGATGCTCCTCAAAAAATATATAAATATATATCTAGGCTAACATGTGTTTGCCATTCAGTACATAGTTTTATGAATATCAAAGTATCTGCAAAGATCAAGAAGCCCAGCAGAGGTGACCCTAGAACATCCTGTGATATTTGCTAACCCACAAAAGTTTTGTTAGAATTTATTCTTAGTAAAATTGTAAAATTACCAAGGAACAAAGTGTTCCCCCAATAACACTGACAAAAATAAAAGAATATTTCAGAAAAAATCTACACAGGTGATCTAACCTTATGTCCCCCAAATATGACGCAGTTGGAAATTTGCTTAATGGGAACAAATGTTTGAAGTTTTAGCCCTTGACTCAGCATTGGATGTGATGTTTTTTTCCACTGATAGCATTTAGAGTTAGTTTTATTTCTATTCTGGGAAATAATTCTACATGAGAAAAGGCATTTAAGATTAAAATTGTCTTTATTTTAGGAGATATTCCCATTTCTTTTAGTTATCAAAACATCAAACATTCTAAATTGGGTGTATCTTTCTAAGAGGAATACCTGACTAGGTTTGTGTCTCAATGCTATGATATAGGAGCTGTGAGACTCTGGGAAAGTTACTCCACTGAGACTTCTTTCTTCATCAGTCAAATGGAGTCACAATAACATATAACTATCCGATAGGATTGAAAAGCATTAATTGTGTTAATAAAAAGACCTTAGAAAACTATCTGATTCATAGTAAGTACTCAGTAATATAAACTATGAATGTTACCATTATGGATATTATTCTTGTTGTTGTTGTTGTTGTTGTTGTTATTATTATTATTATTATTATTATTATTATTAGCTAATCTGGATGTCTTGACATGCACTCACACCCTTCCTAGATTACGAACAGCTTGAGGGCAAATGTTAATCATCAGCCTGTTGTGGAACTATACATTTCAATATAGTCTTAATTTATGTCTAATTTATTTTTTTCCTTTTCCTTTTATTTATACAGTGAACTCTTTATCCTTCCCTGCATGATTGACCTCCAAAGCACAATAATCTGTGCAATCTCGAACTCATACAAAAAAACTTCTTATCAAAGTCCAGTGAGTTGGGGGTGTACCTCAGTAGTAAAACCCTTGTCTAGTATGCACCAGGCCCTGGGTTCCACCCCACAACACCAGAAAATAGATCAATAAATAAGCCCATCTGAGAAAGACAATATTTAAGTATTATTTGTTTCTCCGAATATTCTAAATGGTGCTGTGAATCATTTCCAGAGCAACAAAGAGATAGTTGGGTATATGAAATGCACTGTACTAACCTACCCCACACCATCCACAGAATTACTCTTACTGAATTAGAGAATGAAACACAGCCTTTAATGAAGAGCCTATTAAAATAATCCTAGCAAATTCACTGTTGTGTCTGTTGTGGGAATAAAAAGTTTTCCATCATTTTACAGAGTAGCCTCTTGATTAAAAACTTGGGAGATTATTTCTATCTTAAAACCAAGAATTGATCGATTTTTATCATATAACTGGCTTAAAACTAAATCTGAAACACTCCTGTGGCTAAATTTGGCTTTTAAAATAAATCCTATTTTATGTCCTCATTTTCATTTTTATTTTACTTCCACAATTGGTTCATATTATTTTAGGAGATATTCCCATTTCTTTTAGTTATCAAAACATCAAGCACACAATTTCTTTCTTTTTTCTAATTTCTTTCTTTCTTTTTCTTTCTTTCTTTCTTTTCTTCCTTTCTTTGTTTCTTTCTTTCTTCCTTTTTGTAGATCAGATTTTTATTTTGATACAAATGTTTTGTTACATAAAAGTTTAAAATACAGTGAATTGTACAATACACCTGTCACCCATCATTTCATCATTTTGTTCTTCTTTATGGCTAAATTAAACTCCTTTGTGTAGATATGAGCAAGTTACTCAACTGAGACTTCTTTCTTCATCAGTCAAATGAAGTCACAATAACATGTAACTATCCTATAGGATTGAAAAAGCCTTAATTGAGTTAATAAAAAGACCTTAGAAAACTGATTCATAGTAAGTACTCAATAATATAAGCTATAAATGTTACATTATGGATATTATTATTGTTGTTGTTGTTGTTGTTATTTGCTAATCTTTTACCCATTCATCCATTGATGGACATCTAGGCTAGATCCATAGTTTGCTATTGTGAATTGTGATGTTATAAATATGGATATGCACGTATCACTATAGTAAGATCACCAACTCTTTAGGGTAATATCAAAGAGCTGGGTCATATGGTGATTTCATTCCTAGTCTTTTAAGAAGCCTCCTTATTGATTTCCAGAGTGATTATACTGATATGCAAGCTATCAACTGTGTAAAAGTGCTGCTTTTTCTCCACATCCTCTCTGGCATTTATTATTGTTTGTATTCTTTTTTTTTTCAATGTCATCTTTTTAAAATTTGTTCCAATTAGTTATACATGACAGCAGAATGCATTTCAACTCTTTGTACACAAATAGAACACAACCTCTCATTTCTCTGGCTGTACATGATACAGTTACATTGTTCATGCAATTATACATGTACATAAAGTAACAATGTCCATCTCATTCCACCATCCTTCCCACTCCCACACCACATTCGCTCTCCTCCCCTCACTCCCCTCTGCCCAACCCAAAAGTTCCTCCATTCTTCCCCAACAACCCCCCAATATGGATCAGCATTCACATATCAGAGAAAACATTTGGTCTTTGGTCTTTGGGGATTGATTTATTCCACTTAGCATGATATTCTCCAACTCCATCCATTTACCTGCAAATGCCATAATTTCATTCTTCTTTAAGGCTGAGTAAATATTCCATTGTGTATAGATACACCGTATTTCCATTCATCTGTTGAAGGGTATCTAGGTTGATTCCATAATTCAGCTATTATGAATTGAGCTACTATACACATTGATGTAGTGCATCACTGTAGTATGCTGATTTTAAGTTTTGGGGGGAATAAACTGAGAAGTGGGATAGCTAGATCAAATGGTAGTTACATTCCAAGTTTTCTGAGGAATCTCCATACTGCTTTCCAAATGGGTTGCACTAATTTGTAGTCTCACCAGCAATGTGTGAGTGTACCTCTTTACCCACATCCTCACCAACACTTATTATTGCTTGTATTCTTGATAATTGCCATTCTGACTGGAGTGAGATAAAATCTTAGAGTAGTTTTAATTTGCATTTCTCTAATTGCTAGAGATATTGAACATTTTTTTCATACATTTGTTGGCCACTTGAATTTCTTCTTTTGAGAAGTGTCTGTTTAGTTTATTTATTAATTGGGGGGCTGGGGGCATAATTTTTTTTTAGTTCTTTATATATTATGGATATTAATCCTCCATCACAACAGTAGCTGGCAAAGATTTTCTCCCATTCTGTAAGTTCTCTCTTCATATTCTTTGTTTCCTTTGCTGTACCGAAGCTTTTTAATTTGATGTCATCCCAATTACTAACTCTTGGCATTATTTCCTGAGCTTTAGAGATCCTACTGAGAAAGTGTTGTCTGTGCCAATATGTTGGAGTGTTGATCCTTTGTTTTCTTTTAGAAGTTGCATGGTTTCTGGTCTAACTCCTAAGTCTTTGTCCCATTTTGAGTTGACTTTTGGACAGGATGAGCAATAAGGATCTAGTCTCATTCTTCTACATATGGATAACCAATTTCCCCAGCACCATTTGTTAAAAGGCTATCTTTTCTCCAACATATGTTTTCGGCTCCTTTGTCAAGGAAATGACCATACATGTGTGGGTTTGTCTCTGTGTCTTCTATTCTGTACCACTGGTCTATATGTCTATTTTTGTACTAGTATCATGAAGTTTTAATTACAATAATTCTGTAGTATAATTTGGAGTTGGATATTGTGATGCCTCCAGCATTGCTTTTTTGCTTAGAACAGCAAATTATTTCCTTTCCTGTTTAATTTCTCCTTTATTTTTCTTAATAATAAGCAAAACTTTCCCCAAAAAAACACAGCATATGAATGGCAAAATTACCATATTTATCGAATTTCTTTACTAACATACTATTAGACTTTTAAAATACAATATTTTAGAAATATATAAATTCAATTATTTTGCATTCATGTGAAATTTCAAAACAGTACTGGAATATTGTTCTTTCTAACTGGCAGCACATAAAAGGCCATGTGTGGCAGCCTTGAATAAAAGCTTGGAATTAGTGAATGACTAGAGATTATATGAATTTTTCTAGCTCTTTCTGAAAAACAATACACACACATATGCCTATATATTATATATGCTATTTATGCATGTGTGTTAGTCCATTTTCTGCTGCTATAACAAAATACCTGAAATTAGGTAATTCATAAAGAATAGAAGTTTATGTGGCTCACAGTTCTGGGATGTGCTTCCCCAGTAGGCAAATACAAGTAGGCATCAGCATCTTCTCCGTATCTGGAAAGGGCCCTCTGGCTACATCATAACTTGGCAGAGGTATCCCATGGCCAGATAGAGCAAGCATGCAGGCTCTTCTTATTAAGCTGCTTATGCCATCATGAGGGCCCCATCTGTATGACCTCATCTCATTCTAATTAGCTGCCCAAATCCCCCACCTCCAAATATCATTAACATATGACTTTTAGAAACATGTTTCTATACATGAACTTTGGAAAGCACTTTCAAATTGTAGGTGTGTGTGTGTGTGTGTGTGTGTGTGTGTGTGTAGGGGTGTGTCCAAGTGCTGTTTGTTGCCCACATTTACACATACAGGTTCTCTCACATAGACTTTGCATATGCTCTCTCTCTGTGACATGCACACAACCATTTTGGTTCACTCACCCAAATTTAGCACACTATTCCAAAATAAGTAGCCTGATGTCTAGCTGCACACCACACAGTAGGGTTTAAAACTGCTCAGACAGAATTTTTATCTAATTGTAGCTTCTTCATAATTCAAAGTCAGCATTCTGCAAATAGCTAGTTCTTCTGGAAGATAATCAGATCCTATAACAGTTATTAAAGATGGCTTTCTTTCCATGGGAGAGATTAGTAACCTGTTCATAGATACACCTTAATAAATAGTATTATTTGGAATGGTAGAGTTATTTGATTCTAAAGCCTGCATTCTTTTCACAAACTCATTCCATGCTTTAATAATTCTCCCCTTTCCCTCCTTCACCTCACTATGTTGAATACACAGTAGAGACTTAATCAGTACTTGAAATGATTAAATTGAAGATTCAAAAGTCCTTGAGTTACTGTCTAAGGTCACAGCAAACAGAGATGGGTCTAGGATTAGAATCAATTCCTTTGTTTCCCTGGTCCATTGCTCTATTCACACTTTTTTTTAACCTGGGGACTTTTCACATTAACCTCCTATTTGTCCTCCAGCATGGACTCTTTGAGAAACTCTATGTGGGGTTGGGAATATTTAGGGACCTCCTTACTAAGCAATTTAATGAGTGAAACTTTCCATTGGTGGAATGCTAGAGAAGCATTTTGTGGACAAGAGTGGGGAAAGATGCTATTTTAAACATTGCTGAGAGAGTTTGGGCAAAATCCATCTGGCAGACAGACTATTTCCTCCGTTCAAAAACTCATCAAGCACTCCAAACGTGTAACCTGTAGGCAAGTTTAATTAAAGCTTGAGAAATCTCAAAATAACCTGACATTTAAATATGTTATTTCCGTTCTCCTCTTTTAGTCTGACATACTCACAGAGGCATGGTCAGGTTCAAATTAAGCTCCCTAATGCCATCCAGCACTGCCTAACTACTGGAACACCCTGTGTTCAAGGCTTCAGGAAAATGAATGAAATCAATTTATCTAATTGTTGTCCTTTGAATATTAATATCAGAGATATGTAGCAAAGGAGATAGGAATTCAAGTAAATAAATGTGAAAAAAATGATTATGATGGCAGATGATAGATAATAGAATGATACATAGATATAGAGATAGAAGGGGTAAATTTTGATTTATCTTGTCTTTTTCTGGTTTGAAAAGAACCTTAGGAAAGGACTAAAGTAGTGGTTTTTGCCATGTAGCAAAATAATTGAAAGGTAAAATCAGTGAGCAAAATTAGTAGGCATTAATATAGTCACGATTTAGGATTCAAGAGTATATCTTCTGTCTTAAAGAAGTCATTTCATTCTTAAGGGGTCTGGAGATTCCTGGACTACCCTCCCCAATCCCATCCTCAGTGTCAGGTTCAGATAAGTGGCCAACTCTGATGCCCTAAGGTGGCCTTACATTAGGTTTCTCACCTCTCTTTTCTTTCCTTCCTGCTGTGGTTTTAATTGAACATTTTATGTGATTCCGTTTTCTTTCCCCTCTTAACATACAAATTATACTTATTTCTTAAGTTAAATAGCTGCCCTAAAGTTTTCAATGTACATTTTCAGCTAATTTAAGCCTATCTTCAATAACACGAAAATACTTCACATGTAGAACTGTTACATTAGGACAGAGCATTTCCAGTCCATCCCTCCATCCCTTATGACATTATCACTCATTTTATTTACCCATATGCTAATATTACCACATACACTGCTACTCTGTTGAATAATTATCTTTTCGATATCTTAATGAGAAAAATAAAATATTTCATTTGTTTTTGTCAGCTTTTTTCACTGCTGCTACCAAAAGACCTGATGAAAACAATTTTAGAGAAGGAAATGTTTATTTGACAATCACAGTTTCAAAGGTCTCAATCCACAGACAGCTAGCTCCATTGCTCTTGAGCCCTAAGTGAGGCAGAACACCATGATTAAAGAGTGTGGTGGAGGAAAATGGCTCAGGAAATGACACTAGGAAGCAAAGTGACTCCAGTCACCAGGTACAAAAATATATACTCCAAAGGCATGCCCCCCAATGACCCACCTCCTCCAGCCACACCCCACATTCCCAGTTAATCCCTATGAGCAGATTAATGCACTTATTGGGAAAAGGCTGTCATAACCCAGTCATTTCACCTCTAAGCCCTCTTGCATTGTCTCACATGTTTTGAGGGGACACCTCACATCTAAATCATAACATTATTTTACCTTCATTTCCTCCTTTTCCACTGTTCTCCCTTTCTTTGCATAGAACAGAGTTCCTCATCTATATGATTTTCCTTCTCCCTGAAAACTTTACCATTTCCTGCCAGACAGATCTCCCTCATTTTTTCTTATTCTGGGAAAAATCTTTGTTTCTTATTTACTTTTGAAGGATAATTTCATTGGATATAAAATTCTAAATTAGTAGTTTTTTTCTTTGGACATTTTAAATATTTCACTCCACTCTCTGGTTTGCATGATTCCTGATGAGAAATCTTCTGTAATTTTCATCATTGTCTCTCTGCAGCTTAGACATTTTCCTCCCTCTGGAGTCTTTCCATATTTTCTCTTTTTGTCTTTGGTTTCCTGTGGTTTGAATATGATATGCCCGGGAATAGTTCCTTTGTTTGGAAAATTTCTGGGCCATTATTATTTCAAATATGTCTTTTGTTCTTCTTAGGGCGCTTCAATTATGTGTACATTTCAGCTTTCAAAATTATCTCACAGTTCTTTATTTTCAGTTCTGTTTAATCTTCCACATTTCAGCCTGGAAAGTTTCTATAAATATATCTTTAAGCTCCCTGTTATGGTTTAGATATGAGGTGTCCCTCAAAAGCTCATTTGTGAGACAGTGCAAGGTTTAGAGGTGAAATGTTTGGGTTATAAGAGCCTTAACCCAATGAGTGAGCAGTAACTGAAGACAGGTAGGGTGTGACTGGTGAAGGTAGGTCATTGGGGGCATGCCTTTGAGACATGTATTTTGTCCCTAGTGAAGTAAGTCAGTCTCTCTCTCTCTCTCTCTCTCTCTCTCTCTCTCTCTCTCTCCCTCCCTCCCTCCCTCCCTTCCTCTCTCTCCTTCTCGGTGGCCATGTCCTGACCTGCTCTCCTCTGCCACATTATTCCACCATGATGTTCTGCCTCACCTTGGGCCCCCAGGAATAGAGCAAGCTGTCAATGGACTGAACCCTTTGAAATCATGAGTCCCCAAATAAACTTTTCCTCCTCTAATTGTTTTTGTCAGGTTTTTTGATTACAGTAATGAAAAAGCTGACTAAAACTCTCACGGATTCTTTCTTGGACCAGTCTACTGATATGTCTGTCAGAAGCATTCTTCATTTCTGCTACAGTTATTTTTAAATCTATCATTTCCTTTGGATTCTGTCATTTCATTTTCACCTGTCTGCTTGCACTTCTCACCTGTTCTTGCATGTCATCTACTTTTCCCATTAGATTTTTTAACATATTAACCATGGTTTTTGTTGTTGTTATTTTCACTGCCTAGGAGTTCTGGCAGCTGTGCAATCTCAACCTGTTTCTAATGCTAGCTTTGTTTCGTCAGACTGCATTTTTTTTCTTGCCCTCTAACATTCCCTGTAATCATTGTTGAAAGCAGAAATGATGTGCCAGATCATAGAAATGAAGGTAGAATTCGCCTTTTGTGTGAACTTTTATGCTAATCTGACCAGGAGTTGGGCTACGTTAATGTTTGCTATAGCATAGATGTCAGAAGATTCAAATTCCTCTTATGTCCCTGTTTTTGTCTTCTTAAGAAAGCAAAAGGAATACTTGGCTTTCTTAAGTATTCCTCATCAGAGGGAGTTTGCATCTTGAAGCTGCTTCAGCTATAACTCACCATTATTATATAGGTGTCCTGCTGTTGTGGGGAAGGCAACGTGTAAGGGAGAGAAGACAACCTAAAGTCTTGTAAGCATCAGTCTTTAGGGGTATGTGTCCTTGTGCTGTGATCTTCCAGGTGTTTCTTAGCTTTCCATCTCCTTTAGATAAAACAGGAGGGTTTGAGGGATTGCATTAGGGAAAATACTTTCACTTGGGTGGGATAAGTATTTTCACCTGAATATGAGGCCAATGTTATGGACAACAAATGTACTGAATAATAATTGTTATTTATTTTTCAAAAGGTCTCCACGAGGTAAGAGTGAAACTGGTGGCCAAGACTCATTTTTCTCTCTTACAGCCTTCTGGCATCAGGAGGAGGAAACCGTCGAACTGCCAATGTGGTGGCCCATGGGTTTGCCAATCTTCTAACTCTGGACAAAAAGACCCTCCAAGAAATTCTAGTACATTATCCAGATTCTGAAAAGCTCCTCATGAAGAAAGCTAGGTAAACCTTTAAAAACCCAATAGAGGAACCAGGCATGGTGATGTGCACCTATAATCCCAGTGGCTCAGGAGGCTGAGGCAGGAGGATGGCAAGTTCAAAGCCAGCCTTAGCAATTTAGCAAGGCCTTAAGGAAGATCCTGTGTCAAAATAAAACAGGCTAGGGATGTGGCTTAGTGGTTAAATGTCCCTGGGTTCAATCCCTGCCTCCCCCCACCCAAAAAAAGAACAAAGACAATAGAGGTAGGGACCCATAATCCCGGAAACTCAGAAGGCTGATTCAGGACAATCACAAGTTCAAGGTCAGTGTCAGAAATTTAGGGAGACCCCCCCCCAGCAACTTAGTGAGACTCTTTCTCAAAATAAAAAATAAAAAGAGATTAAAATGTATCTCAGTGGTAAATCACCCTGGGTTCAAACCTCAGTATAAAAAACAAAAAAATAAAACGCCCAATAGAGTTTGACACAGTTGGTTTTACTGTATAAAATCTAAGCTGAGGATAAATTTGGCATGATTGCTATCAACTCTCTTCATGAGATATGCTTAAGTACAGCTGTTAATGCTAGAACCCATTGAAAGCTGACAGGTAGAAAAAATTACATATTTTATGGTAGATTTTGTCAGAAAACTCTCACAGAGCTACCTAAAACTGTTTTCCTCTCCTGACTACAGAGTGCTTCTAAAGCAGAAGGGTGCAAACAAAGAAGCAACCCCTCCAAGAAAAGGCCTTGCCTTTCTCTTTCAACCAAAAGAAAAGACACCAAAAATGTTTAGAGCTCTCCTGGGAGGGACAGGAGATATTGGAAGACTGCTCAAACTGAAGAGAGAACAAGAAGCTCAGGTAACAAGCAGAATCAATTGAGGGAAGTAATAACAGAGCTCCCACTCTAATTCCACTTCAGCTGGTAGGATAATTTGGGAGAATCTAATACTAATGATTACTCCTTTGTATATAGCATTTATTATTCTTTGAACTGTGTCCCTACATACCATCACATGTAGTACTCCTCGGTTCATTGTATTTAAATACAGTTGGTCCTCATCATTTATGGATTCTATTTGTGAATCTGCCTTCTCATTATAATTTATTTCTGGCCCCAAATCAATACTCATGAGGCTTTTGTGGTCATTTGCAGACAAGTGCACATGCAGAGTGGCAATAAACTCGAGTTGCCTGCTACATACACTTCCCTCCAAGGTCAAACAAGGAGACACTCTACCTTCTTGTTTCAGCCCTTAAAACACTATAAATTAGTAACATTTATGCAATCTATTTGGTGCCATATTTTTTTGAATTGTGTAGTACTTGTGGGTGGGGCGGTAAGAGTGAGAAAAAGAGAGATATTTTGCTTTTTAAAATGGTTCCCAAGTGTAGTGCTGGCATCTAAAGCTCCTAAATGCAAAAATGCCTTACAGAGAAAATATATGTGTTAAGTAAGTTTCATTTAGTCACTAGTGTTTTTTTGTCCATGAGTTCAATGTAATGAATTCATCAAATTAATACATTAGATAAGGTATCTCTAAGCCAAGCATGGTGGTACATGACTGTAATCCCAGCAACTTAGGAGGCTGAGGCAGGAGGATGGCAAGTTCAAAGCCAGCCTGGGAAACTTGGGGAGCCACTGTCTCAATAAAAAGGCTGGAGTTGTAGTTCAGTGGTAGAGCATCTCTGGGTACAATCCTCAGAATGAATGAATGAATAAATAAATAAATAAGCCCTAAACAGAAACATATATGAAGCAGTTATGTACTGATCAGTTGACAAAAATGGTGTGGCCCTAGGCATATAGGAACCTCACCCTAGGAGCGATGTTCAGCATTAGTTCACATGTTCATGGCGACTTTATAAAACAAAACTTTGATGAGCAATGAGAATCAACAGTACACACACACACACACACACATATATATAGGTATATAAGCATATATATATATAAATATACAAGCCATTATATATATAAATATATATAATATAAATATACAAGCCATTTTACCAACCTGCCAATAAAATTTTTAATAAACAATCAATATATATTAAAAATATTTCAAGTCAAAAATTACAGATTTAATCCAAGTCCTTCATGTTAAAGAAAAAACCAAGACCCTGTTAGACCAGGACACAAGAAAAGACCACTGACTCTGTAAAGGTAAAATTTCTAAGCTGATTCCAAGCTGCAAAAGCTTGAGTTAAAGTGTAAAAGACTAGGTATTGTTAAAATTCCTCTGCTACCCCCGGAACCTGTAATCTCTGTGAGTTGTTAGGACAATGCGGGAACTGCCCAGTAAATATCTCCATTGATTCCCTGGTTGTTTAATAGCTAAGGGCTCCAGGTAGCATGGCACGTAAGCATCTAGGCTCCAAAACCAATCCGTTTAAATTTGTACCCCGCTTATAAATGACCAATCACCCCTGCCCTGATTGTTCCCGCCAATGAATGTACTAATCCTGACTCAGAGTTGTTGTTCAATTTTCCCGTGCCTCATGATGATTTGTTCTGATGTATGCAAAGCCCCCCACCCTCTCCAAAAAGTGTACTTAAGCTCCGCTTGACCTCTGCTCTGGGCTCTGGGCTGCTCTCCCTTCTTGAGTGAGCACGAAGCCCCAGCGCGCTGGAATGGATCCCCAATAAATCCCCCCTTGCCAATTGCATGAAGTCAGTCTCTTGTGTGGTCTCTTTCTCCGGACCCTTACAACTCCAATTAAAATCAAATTAAAACAAGTTTATTATTTCGACCAGCTGGGCTGCTTCTCCCACCCAAAACCGAGGGAACAAGACAGCACCCGCAGCTTTCCTGCAGCCCAGCTTTATAGCCCAAAAAGTTACACAAAGGGGGGTTACAGATAACAGAACTCTGACGAGCATAACACAAATGATAGTTTACATTTTTGCTGGCCCCGACATCAGAATTTATGAAGGTCATTAGAGCCTCAGAGAGGGTCGTTATCTGGCCAGGGAAGGCCAAGATTTGTGAGGCGTCACTAAAGTTTCAGAGAGGGCTGCTATCTGGTCAGAGAGCCAGGCATGGGTGAGTTCAAGGCATGGGCAGGCATTCCAAGCAGGTTCAGAATTTGCAGTAATTTATAGTAAAGCCGAAATTATCTTTTCATGGCTTTGTGACGAGGTGGCTCCCAATTTTAAGAAAATATCAGGTTGGCTCTATCAACCCAGATTAAGAAATTTGGATAAGATCACAATTAGTTGTAGGGTGAAAATCTACTACTCTACTACTCAGTGTTCAGACTTTACCACTTCTGCTTCTAATTCCCAGAAATGTAAAGTCATTCAAATGTTGTTTTTCTCTCCTTTTTTTAAATTTTTGTTTCTATATTTATTTGATTCTCATAATAAATCTATGAAAGCAGATATTGAGAAACAGAATGGGAATTCAGGTTTTCTACATCTAGTCATTTATATTATCTCTAAAACTACTAGAAATGGGCAGCTGTGGACCTTTCAGAAATGAGTGAAACAAATATCACAAAATCAAGCACTGTCAAAAAACTAAAACTTACCTCTTACTTTTCCACATACACAACACTGTGGTAAAAATAGGGGTGTTGTATAAATCAAATGCCTCATTTATATCAATACTGAAATAATAATTTTCACAAAGAACATATAAGGATAGAGAAATATATAACTAAATTTCTTAAAATTCTCAACTTTGGCCAGGTTTGGTGGCACTTGCCTGTAATCTCAGCAACCCTGGAGGCTGAGCTAGGAGGATCACAAGTTCAAGGCCAGCCCTGGCCACTTAGTGAAACCCTGTCTCAAAATAAATGGTACAGTACCCCTGGTTCAATCCTGAGAACCAAGTGGGGGGGCACCTCAAAGATTCTCAACTTCACCTGTGCACATTTACATCTTGAGAAGGCCTCTTTTAAGTTTATCCCAAGCATCACCAGTAAGGAACTTAGTAGAATTTTTACCATGAAATTTCTATAGATAACACTAAATATAAAAGGTTCAAAAATGATAACTTAAGCACTCATGAGACAAATGGAGAAAATTGTGCTAGGAAGAAATATGAGTTTCTCCAAGAGGGTCTCCCTTGAGCTTCTGCAGAAGGAAAAAATACACGTTCTATAGTATTTTTACATAACATTTGGTTAATACTATGTTTTATTAAAATATAAATATTTAAAATTTCAACTTCATAAAATAAGTGAAATAAGTAAAAACTCAAAAACCAAAAGCAAAGAGTCCTTGAGCATTGAGACTAATAAATCTAAGTGTATGAGGACCAGTCAGAAGAGAATTCTTTGTCAGGGACAGAAAATGAAATCTAGACTAACCCTGTAAACCAAATGCAACAACTCAGCTTCATTCTACAGCAGAACGTTTAGTGAGTGATAGAAGCAAGTCAGACATGATTTCCATATTCAGTCAATTCTGATAGCCTTTGTCTTGGCAGGAACCATTGTATGCTAATCAAGATTCCAATGTCCTTGCTTATGATTTCAATACCAATTCTTTGTAACTGCTTCTTCCAGGAAAAATGTGAATCCCCCAAAGAAGAAGAGGATAAAGGAAAAGAAAATGAAGATAAAGGAAAAGAAAATGAAGATAAAGGAAGGGAGCCAGCTGAAAAAACACCGGACAAATCCAAATGTAAAGAAAGTTCTATTGCAGGAGAGGAAATGCCCCCCTCAGTTGAAAGGGCAGTTTTACCCAGAGGAACTTCTAATCAATCACTCATCATCAGCATGGCTCCTTCTGCAGAGGCCGGGGAGGAGGTCCTGACTATTGAAGTCAAAGAAAAGGCTGAGCAATAGATGTTTGATTATCTTTAGATGTAATCTAGCTAGTTCCCAGGATTTTAGCTTAAATTAATGACAGGAAATGACCTTGCTATGCCCCTTGAGAAAACCACAGGCAAATCCCTAGCTTAGTTTTTAAGACTTATCAGAGAGTGTGATTTTATGTAGTGGCATTAAGATTTTTTTAATTTCTATTCTCCAATGTTGTTAGTTTTGTGCAATTGCCATTTCTTCTAAGCATATGTAGTATGCTCCCTTCACCCCTTATGTTTTATTCTGGTAATGTTTCTTCTTCCTTCCATTTTGATTAGCTTGGTCATGGCTCTGAGGTGATTCGTTATCCTTTGTCTTGTACATTTCTTGGTGTGTAATTTCTGGTAGAGCAATTCTATTCTTGGCTAACTATTCTATGTATAGAGGGGTATAGGATCTTAATAAACTAGGTTAAAAGTCAGATGATTTCCACTCAAACAAGGATGAGGAGTCATTAAAATATCAAATCAACCCCAGAGAGAAAGCGGAGACCATAGAGCCTTCTGAATGAGACACCGGGTTTTCAGACCAGTCCACTGAAGATCAGTGATTGTCAGGAGGACTAACAAACTGACTGGCAAAATCACATTGTAGAAACATGTTAGAAAAAATTATTCCCTTTTCCAAATACACAAACTTTAATAGTTTCCCTTGTACCAACTTCATTCATCATCTACCTAACTCTTCTGGGCCAACAGTCAGACTGGAGAAACCAGACTGGACAATAAAGGGGGATTCCAACATGGCGGCGGGCACAGAGAGATCAAGTCTCTGACCTCTTCAGCTGTGCAGGCATAGGGAGTCGTAAACAACCTAAATCTGTTTGCTCAGGATCACTAGGCAATGCTGAGCTGACATGGATCTGGGGCAAACAGTCTGGGCCTCTCAGAACACACAGTGAGCCTGGATCGGCTGAACTCAAGTTCCCGTTCACCTGCTTCCCAAACAGCTGTGACTCAGCACTAATCCATCCTGCTGAAACAACTGGTTGCCCCTTCTGATCCTACGGAGGTAAATGCCTACCGAGCCTTAATAGGTAATGGCCACAGGTTTGAAACAGGGCTTGGGAGAGACAGTAAGGACCCACCCGTTACATTGGTCGCCTGGCAAAGGGAAACGAACTGTCGCCATTTGCAAGAGATACCACCATGGCAGAGAACTGATGTCATCAGACTGCGGCGGAGGAGATAACTTCATTGAAACCTGCGGCTACAGGTGTGTAATCCCCTAGCCTTCCCTCTCCACACATCAGGGAAACCTTAAGGGCCCCTCCCAGCTCTCCCGTAAGGGCCCCTCCGAGCTCTCCCGTGAGCACGATAGCCAGACCGAGGGAATCAGAGGTGGCGCGGGACCCACGGCGTGGAACTACCGCTCCCACCAGGGCTGACAGCTGAGGTCTCTTGCACCAGCTACCGGGGGCGTGGCTACCGGAGGGCAAGTAAAATTCGCTGAGGATTCTCAGCCCCAAGCTCTACAAACTTAGGGTCTGAGGGAATGGCAAACTGGAAGAGAGTGCCCAGTCGTTCATGAAAACAGGGCTCCCGGGAGCAGCAGACCTGGCGTGTAGCCAGTATTGTGGTGAGCGGCACCCGTGAGAGGGGCCTGGCTAGAGGAAAAGTGGGAAGTGACTAGACACAAGAAGAGGCCCTAGGCACTCAGGATTGGAGACTCGCCCAGTCTGGGAGGAGCTGCGGCACAGTGATTGGTTCCCGCGTATTGACAGGAGAAACTTGGCCTGGTGGGCACAGCGCCACCTACTGGAAGAGAAGTTAATCAAACTCTAAGACTGCATTGATTAGTTTTTTTTTTTTCTTTTTTTCTTTTCTCTTTCTTTTTTGATTTGGGTTTTTCTTTCATTTTCATTTTTCTTTCTTGTTGTTTTTCTTAAATGTTTTTTTACAATTTGTTTAAAATTTTTTTTCTTCTAATATTAATTTTAATTTTTTATTTTATTATTTTTTAAAATTTTTTTTTCTTTTTTTATTTCCTACTTTTTTTCTTCTTCTGTCTTTTCATTTCTTTTCAATTATCTTATCCCCCCTTCCTTGAATTCTACCTGCTTACTCTCATTCTCTTTAGTGAATTCTTCCCTTCCCTTCTAATACCTTTCCTCCCAAGCATCTAATAAATTTATAGGAGTAAACAGTAACTCATCAGTCAAACAGAACAAGAAGGAACAGGAGCAGCTTCAAAAAGCAAGGAAGAAAAGGAGTACAAACAATGCAGGACAGCCTAAATATTCAGGAGGACCTAGAGTCATCAGAAAAATGGTCATATAAAGAACTCAAGGAACACCTTAGACAGATGGAATGGAACCTTAAAGAAGATACAAGACAGCAAATTCAAGCAGCGAAAGAACACATTGAGAATGAATTACATAAACAGATAAAAGAAGAAGTTAAGCATCTTTATCAGGAGATAGAGATTATAAAAAATAATCAAACAATAATTCTAGAAATGAAGGAAATGATAAACCAAATTAAAAACTCAATTGAGAGTATCACTAACAGAGTGGAGCAAGTAGAAGCCAGAACGTCAGATAATGAAGACAAAATATATCATCTTCAAAACAGTCTAGCCAACTCAGAAAGGCTGGTAAAAAATCACGAGAAAAACATCCAAGAGTTATGGGATAACATAAAAAAAACAAACTTACGAGTCATCAGGATAGAAGAAGGTACAGAGATTCAAACCAAGGGAATGAGTAACCTGCTGAATGAAATAATTACAGAAAACTTTCCAGAAATAAAAAAGGAAACAGATATACAAATTGAAGATGCATACAGGACACCGAGCACACAAAATCACAGTAGACCAACGCCAAGACACATTGTTATGAAGATATCCAATATACAGAACAAAGAGAAAATATTAAGAGCTACAAGAGAAAGGAGACAGATTACATTCAGGGGTAAACCAATAAGGTAAACAACGGATTTTTCATCACAGACACTGAAAGCAAGAAGGTCATGGAACAATGTATTTCAAACACTGAAAGACAGTGGATGCCAACCAAGAATTCTGTATCCAGCAAAATTAAGCTTCAGGTATGACAACGAAATAAAAATCTTTCATGATAAACAAAAGTTAAAAGAATTTGCAGCCAGAAAACCAGCATTGCAAAGCGTCTTGAGAAAAACACTACACAAGGAAGAAATAAAAAACAATAACCAAAACCATCAGTAGGAAGTGCCTCGGTAAAGACAGAGGGCGAGGGGAAAGATAATCATGGATAAACAAACTAATTTTTTTTAAAAAAAGGATAAATAATCAAACATGGATGGAAGTACAAACCATATATCAATAGTAACTCTGAATGTTAATGGCTTAAACTCTCCAATAAAGCGACATAGGCTGGTATCATGGATTAAAAACACAAATCCAACAATATGCTGCCTCCAGGAGACACATCTGATTGGAAAAGATATACACAGGCTGAAGGTGAAAGGATGGGAAAAAATATACCATGCACACGGTCCTTGTAACCAAGCAGGGGTGGCCATCCTCATATCGAATAAAATCGACTTCAAGACTAGGTTAATCAAAAGGGATAAAGAAGGACATTATATACTGTTAAAAGGAACCATTCACCAACAAGACATAACAATTATCAATATTTATGCACCAAATAATGGTGCTGCGACATTCATAAAACAAATCTCCTCAAGTTCAAGAATCAAATAGACCACAACACAATAATTATGGGTGACTTCAACACACCTCTCTCACCATTGGACAGATCCTCCAAACAAAAGTTGAATAAAGAAACTATAGAACTCAATATCACAATCAATAACCTAGACTTAACTGACATATATAGAATATATCAACCATCATCAAATGGATATACTTTTTTCTCAGCAGCACATGGATCCTTCTCAAAAATAGACCATATATTATGCCATATGGCAACCCTCAGTAAATATAAAGGGGTGGAGATAATACCATGCATTTTATCTGATCATAATGGAATGAAACTGGAAATCAATGATAAAAGAAGGAAGGAAAAATCCTACATCACATGGAAAATGAACAATATGTTACTGAATGATCAATGGGTTACAGAAGACATAAAGGAGGAAATCAAAAAATTCTTAGAGATAAATGAAAATGCAGACACAACATATCGGAATCTATGGGACACAATGAAAGCAGTTTTAAGAGGAAAATTTATCGCCTGGTGGTCATTCCTCAAAAAAAGAAAAAACCAACAAATAAATGAGCTCACACTTCATCTCAAAGCCCTAGAAAAGGAAGAGCAAAACAACAGCAACAAAACTAAAAGTTGGTTCTTCGAAAAAATAAATAAGATCGACAGACCTTTAGCCATGCTAACGAAGAGAAGAAGAGAAAGAACTCAAATTACTAACATACGGGATGAAAAAGGCAATATCACAACAGATGCTACAGAAATACAGAAGACAATTAGAAATTATTTTGAAAACCTATATTCCAATAAAATAGAAGATAGTGAAGACATCGATAAATTTCTTAAGTCGTATGATTTGCCCAGACTGAGTCAAGAGGATACACACAATCTGAACAGACCAATATCAATGGATGAAATAGAAGAAGCAATCAAAAGACTACCAACCAAGAAAAGCCCAGGACCGGATGGGTACACAGCGGAGTTTTACAAAACCTTTAAAGAAGAATTAATACCAATACTTTTCAAGTTATTTCAGGAAATAGAAAAAGAGGGAGCTCTTCCAAATTCATTCTATGAGGCCAACATCACCCTGATTCCGAAACCAGACAAAGACACCTCAAAGAAAGAAAACTACAGACCAATATCTCTAATGAACCTAGATGAAAAAATCCTCAATAAAATTCTGGCAAATCGAATACAAACACATCAAAAAAATTGTGCACCATGATCAAGTAGGATTCATCCCTGGGATGCAAGGATGTTTCAATATACGGAAATCAATAAATGTTATTCACCACATCAATAGACTTAAAGATAAGAACCATATGATCATCTCGATAGACGCAGAGAAAGCATTCGACAAAGTACAGCATCCCTTTATGTTCAAAACATTAGAAAAACTAGGGATAACAGGAACTTACCTTGACATTTTAAAAGCTATCTATGCTAAGCCTCAGGCTAGCATCATTCTGAATGGACAAAAGTTAAAGGCATTCCCTCTAAAATCTGGAACAAGACAGGGATGCCCTCTATCACCACTTCTATTCAATATAGTTCTCGAAACACTGGCCAGAGCAATTAGACAGACGAAAGAAATTAAAGGCATAAAAATAGGAAAAGAAGAACTTAAATTATCACTATTTGCAGATGACATGATTCTATACCTAAAAGACCCAAAAGGGTCTACAAAGAAACTACTAGAACTAATAAATGAATTCAGCAAAGTGGCAGGATATAAAATCAACACGCATAAATCAAAGGCATTTCTGTATATCAGCAACAAAACTTCTGAAACGGAAATGAGGAAAAACACTCCATTCACAATATCCTCAAAAATAATAAAATACTTGGGAATCAACCTAACAAAAGAGGTGAAAGATTTATACAATGAAAACTACAGAACCCTAAAGAGAGAAGTAGAAGAAGATCTTAGAAGATGGAAAAATATACCCTGTTCATGGATAGGCAGAACTGACATTATCAAAATGTCGATATTACCAAAAGTTCTCTATAGGTTTAATGCAATGCCAATCAAAATCCCAATGGCATTTCTTGTAGAAATAGATAAAGCAATCATGAAATTCATATGGAAAAATAAAAGACCCAGAATAGCAAAAGCAATTCTAAGCAGGAAGTGTGAATCAGGCGGTATAGCGATACCAGATTTCAAACTATATTACAGAGCAATAGTGACAAAAACAGCATGGTACTGGTACCAAAACAGGCGGGTGGACCAATGGTATAGAATAGAGGACACAGAGACTAATCCACAAAGTTACAACTATCTTATATTTGATAAAGGGGCTAAAAGCATGCAATGGAGGAAGGATAGCATCTTCAACAAATGGTGTTGGGAAAACTGGAAATCCATATGCAACAAAATGAAACTGAATCCCTTTCTCTCGCCATGCACAAAAGTTAACTCAAAATGGATCAAGGAGCTTGATATCAAATCAGAGACTCTGCGTCTGATAGAAGAAAAAGTTGGCTCCGATCTACATATTGTGGGGTCGGGCTCCAAATTCCTTAATAGGACACCCATAGCACAAGAGTTAATAACAAGAATCAACAAATGGGACTAACTTAAACTAAAAAGTTTTTTCTCAGCAAGAGAAACAATAAGAGATGTAAATAGGGAGCCTACATCCTGGGAACAAATTTTTACTCCTCACACTTCAGATAGAGCCCTAATATCCAGAGTATACAAAGAACTCAAAAAATTAGATAATAAGATAACAAATAACCCAATCAACAAATGGGCCAAGGACCTGAACAGACACTTCTCAGAGGAGGATATACAATCAATCAACAAGTACATGAAAAAATGCTCACCATCTCTAGAAGTCATAGAAATGCAAATCAAAACCACCCTAAGATACCATCTCACTCCAGTAAGATTGGCAGCCACTATGAAGTCAAACAACAACAAGTGCTGGCGAGGATGTGGAGAAAAGGGTACACTTGTACATTTCTGGTGGGACTGCAAATTGGTGCGGCCAATTTGGAAAGCAGTTTGGAGATTCCTGGGAAAGATGGGAATGGAACCACCATTTGACCCTGCTATTGCCCTTTTCAGACTATTCTCTGAAGACCTTAAAAGAGCATGGTACAGGGATACTGCCACATTGATGTTCATAGCAGCACAATTCACAATAGCTAGACTGTGGAACCAACCCAGATGCCCTTCAATAGATGAATGGATAAAAAAAATGTGGCATTTATACACCATGGAATATTACGCAGCACTAAAAAATGACAAAATCATGGAATTTGCAGGGAAATGGATGGCACTAGAGCAGATTATGCTTAGTGAAGCTAGCCAATCCCTAAAAAACAAATACCAAATATTTTCTTTGATATAATGAGAGCAACTATGATCAGAGTAGGGAGGAAGAGCAGGAAGAAAAGATTAACTTTAAACAGAGACATGAGATGGGAGGGAAAGGGGGAGAAAAGGGAAATTGCATGGAAATGAAGGGAGACCCTCATTGCTATACAAAATCACATATAAGAGGTTGTGAGGGGAATGGGAAAATAAACAAGGAGAGAAATGAATTACAGTAGATGGGGTAGAGAGAGAGGATGGGAGGGGAGGGGTGGGGGGATAGTAGGGGATAGGAAAGGTAGCAGAACACAACAATTACTAATAGGGCATTATGTAAAATTGTGGATGTGTAACCGACGTGATTCTGCAATCTGCATTTGGGGTAAAATTGGGGGTTCATAACCCACTTCAATCTAATGTATGAAATATGATATGTCAAGAGCTTTGTAATGTTGTGAACAACCAATAAAAAAAATAAAATTAAAAAAAAAAAGAAACCAGACTGTCCCCATCTTCATATAGGCTAAAGTGACATTTCCCAGAATCTCCCTTAAGCACTGGCTTCATCCAAAAGGCAATAGATTAGAGTTTCTCATCGTTTTAAGCTTTAGTAAAAAAAAGTGATGAGGTTGGGGAGGCAGACTGCACACATGTCAAATTGACATATTCCCATAATTTGCGGAACCTACATGTACAGCTGTTTACAAAATCTCCAAGTTAATTAAGTGCACTTTAGGAAGTTGTCCTCATGAATCAGCTAGCATTAGCATAATTACCAAAGTTGCATGCTGTGAGGAGACTAAGAAAGCCAGGCTGATGTCGGAAGTAATAATACATATAGAATTCCATTCCAATAAATGCCATTATTGTATAATATCAAGGTCTGTATAATAAGGCTATTTCCAAGTCCCAGAAGATGGTAATTATTGAAGCACTGTATTGAGAGGATTTTAGCAAATTATATTATCCCAAAAGCCTGCAACATAGATGCATTGAGCAAACACGGTATAAATCAATTATTGTAGCAAAATATATCATTTGGTAGACTTGCCATGGTTTAACCTAGTATTTGAGTATCTCAAAACATAACAAGTTTTACAAAATGTCACTTGGTCTTTCTCAGGATTTAAGCAAATATGGACAAATTTTTAAGTAGCACTTACCCAATAAGTGGAAATTTGTGTATAGTACAGTGACTAGAAAGCCCAGAAAGAAAAGAGCCTAATAACAGGAATGAATAAATAAATAAATAAATAAATAAATAAATTTGAACTTGTGAGCACCGTATACTCTGTAAGTTTTTCAAGTGAAAATTAAAATATGACACCAATGCATTTATGCATTCCCTGTTGATTATTTCTCCCCCAAACTATCCTAGTTCAGACATTATCATCTTAATTTCAATCCATTAGTCTAACTACCATCTAAGAATGTCAACAGCTCTTTTTACTTATGCAGGGCAATAAAATCTTCCTAGTTGTATTTTTAATCTAATTATCTTCTTTTGCATCCAGCATGTTTTCTGTTCAATCCAAAGAGACATTCACTTTTCACCTAAAGTGTGTGCTAATCTCTAGTCTAGCTTCTCAGTTCTTTTGCCATAGAAAAATCAGAACTTTCTAAAAACATTTTTTGACCACTTTACCTCTCTACTCAGAGACCGTATTAGCTTCTTCAGGCCTTTGGATTCCATTGGTTCTTCTGGTTCTTAAGCCTTTGGATTCAGACTAGAACTACATAACTGGGTTTCATGGGACTCCATCTTGTAGCTGGAATATTGTGGAGTCAATTTCTTATAATGAAAAGACTCATTATACATTTTCATAATATTGTATAAAGAGATATTTATTATTATTATATATATATATATATATATAATATATAAAAAGAGTTGTGATTAAGATATATGTATTATATATAAAAAGAGTTATAATTGCCTCACATAATTATGAATGATGAGGAGTCCCATGATCTTCTGTTTATAAGTCAAAGACACAGAAGAGCTAGTCATATAGCTCCAGTCTACAACCCGAGGCCTGAGGACCAGGAGACAAGGTGGTGTAAGTTCCAGTCAAAGCCAAGGGAAGACTAATGTTCCAGCTCAAGCAGTCAGGCAGAGAGAGAGAATTCTCCCTTCCTCCACCTTTTTATTCTACTCAGATCTTCAACAGATTAGAAGATGTCCACCCATTGGGGAGATCTGCTTTATTCAGTCCATCAATTTACATGCTGACCTCACCCAGAAATACCCTTGCAGCCACACCCAGAAATAATGTCTTAACCTACCAACTTGGAATCCTCTTGTACCTTTCAAATTGACACATAAATTAACTACCTCAGGGACCTACTAGCCCTCCTACCAATTAAATCTTATTTATGTGAATATAATTAACACTACCCCAATGATGCCTTCCACTCAAACTGGTCTTGCTTTTATGGGGGTGGGTGTGTACTGGGAATTGAACTCAGGCACTCAACCAATGAGCTACATCCCCAGCCCTTTTTTTGTATTTTATTTAGAGACAGGGTCTCACTGAGTTGCTTAGTGCCTCGCTGTTGCTAAACTGGCTTTGAACCCCTGATCCTCCTACCTCAGCCTCCCAAGCCACTGGGATTACAGGCATGTGCCACTGGGATTACAGGCATGCGCCACTGCTCCCAGCAGGTCTTGCTTTTTCTTGAACTACCATCTGCCCTTCTTCCTCTGGCCTTTGTCCATTCTGTTTGCCAGTCTGGGAAGCAGTTTCCCCTCTATCACTTACCTTTCCTGTGATTCCAAATCAAAACACATTCTCTCTTTCCCAACTGACTCCAAAAGCAATCTATGATAGTTCTATTTCAAGAGATCTCTTTCACACTTTCAAGAAATATCACAGATGAAACTTAACTGTTGTATAATTTCTGTTTAATTGTAAATTATTTCTGCTCGATGATAAATGATAGCAGGATAAAACTAAAGCTTAGGTTTAGTTGTATAAAGGCTAAAAACCTGATTTTTTAAAGGCAGAGAGAATCTGAATAGGCAATTCATGGAAGCAAAAGAAACAGGTAATTGACAGAGAAAAGATGCTTGACTTTTGCTCAAAGAAACACAAATCAGAACAAAATTAGAATATCACTTTATACCTGTCAACTTGGAGAATACAAGAAGGTAGAAAATGATATCAAGTTTTTGAATGTAAATTGGACCTACAACTCTAGCAATACTTAGCAAAATCCTGACAGTGTACTTTACAATACAGCAATATCATTACAGAGTATGTATCCCAGAAAATTCTCCAGCAGGTCCATAAGAGGAAACGTATGAGAATAGACAGCATTGTTTGTGATACAAAGGAACTGGAGTCAATTCTGGTTATCTACCTCTCAGAGAATAAAATACAGTGCGTGGGAGTGTGGGTGTATTTACAAGATGGAGTTCGATTCAAAAGTTAGAAGCAATGAATTTGATATACATAAAGCAACACATTTAGATCTTTTCCAAATACCAGTGTGGATGTTTAATAAGAAACTGAATAAGACCTTCCATAATACTGTGCGTGTGTACTTAAAGATCAAATATAAACCATCAGGATCAAAACTGCAGTCTAATAAAGCCAAGTTCATTAACTAGCTGCAACAAGGAAGAACATTCACTAGGAGGAAAACACAGCTGTGCCACCAAACACAGGGAAGGGCAAGGTGGCTATAGGCTATTGGGGAAAGGTGGAGGTTAGACAGTTTAAACAGAGTAATGTTTGACAGGCTTGAATCAAGCAAGCCTGTGTATAAAAGGGTTAACATCAGGCCCAGGCCAAGAGGCAGATTAAGGGTCCTGTTTCCTTGGAAACTACTACATTAAGATAAACAGAATGCTGTGTCCCAAAACCTCTTATCTGAAGTTGTGCACCTGGCTGCTTTTCTGTGTCAAAATGACTCAGACCCTTCAGGCAAACGTGGGATGTTTCAGTCTTGCTGATAAGATTTCAAACAGGAAAGTTTCTGACAATCTATGATTTTAGGAAACAAAGTTCCTCAGCACTATGTCCTTTTGTTGACTAAAAAGCAGTTTTTACAGGTTCCAAATTTAAAACATACACAAAACACTGTATGTCTTTCCCAAGTATATACTTGCCAAGCAGTAATAGAATGATTGACCAGTGTGCGGGAGGCCCTAGATTCTATACTCAACACTCAAAAAAAAAAAAAAAAAAAAAAAAAAAAGCACATGTCTAAGGAATTATGTTATAAGCATCAGAAATAGTGACTAGTGACTATGGGGGAAGAGGGAAATGGAAGTTGTAATAGATGACATAAGAAAAAAACAAAATATATCACAAACTAAGAAGTATGATCAACTCAATTCTGTGCCCTTAAGTTGTATCTAATAACAAGCTAGTAGAGAAGTGAGGATTCTATCAACACCAGAATCCTTCCTTTAGCTTTGATGACCCCTCAGCTACACTGTAAGCCCCTGTAAACACAGTGCTACTCCATCTACCAACTGGGGCCTGACCTGCCAATGAAATTTTCCTTTTACATATGGATTAGTTACATGAACATTGCAAAGATTCCTGACAACACTAAGTGTTATGTACTGAATTGTATTATTTCAGAATTCATATATTGAAATCTTACCTCCCAACATAACTGTATTTGGAGAAAGAGCATTCGAGGAGGTAACCTAGTTTAAATGAGGTCAAAAGAGTGGGGTCCTAATCCCATAATACCGGTGTCCTTATAAAGAGCAAGAAAGACACAAGGAATAAGTCTGCACAAGAGGAAAAGCCATGTGAAGACACAGTAAAAAGACTGTTGTCTATAAGCCAAGAAGACGCCACAGGAAAAACTAACACTTGCAGCACTTTGACCTTGGACTTCCAGCCTCCAAAACTGTAAGGCATATTTCTGTTGTTTAAGCCACTCAGTCTTTAGCATTTTGTTAAGACAGCCCTAGCAGGTGGGTATACTTGGTCTTGTTAACTATGGTGGGGAAAAAGCTGTAGGATAAGTAAGAAAGAAGGGTGGTAGAAAGGAGGCGAGGAGCACATCGTAGGGGTTCAAAAGTCAATGATAAGAGAGGTTTGGAGGTGTAGAATAGCAGGTATCTGAGGAGAAATTTTAAGTGAAAATTTGAAGTCCATCCTCCAAATTAGCTCATTTGCTAAGTCTTTTACCAACAGGGAGTTCTCAGCAACTAAACTACAGGGAAGCACAGTTGTTGAAATCTGGATGTGTAACCTCCTTAGATGTTGGACACATTTCTCTGAACCAATCTTAACAAACTCATTATGTCTCATAAAAACTCAGGATATTAGTCCATACAGTGTTTAAAGATGTGAAATAGTTTGAAGGTGGAGGTAGAATGTGGTAAAATGCGTATGGGGATACACTTTTCCCTGTGGATTTCAAAAACATTTTCTGATTAAAAAAAAGATTCTAGGTTGATGTGTTAGTCAGCTTTTTATAACCTGACAAAAACAACTTAGTGGAAAAAAGATTTATTTGAGCTCAAAGTTTCAGAGATTTCAGTCCATGATTAGTTGGCTATAGTGCTTTGGGCCTGAGATAACAAGACATCATGGCAGAAGAGCATGGTGGAGGAAAGCTGCTCAGTTCATGGCAGCCACAAAGCAACAAAGCAGAGAGAGAGAGAGAGAGAGAGAGAGAGAGAGAGAGAGAGAGAGAGAGAGAGGAGGGAGCCAGGAATAAAAAATACCTTCCCAGGGAACACCTCCAGTGACCAACCTCCTGAACAATGTCTTACCACCTATAGTTTCCACCACCTCCTTGTAGTCCATTCAACTACCAATGGATTAATTCACTTATGAAGTCACAGCCCTCATGATCTCCTAAAATCCCACCTCTGAACATTGCCGCACTGGGGACCAAGCCTTCAGAACATAAGCCAGTGGGGGACATTCCAGATCCAAATAATAACAGTTGATTTCATAGATGTTGAGAGTAGGATGATTGGTCACCAGAGATAGGAAGGGGTGGAGAAGAGAGGTGGAAAGTGGGTTCCAAAATACAGTTGGCTGGATGGAATAATGTCCAGTATTCCACAGCACAGTAAGGTGACTATAGTAAAAACAAGTTATTACATATTTTATAAAGAACTAGAAAAAAGGAGCTCAAAGCTTCCCAACATGAAGAAATTATAAATATTTAACAAGAGGAAAATAGTAATTATTCTGATTTAATCATTATATTTTTAATACCTGTATCAAATTATAAAACACACCCCATAAATACGTATAATTAATGTGTCAACTGAAATACTTCTTTTATGAACTTCAATGCTGGGGCTGGGGTTGGTTGTGACTCAGCAGTAGAGTGCTTGCCTAGTACGGTGAGGTGGTGGGTTCCATCCTCAGCACCACATAAAAATAAGATAGAGGTATTGTGTCTAACTACAACTAAAAAAAAATATTTTTAAAAAAGTAAATCTCAAACACACACACACGATATATGTTTAAAAGTGGGCTCTTTGTCCTGTTTGTTCTTCCAAGATAGAACAACAGTATATGCTCTGAAGTATTGGTGGAATAACTTTCCCATAGTGGGATACATGTCACGTGTAGGGGTTGTCCTTTCTTAGAGAAATTGTAGGTTTTTGTTGAAATATTTCCTGCTGCTAATGGGACCGCTGCTAGAAGTGGACGACTAAGTGAAGCACAGAGAGAGCACTGAGAAGTAGGCACAGAAAGAGGGGTGGAGTTTAATAATCGAAGAGTTTGGTGTAGCAAATTGAGCCATGTGGGAGGGAGGCCTGAGGGGGCTGAAGGCTCTGAATCCTCTTTGGATGGGCTATGGATAAGATCTCGAAGTTTTGATTCTGACTCCTTGATGTGTTCGACTACCTGGATGGTTGCCTTAGGTGGCGTAATTAGGGTGCGGCCGACAGTCATCCACCCTGTGGGTCTGGCTGAGGTTGTCCGAGCATAGACAGCAAACTCAACATATTCCCAACGTTTGGCCTTGGGGTCAGGTATATCTAAAGTATACCATCCATGGTTATCAGATGAAGAGCCTTTATGCCATTTTAGGTAACTAGAAGTCCATCCTACAGGGTAACCAAGTGAGTGGTAAGAATAGCTACCACGTTCATCATGGAACCTGCATGACCAATAGGGGCACCCATTATATATATCAGGCCACCAATGGCAATAGCCTTTGGTTTAATCAAAAAGGAAGCAAATGAAAGGCCAGTTCCAGCTACCAGGGACGAAGGTCCTGGAAGGTGACAATTTTAGGGAAATATAGGTGCAGTTGTGGATGAAGCAAGTAGTTGCATCCACTTCGCGGACCTTCAGCATGCCATGTTCTGAGTATCGTTCCCGAAGAGTGAATAGATACATGGTAGGAGAGGAGGGTAAAGACCGGTCCCGACAGAGCACAGAAAAGAAGCAGAGCACAAAAAACAAGCAGAGAGAGAAGACTGGGGTGTTGGGGAAGCTCATTGTGCCTTCTTTAAGAGGAATTGGGCTGCGGGGAACACCGTGTGAGCCGCAACTTAAAGGGGTGAGATGGGTGTGGAGAGCAGGAGTGAAGGGGAGGTTCAGGAGGTGATTCTTGGAGTTCCTCTGGGGTGGTCCTGTCGTCAGCAGGTGGGGCCTCCTGATGATATGGCTTCAACCTAGAAATGTGAATCCAGGGAGTGAGACAGTTGTCTGGTAAGGAGAGTTTGGCGTCGGTGGGGGTACAGAGAATGACAGGATAGGGGCCTTCCCATTTTGGGGTAAGAGGCCCTTTCTCCTCTGGGGTATTATAGTAGACTAAACTTCCAGGTGTTAAGGGAGGAGTGTTTGGAGAGGAGACTGGGTCCGGAAGAAGCCAGTCCTGATATTTCCAGAGTTCCACGCGGAGATGAAACAAGAGAGGCAAAGACAAATCTCGGGTGAGAGGTCCTTGTGAAATGACCAACCCAGGGGGTATGAGAGGTCTTCCATACATTATCTCAAAGGGAGACAGTAAAGATGGTTTTTTTAGGGAGAGCTCTGATTCGAAGCAAAGCCAAGGGAAGGAGTTTGACCCAGTCTAAGTTTAATTCCATTGTCAATTTGGTAAGGACTTCCTTTAGAGTCCGATTTACCCTTTCCACTTTCCCTGAAGCCTGGGGGCGATATGGACAGTGGAAATGCCACTTGAAGGAGAGGGCTTGAGAGACCCTTTGTGTGATCCTAGAGATAAACTCAGGGCCATTGTCGGATTGTAGGGAAGTGGGCATACCAAACCTAGGGATGATGTCTGTCAGTAAGATTGAAGCTACAGTGGAAGCCTTTTTATTGGAAGTGGGAAATGCCTCAACCCAACCAGAGAAGGTGTCCACAAAGACAAGGAGGTACTTAGTGTGCCGTACTGTGGGCCTGTTGGTGAAGTCTACCTGCCAGTCAGCAGCAGGAGTGTGTCCCCGAGCTTGGTGGGAGGGGAAAGGTTTAGGCCTTAAAGGAGTATGAGGGTTGGTCCGCTGACAGACCTGACAATTAGAGGCTATATTTTGTAGCATGGTTTTATCAGAGGGGGTGAGGGAAAAGAAGCTCTGTAAAAAGAGGGTCAAAGACTGAGAGTTGGAATGGAATAGAGTATGAAGGAACTCGAAAAGATCCTGTTCTTACTGGAAGAAGTAGGGGCTTCAGATGAGCTGTCTAAGGTGGCCATTATATGTCCCCCAGGGGGGCCATAATTGGAAGTAGTAGCAGCCATTCGTGCCGCCTGGTCAGCCCTGGCGTTGCCCTCAGTGATAAGAGAGCCGTCCTTCTGATGGGACCAACAATGGACAACTCCCAACTGGGTGGGTAAGTGGGAGGCCTCTATCAGATTGGTTATAAGAGCCGAATTAGTGATCGCATTACCTTTGGTGGTAAGTAGGCCTCGCTCCTTCCATATTGCAGCATGGGATAATAGAATATGGAAGACATATTTTGAGTCAGTATAAAGGGTGAGGGATTTGCCTTGAGCTAGAAGGCAGGCACGAGTGGCTGCTATGAGTTCAGCCTGCTGGTTGGTAGTTCCTGAAGGCAGAGCTTTGGCCTCTATAATCTCAGTGGCTGAAACTACAGTGTATCCAGAGTAATGAGTGCCATTCTGTCTAAAGGAACTGCCGTCAGTGAACCAGATAAGGTCAGGCTTGGTGAGTGGTCCCTCAGAAATGGAAGGATAACAGGGGAGGAAATCATCTAAGGTTTCCAAGCAATTATGAGTTGGCGTGTCAGACGTGGGAGTCGTTGGGAGTAGTGAGGCAGGGTTCAGTGCAGAGCAGGGGAGGAACGTAATATTAGGGTTTTCCAGAAAAGAAGTGAGGAGTGACAGAACTCTGGATGGAGGAAGGGTTTGAAGGCCCTTATAAGCTAAAAGATCCTTTAAGTGATGTGGGGAGTGGATAGTTAAAGGGGCCCCAAAAGTCAGCTTAGAGGCTTCTTTGTGTAAAATTTGTCCAGCAGCCAGAGCTCTTAAGCAAGGGGCCCACCCACGGATGGTAGGGTCTAGTTGCTTGGACAAATATGCCACAGGTGCAAATGTAGGCCCATAGTTTTGACCTAAGACCCCAAGTGCTTGCCCCCTTTTTTCATGGACATATAGATGAAATGGTCTTGAAAGATCAGGAAGGTGAAGGGCAGGTGCCTTTAAGAGGAGTTGCTGAAGCCTGCGGAAGTGGTAGTTGGGGGAGGAGGCAAGAGATTCACTAGGGGGTCCCTTTGCTAGGTCATACAGGGGTTTGGCTAGAAGAGAATAATTTGAGATCCAGGCCCTAAAATAACCTGCTAGTCCTAGGAATGATAGTATTTCGGCTTTCGTATGGGGCACTGGAAGATTAGAGAGGAGTTGCCTCCTATCCAGTGTTATTTCCTTTTTCCCGGGTGTAAGGCGAAAGCCAAGATAGGTGACAGAAGACTGGGAAATCTGGGCCTTGTGGGGAGACACCCTATATCCCTTGTCTGCTAGGAAATTAAGAAGCTGGGCGGTGTGGGATTGAGAGTGTTCCCAAGAGGGACTACATAGAAGAAGGTCATCGACATGTTGAAGGAGAGTAGAGTCAGGACAGGTGGGGTGAAAGGATGTGAGGTCCTGGGCAAGAACTTGGCCAAAGAGATGGGGGCTATCCCTGAATCCCTGTGGGAGGACAGTCCAGGTAAGCTGATGAGAATGGCGGGTGTGAGGGTCAGTCCACGTAAAAGCAAAGATATCCTGAGATTCTGAGGATAAGGGGATAGAAAAGAATGCATCTTTCAAATCTAGGACCGAGAAGTGGGTAGTAGTGGCAGGGATCTGAAAGAGGAGGGTGTAAGGGTTGGGCACTAGCGGGTGGATAGGGACCACAGAGGAGTTGACAAGGCGAAGGTCTTGAACCAGCCTGTAGGACCCATTAGGTTTCTTAACTGCCAGAATGGGGGTGTTGAAAGGAGAGTGTGTAGGCCTAAGATATCCCTTTCGTAATAAATCTTGGATGATGGGTTCTAATCCGAGGAGGGCTGTGGTTGTGAGTGGATATTGTGGTTGACTAATATATCTTGAAGGGTCCCGTAAGACAATATGAATAGGACTGCATTTAGCTATAGAGGGTGTAGTTGTGTCCCAAACCTCAGGGTTAACTGGTTTAGATAGTTGTGGAAGAGTGTGTGAAGGAGGTGTATCTGCCCCTAGGAACATCATGAGGAAATGAGAGGTGGGAGAAGTGTGGGGTGATATGTGAATGGTGACTTTCAATAGTGAGAGTATGTCCCTTCCCAGAAGGGGGGTGGGGCAATGGCTCATAACGAGAAAGGAGTGTGTGAAGGACAACAGGGATCCCTGCATATAACATGATAAGGGAGGGGTTTTTCGAGGGAAAATCTGTTTACTTCCTACCCCGACAATAGGAGTTTTTGAGGGTGTGGTAGGACCCCAATACTCCCTCAAGACCGAAAAAGCGGCACCAGTATCTAAGAGGAAGGTAATGAAGCGTCCATCCACCAGGAAGGTGACCCTAGGCTCTTGCTTCTTGATGGTAATAGTCGGGAGGGAAGGCCCAGGGTTCTGTCAATCCTCCTCTGCCAAGCCCAGGAGAGGCTGGGGTTGCTGGGCGGCTGACCAACCTCCCTTCCGGGTTGTTGGGCAGTCCACCCCCCAGTGTCCCCTTTGGTGGCACTTTGGGCAGGGGGTGGAGGGTGTCCTTGGCAAAGGACAATCCTTGGCCCAATGTCCCTCCTTACCACATTTGAAGCAAGCTCCAGGGGGTGTCTTATTAGGACGGCGTGGTGATGACCTTCTCTGAATGACCTGGGCCAACATTTGGAACTTGGCATTTTCAGCCCTCTGCCTACGGCGTTCGCTTTCATCCTCTCTACCATGAAAAACCTTGAAAGCGACAGCAAGGATTTCGGTCTGAGGAGTAGCAGGGCCCTGTTCAAGCTTTTAAAGCTTGGCTTTAATGTCAGGGTAGCTTTGGGCCAGAAAATATGTCATTAAGACATGACGGCCATCAGGGGTTTCTGGGTCGAGGTTTGTGTACTGTTGAAGGGCCTTGGTTAGTCTATCCAAGAATTCTGAAGGTGTTTCTTCCTTTCTTTGAATGACCTCCTGCACCTTTTGAAAGTTAACAGCCTTGCGAGTGGCCTTTTTCAGGCCCGCCAAGAGGTAGGATGTAAAAAGGTCACGAGACTGCAAGCCTTCAGGGGTATTATAATCCCATAGGGGATCCTGCTCTGGGACAGCATGAGGGCCCGTGGGGTGGTTGGGATTGGTCCTATGATTTTCATCAGCATGGGCTTGGACTAGCTCCCAGACCCGTCGCCTTTCCTCGGGGAGAAGTGTATTGGCCAAGAGCATGTAGATGTCATGATGAGTGAGGCTATATGCCTGCAGGACCCATTGAAACTCCCGAATGTAAGTGGTGGGGTCAGTGGTGAATGAGCCTAGCTTTCTCTCTAGCTGAGTAATGTCCGACATGGAGAAGGGCACGTGGACTCTGACAACACCCTCGGGACCAGCTACCTCACGAAGGGGTGCGATTGTCTTGGGGGTGGGAAGGAGTCCCTTAGACCTGGTAACAGGAGGACTGAAAGAGGCAGGCGGCGGACAGGAAGGAGAGGGAGGGGAAGGGGGTGTCTCTGCGGAGGAGGAGGTAGAGCAGGCAGAAGAGGGCGAAGGGGAGGGGGATGAAACGGAAGGTTGAGGATCCGTGGAACCAGGTGGAGGAAGAGGAGGATATAGCAGGAGAGAAGGAGCAGATGGGGCTGGAGGAAAAGGTGGGGGTTCATCTGCTGGGTCAAATGAGGAAGAATCTGTGAAGTCAGGAGTAGAAGTAGGGGAAGGGAGGGGTTTGCAAGCAAGGAGGACTTGAGAGGGAGAGCAGGAGGAGCAGAGAGCAGGGTGCTGTGCAAGAAGGCTAAAACCTTCAACGCAGGGAATCTCCCTCCACTTTTTCAGACGCTGGCAGTAGTTAAAAAGGTCTGGAAGTAGGTTTGAATCTAAGGAGCCTTCTGGAGGCCAGTGATTGCCATTATCCAGTGGATATGTAGGCCAATCTTGGGTACAGAATTTGATTAAAAGTTTGGGCTTGATGTCTGGTGTGAGGGAGAGTGTGGCCAGATTTTTTATTAAACATTTGAGAGGTGAGGCTTCAGGTATAGACGAAGAGGTGCCCATAGTCACAGGGAGAGATGGAAGAGAGAAAGAGAGAGAGAGAGAATAAGGGTAAGCGAGAGAGACAAAGGGAAAACCCGGGCTGGAACGGCTTCCAGGAAGCCCAGGGCGAACGGGGGTCAGGTGGGCGTCCCCAAAATGACCAGCCGTCGCCAGGAACTGCAGAGGGCACTACCTGGTCGTCACCAGTGAAGTGCGATCTGTGAGACCCAATGGGGTCGGAGCCACGGGCAACCTGACATCAGGAAAGTTTTCGACCGCAGCGGAAAAAGTCAGTAATGAAAACAGAACTCTGGTTCCGGCGGAACGCAGTTCCAGGCCGGGAGTTCAGTTTTCCCCGAGTAGAAAGGCCAGACACAGTAGCCCGGCGGCGGGAAACAGCAGCGGCAGCGGAGGAGGAAAAAACCACAGAACCTCTCGGGTAAACTCAGAAGCCTCACGCCCCAAAGGGAAACGGATCACCAGAGGGTCCACTGTGACCAGTAAAGGTCTTAGTGGTGTGAATTCCCTCCCCCCAACGGGCGTCTGGAGTGTGCCGCACGGTCACGGTCACAGTACCAGCTGTAGCCCAAAGGGAGTTGGCGAGCCAGGGTCAAGGGAACCTTACCTACGGTCGAATCAGTGGTGAGTGCAGAAAAGCCGCGTCTGAAAACAGCAGACTTGGGCGGAGAGTCTTCGGCGGGGCAGGGGACGGGGCTCTTGTTGGAAAGAGCTCACCTGGATCCTCACACGGGGCACCAGAATGAAAGAATTCCCCACGCAAAGACACTTCGCCGGGAGAATTCCAATTTTATTGCAAAAAGCTGTGTGCTTATATAGAACTAAGGGGAGATGGTAGGGCTTAGATAAATGGCAGGCCACCCGTTTATTGGCAAGTTCTTCCAGATATCAGCTCCCGCGCCCAGGAATTAGTTCTCATTGGAGCTAAGGTTCCCCGCCAGCGAGGTTTGAAATTGGCGCCGGCGGGAGAGTTCACAAGGGCGGGAACTTTTCGCGCCACTGCAGAGAAGAAGAAGGTAGGAAGAAGAAGTCCTTAGGCGCCATGTTGGGTTTTTTTCTCTGGGGTACGGCTGCCATTTATACTTTTCCCAACATGCTCAAGAAAAAGTAGTTACATAAATTAGAATCTTCTAGTTCAATGTGGATTCCCTCTGTCCAGTGCCTCAACCTCTTCAAGTCTACCTTTATCACTCTGCCAGGCCTCAGTCTGACTGCTGGACTGCAGCAGTCTGGCTGGGCACAAATCACGAGCCACTCAAGCAGGAACAAACTTTATTTCTGAACTCACAGGAACGCCACCCACGCGGCTCCTCTCCGGCACCCCACACCAACCGGAACTCGCCCCCCCAACTCTCCCGGAACACCACCGGGCTGCCAGCGCACTCACTCTCGGACCCCCCCCCCCACAGTAAAGGTCTAATATACAATTGAATACACAGCCTGTTTCAATCCAGCATCATCCAGTCACAGCAATTATAGACAGCTTAACTTAATATCATCATCTTAATGGCTCGCCTCTCAATTACTTCTGGCAAAATGCCAGGGGCCATTCCAACTCTGCTGTGGCTGTCAGCACTGGACTTTTGCTAAAATAATCTGGCATTGTAAAGCATAAAGCCTCTTCACTCTCCTCTGCTGAGGGTTTATAAATTCCCAGGGGTTCTCAATTCTTCCTCATCAAGATACCTCAAGATGGCAAGACTTCTTTCTTTTTTCTCCTTTTAATTTTCTTTTTAAAATTACAGTTATTAAAGCATATTAATGGTACAAAATATAGGTTTCTTTGTGACATTTTTATACATGCATATGCATGTGATATACTTTATCTTTCAATATTCTATACTCCATTTCAAGTCTCACAGCTATTGACGATACCTTCCAAATGCTGGTGCAGAAGAGCTCCCAGACTCATTCCCAGTCTTTCCAAGGGCATGCTGTCTACTACCAGCTTTCTAGATTCTTGATGTTTCCCTGTTTTCAGGTCTGACATCAATTTGAATTGATATCTTTCCATGTAGGACCACTTCTCCCCACCCATTTTTTTTTTTTTTGCCTAAACAGTGTGTTTTTCAGAAAATACAAACCAAATTTAACATTAGCTTAAGCCAAACATCTGTAAGACAACAAAACAGTTATTCTACTACTTACATGTTACTAATAATCTCTGAACACCTAATAATTAGTATGAGTCAGCCCCATTAAAAATTTAAATGTTTAATTGCAGACAAACAATAAATCATTTTTCAATTGTACCTGCCCCACCACAGGGTAACCCATTAACACAAACTTAAGATTCAACTATTTTTAAATATCTTTATTAATAAGCAAAAGGACAGGAAGCGATTATTATCATACAAATACATTTAAAAATTGAGGTTAATGTAAATTTCCCACGCTAAGTTTTCAGATAGGTTCACAATAATAATAGCTAGTGTTGCTATAGTAGGATCCTAAGTGTCCCCAAGGGCAAATGTGTTAAAGGCATGGTCTCCTGAGTGGGGCTATAAGGATATAGTGGAGACTTTAAGAAGAAAAGCCCAGTAGGAGGTCTTTAAGTCTTTGGTTTTGTGCCTTCAAGGAGGACTGCCAAATCCTGGCCTTTTCTTTGCTCTCTCCCTCACTTCTCAGACATGGAGTGAGCAGTTTTGCTCCACATGAGCTCCCACCATGATGTGCTGCCTTGCTACAGCCCCAACAGGGTCAATTGATCATGGACTAAAATATCCAAAATAGTGAGCCAAAATAAACCTTTTGTCTTTATAAGTTGATTATCTTGGGTATTTGTTATAGTGGTGGAAAGCTAACACAAGCAAGTACTATGTGCCAAAACTGTTTAAAGTACTGTACCTCTATTAACTCATTTAACCTTCATAATAGCCCCATGTGAAATCGTTTGTTTTTTCATATTCACCATTTTCCAGAAGAGGAAAATGAGACCAGTAACCCTTAGTCACTATGAGTGCAAAGTTTTCCAGGTGAGCATATTTGAAAGGACTGCTCACCCTCCATAAAGCATGCTTATACTCATACAGGGCTTTTATTTTAAAAGCCATGGATACCATGTAGCAAGAGAAAGAAAGCCTGAGCAAGCACTGGAGGTATCTCATAAACCATGTCCCCACATTGTAACTCATACAAATATTTACCATGTTCTGTATTGGTACTGAACTACCCAATTTGTGCAAGAAATTTAGATTTCAGATTCCCAGTGTGAAGATCTTATATTTCTTTAGCCACATAATGACACAGGCTGATTTACCAATTAGGCCACTAGAAAATCTTCAGTGCAGAAACTGATTCTGGAGTCACCAGAGTTTAGCACTTCAAATATCAATCAGAAGTCCTACCACCCTATCTTGGTTAGGAGTCATTCAGACATCCAGGAGTCCCTAGATATGAAGGTCTAGCTTTTCCCTACCCCTTTTTCTTTCTTCCTCTCCTACTGCTAATCCACGTATCTCTTTTTTTTTTTTTTTTTTTTGGACTCCCTAGTGTCCATGTTCATTAATCATTTGAACAGCCAATGAGTAAGTAGTCTCTTAACTAACTGGCTAGTTGATGATGCATAGATAAAGGAAATTTCTTTCTCACTACTACCCAGATACGATCTCAGTAACCAATCACCAGAAAGAGTGCAGAATGGGCTGGTAAGAAGGATTATATTCCTTAAGTGGTAGAGCCAAAATAATGGGCTTCCTGAAGCCCTGGGTTTGGTCCCCAACACTGGGTGAAAAAAGTTATGCAATTTTTTTTAAAAGGATGTATCCTTGCTAGGCACTGTGTCGTACACCTATAATCCCTGCCGTTCAAGAGGCCAAAACAGGAGGATTTCAAGTTCAAAGCCAGCCCCAGCAAAAGCAAGATACTAAGCAACTCAGTGAGACCCTGTCTCTAAATAAAATACAAAATACAGCTGGGGATGAGGCTCAGTGGCCAAGTGCCCCTGAGTTCAATCCCTGGTACAAAAAAAAAAAGGGGTGGGGGGGTGGGGGGGAATGTATCCTGATAAGATCTGCAGAGAAAGAAGAAAGCAAAGAGTCACTCAACAGAGGATCTATACTTTAAACATAACATAAAGAAGCAAAAATGGTCTCTTTATAGAAATCAATTTTTCTGCTGTGGACACAAATGTTTAGTTCAAAAAAGCAATTTCTTCTGACTCACTGATGTCATATCCAAGTGTTAGTTGCTCAAAATTCATTATCTCATATTACTTTCATCTGTGGCCCTCAAAGCACAACATAAAAGCTGTTTTCTAGACTTAAAACATGCTTCACTCAGGACTGAAAATATAGTACAGTGGGTAAAGCACTTGCCTAGTGTGAGGCTCTGGGTTCAATCCCCTACACTGTAAAGAAGAAGCCCACTCCGCTTTGTTAGATTTCATTGTTTTTTTGTTTTTGTTTTTTGGGTTTTTTTGGACCAAAACCTAATGACTTAAAATAGCAACCACTTATTAACTCATGATTCTCAGTGCTGCCAAATTGGGCTGAAATCAACTGGTGATTCTTCCAGTCCTTTCTCAGCTAATTTATGCTCATCAGTCAGCTGCTGGTTGACAAGCTCAGAGGAGATAGCCTGTTTCTAATCTACATGGGCTCTCATTCTCCAAAAGGTTCTTCTGAGCTTGAAGTTTGCACATGATTCCAAGAGACAAGCAAAACAGAAGTAAGACTTTGGAGGTCTAAGCTCAGAATTGGTCTATCATTACTTTTACCACATTCTTTTTTTCAGTACTGTGGATTAAACCCAGGAGTCCTCTACCACTGAGGCACACCTCCAGTCCTTTCTATTTTATTTTAAGACAGGGTCTTGCTAATTTTCTCATACTAGCTTGAACTTGATATCTTCCTTCCTCAGCCTCCCAAATGGAGTTGCTGGGATTATAGGTTTGCACGATCACACTTGGCTACTTTTACCACATTCTGTTAGTCAAAGTAAGTCACAAGACAAGCCTGGATTCAAGGAACAGATAAGTAAAACATCATTCATAATGGGAGGACTGTAAAATCACACCACAAAAAGGAGCAGATCTGGACACAGCAGAAAGACTGTGGCCATTTCTGTAACATTTGGAATAATATATAACAGTTAGTTTCCTTCTAGTTAAGTATTAGATGAAAAATTGCTACACCAAATGCCAATGTACAGAGAAAAGTCTGTGTATTCTATAATTTGAGCCTGTTCTATACTTGCAATAATTCTTTTACCTTCCTATGGGGAACTTTTTAAATCTTTAGAAGATATTAATCACTATGCTTTTCTGGAATTTTTTATGTCTTATCAGATCCAAAATATTTGAAATTCATTTTTTAAGTACCTTATCCATAACACTGTAGTAAAATTTGATGTTTTCCTCTTTGAGTTTTTATGACTGGCTGTATTTTTTCTACTATAACTTTTGTGACTAGAGCTGATAGTACAAAGGTCAAATAAATGTGCATGATTAAGCAATACAACCTGACATTTTTAGAGAATAACTCCCTTGGATAAGGAAAGGGAGACATACCTGAAAAGTGACAATCCATCTTACTGTTCCTTTGTACCTCTAGATGTTTGTCCACTACACACATGATCCTGCTACAAATTTATGAGAACATTCTCTGCTGGGAATTCTAAGTGATACAGCATTCAGCAGATAGTGCATGTGGAGGGTTATTAACCAGGCTCATGATGCTGTTTCTTGCATCTATTTTCAAATAAATCAAGCTCTCTTTACACCAGGATTGTAGACTTGAAAGGGAATTCAGAAATTCCCATTCCAAGTCCTCATTTGATAAAACAAGATCCTTTGTCTAGTGTTACACAAGAGTATAGTAGAATCCAAGGTCTAAAGATACCACATGGCTTTTCAAACATGAGAATCAAGAACTAACAATAAAAGTAGCACCTACCAGAAGAAGGACTTTTTCAAACAAGTACACTTCTTAAGATTTCATTAGGTCAAATGATGATCAAGTTTGCCAGGTAAGGATTGTGAAAGAATCAGATTTAGTTTGACCTTCAGAAAGGGACTAACCACAGATTTCACTAAAATAGGAATATGTGAAATACTAATATAGTTTGAATTTACATATCATATTTGTAAAAGTGAGGAAAGATTCAGTTATGAAAGAAAAGGACTACTGTAAATGACAATGCTGATTTTTGTCTGAAAACCTCTGGTGCTTTCTCTATATTATGACATCCTCCCAAACCTTCAAATCCCAGAGGAAATGCCAAAACATTCATGAAGCTCTCCCAAACCCTCTCACTGCCTTGAATGTTCCTTGCATTGAATAGAAAATCTCCTCACTCTGAGTTTCAACATTTTCTTGTGTAAGTCAACTTCTATATTTATGCACCAACACACACTTCATTCATTCATAGTTTAGTTATCTATTTAAGGAGTACCTACTAAATGCCAAGGTCTCTTCTCAGTTCTGGGGATAAAACATTGAACTAAGAGACAAAATTCCTGATTTCTTGGAATTACATTCAAGTAGGTGAAGGAGGGAAATAAGTAAAATCTAAACCCCCCCCAAAAAAAGGGGGGTGGGGGATTGAAAGCACTGGGAAAGAGGCACAATTTGAATAAGGTGATCAGCAAAGGCCTCATTAGGTGGTGATTGAATGAAGAACTGCAAGAAGAGAGAGAACAAGGTTTCCAAGTGAGTAACAGGGGGCATTTTTAGAAAGGGATAACAGCAAGTGCAAGGGCCTAGAGCTAAGTGAGCCAGGCATATTCAAATGAAGAGCAAGAAAGCCCATGTGGTTGGAGTAGAATGGCCCAGGCAATGGCTATAAGAAAGAAGTTTAGAAAAGAATCAGGGCCATTTGAACAGAAAAGTTGGTAGGGTTAATGAATCAAAGGCACTAATGGTTAACTCTAGTTAAGAGTTGTGGTACCAAAGGGAAAGAGAAAGCACGTTGTTATTGGTAAGTGGAATACTCTACTTGAGAATGAGATTCTAGTTAGTTAATAAGGCCTAGGGTGTAACTTTTGAAGTGTGAGCTGAGGTAAAGAGAAAGATAAGGATGGATACAGAAGAATTGAATCCAATGATTAAAGTTTAAAATTGGAGCTCTAAAAGAGGAGGAGAGAGTTATCTCAAAGCAGGAAACAACCTCCACTTGACAGGGTGCAAAGGAAGTAATGTTCTTCAAGAGAACCAGGCTTTAGTTAGAATAAGGAGAAGGGATTGTTCATGAAAAGCATTGATATAAAGACATTTACTAAGGAATGACTTAATTCCTGAAGGCAGAGTGGAAGGACTTGGGGCATTACAGAGAAATGAGATAGTGGAGTCAGACTATGGATTGTGCAAAGAAACCATCTGCAGGTTACAGTGAGGAAGCTAATGATGCAGGGTTCTTATGAGGACTGGCAGGGAGAGTCCTGGTGAATAGGACAGCAGTGGAGACCAAAAAATGCTGGAGGGAGGCAGGGGAGGAAAGAGTGTCCTTCCATAAGCAGCATGGATACCTGAAAGCATGAGAAGAGAGTCTTATTTCAACCCTGAGGGCTCCCTCAATTTGCTCATTCCTGCTTTATTTTATCTATCATATACTTTCTCCTTTTCCGCATTAGATCATAAGCTTTGATGCTAGGAAAAATTCCTTACTTTTTTTGAATTTCCCTATTCGTTGCCAGTAGTAAGCATCTCAGTAAATACCTGTGCAAGAAACAAATGAACACATCTTACAGAATGGAAGAATTGGTTGAAAAAGACAAATTATTTCTTCCTTGTCTTCTCCCCAAGAATTCCTTAGAGCTCCCTAACTCTGGAAATTCTTGAGTCTAGTTCTGGAAGCCCAGGTGGTGCTATAAAACCTGGTGCTTTGTTAGTCTGCTGATAATAAGAACAAAAAAAAAAAAAAAAAGGAAAAAAAAAAAAAAAGCTCTCCTTTCCCAAGCTGTAAGAAGTGAAAATTCTGCTTATTAATGATGCTTTTTCACTGATCATTTCTTTTTGGACTCAATAGCCAAGCCAAAGTGTGAAATCTCCTTTGATTTTTCTGGGGAATTTGACCATATGTAGTGATAGTTGGTGACAAATGATAAGGGTGATGAACTTACCATAAGCAAAGGTTGATAATCCTAGAGATCTATATCACCAAGTGCCTCTGAATCATTAAGGAATTGATGAGACATGGGCCTAACAGATGATTTGATATGGAGGCAGGTTTGTGGCAGGAAAATAAAAAGCAAAGAATTTGGAAACACACCAAGAATCAGATCCTTATCCAGGATGTGACCAAACAGTTCTGTCTGCCCCAGAAGGTGACAATCTCTAACTTCCCTATCTGGGCTTCACCAGGGCAAAGCCATGGTGGCCAGACCCAGGTTTGGCAACACTCTGTGGGCTTGTAAGTCTCCTTGTCTGCCCTAAAATGTAAGGTCTTTCATTTTTTTTAATAATACAAATATGATCACATCATTCCTTTGCTGAAATCTATTCAGTAGTATCCTAACACTCTTAGTGTAAGTCGGAACACCCTTACCTGACCCAGAGAGTCCCCAGGATGTAAACCACTCCACCCTTTCTCTCCATTCTTCTTTCACCACTTTCCCCCTCACATTTTATTTATTTTGGGGGGTGTACCAGGGATTGAACTCAGGGGCACTTGACCACTGAGCTACATCCCCAGCCCTATTTTTGTATTTTACCTAGAGACAGGGTCTCACTGAGTTACTTAGCACCTCCCTTTTGCTGAGCCTGGTTTTGAACATGTGATCTTCCTGCCCCAGCCTCCCAAACCGCTGGAATTACAAGCATGTGCCACCTCACTTGGGCCCCCCTCACACTTTACATTCCAGCAAACTCAAATTTCTTTCCATTTCTAGAAAATTCATGCTGTAGACCTGATCCCTTCATAAGTGCTTTTAACTCTTTCACCAACTAACTTTCAGGCCTTAGCTTTGTGGCAAAGGGAAATGCTCCTTGCCTCCCAGATGGGTTTGAGTCCTCCCTACTACATGCTTCTCACACACTGGCCTCATGTCTAACTACTTTAATAATTACTCAGACTATCATTTCTATGAAGGCAGTAACTGTGATTACTTCATGGAATCCCACTGTATTTGCAAAGCCTTGTCTAATTTAAGTAAAGTAATTTTAAATTGTGCAAAATAAGGAATAATTTTTATTTTTTATAGCTTTATTTATTTATTTTTATATGGTGCTGAGGATCGAACCCAGGGCCTCACACATGCTAGGTGAGCGCTCTACCGCTGAGCCACAACCCCAGCCCCAATGAGTAATTTTAAATTTTGCAAAATAAGAGAAATAATTTTTAAAATTTTAAAAAGTTATGTGGACATGCCATCCTGCTTAACATAAATAATAAAATGTATTATATATGTCAGGTTATCCTAGCAATGAGCTATGAAACTTTCCTTTATTGTACCTAGAAAAGTATATTGAACCCATTTGATACTTTTAAACAAATAAATGTCATAAATAATGACATCCCCCAAAATGTTTAATTTAGTAAACTATGATTTACAGGCCACCAAAAAAAAAAAATACCATATCCATTTTATTCAATGGTTTGAATGTTCCCTCCAAAAATCTTTTGAAATTTAATTGCCAGTGTAACACGACTGACAGAGAGAAACTTAGGTCATGAGGACTCTTCCCTCATGGATGGATTAATGCTGCAATTGCAGAAGTGAATTAGTTAATGTGGATGTGATTTCCTGATTTAAAACAACAACAACGTCAACAACAAAAAACCTCTGTCTCACATTGCCCTTCCACCATGTTCCACAGAGATCCTTGCCAGATGTAGGTGTTAGGCTCTTGAGTTTCCCACCTCTATTATTTATTAATGACCCAGCCTGTGGTATTTTGTTATAGCAGCAGAAGATGGATTAAGATACTTTATTTCTAGCTTTTCTATTTTTTTGATAATATGTAGAGAAAGAATAAAAATAAAAACAAAACACTATTGTGTCACATCAAGAAGTAACTTTATCCAAAGGGAATTCATATAGAAGATATATTTAACATCAATTCATATATTAGTAAGTTATATACACAGTATCACATAGGACATCCATATAAATGCAAAATAGTCTCTCCCAATTTCCACCAAACTTCTGGCTACCTTCTATGACATTTCCATGATAAAGTACAAACTAGATGAGACTGATTGAAGATGGCTTTCTAGGAAATTTACAAAATGAAACAGACAAAAGATTGAAAAAAAATACAGCATAAGCAGCAATGGGGCCCTGAATTAACTTTGGAAAGGTTGCCTAAGCACTACCCAGAGTGAACAGTTGTAAATCCCTGATCAGACTTTAAATTTTTAATGTTCTTACAATTTCCATTCTAATCACAAGGTGAGGTGACTAGGTTAGTGGGTATACTACTTTCTTGCTAAGTGCATGAGAAATAGTATGTATTCCCAGGAACTGTCACTTTAATATACATTTGTAATATACCTGATTACATGAGATGTGGAAGTTCATTTGGTTATTTTTTTTCTTTAAATACATTTAAAGAATGGAGGGTATCTGAATGAATGGTGGCACAAAAGGAAAAAGGACTATTTTAATATAAAACAATATCCAAACAGCATGTGAATGTTCAAATGGTAAGGATTTTATACCATGATAATTCAGAAACTGTAAATACTTTTATTTCAAACTGAAGAAAGGTACCAATTACCTTTATTTGCTGAAATAATAGCCCTTATGAATAACACATCTATAATTAAACATATCAAGAAATCAATAAAGAAAAATATTTTCTAAAGGGAACAATTCTGGTGGAACCAGAATAAAAAAATTATGAAGACCAAATCAACCTGACAGTGGTGACTTCCACTTGTCCCATGAAAATAATGGCTACTTGTGACCAGAGGTTTCTAAGTGGCCTGTACAGGTAACTCCAGGGCTGCTGAGATGTGGTTAAGGAAGGAACATGAGGAGCAGGCCCAGGGCACTCAGAGAGGCTCCTCTCCTACCTGTTCACCCACACATTGAGAAACTGTATAAGTCAATATTTAAAAGACTTCCTATATATAAAAAGAAAAATCTAAAAACCATAGCAACATATTTATGCTGTTTCCAAGCACACAAGCATATCTATGCTGTTTCCTAACTGAAATTAGGACCTCTGAGACAACAAAGGCTCCAAAACAAGAAAGAATGATCAGTTCTTTCTCCTCTATTGACAATGCTGAAATCACTTATTGACTATTGAACTGTCCCATGGAGTGGAAGCCTACTAGATAGGTACCTTCGAGTTATCAGCATATACCTGGGGCCCAGATAGCCAACGGAAGAGCGGTGACTGCTCACCTGGCTAAGCAACCATGACAACAAGTAGCTCCCTTCTGAGCCAGACCTTGGCAGTGAGCTGTTTCTGAGAAGCCAAAGCTGTTCACAGCTGACAGCTCACGTCCTTTAGATGTTGAAGAGAATAAGGGCCGTGAGCTGTGGTGCGGGTTTTCAATGACACCGAGAGAAAGGTCTACATGTTGCTGTGTACATCCACTTAATGGTAAACACACAATTATAAATGATAAATTATTAATTGGCCAACATAGAGCTATGCACAATGCTTGGCACATAAGTCCTCCATCAAATGTTACTGAATTTGTTTCTGAAAATGTAATGCTTACCTAGTAATATGTTCTGAAGGGCAATCACCAGGAAACTAAATTATTCTTTAAAACAAACAAACCAAAAAAAGCGCATTAAATCCACTCTATCCTAATGTAGTAGTGGAAAGGGATTTTTTTTCTTTTATTTTTTTTAAAGTTATATCTGCTATTATACTTAATGGAATATATTTTGGATTTAGGAAATAATACATTATTAAAATGTGATTTCAATAATAGATAACTGCTATCATGACTTTTAAAATCAAATAAAAATGCTACTTAACAAAAGGAGAAAATGCCTGAATAAATCTATATAAATCAATGTATGTGACCTTAGCAAGGAAAGTAAAAAATTTCATTTTCTTTTTTTCTTTAATAAGTAAAATCTTTCATCAGAAACAAATGGAATTCTGAATTTTTACCTTATATGTTTGGTCCTCATACCTTTTCTGGACAAAGCAATACTAACTTATTTAGCAAATCTCAGATTAAAATAATCTAACAATGTAGATATGGGACAACCTGTAACTATGCATCTATGGAGTTCTGAGCATCATATTCAATCAATGAAAAGAAAGGCCAAATCTAAGCACATTTATAGTATTCCACAATGAAAAAAATCTAGAAAGGCAAATAAAAATAGCTTACTCATAAGAGGTTCTTCTTGTTGATTGTATATTTTAAAAATTGAGTATGTACTTTTCCTTTTCATGAAGTACTATGAGAGTTCATGCTGTTTTGTAAATTGTGCAGTGTCTAAACTGTAGCACAAATCTGGTGCACTATAAAGGTAGTTTTTGCCCAGTGGAAAAAGACTGAATAGAGATCCACAGAAACAAATTCAATATTGTCTAATTTAAGAAGCTTTCTCAATCAATAGTTATAGACATTGACCTGTAAAACATTTACTGTGAACAAAGTACAGCCACCTGAAAAATCACATCATCCCAACAATTTTTCACTCTTTCTACTGACAAACATTTATAAATGGCAATTTTATTATATAAAAGTAAACAACAAAAAATCAGCTTTCCCCACACTAGGTTCTAACCCAAATAGGTCTAACTGCAATTATTACAAATCACTAGCAATCACTGAATTGATTGGGCAAACATGGACTTGGCACTGTCTCCCTCAAAAAATATAAAAACTACTCTTTAAACAGATATAATTCAAATAGAACTAGGTTTACATCATGAATGCTGGGGTAAAAGTACATAAAGTAGTAGATACATGATTGTGTGTAAGAAATGGCATTGTTCCTTTTAGCATAAGAATTCTGCTTAAGTGATCGCAGCTCCTTTTATTTCACGGCTGGATTTTTGGGAGGAAGGAGCTTGTATGTGTTGAAGTAGCCCACCACCTGCTGGGGAACCTCCGCCAAAACACACTGGGCAAGTGCTTCTTTTGGAGCCTTGAGAAAAATAAAACCAAAATAACTATTAGTAACCAAAGATTTACTGGGTTTTTTTTTTTTTTTTTTGGTAGGGGGCAGTACTGAATATTGAACCCAGAAACACTTTACCACTGAGCTACACATCCCAACCCCTTTCCCTTTTATTTTTTAATTTTGAGACAGAGTCTTGCTAAATTGCTGAGGCTCTTTCCTCAACCTCCTAAATTGCTGGGATTACAGGTGTGTGCACCACCATGCCCAGCTTTACTAGTTTTTGATAAAAGACAAGAGACATTTTATCAGCCAGTAAAAAGCTGTAATTCCCAGTTCCTAGGCTTATATTTTTTCTTAGGAACAGTCCACAAAATACGGCATAAGCTAACTAACCAATGTTACTTATAATTGCTGTTATTATCCCTGCTAATACATGTTCAGGCCTTTTTTGGTGCCAGCCTTTTAAAATTTGATGATTTTTGTTGTTGTTGTTGTTTGCTTTTCTTTAATTTTTAACTTGGTATTAAATTATTTTACTTTCTATGTATCTATTATTATTTTAAAATAATAATAGATACATAGGAAGCTACAAAAATAAAGAGTGGTCCCATGTATGCTTTACCCAGTTTTGTCCAAAGATAACATTTGTCTGACTATAGGTCTAAACCAGGAAACTGATATTGGTACAATTCACAGAACTTATTCAGATTTCACTCGTTTTAGATGCTCTCCTGTACATCATAAAAATTCTTAACATGACCACTTTTCTCCTCTCCCATTATTAGTAGAAATATAAAATGGTATAGCCACTCTGGAAAAGTTTAACAATTGCTTTAAAATTCAATATTCAACTACCATAGGACCCAGCAACTGTATACCCAGGTTTTATCCCAGAGGAATAAAAACTTATGATCAAAACAAATGCATGAATATTTATAGTAGCTTTATATGTAATAGACAAAAACTGGAAACAACCCAGATACCCTTCAATGGGTGAATGGTTAAACAAACTGTGGTACATCTGCATCCTAGAATTCTACTCAGCAATAAAAAGAATACATGTAAATAGACTTTCAAAATAGCTTTCAGTGTGATTACTGAGTCTGATAGCCTTCTATGAAGGTTATTTGAAAAGAGTAATATTCACAATCTATTTATATTCATACTTTATGTGATTTCTATAATTTCACATATCAGATTTAATTTCACACATCATTATAAATCAGATTTTTATATACTCTTTTCAAAATGACAACCAATACCCAGGACTATCTTTTAAAAATCACTTTATAATATTACTAGGGCTTACAGATCATTTGTAAAATATGGCAGTATATTTAGTTGTTATGAGAACAACTAATAAGGCTTTATTACAATTGATACAATGGGGGAAATGGAAAGTGTTTAAGCACAGGTGGATAAGATCCTTTAACACAAACATTGTTCTTTTTTTAAAAAAATAGATAATATAACTACATTGAGGGTGGGGGGTGGGATACATGCAATAATTCAACAACCTGAGTGACTGACAGAAAAATTATTTTACATGGAAAAAGACAAGTCCCAAAATGTTACATTCTGTACAATTCCATTTATGTAACATTCTTCAAATGACAAAATTACATAAATGAAGAACAGATGAGAAATTTCAATAGGTTAATGAGGGGTCAAAGGTAGAAGGGAAGTGGATGTGGCTATAAAAGGACAACATGTGGGATCTTTGCAGTGATGCATCTTGACTGTATCAACATTAGCATCCTGGCTGTGATTCTGTATTATAGTGCCATATGATGTTACCACTGGAGCAAACTGGGTAAATCAGTCCTCTAAAAGATTTTCATCAAACCAACTTCCAATCTGGTAAGTTCAGCATATACTTGGATAGAATTTTTTTCTGTTGTTACAAAGGTAAAGACAAAATAAACCTTACACTATTCATAATAATACCATTTTAATAATCTATCATATAAACTACAAGGAGAACATAAAATACAACCATGCCATATCCAATAAGAGCTCTCATATGAAAAGTCATTTATACATCCTTGAATACTGCACCAGTAGTCAAGCACTTGATTGGAGACAGTATCTGTGTTCAAATACCTTAGGGTTTTAACAGAGAGGAAAGGTACTCACGTTCTGGAACTGTCTGAAAGGCACAAACTGGACAATATCTCTGATGGCCATCTCACCAGATGGGGAGCGAAGAGGTCCCCCATCACCATCCAGAAACTCCATGGCACTGAAGTCAGCTCCTCCGACTCCAACGATGATGATGGACATAGGCAGCTTGGCAGCATTAACTATAGCTTGCCTGGTTTCATCAAGGTCTGTGATGACACCATCAGTAATAATCAAGAGCACAAAATATTGCTGCCCAAAAAAAAGGGAAGTATATCCACTGATAAGGTCAAGGTCCCAAACAATAAAAGCAAGGATTAATGACATTTCTAGCTTGAAGAGTCATTTGGTCTCTCTCTTGCTCATTTTCCTCTCCCGTCTCTACCCAGAATACCATCTGCACAAATTTTTTTTTCTAGGATTCTTTGATGACAAGGAAATTGACTTTTATAAAAACTGTAGGTTCATGAAAAGTGCAACACACTACAAAATTGGGTTGGCAAAATAAACAGATGCTAGGCATCTAAATGTCCAAAGATTAACCTTCCACTATGCATAGGAATAAACATCTTTATTTAACTGAAACATTAACTACGTCCAAGTATGGATCAAGGAAGCAAGTAGAGACTCCATTCTCAAAAGATGAAATACATATGGAAGTAATAGAATTATTTACCCAACTAAAATACACCTTTTAAAAATGGACATAGTTTAAAGCAGTAAATCTTTCTTTCAATTTTGTCATTTCTGATTAAAACTTTTCAGAGATTAGCAAAATGGTCCTTAAAGGTATGACTCCATCTTTTGGACCATTTTAGTCTAGAATGGAATAAGATTTCTAGTAGTAGTTAACAGGTACTGTTTCCTGTGACCCAGCACTACACACATTATATGAATTTTCTTATTCAGCCTTTTGAGCAACTATTTGAGGCAACTTCCCACACCTCACTTCTGAGAATACTGAAGCTAAGAGAGATTGGGATCTCAGGTACAATTAGCAATGGTTAGCTAATTTAAACCTCTGTAGTACTGTAAGAAATTTGTGGGGCTAAAAATAGTTCAGTTGGTAGAGTGCTTGCCTTGCATGCACAAGGCAAGGCCCTGGGTTCAATCTTAGCACCACAAAAAAGAAAAAAAAGAAATTTGCAACAGCAATTGATGTCAATCTCCCCAAGCCTTAATTTGTGAAGTCCACCTCAAAGAGGTAGACAATAGCTTTTTTTTTTTTTTTTTGGCTAGAAACTCAAAAATGCACTCAAAAGACGGAAAAACAAACAAACAAACTTGGGAATGCATCATTTTGTTGTTGCCTTTTAATTATTGCTAATTTAACAACAGATATTTCTCACAAACCAACAATGACTATATCATTACCTCTTCCTCTTGACTTTGTATTATGACAGGCCAAATAAGCAGAAATACCGTAACAGGAACAACCACCGATCCACTATTTTCCCATTTCCTGAACACAAAAACACTTACAGAAGCTGTCTTCTGTTGTGTGGCTGCAGCTGCAAACCTAGCCACATGATTTATGATTGGAGAAAAATTAGTTGGTCCATAGAGTTTTATCTGAGGAAGACAGGTCCGATAAGCCTCTATGATGCCTTGGATTCCTAGACCCCAAAAAATGAGTATTAAAAATCTTTAAGCAGAAAGTGTTGATTTTAACACTAATATAATCATATATCAACATATGTTACATCAAGAAGCCAAATATTCCATTCAGGTGCTCCTCGAAGCACCCCCTCGACACACACACACACACCCACGCACACACACACACACACGCACACACACACATGGAATTGGGGATTAAAATTAATAACACTTTACCACTGAGCTACATCCCCAATCCTGTTTGTTTGTTTATTTTGTGACAAAGCTAAGTTGCTGAGGCTGGCCTCAAATTCGCAATCCTCCCACTTCAACCTCCCAAGTCACCGGAATTACAGACATGAACCAGCATGCCTGGCTTCCTCTAAACTATATGACAAAACTCCATGGCTATGCTCTATTGCAAAAACCTACAAACTCAGCTCTCCCTCAGTAGAAGTCATGTATTCTCATTTCAGCCAAATTATTCATTAGTGTACAGGACTATTACATTTGTGCTTAATTTTGAGGTGACCACGAATGGGACTCTGATGGAAAGAGAACCATGAAAAAAGTGTTACATCATACAACTGTTGATAAGCATAAGAAAAAATACTGATAAGATAAAAAAATATTTGTATATAAGGCCAAAGGTTCTATAAAAATATCTTATGGTTATAAGCTAATATTAATTCTAGTTAATTAAATGATACAAAGGCTTATTCAACAACTTAAAGATTAGGCACAGTAATAATAGACTATATTAGTTACAAATATTTACGTCCAGGTTATCTGTTAGATTTTGCAGTAGAAACAGTAATGAATTTGCTTATAAGACACTGCCCTGGACCTGGAGTGTTATTATAATAGAAAGATGGACAACATTTGACTAGCTTTGACCAACGCATGTCAATGGACATGACAACCACATCTAAGCATGCCTTAAAAACTACTGGATGATTTCTCTAGCTCTGTTGCTCTTTCCCTTTTCCACAGGAGCAGTATAACCCAGCAAAGAGCTATTCCTTCAGCTGAGTCCCAGAATAAGCCACTGGAGGAGGGATACAATCTGTAGTGGACAAGAAATAAACTCTTCATCATAAGCCACTGAGTTTTAAAGGTATCTTATAACAACAGCACAACCTGATGAAAGCTGAATGGCATTCCTGGCAAAAATCACTTCTGGTGAAACCTTTTTCTTATGTATGCACTGTGGAAGATGTCCTCAACGACACATGGCAAAAGGGTACTAGAAATTATAAAGAATTTCCCACAATCCTTGCTAAAATCCTTGGAAATTTCACACACACACACACACACACACACACACACACACAATTTTAATGTAAACCAAAGTAGGCCTCTTTTTAAAAAAAAAAAATATTTATTGATGGATCTTTATTTAATTAATTTATTTATATGCGGTGCTGAGAATCGAACCCAGTACCTCACACATACTAGGCAAGTGCTCTACCACTGAGCTACAACCCCAGCCCCAAAGTAGATCTCTTGCTTTAAAAAGAGCCAACAGATCATAGACCAACAAGGGAGAGAACTGTATACTTGGTCTAAAAGCTTCATATGACCAAGTCTCTCCTCTTAAAATTTAAGAGTTATAAACTTAACTCTTGGCCATGTTGAATTTTGAAACAAGTAGTCTTATGAACAACCTTTGAGAATATAACTAATTCACATATGGAGTTGATTTCACGTGTATAAGATAATGTTGTAACTAGGTGTCAATCCAGTAGCAATAAAAATAATAACATTAGCTAGTATCAGAATCTTTCACTGTAATGACATACACAGTGGAAATTTGAGCCTATAACTATAGTGATAACAATTTTTTTTCATGTCTATCATCTTTGTTTGCTTTTCAAACTGAAGGTATAAACAATTCATTTTTTTTCCACAAATATCAATAACCTTCAATTCCTTAACTAAAATTGAGTTATGCCAAAATCCTTCCTTGCATTAAAGGAACAAGTAAGATGTTATTTCTAGGCAACTGTATTCAATGATTAATTGAAGAAAGGCAATTAAACTTCCTTGCTTTAAAATAAAGTTGTATGGGGATAGGAAGGATACTAGAATGAATCGGACATTATTACCCTATGTGCATATATTACTACATGACCAGTATAATTCAACATTATATACAACCAGAAGAATGAGAAGTTATACTTCATTTATGTATGATATGTCAAAATGTGTTCTACTATCGTGTATAATTGACCAGAACAAATAAAAAACTTTACCAATCTGCATATTAAATAAATTATTAATATTTTCCAAGGAAAAAAATAAGGTTGTATCTTTTTTTGCCCATATAGCATTTCTTTCATCTGAGACTAAACTAATTCTTTTTCTAGACTATAAACCAAAAGTAAAAAATCTGGGCTTGGTAACATGAGATGGGTTCGTATCATTTGTAGAGCAAATGTACTTCTAAAAGGAATTGTCACATATATGGTCCATAAAAATGATTCCAATTTCATCATAAGCATGAATCACATTCCGTAAAAATAATATTTCCAGTTTCAAAGAAGTCACAACAAGCCACTGACACTGCATTAAAAGAACACTGCACCCATATGAGAAAAAAAAAGGGAGAAAATCTTCACGCAAACTGTCCCCAACCAACTGCCCCACACTCTTCTTCCTTATGAATATTGTTTAGGAAGAGAAGAAAAGAAGACCTTCTTCTATTGGAAAACTATATGTTTTGTAATTGTTAAAAGGATCCTTTTCAGGGATAGGGTTGTAGCATAGTGGTAGAGTGCTTGCCTAGCATGTGTGAGCCACTGAGTTCGATCCTCAGCACCACATAGAAATAAATAATATAAAAGTCCATCAACAGCTAAAAAAAAATTTAAAAATATATCCTTTTCAGAACTTAGCTGATTGTCTAGAATTATGAATGATGCTTGTGATCCGACACCTACCAGCCTTCCTCCAAGTTGTTCAGTCTTACATAGTGGGACATTTGGCATTTTAATTTGACTGTTTAATATGGCAAAAAGAAGGAAGCACTTGGATATTTGAAGCATTGGGGAAAAAGTGAATTGAAAGACACATGTCTGCCTCCTGCTTTCTACACAGAAAATCTGCTATAGGTAACAATTCTCGGTTCCTTCCACCTATCCCATCTACTTATAGAATGTTGTTTGAGTTACACATAATTAGATACTTTTCCTTTGTAGAGTAACTATTACTCTCAAAAAGGCTTCAGATGAATTATAATTCTGAATTACTCATTTCATTGAAAGTTTATTATATAATCAATTTATGTGTGAAAATACTTTTAATATAAGATTTTTGTTGATCTACTATCAAGATTATGAATTTATTTTTTTGTTCCATTAAACCTCAGACAGAACCTTTATCACCATAATACTGATTTTGCACCATAATTATTATTACTACCCTAACCACAAACTGGTATAGTTTTTCTACCTTCTCTAACAGAATATGTCACAAAATGAAACCTAGACATGTGATTGAGTAGTTTTAAGTCACAAGAAAAAACAAGTAAGAAAGATAGTGAGGTCTTTCAGCTTCAAGTCTTCATGTTTACTTTTAAACTTACCATTACAGTAGGGATTGGATGGATTAAAGTTTATTGGAAATTCATGTGATACCTGTCAAAAGATGAAAGATGAACTGATGAATCCTGTTTTGCTTTTATAGCAAGCAAAGCTTTAAAATGAGATTTCCTCTTACCTGCCACTGAGGTGGTATCTGAGCTCCAAAACCAAAAGCTGGAAACATCTTATCACTAAAATGAAAATTTGAGAAAAGTGAAATCTTGTTTTTTTTTTCCAAAAGAGAGTGTTGTGTCTTCACTCATAAAAAAAAATCAATGTGAACTCATTTTTAAAGAATTATTAAAATCTCAGAAAAGTATAAAACAACAAAGATTACCTATAGCTGCCAGAGAGAACCATCAGTTGAAATAGTTTTCTTTGCATGAGGGAGAAGCAATGTTTCTATAAATTTTATAAAAATGGAATTTATATTTGTGATTTATAACCCATTCTTTTCTATTTAGATATTGCACATCATTTCGCTGAACAAATGTGTAAATAAAAACCCATAAAGCCCTAGAAATCACAAATGTTTACAGTTGTTTGCAACAAATTCATTAGGCAGTAAGACCTAAACTTGCTGATTAGGTTATCTGAAGCATTTATTTATGCCACTTAATATAAATATTCTTAAATTTGGCCACAAAAACACAGTGCAAATGCCAAATATCATAAAACTCTCAGGTTTTTGCAGCAAAAATGTATGAATATTTGGCCCGAAGATTTAGGGATAGGGACTGTGTGCACCTGAATATTGACATCATATGAATGACTAATGAGTATTCCATTGTATGGATACTTTCTCATATCCATAGTGATAGATGGCCAATATAATGTTATCATAAAACACTGTAATGAACATACGAATTTTTCTACTCGGGATGTTCTTTGTAAATTAATTCTTAACAGTTCTTTTTGCATTGAATATGGAACCTATGTCATGTCAAATATTTTTTCCGATATGTAATCTGTAACTTTGTTTAGAATATTGTTCCTTTAGTTTTTAATATTAATGGATGTAAACACATAAAAAAAAGTTTCATGATTTCTACTTTTGCTTGTCCTATTTAAAGTCGTTTTCCACTGCAAGATAACAAACAATTCATACATATTTTCTCCTAGAACTTTCAAGGTTTGCTTTTGATATTAAACTTCTAATTCATCTGGAAAGTAGGATATGGAGCAAAAAGTGCTCCCCTCCAACATCATTTCCTCCTTCCTTACTAATAGAACACTTGAGCTGGAGACTCCACCTCCCAGCTTCTCTGGGATGGATGTGGTCTGGAATTAGGTTTCAGCTCAAGAGATGTGAGTAGAGGGATTTGTCAGCTGCTTTTGAATCACATCCCGACAAGGGAATGCACTTGCAGTCCCAGGTCCCTTTCTCCCCTTCCCACTGGCTAGAGATGAGAACCAAGGAAGCTGCCCTGAACCCAGGAACAGAATCTGTAAATGGAGAGGAGCAAAACTGCCCTATCAGTCCTGAGATATTTACCTCTCTTTTGGTGAAGCTGCTCTGTTTTGGGGTATCCATTTTATCAGTTTGGTCTATAATTTATTCGGAATAAT